>NC_138761.1:48525825-49725825 GCF_965113315.1 Podarcis vaucheri
GAAATGATATATAATGAATTAAAGAAACTGAGTTGTATCTTTTTAGGACCCGCCTTATTTCTGTGATTGTAAGTTGTTTTAAACTGTTTGTAACATTGTGTTTTGATGCTGTAACCTACCCTGGAACTTGAGGGTGAAGGGCAGTTACTAAATAAATATTCACAAATCACATTTTGTACCATTTTCATTGTTTTGAGAAGTCCTGTGATTTTTGTCTGCTGTTTGTTATGCTCACATAATAATTATTCTTTTCCGTAAAAGCCAACTAGGAGGCCTTGTCGAAAGCCACAGCCTGGGAGACCCTGTGGTACAGACTCTGGATTGCATTGTCCCAGTTCTTAGATCCCCCAGAGAGGTGGTTTTTGATCAAGGTTTCCCTGGCTATCTGATCTGACTCAAGGGTTCTGACTCAGTAGCTTGAACATTATACAAGCTACTTATACACAGTCCTCTTTGGATTACTCTTAAAGTGTTTCTGAAGTTGTTTAAAGACTGGAACAGGTAGAATACGTCCTTGGCAGTGTGATTCACTTCAAACAAGGGCTATGGCTGTGTGATGAGCTCCATAATTAGTTCCCAAGTAATATGTTGTGTTAAAAATCAAGGTGTGTGTGTGTGCACTCATAAAGTGTATTTTGCCTATATTGCTGCAGCTTTATGTGGCATTTTGCGTAGCAAGTTCTATAGCATGGAGCCTATGCAACTTCTTCCTAAGTCAATGTGGACAGAGTTTCACTGGAAATATGTAAGTGATCCGCCTCTTTGTTTCCGTGTCTTTTGTCTGGCAAAGAAACCCGACGCACCCAGTTGACCTCTCCTCTGCTTTCTGGGTAATCTTCCAGGCCAGAGCCTGAGCATCTTTCATCACTTGTGAAACTAAAACCATTGCTACTGGTCAGAATAATGGAGTGCTTCTAGTTTAGCCTATTCAGACTCCTGTAATATTGTATTCAAATCCAGAGCATCTCAGGCTGCAGTCCTGTAGTCAGTTACGTGCACAAACTTGTCAGCTGTGGCTTTGCAGGGGGTGGGAGGTCAAATGGAGTACTAGAGAATTGACTCGGCTTATGTAAGACATATCGAGGTCGTAGCTTGTTTCGTTTTGGACTTGTGTTCATGTATTTATGGTGTAGGGTTGATATGACGTATTAAGCAATAGTCTCATTTCCAATTGTAATTTAAAAAATTGACCACAATGAATATATGATGATACATTTATCCATACTTTCCTTGCAGCTTCATTTATGGAATTAAGTGAATTTTTATGCCTGACATGCTTTCACACTCTCAAGGGGCCCTGGGTTTCTCTCTTTCTGAGGGTCCCCCAAAACATAAGGGCCAGCACCGGACTTAGCTGTGTTCTCTGTAATGCCAGCAGGTTGCAGATCAGTGTGCCACTTCACACACAAAAATGTGGCTTTTTTTGTAGCAGTATGTACTGTGCACAGCAATAAGGAGAAGAGGGGAGGGATCCTGCTGCAACAAAGCAGATTGCTTTCCTGCTACAGAAAATTCAGCATGACCCTTTAAACCATGGGTGGGGAATCCTTTCCAGCCCAAGGGCGGCATTCCCTTGTGCCTAATCTTTGATAGCCAGGCAGGAGGAGATAGAACAGTCGTGGGTGGGGCCAATGCAAAAAAATGAATGGGGAAATGGAAAAAGTGGATGAAGTCACCTCTCATTCTTAAACACCCATTTGGATACATCTACACACAGAGAGGTGCATTCATACACATCCACACTTTATATTTGCACACATCCATATTCACACGCAATCCTTCCTTCCCTCCTTCCTCTCTCTCTCTCTCTCTCTCTCTCTCTCTCTCTCTCTCACACACACACACACACACACACACACTTTTTAACCCCTCCTCAACAGCAATTAGGCTTGGAAAAAGCACTGGAGCTTTTTTCAAGAGTAATTTGCTAGAGGAGGACAATCTTCGTGGAGATTGCAGCACAGAGGAAGGGAAAGAAGGCTAAACCTTCCCTCTCTAGCTTGAAAGTTCAAAGAAACAAACACAAAATGGGAGGTGTGCACTCTATGCTGGAGTCAAAGGGAGGCACAAATTCTCCAAAGGAATAAAGAAGGATGTCTGCTGAAATGTAGGACGTTGCTGCAGAGAGCACAGCTGTCAGTTCTCCACTCCCCCAGCTTTGAAGAGCCATACGGGCACTTGTGCAATAGATCAGAGAGATACGCTCCTCCTGGAAAGTTCCAACACTCACAAAAAAAGAACATTTAAGCCAGATTAAAGTACAGAAAATTATGTGCATGTGTGTGTCAGCATTCTCATTGACAATGTCATAGGCACAATCCAATAGTGACCACTTAAGTTGTACAAGCATATTATATACAAGATTTCCCTCTGTGTTGAGGTGTCAATAAAAGCAGCCACAATGATCAGCATAATTTCTGAATGCAAACCCAGGTATGCACACACACACACACACACACACACACTGCAGTTTGCTGGGAGGAGTGGGGTTGTTGTACTGCTTCTCACTTTGCCGCAGTTTGCCTGCAAAAACAGGAATCTAGAGATGAGCACACCATTCCCAAACGGCAATCATGAATCAGTTCACTGGGACATAAAATTCCTCTTTCGGCATTCAGTATTCTTGTTAACACACAAGGTGTGAGTGAGCTGCCTGCCCCGCTATCACCATTCTAATGACATTCTCCATGACAGGTGGGGAATTGAGAGCGGAATGAGGCCCTCCACGTCTTTGTATCTGGCCCTTACAGCCATCTCTTGGCCATGCGCCTTCCCCACCATCCCACCTTCCTACCCAGTGACCTGATTCACACCCTTCTGGAGTGTTTTTACCTGGCTGAAATGTGTCCTTGAACTCTGATAATGCCTCTTGCTTAACTGGATGAAGGATAGATTATTGGGTGTGTTTAGAAACTAGAAACTAACAACAACAACATTTATACTCTGCCGATCTGAATGGGTTGCACCAACCACTCTGGACGGCTTCCAACACATATAAAAACATAATCAAACAAAAAACTTTGTACTGTACAAAGGTGATATTTATGTTCATTGCCCCAGCCAACACTGGCATGTGGCCCCCAGAAGCCTGCACAAAAAGGAATGTGGACCTCAGGCTGAAGAAGGGTTCTCAACTCTTCTCCATGAGACGGAGGACAATCTTCAGAAGCGGGGAGCTCCCTGTACTTGTATTTTCAACTGCGTAGGGATCCTCCAAGACTATAGGAGGCGCCCTACTTCAGAAGGCCTCCCTCCAACTCATGAATTGTGATCAAAATGGTGATGAGGGGAGCAGAGAGAACGTGCTCATCCCTATGCCACTGGCCCCCAAATTAAGAGGGTTCTAGCATGAAGAGGCCCTAAGATTTCCAAGGAAAGCACACTGCTTCCACCTGGACTTGTGTCTCCATGAAGAAAGCTTTATTGCATTCTTGAATGCTTGGCTGGCATCCTATTATGCAACTGTGAGAACAAGTCAAGGAGTTGACTCTGCTCCCTCTGGGCTGCGATGACTCAACCCTATCAAAACTGGTTCACCTGCTGTGATTCATTTTCATCACCAGCCTTGCATTTGTCATGCAGCAACACTTGTAAGCTTTGTAGGAGCTTCTCCTGGCTTTCATTTTGAGTGCAAATATTCACACCTTCCTTTTCCCCAAACATAGCATAGCCTTGTCATTCATCATATGTAAGAGATCACTTTTCTACAATAAAAAACTAAACACATTTTCCCTTTATGCTATAATTAAGATTCTTGACGAGTTTCAGATCTGTGCAATTTTGCCAGTCTGGATAATAACTGTAATAAAACAACTTAGATAAACATAGATATTTCTTTGTCTTTTTCTTTCCCTGCTTATTTTGTTTAAAATGGTTAACTGTAACCACAAACCCTTTCATTGGGAGAAAATGGCCATTTCCTTCTGACATACATTTTATATCCAAAGGAGTCCTTTAAAAAAAGAAGAAGTGATTTGTGTATTTTCTGGTACTCCTGTTACATTAGAGGAAATTTATGTGTTTTTTAAAGGGGGCCTATAAAAACATTGTTCTTGGATCGCTTTCTCCCTACTAAAGCAGAGGCTAGTACCTTACATGTTTGCAGAGCAGTCTTGCAGTTACATTGTACCAGGAGTGGAGATATACTGCTGCAGCATAACAGCCATTAGATCCAAGGCAAGGGCAGGAGGGAAAACATACAAAGACACGAAAATACAGTCTACCCATCACATCCCAGTCATGGGAGTGGGGTTTTGTGCTGGCTGTTTGTGCCTGGAGTTCTGAGGCAGTGCATCTGTTGGGGTTCTAGGCAGAGAAGCATTAGCAGTAGGCTCAAATAAATGTGCTGTAAGGCCAGGGTGCATTTTTGTGCAACGAAGAAGGCCCCAGCTTCAGTCTCCAGGTAGGGCTCGGAAAGATCCGCAGCTTGAAACCCTGGAGAGCTGCTGCCAGCCAGTGTACACAAAACTGAACTAGGCAGTCCAATGGCCTGACTCGGCGTAAAGCAGCGTTCTACAGTCCCCTACTCCCAAGGGACAGGCAGTGGCGTAGCGTGGGTTGTCAGCACCCGGGGCAAGGCAAGTAATTTGCGCTCCCTAACCCGTGGATTTGCGCCCCCTAACCCTAACCCCCAGATGTTGCGCCCGGTGCGGCCGCCCCCCCTGCACCCCCCACGCTACGCCACTGGGGACAGGAGATGTTCTGTGGGTTGGGGAATATATCAGCAGGGGCCTTGTGGGGACCAAGTTGTATTTCTTCATGTAAAGCCTATTGAAGCAGATAGGTAGTTAAATGATGAGGCAGGCAGGATGGACTTCCTAACTGTGTAAGAGCAGAAGTAACCCAGGTCCCCCATATTAATTGGTGGTGAGGCCTAGGCTCCTGCAAAGAGAGACATGGGGCTTCTGCTGATTACTCAAGCTGCTTAGCTAGCAGATCTACAGTACAGGATTGCACCCTTAATTGTTATTCCTGAAACTGGGGTCATCTGAAGAGATACACACGTGCAACACCCTTTTAAAGTGGATGGGAGGCATTCGTGCGTGTGTGCAGCTGCCTTCGTGACTGGAGGCCTGGCCTGTACAAGCCAGACCTTCAGCTGGCTGGGCAGATTTGATTGTCCTCAAACTTCATCTAACAAGGTCTATTTGCCCATGAGTGAGTTATGGATGTCCAAGGGACAGAGAATGAAGCTAGTGTTGTTGTTCTGTTCTGTTCTGTTCCTCCCCATGGGATAAGGAAACATGACTCCCTAGCACTTCATGTTTCTTCTTCTCTTTCTTTCTTTCTTTCTTTCTTTCTTTCTTTCTTTCTTTCTTTCTTTTCTTTCTTTTCTTTCTTTCTTTCTTTCTTTCTTTCTTTCTTTCTTTCTTTCTTTCCTTCCTTCCTTCTTTCGTTCCTTTCCTTTTGTGCAGACTTCTTCCTGCAGCCTTTTCCCCAGCCCCTCCCTTTCGGTCCTCGTGCTGATCACAAAGGAAATCTGCTTAGCCTTTGCTTTTCTCACACATGTTTCAGATGTGCAGGGGTGTGATTGTAAACAATGTTGTCAAATGCTCCAGAACTGTCTACTCCTACCGTGTCTTGTTCCCATCACCCTAGGGGGGTTCCAACAACAGGGCGTAAAGCAAACAAAGCAAAACAGTAATCTGGCGTTCCGATTGCATATTTATTTTTTTGTTTTGTTTTTAGAAAATGTTAATGATAGGTTATGTGATTACCCTAGGTTTGGCTTCACTTACTCTTTATTAAGCACATCTGGTATTTTGTAACAATATAAGTAGCAGGACATTTTGGCATGCAAAATTACCCAGTGTTGCCATGCAGGATGGAAACTCATCAGGGAAGCCAGCGAACTGCGCAGCTCCACAACCTTCTTGTACTCTGGGCATCCGGCCAGAATAGCTAAAATATGTGGATTGGCACAGAGTTCTTGCCACGCAAACACTTCTGGAAATTTCTGTGTTTGGGCCTGCCAGGTCCTTTATGCGTAACATGAGTTTCTCTCTTCCTGAGCAAGTCGGCTCTTAAGTCCTCGCTTGCCTGTACAGTTAAAAAGAAATACAATATCTCTGAGTCAAATTTCCATGTCTCTATTGCCAAGGTCACCATTTCAATGAATTAGTAGGAATTTCCTAAAACATTTGTTTGAGTTACATTAAATGTAACATGTGGAAGAGAACTCCTGTTTCCTGGAAAAATTTGAAAGGAAAACTGTCTCATTTCATGGATACTGCCCAGCATCTGGGAAGGAATACATATGGTATATATAAACAAACACACACACACACACACACACACACACACACACACATATATAAGATAAAGCGATTTAATTTTAAGAAAAAGTGCTCCTACCAATAATTTGACATCCTTAAAACATCAACATTTGAAAAGCAGAGTTCTAGCTTATAAAGCAGGGGTGGGGCCCCTGTGACCCTTCAGTCGTTGGTGGACTGTAACTCCCTTGATCCCTGACCATGGACCATGCTTGCTGGGGCTGATGGGAGTTGGAGTTCCACAACATCTCCAGCCCTGCTCTAAGGATTAAAATTATGCAAACAGTGGCTGGTGAAATCATGGAAGTTGACAAGAGGGAAATCTCTTTTCTCCCCCCAGTGTTCAGTGGATAGGATATTGTGGGTACAGCAACCCTTGTCTGGTTTTGATTCATGGCAAAATTCTGATTCATGACAAGATTTCAGAATTTCCCTCTTCATCAGCAATTCATAGAAAAGGGATTTGCTGGCTTTGATCCAGAGCTATTCAAGCTAGGCATGTGCAGAGTCAGACAACTTTGTTGGAATGAGGAACGCAGAGCAAGCTACTGTTCAGAATATGGGGAAACTAGATTTCAAATTGCACAAAACTGCTCTTCAGGTATAGGTGGCCACAATGTACAGTAAAAATAAAAGATTGTTACCTGCCAGACTGAAGTTAATCTAATAAAATATTGGGTAAATACTATTTTACGGTGTTGATAGTATGAAGTTGTTTCCAGAAGACCTGTTCATTTGGCATCTATCACGACTTGTTTGCACAAAGCAGGTTAGACAATGTCGACTGTTTAATGAGCATCCATTTTGACTTGTTTATGGAGAGGTTATGAGACGTCACAGAAACAATTGTTACTCCACCATTTCTGGTGCATTTCTGCATGACTTTCTTTAATGAGAAAGGTCCAGCTTCTTTTTTCTTTTTTCTTTTTTCAGGTTTGTTGCACAAGAGTGCCAAATGCACTTGGATTGTGCAACTTGATTTTACCGGTAGTCGCTGAATCCTGCTTGCGAAATAGTGGCAGACGGGAAGCTGTCTTAGTCAAAGGCAGTGAGATATTTGCCACTATGACGCGGCTGGGGCCAGCCCTGGTACAGGGTAGGCCCCCCCTCTCAGCAGGAAGTTCATGAATGAGACTTGTATAAGATGAGCAAACAGCTTATGAAGTGGAAAGAAGTGGGAAAGTTTTAATCAAAATTGCAACAGTGCATGGTGCAGCAATGAGAAGGCTTTGTCGTGCACCCAGCAATGATGTCACAGGCATTATCACATGACCATCCCCACAGAAAAACACCCACGACAAGATTTACAGCTTGCCAGCAACTCCAATTATTGAATTGCATACACAGCAGTTGCCCCACTCATAAGCTCCTCTGCCCTAAAGCTCTTCTTAGGTTAACCACAACATGTGGGAAAGCCATAGAGGTTGTGGTTTTTTTTTGTTTGCTTAACATACAGGACATAAATGTACCTTTGGAGCCTGACATCTTGGTCTACTGGGTTATATCCACTTACGTACTCAGAGTAGACCCATTAAAATTAATGGGCTTAAGTTACTCATGATTAATGCCAGTGGGTCTACTCTAAGTAGGAGAAGCTTTGGACACAATCCACTGATTCCACATAAGAACATTGTTAATGCGGGTTAGAACATACAAGGGGGGGGAGTGAATATTTATTTAGGCCAACTACTTTTGCATTCATGTTACAAATCAGCTTAAAACCAAGGAGAATTCAAACCTTAGATGTGAAAATGACCTAAGGGATCCTGCAGGACTGAGCTAGGAGATGCTGATCTGTAAGAAGGTAGGATAGTAGCGAGCTGTTGGTCGTCTGATGCCTTATTCTAGCCTTTGCCAACCTGGTGCCTTCCACATGTTTTGGACTATAGATTGTAGGCCAAGACCTCTGGAGGGACCAGGCTGGTGAAGGATAATGCTATCAATGGCTACCAGCCATGATGACTGTACCCTGCCTCCACAGCCAGAGGCAGTAATGCTTCTGAACATCATAGGGAGTGAGAATGCTGTTTGACTCAGGCCCTGCTTAGGAGCTTCTCATGGACATCTAATTGACACTGTAAGAACAGAATGCGGGACTGGATGGGCCCCCGGCCTCAGACAGCAGGTATCTTCTTTTGTTCTAGTGAAGGCTGTCTTATTTATCTGCAAGGAACTCTTCATTAAAAAGAAGAGAAAGAAACAGAAAATAACATTCAGGAACATCTGGCAGACATTTTTACTTCTTCAAAACTGTGTTTGCTTGATACATGTAAAATACAGGCCATATTTAACAATGAACAACAGAGGCAAGGACAAATAATGACCCAATTCTGTGCATGCCTACTCAGTAGTATGTCCCTTTGTGCTCGGTGTGACTTACTTCCAGGTAAGCATGTAAAGGATTGCTACCTGAGTCATTTAAAACGAATTAATGACTTTAATTGCAGGCTCAATTATTTTTTCATTCCCAGGAAAACAACCAGTTCTGTCTCCTGCAATTTTTATAATGAGCAAAAAATTGTGGCAACCATCTCAAGAATTGCCCTGAACAGATCTGCTTTGCACACTGGATTCTTAACTGCCAATGAGGATTATCAAGTTGCAAACCCTGTACAAATGTTGCCTGAAGATTACCAAAGTTGGCAGCAAAGCATATCTTTCCTTCTCCCAACGCCGCCTTCCTCCTCCTCCTCCTCCTCCTCCTCCTCCTCCTCCTCCTCCTCCTCCTTCTTTGGCAATCACTCGTAGCCAAGTAAGATTGCCTTCCATAAACACAATTTTAACAATGAGTCCGTAAGTGGCTGTGGAGGCCAATTCTGGATCCACACATCCTTCCACAGTGGGGACATTGGTTTCCGGGTGGGAGTTGATCACAGTGTGGATTTGCCAAGTGTGGCTTCCTCCTAGCACATTTCTCCCTTGTGTCCTGTGTTCGAGTGTCTTCAAAGCCCATGACACCTTTGGTAAAGGCTGTTTTCCAACTGGAGCGCTGCAGGCCAATGTTTCCCAGTTGTCAGCGTTTATACTACATTTTTTTTAGATTTGCCTTGGGACAGTCTTTAAACCTCTTTTGTTGACCACCAGCATTACGCTTTCCATTTTTAAGTTCGGAATAGAGTAGTTGCTTTGGAAGATGAACATCAGGCATCCACACAACATGACCAGTCCAACGAAGTTGATGTTGAAGAATCATTGCTTCAACACTGGTGATCTTTGCTTCTTCCAGTACACTGATATTAGTTCACCTGTCTTCCCAAGTGACGTGTACAATTTTCTGGAGACACCATTGATGGAATCTTTTGAGGAGTTGGAGATGGCGTTTATAAGTGGTCCATGTTTCACAAGCATACAGTAAGGTTGATAGTACAATAGCTTTGTAAACAAGCATTTGGGTTTCCCTGTGAATGTCCCAGCCCTCAAACACTCTGCACTTCAATCAGGAGAAAGCCGCACTCACAGAGCTCAGGCGATGCTGGATTTCGGCATCAATGTTGGCCCTTGTGGAAAGATAACTACCTAGGGTAGGAGAAGTGATTGACATTTTCCAACGTTACACCATTGAGTTGGATTTGTGGTGCCGCAAAGGGGTTATTTTGTACTTGTTGATGCAGCACTTTGGTTTTTTGGATGTTGAGTGATAAGCCAATGCCTTCCAGGGTTACCCTTAAATATAAGATTTGTTTTCTAACTTTTAATTTAGTATATTTTAAAGTTTTTCAATAACGTTTGTTCTTTTAGTGCCTTTGTCTGGGATCAGCATCTGACTTTCCAATTACTTTTAAGTGATTGCTGATCCATTGCTATTAGATGTACCTGTGGGGGCAATCTATTTGCTGATGAAGAATCATCTTTGAAACAGTTCATCCAGGAAAAACTGTTCTGTTTGCTGCTGTCTTTTGCTGTGCTCGGAATACCTTATTTCTACGTTTGGAGCACCTATCACCGCATACCGTATTTTTCGCACCATTGGACGCACCGGACAATAGGACGCACTTTGTTTTAGAGGGGGGAGAACAAGGGAAAAAAAATCTCCCCCTCTCTGCCCAGCGCCCCTTCAGTGAAGCGGCAGGAGGCGCTGCACAGAGAGGGGGAGAACTTTCCCCTCTTGTTTTCCCACTCTAAAACAAGGTGCCGCTTAAGGTGCGTTCAGGTGGCTACCTTGGAAGCCTGGAGAGTGAGAGGGGGGGTCGGTGTGCACTGACCCCTCTCACTCTCCAGGCTTCAGATTCCTTTCGACCTGCTCTTTGGGGCTGGCGGGGGGAAGCCCACCACCAGCCCCAGAGAGCAGGTCAGGGAGCAGCGGAAAGGCGCAGCGGAGAGGCTCCTGCCATAGCCACGCGTCACCTCTCCAGCCAGGAGAACGTGCGCGGGGCTAAAGCAGCCTCCCGCGACCCTCTCCCAGCTGGAGAGGTGACGCGCAGCTATGGCAGGAGCCTCTATAGCAGCGCGTCACCTCCCCAGCCGGGAGAGCTCGCGCGGGGCTAAAGCAGCCTCCCGCGACCCTCTCCCAGCTGGAGAGGTGACACGCAGCTATGGCAGGAGCCTCTATAGCAGCGCGTCACCTCCCCAGCCGGGAGAGCTCGCGCGGGGCTAAAGCAGCCTCCCGCGACCCTCTCCCAGCTGGAGAGGTGACACGCAGCTATGGCAGGAGCCTCTATAGCAGCGCGTCACCTCCCCAGCCGGGAGAGCTCGCGCGGGGCTAAAGCAGCCTCCCGCGACCCTCTCCCAGCTGGAGAGGTGACACGCAGCTATGGCAGGAGCCTCTATAGCAGCGCGTCACCTCCCCAGCCGGGAGAGCTCGCGCGGGGCTAAAGCAGCCTCCCGCGACCCTCTCCCAGCTGGAGAGGTGACACGCAGCTATGGCAGGAGCCTCTATAGCAGCGCGTCACCTCCCCAGCCAGGAGAGGGTCGCAGGTGCTTCTTTAGCCCCGCGTGCGTTCTCCCGGCTGGAGAGGTGACGTGGGGCTGTAGAGGCTCCTGCCATAGCCGCGCTTCACCTCTCCAGCCGGGAGAGGGTCGCAGGGCTACGGCGTCTTCGCTCCATAGGACGCACACACATTTCCCCTTCATTTTTGAAGGAGAAAAAGTGCGTCCTATAGAGCGAAAAATACGGTATTTGCAGGATATTGACTGTTGAAAGGCATTTTGCCTCCATCTTAGTGTTCTTTGATAGTGACTGGCCACGCCTACTTTTTCTATTCATGGAACATTTATTTGACTCCTATTATTTGTGACTTTATGCACGTGTTACATGTTTGCTGTTTATGAACTGTGAAACAATATAATGTTATAAATTTATTGTCAGTACATTATTAGCCACATGTTGCTTGTTCAGTGTTTCCATTTTCTGAAGCATTCACTTCCCTTTGTCCAAGCAAGTTGAAAGCACTTGTATATTGAAATAAAAAAAACAAAAGCTTAAAAATTAATTGGCCAATTGTTCATTGCATCTAGATTTACATTGTCCAAACAATGGAGATACTTACAATGTGTGCCATTGGACTACAAGTGTGATATTTAGCCCTCATGGAAATAGTGACTCAAAATGATATTTCTTCATGGTATTAAAAAAATCACATAAATTTGTTTTGACTTTGCACTCACGTATTTTTTATGTTAGCCATAAGGGCCACAGTAAAAATCCACCATCCTATTGTACTAGAATTTGGAATGCATGGCACTGTGTGAGCCAGTGTGGTGTAGTGGTTAAGAGCGGTAGTCTCGTAATCTGGTGAACTGGGTTCGCTTTCCCGCTCCTCCACATGCAGCTGCTGGGTGACCTTGGGCCAGTCACACTTCTCTGAAGTCTCTCAGCCCCTCTCACCTAGAATCATAGAATCATAGAATCATAGAATCATGGAGTTGGAAGAGACCACAAGGGCCATCGAGTCCAACCCCCTGCCAAGCAGGAAACACCATCAGAGCACTCCTGACATATGGTTGTCAAGCCTCTGCTTAAAGACCTCCAAAGTAGGAGACTCCACCACACTCCTTGGCAGCAAATTCCACTGTCGAACAGCTCTTACTGTCAGGAAGTTCTTCCTAATGTTTAGGTGGAATCTTCTTTCTTGTAGTTTGGATCCATTG
The DNA here is from genome assembly GCF_965113315.1 of Podarcis vaucheri. Lineage (NCBI taxonomy): Eukaryota > Metazoa > Chordata > Lepidosauria > Squamata > Lacertidae > Podarcis > Podarcis vaucheri. Next base: position 48,538,188 of record NC_138761.1, read on the forward strand.
CTCCGTGTCCGCTTCTCTGGAGCAGCAGAAAACAACCTTTCTCCCTCCTCTATGTGACATCCTTTTATATATTTGAACATGGCTATCATATCACCCCTTAACCTCCTCTTCTCCAGGCTAAACATGCCCAGCTCCCTTAGCCGTTCCTCATAAGGCATCATTTCCAGGCCTTTGACCATTTTGGTTGCCCTCCTCTGGACACGTTCCAGTTTGTCAGTGTCCTTCTTGAATTGTGGTGCCCAGAACTGGACACAGTACTCCAGGTGAGGTCTGACCAGAGCAGAATACAGTGGCACTATTACTTCCCTTGATCTAGATGCTATACTCCTATTGATGCAGCCCAGAATTGCATTGGCTTTTTTAGCTGCTGCGTCACACTGTTGACTCATGTCAAGTTTGTGGTCAACCAAGACTCCTAGATCCTTTTCACATGTACTGCTCTCAAGCCAGGTGTCACCCATCTTGTATTTGTGCCTCTCATTTTTTTGCCCAAGTGCAATACTTTACATTTCTCCCTGTTAAAATTCATCTTGTTTGTTTTTGCCCAGTTCTCTAATTTGTCAAGGTCATTTTGAAGTGTGATCCTGTCCTCTGGGGTGTTAGCCACCCCTCCCAGTTTGGTGTCATCTGCAAATTTGATCAGGATGCCCTTGAGTCCATCATCCAAGTCGTTGATAAAGATGTTGAATAAGACCGGGCCCAAGACAGAACCCTGTGGCACTCCACTAGTCACTCTTCTCCAGGATGAAGAGGAACCATTGATGAGCACCCTTTGGGTTCGGTCAGTCAGCCAGTTACAAATCCACTGAGTGGTAGCAGAGTCAAGACCGCATTTTACCAGCTTCTTTACAAGAATATCATGGGGCACCTTGTCAAATGCCTTGCTGAAATCAAGGTAGGCTACGTCTACTGCGTTCCCTTCATCTACCAGGCTTGTAATTCTGTCAAAAAACGAGATCAGGTTAGTCTGACATGACTTATTTTTCAGAAATCCATGCTGACTATTGGTAATCACAGCATTCCTTTCTAGGTGCTCACAGACTGTTTGCTTAATGATCTGCTCCAGAATCTTCCCTGGTATTGATGTCAGACTGACTGGGCGGTAATTATTTGGGTCCTCTCTTTTCCCCTTTTTGAAAATAGGGACAACATTTGCCCTCCTCCAGTCTGCCGGGACTTCGCCTGTTCTCCAGGAATTCTCAAAGATGACTGCCAGTGGTTCTGAGATCACATCTGCCAGTTCTTTTAATACTCTTGGATGCAGTTCATCTGGCCCTGGAGACTTGAATACATCTAAACTAGCCAAGTATTCTTGTACTATCTCCTTAGTTATTCTGGGCTGTGTTTCCTTTGCTGAATCATTTGCTCCAAATTCTTCAGGTCGGGCATTGTTTTCTTTATCGGAGAAGACTGAGGCAAAGAAGGCAGAGTGTTGGTTGTGGGGGAGGAAGGGAAAGGAGATTGTTAGCCGCTTTGAGACTCTGAAGGGGAGTGAAAGGCGGGATATCAAATACAAACTCTCTTATTTACACACACACAACTTTATTGTGGTCCATAGACCCAAAATACACAGTACTTTTTATTGTTGCTGTTGTTTTAATTTCGTTTTTGCATTATTCCCTTGTATTCATGGATGCATATTTGTACTTACATTCACACTGATTTGAAGTCACTTTGTGTCCTTCCTAAAAGAGGCTCCTGGGAGGTCGGAGAGACATTGCTGGACAACTCTGGGGCTGGGACAACTGGGTAAATGTTTTAAAAGGATCCAATTTTGCTTTTGTTTTCAGGTTGATGTGGATTAAATGTTTAATTGGGGTTGGCGGTTATTTTAAGTTGGGTATAAGTGTAAACTGTTTATTATTGCTATTATTGTTCTTATTGGTTTGTTTGTTGTTTGCAAAGCAAAGGTGGAGAACCGAACTTAAGACAGGAAAAATGAGAAATGGAAAGAAACCACCCCAGAGTCATCTATCCCTAAATGGCAGTGTACTTCCCACCAACATGGTTGTATGAATCAGACCCTTCTAGCTAAGACTCTGCCTCTCTCTCTCTCTCTCTCTCTCTCTCTCTCTCTCTCTCTGTGTGTGTGTGTGTGTGTGTGTCTCAGAAGGGGGCTCTCTGGGCATCTTGTTAAGATTCCACCACCAAACCGAAGGGAAGCTGGAGGTGATTTCATTGCCTCTGATGGAGTCAAGCAACTTGCTTCTCTTTCTGCCTAATCATCCCTGCCAGACATGACTGATCCCCAGAACTCATGAAAGTACTTTTGAAGAGTAAAATCTTTGCCTTGGGAATTAATCAGATTCTACAGTGAGTGTCAGATATTTTCAAAACAAATTTCCTCAGGGGCACATAGTAAATGAGCCTGGGTGAGAGACCATGTTTTCTTTCCCTTTCCTCCCGCTTTTCTTGTTCCCCTCCTGCCCCCCCCAGCCCCCTTCTCTTGGAAATACCACACAGGATATCAGAGGCGCGCATAAGGCAAAAGGAATTCGTCTCCTTAATCAGTGGGACAGTTTCTCCAGAAAGGATAATGATGGATAGCTAACAATGGTTTGTGCTCAGTTTAAATGCACAACTTGCTACTGAGTCAGAAATCTTTGGATCGTTCAAACGGAGGTGGTTTTATTAGCTGATTCATTTTATTCGGGGGGGAATCGGGGGCAAACTCTGCTATATTTTATTTCAGGGCTTGGGATTTGGCAGGGGGGGTAGTGGAGAAGGAGCTCTTTAATGAAATCCACAAATCCTGCTTCTCCACCCACCCACCCCCAGCAAAAGCAAAAGCATAGTACCTATGCCCCCCCTCTATAATCTGTATTATCTAAAGTAGTTTTATCCTATTCTTTAGCTGAAAAGGGTGTCCAGAGCAGCTTCCAATATCAAAGACATGGCAGTTCCTTCCTTCCGATTAATAATCTAAGAGATATGACACAAAAGGAAAAGGTACTGGGAGGGAGGAAGAAAAAAGCAAGGTTTAAGAACTAGTTTAAGTTACAAAGTTCTCGCAGTGAATAGCTGGAATGGAGCAATTTGGAGCCAAAAGGTGCTGGTCTTTCAGCAGAGCCAACAGAGCAGACCTGTAGTCCCATCTTTCCCAGAGCAGATGCAATGGACGGTACAGCCACAGGTGCAATCTCCTCTCTCACTTTCCTATAGCCTGATGGAATGGCCTGTGCTAGATGACAACTGAAGCAGAAGCATGACGAAGCTGGCCTTTTGGAGGCAATTCCCAGCAAGGTTCAAAGACTCGCTCAGGGTTAAATTGCGAAACTGAACTGCAGTATGTTCAAAAGCATTTGCTGCGGTTACTTTTTATACCACAGAGTCACCAGCAATGCAGAGGTGCTCCTGAGGAATAATGGTGTGTGGTCTGAAGCACAATGGGGTGAGGAGGGGGGTGGGGAGGCAACTGTCCCCACCCTCTTTAAATGGTGCTCCCTGTCTGATGTACACAACCCAGAGCCTCAAACCAGCACTTCCAGAAAGTGAGCAGCTAGTTTGGACAAGTTCTGACTCAGGGTGTTCCCAGACAGAGGCTTTTCGGTTTTGTTGATGTCAGGCATGATCAGCATGTCTTGCACCTAAAAGTCACATGACGGTTGTGAGGATTCCCATGCTGCTGTCCGCTGCAAGGACAATGGCCTGGGTGCATTCTTCCCCACTGACTGTAGCACTCAGCTTCCCAGCTTATCTACAAGCTGCAAATCATCCTCTAGAGCAGGGGTCAGCAACCTTTTTCACCATCCCTCAGACTATGTGGGGGGCTGGACTATATTTTGGAAAGAAAAAAAAATGAACAAATTCCTATGCCCCACAAATAACCCAGAGATGCATTTTAAATAAAAGGAGACATTCTACTCATGTAAAAACATGCTGATTCCTGGACCGTCCATGGGCTGGATTGACGAAGGTGATTGGGCCGCATCCAGCCCCTGGGCCTTAGATTGTCTACCCCTGCTCTAGAGACACCTTTTCTCCCACTTTCAATTCAGCACTCAGAGGAGGAAGCTGCCCCCCCCAGATGTTACCTGAAACTGTAGCATTGTTGCATAGGTTTACGTCAATTCTGATTTGATTTTGGCATCTCTTTCTGCCTGAAGAAGTCCTGTGGCACCTTCTAGACCGACACCTGTATTATTTGCCATCTGATGACGCTGGATGTGGGAAGATCCAAAACAGACACAAGGAAGCACATTGTCACTCAGCACATCATTAAACTGCAGGATTTGCTACCATGAGATGTAGTGATGGCCACCATCTTGGCTGGCATTAAAGGGGGTTTAGAGTAGACAATTTCATGAAGGTTAAGACTCTCAGTCACTACTTGTCATGATGGCTGCATATTGCCTCTGGACTGCAGTTGCTGTTGCCCTCATACATTCCTTTGCAGACTTCCCATAGGCATTGGATCGGCCACTGTGAAAAAAGGATGTTTTGGTCTGATCCACTTGGGCTCTTATGTTCTTTCATGGACTAAGCTTTTGTGGACTCAAAACCCATTTTTTATCAGCTGCAACAGACATACATGGTGATACCCCCACCCCCACCCCCCAATTTTGGGCGCAACTCAGCACCTCTGCCAACACCCTTCAGTCCTAAGGCATGGGCAATGAGGAGATGATGGGATCTGCAGTCTGAAGGCTATAGATCCCTGTCTTGGTTTACTGTGGCATGCTGATGCTGCCATTAGGTCAGCAATCCTCACAGTATCTATGTATGGTAGGCAAGTGTCATCATTCATATAGTACAGGTGGTAATTGAGGCCGTGAGATCACATCGCATCTGTTTCGGCACTAAGGCTGTAAATTTATACCTATTTACCTGAGAGCAATTGTACTCAGTGACTAAGTAGATATGCATAAGACAGTTCTGGAAAGAGAGGGTCATACTGTGAGAATTGCATTTAATGTGCCTGTTTAATGACAGCAGCCATGGGGAGGGGGAGGATTGGAAGAATGACATTCAGGAGAGGGATGATAACCCTTCTTTTGCTAAAGCGCCCTCACCTCACAAGCTTTTATTTGCTCTGGAAGAGAAACTTCCGTTGACACCAGTGGAATCTTCCTGGAAGTTTCTTGGGATGAACTTTAAGACTCTTGTACACTTCCTCTTGTTCCACCCACCACTTCCCCTCAGGAAAACCTGCTGTTTAGCACTGAACTGGAGCAAACATCAGTCGGGTTTTCTGTTTATTTACATTTGTTCTGATTCAGCAGCAAACAGCAGGGTTTCCCAGGGAAAGAGGGTCTGTGCCTAGAAATCATGGGGCGTATGGATGAGCCCTTTGTGTGCTCATGGCAGAGGGGAGGCTTAAGCCTTGGTTGCCCTAATTAAAGGGGGGAAACAGGCGCATTTCATTTAGACCAGGGTTTCCCAAACTTGGACCTGCAGCTGGTTTTGGATTACAGTGGTACCTTGGTTTGCAAACTTAATCTGTTCTGGAAGTCCGTTCCAAAACTAAAGCGTTTCAAAACCAAGGCGTGCTTTCCCATAGAAAGTAATCTAGTGAGACCATTGATCCATAAAATGAAAGCAATAAACAATGTACTGCAGTCACACAATCAATCCGTCAGTAGCTGAACTGGGTTCCACACAGTCACAAAAACAAAACAAGAAACGAGGCACAAAAACGCAAAATAAATGGCAAAAACAGACAGACCTCAATGTAACACTCAAAACAGAAGTGTAACACTCAAAACGGAAGCATGGCACTCAAAACGGAGCACGTTCAGCTTCCAAAGAAAGGTTCACAAACCGGAACACTTACTTCCAGGTTTGCAGTGTTTGGGCTCCAAGTTGTTTGAGTACCAAGGCGTTCAAGAACCAAGGTACCACTGTACAATTCCCATCATCCCTAAGCACTGGTCCTGCAAGCTAGGGATGATGGGAGCTGTAGTTCAAAAACAGCTAGAGACCCAAGTTTGGGAAACCCTGATTTAGAACCTGGTAGCGGCTTGCCTCAAGCCACCCATGAAGGTCATGGCTGAGGTGAGATTTGATCCAAGGGACCTTACAGCTCCTTCTCTTACTGCTACACAGTCTCTTCCTTTATTTACAATAATAGTTCCTTAATTGTACCAAACTTAAACGATCAGCAATACAAGGTGCTGTCACGCCTCAAAGTATGAGAACTGACTTGTATTTAACGACCAGCTCTCAGCCGGGATTTGTGGGTGTAAGAAGGCATACCCTAAAGGGAGTGTCCATTTAATGTTCTCAGTTGGCAGCATTGACCTTCCTATTAGCATGGACGTTTCACATGTCCACCCAACTTCCCATTGAGTCAGCTTTTGTCACAACACTGCAGTTATTCTAATTTTGGAGGTGGAATATTACAGGGCTTCACCTGACACAGTAGCAGGAGAAGTTTCTGTCGCGCGGGAGAGCAAACCACACCCTGGTTTGTTTTGCTTGTGGATGAGAAAGACATGTGTTTAGTCTGCAATTGAAGGAAGATGACATCAAACAGAAAGGGCAAGTGTGTGTGTGTGTGTGTGTGTGTGTGTGTGTGTGTGATATAGTCAGAGGACACTGCAAACAGTTGCCACATCCTCCTTCCCCGTAGATGACATTCCTGTCTTGATTGTGGCCTTGCCAGGAATGAAATGCAAATCAGGATTTGCATGGTAATTTTATACAATTATAGGTCTTTTGGTGAGGTTGTCACTGGGGAGGTGGAAGGGATTCACGTGGCATGAAAATACCCCAACAGGTGAAGATTTCTTCATCACTGCATCGACAGTAGGAGAAACCGCTCCTGTTGAATTTATGTCTGCCACAGACTTTTAATGGTACAGGAACCATGCCCGGGTGGCATTGCCATTCAGGAGGTACAAGATCCTTATCCAATCCACCTCCTGCACAGAATACTCCACTGGACGTAGGTTACAGAGAACCAAAGTAAGCGATGCACATTAGCAGGCTGTGTGTAGGAAAAATAATACAGTGGAGCGCCGCAACCCCAGAGCCGGCCATGACTGGACCTAATGGTCAGGGGTCCCTTTACCTTTACCTTAGGTTACAGATGCTTCAGGTTACAGACTCCGCTAACCCAGAAATAGTACCTCGGGTTAAGAACTCTGCTGCAGGATGAGAACAGAAATCGCGCAGCAGCAGCGGGAGGCCCCATTAGCTAAAGTGGTACCTCAGGTTAAGAACAGTTTCAGGTTAAGAACAGACATAGGCGCCGACTCCATGGGGCTTGAGGGGGCTTGAGCCCCCTCAAAAATTTTTTTGGGGGGGCTCAGCCCCCCCAATAATCTCGGGCGCCCTTGCCGCCGTCCCCCGCCTCCTCCCCACCTGCTCTCTCCCCAGCCAGCCAGCCAGCCAGCCGCGCGCCCTAGCTGGAGAGCCCCGGCCGTCCCCCGCAAGAACAGGGGAATCCCCGGGGGCGGGGGCTTCTGCCTCTAGCCCCAGGTTTCCCGCATATCAGCTGTTCCGGAGCTGATTAATAGGCAGCAGCACGCTCTCCCCTATTCGCTCGCGAGGGGGCGGCGCCACTTTATTTGCATATTCATGAGCTTATTTGCATATTCATGAGCTCATTTACATTTCACGAGCTTTCCCGGGCCCCCCCAATATTTTTTATAAGTCCGCGTCCCTGAGAACAGACCTCCAGAACGAATTAAGTTCTTAACCTGAGGTACCACTGTATTTAACGCCGTGCACCCAGATGACTTGTCTAAAATTACCACTTGTTATTTGACATCATCGTCTTTCTCAAATAGTTTCTCTCCGAGGCATGCCATAATATCAGAATGACACCAGCGAGGTGGGGTGTTATGAGTAAGAAGCATTGCATGATAACACCTGAGTCATACTAATTGGAGCATTCTCTCTGTGTGAGAGACTAAGAAGGCAACACACCCTTCAGGGCACTGAGACTGATATGTATCTTGTTTTTAATATTCTGAGCACACCCTTACCTGGAGTCAACTACGTGCCTACTCAGAAACCTAGGCAGACTCGTTCAGAGTCTTCAAGTTTTCCCTCTGAATTGCAACCTCACTGTGCCAGCATCACAACCACTGGATTTGTGTGAGTTGCAAGACGAAGTGTCCTTGGGATTTGTGCATCTGCTAGAAAGCAGGATTCTGTCATGCTGGGAGGCTGGGGACTTCCAGCATGACGGACTTCCGAGCTGTGAAGCAAAGAAGGCAGGCAGGGCTCTGTGGGTCTGTAATGCCCAATATATCCAGCTGTGGAAACGGGACATGAATGATGTGCAGGCTAAGTGTTTTGGTGGATGGGCAACTGGCTGGGTGACCAGGCGTCACTTTGACAGAGTGACTTTTGGAGAGGCTTCCTTTGATGCAGAAGCTTAAAAGCTGGGTATGGGAAGGTCAAATTCAAATATCTACTCAGTCATGACACTTGAGTTGCTAAGAGGCCTTGAGTAAGTTCAGCTGCCATCTCTCAGCTTCACTTACCTCAGAGGGCTGTAGGAAAGGCAACATGGGTTAATGGTTGCATATGCTCTCCTGAGCTCCTTGAGTAAAGAGTGGGCCAAAAATCCAAATTTGCTGTTTCTATATGCCCTCAAGCTTGGTTCAGAAGCTGCAGCTGGTGCAGAATTTGGTGGCTAGAATACTGTACAGAGGCCTGCACAATGCACACAAATCTTCAGAGAAGTTCTAGCTGATGGAGCCGCAACCTGTATAATGTCATCTGGCAGCAACCTCAAGCAAAGGTCCTTCTCTGTAGTGGTACCTACGTTATGGAATGCCTGCTCTCCTGTCATTCAGAGGCAATGACTGTTTATGTGCTTCCAACGTTTATTAAAAACTCATTTGTTTGCTTGGGCTTCCCATAGCAGGGGTGGGGAACCTTTTTGGCTCAGCAGACCAGATCTTTATCCCTCCCCCTGCAATAAACAGGCACCCTGACAGGTGAGCAAGACCAGGCACATCTCCAATTGCCCCACACATGATGTCACATGTATCAGGTGTGGGGCAGGTGGGTCTTGGAAAACATCCTCATGGGCCAAATGGGCAGGCCAAATTTAACTTGTGGGCCAGAGCTTCTCCACCCCTTGCCTATACTATTGTTGAAATTGTTTTAATGCAGTTTTTATTCCTATCTTTGAAAACCACTTCATTTATTTGCGATGATTGGTGTGTGGGTGGGTGTGTGGGTGTGTGTGGGTGTACACACACACATTTCACACAACTCAGTTGCTTCATTTATCTGAATGGAGAAAAACTGAGAGAAGTCCAGCTACAACACAGGTGATGACAAAGAGAGAAGCAACTGAATGAAATAATTTTTGCACCATTAGATGAGCAGATCCAGGTTTTTCATGGACCACATTAAATAGGTGTAATGGAAGCACAGTTTAGCACAATGACTGTGATCAAGAGTTCTGTGTGTATTGCAAATGAATGGAATAAGCTTGTGCAGGGTCACTGAGTAACTTGGGCTACTCAGCATATGGTTTGTGGTTACCTGTCATCTCTAATGGAATTTGAATCTCGTTTCTTAATTTGCTACCTGTCAATACATGGTTTAGTAAAACTGTGGTGATGCACAGTCAGGTAATGTGGGAAAATCCAGCTACTTCCTGGCCAGTCCCTGTGTTAGCTGCGAAAGTATTCATACAGGCCTGGGCTTCTCTTGAAGGGTACAGATGTAATTTCTCTGGGAATGAACAAATGTGGACATGTCATATGGTTCCCCCAGAGTACTTACCTGGTCAGTGGTACCCCAGGTTATGTTTAATTGACATTGGGATTTTCAGTTTGGACAAAATGCTTCCAAGGTATCTCAAGGATCAAGAAGGTCAGCTGCTATTCCATTGACCAGGATATAACTTCTACACACTGAGACTCTACAGAAAGGATAAAGCCGAGAGCGCAATATTGAATAAACTCTAATCTTCGTATGCCCTAGATTTCTTACTGCATCCAAGGAATTTAAAATTGCATGGTGTTAGATAAGCACAGTGTACAATGAAACATATATTCTTATGTGCTTCCCCTAATATTTGTTTCTATAAAAAGCATAAATTAGCTTTTAGTTCTGGGTGGTTTATTTGCACTTCTATGTTAGGGAAAGACTGCCAGCCTGCTTGGTTAATATTCTGTTTCTGTTTGAGGTTTGGTACCGAGATAATTTTTTATTTTGCAGACTTTCATTATTCTTACAGTACATCCAATATCTGTCAGAGGGCTGAAGATGATTTCAGTGTTATAAACAGCTGGACAATGTTTAATATTGAAGCATCACACTTCTATTTCTGCAAAATTTCAAACATAGCAAACTATAGCTTTGTGTTCTGCCATCCTCTGCTTGCACAGAAACAAAGCATAATGAGAACACAGCATAGGTAATTCAGAGAAAAGGGAGATGCCTAGTGACTTATTTCTATCATTCGCAATAAGCCAATGATTCCCAGATGCTAATTTGAGGCCAACCAATGGAATGTAGAACAGAGTCTGGTCAGTTAATTAGTAAGCGAGCATTAACACTATCAACTTGACCAAAAGGGCAAATTGCAGCTATTGTAGCTTGCAGTTTGATTTAAGGTGGACAAGCTGGTAACCCAACAAGATTGTGCATTAACTATGCTTTCATCATGGGACTGCAAACATTTATACAAAACAAACCAACTCTAAATTAAAACTCTTAGCTATTGCAATCCCCACTGCCCTCTGTGACCTCAAGGAAATGCTTTGCTACATTTCCAAAATAGTTATAGAGAAAAGCTACCGTATCATTAGCTGAAGTACTCTCCTTTATCTTCTCACCTCTGATTTACACCAAAAAAATTAAATACAGAGAGATTTGAGTGTTCACAATACACACTTTCCTCCGTATGCAAGACAACATCCCAACTCAAGGAGATTTTGACAAAAGCAGGAGTAGGCAGCACTGGGCACTCCATGGGGCAACAGCCGCCGAGTGAAATAATTCTCATTATATCCTTTTCCTTTCAGTCCAAATTTTAATCACCCAGCTCCACAGGCATTCCAGTATGTCTTGGCTTTTACAAAGCATAATTAACGTTTATCACTTTGAGGTATGGAGTTAGAACAGGAAAACGATTACATTAGAACCCTCCTTTCCCACGCTTTAAGTACAAAACAAATATTATTTTTTCCAGATTCACGCTGCTTGTTTTCTCCTCTTTCTGTGCTTTCTAGCACAAGCACTCTATTCTTCCTGGTTGAGAGTCGGCTGAAGTCAATGAAATGGCTTCCATTCATTTTTTATTTTCATTTTTTGCAGGGCGGGGAGGTTGTAAACTAGCCTCCACATCTTTCTATGCAGAGATTTATGAACCCATGGCCACATATGCAAAAGCACCAATAATGTTTCACTTTGATCATTACAGACTTTCTTATCATGTTTTTCATGATCTTATGTGTTTGGAGGCATTCCATTTTTTTAAAGAAACCTGCTTTGCGTTTTGCTTTTCTTGTGAAAAAGAGCCCTACAGAATATTGATTGCAGCAGAGAGCTGCTGTGGTTGATAGCTAAGCACTAACCCAGATAGGGCTTAGCATTACATCAGACATCAGGCGAGAGAATCTGGCAGCATGCCAGCCTGTAAAAATGGAATGCATTTGCGTCACTGTTCCCTTGGTAATGCTTCTTGGAGCCTTGTCAGCTGTCCCCCGAGGTTGTTTCCTTAATATGTCAACAGACATTCCTAAATCTTTCATGCTGAATAGCTCTTTTCCTTCACCCAAAACAGTTAGGTGACAGATTTTGCAGTGTGTTCCACAGAACACAAGTCCAGTTAAAAGAATATAAATGTTTAAAGTCATTATGGTCTTTTAAGGTTTATATTTATGCTGGAGGAAAGCAAATCCGCTGTTTAAAGATTGGCTCGCTGGGTACATTAAGGAGAAACACAAGGCATCTTGACAAAACAGCTCTCTCTCTCTCTCGCTTGCTCGCTTTCCCCCCATTTCGACTCTATGTTTTAGAGAATGAAAGAATGTCCATTCGGTATTTCTTATTATTTAAACGGTGCTCTCTGACTCTGCTTCAGAAATGGGTGCTAAATAAGATGCCTCAAAAAAGAAAGCTCTCTGGTTTTTAAAATTGTGACAGCAGTGACCTCTAGCTTCCATAAATAATTTGCTGAAATGTTAAGGATGGTTTGACATTGCTTTAAATGTAGCTTCCCCAAAGTGCACTTTGAATATATTCTCTCTCTTCATATAAAATAGCCACCCATATTAATATGTCATTCCTTGCAGAGCACGCCAACTTTAGAATAAAATCACAATTCCCTCTGAGAAAAAACTAACAAAGAATAAGGCAAGTAAATAGATTCTGCACCAGCATGAACATGCTTGTGTTGGTCTAATTTACATGCCTTTTCCTCCACCCAGTGCTTTTTTCGGGGGGGGGGTGCACAGGGGTACGCATACCCCAAACGTTTTGTGAATCTAAGTTTGGCCTCATAGAGGGGTAGAATTTCAATATGAGTAGGAAAATGAGAGTACCCATAAACATGTTTTTTTAGGGGGGGGGAGCACTGCCTCCACCCATTAAATAACCCCCGTCCCCCCACCCACCCCCATTCTATTAAGATGCTCACTGGTTGTTTCTCCACCCACCTTCCAAGAAACATGGTGGCTGGTGGGCTTGGAGGTACAGTGCACTAGTTTTGAAAGTGATTGGTCGTCTTCTCCCCTCATCTATCCCCTCTACAACAAGGGGTTGCAGCAGGTTAGGAAAGTGGTGGGAGAATAATACCCCATTTGAGGTGAGAGAATACTACCCCAGTTGTGTTATTCAGTGGACAGGCAAGCACAAAGTGACCAGCACTGTTGGAGAGAGTTGAATGGAATTATTCAGGTGTTGAGAAAGACTCTCTGTCCCTCTCTCTATGTCTAGTTCCTTTTGTCACGTCATGGTGGTTACAATCTGCCATGACATCTTTTCTGAACAATACCTAGATTGGAACACTGATACCCTAGAGGCAGTTTGCAGAGAAAGGTTCTTGACACAGGGATTTGCTTCACAGGCTGTTGACTTTCTGTACATGAGTCTGTTAGAACTGTTGGCTTAGGTTCTCCTGAGAAGGAAGCTTCATGGTGTTTTTTTTAACCTTATCGTACAACCTCAGACACTAGTTCTTTAGTTACAAACTTCTTATAATGACCAGCCATTAGGAGTTAAAGGAATGGAGGAGCAAAATATTTTCTCTACATTGGGTTCTTTAGATCCAAGCACCTGTGCTGTAGAAAGTAAAAATGATGTCATTGGAAAGTAAAGATCTGTGGACATTTTCATTTCACCGCAAAAGAAAACGTATTAAAATGAAGACATGTAATTCGGATAAATGACACTTGCATTATAACAGACTTTTCAGCTTGTTTCATCAGAGTTAGGGAAATGCTGACCCAGTTTGTTAAGTGCTGTTTGATGTAACAGGTGATCTTGATGACCAAAGCTAGATTTCAGGTGTACATATTGCGAGGAAAACATAGCCCTATATTGCTAATATGATAAGGACTATTGAAGCACCCATCACTTGCATGGACTGGTGCAAGGCCAGTTGGGGATAAAGAGCCCTGTCTCTGAGGTGCAGGATTGAATTAGAATCTGCTAAATCATGGCATCTGGTCCCCTAAATTAAAGCCATGTGGAATGCCTTCTGTTCCCAACCCTTAGGCTTTAAAACCTGGTAATTAGTAGCTCTTGTTTCATCTTTCTGACTGGTTACAACCTGCTACAGTATCAGGAATAGACTCTGACAAAACAACAAACCAAACAGATGAAACTAAGGAACCTAGACCTCCCTCTGAATCAGACCCCCTTGACAGAGTGGTATGGCTCAGACCCTTCCCTTCATAATTTGGTAATCTAATGCCCATTTGAACCACACATTAAATGAAAATGAACTGATTGGATCATTTGATAGTTGTATACAAATGAACTATCTCTGTTGTTAAAAGCTAGCATAATTCATGAACAGAAATATGATGACCCAGGCACTGGTGGCCCACAGTAAACAGGTTTCACAGGCAGAGTGTCTGATGCATCAGATAATAAAAAGGAAGGGGCATTTGCCTTCCTGTGTGAAGAGAGTTGTGTTTGCTTGGGCTGTGGCTTTTTTGCAGAGATTTAAAGGGGCCAATGTAACTGTGTTACACTCAGGCAACTTTAGGAGTTGATCCTCAAGCAGAGTTGTGGCTGCGGAGGGGGCGGGGGCTAGCCAGGTGCTTTGCCCCAGGTGAAGCCTCCAGAGGGGTACCACTGAGTCTCCCAACTTGTGTGTGTGTGTCTACACAAATGTGGGTGGGTGGGTGTGCCAAACTGGGTCTTCGACCCAGGTGAAACAAAGCCTAGTTTCGCCCCTGCCTCAAGCATCCACCATATTTTAATAGAATTTATATTTTTTTCACCATTTTTTAAAATATTTTTTTATTGTTAAAATAATTCAACATTAATACACATACAAACATACATTTCATACAACATACCTACATACATCATACCAACAACATACCTACACTCAATCCCACAGATAATTCCCATCACCATCCACCACCCCTCACCCTTTGTGTTAGATTTCCAATCTACTCAATTGCAATTTCTTTCCACTTCTATTACTTTCTTTCACACACCCTTAACCTAATTTCATACTTCTTTTTCTATTACGCATTGTTATCCATCTTATTTAGTATTCCAATATTTGAAACGAAACTTGTTTATTCTAATAGTTCTGATTTTTCGATATAGTTTTGCAAGTATCTTTTAAACACCTTCCAGTCCCTGTCTGCCTTCTCTTTTGAGATCCTTCCAATTTCTCCCATTGTTTTGGATATATTGTAGTACTTTCACCATTTTCAAGGGTTGCATAAAGACCATTCCAGGCTTCGGGTCTGGAAGAAACTCAAAAGCCATCTAATGCAGCCCATTCTCATCTACAGCATATCACTTTCCCCAAAGAATCCTGGGGAGCTACAATTTCCAGCCCCCTTAACAAACTCTAAGCTTCTCTGGGGTGAAAGTATGGTGAAAGTAAATAGTCAAGACATAGCCAAACCACACCCCGATTAATGCGCTACTTGACCATGCCTGTATTATTTATATTTTTCCTTGTTTCACTTGCTGACCTCATATTTTGAAGCAATTGTTTAATTTCCCTGGTGGTTTGCCAGTTGCCCTTAGTACCTGTGTCACACAGAACAACAGCTCTCATTCTTCAGCAGCATGATTAATTCAGTTAAGCCCATTCATCCAAGAGGCAGAACTTTGTAAACTCTTGAGGGTGGTAACATCACAGAAAATATTTAGGCATCTTTCTTCTCCATCAAGCATCTATTGGAGTGAATGCTTGGAATTCCCCCGGGCTGACCTGGTGAAATATAGGGCTGCAGCACCTTTTACCAGTGGGAAAGGGGGGATTTCAGCAGGTACAGCTTCCCATCATCCCGGTCTAGAAACCTCTTTTACATAACTTAAAGGTATGGGAAGCCTTTCCCCTTTTAAACTGTTTACCCCAAAGCTCCTATAGCTTTAAAATACATTTGCTTCTTGGAAGCAACTAAAAGTATTTGATGTGACTAATAACTTGGCTTGCTTAGTTTTCTTCAACTCCAGACACAAGACCTTTTAAGATTTAGAAGACCATTTCCCCTATGAGCTGGCTAAAATAAAAGTTTGAGGTCCTTTCCAAACAATAAAGACCAGAATAGTAAACAAACAGTTGCTCATAATTTGTCACACAGGATCTGTCTTATACGGGAAGTATGCAATCCTATATCCACTTACCTGGGAATAAGGTCTATTCAATTGACCTTTCTTCTGACAGTAGACCTGCAGGATTGCACTGTTAAAGACAGAACATTTTCCCTGCAATGATTTGTAACCATAAATGGCATTTATTGGATGGTGCCTGCGTCAACACTTTTTTCAGTGACACAGACCCCTTCCCCCTTGCCTTGCATGTTCTACCCCCTATCACTGGTAACCAAAACTTATGCACTGGAACTCCCATAACTTTAAGGGAGTTATGGTATCCAGAGTCAAGAAACTACAGAATTTTTGCAGCTTTAATAGTTGTGTCGAACAGCATGTCAAACTGAAGTTATTTCACATCTATTAAAGGGTAGGAGTCTTGCCCCCTTTTCACCTAGCCTCCCTAAAAGGAGGTGGGCAGCTGCATATCCACCCTACAACCATTATGTTTACTGAATAACATGATATCATGTTTGTATTAAAACTTAACTAAAAATCTAATCAAACGTATTTCATTTTTACAAATATTTTGGATGGCTCCTCTTGCCTTGGGTGTCTTTATGCACTGCCCCATATCTCAAACAGTTCGGTTCTTGCTACATACTTTTTGATTTCTTCCACCCTATCCAAAAGTCGCTTTAAAATGGAATGAGATCAGTACTGTACTGACCTTCTTTACATCCAGTGCAAACCTCTTTGATTATGGTTTTTCTACCACCTGCTGGATTGTAGCTGTAATTGCAACAGCAGTCCAAATTGCTAGAGTGCTCCAACTTTTCTTCAAAGTCTATACGTATACTAATTCATTTCACCTAAGTGTCTTTGGCTCCTTCCCACTTATTGGGTCATAAGTGGGAGTAGCTGGGGAATAAAATAATTGCCCTTCCTTCTTGGGGAAACTGCAGTTAGCATGTTGCGTAAATTGCACAGGAAAGCTGTTGAGGCCAAAGTCTGCCCTAAAGACATGTTTCCCAATCTCAGCTACGCAAGGCTTGCTTGGCTTGCTTGGGTTACCCAATACGCGGGGAAGATAGCTTCATCCACCTTACATCTACAAAGCAACAAATCCCAGATAATGTGATACAGGGTTTGCATTCCAGAGCCTGATGTTGGCTTTCAAAGCAGATTATGGTCCCTGACATTGGTGCACCGCTGCCAAAATTCAGCATGATACTGGCTAACTGCAATGCTGCTTTATTTTAATCTTCCATTGCACCCAAATGATCAGGAGGCTGTATCCTTCTACGCCCAACAACACCAAGCGCAAACTGACAGTGACAGCAAGTCTTAAGGCAAACTTTGCAGAAATCCCATCAAATCCACTGGATCTGAAACAATTGCAGACACACGGCTAAACCCTGTCTGTGGTGCCTACCCCTTCCCCCCAAAGAATGAGACAAGAGACCAGAGTATGGCTTCAAACTGGCCACAATTTTATTGAGCCTCAGAAGTGGGAAACTTGGCATAGGCCTTGGCAGGTAACCCTCTCAGCCCATCTGGCTGAGGATACGCAGGCTGATGAGGTGCAGAGGGAGGGGATTGTAAAGCACAAACTTACACAGCATGCCCTTCCACTAACCTCGGCCCGGGAGTTTGACCTACATGCCGCCGCTCTAGGGCCAGGGACTCCCGGTTTTTGACCTTTAACAGGCCCTGCAAGCATCGGCGCATGGGAAGAGAGCATGAATGCATCCCCCCAACTTGATGATAGACTAAAGGATACCTTGCCAAGGCCTAAAACCACCACCCAAGGCCCCCTAAGGGCCTTGCCACCAAGTGTCCCACAACCAAGGAACAATCACCCATGCTCTGCCATCAAACCCTGCTGTCTACCCAGTCCCTGAGGACTTGTTGCAAGTTGTGCAGCCAGAGGTCATTACCAAGTGGGGTCAGATGCACTTCATCCCCTCTGAATAGGCCAGCCGTATCTGCCCTATGGAATAGAGACTCCGCCAATTAGCCGCATGGTATTGCACATGGCCCTGTTGATTTTTTCCACCATATAATTGAGGCAAGAGGGATTGGAAACCCTCTCCAGCACAGGTAGGGGAGGAGATTGGACCAGCCGGTGGTCATTGTTGGGTACAAGGCATGCAAGGTTTCTATATCTGGCCTTGCAGCAAGGGTCAGGGCAATGCCTTTTTGTTCAACTAGGTCATTCTCTCCCAGGTGCAAAATCAAGACTTTTGGAGGGCCATACGCCGCCACGGCCTTACTCAGTATGGGCATCAAGCCCAACGCGTGCCCGACGTTGGGGTGGATTTTAAGGTTATGGCCCCCATTGTGCGACTAGGCATAATCCACTGCCCAATGGACAATGCTGTGCCCCACAACCCAAATCTCCATGGATCGCAAACCTTTAAGAAAATTAAATTGCAAACTTTAAGGAGGAGGAGCCGGGAAGGGAGGGTGGAAAATGTCTGATGGGGCACTTGCTAAATAAATAAATAGAGAAGCCTTGAGTCATACCAGTTGGTGTGGAATTTGAAGGCTGAGCCTTTCCCTGCTCCAGCATTGGAATATGCATCATTCAACATGTCTTTACATGTAACATGATGACTATCCACTCCTGACCTTTCCCCCAAATCATTGCACTTGGGAGAGCTACCAAGCTGCTGGGACTTGCAGGAGCATCCCCATTGTATAGGATATAAAGCGGCTGAGGAGGCTTTGCTCCTTGATCATGCGGGAAAGCTCTGAGTTGCATTTAATTTACATTTAATTTTCAAATATGCTTTATAAAGGTGCCTGCTATGTGAAAAGATACCTCTTTGTACAGACATTATCTCCCTTTATTTGATTTTTTTATGGATAAAATGAAAGTGTTTGTTAATAGAAACAACTCAAATACAGAATGAGTTTAGTTTTTTTTTAAAAAAAATTGTCTTAACTCTTGGTTGGTTGGTTTAGCCTAGGCCAAAATTAAAGCAGCAGCAATGCCATCCTGATGCCTTTTAAACTCTATTGGAGTCAATGGGTCTTACACCCAGGTAAATTGGTTTGGGATTGCAGCCTAAAGTTCCTTATATAAACTATGCAAAACCCCATGCTGACTAGCAAAGGCTTAGCCAAGCTCTCCTGCCTAGCTCCTCTGGTCCTGCTCTTACCATAGAGCCTTCAACCTGTTCTTGCTATGTCCTCTACTCTGAATTGAGCTATTTCGTTACAAGGTTGCTCCACCCCTCTATGGTTAATTTTCCCAGCACAATCTCAGTATCTGTGGTGCATTCAAATGTAAGAAGGATGTAGAACATGTGTTATAAAGCACCCAGTTGTTAACCGATTTCAGTAGACTATGTTATGCCCATAGGCATTCCACAGATTCAATCCTTAACATTTCAGATTTGTTTCTGTTGTCAACTCCTGCACTCCCAACTTCCCCGAGCGGTGAGAAATTTCTGGGGCAGATGCACTACCTGAGTTTGGTTTCTTTCTGCTGAAAGAGCAATGGAGATTTATCAAAAACTTATGGTGAAGCAAGAACTATTTTTTTGTTGTTGTTTAGTCATGTCCGACTCTTCATGACCCCATGGACCAGAGCACGCCAGGCACTCCTGTCTTCCACTGCCTCCCACGGCTTGGTCAGACTCATGTTTGTAGCTTCGAGAACACTGTCCAACCATCTTGTCCTCTGTCGTCCCCTTCTCCTTGTGCCCTCAATCTTTCCCAACAAATTTCACAGAAAAGCAAGTGAGAGAATTCTCTAAAACCTGATTAAGACTGGTTCTTAAAGAAAACAAGGGTTTTGTAGCAGTGGGGAAGGAACCCTGACATGTTGAAGTTGTGGAATCCACATTTAGTCACAGTCTTCAGACGGAATGTGGGAGAGCATAAAAGATCTGAACAGATACGGGGCTTTACAGGTTTCATGTTGTTGGACCTAGGGCTGCCCCTAGGACAAAAACTATAGTGATATTTGCTTTATTTGCAAATATTTTAGAAGCAAACAGCAAGTAGACCTGCAAGATATTACCCCACATTAACTCCAGAGAGAGGTGCTGCACCCACAAGGGCAACAGACCACTTTCTTGCCAATCCTCTTTCAAACTGTGGAATTGCTGCTGTTTCCTAACTACTCAAGGTCATTCTCTTTTCCTTTCACACATAACTGCCCTTTCCCCTCAGAGAACAGGACAACCCTCAAGCTAAGTTCTGATGGCTCTCTCATTATCAGGAAACCCTCTCCTCACCCATTGTTGAACCATCAGCCAACCATCCAAGGCTTTTAACCAGTAACCTACCTAACAAAGGGAATGGTTGGCCAAAGGGCCATAAAAGCATTTAGTTTAAAGTGCCAGTCAGAAAAATGTCATTGATGACAGTCTTCCTTTCATCCAATAAACAATGATACCGTGAAAACATGACACAAAAAATCCATTGCTTGGGGGATGCATAGCAGGGCATGTGCGTGCCCCCCTCAAACATGCCTTGTTCTCTGTCTCACAGCTACCTCACTCTGCCAAACAGCAGCTGCAAATGCTTTACCTCTGTAGGACCAGCTACACTTGCCAAAATGTAATTTTCTGCACATTTACAAAAGATGCTGGAAGCCCTATTTCTCGGCACTTGGTCATCCCAGCAGGAGAATGTAATGGTGGCTTCTTCTTTGGCGATCACTCATAGCTGAGTAAGATTGTCTTCCATAAACACAGTTTTAGCAATGCGTTTGTAAGTGACTGTGTAGGCCAATTCTGAATCCACACGTCCTTCCACAGTGGCAGGCACTGTTTGGCCATACCTCTAACAGTGGCGAAACTCATCCGTGAAGAGTGCTATCTATCCAGGCTATCTGCAGAGCTGTCAACAGCAAGTTTTTCTGTGGGACTTTGCTACCCCAATGCACTTAACAGACTACAGTTAATACTAGCATTTTAGTAATAGTTTAGTAAATGGGGTAGCATGCTCTTAAATATGTAAGTATAAAATGTGGGTCAAGAAAAAGTAGAACTTGTAGACGGAATTTAAAAATAGACAGTAAATGCATTTACTAGTAGGGTGAACATTCCTTAAAAATACAACTGCCGCTCTTGGATCCCGGAATTTTTCTGATCTTGGTGCCTTTGAGGGTGGGACATCACAGGCCCTGGAACCAAATGTGATCACCACTCTCAGGCCTCTCTGTTCTGTCCTTGGGACTCTCCTCACACCACACCTCCTCTCCAACCCTCCCCCATTTTTGCCTTAGCTCACCACTGCTAGTGGTACTCAGTCTGAACAAGGTTCCCCACCCCTATTCTGAGTTAAAATGCTAGAAGGAAGAGAGCAGGCTCAAAGAAAGCCTTTTTATAGCATCCATCAAGGGCCCGCCTCTGATGCTCAATTAAGGAGACTCTAAGTGATATTGGAGTGAGTCAGGAGTTTTCAAAGCAATTGGCAAGGATCAGCTGGGCCCAGGCTGCTGGGTATATGAGCCAACTGGGAGGATTAGCCACTTATTAAAGGGAAAGTGCTGCATTAGGATCTGTTTTCTAATGCTTTTGCATTTGTTAGCAGGTGGGGGGGTCCTTTCTTTTGCAGGCCATCACCCCCAACCAAACAAATGAGACACTTGTATGTTTACCCTGGGGGAAAAAACTTTCAAAGGGATCAGAGGAAGTGCAAGGAACTCTTTGAAGTTTGGTGTTTGAAGCACAAGCCAAACTAATGTGATATTGACACAAAAATCCTTACTCATTCATCCATTTGTTTTGATTCCTGCCATCAGGTGGTTTTCAGGGTGGCTTTCAGAAAAATAACAACATATAATTTACTCTAGGGCTGTTTCTACACCCACTGGCATATAGCATTGCTTTGTGGGTAGCATATCCCCATCCCTTGTTTTTGTTTTTGTTCTGTGGTCACTTTAATGGCAATGACTTCTCTCTCTCTCTCTCTCTCATCCATGGCTTACATTTTTGTTTGCTGCTACTGCTGCCTTAGCTGTCCAAGCTCTCCTCCTGGTGGCCAGCACTTAGGTGTGCCCTGCATTAAAGTACAAAGATCAGGGCTGCCACCCCTTGCTCCTGCCCCCAGATGGCCCTGATGGTTAGGCCCTAGTTATACTGTGTTTTGCTTTATTGAGTCAAGATGTGAAGGGTCAAGATGTGAAGTAGCATGTTTATTTGATACCAGTCTAAAAATAGGCAACTTTAAAAAAAAATGATGGGAGTTGCATGAGCTTGTGAAATGCAGAAAATGCATTATACAGAGCATTTCTAAAAAGAAATGGGAATTGATGGTTTGTATAGAAAAGCTACAGTCTGCAGGTCGTTCATAAGCAGATGTCTGAAAAGTATGTTTTTATCTTTGTAACTTCCATAAAAGGCATTTCAGTATTAGCTATTTTCCACACAGTACAGTGGTACCTCGGGTTAAGTACTTAATTAGTTCCAGAGGTCCGTTCTTAATCTGAAACTGTTCTTAACCTGAAGCACCACTTTAGCTAATGGGGCCTCCTGCTGCCGTGCCACTACACAATTTCTGTTCTCATCCTGAAGCAAAGTTATTAACCCGAGGTAATATTCCTGAGTTAGCGGAGTCTGTAACCTGAGGTACCACTGTACAAAGAAGCATGTGGTATAATATCAAGGCTTGTGCTGACTCGGTTCAATGAGCCAATGAGAACATGTGGGATCTAAAGCACCTTTGGAAGAGTAAGTTCCCAAGGGTAGAATTCCACTCCCAGCTGTTCCATTCGTGAAAGCATTGCAGCTTCCTGCCACTCTTCTGCCCCCTTCGCACTGTTCTGGGGGCTCTCCTGACCAACACCAGAGACAATTCTATTGTCCAAGCATTCAGGTTCTGCTGAATGTTCATGAATGTTCATGTTCTGCTGACACGGCTAGTTAGGTGAATCCTGCTCCAAATGTTTAATAAAACACCCCTCAAACACTAAATCAATGTTGAATAGCCTTTGTCTAAATTTTGTCTCCATTTTGCTACACGTTCATGGCACAAAATTCTTGGTCCTGGACCAGTTTTATGAGGCTCTTTAAAAAGGTTGATACAGATCAAAATTATCTCTTTTTTATTTTAAGGATTATAAATTTCTGAAAGGCTATTAAACTTTTATTTCCATTCACCTGTTCTTTTACGGGTGTGTGTGTGTGTGTGTGCGCGCGCGCGTGCAAAATAGTAGGAAGTCTTGACGATAGCACCATCTGGTGTTTTGAGAGAAACACAGCAAGCTGTTTCTAATGCAGTACGGGTAACGAATTCCAAAGAACAGACTTCAAAGATAAAAAGAATAGCAGAGAACAAAATGGGACAGATGCCATGCTCTTGAATTTCTTGTTGAGAGGCTACTGATTGCTATGAGAGTCACATGCTCATTTAAAAGCTTGTTATGGTAAAATGCCTTCTCCATGTTGAAGGATAAGAATGGCTAATCTAACAAGGTCATATAAACAAATCCTATGTGTATGTGTTTTCATGGGAAAATATATTTGTGTTGGCCCCTAAATGCCATTTGGTATCATGTTCCTTTTGTGCTATATTAATTCAATTTTAATCACTCTACTTCATATAAATACGGTTATCTCTGGGGCAATTTATTCTAGTCACTATGTCAGTTTGCCATATCAGCATTTATAGTAATGTTGCTATCATGTGAGACACAGAGAAAGTGAAATCATATCTTTTACTGTAAATTACTGTTACAAAAATCTGAGTGCACACCTTCTTTATGCACAGAACAAAACAAAAATAAAATACATATTCTGTATCAAGGCCAACATACCCAGTTGCTTGCCTTTCAGTGAAGCAAGTGAAAACAATTACCTTGCTCCAGCACAGCCTTTCACTAGTTGCACATACAAACATATGTTTGGGTGCAAATGAACTAGTATGATCCAGTTCATGAGTTGCTCTGCTCCTCTAAGGGTGGGAAGAACCTCACACGGATGCTGTGGACAATTCTTATAGGAATTAGGTTCTTCCCACTAATATCCCCTTACACCCACTTGTGTCAGCATTTTGATTTAGCCAGAACACCGAGTGCAAGCCTACCCTCAAAATTACAGCACAGAATCAGAGAACCAAGGATCATCTAATCCAACTCCTGCCATGCAGAAATCTTTCTTTCTTTCTATTGCCCAACGTGGAGCTTGAACTCACAACCCTGAGATTAGGAGCCTCATGCTCTTTGTTTCGGACATGAATGGACAACAGTCATGTGTCTGTTTATGCTAAGATTTTGCTTTAGTTATGCAGTGCAAGTTTTTGAAAAGGGCCTAGAACACTACTGGGTTCTGCTGTCACTCCAAGGTAAATTTTGTGGAGCACAAATTCTGACATGAACGTTCTGCTTAAGCATCCTGTTTCCCAAGGTGGTCCATATGATAGGGATGGCTGGAGGCAGGATTCCTGCATTGTAGGGGGTTGGACAAGATGACCCTCGAGATCCCTTCCAACTCCACAACTCTGTGAGTCTATGCCTCCAGGAAGCACACAAACACGAAGAAGGCAAAAGCCACCTCCTGCTGCTGCTGTCATTTGCCAGCAACAGGTCTTGTTTCAGCATTATAGCATCAATTTAGAGAATGGTTCTGGCAGGTGCAGCCTACTGATCAATTCAAAGCTGTCACTGGCAGGCAACCAAGGGACTTACAATCACAACTTTGGAAAACGTTTTTCTGTAAGACTCTGTAGTCTGGGGAAGAGTGGGGTACAGAGGGGAAGTATTTGTTATGTGTGTGTTATTTTTGAAAATCAATGAAAACAACTTTTTTTTAACTGTCACTGGCTGCAGTGCACAAACCCTATACTTTGGTGCAGCTCTTTTGCATGTGCAATCACCAAATAAGTGATTTGAAGACTGGCCTGCGAAACCCACATGACATATACGCCGCCTTCCCAGGCAAGCTGTCCTTTAGTTTACACTCTGCAGCCTTAACGTTCAAATTTTTGACCCAGTCCTGGTCGCAAGCGGTTCCAAGGACATTAGAAACCCGGCACGGTGACGGGGTGGCGAGACGACAAATGCGGGCAGGGGGAAGTTGTGTGGTTTCACCTGCCGAATTTCTGCCTGTCAGGGGTACCGAAAAGGCAACCCGTGCGAAAGGCGCAGCATCGACTGCTGGGCAGGCCTCTCATCGAGCTAGCCCTCGCTTTCCCCGCAGCCACCTTAAACGCAAGGGCTGCTGGGAGAAGAAAGAGCGAGGAAAGGCGTCGGACGGGCCTGCTAGGCCGCGCGCGCTCCCCGCCATGGACGCGGTCTTAGCCGACACGCTGCTCTCGCAATGCCCGGACTGGGGCGCGCTGCTGCGGGCCGTGTGCGGCGGTGGCGCCGAAGGCGGGCCGCTCTCTGTCGAGCAAGCGGAGACGCTGCGCTTCCTTCTCGAGCGGGTGGCGGCGGCGGCGGGCGGGCGGAACGGCGAGCGGGACGCGGCGGCTCGGCGCGTGGCCTGGGAGGCGGCGCTGGGCCGCTGCCTGCCGGTGCTGCTCGGCGGCGCCTCCTTGCCGGGGGAGTCCCCGGAGGAGCGGCTACGCCTGGCCAGAGCCGCGTGTGGGGCGCTGCGCTGCTGCGCCTCGCTTGGCGGAGCCCCTTTGGCGGAGCGGCTGGCGCGGGAGTCGCTGGAGGCCCTGGAAGGCAGCGCGGGGAGCGGGCGGCTGCAGGTGGAAGCGGCCGTCGAGGTTCTGGCCGCCGTGGCCCCTTGGCTGGAGGAGCCGGCGCTGCTCGGGCGAGCCGTGGCGGCGGCCCTGAAGCTGCTGAGGGGGGATGGAGAGGACGACGAGGAGGAGAAAGCCTTGCTGGCGGCCGGGAGGCTGCTGCCAGCGCTGGGGCGGAATAGCGCCGCATTGGGGCTCGTGTGGGAAGGGCTGGTGGTGCTGCCGCCGCCGCCGCCCAAGGGTGCCCCGCAGCGGGTGAGCCGGACCCTGCTGGTCCTGAGCGCCCTCTCGGACGCGCTGTTTCCCGCGAGCGCGCAGGTGGAGGCGGCTCAGCTACTCGACGCCAGGCAGTGCAGCAGTTTCTGGGAAGTGGTGCAAAAGGGGCTGACGGAGAGCGATGCCCTGTGCAGGAAAAGAGCCCGGTATTTGCTGAAGCGAGCAGTGGATGTCTCTGATAAACTACGCCTGGAGTGCAGGTGCAACCGGCACAGTGGAAATGGTACAGCCCTGGTGATGTAGCATCCTTGCTTAACTTGCTTCCACAAATGCCACACACACACACCAATTTCTTTTTTCTCTTGGCCACTTCAGCGTGTGGTAGGTTATGGAGGAAAGCCTTGCCTTGGTCGGCTGTGTGACCCGTGGCAGGCTGGACATGTGTATTATTCGCCACGTATAATATCCGACCTACGGCTTGGCTCCACAGAGCTTTCTAAATATGGGTTAGCACTGACTTTGAATTTTTCATATGGTAGAGGATAGCCGTGACCAGCAAGCCATAGGTTGCAAGTGAATGACAGGCCTTTTCTCCATGATCCTCACACTCTGAAATGAATTACATTGCCAGTTATCTTGTCTGCATCTGTACATGATTACAATCAGTGCATAACATTTGTGTGCTTTAGCTGGGATGTAATAAAAGAACAGGTCTCCTTCAAGCGTTTGTCAAAGAGAGAACTTGGGCACACGTACACACGTCTTGCCACAATGCTGTATCTTGTAAAAATGTCCCTTGTATCCACTGCTAAGGCACAAGAAGTGTCATCTTCACTTGTGCTTTAGTTTTAAGTAGCCCCAGATTGTTGTGTCATATTTAAAAGGTGCAGCCCCCAAACCTCTTGAATGGCACATTGGTGAGATGCTCTGAGTAGTGTTAAATTTAAGAGACTGGTAGAAAGTGAGCAAGTCTCTTTGGTTCTGCTTTAGCGAAAACAGGAGTTTGTCTATCATAGCAAATGTGTATAGCAAAACCACAGTGGTGTGCCTCTAAAGGTGTCTATAAATTTATTTAGATGAGCAAACAAAATGAGAGGACATTCACTATGGAATTATAGTGTTCTAGAGCCACACAGAAAGCTAGCTGCCTTTTACTGAATCGTACCATCAGTCCATCTAGTTCAGTACAGTCATACCTTGGGATAAATACGCTTCAGGATAAGTATTTTCGGGTTGCGCTTTGCGGTGACCTGGAAGTAACGGAGCGCGTTACTTCCGGGTTTTGCCGCATGTGCAGGCGGTCAAAAAGACGTCACGTGCATGCGCGGAAGTGGTGAAACATGACCCACGCATGCGCAGACGTGCAGTTGCATCTTACATTCTGTTCAGGATGCGAATGGGGCTCCGGAACAGATCCCGTTCGCATCCCGAGGTACCACTGTATTGTCTACAGCAGGGGTCAGTAAACTTTTTCAGCAGGGGGCTGGTCCACTGTCCCTCAGACCTTGTGAGGGGCTAGACTATATTTTGGAAAAAAATAATGAACAAATTCCTGTGCCCCACAATTAACCCAGAGATGCATTTAAATAAAAGCACACGTTCTTGTGTAAAAACACGCTGATTTCCCGGACCATCCATGGGCCAGATTTAGAAGGCAATTGCGCCGGATCTGGCCCCCGGACCTTAGTTTGCCTACCCATGGACTACAGTGACTGGCAGCAGCTCAGGTTTTCAGCCAAGGGTCTCCCCCAGCCCTACCTGGAAATACAAGGGAATGGACACTCAGATCTTCTGCATGCAAAGCAGACATGCTATCACTGAGCTATTGTTCTATCCCCAACCACCCTTTCTTGTCAATTGTCTATTCTTGCAAATACTGCTTAGGGAGATAACAACCTTTTAAAAATGTTCTGACTGTGAAGGAGGATGGGCGAAACAGTAACCAAAGTGAAGGCCGTTGCTTAATTGTTCATGCAATACCTCATTAAGCATGAATTTACCTTTTCGCTGAGAATGGAAGAGAAATGCTAATGAAAGCAAAACCCAAGGTTAGAAATAAACATTAATGATAGAAGAAAGACACTTAAAAATCTGGTGGCACAATCCTATCACAGTCTTTCCTGGTAACTTAATGTTGTTCCACACCTCAGAGGAGCCTTTTTCAAAACAAAAACCCATCGGATGTGGTGTGCTTGTGATATACATGAGTGGCCAGTTTGATGACAGGTGGTGGAGCTGCTGGATGGTAAGATGTGAGTTGCAATAGTATCACATCTGCATTGCACTCCCTGTTATATTATACCTGACACAGTGATAGTGCGCCAAGATAGGAGGAGGCTTCCATGGAAATAGGTTGCATTCCCCTCTGCATGGGAAGGAAAGGGTCATGCTCTTGACCTACATTAATACTTTTTGCTGTCCATTTAAAGTTTTGTCCACTAATACTGAACGATTGCAGCCTGTGCTTTCAGTGCATACTGTTCTCATGGAAAGAGATATCTTTATTGACACAGGCTTGGTATAATAGCCTTTTCATGCTAGTGACATTAAACTGGATGTAGTATCATTCATATGTTCCCTTTGATTAGAGGGAAGAGAAGAAATGCCTCTAATTTGCTTGTATTGTATTGCAGAACCATGTCTGTTCTGGTGGTGTGCAGAAAAAAATGATCAACTTATTCAGTTTTGGGAAAATTACATCTTAATTATGGAGACTTTGGAAGGAAATCAGGTAAATATGTAACATTTTTACAAAATGCTGCTGAGAGTCGCTGTTCTTCATTGTTGCTATGAATACGCAAAATAACAGAGGGCTGTTCTATACAGTGAACAAATGCTGAATGCTGAAGTCAGGAAGTGTAGAGACTATTTTTTTCTTAAAGAAAAATCTTCCATGCATTTTGAATGTACAGTGGTGCCCCGCAAGACGAATGCCTCGCAAACGAAAAACTCGCTAGACGAAAGGGTTTTTCGGTTTTTGCGTTGCTTCGGTAGACAAATTTCCCTATGGGCTTGCTTCGCAAGACGAAAACGTCTTGCGAGTTTGTTTGCTTTTTTCTTAAAGCCGCTTGAAGAGGCGCAGTTGCGACGGACCGTGCTTCGCAAGACGAAAAACATCACAAGACGAAAAGACTCGCGGAACGAATTAATTTCGTCTTGCGAGGCACCACTGTATCAATTTCCCTTTGCATGTTTATGGGGAAATGAGTTAAAAAATGAAAACGACATCTCAGTCTTAAGTTAAACTCTTCCAAGTTCCACTGAAGTAGATCACAGTATCAGAATGTATAGATTTGTGGTTCACAAGGGGCTGAATCTTGCTTACACAGAGACACTGTGTTATAATTTCTATTATCGTAAAGTCACTATGTTACATGATTTCATGCCAGAGGTCAGTATCTAGCTCTTAACTGTAGTTATGATACTTTTCAGTTACAGAGTAAATCAAATTAATGTAATAATGTCTGTTTTTCAATTTTAGATACATGTTATAAAGCCAGTATTGCCAAAGTTAAATAGTTTATATGAACATGCAGTATCAGAGCAAAATGGTAAGGCTATTTTTTTTAAAGAAAAGTGCCAATAACTTTGACAGGAATCAAAGGATTGGTTTATATGTTTCAAAAATTCCTGGCACTTGATTGCTCAACAGCCTAAATAATGCCTTTTTCAGGTCATAGGCTGTAACATTGATAATTTCTAAATGGATGCAGTTTAAAGGCCAGTTCATACAATATCAGTTTAGAAATTCAGTACAGAACAATGGGACATCAGAATTGTACCCCACATTGAACATTCAACATAATGTGTGTAGCCCGAGAGTAATCTTTCTGCAATTCCTTCCCATAAAAACCATGTTGGAGGAAAAAAACCACAGTGGAGGGAGGGTTGCAAGCTAATATTTTCTTACTCACATATTCATGGGATGAGAGGTGTGTGAGAGGCCCTGCCACATTTACATAATGTAGAAAACATTTGGCAGTTAATTGCATGAATTATCCCTCAGTTGTATAAGGCATATTAGGACAAAAGTCAACATGAAAGGTGAGAGACATGGAGATAACAGGGGTCTTCCCAGCCAGATTCAGGTGGATGTGCTACACAATGAAATGACAGTTTCTTAAAACTCTTTTTAAAATGTGATTAGATGTAAATATATTGTGAAAACCTATAAAGGTACATATGAATAATATGTGTCCCTCCCTCCTTACTTCCTGCATACAGATAAAATATATGTTGAGATTACTGTCATTGTGTACCCTTGTAAAAATTCTATTTTTTGGAACAGATAGTTGGGTGTTTCACCCATCGTGGCATATGTGCATTTACAAAAGAATGTTTGAGAGTGAAAACAAAACATTGACAAAGGAAGGTGTAATTCACTTTCTTGACATCTGGCAAACAAAACATATCCCTATGTCACCAGGATTTTCAGAGGTAAAGTTTTCTTCCCTTTCTCCTCCTAAGATTTCCTGTATTGTACCTCCTGAAGTTTGCTCCTTTGCCTGTATTATCCTGGGGGGTGGGGGGAATGTTGAAAGTTTGCTGCTCTTGAAGGGAACATAAGGAAAACATAATTCTCTTCTTAAGCTCACCAGCTTGTCCACCAGTGTCTAGGGCATACGCTGCCTGGTTTGCTCTGATTATAAGGGCAAATAGCAACAATTGTTCCCATTACCCTAATAAGGTTCATCTCATTTTTGAGATGCAGGAAAAGTGGTAGTAAGTAGAATCTTTCTAGGCATAGCATTTTTGGTGATTAATTGTAATGGTAACAGATCTGCACTTTTATTTTTATTTTTAGGGGAATAGCCTCATTACATAATACAGTTCAGGAAATTCTTTCGTTTCTCTTACTCCCTGCTGTCATATATATAAATCTTTTGGAGTATCTTTTTCTTTAGCATGTTTATAAGGCTGATTCATAATTTCTTTACCCATTTTGTATATTGAATGTGTTGTAAAGCCAGATCCACAGTTTTTCTGTAGCAGAAATAAATTTTACAGTTTCATACTGACTTTTCTACTAATACAGGTCTGATTAAACATACATACATGTTTTGCAGGACAAATACCATTTTTGTCTGTGTTACAGCTTTTAATACAAGCACACTTTCTTTCTTTTTTTTAGTTTATTATTGGCCCTTTAATGGATGCTCTTTCGGAAAGCTCTCTCTATAGCAGGTAATAAATTATTCATTGACAACTTGTTGAATTTCTATAGATACTAAAAAATAAACAGATTTTTAAATGCCACTTACATAGGGCTGAATATTTGCAGGTATTTATGGATTTTCCTCCATTGAGGACAGGGATTGAAAAAAATCCCACCAGGTTTCATTGCCATAGAATTATGTAAATATATGGTGCACCTACATTTACAGTACTGCAGGCAGTTCTAAGTGTCCTATCCCACAAAAGATGAGAGAGAACTGAAGCAAGTACAGAAAACATTTCTCTCAGATTTCTAGATTTTTAGTGTTAAATGATGAGGATTATAATTATTAAAAAAAAAACCTTCCTAGGTGTGTTAGGAGGATGTTCTTTTGTTGGGATGGAAGCTTTTCTAAGTAGAGCAATTCTAAGTTCTGGAGTGGAAGTGGGAATCTGGGGCAGAACCACTGCCGCATCCAGAGGCTCGATGTGACCAGGGCTTCAGCATTTTTCTGCCTTCTTATTTCTGTATTCCTTACCCTTAAATTGTCCCACCCACTGAAACCAATGGGAGGGGAAATTAACTACACCAGCTTCAGACTAGTGTAGTTATGGGGTCTAATCTGCAGGGGGTACAGGGGACACATTTCCAACTTGTTCCATTTTGGCCCTTGCTATGGCAGTAGCAGCTGGTGCTGCTCATACACTTACACAGCTTTCTGTGGATGTACTGTGAGGTTTCTGGGATGGATGTACCTTCCTTTGACAGGGGTTAGAATTGCTCTGTTAATGAGTGGTTTACTAGCTCAGAATACTTTTGCTTATGAAAGAGGCTAGCTTTGATCCGATATATTGGTCTGATATTAAAGGTGGCCTTCCTTTTTAACAAAATGAAAACTTCTGTCAGTTAACCTGTAAGTTATTTTATACTTCAGTGTAACAAATATCTGTATAGAGGTTCTACTAGTGTGTAAACTGTATTTGTTTAATTGATAAAGTTCACAGTTTTGTCTTTGAATTTCTTCCACCATATTTCTCTGTTTTTAATTTAACAGGTTATCAGGTCAGATTATCGGAACCTGTCCTCCTTTAGGAATGAAATTGCAAATGTTCTTGGCTACCTTTTTCACAAGCCTCCCTGAAAAAGAAAAAAGTATGTTTATTTAATTTTTTTTAGAACAACACTTTTTAATGGCATTTAAGGCTAGATTTGGGTTCTCTTTTACACCTCCAACATTGGATCGACCCCTCCCCTTTTAAAAATCCATACCAGTTACCTGATTATTGGAAGGAACTTGTTTCCCTTAGCTCAGCTAGGGCCAAGCACCTGGCTTGACTATCTTACAGGCAAAACCTTTAACAAAAGAGCAAGTATAATTGGTACAATCACATTAATACAGAGGAGCTTCTACCTGAAGAGCAGGAATTTGAGCTGTGCATGCAGCAGCATAGGCACAGCGGCTGCAAAGGAAAGAGGAGGAACAAGGAAACACACTCCTGTGCCTCCAGAGACCCCAGGAAGTTCACAAGATTTGCAACAAGCACATCAATGCAGTCAGCCCCAGCACAGGCAACAAGCATAAAAATCTGCTCAGGAAATGGCCAAACTTACAACAAAGAAGAAAGCCAGCAAGTGACTATTTCTTGTCCATTAGGCATCCCTCCCCACCCCTGCATAAGACACAATGGTTCCGGGGGGAGAATGACAGCACAGCTCCCAATGCCCCCTATTTAAAATATTTTGATTTGGAATTGCATATAATTCATTCATGCCAAGTGGCCAAAGTAGGGAGGTGGTTGGAAAGAGAGGAAGTGGCTGTGTATGCCCAGCATATAAAGCCATCTCACTTAGACTTCCACCCTGCTTATGCCACGAGTCTAGCACAGTTAATGCAAAAAGTGCCTAGCCTTCATTCTCATAGCTTTGTTTACATGAATTCCCCTTGAGTATGGGTGGAAAGACTGGAGAAGCTGGTAACTACTGTGCAAGGGCACAGAGCCACCTCTGTTCTTGAATTGCTTCCTTCCTTCCTAACCTGACTGGAGATAGGAGGTCCTGAAGGGACCTTTACTTTTTTCTCATTTATTGTATTGTTATCTCATTGTCCAAAATATAGGGTGCCGTGTGTCTCTTCCCAGCCTTATCTTACACTCCTAACAAGCCCATGAGAAACATTAGGCTGAGAGAGACTGATTGGCTCAAGGTCACCCAATGAGCTTTATTGCTGAGCTAGGATCCTTGATCCTAGTCATACACTCTAAGCACTGCCCTACATTGACTTTCCTTTAGTTATGCTTTCCATGGTGGTTGGGGTCAGAATCTGAGGGAGATGGTAAAAGCGTTTACACTCAGGAATCATTCACGGTGCATAGTAGCTTTGTGGTGTTCTTCTGCCCATGTAAGTCAGCATGTGTACAGGGTCATAATGCTGCTCTGTCCTGCACCTGCTATGTGTCGTACAGACAGCAACAATTTTGTGTGAGGGTTGCATTCCTGGCCCCTGTGCATGTTGGGGGAGCCTGTCCTACCCCGTTTCACTCTGTCCCCATTCTGCCCTTCTTCTGGGTCCAAAAGGACCTGCACGTTGGCAGTCATGCAGCAATTGGACGTGTGCAAAACGGTTACCGCCTGTACTACCATGTTTTTCTCTGCTGTCACGTACATCTGAACCCGCAGTCAAACAAGCTGTTGAGGCTGGAATTAATGAAGAGATCATTTGGATTTAGGGAATGTAATTTATTTTCCCCCTTGGAAAAATGGCTTTCTGCTGCTGGGCTTACTTTTGGGGTTAGCATTGTTTTATGTTAGAATTTTAAAGCGTTAAAATCTAGATGTGGAAAATATGGAAACAATGAGGAGAGGCAGGACTGAGATGTGGAGATATGCTTCAGAGGTCCAGACTGTGGGGAGCTCTGAAAAAATAATAATTATAATTTGGATTATAATTTGGTCTTTTTTATTTTAGTTTTTTATTTTTAACTGGATTAGGATTGGATATATTAATTGGATGCTTTTTATTGGAAAATTAATAAAAATGTTTTTTTTTAAAAAAGCATTGTTTTATGTTAGATGATTTAACAAAAATCTTATTTTCCTTCCATTTTTTAAAGGTAGTTTTTTGTTAAAGTTTATACAGAAGATGAGCAATAGGCACTGGTGTGCTGTTCCAATTTTGTTTCTGTCCATGGCACTGGCAAATATTCCAGCATATAGAGTACTAGATACCGAAGGACTCCTAGCTCTGAGGTACCATTTTGAGTGTTGTTTGTGTGACTAGTCCTCAGTTCATTGTTTTAACTTTTCAAAGCATGTATCTTATCCGTTTGCAGAGATGTCCTGCAGTGCACCATGATCACCCATCAGATTCTCCTACGGGGAGCTGCTCAGTGCTATCTTCTTAAAGCAGCTATACTCTTGACAGATGTAGTAAGTCTTCCTATTCTGAAATATAGTTGCACTGGGAAAGGCATCAAATATTGCTGAGTGCTTTTATAAAGCTTTAGTGGATAAGGTTTGCTACTTCTTTGGATTAAAAGATACAGAATTTTAGAATCATTTGATTACCATTCTTAAATCTCAGGTGAAATGTTTTCCTCCTTTGCTTCATTTTTCTAGATGCCAAGTTTTCAGAAAACAAAGGCCACTGGCTTGGGCATTCTTAAACACACCATTGTGGCATTAAAATGCATGACTATCCTAAGTACTATATTAGACTTGCAATGACATCTTTGCATATTGCACCTTGCACATTGTTCTATTGGAACTGCTCTGTGTAGAACACTTGCATTGTGGTACTTTGCTATTAAGCTTCAAGGAGTTTGGAGTAGGGAGAGATGTGTAACATTGCAAAATGATTAACACAACTCTGAACCTAAATATTGTTTTTCTTGGTTTCAAATGAATATTACTTACATTTCTTTCCTTAGGAGAAAGTGTCCCTTTCAGATATTGCAAACTTCATTGTATCTCTGAAACCAGAGGAGTCATTAGGCAGAGGGACTGTTTTGTGGACAATGGTGAGAGAAGTGAAAGCAAACTATTGTGAAATTGGTTAGTCATTATGGCATTTTAGATGTGTATTATTATGATTACGATTAAGCCTTTTGTGTTTCTATGCTATAAACTGCCCTGTGATCTTTGTATATAAATTTAACAAATGAAACAAAAATAAATAGAAAAATCATTTTGTTTTTCTTAGCTTTGTAATTGGTTGCATGTAAATGACAAGCACTTTCGAAAGCCTTTAAACTGCAATGTGCCTCAAGACAAAACTGCATTAAGTGTTTATGCACAATCCCTTGTGGAGGATTATCTGAAAACACCTATAGCCAATTGTAAGTAGTTTTATAAATATTATAAATAATACTGTTTATGTAAGCGATGAGCACATTTGCTAAATAGTTCCATTCCTAAGGATTAAGGATTATTTAGCTCTGCATAAAAGTGTTTGGAACACTTGCTGGTTCATACATGATGTTGTTTTGAAGGTGGTGCTTTTTGAGGAGGGGTCGAAGATCAGAGGTAGATTGCAGTGTAATATATTTCTGCACACCTTACCAGTATCCCCAATTATGCTGAAATCCTTTGTTTGTGGGTTTCACTGCCCTACTGCTGGGACAATGCCACCAAGTTTGCTTTTGTATAGAAGCTCTTTGCAAATATTTATAAAGACTCAGATTTGATGAATTACATGCCTCCTAGCAAACCACTTTTGAATCCAAGAGGAGTTTGAAAAGCACTGGTGTGACATGCTGTTCAAAGCAAAAATGTCAAAAATCCCACTGTGTGTGCACAAGCCCTTCAGCATATATAAAGTAGCTCTTTGCTTCCTAGTCATTTTGTATTCATTTCTTGGGGTTTATCCCTCATTAAAATCACTAGGCATATTGTTCACTAATTTAGCTGGTAATAGGATTTCCAAAGTCCTGGTAAATTATTAAAATGACTGAAGTTCACAAGCGCAATTCTTATCTCAGTTGCTTCTGTGTTCTATTAACTAAAGAGTCTACTTCAAAGCATATCGTACAACAGCATTCATAAAAACAATCGGCTTCATTACTTATTTCATTTTATTTCTGTGCGTGACACTTCTGCCAGAGACTTTTAGCTACAGAATGCATTATCTCAGCATGTGTTCTCTAGCAAAGCCCCTTACCATCGTTGATCCTTCTCCCTTTCCCTCCAGAATGACTTTGCTGGCACAGGAGAAGCCAGCGGTGCTGACGCGGGGCCCCAGACTGTGGGCGCTCTCCAACATTGTAAAAACTAGTATTATTTTTTTACAGCTGCAGAAGACTGCCTTATGCCTGACTGGTTTGAAGCTAAACTTGTTGCTACGATGATTCTGTTGACTGCAGATGTGGAAGAGATGAAACATGTATACAGGTAGATACCCTGTTTTTTTGCATTTGCTTTGGATGTGGACCACAAGTCACTTGAGCTGGCTTTGTCCTATTAGCTTTAGTATATTACATCCAAGGAAAGGTTAGAGCTAAGTGGCATAATGTAAAGATTGTATATATATATATGAAATAGCACCAAAAAAATCCTTGGGTTCTTAAAACACTTTCTTAACAA
The DNA here is from genome assembly GCF_965113315.1 of Podarcis vaucheri. Classification (NCBI taxonomy): domain Eukaryota; kingdom Metazoa; phylum Chordata; class Lepidosauria; order Squamata; family Lacertidae; genus Podarcis; species Podarcis vaucheri. The sequence continues at coordinate 48,574,432 of NC_138761.1, forward strand.
TGACATTTTAGTTTGTTGTAAATGAGCTGTTGGTCAGATTTGGTGTAAGGCAGCTCACAAATTGGCTTTAAGCACAGAGATGTTTGCTTGAATATTTTGTGGATTACCTTGCCTACATATTGCATAGAAATTTATTGTTTCTTTTCAGTGTGTGTGGACAAAGTAATTTGTACAGATAATAACAAACTTTTGTGACACAGCCAGTGTATTCAGAGGTATTTCAGGAGCTTTGAGTTTATAATTCCTATGAGCAACTGTGGATTGGTGGAGTGTTGACTTACTGTCTATTCATTGATTACTACCTAGAGGCTGGCACCATAAGAAAAAAAAAATACTTGATTGGTCATTTGTTTTTTAAGACAATTGAAAGTGGTTTGGGAGACCACATTGCATGTGTTTCTTCTGTTCCGCTGTTGTCTCTGGCCAAACAGGCTTTACAGATTTTCTAAATAATACAAGAGAGAATGAGAGAGACGGAGGGGGAGCCAAAAGTTGGTTATGTATCCCCAGTACAAGCAGCTTTCTGTCTTTCAAACTGCCTTCAGCTATCAAAAAAAAAACCTCCTGTCATCTGTTACTAACCACTGTTGTGTTTTCCCAGAGTATAAACAAATGTTGGAACATTTTGTGTATTAAGTTTGGTTTATCCACTCTTTAAAAATAACTAAATAAACAATGCCAGCACTGGGTCTTCAAATGTGACACCATGCCTGCTTGATAGCATACAGTGTAGGCTGAGGTATGTTCTCCTGCTTTTTGCTCAGCTGGAAGGTGAATGCAGTTTATCTCCCAGAAGTCAGCAATACAGACAGTGGAATATGTTTCTCTTTTTAATGTTTGTTTCGTGTAGTGTCAATGGCAGCACAGAACGGATTGAGCTGAAGGCTCTCCTAAACCCTCTACTAGATGTCTTGCTGAAACTTGGCACTAATCCCTACATCTCATCACTGAAAACCGATAAAAGCCTACAGCTGCTATTGAAGCTACTGCAGACTTGTTCAATCAAATGTTCCAGTCCACGAGTTGGTTAGTGGTATATTCAGTATGTTGCGCTTATGAATCTTGCCCTTCTAACTGGTGTAACAAAATTAGGCTAATAGACTCATAAATACAAATTGTAGTAAGTTGCTTTGAAACAGGAATTCACATGAAAAGCAAATGGCCGTATTAAAAATGTCCAGAATGCATCTAATAAGGAATTACTATAGTCTTAACAAACACCTAAATTCAGAGTTAACTTGGATACCACAGAAAAAAATAGGCATATTAAGCTACTGTGTGGTATACAGTTAGTGTTGATAGACCTGGTAACCTTTGTCCTGTTTTGCCTTATAAGTAGGGGTTCTATTTTTCTTCAGAATGAGGCATACAGAATGAAAAGTACTTCTAAAATTTAATTGTTGTTATCAACATCTTTGTGGGTTTGATCAAGAGCTTTGGTAAAGGTGAAGGGGGCTGGTGGAAGTTCTTTGCTGCCCCATCCTCCCATCAGCAGGCCCCCAACTTCCCCACCCCACCCCAAAGTCCTTACTGAAGGTCCTGGGACCCTGCTGAAAGGGCTGCCCTGTGGCACAGGAGGGTGGGGAGAAAGGGAGAAGTTACCTCTACTTTTCAGGGATCTCTCCCTACACCTGGCATCCCAGCCTCTGCCCCACATTCCGCCTCATTCAACAGGGACGCCTGTCCACAGGGAGAAGCTTTTCAGGGCAGCGGAGGAAGGGAGAGGATGGAAAAGCTTGATTCTATCAGCCCCTTTCAGCATGCTTTATCTCTGAATTAATTCTTTAAAATTGCCATTCAAAATGGCCCCAAGAGCTGCCTTTAGAATGCCAGACATTTGGAAACTGGGGTGATCCATAATGCAGTCTACTTTTTTTTAGTAAAAGCATGCAATTTAGGGACTGTGAACTGTCATTTGGGGGGGGTCTGTCATTTTGAATGATATATCCTATTATATGCTTTACCGTGGTAATTTCATTGTGTACTACATCACATGTGTATGATACTGTAAGCCTGCAACATTTAACTTGTGCGCATTCAGCTTTTACGCACATGGCAAAAACTCTAAATCCTAAATAAAATGGGGCAGAAAGCAGTCAGGGTTCCTGGACTTTGGCAATCCTACTTGCCCTTGAACCCAGTGAGTTTTGGCTAGACACAATTTTGGTTTTAGGGGCAATCCCTGGAATTCAACTCCTGTGTAAATTGCAGGATTACTGTTCAGCTTTGAGAATAATGGTACTACCAGTATTTTAATTAAATGTATCTTCATACAGATGGGATAATAGCATTTCTCCAGAATTCATTTATGACTGCCACAGAAAGTATTTTGGATTTTCTCCTCAGAAGACTTACAGCAAATGAATTAAATACCGTAAGTACTTAGTGTAAATATTGGCTTGGAATTATTATTATTTTAATTCAGAAGGGTAGCAATATTGTGAAAGTGTATTCATTTGGAATGTTCAGAAAAATATTTAAAAGAGAAATGCTTTGTCAACAAACATTGTGAAAAGCATTTACCAAAACAGATGTTTTAAAATTTCTCTCTAGCCATGTAAAAATATTTGAAACCAATTGCAAAAGTACAGATCCAGTCACACAGTTAAAATGAGTATGTTGGAGGACAAGTTATTGTGATGGAGGAGCTGGTGTTGTATTCACATTGGTTTTTAACTAAAGTTTAGTGCAAACCAGGCCATTGAGGCTGTTAGATTAATGTGAAGCAGTTGCCTGTCATAACTTGAGCAGAATGTGGGGATGGATGGGGACATGCAGACCTTTGATTCTGTGACCTGCTCTTGCATGCTGCCTGCCTGCACATTCGTGCATACATTAGGACTCTGTTAATGCTTTGAAGAGCTCTCTGCAGAACAAGAATGATTAGATCTGGATCTAATTAACCATCAACATAGTTTTGCATGCCCAAATGTATCTTGTAGCCTTCTGTGTCATATGGCAATCTGCTTTTGAAACAGAGATTTGTTTGTTTGTTTGTTTTCAAGGCAGTCCATGGTGTGGCCTGGAGGCAACATGCCAGTTAAAGAAAAGTCCAAAATTATACTAAGCATGTCTAAAGTAGCTACTTTGGAACTTGGCATTAATATTAAAGTAACTAATTGTGGAGACTGTATCTCCTCGGTATTATTTTAATTGACACCTGTAATAACATATCCCTTCAGATTTCAGATCTGCAGCGCTGTAATTTATATCTAGAAGTGTTGTCAGAGCTGATGAACATTTGCTCAGTCAATGGCTGGAAAAAAGGACCATCGATCTGCAGCTTCATCTCCTCTCTGATAAATACCTCTCTCTGCAGTGTTCAAGAGGGAAATAGTGAAAAGGTAATTTTGTCTTAAGTCGAGTCATAATGCTTAGGCACAGTGCACATATTTTCACAAAATACTTCTTTGTACTACTTTTGAAGGCAGAGGAGAGCAGCTTGGATTTAAAAATGTTGTGGCACTCTTCTGTTTACAGTAGAAAACCAGATACTCTTGATATGCCATAATAGATACAGATACATTTACCAACTAATGTTTTCCAGTTTTCTGATGTGTAGTCTAAAAGTAATGAAAACAGACTGTGGTCAGATATCACCATTTTTAGTGCTGTATTGAAATAAGACCGGATCAGTTTATTAGGGCCAGGATCCAAAGAGCCGTGAAACTGATTACGTGAGCCAAGTGCCCTCCATGTCTAATGGCAAATTGCTTTTGAAAGTGGGTGGGAAGTTTCAAAAAGAATTTGTGATGTCGCTTTGGCTCCAAACCAGTACAAAATACCTCAGTGTAGCTAGTGAAAAGGAATGTAAAGTGAGACTCACACACTTCTCTATTTGTGCTTTGATATCAAGAGTTTGGGCAATAGGTATAAAAAGAAGAAAACCTTGAAATAAAACGTGGCCATGTTTTCTGATAATCATCTTGTGTTAGATGGTTCACGTGGCAATTATACAAATCCTTACAATTTGACATTAGAAGGAAATAGAGTCCCTGCCTAATTCCATACCCAGCCTGCTGCTTTCCTCCAACCCAAAGGCAACACCTTCCTTCAGGCCAGTCTTCATATCCTACTTTCGCTGTACAGACCCTGTTTACATCCCTTTGTCTCAATCTTGTGTCTCTGCACAACATTAATTTAATCTATTCAAACCACCTGGCAGCTGGGGGAGGAAAAGGGGCTTCTCTTCATCTACCTCATTTGCTGAACAGCTACATATAAAATGTGTCACTTATTTGAGTTTTTTAAATTAAACTATTTAATATATTTAAGAGTCAAAGGGTAACGCTCCTATGTGGAACAGACCTTTTATTCTATATTCAGGCTGGTATAATTATTTTTATTAAATTTTTTATGTTTATTTTTTCCATACTTTATCAGAACACATTGTAAGAGTTTGAAAATTACCTGTGTAACTTCGCTTTCAGGAGGTAAAACTTGGGGAACAGATTCAGAAGGTAGTGAGTATGGCATCGCTAAGTGTGATTTGTGAAATTATTGATCAGAAGCCAGATCTTCAGCTTGAATCTCTCCCAGCTGTTGAAACCCTAAAAACAACTATTTCCTGTGCTCAACTTAACCATGTATTAAAGAAGCCTTGCAGTATGGAAAAAGATAGGTATTTGTGTTAATCACTTTGTTTAACAAATTTTAATTGGAGAGAAATCTACTATTATAACTTCTATCTGTTTTCTTAAATCCTACCTTTATATATATATATATATAAAAGCAGAATACCTTAAAGGCTTCTTTAGTCTTCTGCCATTCCTGTTCTAGATGTGTTCCTATTATCCCATTTCCTAATACGTAAGCATTTTACTCTTAGGATGTAGACTGCAATCCTAACCATGTCTATTCAGGAGTAAGTCCCATTGATTTATATGAAGTTTAATCCCAGGTAAGTGAGGTTAGGATTGCAGCCTTAGTTAAATACTATGTGATCGTGAGCTTGGAAGTATGTTCCCAGTTATGTCTGTGGGGTTGTGCTGTTAATTAATTTTATTGGGTCTTGAGCTGTTGCTAGACATTAAATTTAGTCTATTCCTTTCCTTGGAGTACAATACAACACATTTCTCTTTTTTTAAAAAAGCAAAGGTGAACTGAAATATTTTTCAACTTTTATTACAGTTATCTTGAAGAGCCAGCATCTCATCAAGGATGGGGGAAAATTGTAGCGTGTTATATACATGATCAGTGGGTTTGTCTTCATTTTGTTCTAAATAATTATCAAAAGCTTTCTAAGGACAAATATATAGAGCACTTTTTGCCAGATGTTCAAAAATGCACAAGAATTTTACAGTCTGCGCTGGAAGCAGTGACGATTCTTCCTTCTGATCATATCTTACCTGTGTTTCATTCCATGAAAATAGTCGTTTCCAAGGTAAAGGGTTTAAAACAATGTATGAATTTATTACATGGCTTTATATTTTATGAAAAACTAAATGCTACTTCTTTTGTCTTTAGCTTATGGAATCCTCTGAATCTCTGTGCATAGAGGCTTTTGACTTAGCATGGAAAATTATATTTGCTCTTAGTAACACACAGCTGATCTTTTGGCCTAATCTAAAAGCTTTTGTTCAGTTTGTGTTTGATCCTGAAATTCTTGCTGCCGCAGCAAAGAACAAAAGTCAGGCATACACCAGGATAAAAGAGGTAAATGTTTTACATTTCTTGTTCTTCCTGCAATCTCTATTCTTGGCAGTTGTGTTCAGATTATCGTATCTCAGTTTGTTAACCTGAGGTGTGCACAAGTGTTCTGCTTCTGCACATAGCCCTTGAGCCATGGTTAAACTTGGAATCCCCTGGTTAACTGGGAAACTATTGTTACTAACACCGGAAGAAGCCTGAATCAAATCATTGTTTTAATCTGGTTTAATATCCTAGGTTGTTCTGGAGCTGGTAACCTAGTTTCCCAGTTCAGAGATTCTTCGATCAATTAGAGACTTTCTGATATAATGGCAGCTCATGTGAAAGGGCCCTGTGCCCAGGCAAAATCTTATGCTATCTTGTTTAAGAACTATGATTTTCAAAACTTGCTCATAATCTTTAATTGAGCTTTCCCCCAGGTCAGCATGAAGCAAGTATATGGAAGCTTGGTTGCTGTTATGTTTTTAACCACTAAATCTATGGATGTAGCTCAGTAGTAAAGAATATGCTTTGCATGCAGAAGGTCATAGGTTCAATTCCTGGTACGGTTGGGAGAAACTCCTCCCTGAAACTACAAAAGCTGCTGCCACTCAGTGTAGACAGTATTGAGGAAGATGGACCAATGGTCTCACTTGGTACAAGGCCACCTGCTATGTACCTGTCAGGGAACTGCCATCAGCTCAGAGGCGAGAGGTGGAAGGGCAGTTGTGTTACAGGGAGCCTCCGAAGATCTTGCAAAGCAGTTCTTCCTCTGGCGAGTGGGGAAGGGGCGCAGGGATCAGAAGATGCTAGGGAGAGCCTCAACACCGAGCCTGAGCAAAGCGGAGGGGAGACAAGTCCCCCTTTGCCAGCGCCCACTGCGCTGTAGGTTTGGGCACAGAGAGGGGAGAAGAAGGACAGGGGTCACATGACTGTTATGCTGGGGAAGGTATAAGGACCGCCCACTCCCAGATTCTGCTAGCGACTGAGCAGACATGGACTTGCGACACTCTGCACTGAAAATAGTTTTGTACAGATAATAAAGCCTGGAAAAGACAGATTGGAGTCTTGCCTGTTTGCAACCACACCAGCACCTGACAGTACTTATGCAGAAGATAAGCTGCCTCCCATCAGACTTGTGTAAAATGACAGCTAAGGATATAAACTATGTATGCTATACAGTCAAACCTCGGGTCCTGAACACCAAAAACTGGGAAATAAAGCCTCCAGTTTTTGAATATTTTTTGGAAGCCAAACATCCAACGTGGCTTCCGCTGAGTGCAGGAAGCTCCTGCAACCATTCGGAAGCAGCGCCTTGGTTGTCGAACATTTCAGAAGCTAAGCGGGCTTCCGGAACAGAGTATATTCAGCAACCGAGGTTTGACTGTATAACTATATAAACTATGTATGCTTTTGTTTTACTTCAAATCCATGTTTCTTAAACTTCTTAAAATGCAAGAGAGTATATGAGAAAAATGTTACTTAAACAGTAGTATGCAAAATGAACTTTTAATGCTAACTTCCTTTTACAGAAGTACTCATTTGTACCCACTGAAACAAGACTATTTTAAAATATGCTAAAACCGGTAAATGGTTGAAATGATTTCCCCCCCTTCTTTAAGATCATATTTCAGATGATTGAAATGTCTTCAACGAGGACTGGCGTCTTTAATATGTTGTTGACTTACTGCTGTCAGTCTTGGCTATTTCCTACTTCCGATGACCCGAATGCTGTTGAAAAGGCTTTTTCAAATGCTAGCAATTACAGTGAACTTGTCGTAGAGGCCTGTTTATTTGGAACTGTTTTCAGGCGTGATCAAAGGTAAAAACAAAAGCAATGTTACTTTTGTGTTGCACTTGGGAAATGTATTGCTGATTTATGTAATAATTTCCAGAGTTGTTTTTTGTTGTAGCAAAAATAACAAAGGGTTTTATCCAATGGTGTCTATACAGAAGGGGAACAAAGTTTCACTTGAGCAATGGGGCTTCCCTTTCCTCTTCTACTGCCTCCAGCTCTCTGCATAACCCCAATACAGGCATACCTTGGTTTTCGAACAGCCTAGTTCTTGAACATTTTGGCACCCGAAGAATTGAAAGCTGGAAGTGATTGTTCCGGTTTTCGAACATTCTTTTGGAAGCCGAACATCTGATGGGGCTTACACAGCTTCCGATTGGCTGCTGGAGCTTCCTGCAGCCAATCAGAAGCCGCACTTTGGTTTTCGAACACGTTGGAAGTCAAACGGACTTCCGGAACGGATTCCATTCAACTTCTAAGGTACGACTGTATTGGCTCGAGGGTTTAGGGATCCTCCTCAGGAGATCTTGAGCCTGGAGGGAGAAGAGGAAGAGGATATCCTGTTGTGCAAGCAGGACTTCAAAGTGTCTTGTGTCATCTTAAAGATCACTACATTTATTATATATTATTTTGCATGGATCTGTACCACAAGACTTTTTGTTGTCCTTATGAATTTATCTATTTTTTAATTATTTTATTAAACGCAAAATGAAGCATAAACAAAATCCTCACAGGAAACAGGTTAGAAATATTGAAGCAGAGACAAAATGGGGGTCAGAGATATTAACAATACATACCAGACTTTTCATATAATAGAAATTATAACAAGTCTATAAAAATAAAAACATGGAGATGTTAACATGGAGAAATTAAGGAAATTTCTCAGGGTAGAGAACTACATTTCCAGCAAACCTTAGTTTCTGAAGCTCTGCACAAATTTCCTGCTTTATTGTATCATCCATGTATAGGCTGGGGGTGAAGGAGATTGTTATGATTATGATGTTTATGTTAATAATGCAGAACAAAGAAATTTCTCCCTTTTATGTGGATTTCTGATGGCAGGGAACCTTAAACTATAATAAGTAAATATTGAAAAAAAATCTATCTTTTCTTCTCCTTTTAAATACATCAAGACTCGTTCAGGAAGTATGTGCTTTTATAGAAAATCTTGGAGATGAATGTGCAGCAAATGTTGTTACAGAAAGGTCGGTATTTTGTCACCTGGTTTTATAATAGTTATAATTCACTGTATCTGTACCATTCATAACATTCATCTCCCCACTTCTGTTTCTTCTGAATCATTGTTTCCTGAATTGTGCTTCAGAAAAAATTATCTAAACAGTAGGGTGCTAGGAAGTCATCATGAAAAAGAAAATAACAAGGAAACTGTGCTCTTACAAACATTATAGCCAGGATCCAGAGAACTGCACAACTAGTTTTGTTCATCCAGTGGGATTCTGGGCTTGTGTGTTTTGAACAGCAGTCTTCCATGCTTTTGAAACTGAGGAGAGTTTCAAAAGTTGTTTGCTATTTGAAGATGGGAAGTGAAAAATCCTCCTAGGCATGTCCCAAGCCTTTTGGACATGTGTAAAATAGCTCTTTAGATTTTATTTCCATGATATGGTCAAACAGAAACAGCATGTTGAGCTAGGTAAATTCTTAGTCTTGCTATAAGAGCCACATTTGGCTCCCCCAGCCTCAGATTCCTCATTCCTGATCTATGGCATAAATCATGCTGGATAGCTTCAACAAGATTAATTCTACAGTTTCAAACTTGATCCTGGTAGGGCATCTGCCTGTAAAAATGCAAGTGTTTGATTTATCCTAGAAGCCCAGCCAAATTAGAAAGGGGGGGGGGCAATTATTGTGTCTCCCTTAAGTATATGTTTGCACCACTGAAATATAAAGCTGAAATGGGGAGTGACTCATGCAAAAAAAGGGAGCACACGGTCAGAGGAATAAAAAAGTAATATATTGTATTACAGTACGAACAGGGATGACCATTATGTGAGAGTTTGCGCCATCAAATTTCTGTGCTTGCTGGATGAGACAAATACATTGCACAAGAAGTTTATAGAAGACTTTGTGATGAAACTACTTGATAGGGTAGGTATCTGTTTATGGTGCTTTGTGCATATGTCTTGGCTTTGACAATTGGACTCCTCTGGTTGCTGGGGACATAGCAGCCCCCCTACCCTCACAGAGGTTGTTTCCATACTGTTACTATTTTGTGGCAATCATGCCCTTCATTTCTTTGCTTGCTTTGCTGTCATTGTAGCTTGTAATAAAGATAAGATGGAAAATGATGGAAAATGTGAAAGCCTGGGATGTGTGAGTGAAGCAGCTTATCCAAAAGTTGCTGCTTATATAACACCTATTACCGTATTTTTCGCCCTATAGGACGCACTTTTTTCCCTTCAAAAATGAAGGGGAAATGTGTGTGCGTCCTATGGAGCGAAGACGCCATAGCCCAGCGACCCTCTCCCGGCTGGAGAGGTGACACGCGGCTATGGCAGGAGCCTCTTTAGCCACGCGCCACCTCTCCAGCCGGGAGAGCACATACAGGGCTAAAGAAGCCATAGCTCCACGACCCTCTCCCAGCTGGAGAGATGATGCACGACTATGGCAGCAGCCTCTCCGCTGCGTGCCTTTCCGCTGCTCCCCGACCTGGTGGGCTTCCCCCCGCCAGCCCCAAAGAGCAGGTCAAAAGGAACCTGAAGCCTGGAGAGCAAGAGGGGTCAGTGTGCACCAGGCTTCCAAGGTAGCCGCCTGAAGGCGACTGAACGGCACCTTGTTTTAGAAGGGGAAAACAAGAGGGGGGGATTCTCCCCCTCTCTGCGCAGCACCGCTTCGCTGAAGGGGCACTGGGCAGAGAGGGGGAGAATTATTATTTTTTGTTCTCCCCCCTCTAAAACAAGGTGCGTCCTATTGTCCGGTGGGTCCTATAGAGCGAAAAATACAGTAATCATGGGGCAAGATATACAGCATCATTGTGTTAGCTGCTTCAGAATATGTAAGATTGCTCCTGAAGAAGGAACCAGTTCCAAAACTAGATTGAGCTACACTAAACTTGAATGGTTGTCGCTTTTGAGAACCAAAACTCCTTTTTGCATTCTGTGTATACTGTAGGTATCTACAGCATTCAAATCCAGGATCTATTTCTGCAGCTAGAGTACTGTCGTCTTTATGAGAGTTGTGTACAGGGTCTTCCTTACTTGTGAATCGCTGCATTCGGTGATCTTTCATCCAGCTTGGAGGTGCTAGGAAGAAGTATCCTGCACCTGCTGTCCCTTTGAGCTAGACTCTCCCTTGTGATTAACCTTTTCAACCAGAACTGAAAGAAACTAAAGTACCAAAGCATTCAGCTTGAGCAAATTTATATTCTCTGCAGGGTGAACTCATGTCCAAATCAAAAAACCGCTATTATGTGAACTCCTTACAACACAGAATTAAAAATCGACTGTGGCAGACATTGCTAGTTCTGTTTCCAAAACTTCACGAGGTACTGTTTTTCACAGCATTTGTTTTTATTACTTATTTTATTACTTATGAAGGAAAAGTTAATTAATAAAACAGCTTTTTTATTTATAAAATGGGGTGCATAGTACCTCAAGTATGTAAGACTTCCTTCCAGCATATAATTCCCCTAAGAAGAATTGCTTAGAATTAAGAAGGTAGGTTGCTTTTGTGGCTGTACTATTAGTTTTCTTAACTGACTGGCTAAATTGAAATGATTCATTTGCTCTTTTACTGCTTTTTATTTTTTTGGTTTGTTGTCTGTTTTGAAAGAAAACCCTTTTAAAACCCTAGGAAGGAAAGAGTTGTGTGTGTGTGATTGATGAAGTAGCTTTACAATATAATTGATTTCATACGTGTTATTTTATCTAGGATATTTTAACAAGAACTATTGACAGGATTCTACAAGCTGGACATAGTAATAATCAAGCATCAGTAAAGTACTTAATAGAATGGAATATCATATTGATTCTACATAAGTTACCTCATTTTCTTCAAAAGTTCTGGGATTGTTTTAACTATGTGAGTAGTAAGGTATTTAGTTGTTCAATTGTGAATAAATCATATATGTTTTTATTGAGTCCTCAAGTACTTTTCAAGTATTAATTTTGTTTTTCTTAAATGGATTCCAGGGACAGGGGTAACATTTACCATTGAATATATTGACACTGATAATATATGTAATAATTGTGTTAAAGCAGTTAAGCCGCTGTAATACGCAGGCATGAATGATTGTTTCTGGGTTCAAATTTGGTTGATAAGCTGTAATTAAACTATAAGGAACTACATGCATTGGGAAACCTTGATACTAACACATGGCTTATTTTTCCAGGGTGAAGACCAGCTTAAAACGAGCATTTGCACATTTTTAGCAGTGATCTCACATTTTGACATAATTCTCCAAAATATATCTGAGAAGGTACATTTTTTTGGTTGAAACTAAGAAATGGGGTGTAGGGAACAAATAATAATAATCCGCTAACTATATCTTGTTGAGGTTACTGCAATGTGTTTTACGGGGCTGCCTTTCAAGACCACTCAGAAACTTTAAAGACCAAGGCCTATCTACTCCAAACCAGTGGCAAACCACTGTATAGCAATTACAAGCCAACTAGCAGGGTATGAGTGCAGTAGCTGTCTCTCCTGCTGTTAATCCCTTAGCACAGGCATAGGCAAACTCAGCCCTCCAGATGTTTTGGGACTACAACTCCCATCATCCCCAGCTAATAGGACCAGTGGTCAGGGATGATGGGAATTGTAGTTTCAAAACATCTGGAGGGCCGAGTTTGCCTATGCCTGCCCTAGCAGCTGGTATTCAGAGATATGCTGCCCCTGATTCTGGAGGTAGAATATGGTTATCATGACTAGTAGCTGCTGATAGCTCTGTCCTCCATTAATTCGTCTAATCCCCTTTTAAAGCCACCTATATTCGTGACCATCACATCTTGTGGTAGCAAATCCCATAGTTCAGCTATATGCTGTGAAGTAGTACTTCATTTTGTCCATTCAACTTAATTAGATGACTTGGTTCAGGTATTTTGAGAAAAGGAGAAAAAACTTTCTGTATCCATTTCCTCCACACCTTACTCATCTTACCCCTCCTGGCATAATAATAATAATAATAATTTTTTATTGTTTATTTAAATTAATTTACATTTGCGGAGTTACATGTTGGTTTATAATGCTGCAAGTTAGCTAAGAGTTGAAGGCTATGCATAGAAGAATAATTTTATATGGACTAAAAGCTGGAGTAAATCTTATGTTTTGATGTAGGAGTTCTTGATAAAACTTTAGTTGAACTTCCCGCTCATTGCCGTGTCAATTTAAAATTGTTTCACATTAGGAATTAGATGAGTTATAGATATATGACTTCTTACATATAGTTGTATTACTTCTTACAAGAAATGTATGAACTACTAAAGGAATGCCTTTCTCCCTCTAGACACCAGCCTTAAAGAAAGCCCTCGTCGTTGTTCTACAGTGGTGCTTCCATCACAATTTCAGTGTTCGACTGTATGCTTTAATTGCCCTTAAGAAAATTTGGGGAATGTGCAAAGCATTGTGTGTGGAAGATTTTGAAGCTTTAGCTCCAGTTATTGAATGTAGTCTCAATCAAGCAGAAAGCATGCATGGAACAGGGTTAGTAGCACATAATTCTTTTAAAATACTGCTATGAAACTAGTGATGCTCCAAAGTGAAAACACTTTCTATTTTTTTTTTTTTTATAATAATTTTTATTACGTTTTTTACAGAAATAACAAAGAGATCAAAAAGTAAGAAGAAAAAAAAAAAAGACCAGAAAAAAAGGAAAAAGAAAAACACGACCATTTCGATAACTCATTTCAAATTTCCATTGGACTTCCCCCATCCCTCGCAGAATGCATTTCTTAACAATAAATTTATCAGCAAATTATATCCTTATTTCGTATGTTTCTTTCTATTTTCAATTTCAGTTTAAATTTAAATCTCTTGATCAATATATACTCTGGGCAATATACCATAATATCGTTTTTACCCATTTAAACCTTGATTCTTTCATAAATCTTGTCAAATTTCATAAATAATTAAGTTTTGTTACTGGGGCTAGATTCCCAATCACACGACATCTTATGTTTCATATAACTTATAATACTTTTGCAAATAGTCTTTAAATTTTTTCCAGTCCTCCTCCATTGCTTCTTCTCCCAAGTCTCGAATCCTTGCAGTCATCTCGGCTAATTCCATGTAGTTCATCAGTTGCGTGTGCCAGTCCTCCAGTGTGGGCAAATCTTGGGTCTTCCAATGCTTAGCGATAAGAATTCTTGCTGCTGTTGTAGCGTACATAAAAAAAGTTCTATCCTTTTTAGACACCTTCTGGCCGACAATGCCCAGAAGGAAGGCCTCTGGTTTCTTGGGAAAAGTGTACTTAAACACCTTTTTTAACTCATTATAAATCATTTCCCAGAAGGCCTTCAGTCTTGGGCAGGTCCACCAGAGGTGAAAGAATGTTCCCTCAGCTTCCTTGCATTTCCAACATTTGTTATCGGACAAATGGTAAATCTTAGCTAGCTTAACCGGGGTCATGTACCACCTGTATACCATTTTCATAATGTTTTCTTTCAAAGCATTACATGCAGTAAACTTCATACCGGTGGTCCATAACCTTTCCCAGTCATCAGACATAATATTATAACCAATGTCCTGAGCCCATTTTATCATTGCTGATTTAACTGTCTCATCTTGAGTGTTCCATTTAAGCAGCAAGTTATACATTCTCGATAATAACTTGGTCTTTGGTTCAAGCAACTCTGTCTCAAGTTTCGATTTTTCCACCTGGAAACCTGTTTTTTTGTCTAGCTTAAAAACCTCATTAATTTGGGCATAATGCAGCCAATTTTGCACCTTATCCTTTAGTTTTTCAAAGCTCTGCAATCTCCAGTTACCTTCAATATTTTCTATTATTTCCCAATATTTCGGCCAATAAGCCTCCATATTGGTTGTTTTCCGAGCTTTGGCCTCTATTGGTGAGATCCACCTCGGAGTTTTACTTTCCAATAAGTCTTTGTATTTTTTCCAGACCATATATATTGCTTTTCTGACAATATGGTTTTTAAACATTCCATATGATTTACCCTTGTCATACCACAAGTACGCATGCCAACCTAACGAATTGTTGAAGCCTTCCAGATCTAGGACATCAGTGTTTTCTAATAGAATCCAATCTTTCATCCAGCAGAAGGCTGCCGCTTCATAGTATAGCCTTAGGTCCGGCAGGGCAAACCCCCCTCTCTCTTTTGCATCAGTTAATATCTTAAACTTTATTCGGGGCTTTTTGCCCTGCCAGACAAACCTAGAAATGTCCTTCTGCCACTTTCCAAAGCATTCCACTCTGTCCACAATCTGCAAGGCTTGAAACAAAAACAACATCTTTGGCAAAACGTTCATCTTTATAGCTGCAATTCGGCCTAACAAGGATAATTTCAGTCTTGACCAAATTTCTAAATCTTTTTTAACTTCTAACCAACATTTCTCATAATTATCTTTAAATAGATTCAAATTCTTGGAAGACAGATTGACCCCCAGGTATTTCACTTTCTTAACAATATTTAGTTCTGTCTCTTTCTGAAACCCTTCTGTTTCCATGGCCGTCAAGTTTTTCCCTAAGACTTTAGTTTTTTGCTTGTTCAACTTAAAACCCGCCACCCGACCAAATTTCTGGATCAGTTCTAAAACTCTTTTTGTACTGGGTTCTGGCTCCTGTAATGTTAAAACCAGGTCATCTGCAAATGCTTTCAGTTTATATTGTTTCGCTCCGACCCGTATTCCTTGTACCTGCCGATCCTCCCTTATCATGTTCAGCAAAACCTCCAGGACTGAAATAAACAATAAGGGGGATAGGGGGCACCCCTGTCGTGTTCCTTTTTCAATATGAAGTTCTTCTGTCACCACATTGTTCACTATCAACTTAGCTTTTTGTT
This sequence comes from Podarcis vaucheri, assembly GCF_965113315.1. Lineage (NCBI taxonomy): Eukaryota > Metazoa > Chordata > Lepidosauria > Squamata > Lacertidae > Podarcis > Podarcis vaucheri. The sequence continues at coordinate 48,589,828 of NC_138761.1, forward strand.
CTGAATAGATTGCTTCTATTCCATTCTCAAACCCCCTTCCCACTCCCATCCCTTCCAAATTTTTCTTCATAAATTTCCAGGAAATGTTATCAAAGGCCTTCTCCGCATCAATAAAGATCAATACTGCTTTGGTGTTAATATTTGTTTGTAAAAGTTCCAAGATATCAATAATGTTCCTGGTATTGTCAAACAAATGTCTGCCTGGGAGAAAGCCGGCCTGGTCTTTATGGATTATCTCATTTAATACTTTTTTAAATCTGTTGGCCAGAATATCCGCAAATATTTTATAATCCACATTTAGGAGTGAGATGGGACGGTAGTTCTTGAGTTGAGTCTTTTCAGTTTCCACTTTAGGTATCAATGTGATGAATGCTTCTTTCCACGTATCTGGTGCCTTCCCTCCCCCCATAATCTGGTTACAAACCTCCTCTAGTGGTTGTATCAAATAGTCTTTTAACGTCCTATAATACTTGGAGGTAAGTCCATCAGGTCCTGGAGATTTGCCCAACTGCATATTCTGAATGGCATCCTCGATTTCTTGTTGTGTTATTTTACAATTCAAGGTTGATCTCTTCTCTTGAGATATTTCTGGAAGACCATTTTCTTTCAAAAATTGTTCTATCTCGGTTACATCCTCGGGTCCTTGTGTATACAGCTTTTTAAAGTATTTCTGGAAACACTTTCTAATTTCTCCCGGTTTCTGAATGTTCTTTCCTTCAACTTCTAGATTGGTAACGTAGTTTAATTTTTGTCTCTTTTTCAACTGCCAAGCTAGCAGTTTCCCACATTTATTCGCCGATTCAAATGATCTTTGTTTCATTTGTTTAATTCTCCATTCCACTTCTTGGTTAATCAGTTGCGCATATTGTGACTGGTGGAATTTAATTTCTCTTAAGGTCTCTTTGGATTTTGGGTTTAATCTTAATTTTTTCTCGCCGTCTCTTATCTTCTCCAATATCTTGTCCTTTTTACCATTCCAGAGTTTTTTCTTAATCGTATTCTGTTGTATCAGAAACCCTCTCATAACAGCTTTGCTCGCGTCCCAGATTGTTCTTTTTTCCACCGAGGTGTTCAAGTTGATTTCAAAATAGTCCTTTAAAGCTTTTTGGGCCTTCTTTACAATCTCTTGATCTCTTAGCAGGTTGTCATTCATTTTCCATCTGAAGGAGTCGGCAGTAGTAAATCTCATTTCCATTTTCAGAGCGTTATGGTCGGAGCAAGTCTTTGGGCAGATTTCTATTTTTGTGATCTTAGGTGCCAGCCCTCTAGTTGTCCAAATTTGGTCGATCCTTGTCCATGACAGGTGGGCCTCAGAAAAGAAAGTTCCTTCTTTACCTAGGGGGTTTCTCGTCCTCCATGAGTCAATTAAATCCATATTGTCAGTTAGTTCAAAGAAAGTTTTTGGTAGTCTTCCATCTTTAGTCAAATTCTGGTTCTGTGACTTATCCATAAAAGTAGAGACAACCCCATTCATGTCTCCCATCATAATGATGTTAGAATAGTCCAGATAGTCCAATAATGTCTCATGCAGCTTCTTATAAAATTCTGATTTCCCCTCGTTTGGTGCATAAATTCCTAATATCAAAATTTTCTCTCCTTGGGTCGAAATCTCAATAGCCAGGATTCTTCCTTGTTCATCTTTAAACAAAAGTTTCGGTGAAAGAGTCTCTTTGGCGTAAATCACCACGCCTCTCTTCTTGACTCTGTCTGATGAGATGAATTCTTGGCCTAATCTTTTATTTGTTAACACCTTCCTGTGTACCCTTGTCACATGGGTTTCTTGCAAACAAATTATATCCAAATTCTCTTTCTTTAGGATATGGAAGATCCGTTTGCGTTTTTCTGGGGAGTTCGCGCCATTAATGTTCCAACTATACAGCTGCAGAGACATCTTGTATCAATCTGTTGTTACTCTTGTGGGGTGTCCTCTTTTTTGTCCGAGTCCGAAGGTGGTAACTCTTTCCCTAACTCTGGTGGTGGCCAAATAGCTGCTCCTTTCTGTAGGTCTTCTCCGTGATCGTGTAGGAACTTCTGGCAATCCTCTTTCGTTTTGATTTTTATCTTCTTTCCTTTGTATTTAAATAAGACACCTTGTGGAAACTCCCACCTGTAAGGTATTCCGTTACCTCTCAAAAGTCCAGTTAGGTCAGTGTAGTTGGCTCTTAGATCCAGTAATTGTTTAGGGATATCTTTGTAAATTTGTGCTCTTCTATCCTGGATCACAAGTGCTTTATTGAAGTGTAAATCAAGTAGCTTGTCTCTCTCCTGTTTAGTCCTTAAAATAATCAAACAGTCTCTAGGCCTGTCCTTCCCAACGACTCTTCCCAATCTAAATGCAGTCGTTATTTTGAAATCTGTGTCTTGGTTTATACCCCAGAATTTGGAAAATTCTGCCGTTAAAAAGCCGGTCAAATCCTCTTTCTCAATCTCTGGGATAGAGCGTAATCTCAGGTTATTTTCCCTGTTTCGCAGTTCCACCAAAGACAGGTAGGCCTGTTGGTCTGTAATATGTTTGTGGAGCGGTCTTACCTCTCCTTTCAGTTCCTCCACTCCTTTGGCTGCAGCCTCTGCTTTTCCAATCGCAGCCTCCGCCAATTTTCGATTTTCAGATGTTGCGTCGTTTAAGTTTCCAATATCTTGTGAATGCTTGGCCACCTGTTCCGAAAGTTTGGTAATTGAAGATGTGGCTAAGTCAATTTTTGCAGTTTGGTCGTCCACTTTTTTGTTCAAAATTGCGAATTGTTGTAACATTTCCTCTAAAAGAGTGTTAGATCCTCCAGATGCCATATCCTCACCTATTGGTTGTTCAGCTTCTTCAGCTGGTGTTGTTGGCGAGGGTGCAGTCTGTAAAACAGCAGGGACTGAAGATCTACGTCCCTGAGAAAACAGGGTTGTTTGTGTCAGTTTGCCTTTCCCTGCCTTCGACGCAGCTCTTGTTTTTACCCTGTCGCTCATTCCACACCTGTCTTTGGATTCAAGGTCAGACTGTCAAAAGTTTCATGAGAAAGGCAGGCGCAAGCGTAAACACTCTAACCACAGAAAGACAAAGCAAAGTTGGTTCTCAGGAAATTGTAAGTCCCAAGTTCCACTAGAGGGAGTAATGTTGCAATTCAGGGAAGAAGAAACAAAATTTCAGACGCCATTAAAGTTCCTTAAGTTAAGTAAATTAACGATGATCCTTGGAAAAGACCTTTTCCCTCTAGCAGAGCTCTCACAGTGTTGCCATAAGTTTCTTAAAAGGTGCAAAGTACAGTTGTTTAATTGTATCCAACAGTAATGCCTCTAAGTGTCCATTTCAAATTTATAAGTGTATCCGCAAAGTAGCCTTTTGTCCCACTGCAAGTCCGGGACTGGGGGTTTTAAAGTCTTTAGAATTTAGAAAAGTCCAGCAGAGGAGAAAGTCCCCAAATAAGGTACAGAAAATAGCAAGGAAATAAAAGTAACTTGCCTACTTCAGTTTCCGACTTTTCCGAACGTATGATGTCTCACTTTAAAATCTCTCCGCACTGCTTCCAGCTTGTCAAATCTTTGCTTTTGATCACTAGCATCCTCGGGAGACGGACTTCCTTTTTCTCGCCTCCCGCTTTCAGCCAAATTCATAAATTTGTAATCCAATTTTGAGTAAATCTTACTCACGAGTAGTTGGTTTGTAATCCAATGTAAAAGGAAGAAAGGTCGGCGCTCATCCGCAACAGCCGCGCGGCTTCACTCCCGCAGAAAGAGCGATGAATCCACAGCACCGCTTCCCCTCCGCGCTTCCGGAGCCCCTTACGGGGTCCCTTCTTCGTTTTGGGGGTCGCTCTAGGTGCCCGCCGGATCCCACGGCCACGAGCTCACTCTGCTCGTGGTTTTTCTTAGTGGGTCGTCGCTTTGCCGCAGCGAACGACCCTTTTCTGCGGAGCCCCTCTTCGCAGCGCAAAGAGGACCGCCATTGCTTGCTTCGCGCCGCCTCCGGAAGTCCAAAGTGAAAACACTTTCTAGACCACTTACGGATGAATCTAATTTTCTCAAGGAGCACTTTGTTATACCCATAGTTGGGTTGTCTCATCTGAACAAGGTAGAACATTTTAAAATAAACCAAATTCAGCAGGAACAGATAAAGTGAAATTATGAAAAATGTCTGGGGATTTCTTTTTCATCAGAAGCATACTTGGCCTGTGAAACAGAAAACTAGACTGCTTGTCTCTTGAATTTTAATAAACTGACTTGCACTCCACTTATTTGAATATAGGTCAATCACTTCCATATTATTATTGATGGATTAGATAGAAGATACTGGTGGTTTGTGGAGTAAAACGGAGAGACCAATAGTGTGGCAATTTGTTTATTCTTTGGGAGACTGTGAGGTTAAATTGATCTGAAAGTGCTGCATTAATATATGACAATGTCTGGAAGAATGTTGAGTGGTGAACCAAATAAGACAGGTAATAACCGTGTAGTTGTATAAAGTAGGGTTGCTCTTGTATAGTGCATTGTATATAAACACAAATAATAATGAAATCGTAAGCATTTTGACGCAGAAGAAAGTTCCATAGAGTTCAGTGGATCTTACTCTTGAGGTGATTATGCTTAGAATTGCAACTTTGAACTATGCACGGTCTGGGGAAGAAGGTTTAATCCTTTGAATATATTTCATTATATTATATTATATTATATTATATTATATTATATTATATTATATTATATTATATTATATTATATTATATTATATTATATTATATTATCCTGGCCAGAGCCTCTGAAATGGGACAAGTTAAAGATATAAATTTGATAACATATATATATATATATGTTGTGATTCACAGACCCACAAATGAGTTTTCCCAGCTGTTTGTTCTGCAGCAGCTTCCACTGCCAAATCATGGAACTACTGTTTAAATTCCATAAAAAGCAGCTGCAATATGTAATTTGCCCCAAGTGTTTCAGCACAGAAAAGGGCTGGAAGAATTGTGATGCATATTGCTTAAAACAATGAGTTTTATCAATGAATCAATGAGTCGCAGTCATAGAATCTAACTCACAGATATGTGTATGCTCAAATGTGATTTATTCAGTGGAGAGACCTCAGCTTAGTGTGAAAGGAAACCATGTGGAGATCAGGTCCCTCTATCGTAATAGAAAAGAATTATGCTGCAATCCTTACCCGACTTATCTGGGAGTAAGCCCCATTGAATTAATTAGGACTTACTTCTGAATATACATGGTTAGGATTGCCTTTTGGTAACCTTCTAAAAAGAGGCTTATTGAGACATTTTCTTGTCATACATCATAATATTATCCTTGCAATGCAGGAATGCTAAAAAGAATTGGCAGCGCATCCAAAAACACTTTTTCTTTGAAAACTTTCATCCACTTAAGGATTACTGTGTTGAGGTAAGTACATAAATATTCAGTGGTTTGTTTATTTGTTTTTTTTTAAAAAACAACCTTAGATCTGTCTAATTGATGACACTGCTAGTGTGATCAAGGAGACATGGCTTCAAATTTCCACTCATTCAAGAAACTAACTGGATGACCTTGGGTTATTAAGCAAAGGCAATTTAGTGTGTGTGTGTGTTGAAAACATCAAACTCACTGCCAAAGTCATCCTAATTCTGCACCATATTGTTTTTATATGTGTGCTTACTTTGCCTAATGTACAGTTCAGTCCTGTGCATGTCTTCACAGGCATGAGCCCCATTGTTCTCAACAGGACTTACTTCCAGATAATACATGATTGCTTCCTTATTCAGCTTTTGCTACAGGACCCTTAAATCACACACCCCAGATATTTGGAAATTCACAAAGCCCCTTCTGTTTCTTGAAATTTTATCCAATATTGTACACATTCATAAAAGCTAGAAACAGACATTAAATAAGAAAATGAAAGTCCAGGGTCTGAATTTCACAGATGCAACTTCAGGATGTATGCAACCCTGAACCTCATATAGAAGGCTGTGCTTTGAGAAATGACTACTTACTTGGAACATGTCTTATTTTATGGATTGCCATTATGCAGTTAGAGAAGGTGGGCAGAGCAGTTCACTTAGGGTGGAGAATTTATGGTGGAAGAACCACCAAATCCAGAGTCCTCCTGACCAAGGTGGAAAGGCACGAAGTACACCAACTCCTGGTATTTTCCCTCCAATGTCAGGGGAGTGGGAAGGTTTTGGATATGGCAGATCTTCTTAATATACCCATAATATGTCCATTTTATCTCCCTACTGTCATTGCAGGTGGGGTTGTACTCTAAATATGCTTGCCTTCCATTAAAGTCAATGAGATTTAAGCCCAATCATACCTTGGAAGTTGAACGGAATCCATTCCGGAAGTCTGTTCAACTTCCCAAACGTTAGAAAACCAAAGCGCTGCTTCCGATTGGCTGCAGGAAGCTCCTGCAGCCAATCAGAAGCTGTGGAAGCCCTGTTGGACGTTCGACTTCCGAAAGAACATTCACAAACCGGGACACTCACTTCCGGGTTTCGATCGTTCGGAAGCTGATTTGTTCGGGAGCCAAGGCATTCAAGATCCAAGGTACGACTGTACACTGAAATATCAGTAGGACAGACCGAATCATCATTTTGTTTCTCTTATTATAATACGACACTTCGACTGGTTCATGGCTAATATACTTCGGCATTTTCCAGTGCTAGTTCAATTTTCCAAATATTATTTTTCAGACAATATTTTACACCTTGCCGCATCTTTCAGAAATTGCAGAAGAGGAATTGATTTCTCTATCTAAATTTAAAGCATTCACAGACATCCCACTGAGCTCAACATTTCCATTCTCTCATTCTCGAACTTCACTTCTTGATCTGAAGCAGTGTGACTGGTCTCAGCAAGATTTGGGTAAATAACTAGCGCTGGCTTAAATAGTCACATATATTTTATATACTTCTTTTAAAATTAATTGTGCAGTATTTTAACAACACAAAATGTTAAATGGTTATGAAGAATATTGTCTGCCCTCAGTATTTAATTTCTAATATGCTAGGATTCTCAGCAAAGTTTGTTGCATTCAGGTAACTAAATATTCAATCTTAGGTTTGAGTTCATCTGAATCAAGCAGCCAAAGACAATGGACAGATGTTCAAAAAAAGATAATTCCTTGGAAGGACAGTACTCCTGATCTGGAGCTTGTATTTCAAGATCGGGCTACTAAACTTGGAAAAGCAAACAATAAACTGATTGTAGTGGCTTCACTCATTGATAAACCTACCAATTTAGGAGGTAAGATCTTACCCACTTGAAACTACTAGTACTTGAAAGTATGTGACTTACATTTTTTTTAAAAGCAAACTTTATATATTCAACCTCTCTATATAAAGGATTTCCAATGGAAATTGCATTTAATCATTCAAACTACAGCACAAAAGAGAAGTGCCTTTCACTTTCCCCCCTGACATTACCATAAATTAGTGTACTTTAGCCACTTGTAGTAATTAGTTGTTTGCAGGGCCATGTTATATGCTGATGAGGATGCTTAGTTTAAGATCTTTAAGGGAAGAGTGAGTCATGCTATTGTATTTTTGTATAGCCTGATAGACCCACCATGAATGCCCTTCTTCAGCATCTAAGTGCGCCATTCAATTAATGAAATATGACTCATATTAAATGAAAGTGTTCTGCTTCTTTGTAGGCTTGTGTCGTACATGTGAAATATTTGGGGTGTCGGCTCTCATTGTTGGCAGCCTTCATTATATAAATGACAAGCAATTTCAGTACCTCAGTGTTTCTGCTGAACAATGGCTTTCCCTTATTGAGGTGAGTAAAGAGTATATTACTTGTAGACTACTTAAATGTAGCTTAACTTGCCTCAGTTTTTCACGAATGGGCTTGCCTAACACTGTATGGGATTAAAATTCTTTATGGTAGTGTTGAAGTGTTATGTATTAGTCTGCTACCTTTACAGCTCTTTCCTGTGATTGACTGGGTTAAGCCTCTGGCTGTTTTACTACAGTTACTTTGACATTTCTTTGATTTCAATGGGAATGTTAAGTATGTGTGTTCCTGAATATATCTCTGGCTAGCATTGCTGGAGTGTGGGCTATTGTCTTCATAGCTTGTTTGTGGCATTTCTGGAGGCATCTGGCTGTCAGTTGGAAACGAGTTGCTGTACTAGATGGATTCCCAACCTGATCCCAGCTTTTTTTGTTTGGCTTTATGAATCTTATAAAGATACTGTATCGGTCCACATGATGTTAGCCTTTCAGCTGATCAAAATCTGACATATTTTGACTGATACAGCTATTTGTACTGTATATTAATAGAGGTCCGCATTCAAACATTTCTAAACTAATCTCACTTTTTAAAAAATAAATGTGCAGGTAAAGCCATTCCAGCTTGCTGATTATTTGGAGCAGAAGAAAATGGAAGGCTACACTATAATAGGCGTAGAGCAAACGGCTAAAAGTTGTGATCTGACAGAATATTGTTTTCCAGAGAAATCCCTCTTGCTGCTGGGGTAAATAAAAAAACAAAACTTTTTAAAATATAACATGATTCTAAATAATTTTTTGGTAGTGGAAGCTGAGAATTGTAGAGTTTGAGGGAAATGAAAAGATCAGCTATAATTGTTGTTCCCATTTACTGTAGTGGCTGAATAGGACTAGAATAGAAATATATGAAGGCCTCAACCACCCAACTGTCCATCATTGTAGTTTTATTTCTGATGGTCCCCTGATGTAGAACTCACTCATTCCAGATATTTTTGTCCTCCCCATTCAACAGGGCTGTAGGCTTATTTTTCATGTGCTTGAAATGGATGTAAAACAGTGACACATGAGCTAATTACACCATATAATAGCACTGAGCACTATTTTAAGGGAATGAGGCAGGAGTCTCACTCCCTAAAAACTGCACTTGATCTGTCTTAAAAGCAATATTAGTTATGAAAGGGGACTGTGCTGTCTTCTCTACTAAATATATGATTAACATTATCTGGCCCAGTAGCAGCAGTGGCTCCTCAGGCAGGGTCTTGTTACCCAGTATCATCTTATTTTGATACTTATTTTGATTAAACCTGGGTCTTTTTGCATGCTGAGTAGATGCTCTTGGACTGAACTGCATCCCCTCTGCTAACTGTGATACATGTTTGTGTGCTTTTCTGGTCAGAAATGAGCATGAGGGAATCCCCGCAAATCTGATTCAGCAGTTGGACACCTGTGTAGAAATTCCTCAGCAAGGAGTTATCCGGTCACTTAATGTCCATGTAAGTGGAGCTCTGCTCATTTGGGAATATATAAGGCAACAGATCGTCAAGGGAAAAGAATGAAGATAAATACATGAATCTTGTCAAAGTTGTTGCTGATGGTGCTAAGAAATTCATGGAGTAGAGATACTGCACAAAAGAATAAGTTTTGTATTTTGCATGCCTTCATTTTTTAAAAGAACTCAAATGCCTTAAATCATGACTGTATTGAAATATTCATTGATGATAAATATTCTTTCAGTATGCAAGTTTCTTGGTGTAGATTATGTTGCTGAAAAAATCTCTTTATATTTTTCTTAGGTGGGTTCCAAATGACCATTTTGTAGCAGGGTGGCAACTCAAGTTTGTGGGTTCCCTTCAACCATACACAGAGCTGCTGGGGCAATGCTTCTATTTTATCAAATTAATATGCAAACAGACTCAATGTGTACACTGGCATGACTGCACAATAACTAGCATTTGGCTAATTTTATTTATTCACTTGTGAAGATCGACTATCAAAATGGATGTAAGCATTCTATTAATACAAAGGAAAGTACTTGAAAGAAGAAACTGGTAATGAACTCACAATGTAACATTTGAGTAGATACAGTGCACCACTTTGCCCTTTATTGGTAGTAGCAACTTCAGTGAGGTGCGGTTGGGAGCCTCTTCTCTTCACCATGCTCTTCAAAGTACATAGGGGCTAGGAGCCTTCACACCGATGCCAGATAAACAAGTATAGCTTTTGAAATTATTCATAGGCCATCACTGTCCTTTACTGATACTGACACTTTTAAGTATCACTCAAGTGCTCTTCTTCTGCAATCTCCTTTGTCGTGGCTGTATTTATAAAAGCTGATGAGTAGCTATGACTTCTCTGTTGTCTCTGAAGGCTGAAATTCTCCTGCTTCCAACTTTGCTTTATATTTTAGATAATCTCTTCTTCTATCAAAATATTTAACCTGTTTTGAACAAGATCACTGTTAGGAAATGAGATTGACGCAGTAAAATTATAGTGTAATGAAAACAGGAAGGACCTCTTTTCGATTTCAGCATTTCAGATCTGGATATGTAACCATGTTAATCTACTCTGAACATTTCAGGGTCCTCAACTCCCTTAAGGGAGAATTCTCCCCTAGTTCTATTACCAAACAGTTCTAATGTCTTTTACAGTGAAATGTGGGGTGCCACAATCAACCCTACCTAATTGGTCAGGCAGATATCTCTGAGATGCTCACACAACCCTTGAGGTATTTGATACAGAACACTACAATTTACATCCCTATCAGTGCTATGCCAGTTTATAGGGTTTATCTCATTGCTGGCAAAGACAAGTACATACTGGAAACTTAGGAAGCCACCTTACAAGAGTCAGACATAGCCTAATATTGTCTACAGTGACTGGAAGCAGCTCTTCAGGGTTTCAGACAGGAAGTCTTTCTCAGTCCTATCAGAACTATTGGGGGAGGGGGATTTGTGCTGCTTACCCACTGTTGTGGACACACATTTTCAAAAGAGCACCTAAGTTTCTCACACTTTGATGCCTCTTCCATATTATCATCTAAGCACTTCCAATACTCATCCCGAGCTCCCCAGCAAGCCTTCCTTTCCTTCATTGATGGAGCTGTCATTTCTGTCACAAGAAACAAAAGATCACTGTTATTCTTGAACTACTTTACATAACAAGTCACCATCCAATCCTACACTTTATTGAACCTAAACTGTTTTTACTTGAGTCTAACATTGAATGTAAAATGTTTTAAGTGGGTTTTTTAAGTATTTTGAAAGGCACTGTATTTATAAAGGCACTGTATTCATAAGGGTGCAATCATAGCTGTGAAGCCTGATACTTTGTATGTAGCATGTCAACATTGTTACAGTTACAAGAAAGTAGTTAAAGGCCTATGTCAGCTATCTGAAGTATAACTGTGAACAGCTAAAATAGGGGTGGTTAATCAGCAGCCCCCCAGGGATTGTTGGACTACCAACTCCCATCATCCTTGACCATGGTGGGGGCTGATAGGAGCAGTAATCTAACAATATCAAAAATTAGCTGCCCCACCCTGTAGCATATAGCAGATGATCCTGACAGTAATTGCCCGAAAGCACTGTCACAGCCTTGTCCAGTCAATGTGGTCTGGTGGTCAGTGGAGACAGAAGAACCTAGAAAGAGTTTGCAGAGCTGAAATCTCTTTGCCATATCCAGCAATAACTGTCTTCACATTTTAAGAGAGCAATTCTTGACCAGGATTCAGGTGATTTAAATTCAGGCACAGCCTGCTTTATTGAGCTTTGCTTTACCATACTTTGCATATATTGCCCTTATATATAAGGACATTGGTGCAACTGCTGGCAGCCCTTACCTGCCACCACCTCTTCTGGTCACAGGAGTGGAGCTCACTAGGGTTAGAGTTGGCTTTTTTCTAGCATGTAAAGCACTGTTCGACTCATGTCCTGCTTTGGGGCCAATGAGAGATCAAGACACGGGACTAGATGGGCCATCTGTCTGATCCAGCAGGCGCTTCTTATGTTTTGGGAACCTTTGGAGAGGGTGCAATTGTGTGGGCCACAATCTGCCTTACTATTACATAAATATACTGAGATTCCAGGGTTGGCATTGTTTGGTTCACAGCAGAGTCTAAAGCCCAGAGATTTTAACTGTAGTAAAACAAACTGCCACACCTTATGTTTAAGGAGGCACCATTTCATAAGCTCTCCGGAACGAGATCTTCTTAAAAGCAGACAACAATGTCTACAGTGCACTGTTACTTAGTATTTCAAGAACACCAACACCATGTAAGACTGGTTCATCGTACAAAACTGTACTGAACACTAGAAACCCTACAGTTTGCCACCTGCATTGGGCACATAAAATAATCCCAGGTTGTCAGATGAAGAGTTTTAAGAAGCCCCAAAAAACATTGTATTGCTGGGCAGTTGCCACATTGCACGCGACCAACCTGAGCTGCTGAACTCGGGGCTAAAGAACGGGGCTCCCCAGGACACCTATCCCGAAAGTCCAGTTTCTGCCGTGAGTCGCCGAAAGGAGAGCGCGCGGTCTCTCCCGCCGTTTCCCTCCCCGCAGAGCCGCCTGCAGGGAAGGCGCCGCGTGACCGAGTCCCTCGCCGCGGCTGGAGAGCGGTGCCAAGTGGGCACAAGGCAGAGGAAGCGCGCGGAGGAGGCTCTGCTTGCCCTCCACGCTCGGCTGCTGCAGTCTTGGGAGTCACCTCCTACTCTCCACCCGACAGAAGCGGCCGCTCCCGACCTCCAGACAAGGTGAGGATTCTACACCGGCCGCCCTCACCCGCCGCACTTCCGGCTGAGCGTGAAAAGCCCGGATGTTCATCCAGGTGACGAACGCACACACACCGGAAGCGCATGCGCAGTTAACATGGAGCGCCTGAGCTTATTATGACAACGCGGAGGCGGAGAGGAGAGGGTGTCTCTCTCCGCCTGCTGCGTTATTGGCTGCGCGTGCGCACTTACGCAGCTTGCTTGGCGGCTTTGTTGCTAGGCTACTGCCCGGCCCCCTTCAGTGGTGCTCTGCGGGCGGGAAAACAAATGGGCTCAGAATGAAGCCCTGGGACAGAGCAGTGACCTAAGAGACATGAATTGCAGTTCCGTTTCGTGCCCCCCACAGGTTTGGAAGTTCTAATTTAGCCGTTAATATTCTGGTGCTTTCGAATAAATGGCAATAATATAATTCGGCAATCGAGTGAAAATCTTCAAAGTTGCCACCATGTATTTTTTAAAGTTTCAGTGTTAAAGCAGCGGCGTCTGCATTAGCAGGTGGGGCTTTTTTGAGGATGGAAGCAGACCAATTAAACTGACATTTGCAGCTGATTTGGGTAGAAAACGGACGGGACTGTCCTTACGCCACTTTGGCACCCGCCGTGCTTGCAATTGTGCTGCCCGTTAAATTCCACATTTTAAACAAAAATAAATCCTTCCTGGTGTGTGTGATGAACTATGCGCGCTTTTCGAAGTCACGGCAGGCCAGAATTTGTTAAGAGACGAGGAACAGAAGCGGAGAATTCGGGAGGCTCGGAAAGCGCAGCCTTCCTTTGTCGCGCAAGGGCTGCCTGCCGCCGCCGCCATCCGAGCAGGGATTCCGCAGGAGGTTTTTGCTTTGTAGTTGTCAGGTCACCTCTGTGAGTCGCGACAGAGACGAGGCCCCAAACGGCTACAAAACGGAACAACTTTATTAATTCCTCCTGATTTAGCAGCAGCGCTGGCGGCTTCAGTTTGGACGCAGCGCCGCCTATGGTTGATCTAGCAACATAGGAGCCCAGACTTCCCATATTCTGACAGTTTAAGGAGGGCAAAGCTGGTGGCTTGAGAGTTGCATTTCATCCCTGAGAGAAGCATTCATGGACCACAGGAACCGAGGAGTTCCGGGCTACACCATGAAGGACCAATGAAAAACAGCTACTTCCCCAAGTCTGAGTAGATTTTCTCAATTCAGTCACAGCCTATTTCTAAAGGCCGAGAGTTACAAAAATCTTCCCTTTGCGTGTGAGTGAACTCTCTCCTCCCAAGCAGCAAAATGCTGAAGCAGATGGGTCCTCAAGCCTAAAGTCTGATCTAAATGATCACAGTATGGGGTTTGGGACCGATTCTGCCCACCTCCCCAAGTCAGATTAAATATTGTAGGGTGACCAATGCATCTGAACTGGATCTATCTGCTCTGCAGGTATCTTGGTGGTGAAGCTTGATTCCTGCTCTTTACTTCTAGTATTGTGAATGGGATTATGGCATTTGAGGGAGGGGGAGCTTCTGACAGGAGCCAACTCCTAGGGGCCAAAGTCCCATCAACACCCCCAAATAAAATATTTGAGGGGGGCTGGCTCCCCCAGAGTTGATGGGTATTGCCATTCAAATAGTGTGTTTGTGTGTGTGCTGCATCATGTGATTATGTGGGCAGGGCTTATCTCCCCCCCCCTCCAATGTTTTACCCTTGGCTGCTGCTGACCCTGTTTTGAGGCAAGTGCTGGACAGAATGGTCTTTTGGTCTAGTGACTGAAACCAAAGCAACCAGTGTCTTAATAATTTATCAGTTTCCTAAACTGATTGTAAACCTCACACACCTTTACATTCTACTAGTGGAACAGTAAGAAGTGCTGGCTCGTTTCCATGGGAACCAAGGAGCTGCGCTTCTGAACTGTGTGGCTTTTTCACAGCATTGAGGTAAGGGTTGATCTTGAAAAGTATTGAATGATTATAATTCTTAAAAGCCTTCCATAAAACACTGCAGGACTATGCCACTTTTGAACTCCCAAGACAGACACTTACAATATTATCCTTTTAGTTGGCATACATGTACTTGCTTTGTTTAGGTTCTTCTTCTTTTTATTTTGCTGTATGATTTTCTGTAGAAAATTGGTGGCTTGTTGATAATTTGCTGTCTGTGGGGCATAAACCTAAAGCAATAGTGTTGATACTTAGTGGCTGGAGAAAATGCAGAGTGGGTAACTCTATAGACAAGCTCCCCTGTCTGGAAGAGGATGGCCTTCTGATCTTCTTTTCCTCATTGTCTTATAGAATGAGTTGCCCTGTCATGATTTACATGAAAATAGCATCTCTCTGTTGCAATGAGTCCTATGTATTCCCAGATAAATAACTCCTAGTGGTCAGAATAGGCCCAATTAATGTTTTACATTAAGTCCTATAGCAATGATGAAGCTACCAAATTATATACCTTTTCATTTGATGGATTGGAGACCACTGGATACCTCATGTAAGCTCCTCTGAGCTTTCTAAAGGAAGAATGAGGCGTGTGCATTTTTAAAAATTAGCTTCAATTTTTATATAGGTAATTAAATAAATATCCCAGGCTTATTTCATTTCATTATTTAGGGAAGTGACCATAATTCATTGGCAGAGCACATGCATTGCAAACAGAAGAAGACCCCATCTTCAATCCCCACACCCCCAGTTTAAAGGGTTAGGTATCAGGTGAGGGAAACAATTTATGCCCGAGACCCTGAAGAGTGGCTGCTGCTCAGAATTGATAGTATGGGTGATAATACTCTGTCAGGATGTAAGGCATCGCATCTTCCTATGAATAGTAGCTATTCTCAGAGAAACCATGTTAAATTTATACAAGGAACAAAAACCTCAGGATAGATATGCTAGAATCTGGCCAGGTTTGGTGTTCTTCCCCCATTACCTTAGTGAAGACGGCATATCCCTCTTCCAGTGCACAAAGTCATTGATTAGATCCTGACTGGCAAGAATATAGTGTAACCCAGGGGGTAATTTCTACCACTGATAACCCTCTTTTACTGCCCCCAGGAGCTGCCTACCATCTCCCCTAATTCCTGAAACTACCAGTTGTCACTAAAACCTAAACCCTTAAAAAGGGGTCTGTGGCCATTCAGCCTTTGCCCCTCTTGATTTCCCCAACCCGCAGCTCATGCCCAAAGCTGCCAGTGCCAGAGGTGACCACTGAGAGTAAGTTTGCAGTGTTAGTTTGGATTAAGTGTAGGATTAGTTAGACCAATATTCTGGTATTTTGAGCTGCACACTTGCCATTTCTCCCGCTTCTCCCTTTTTTAATGCATACTCCATTTGAATAAACTGCTTAATTAGAGCTGAACACACTCAAGGCCTATGCTACTGATTGTTAATGTGCCTAGGAAAGTGGAGGGGAGACAGGCTGAAGTTGCCAAGCGAGACATCTTGAGGAGACCACGGTAAGGCCTTGATGGTGCATAAGCAAGCAGTGGCAGCAGAGAGAAAGGACTAGGACAGATCCCTCAAGACTATTAGCCTACACCACAGGGTTGTCACTGGAGCAGGGACTTCCCTCTCATTACAGAATCTACCTGGAATATTACACTAACATAATGCTTCTTGTTTGTGTGAATTCAGGAGAAGTTCCTTGGCAATGGTGAATGATGACATTTTTAAAGAAATAAAGCTCCTTGTCAAACTAACTCTATACTTATATTCCCTGAGCCAAGCTATGTATCATGGGGGGCTGTCTGGCAATGAATAGTCTGACATAACAAAGCAACTTCATTTATCTAGCCCAGTACTACTTCTTCTGGCTGGCAGCCTACCCCATAAGCAAGTCTACATATTCATATCATACTATGCTTACTGTGAATGTGGCAGCTAAAAAGGTTGCCAAGTACTGCTTTCAACAACAAAAAATGTATATTTTAATTTACATAATTTTGAATTTCGGATGCACTTTAGGATTTTCAATTAGAGTTTTTAAACTTCTGTTAATTTTTCAATAGTTATCATGCTCTGCTCTGCTTAGCATTAAAACTTCCAAGCAGAGTGCTGCCTCATTTTTTGTGTGCCTATTGTATTGCCCTGAAAACTATTTTGCTAAGGGAGCATGCTGAGCGGCAGTCTTCACGCTGAGAATGGCTTTTAGATAATGGAAGCTCCTTATATCCAAGTCATTGTATAACATTTCTCAGATAGTAATAAGAATCTGAAGACGGCTAAGTAGCTAAATAAACTAGCCATTTTAAGTACAGGTCTGTTGTGCTTTAACAATGCAGTATCAGTATGTGAAAAGATGTGCGGGTCTTTGAATTAATGCCATTGCTTTCACTGAAAATTCCTTGTTGCCATAGGAAATTACCTATACACCACGGAGTACCACCGACTACAGTATCTTTCAGTACTAGTTTAGTTGTAGTTGTGGTAGTTGTAGTGGCTCAAAGAAAGCCTTGTTTTACTGCAGTTAAGTGGCATTTTGCTATGCATGCAGCATAACATCTAGGAGCCTCACGCCCTCAGATTTTCCTCTTCTCCCAGTAAGTACTAATTTGATGGCACAAGGTTGTGGTAGGAGCTGGACTGCTGCTCTTAGCTGAAGCTCTCACCTGTGTCTGTCTCCATCTTGATCCTCTCTGCCCTCCTTGTGTAACACAACTGGACAGTGCATAGGCTTCTCCAGGGCACAGGCACAGTAGCAACCACCAATTCTCTTGTATAAGCAAAGAAGGTAGGCAGGCAGGCCCAGTTTCAAAGCGAAGGGCTGAGGTGTTTCATAGCATCATCCCATAACTCTTGCACTGGATGCTGGACTGGACTGCTGGGCCAAACTACTACAGCTCTCAAGTTCCTTGGGAGTAAGTAGCACTGTTTTCAGGAATATCTACTTATTGTTTGTGTTCAGGACTTGAGCAGAGTTTCTAAATAAGAGTAAAATAATCCATGAGCCTGGTGAATTGTTGTAGAAAAGAGTTTAATTACTGCACACATTTTCCTGTTCTGTTTTATAAACCTAATTTTCATTAGTGCATGCAAGAACAAAATAAATGTTCTATTCTGTTGACATTTGAACAGAGGACTGTTCTGTTTTGAGTGAGTCAGAATATTAACACCCTTGCTTTGATCTTAGTTGCACATACTCCATATGAATTAATGCACACTTGAATAAGCAAATGGCTCACAGTTTTCATTTGAACTGTGCAGATTAATTCTGGCAATCTTTATTTTTTGGTGGGCAGGGGAGGGGGAATTACAGATATGTAAAATCTCTAGACAGTATGTATACATAGCACACTTGCTTAGAAAAATTTCTAAAAGGTTTTGAAATATTAACAAATAGAACAACCACATTCAGGCTTTTTTCCTATCACCTAAATATTGCCGACTAACAGGGTGTTACATAACTCATTGCTCACATGGCTGGCTGGGCTGCATGTCCTGGATAACATTTTCAACCTAGCTTTTAATTTAAGAAATGTACAAGACAATGGGAGGAAATAATAAATTGTGTAGATAAATTTGTATTACTATTTGGTATCTAGATCTTTGGGGAGGTCCTTATCTGCATGCTACATCTACCACTAGCACAATGTTGGCTATGCATAGTGTTTCTGGTCAGTGACACACTGGTAGGTCTTGAAACCTAGAAAAATATGGGTGCACTCTAGCAAAAATTAGGTACACCTTATTCCTTTAACTATTCCCAAGTGTATTTAAAATATTGAGGCTGCAGTTCTAACCCCCAACCATAATGCTGGTGTGTATGTGTAGGATTCAGTGAATAGCCCTGCCCACTAGCCTCTGCCACCACAGAGCTCCCCACTGTGACCTCAGCAAGTATAGTGGAGAAGAAGAAGAAGAAGAAGAAGAGTTTGGATTTGATATCCCGCCTTTCACTCCCCTTCAGGAGTCTCAAAGCGGCTAACAATCTCCTTTCCCTTCCTCCCCCACAACAAACACTCTGTGAGGTGAGTGAGGCTGAGAGACTTCACAGAAGTGTGACTGGCCCAAGGTCACCCAGCAGCTGCAGGTGGAGGAGCGGAGACACGAACCCGGTTACCCAGATTACGTGACTACCGCTCTTAACCACTACACCACACTGGCTCTCACACTGGAGGAGACATTGATCCAGGGGATGGCTCCCAAGTGGGGTGTTACAGGGTCTGGGTTGGGGCTGGAGCTGGGCTGGGCCATGGATCCATTTTGTTGTAAGCCAGTCCAGCTCCTGGGCCCCATCTACTACTCTGGACTGGAGCTGATGCAGTTTTGAAAAGAAAAGAAAAGAAAACGCCCACCCCATCTTCTGCCTTATACAGCAAGAGCTGGCAAGGCTATGGTTGTGCCTGCAGATCTGTTGCTCTGCATCTCCATGGCCCCCTTGAAGTACTGCTCTTCCCACTTAAGTCTTTTTTGATATAAACAAAATCAGTGTAGCTGAAACAACCTGGAGAAAGAATTTTTCAGGGTCACAGCACTGGGCTTGTTATCCCTTTCTTTTCTTTTGTCACTTCCACACAAGTAAAATAATTCTTAGTAAAAATAACATGGTATCTCACCAGAAGATGGGAAACAGAAGCGGAAGCCATTGACTTGGTATGAATTTTCAGTAGTTTTATTAGTTTTGTCAAGCAAATAATTGAATCTGAAATTGATTCAATAAAAATTTGAGAAGTGAACACCACCTCCATTTGACATGTAAAAATGCCACAGAGACAGCATGTACCATTGGGTTATGGCAACATTTCAAAATAACATTTTTAATTTGTATGTAGCAATGTAAACTTCAAAAATAGTAAACTATAACCTTTGCCTCTTTCTTTGTACATATCACATAGTCTATCACAGATAGAAATTTAATGGCGAACCTAAATTGTAGAAGTAAACAGCTTGGTGCTTACAAGTTTTGTAAAAAGTGTTAGGTTTGATGTTAATATCTTGTGTGTTCTTTAAAAAAAACCCACCCTCAAAGCAATGTAATAAAAGCAAGTGGCAATTCACCTCTTAGTCCCCTTTTGTATACATCATAAACTCTGTTCCCTGTAAGTGGCTGCTAGCTTTATTGTTGGTTTTTAAGCAAGTTGGTTCTTACATGCAGGGCTTGATTCTTTTCACACTCACAGAAATACAGATCAGGAGGAGAGTCCCACCTCAAGACCCATGTAAGTGGGAAGCAAATCTGACCTAGCAAGAGACCTTGAAGTCCCCAAGTGTTCAGCACTCCCATTAATCAGTGGCTTGAAGCAGGCACTCATTGATTTCTTTGGGAGTTTCAAGAGCACTGTGTCTGCAGAACAAACTTTTCATGTTGTAAAGACCAATGCAGAAGCAACTTGCAGTGTGACCTAATTCTACACAGACAATGGACTAGATTTCTGTAGAAGGCACTGTATTTTCCCTTGCATGAGAAAAAGCATGGATTGCAGTCATCATGCACAGTTATAAAGATTGGATGTACTACCCCAGAGAACTTTTCCTGCACAAACTCTGTTGAAATGGATGGGAGTCATGCAAGACACCATGCAGGAAGAAGCCTGCCATGTTCTTGCAAACCTGCTATTCACTTCAATGTGGCTTTCACAGGAAAAATCCCTGGCTAATGGTGCCCTGATACTCTTGACTGCTTTCACCTTCATGCTTTTGTGCAAAACTTAACATTTTATCCAGCCTCTGCTCTGGCACCAAGGGCACTAATCTTCACACAGCAATTCCCCCCCCCCCATTTTCTCCCCCACCCCCCCACCAAAAGATTTTCTTTTGGTTTATATGAAAACATTTATAGAGTACAGCTCTGTTTAAAAAATAAGCTTATGACATAGTATAGCATGTTTTTCTCTCTATATATATTATATATATTTGTAAATCACAGTGTGCGATGTGTCATTCAGTACTTAATGTTCAAATTATATGCCCTGCTTTTCATGATGATTGATCATTAAAACAATATATGCAATATAATTCATTTATACGTTACATTCATTTAAAAAGAATTCTGTTTTTGCCTTTTTAAATGAGTTCTCTCAAGTGAAATATCTGATGTGAAACAGTGCAAGCAATTTGGACATGCTGAAACGTGATGCCTCAGACTCTTATTATCAAAACTGTACATCTATGTACACTGTATTGAACATATGTGCTTTGCAAGAAAAGATCTGTGAATTATAGCATATAACGTTAAGACTTTCCATAAAAAAACAACATTAATGTGAGAATGATGACATGGATGGGCGTGTTCTCCTGCTTTTATTTTGTAATCCTGAAACAATGTCTCCATTTCCTTCTGGTATCTCTTCCTTCTTTCGTACTTTGAGGCGAGTGAGGAGCTTTATCAACCACTCATCCCATTCCTCTGGTAAAAGCAGCAGCAGGAAGCCCAGGCCAATGATGACAATGGCAATTACGCGGACACTGTTGAATTCAATGTCACTCAAGTAGTGATCAACAACTGCATGAAACATTGAACTAATATCATTAAAGGGTACAAAGTATCATATACTCAACAGAACATCACATAACTAATAGCAAAGAGCCTGCATTTCAAGTCAGTTTCACAACTTTAAGGCCCCAAACATGCAACCAAACAGCACTGATGAAACTAAACATTATCAGTGGTATTAAATATTGCATAGGCCTGGATACAAAGAACTAGTTCATGCATGCTCAAGGGCATGTATTCTTGTAGGTACTCTTGTTGGTATAAAGCATTTCTCATTCATTTGCTTCTTGCATTTGGGTTAGATTATGCACGCAGCGGCAGTTAATTTTTCCTCAAATCAAGTTCATACATGATGCAGGGTGAAATATAAATCCTATAAAGAAATAAGTTGCCTAGAAGCCTGTTTGGTCTTCTCCTGTTGCATGTGGTTTAGATACCTTATTTCAAAACATTTGAAAGGATTGCTCTATGGGTATAGTGCTCCTCAAAACTTGTGTTCATACTCTCGAGGCTCATATTGTCTACTGAAATGGCTATTTTTTTGCATTTTCTTGAATATGATTAATGATTAACATATAATTAGGAATCAATCAGTTTACTTTTTCAAACCATCACTTTCACACCTGGCACTGAAATAAATGGGACATGCATAAAACCTCAATATTGTGCCAATAGAAAATTAGAGATAAATGCTTGAAATCAATTTATTTTGACATTCTTAATTTTTTAATCTAAAGACCAATACTATAAAATTATATTACTTGCATACAGGAAGAATAAGAACTCTGTAGTTCTTTAAGTATAAACCAAGTATATTCTATACATAAATGTGCATATAATTAAAAATTTTAAAAAGCATTCTTACCGACATTTACAGGTACACTTAGTACAATTCCAAGAGATATCAAGGTAGGATATGTAATAGCAATCCCAAAATTTAATAAAATATTGAATGCTGAAATAAGAAACAAAATTATTTCACTTTTGAGAGAGCAGTTGTAAAACCAATCCTCTTTAGTCATGCAGGTTTAATTAGTTCACTTTAAGCAGTCTCATTTATACCAGTGTGAACATTTGCTAGTAAAAAGTGTAAAGATTAAAATCTATCGAAATTCTCTGGATTTTGCCCTTATAAAGACGTTCCTCATGTCTAACTTCTTGTATAAAAAGGAAAAGTTCCAGCAGATATGCAATTTGATTTGGGGTGTTGAAAAAGATGACTGAAGGTGGAGATTCAAGTTAGGCAAAAGGAAGTATTTCACATGGCACACTGTTACATTACAGAACTTACAGAAACAAGGTGTTGTGAAGGCCATAAACTTAGATGTCTTTAAAAAGGGATTAGACACATTCATGGAGGATAAGGTTCTCAATAGCTGTATGGTACCTCAAGAATCGGAGCAGAATGCCTCAAAATATCAGTTGCTGAGGAACAACAGCAGGAGGGGGCTCCTGTCATCCTGTGGGGCTTCCCTTAGTGCATGGTTGGCCACCATGGGACACAGGATGCTAGACTAGAAGGACCTTTGGCCTGATTCAGCAGGGCTCAATCCAGCCCAGTTGGCTATGCTGGTCTGGCAGGGGGTCAGAGGCACTGCTATTATTGGAAGATTATCAGAAACGCAGCATTCACTTACTCAATAATAGGACTGAAAATCCGCAAATGCTTCCCCAAGGAATGTCATCAAAAGAACTCCAGTATTCAACTTTGGTAAAGTAAAGGATGATAGGAATACAGGTAACAAAAAGTACATTGAAGACCGCTAACACTGACAAAAATAAGGCAGCTTCCCCAAATTTAGCACTCCCCAGGAGAAGCTTAAACAAAACCTGTAACACAGAAAGATAAACAGATTGCAAACCAGGTGTCTTCATCTATATTTGGTTTTAAAACCTTAACTCAAAGCATATAATTTCCTATTTAAATCATGTTTTCCCTGTGCTAACATCGTAGTGGATAGAGAATATACAGATTGTGCCATCATGCAAAGGCAGGTTAGTGCTTTCTGTATTCTGTGAACGAGTAAGAAATAGCTATGAATGCTGGGGCTTACTGCCACCATGGTTACAATGTCATCAGTGCTTCACTGGAGATGGGGCTGAAAACAGCTCAGTTTGGGAATGTGTTGGGGTCGTTAAGGATCTATATAATCTTATGCCAGCCTGAGAACAGGTATTTAATTACCTGCTATGGCAGCAATGTTAAGGGACGCGGGTGGCGCTGTGGGTTAAACCACAGAGCCTAGGGCTTGCCAAACAGAAGGTTGGCGGTTCGAATCTCCACGACGGGGTGAGTTTCCATTTCTTGGTCCCTGCTCCTGCCAACCTAGCAGTTCGAAAGCACATCAAAGTGCAAGTAGATAAATAGGTACCGCTCCAGTGGGAAGGAAAACGGCGTTTCCGTGTGCTGCTCTGGTTCGCCAGAAGCGGCTTAGTCATGCTGGCCACATGACCCGGAAGCTGTACGCCGGCTCCCTCGGCCAATAAAGCGAGATGAGCGCTGCAACCCCAGAGTCGGCCACGACTGGACCTAATGGTCAGGGATCCCTTTACCTTTATGGCAGCAGTGTTAGGGAATGTTAGGGAACTGGTGGCAATCCTAATGGATTGGATCAATATTAAAATGCCCTTATTTCCCACTATCACTTATGGGATGTAAGTCATGTTTAACTGATTTTAAGGGGATCTAAATGCAAATAACATAAGACTGCATCCAACCTGATGAGTTTAAGACTTAGGGGTAATGAATACAAATTGTTTTTAGGTTCTTCCAAGGAACTTGCAAATTATCTTACATGGTCTTGTGTATGTGTCTACACCACTGTAACTAACATGTAGCAACTTTCTAGCTAGGATGCTAATTTCACTAAACTGATGCAATTCTTTAATGCAAACTGCCTATAGTCCACTGAACCTTTACCTCATATTTATTACTCAGGAACTCTAAAGCCCATTGCCAATGATAGGCCTGCAGTTGCAAATGCCAATCCTTAGTAGTTTCAGGCTTTGTCAGCTTTGTGTTTTTACCACAAGGCATCGTTAAAAATGGGGAGTTGCTTCACCCAAAGGTGACATGCAGTTTAGATAAAGTGTTGTTGCCAGTGGAAAGAGATATACATAATTCATTCTGCACTGCTTTGAAGAGCAGCAGATATTGTTATGATTTCCACAACAATATTATTGCTCCAACCTCAGCTGATTTAATACTGGAAAGTAGAAACAGAAATTGGAGCAAAGGTCCCTCAAGGAAGAAAGCTGACTAATGTGAGGGTATTGTGCTATAGACCCTGTTTTGGATTGTGCCACTCATGCTATCTCTGGATCTGCTATTCGGCCTAGCATATGCATAAGCCATAGATTCCCGTACTGCTTGTGAGTGACAGATTTGCTGATTCAGTGCACTTGGCACTCAGAAGGCTACTGAGTTAGCAGTGTGCTGCTGCTGCTGCTGCTGCTGCTCTTACCTTTATGACATGTATCATACAAAGTGGCACAAGGCACTGAATAGCTCAAGGCTATGCTAGGACACCTTCCACTGTTCTTGATACTGAAACCATTATTCTCTAAATGGCATATTTTGATTGCTGCCTGTGATAACTATCCACCACCCCTAGGACCTGCCAGGTATAATTGTTGGCATTACGCAGTGGCTATTTCTTCACTACACACTGTAAAAGAAGAATGAGTGCAAGCCTTCAGATGAACAGCAGATACACAGAAAATTAATTTTGACAACTTTGCTTAGGAGTGATATGCTAACATGACATTGGATGACATCTGCTGCCCCCATTTACTTTCAGAAGACTTGCTTCAGGTCATGAAGAGAACACTGTATAAAGTTTCTGTTCTGGAGTCTTGGTGCAAAAATCAACTCCCCCCCCCCAACCTCTACTAAGAAGCTCATATGGCTATTTATCCCCAAT
Source organism: Podarcis vaucheri (assembly GCF_965113315.1). Taxonomy (NCBI): domain Eukaryota; kingdom Metazoa; phylum Chordata; class Lepidosauria; order Squamata; family Lacertidae; genus Podarcis; species Podarcis vaucheri. The sequence continues at coordinate 48,614,597 of NC_138761.1, forward strand.
AATTGAGCTAATGTACTAAAGAGCCCTGCTTATTCTGGTGCCTACTATCCTATTTTTATACAGTCAGTATTAATGGTGTCTACATCCCTCATTCCAGCCCTCTTCTTTTATGTTATCCTGACAGCATTCTGATTTTACATGAAGGAGTGTTATAGACAGAATAGCAGAAGTGCTTCTGCAAACACAGCTGGCTACTGTAGCCATATTTTCTGCTCCTTATGCTGACTCAATTATGGACCAGAAGGTTCTAAATTTAAATTTCAGCTGCTGTTCTCCTAACACACACAGGAAACCTGCCGGATAGCTGTTCCACCGAAATAAGACAGCAATGGAAAGAAGGCAATGGAAAGAGCTCGTCTCGATCAAATGCAGAAAAAATGACAGCAAAGGATTTAAACCACCAGCTGGTGGCAGACATTTCTCTTCCATGCACTATTCTTATGTCTGCCTTTCAATATGCGCAGTAGGGAAACAACCCTGATCTGTCTAAAACATGACTGAATAGATTCTCAACAATCTGAACAAATAACACTGTAAGATTCTTAAGAGGCATAAATGAGCACAGCTTACCAAATTACATACTAGATCTTCATGTCACAGAGAGATATAAAATGGGAAGAGAACCCATTTATTACCTTCTCGCCATCAGAAGACTGAAGCATACTCACCTTATAGAGGGCTGATGTTGATGCAGATCCCACAACAAGTGCTATTCCAATAACTGAATGACTGTGGAATCCATCAGCATAAGTCATCATGACTATCCCTGCAATAGCAAGTATAGCAGCCACAATCTGTTTGGATACAGAGAAGCAACATGTTAATGTTCTCTCAAGCCCAGGAAAAAGGACTACCTTAACAAAGAAGACATCTAATTTGTATCTTTTGTAAGACTGTGACCAGTACAGTGGTGCCTCGCAAGATAATTCGTTCCGCGAGTCTTTTCATCTTGCGATGTTTTTCGTCTTGCGAAGCACGGTCCGTCGCAACTGCGCCTCTTCAAGCGGCTTTAAGAAAAAAGCGCAAGATGTTTTCGTCTTGCAAAGCAAGCCCATAGGGAAATTTGTCTAGCGAAGCAATGCAAAACCGAAAAACCCTTTCGTCTAGCGAGTTTTTCGTCTTGCAAGGCATTCGTCTTGCGGGGCACCACTGCATTAAGAACTTTTAAACAGTAATTGCTTGTATTAAAAAAGCAAAAGAAGTGAAAAAACTGTCACAGTGGGGCTCTCTGAAATCCCAACATAGCAAGCAAAAGTGTTGTTCTTCAAAGTACAGTCTCCCTGTACAATATTCCTTGGGTAACTTTACGGTCACTAGAGCATGTTGATTCACACTCTGCAGTTGGAAGTACCATGCTCTATAACAAAGAAATTACAGGGTATTGCAATCATTAGTACTACTGCAAGTATCAAAATCTCAATTGTTTGGGGGTTTTTTTAATAAATTTTTTTATTGGTTTTACAAAATTTTTGAAACAATACAAACATGTAAAAAGACATACAAACACGTATAGTTTCGTGACCTTTTTTTCCCATAAACCTTGTTTCTCAGACTCCCCCATACCTCCCCTTTCTGCATCCCAATGTCCAAAATTTTTCAGCAACTTCTAAATATTTCTGTCAAGCCTCTCTCCTCTTAGTCTTTCCTTCAGTCTAATCTTATATCGCTGTAATCTCAATTGTTTGGTTAGTCATCTCTAAACTTTTCTACTTTATGACCCGGTCTTTAATATTTTTAGAATTCTCAATATACTTACTATTCTTCAATATTTTCAGTATCTCTAACATTCTAGAATTTCTAATCCTTACTTGATTCCCATCTTCCCATAAATTATTGCTCTCATAACTTTTTTTCTATGACTACGTGCCTAATTTAAACTTAATTCATGTCTTTATTTCTGCACATTTAGTAACAATCTTAAAAATATCTTTTTTTCAAAAACAGGTGACTAACCTTTTTCAGCCATGCTCAATTCTCTAGGCACTACATCTCAAAGTGGTTGTGGTTGAAATGTAAAGGTTGGTGCGGCCAAAGTGTAAAAGTGGGTGTGGTGAGGGAAAAGATGCCTTTTGATATGACAATATCACAGTGGGGTACTTGTGGGTGCAGTCAGAAAGCGAGAGAGAGAAAAGGATCAATTGCTCAAATGTGGGCAAAATTAAATGGGGGGAAAATTGGAGGGTCCTTGTGGTTTTTTACATGGCATCACAGCCAATAACTTTTTTAAAAAACACACACACCTTTTTCTTTTTTGGGGAGTCAGAGGGCCACAACTAGTTATGCCATCCCTGCTTTAAAAGAAAGCCACAGGAAGAGTATTGCGTTTAACATGTTCAGAAAAGAAGTGAAAATACTGTAAATTTAAAACTATTCATTGTGTGTAAGCTACAGTCAGTTAACTGAGTTGCCTCAAAATCAGTAAGATTTTTTTCTAATAGAACTAATAGCTTAGTGTCTTTCAGTTTGGAAGCAAAGGAGGGTCATCTAAAAATGAATTCCAAGGATGTTGTGGAAGAATATAAGTTTGCAAACTGAATAAAATGCATTAAAAAACAACAACTTTATAGGGACCAATTGGTTCCAGGGTGTACAGAATGTTAAAGCATCAGTTAAGGACAGTGGGGAGGAAAGCAGTGTGTGTGTGGGGGGAGTGAATTGGCCTGATCAAGCCCCTAGTGGGGGGGGATTAGGCTTGAGTGGGATCTGTGCCATGGGCTTACAAAACTCCCCTTCCACAGCCAGATGGGTGGGGTATAAATAATAAATTATTGTTATCATCATCATCATCATTATATAGTACTGAATTAGATGGACCAATAGTATGATTGATTCTAAGCTACTATTAGAGATATAGGCATTGTTTTACAGGAAGAATATTGAAATGCTACTGTTAAGCTCCCGTTGCTTGGTCCCTGCTCCTACCAACCTAGCAGTTCAAAAGCACGTTAAAGTGCAAGTAGATAAATAGGTACCACTCTGGTGGGAAGGTGAATGGTGTTTCTGTGTGTTGCTCTGGTTCGCCAGAAGCAGCTTAGTCATGCTGGCCACATGACCTGGAAGCTGTCTGCGGACAAACGCCGGCTCTCCCGGCCTATAGAGCGAGATGAGCGCCGCAACCCCAGAGTCATCTGCTACTGGACTTAACAGTCAGGGCTCCCTTTACCTTTAATTTATCATTTACTCAAGGGAAAGCAGGAGGGCACAAGGAGAAGGGGACGACAGAGAATGAGATGGTTGGATGGTGTTCTTGAAGCTACCAGCATGAGTCTGATCAAACTGCGGGAGGCAGTGGAGGACAGAAGTGCCTGGCGTGCTCTGGTCCATGGGGTCACGAAGAGTCGGACACGACTAAACGACTAAACAACAAGGGAAAGCTGGCAATGTTCCAGGAGAAGGAAGTAATGTTAATTCAGCTTTACCAAGAACATTACAGCTTTCAATCAATCATCTTTGGCACGATGATCCCCATTGATGTCTGTGAGACATATTCCAAGAAGTGTGGATCACAACTAAAATATCCTCCCACCCAAGAAAGAAGAATGTGCCTTCTTTGCTTTCATTCAGTTCCTTTGGAGGCAGCTTGACCTAAGTGGGTGGGTGATTATGTATGACTGAACTCTCAACTGAGCATAGAGCATTCCTCCACTCCCGGCCCCCCTGTATTTGAGACCTGTGCTTACTACTAATTTTCTGGCAACTCAGGTTCTGTCACATCATTAGTAGAAAATAAGTGGGGAAAGGTGCAAACTAAAATTCTAGATTCATCATAGTCACCAAGACCATATGCTCACAAAGAGTATTTGGTTCCACTGCTTAGGAACAACTTCACCCAATAGCCATTGAGGTTTTCTGAAATTATTTGTCAAGATGTATTTAAAAGCACTAAAACCCATTTTGACAGCCTTCTGGTTTTCAATGTTTGGATTAAAATGTTCACTCATTTTGTCTAATTTGGGTGGAAGGTGGCCCAAAATAATGGGAAAGGTACAGAATGTATTGAAATAATGATTGGACTCATCATGCAAAAAATGCAGAAGTTCAAAATGTGTGCAACGTACCTTGATTCAGATTTTGCCCATGGATGTAGTTTATGGAGTCTAGAGTTTTCACTCATCTTCTGCATATTTAACACCCATTTACCCCTATTTAGCCTGCTATATTAGTACTATATAGTACAATAAAAGCTGTACCTTTTTGCCCCCCCCCCTTTGCTGCTATTGATTTGATATAGTTTTTTTAAAAAAAAACCTGCTGTCTCCTGTGTGTTGATTGTTGTAGCATGCATATTTTGAAATAATTTATGATTGTGATGTAAGCTGTCTTGAGCGTCTCTTCTGAGGCAGAAAGTTTAAATATATATGTTTTAAATAAATAACAATGCATGTATATTTACAATAACATATTTTTAATACAATGATGGATGTTTTTCATGGGAAATAGTATAACTGGCATAGAGGAATAGTTAACTTGACCATAGCAATGTTGTAACACTTTGCTACATACAAAGATAGCACAGCACAACAGGCTAACAAGTCATGTTTCTATGTTTCAATGAAAGTTTATTTTATTTGCCAAAATTTTATTTCTTTAATTGCAAAAATATATACTGTATTCATATGTATGAGCTTTATGTTGTTTCTTTATCAGTACAATTTATAAAGAATTTTATTCAAAAGCAAAATCTATCAAACACATTATGCACCATGTATTATAAATTTTGCATGATTCTTTTTGTTACTTATGTTATAGACCTCTTGCAATACTTTTGAGCTCTCTTACCTACAAATTAGAAAAGAAAGTTTTAGCCTCAAACTCTTGAACTGAAATCATAATGCTATACACAGTTGAGCTTCTTTCCTATGTTGCTCTGCATGTGGAAAGAGAAAATATCTGGCTTTAAACATGCTTGCATTAGGTTTTAAAATCAATTGATGGCCATGAAAGAGGGTGAATTTATAACCACATTTCAGCTTACTCTTTTTTTTGGGGGGGGTGTGCATGTTATGAGTGTACATAGGCATTTATTTATTTATTTGTTTAAAACAGAAATGGCAAACCTTTGCCCCCTATATATTGCTCGACCACACTGCCCTTCATGCCTGACTACTGGTCATGCTGATTGGGCTTGATGGGAACTGGAGGTATTAACCTAGACCCCTGTGAGCATGTACATTTGTATACTCAAAGACCATCTGAAAAGCACTTTAGTGAAGGCCAGTAGTCCAGGAAGGGTTGAGATTTATACTTAGTAGGAGATAAATCTGCTTTACAACAGAACTGACTAAGCATGAAATCCTCTTAAAATATGCAAATCATTAGTAAGGTCTACAAAGCACAAAGTCTAAATTTTGGCTGTAGGAGGCTTCACTTTATTTTTAATATATATTTTTCAACTAGAATAGAAAAGCAATAAATGTAACTCCATATATTAATGTATCAGGTAGTGATAACTTAAGGTAGGAAGTTAAAATGATTATGTTCACCAGTAACTTTGTTTTGGAATGAACATTCAAAATCTTAGGAAATAACACAGGAAGAACCACTTTAAAGAGTAAAATGCAATCTGTTATAGCGATGTTTTCCCAGTAGGGAAACTCCTGAAAAGTTGAGTGGTAGAAAAACAGGTCAATAATCACTTACCCTCACTCCCATGAATCTGTCCCTGAGAACGATCCACGAAAGCAAAAACACAAAAGCTTTGTTGCAGCAGAACAACACGGAGACGTCCGTGGTGTTTATTTTTTTTATTGCATGTAAGTACAGGTAGTTTGTGAGTGTCCAAAGAACACCAAAGGGTGCTGCCTTGGTAAAAAATGCCTTCAGTGTCAAGCCATTATCTCCAAAAAATTGACAGCACTCCCTAAAACAAGAAAAGAAAATGATCAGACCCTCTATGTTTCATATTCTGTAGCAGCTGTAGAATCAAACCAAATACTTAGTTAAACTTCTTTTACTTTTCAAACCTGAAAAACCTTAATTTTTATTTGTAAGTTTCTACAGAGCCTCAACTGGGACTGAAAAACAAAACATTCAGGTTACGAGATGAGAGAAGAGTTGGAATTAAAGGAGATACTGTATCCTTCCAAATTCCCTCTATTGCCAGTTCCATTATAGAACAATCATAAATTAATTAAGACACATTTGGGAAAATTAATACATGTGTGGCGTTTATTTAGTTCTTTCTGCCCTATTCTGGGAGCGACATATTCTCCTGGGCTGACCTGGTGGCTTGGGAGAGGAAGGCACAGTAATATAATGGTTCCACTCCTAGCTGAGGAGCAAGTTCCAGTGACCGGTGTAGGGGACTTTTGCTTGGCCCCAAGGGAGTTGTGTTGTGGCATCCTGCAAAGTTCCAACTTATTTCCCATGCCTTTTAACCTCCATATGAAGCTGTGCAGTGAGTGGTCATTCAGGAATTGAAGTGCCATCAATATGTGAATGACACCCAACTCTTATTTCTCCCTGTCACTTGAATCAGGTGAGACTGGGCAGATGCTAGAGCACTGCCTGAAGGCAGTATTGGGTCAGACTATTGTAATGCCCTTGAAAACAATTTAGAAGCTTTAACTAGTGCAGAATGTGGCTGTCAGAGTCTTGACTGACTCAGTTGCTCAGAATAATTTAAGAATATTTGAAGAACCTACTTTGAAAAACTTACAGATACATGTCTACTGTGCATAGGGAACCCCTTTCTACTTTCCCTCCAAAAAGCGTGAGGGCATTGTTTGGAAATGAAGGGCAGTAAAAGCTTTTCTAAGGGCAACAAAAATTAGGTCTTGAAAGTAGTTTATAAGCGTATGCTGTCCATTTCTCCCAAAACAATCTCTGAAATTGTTCAATCAACCCACAAGGTATCATTAACAAACAATGAACACAAACAATAATTCTGTAGTTTATTATGGCAAAAGTATCTCAAAGACCTTACATATGGGGCTGTAAGAATGCAGAGAAGGTTCAGTGACACACTTGGACTGATAGCTCCTAAGCTAACTTACATTAAAAACCCTTTTGGTTCACCATGAATATTAAGCAAGCTTTTTTTTTTTAAAGGGAGTTAAAGTTTTCAAGGAAATTCCAAGATGTAACAAAAATGAAACACAGATCTTAACTCCCCCTTTCCCCTTTGCATGCAGTAAATTGTATTAGACATCTTTATGTGAATGTAGTCAAATTTGATCTGTGTGCTAAGGAACCAACGAGCCTTCTTGAAATGCAAATTACACAATATCACTTCATTGCAAAGTAGGTTCAAAAGAATGGCAGGAAAATTAATTTTATAACACAGCAGAACAGAAAGAAAAACACTGCTTAAATTATTGCGCGAACAAAAGGTCTCAAGGTTCCAATATTACAGAGCACATGTCAGATTCTGTTTGTGATGAAGTTCTTGACAGTATAGCAAGGTCATCAAAGGGATGAGGCCCACTTATTTCTGCTAACAAAGCATATTTGGTGCAGTAATACTCTCAGTTAGCTGGGGGAGATGAACAGGAAGGTGGATCAATCACTATAATGTAAATGCAAATGCTTACAGAATTGCATAAAGGAGTCAAATGCACCATCACTCAATACTCAGTAATGAGGGCTTTTCACTGTATTTATCCAAATGCAAAGCATTTGTGTGGTGGGTGGTGGGAGTGATGGAGTGCAGTCTGCCAGTAGCACTTTGTGGGAGTCAGAATTTCTTAGATATTAGTTTCCCCCCACCTTTCCTCCAAGTTGCTCAAGGTGGTATGCCTGGTTCTTATCCCAAGAGCAAAATAAATGCCGTCTTCAGCAGTGCCATTGTGTTCCTCAAGGGATCAACATAAAAGTTGCTAAAGTGATCCAAATGAAAAAGAGAAAAGCAAAATCTTCCTTGCTGAGAAGTATGAGGAATTTGCTGCAGTGTAGGCAAGGTGCCAACACCAGAGTACTAAGATGCAGTAACAATTCCAGACATTAAAACAGCAGAGCATTCAAGTAAATGCCTAACCAACTACCGTATATCTTTCTAAAGAGTTCCATTCCTTTAGGGGAGTTCATTAAAGATCTTCCCAGAAGATTAAAAAAATCTAGCTCTTCCCTTTAGCATGCCGACATCCTGTCCTGCACCTAAGTAATCAATGAGGGAATGGTAACAGTGCTGCAGGGAAGAGAGCCTTGCTATGGGTATAGCTCCATGCTGATTTGAAGGTTTGAAAAACATGGAACTGAGAGGCACCACACACAACAGTTTAAAGCGGATTTGATGCATCCCATATCTGCATATTTTAGTACTGCCCACACAACATTGACCTCATTCAAGTGACAGCCTGCACTCTTGCCCTGTCCCCAATTCAATTTGGATTTTTCTGATTCATGGGTAATGTGATAAAGGAGGGGGGAAACAAACACAAAATGGTATGTTATCCAAATATGGAAACACTGAAGCACATTGTGTGGATGGATTTGTGTGTGTGTGTGTATAAGATGTTTTGCTGGGTGCTGTCTAATTACCTCACCCACTATTTTTGCTTTATCGCCTGAGCACAACTTAGACATTTTGTTTCCATCAGCCCCAAGGAAAGGATGAGAGGGTGGAAAGCAGTGATTTAAAACAATGGCAGAAAGTTGAGTAAAGCAAGTTGAGGAGCGGAGAAGCACTGAGAGGAAAATGGTGGTTTTAAACAGCAGATGTTTGAATAAAGCAGGGATGGATCAACACTGAGGATTTTTCTTTCTTTTAAAAACAGTTTTACCAAGGAGATATAGCAGAGATGAGTACAACACAGAAGGTAACACAAAAATATTTTTCCTGCTCTCTTTACACTATATTCAAAGTTTGTTTTAAACTGCCATTTCAACCACTCAGTGACCTCTAGTATCTAGTAAAACCTCTATCATTGCATCAGACTTCCAGGTTGGCGCCTCTGGCAATGGCAGATTTCCTCCGATCGGGAGGAACCCGCTCCGTGGAAAACAGGGTCTGAACCGTCACGGCGAGGCGGAGACCCATCAAAAACCACAGGCGGGAGAAGCCTGTGGACGTGGGATACGGCTGGCACCTTTGCGCCCCCTCCACTCGCGGGGAAACCCTGTTCTGGGGATCCGGAGCGACGTGGGGTGAGTGGCGTGGTGCTTTGAATCGACTGCTTCTTTCCCGGAGTGAAGTCGCATTGCTGTTGCCGGAGAGCGCTGACTTTTTCCTGTGGACAATTGGATTTCAAACAACTGCCCGTGAGTAGAATGGAAAATTGGACTGTAAATTTTTTTTAATTAGGCACCGAAAGTGGGAAGGTCTAAACAGGAAGTCCGCCTTCTGCTTTTTGTAGATAGATTGAAGCAAAGACACGGCAAGCTAGAGTTCAGAAAGACGTTTGTAAAGGACTAAATTTTCATCATTTAAAATTACTGAACCCCCCTTGGAAGCAGGAGAAGAGGGGGGAACCTTTTTTAGATTGTTTAAACCTGCAGAAGAGAGAGTAAAGAAAGGTAATTTTCCACCGTCTTGAACCTGGGAGCGGGGTTTTGGAGAAGTTCATTGACTATGGACAAACGTTTCTGACAGATAGTTAAAAGAATAGAAACATATTGATTCCATTGTTCCCTTTCACTTTTAAAAGGAACAAAATATTGACAAAATATCAGAAAAAGGAAAACTTTGTTGCTAAATCTGCCTTTAAAAAAAAAAAGAGGAGAAAAAAAGACGGATACAAATAGAAATTGCTTCCCCTAGAGGGAGCTTGTGAAACTGTTTTTAAAGTCGAACTGGGGAGTTTTGCAGCTGTAAAAGATTAAAGATTGTGGGACCAGACTTCGACCTTGAACAAGAATGTGCTCAGGGGCTTTGGTGCTTGCCTTTTGCAAGACAAGTGCTTTATTGGAACAGTTACATGAGAAAATGGATTTGATGACAGCTGCGATAGGAAATTTTGGACAGGCAGTGGGTACCTATATAGAACCCACTCAGGAATTAATCCAGGAATGCGCTTTGACAGATGAGATGAGGGAGGAGGCTGTTGCTGGACCTCGGGTGGCAGAGATGGAGGGAGCTGTGGCCCAGCAGGAACATGAGTCGTTGGACTTGATGAATGAACCTGGAAAGAGTCAGACTTGGAGAGATGGAGTTCTGCTTGGCTTGGAGATGGGGGGCTGGATGGACCCCCCTATGCAGAGATGTTTTCACTTTTCAAGTCTGGCTTTAGGCCGGGGGGAGCTCGGAGCTGTGGGGGCCCCTAATTTTAGAGGGGCCTTGAAACATGCCTTTAAATATCACATGGATTTCAGTGTTGACCATGGAAAAGGGGCAGACTTGTCGAGAAGGGACACAAATATTGTCAAGTTGGAATCTCCCCGAGTGAAAGGAGCAGAAGACAAAGTAAAGTACAGGTATAAACATGAAGAAGACCAGCGGAAGGGACATGGAAGAGACTTAAGAGCCTCGGATATAAGGTCACCAGGTTGATGGACTAGATGGATGGGATAGAAAGGATTGACAAAACCCGAGACCAGGAAGAAGAGACGATGGATGAAGATTGGAAGAAAGTTTTAAAAATTTATTTAGAAAAGTATCGTAAAATTAATGAGTATTAGAAAAATGTTGGAATGAAATTATGTGGCTTTAGCAGAAATGTTAAAAAGAATTATGTAAGAATATGTGTTTTGTTTTTTCTTTTTGATTTTGGTTTCTATTGATTGGTATTGTTTAATTGTTACTTTTATCTACTGTTGTCTTTCTTTTTCTCTTTTTCTTGTTTTTTCCTTCTTTTTTTCTTTGTAATTTTAAATTTTTTAATAAATATCATTTAAAAAAATAAAAATAAAACCTCTATCATTGTTTAAAACCACCACTTCCCCCCACAATCATGCTAATAAAATTTATTTATTTTCTTACATTTCTATTTCGCCTTTCTTCCACCATGGAAACCAAGGCATAACATGGGCTTCCCAGGTGGTCTCCCATTCAAGCACAGACTAGAATCAAACCTGCTCAGCATCACTGGCATGGTGGTCACATGAGTCTTCAGACTATATGCTGGGACCTGAATCTTTTCTGCAACTCTGCTTATCTATATTACTGATATACCGGTTGTGCTTCTCTAATAATTGCTGAGGCCCTTTTCACTCATTATGTTAAACATAACTATGAAGGTGAGGGGAATGTACCCTGTGTACTCTGCCCTGGCTTCTGCTTTGTACCCACACTTGGGTAAAGGTGTGAGGAAAAGTTTAAACACATTCAAACTGTGTTTGTAAGCTATGTGAAACTTTCATGTGGATGGATCCTATAGTCTGTATATGTATAGGCCCTTTTTGCATCTCCAGCCACCCAAATATTGTTCAAGAATTGCTCTCTTTAAATGTACAGTCTATTATTATTATTATTATTATTATTATTACTCTCACAAATTCCATTTTTAAGAGATTTTGGCTCTTCTTCAGACTCTTCCTAAGTTCGTCTGCTGTCTCCACTGACCACCAGACCACAATGACTGGATGAAGCTTTGGCTGTCCTTTTGTGCAATTTCTGTCAGGATCACCTGCTGTATGCCTTAGAGTGGTGGAGGGTGGCTAACCTATGATCCTTTGGTGTTGTTGGATTACTGCTCCTGTCAGCCCCCACAAAGTGGTCAGGCAGTCCAACAACACTTGGGGGACTGCTGGTTAGCAAAACAGTAAACAATTTCATAAGCAGTTTGTATTTCTGTTGTATTACAAGTATCTGAGATGTTTTGTACATTAACATGAGACGTTTGCAACTTGAATGGGAAAACACATTTTACTTTCATTGATGCTGTAGAACTACATCGATTTAAATATGCTGTGCAGTTGTGGTTGAAATTAAATCCTTCCATCTTCAGAGGAAGGAGGAATAGAAATTATTTAGCTGATCACAAGCAGAATTTAGACCTATCTATCTGTCACATGGGCTTTTATGACTTGCAGCAGCCACTGGAACTGTCTGTCTTCCTTAAGATGTTTAAGGCTGAGAAACAGAGCCATCAACTTTATATACTAAACTAATAACATGTTACCAAAATAGCCTAACGGTGCCTTTAAATCATAATTAAGTGAATTAAATGAAAACTTCAAAATGCTCTGATTATACTATGATAAAAAGCTTGCATGAAAACATACCAGTCAGTCACCTATCTATAGATTACAGCTTTATTTTGCTCCAGTTACAATTTAGGCAGAGAGAGACATGAAACCCCAAGAACAGGACTTAACTTTTGAACTTGCTGCAGGTTTAAAGCTTCCAATAAAGTTCCTTATAAAAACCCAATTACCGTATTTTTAGTTTTTATTTTAGGCAGTCTTTCTCCCTCATGTATACATGTGTGCACACACAATGACCAGGCTAGATTCAAGTTACAAGAAAGGAGGTTCCAACCAGTGCTTTTTTTCTAGAAAAATAGGTGTCAGCACTCACCATGAAGTTGTTACAGTAAGTACCACATGTTTTAACAACAACAACAAAAAGAGGTGCTGGTACTGCATACCCTTGAGTACCCCTTGGGGGAAAAACCACTGGTTCCAACTAAAAATCAGGAAAAACTTTCTGACAATAAGAACTGTTTCACAATGGAACAGACTCCCACAAGAGGTAGTGGACTATCCTTCCTTGGAAGTTTTTAAGCAGAAGCTGGATGGCCCTCTTTCATGTATGATTTAGTTGAGATTCTTACATTGCAGGGGGCTGGACCTGGTTAGAGAAGGCTGAACTGGAATAGCACTGAAGACCAAAACTAGAGAAATAAAAACGACAAAGCTTTAACATCCTAATACTAGAATATAAACAACAAAATGGAAGGTAAAACCTGCAAGAACTGGAAACAGAACTTTACAACAGGATGTCTGGAAGCCATAATTGTGCAATTGCTGATAAAAGTCTAAGCATTTGACAACTTAATAATTGAATAATGAGCTCCAAAGTGACTGATACTCTTGTGTTGACGCCTAACACTTAGAACCATTACAAAGAGAAGTTCAGTGAGAACTAAGTTAGGTGAGGAGCAGGACAGAGAACCTCTGACATTTCTAAGTTTAGACAATTATATGGTCACTCTATCACCTGTAAAAATTCAATACTCATGCAAGTCAAAATTCAAGTAGTCAATAAAGTAATTGATAACCTTGAACATATCCATAAAGCCAAGGCCTCTATAAAACCAACAACACTATAAAATATTATATGAGTGAATCATCTTGGTAAACCTCATAGGCCATTTATTCTAAGCATCAAGTAACTCTTCAATAACATTTTAAACAGCCCTAAGACACCATGGCTGTTCTCAAAACAGAGTTCATATGGTGTACAAAACAGATGACCAAAAACAAACAAACCAAATGACCATTATGTAACAGAAAACTTTGGGACAACCCTTGCTTAAGCTGTTAAAAATGTATCAGAAATTAATATATTTTTTGCCTTATTAATTAATTTAGTTATGCTATCATCTATTTCAACCAGGCAGAATCAGAAATATCAATCCAGTATAGTATACTGTCAGTTGAAAACCAGGTTCTGGCATAGTAATGTACTGACTCACGTACTTGGACATATAAATCAATAAAACTGCTCCAAAGCTATCCCTTCCCAGCTATGACCTCAACAGATCCCATAATCTAATCATAGTCAGCTGACTAGAACTAGTAGATGACTTGGAGATTTCTTGAAAAGCAGGAAGAAATGGTGAATAATGTAATTCTGTGTAGTTAATTCTCAGCCTGTTTCCTGTAGGAGGTTTTTGGCAAGAACTGAGGATCACTGCCACAGTTGTGTTATGATTTGATTTTGCCTGTAAATCTGTTTATGAATTTGGCATTCTTAGGCATTCTGGAGATAATGTTGTAAAGCTTTACGGCTGAAGTGAGATTTAAATCAGGGATTTCCCAGATTAGTGTAGTGCCCCATGGCTGCAAAAATAAGTAAGTTTTCAGCTCTAAAGGCTAAACCAATCTATCCAACCTAGTCCTTTCCAGATGTTTTGACCTATAACTGCTCACCTGTCCATGTCAGCATGGCTGTAGTCCAACAAAATGTCTGAAGGGCACCAGATGGGGCTGGGCTAAATAAATAACATGTATGCAACTTACTGAGAAACACTCTTAGTAATATTTTTAAATAGTTTGGAGGTGCTTGCCTGGCTTGAAGACAAGAAGACTAGCCTGCAATATTTCAGATACATATATAAAAACAAGAATCAAAACAATCTACTCTCTAAATGGCCTACTGGAGACAAACATAACGAGGAATCTCATGCACGTAGGAGTAAAAATTACCCATAATATTCAATAGATGATAAAATTTTATAGGAAATAATGCCCATTTTATTTAACCCAGTGGAATCAGAGGAAGGACTTTGATGGAGCAGGTAGATTTGTCAACCAAGCTTTAGCATGTGGGCTGGGACACACTTTTAGGGGCAAAGCTTTACACTTTGGATATGACATGTCCAACACAAAAAAATAAGCACCTTGGGGAGTCGGGCCATTGGCATGCTTCAGTAATTAGGAAGGTGGAAGTAAAAGGTGAGACCAAGAGAAATTTCCAGTCTACTCTTGGTAGATAAGATTTATATGGAGTGAGTTCTGTCTTACGAACATGGATAAAGCTTGAAATGTGCTAGGTAGGTTGCTATGCAATGGGGAAGCTAGACTATTGTGCCAGGTCTGTTGACTCCCAGGGTACATTCTGAAGGAACATGAGGCTGCCAATCTTGCTGCAACTAAAGATGTTTGGGTCTAGTCAGTGCCTGGGAACCAAATTTATATTGCAATGAGTTCCATGATAGATGAAAAGTTGGATATAAATGCTAGAAAGTAAACAGAATAGAGACATTTTAGAATAGAAGAAAATCATAGTTAGAAGGGACCCTGAGGATCATCTAGTCCACCCCCTTGCAATGCAGGAATAGGCAGCTGTCCGGGATCCAACCTGCAACCTTGGCATTATCAGCAGGACGCTCTAACCAGCTGAGCTATTCAACAGATTTTAGACACCGGCATTTTGTTCTCTAGCATTGTTCCACAATCAAGACTGGAATACCATCTTCAAAACTCTACCAGCTGTTTCTCCAAATGTTGTCTACCTTTCATAGACAATCATGTGGTCAATTTATTGGCCTTTGGATTTCTAAGAACCTGACTGTAAACATAATCTTGGTTTTCTTCACAACCGCAAACTAAGCTTGAGGAAATGTGAGACTTCTGGGTGATTGTTCTAAGAAGAGCTTGGTATACATCTTGCTCAGTCCTACTACAATGTACTTTTGTTTTACTTTTCTCTAAGCAGTGCAATATTTTTAGATGAGGCAATAGAAGAAAATGTACTACTCTCTGGATAAAATGCAAAAACAAAGAATGTCCTGGTGAGAAAAATCAGCAGCCAAGTAGCATTTGATTTTTGTTAGACAACATATTAGTAATATGGACATAATGGATGTAATGTATCTGACTAACAATCAGTAAGAAAGTATATACAGAATTTAGGTTAGTCCTAAATTAGGTTAGATCTTCTGGCTGCTTTCTAGCACTGTTATGCATGTGTTCGGGTAGATCCAGGAAACGGGGATCTCTCACCTACTGAAATCTTTCTAATCTTTGCAGAGCATCTTATTTATATACTGCAGTTCAGCGCTACACAACCTCTCCAAGAAGACGTCACACAATAAGAATAATAAAACCAATAAAATAGGATAAATTTGCAGTCTCAAAACAATTCAATCTGAAGGCCAGAAGTAAAGCAGTAAAACAGCAGCTGTGGTTGAAATTACAACATAAAGCTGAGGCTAACCTCAAATTAATTAAAAGTGGATGTAACCAGCCAGGTCTTTAGAGTCCTTTTTTTTTTACCAATTATTTTTATTGATTTTCCAATTTTTTTAACTGTCACCAAGTCAATACAAATTCAATACAAATTTTAAAAGCTGACTCCCCCCCGATGTCCCCTCTATTTTCCTCCCTCCTTTGCTGTACCCAATAAAATAACTTTTCCAACTATCATTTCAAAATACATTCATCCCTTCTCCCTACACACCACCTGTTCATTTACCAATTTCTGCTATGGCTTTTATACATTGTAACAACCTGTCCTCAAAGAGTAGACTAAATACTCTTTTATCTATCTATAATAGTCATTTATCAATTTTGATGGAAATGTTTCAGTGTTTTAGAGTCCATTTTAAAGCAATCAATGGGGAAGCTTGGTGCACTTCCCACAGGAGAGTGTTTCATGGTTATGGGGCCACTACTGAGAAGGTCCTGTATCTTGTATCAATCCATCTGATGGACCTTGCCGGCAGGTCCACAAGTAACGTCTCTGTGATCAAATAAAGAGAGAGAAATCTGGACCACAAAATATATTGTAGAAACTCAAATCTTAGAAAAATGTATAGATCAAATAGGAAAAGGATAAAATATGAAAAAAGTCTCAGCAGGTTCTATGCTTTATAAAATGGGAAACCTCTCAGCTGTGTAAGAAAATAATTACTACCACACCACATTCAGATATGTAAATTATTGCTGTAGTTTTCCTGGTTATAATGCACTTCTGTTCTGGTTTCTGACATTCCATTTACACTTTATTTCTGGTTGCGTTATGGAACTGTGGCTTTCTGATACTACTATGTCACACTAATTCTCATACCTACCAGGGGATGTGGTGTGGCATAACAGCAGACATCATTGGACATGGCACCACTCCTCCCCCTTTATGTACATGTGCACTTCTGTTCCCCCATGAAAATGTCTGGAAAGAATGGTATCCTGGCAAACTGCATCAAATGTCAACAAGCAATTTTTTTTGAAGGGGTGGGGGTGGGGAATAACAGGGTTGCAAATGATATTTTCCTGGAAGCAATTAAAACTGAAATGTGCACTAAACTCCCAGTAGATTCCACAACTTTTTCAGATGAAGTTTTTACATTGTGTGAAATATCACATAAAACACAAATCAAATCAGGTAAGGAACTGTCGGGGGGGGGGGGGAATGGAACAAAATTCTGTCTGAATGCAGGCTGCACTTTTTGAAGACCACTAGAAATATCAAGTGAAGGATTCATTGGTGCTATCTGTGTTTGTAGCATGATGTTTTGAAGCAGCAATAATACTGTCACACGTAAAGACATCTCATTTACATTGACTGTTTCCCCAATGCCAAACCTTTGCTATTTCCCTTTTTATTTCTCTCTCCTTTGACCCATACCCCCTCCATTCCTTTCTTTTGTTTATCAAACAATTCCTAATCATATCTTGCAACAATATGAAGGAGAATTTAATACAATACCAATGAAAATAACATAAGGCAGCACAAGTAAAGCCATGAATCTGCCTTACCTGTATTTTTGTTGTGGAGACTGTTTTTCAGCTGACTTACAAACATGTCCAATGTAATACAAAGGAAAGAATAAAAAGTTCCAGTTTGTTGCAAACCATGTCAAAGTGAAGGGCGCATCAAATTTCTTAAAGGTCAGTTTTGCTAGCTGGGTTGAACCTGACCAGGAGGAGCAGACGCCAAGCACCACCAATACACCCCAGAAAATTTTCTTAAGCTGGGTCACAGAGCATGTCCAGCAACATCGGCTCCCTCTTCCACCAGCTTCCATCCCAGCTTGTGCCTGGGCTTCTGCTGGGGCTGGGGAATCATGGGAACGCTCATCCCCTGCGGAAAAAGGGAGAAGACGAGATAAGGATGTTGGAATCAGCAAAGAATATTCTGCACAGTTTTATTTTACAAGCAGCAAATCCTGAGATATCTCATGCATGGTTCTCTACCCAAGTAGAGAAGGTGCAGCTATACACATGCTATACTTCTAAAGCACACCTGAAGCACTTTTTCTCCTTCAAAGAATTCTAGGCAATGCAGTTTTTTATGGGTTGGTGGGAATGGCCAAACATACAACTATTTAGTTCTAACAGAGAAAGAAAGAGCCTGAAAAAATAAGAATGAAGGCTAGAATACAATGAGTAAGGATATTACTGCCAAACCAGGCAGCAATCACAATAAATGCAAGTAGGTATTAAAAGACTTATAGCCAGTCCAAATGTAATATTTACTATGTGTTTGGTTGAATTTATCATTAGAGTAGAACCAAAAAACATAACAAAAGAGGAAGGAACCACTATGAAATGCATATCACACCATTAATATACATATTTGAAGAAAAAGAATCCTAGAATTACTAACAGCAGATTTTACTGAGCTTTTACCTGTAACTCAGACTTTATTGGCTTTGCTCTAGCTGAGTCACTTTTTAAATAATCTTTAGAAAGCACCCAGTGAAGTCATGACCATTTAGGAGCAGAAGGAAATACAATTTCTCTTGAAATTTGCTATACCAATCACAAAACATATATATTCAAACTTTACTTGTCCAAGTGTTACATACAACTCTTCTATGTGCACTTTTCAGCCATTTGTTAAATACACTAGCAAAGGTGTTTACACTGCAGAAATACTGTGACACACAATACTTCAAGTATCACTTTACTGTGAAAATGATCTCACACATCAGGAGTTGAATTCCAAGGATGCTCTTCTGATCTTTTACTGGAAGGAGTAAAGCACATGCCAGACAAAACACACAGCACCATTTTGGGAAGTAGTACCTGGGCTCCCCAAAATGTCTTTCTGTTTGCAGTGAGCGTCATTAAAACTTCCTTACCTATTCAGTAACATGAAAAAAACAAGTGTTGTCTGTTTCCAATGATATGATTTTATACCATGGCATAAATACACTTCAGTATCAAATGGATCATCCATCATCCCTGTACAGCCTACTGTTTAGCCCCTGGTGTGTAAGACCATCTATAATGTCAGAGCAGCACAGCCAATGACAGGAAGGGAAACTGTGATATCTGTGATTTCTATCAGTACAAGCTTTTGACTCTCTTGCAAGAGTAAAGCATGTCCAACTGTGATACCAGACTAAGTAAGCCAACAGAATCAAAAGAAGTAAACAAGTAGAGGGGATAGAAGCAAGGAAGAAAGATGAAAGATTCAACCATCTTAGCAAGTATTGCTTGAACTCACTGAACACTAGCCCATAACCTATACAATAAGAATGGAAGTAGCCTACAGTTATGTTTCCCTGAAAACCATGGCCAACTCAAATCCAAATCTGACCTCCTACTGTGAATTATTCCTAACTTCACCTGATTTGGCATCATAACTGCACTCCAATACAGTTCTCTCTCCTATCCCAAACCTAATTCATGCCTTCATAAATATATTTTATCCCACTGTGGAGGTGTTCATGTAAGCAGATCAGTGCCTTCTGAAGCTTTGTTCTTGGGTTTGCAACTTGTGATTTGTCTCAAGCAAGACAAACCACGAGGTTGGCTTGTGGATGGCATGGCTAAGATCACAGCAGTGCAGCAACTGCAGGACTGGGAGAGGAGCACAGCAGCTGTGATCTCCTCTTTGAGAAGCCTCACACTTGCGAACTTGTGCCAAGGCATGGTTTGACTTAGTATTATATGTGAACCTGTCCCCCTCCCTTGTTTTTTGTTCTCCCACACCCAATTTCATATTCTTGGGTCATATTAAGCATCTGCCCAATTACCTGATGCTATGGCACATTGCATATTATATTTCTCCCTCTTTGCAATGCCATAGATTTTGATGCAGCCTCTGTAGCACAAGCATGGGAGACTGGCTGTCCTCCAGCTGTCGGATTTCAATACCCAGCAGCAGCAGCCAGCTTGGGAAGGGGTGATGGAAGTTGCGGGCTGGTGTGGAGGACTCCCTGGTCCTGAATAGGGTAACTGTGCCCCTGAAGGACCAGGTGCGCAGCCTGGGAGTCATTTTGGACTCACAGCTGTCCATGGAGGCACAGGTCAATTCTGTATCCAGGGCAGCTGTCTACCAACTCCACCTGGTACGCAGGCTGCCCACGGACTGTCTCGCCAGAGTGGTGCATGCTCTAGTTATCTCCCGCTTGGACTACTGCAATGCGCGCTATGTGGGGCTACCTTTGAAGGTGACTCGGAAACTACAACTAATCCAGAATGCGGCAGCTAGACTGGTGACTGGGGGCGGCTGCCGAGACCACATAACACCGGTCTTGAAAGACCTACATTGGCTCACAGTACGTTTCCGAGCACAATTCAAAGTGCTGGTGTTGACCTTTAAAGCCCTAAACGGCCTTGACCCAGTATACCTGAAGGAGCATCTCCACCCCCATCATTCTGCCCGGATGCTGAGGTCCAGCGCCGAGGGCCTTCTGGCGGTTCCCTCATTGCGAGAAGCAAAGCTACAGGGAACCAGGCAGAGAGCCTTCTCGGTAGTGGCACCCGCCCTGCGGAACGCCCTCCCACCAGATGTCAAAGCGATAAACAACTACCTGACATTCAGAAGACATCTTAAGGCAGCCCTGTTCAGGGAAGTTTTTAATGTGTGATATTTTAGTGTATTTTTGGTTTCTATGGAAGCCGCCCAGAGTGGCTGGGGAAACCCAGCCAGATGGGTGGGGTACAAATAATAAATTATTATTATTATTATTATTATTATTATTATTATTATTATTATTATGGTGCAGCAACTTCTGGAGGGCCACAGACTCCTGCTGCATGTAGTGACAGCAATCAGCACTACTGGTTCTGTGTCACCCTATGCCATCAAAAGACACTGTAACTAACAGTAGTAGAAAGAGGAGGTGAGCCATGCATCTTATCTATCCAGATATTTCCAGACATAGCATAGGAAAGCTAGCAAAACTATGTTATGCATCATTTTCTGGCAGTACACTACTGGGCAGGAACATTACTTGCAAAAATAAACATGCTGCCATTGGACTAAACACACTAACCAAAGTGGGAATGGATGTTTTGAATTATTGTTTCATGTACCCTTGTCTTTGTTTAACAGAGACTAAACAAATGGCCAGCTTTGAGAGTCCTTGACTATCTGACTGATTGTATACACACACTGTGGAAGGATTAAGTGCACACACCAAAAGGAGGGTCCTTTGCCCTTGAATTGTAAGAATCACCAGTAGAAGATGTATTTTAACAAAACTGATGAACAGCTTATCCCACAATAAATGTTGAAGAATTCCAGCTCCTATGTTGTTTTTAATCAGAGAGGCTAACAGCATCATGAGAGTTGCTTCAGTCAAGTCTATGTGATTAATATTAGATAAACATGAAGTAAGGAGCTTGAAAAGGATCACAGCTAGAGGCTGAGATTCCTGTGCAGAGTTATACAAGAATAAATCCCAGTTAGTAAGCCAGATTTAATAGCAACATAATTAATTTTGTTATTTAGTAACTAGAAAAAAAATCTTAACTCTAAAGACAGGATGATGAACACAGAGAGTAGTCTGACATATCTGTGCAAACTTTAAAATATATATTCTTTTGCCTTAAGAACTGGATTGGAACTCTCTTAAGTATTCTTGTCCATGGAGTTTTCTTGGCAGGGATACTGGAGTGGCTTGCCGGTTCCATTCTTAAGGAAATTAGCCCTGAGTGCTCACTGGAAGGACAGATCGTGAAGCTGAGGCTCCAGTACTTTGGCCACCTCATGAGAAGAGAAGACTCCCTGGAAAAGACCCTGATGTTAGGATAGATTGAGGGCACAAGGAGAAGGGGACGACAGAGGACGAGATGGGTGTACAGTGTTCTCGAAGCTACAAACATGAGTCTGACCAAACTGCGGGAGGCAGTGAAAGACAGGAGTGCCTGGCGTGCTCTGGTCCATGGGGTCACAAAGAGTCGGACACGACTAAACGACTAAACAACAACAACAAAATGATTAATGTTTGTTATTAGTAACATCATGTTTTTGTTATTAATGTAAGACGCAGTCCCATATTAGAAATATTTGAAACCAGATTCCCTAACAGTGAGCCTTTAATTTGAGAATGCCTTTAAAAACCCCATGTCCATTAATACAACTATTTCTGAAGAACATTCCACACAGTATGCAAGTACACTTTTTACATTTCATTTGACATCTAGCATCACTTACTAGGGAGACCATTAAAACTGCATCAAGTAAACTTTTAGTATTTGCCATTATACTTTCTAAAATCACCACTATTACTATTCTTTAATTGGTGTCACATATCAGTCAGAAGATCTATTTGACTGAATCTTTATTTATCATGGAAAGCAAAAATTTCAAACACTCTACAGGTGGCATCTTTAACAGAAGAGACAACAGGAAGTACTAGGATTGCCATATTTTGAAGAGCAAAAAAAGAAGACACTGTGATGGCCATTCAAAGCAAATAAATGCAATTTGTCTCAAATTTTACACCTGAAAAAGAGGATGTGTCCTGGAAAAAGAGAACACATGGCAACCCTAATTAGTACAAACTCAGCAAGATACATACTGATGGCCAGTAATAGATTCTCTACCTAATTTAAGGAAAAACATTAGTTGCATTGGTGCAACTAATTTCGAAGGGCAGCTTAGGAAGGTCTATTTGGAACAAGAAATAGCAGACAAAAACGGTTTGTATATACCAGCCACTTCTCATTCTTTTTACAGGTTTCCCAGAAAGAAAGAGTCATTGGTTACAATATGTATGTGTGTAACATGTACAACACAAAAATTTAATTGAGTTCTCTTGTTCCGAGTTTCATTTGTAAGCAGTGCTTGAAGTACTAGCTCTTGATAAATCAAACAGTGGTTACTTGATCAGCCCCATGGGAGATTGTATAAATCTGCACTTATTATCCAGGATTAATTAAATAGCTGCTGTGTGTTTATAAAGAAGCAAAGTTGATTTAAATATCACTAATGCTCTCCAGCTTAGAATAAAGAACACTGGAGACAAAGAGTAGAGCTTCTTGTTTTTATGGCTGAGATAAACAAAATCTGGGACCTATTGCCCTCATTTTAGATTGGGGAAAAATACAAAAAGTTTACAGTTGTAGACGATACAATGGGTGAGAAGTACTCGGGTAGATATCTCAGAATAATAAAATAAGGCTTTGTCAATATGCTATTGGGAAATAAAATGGGAATCTTTGTGGAAAGATTGATGAAATAAAGATGCACAGTGAATTGGGAGCTTCAGGATGAGGATGAAAAACAGCTATAAAACTGAACTAATAATGAAACTTGGATGATGATAAAGGGATATATTTGGCACGAAGCTCAAATGCACAACAAAATAATAAGAGACTGTGTGTCAGGAAGGAAAAACAGAACTAATTTCTTTTTCATTTAATATGTTTCAACTGCTTGTGGAAGTTATATGTGTTACCAAAGTTTACACACACTCTCTCTTATGTGTGAACACTCACTGATGCTAAGCCTCAGGGGACAACAGTTAGTTTTCTTATTTCACACAGTGTAAGGATGCCGAGTCTCTCAAGCCAGGTGACCCAGCAGTGAGGCTCTAGTGTCTTGTTGCCTGTCTCACCAAGACAGTATGTCTGCTGAAAAGAGTGCAGGCTGACCTGTGTTGTTTAAAGGTGACACCTGGATAGCATTACAAGCCCTAGCAGTTGACTCAGCACCTTATCAGGAGACCCAGGCAACCAGTGTATAAAACCTCAGCTTGATCTTTGAGCATCTTGGTTCCTAGTGAGATCAATGTGCCAGACTAAGCACCTGCTCAGCACCCTTCCCTATATTCTGCCTTTGCAACTTGGCCACCTGCCTTCTTTTTACTACTCTGCTTGCTCTGGCACATCTGCTTGTTAGCTGCTTTCTCTGTAACCTAACCTTTGCCAGTCTTGGCTGCTTGCCTTTGGCCTCCACCTAGCTGATGGTTGGTTCCTTTCTAACTTTGGCTTCTGATCCTGTTAACAGTCAGGATGCAATTCCCCAGTGAATCCTGACACAGAACCCCATTTCAAGACCTTAAAAGTATCTGTTTAAGGGAAAGAAGTACAAACAGAGTTCTGGATTTATAAATAAGCAACAACTTTCGACAAAGGTGCTTTCCTAAGCATTGTAAGTCTCACTGCAATTTATTTTACAATACACTGCTGATAACGGTATAGTAATGCAAAATGCAAAGCTAGGCATGCTATTCGAAACCCTGTGGGAGGGTAAGTGGCTTAGAGTTGGAAAATGATGGTGGTGGGGAACCATATTACCCCTCTCCCCATATTTTACCCACTCTAAAAATCTCCTTTCTTGAAAGTTTTTTTTTAAGGTGTTGAGGTCTCTTACATGCATTCACATGTAACTCACTGCTAGTCCCACATAAACTACTTTGATGATGTCAAAAGACACAGAGTTAATTTATAACAGTTCTTTTTTCCCTTCCAATGCAGCGTCTGACCATTATGGGCTTACATACAGAACCCCAAGCATTAGTAAACTCAGACTGTTTTACAGTCATCAAGTTCTTAACAAGAATCAAGCCCAATGTGAAAAAGTGAATCGCATAGAAAATCTAGCTGTATTTTAGGCACAAAGAGATAGTAGGAGCACAACCAAACCATTTGCCATGTGAGAAAGAGCTACTATATATTGCCCTCACCCCAAAGGTAGAAATATTTAAAGTATTACTACATGTCACCCCAATCTCCATGAGCGGTGAGAGATTCCATGAGTTGCAGGCACACTTTCCAGAGTCTGTGTTCCCTTTTGGGAAAATAGGGCACAGCAGAGACGATGGTGTCTTTTTGATATATGGTTTTATTTACACATATGTACAACCTGCATCTAGATGGAGGGAGTGCAGAGCATTCACATCCTTTGAGGGTCTGGCTTTCCCCATAAGGGCAGCATCAGATTCCAAGGACAGCAAAAAGCCATATTCTGTGTCTCTTTGTTCCAGCCTGTCAGTTGGAGTTCTGCCCCTCCTTCTCCCTGCTAAAAGACTCCAAGGACTTCCCCCACGGCCTATGTCATTCAAAGGTGAAGCCCTAAACCTGGCCTCTCTGCCTGTGCCCATTAGCATGCAGCAAACAGCCCCCTCAAATATTTATAACAGTGTGAAGCACTGATTTACCGGCACTTAATTATTCATAGAGATAACCCCAATTAACAACAGGCAGAACCAAGAGCAGGTAGTAAACTTCTACACTTTGTTTTCTCCTTGTTATTCTCTATCAGTGACATTTTAAACACAGCAACACTTGAAAGTGGTGAGTAATTTCACAAACCAGGTGGTTTCCTGGGTCAATGCTGATCTGATTCCCATAGTCAGATGGGTAGTAAAGCTAAATTTCCCAGGAGCTAAATATCTAATATCTAATCTAATGTCAGGTAATGACAACTGGAAGGAGTGCAGAGAGAAGAAATGCCATTGTGCATCTCCAGCAGCACAACCAGATGCCTTCATCTGCCCCAGGTGCGACAAAACATGTCTCTCCCATATTAGTCTCTACAGTCACAGCAAGCGCTGTAACCTACTAACAATTTGACTTCTCCCCCCTCCATTATCTCCCAAGACATATGGATGCCAACCAACCAAAGATGTCAGATAAAGAGAATCTCCCAACTAAAGTTCCTATAGCTAGACTTCATTAATACTCCAAGGTACCAGATGAGCCATAGAGAAGAGGAGGGTAATTGTTCAGCACTAGAAGTACTAGGAGAGCCAGTGTGGAGTAATGATTAGGGTGTTGGACAATGACCTAGGAGACTAGGGTTCAAATCTCCACTCAGGCATGAAGCTCACAGGGTGACCTTGGGGCAGTCACCATCTCTTAGCCTAACCTGCCTCACAGGGCTGATGAGAGGATGAAGTGGGGGGTGGGGGAGAGAACCATGTATGCCACCTTGGGCTCCTTGGAAGATAAAAGATGGTCTAGAAATTTAATAAATAAATAAAATAAACAAAGTTCATTTAAACTTTTTTTTAACATTTAGAAAATCCTTAAAGAAGCAATATCCCAAGCAAAAGGAAGATTGATAATTTATTTCAAGCCCAGGACTTGTCACTGATAAGAATGATAGAAAAGGAATGGCTTTTTGATAAATCAAGGAGGACAAACCTCCTTAATGATAAATATTTTTAAAAAATTAAAGTTAGGATGTCTTCATATGCCACATTTTAATGCTACTGCATGATGGCAGGTGCTGTAGGACAGCAATTCTTCACCAAGAACTTGGAACCTCTTTTAAATCAGTTCTGTTGTTTGCTGGTGCTGTTTTTAATCTTTGTAAACTATTTTAAGAAAAAATATCCCAAGCTAAATAAATAAAGGTATTTCAAATCAATGTGCAGAAATCCTACAATAGGACCATTATTTCTGGCAGACATAGCAGCCGGAAACTGAGTTGTGATAGTAAGGGAGACAATAGGAATTGCAGGTTGTATATTACTCACATTTTTCTAGTGACTGCACCTGAGACTGCAATTCTATCTATGCACAATTATCTGGGAGTAAGCACCATTTAACTCAATGGGGCTTACTTCCAAGTAGACATGCATGACATTATGCTGTACAAAAATGATTTCCAGCCTGTGTTATGGGAAACCCCGGGGTTTCTCAATTAGAATATCAATAATGGTGGGGAGTTTCTCTGAAGGACAGTTTGTCCACAACTACTGCAATGTGCAAGCACCACAGAAGACATTGGGCGTGTTTTAGGATATACCTGAAAAAAATGAATATAAATTCTGTGGTGGACAAACTAATGTTGAAAATGTTTCCACCAAGACAGAAATATTGATGGCCATTGGAAGAAATTGGAAGAAATCACTAAAGACTGAGGAGCTTTAGAATTTCCGCCTACTGTGATCTAGGGGCAAATATTCATTGTGGAGTAAGTAGAAATCGGAAAATAATGAGCAGGAAGATGTAAGAGAGCACAAAGCTTTTAGACAGTTGTTTCATCCCCCTTCCCATGTGGTGTCCCACATGAAGGGACACCAAGCCTAAATTTTGAAGCAGCTTCAGTGTGTGTGTGTGTGTGTGTGTGTGTGTAGTGCTACAGAGGTAGACACACACACAAAAAGACTACACTTGCTGCCTTGAAGAATAATGCACAGGTATGTGAAGTGGTGGTTTTACAGGCTCAGTGGTTATTGAGGAATAATTTGAAATGGCAGTTGTGTACTGGAAAGAGCAGGACGTTCTCATCTCCCTTTGGGGACAAAGAAGGTACTGAACAAGCAAAGAGAGGGAAATGCTTGAAGGCATTAAGGGCATGCATATCAATGAAAGATTCCTCTAGGCACTCCATCTGGTAGGTGCCACATCCACTCAGGATCCAGTTCCTCTGTCTAGAACTGGATCAATCTTACAATGGCCATGGGAGGGGCAACCAGTGAAGCAGCTGCTGACTTCCTGATAAGTTCCTACTGCAGAATCCTAAGCATTTCCATTCTAACACCATTCTAGTGAGAAAAACTACCACCATAATAGCTTCATGCTTTTGCTGAGGTGAAATAGGACAGAGTACATTAACCTTCTTCCCTCTTGAAGCAAATCATCCCTCAAGCAACCTCTTCACTCATATTTGACATGGGTGGCGCTGTGGTCTAAACCACAGAGCCTAGGGCTTGCCGATCGGAAGGTCAGCAGTTCAAATCCCCATGACAGGGTGAGCTCTTGTTGTTCAGTCCCAGGTCCTGCCCACCTAGCAGTTCGAAAGCATGTCAAAGTGCAAGTAGATAAATAGGTACCGCTCCAGCGGGAAGGTAAATGGCGGCTTAGTCATGCTGGCCACATGACCTGGAAGCTGTATGCCGGCTCCCTCGGTCAATAAAGCAAGATGAGCGCCGCAACCCCAGAGTTGTTTGCGACTGGACCTAAGGTCAGGGGTCCCTTTACCTTTACCTGAACCTTCTTCCCTCTTGAAGCAAATCATCCCTCAAGCAACCTCTTCACTCATATTTTCCAGGAAGAAAAATATACTGTTGATAAAATTTTGTACACTGTGTGAAATAACAAGAGTAGCACACTGATAGATAGAAGAAATTGTCAAAAGGCTTTTATATTCTGCATATTAAGCAGTATATAAATGCCTGAAGTAATTAAATGTGCCTAAATTCCACAGATCCTGAAGTTATTCATTACTGAGTTTCTATTTTTAGCTTTGGAACCTGGGGGGTGGGCAGCTTACTCATGATTACAGTGTTACTCATGATTACAATGGCAGCAGGATTTGGACTTACAACAGCTAAAGATGTCAGGTACTTACTAGCTCAGTTCAGTGCCTGGAGGATGTTGAAACAGTACTAGACAAATTCATGGATGTCTATATTACCTTCTGTATCAGAGGTAGTACATCTCTGAATACCAGTTGCTGGGGACCACAAGCAAGATAGTGTTATTGTCCTGCTTTTGGCCTTTTCATTGGTATCTGGCTGGCATGTTGGACTACACAGGCCTTTGGTTTGATCTAGCAGAACTCTTCCTATGTTTGGTATTGGAATGTTAGCCACTAACCAATGCCAACACACACAAAAGCCATGTGAATACAATTCAAGTTGCAGAACACAGAGGAAGACCACAATGTTCTGACATAACTATGAAGCTATGAAGCTGACCATTCAAAAAGTGACAATACGACTCTTCCCATTTTTCTTACCTTTAATCTCTATGGCCATGGAAGAGTTCTTAGTATTGTGATGAGACAAAAAAGAACACTTGTTTCCAGCCCAGTGAAGCTTAAAAATTCTCTCTCTTACAACACTGTCCTGTACCTGTCTACTCAGAAATAATAATCTCCACTGAATACAATGGGAATTATTCCCAGTTATATTTATTGTATTTTTTGCTCTATAAGACTCACTTTTTCCCTCCTAAAAAGTAAGGGGGAATGTGTGTGCGTCTTGTGGAGTGAATGCAGGCTGCACAGCTATCCCAGAAGCCAGAACAGCAAGAGGGATTGCTGCTTTCACTGCACAGCGATCCCTCTTGCTGTTTTGGCTTCTGAGATTCAGAATATTTTTTTTCTTGTTTTCCTCCTTCAAAAACTAGGTGCGTCTTGTGGTCTGGTGCGTCTTATAGAGCGAAAAATACGGTATATGATTGCATCTGGGAATAATCCCTGTTGAACTCAAAAGGACTTGCTTCTGAATAGACAAATGTTAACAAATGTTCCTTATTTGTTTTCAGCAATGACTTACTTTCTACGTGCTAATCTAGTTTTCCTTTAAACACTCAAAGATAAATTATTGTGGTTTCTATTCCATCCTCTAGCCGTGCAGTACAAGACCTACATATAAGCTACCTCTGTCCTTGTTTCTGTACATTCCAGTTTTTTCCTTCAAGAAGTTATCCTTTCTTGAATTCTCTCACTTCGTCATTGTCTCTTTTACCAACCATTTCTTAACTACAAAAGCACTTCATCAATAAATAACTTGTATAGTAAGGCTGCAAAATACTCTTCAGAGATTTTCAGGAAATGATGGGAAAGACATTGGGGAGGGGAATACTGTAGTTACAGTAGGTTTTTGTTGTTGTTGTTTAAAGACAATTGAGTGAGTCAGACTAAAGGGTCCATCAAGTCCCTTGCAACTCAAATTACATTTACAGCCCTACGTACCTTTTCATGCTAGGAGTAAGTCACAGTGAAATAAATAAAACTTACTTCTGACTCAAGACATGTAGAGTTAGGGTTGCAAGGCTCAAACCTTTTCTCACTCTCTCCTGAGCCATGTCCCTGCCTCCCCCAACATTATAATCTGACCCATTCTCTTTTTCTGATTTCCTTACTCTTAAAGTCTACTATTACTGGTTTCAATTATTCATCACTTTATACCAAAGAAAAATGAAGACTCTAAGCAATTTAGAACATGGAAAAAAAATACAAAACAGTTAAAGCAGTTAAAAGCTAGGTAACAACAATGAATAAACAAAAACAAAAACACAGTAAACAAGATTTCTTGAAGTGCTCCTCCAGCCACAGGGGTGCCAGCTTCGTGCACACAGTTGATCACATGATGCAGTGCACGCACACCATTTGAATGGCAATGCTCATCAACTTTGGAGGGGCCCAGCGCCCTCAAATATTTTAGGGGGGCGGGGTGGGAGAAGGGACCTCCGCCCCTAGGAGTTGGCTCCTATGTCTAGCCATATAGTTAAAAGGTCAAACCTCACCCCACCCTATGCTTCTAGCGGCAGAATCAGCACTTTCCACCACAGTTGCAACAGTTAACTTTCCCCCTTGGCTCCGCTATCATCTTCTTCGCCTTTCATAATGTCCATCTTTCTCTTTCCCTTCGCCACCCCTGATTCACCCATGCATCCCTCCCTCCCCCCCCCCCTTCACAGGCGCCCTTCAGCTTCTTCCTCCTGCCCGAGGCTTGAGAGCATCTCCTTCTCCCCGCCCGGGCTTTTCACGGGCTGTTCTCGCGACGCCCCTCTTCTCCCAGCTCCCTGTATCCACGGCACAGGCCGGCCAGCCTCTGAAAGCCAACTTCCAAGTTCAGCCGTGCGGTTGCCTCAGCTCAGCAGAGCATCTCTCGGAACTGCTGCTGCTGCTGCTGCAGCCCAACTTGAAATACGGCAAGGCTCCCCTGCCAACGACTGGCACCATCCATCTGCCTGGCTCGAACGGGTCCTTTTTACCTGGCATCACAGCTGCTTCACAGACTTCGGTGAGCCCAGGCGACCCGACGCCTTCTCATAAAATTGCGGGCAGAGTTTGGGCTTCGCCTATATCCAGACCCGCATCCTCCGCCCGGAAGCGTTTCCAGAAAGCTCTCCCCTCTCCCCAAAAGGACCAGGACAGCGGAGGAGACAGTTCTTAAAGGAAGGCGAGAGCGCAGCAGCCTGAGGGCAGCATCTTTGGCTGGCGGCGAAACGCAACAGAAGGACGCGGAGTTTCTTCCTCGGAATGGATGCCCGCCAAAATTACCTCACATCTTCTCTCCACCCAAACCCCGAAGCGGAGCGTTATGATGCTCCATCTCCCACTGGTGACGCCGGGCGACGTGGGCTGCGCCCCTGCCAATGCACCAAGTTCCCTCAGGCGCCCCCGGCTCCTTCCCGTCCGGAGGAAACGCCTCGTACCTGACGAGAGAACTTATTGCGGCGAGGGGGCTCCCGCTCCGCTCACTTTTCTCCCGAGAGAGAGGCGAAGGGAGGGAGAGAAGAGCCGGAGGAGACGGGCATCCCCAAAGCCCGCATTGGCGAAAGCTCCCTTCTGAGGGAGTCCAGCGCCCCCTCCTCCCTCTCCCGCGCCCTTCGCCGGCACAGCGGCGGAGACTGCAGCAGGCGAAGCAGCCCGCCGCTCAGCCCCGCGTCCCCTCAGCCCCGCCACGCCCGCCGCCGCAGAGCAGGTGTTCAGCTTCCCAGCGCAACCCTCCCCGAAGGAGCTCGGCGCGGCCCGGCGCCGGCGGGAGCTTTCCCGCCGGCGGGAATGCCGCGTTCCCAAGGCTCGTCTCGCCCGCTCGGAGCGCTAGTTTTGCTGCAGAGGCTGGCGCGCCGAAATTACCTTCCACTTTGGTGAGAGTCAGCACGGGGCTGTTGCAGGCGCTGAGAGGGGCGACCCTGGCCGAGTGTTTCTTCATGATGAGCCCTTCCGCCAGTAAGAGCCCGCCAGCGAGCGCCTACATCCTGACGCCGGCTGGAGCTGAGCGCTCGGCTCCCCGGCCCGCTATCAGCCCGCCTCGGCGGCAGCCTGCCTGCCTGCCTGGCTCGCCCGGCCTCGCGTACCTTCTGCTGCTGCAGCAGCTTCTCGCCGCCTCCTCGCCCGCACGCTCTCCTTTACTTGCAGCAAACAAAACGTCACCAGCCCAGCCATCCCCTCCGCCCACCCTCCCTCCACCGGCGGCGGGGCTGGAGCGCCGGGCTCTTCCACACGCTCAGGGAAAGGCTGTCCCCGTTAACAGCCGCAGTTTAGCCTTGGCTGGGTATTCCCGCAAGTGCCCAGAAAGACCGACGAGTTCCTTCCAGGCCCAGCAGAAGAGAACGAGTCCTCAGAGGCAGCTGCGAGGCTTAGAGTTTGTCTCGCCTGTTAACTCGTGAAACTCGTTGTTCAGTTAATCTTTGTAGTATCAGGCTGATCCAGAAACTGTAAGGTTCGTCTGAGAAGCTGAGTTCCACGAGGGCAGGGATACTTTCCAATCCATTAGAATGCCTCGGTGTAACACTATCCAAGGTACATAGTTGGTGTTCTTCCAATTCACGTATGTATGGTAGGTGTAGTCTTCGCTGAGATATTCGGTAGCTGCTTAAGTGTGTGGCCTTATCTCTGAACGCAATAAAAATGGAACCTTTTACTGTATTTGCACAACCAGTTTCTAAGTAGACCACTCTCATTCCAAAATGAAATCATCTTTAAGCAATTCAATATGTTCATAAAGGCGGTTTTTCTGTAACTAGCTGTTTAATTAACACTTTAGTGGAGCCAACACACTTACTGCACTTAGATCCAACTCTGAAGCAATTATGCTTGCAAAAAAAAAGGCTTCCCATAGCTGCCTCTGCTTCTTCCATGTATTTACAAGCACAGAGTTTTACTTGCGCCTTGTTTCCATGCACACCTGTTGCAAGATGGGCATATGAGCCCCATTGTGAGATTTCCCCACAGCTTCAGTGTGCCTCTGTTTATACAGTACTGGCATCATGTGAGAAGAATGAACTGTGTGGGATCCCTGACTCCACATGATCAACAGCCCACTGGGATGAAAAAAAGATTTCTTAGCAGAAATCTGAAATTTATTTGAAATTGTATATCTTTTCTTATTGGGAATTTTTATTTTTTCAATCCAGTCTTTTTAAATATATATAATTACAAAATAGCAAAAACTACAGCATTGCTCCGTTCTTCAAACCTAACAGTTTCAAAGATACCATAGGATTTTTTTTTGTTTTTGTGGGGTGGGGGGATCCATGTTGTTGTTTTTACATAAAATCCAGCAACAGTTTTTTCCACTGGGCTCCAATTAACCAGGCGCCTGCTGGTTGCATTCCTCTGTACTGCTGTTCCTACTTCAGACAGTTGTCTGTCCCCCTTGTGGTTGGAGTTTCCAAATAGCAGCTGAAAAACTAAAGTAAACAAATGCAAGAAAATGAAGTAAAGCCACAGCCAGCAGCATGTCAGAAAGGTTGTGGCCAGCAAATGAAATGCTGGTATGTGAGGAGATCAGTCCTTTATACATGCAGCAACTAAATTTTAAAGCCAATGTGTTCACACTATAGAGCAAGAATAGTGGCACAGACCCATTTACAGATATTCATGAAGTATGTAAGGTTCAAAATCCTTTCTTGGAGATCTTTCAGGGAGGACTATTTTTCCTACTGGTACTGCAAAGATCAGTATTT
Organism: Podarcis vaucheri; assembly: GCF_965113315.1. Lineage (NCBI taxonomy): Eukaryota > Metazoa > Chordata > Lepidosauria > Squamata > Lacertidae > Podarcis > Podarcis vaucheri. Next base: position 48,647,702 of record NC_138761.1, read on the forward strand.
CCTAACACACATAGCTGTCAACTTACATATTTGAAAATAAGGGACCAGCAGCCAAAATAAGGGACCTGCAGCCTCACCTGTTCCAGGCACTCCAGTCCTCCTGTCCTCCTGCAGTCTGGTCAAACTCATGCTGGTAGCCTCGAGAACACTGTCCAACCAACTTTGTAACCAGAGGTTCAACTGAATAGAATCTGAATCACATGCACCACAAGGCCTATGCAGCCTCAACTTAAGATGGCTCCCCGGCCTGGCTTTGCACTGCAAAGTTTGCAGCAGCACATGCAACAAAATGGCATCCAGAATTCAAAAACCCCCTGAGCTTGCATTAACTAGCCACACACCAGGCATGCAAGCTCCACCCCCCAGTCGTTCTTAGACTTCTTATTGGGTGAGCAACACAGCCAAGCAACACAGCTGGAGCCTCCCTGGCTGGCAGGGAGGGAGGGAGAGGAGCTGCTTCCTTTGAAATTTAAGGGACATCATTTAAGGGACATCCATCAATAAGGGACAGCAGCGGGACATGGCGCTGGAATAAGGGACTGTCCCTTCAAATAAGGGACATTTGACAGCTATGCTAACACATCATAACTGGTATTGAGGTAGCAACAGCAGCAGCAGCATGCTTAAACTATTCTTCGTATTTAATCACCTTCCACATATATGTCTCAATACAATGTACAAAGGAACAAGGGCACTCTATGGAATGTGAGCACCAGCATCCAAGCCACCTGTTGCCACCTATTCCACTAGTAGTTTAGACCATATTATAAGGAGTGGGTGTCTAATATCAGCAACTAACTTATCACCATTGCCAATTTTTATCTGTACTTCATAATTCTTGACATGTCAGATTAATTTTTTTGAAGTTAGTTGTAATGATAGGACTAGTCACTGATCACAGGGCAGAGATGCATATGGTGAGATAAATGTATGCTGTGCAGAATTTCTGGATCCCCTCTTTGCAAAACCAGCCCCATTCCCTGTGCTAGCCAGTAAGCCACCTTAGTGGCTCTGCTTGTCTTCCATTGCTTTACAGGGAGCTGCTATGGGTCTTGGGAGTGTGCAGCACATAACCTACTTCCCCATCTTTGAAGAACAAGATGCAGTGAAGTAATTAACAATGATCTTAAACTAAGTTAAATCACTTTAATGGGACTGTGGCTCAGGCTGTTCGCCAATGTAGACATAACAGTAGGAAACTGCTTGCAAAAATAGTAAACTACTCAGGAAGTAGTCACCATTTTCTAAATAAGATCATCATACATAAAATATTGATATCACACACTTCTCCATTGTCTTCTGAGACAGTTGGTTGCCAACATATTTGATAATTATCTTATGGCCATAATCTTTCTTTCTTTTAAAAATGAGTGTACTTTTTATTTAACTCCTCTTCTGATTTTGAGATCACTATATTATGATTTCAAATATTCATTCAGCTAACTAGTGCTGTCCATGTATATTAATTTATAAAAGGAAGGAGACAAAGGAAGGGTTAGCACACAAACTTTACACTACAAAAGGTCTTATATTTTACCAGTGGCATCTCCAGTTAAAAGGATCAAGCATGATGATTTGCATTCTTGACATTGGTCTTACTTAAAAAATGACTGGACATAAGAAGGTAAAGAGATTTTTCTCCAAGTCCTGTCCATACATATCCTTATTCTTCCCAAATAATGTTGTAGTACCACAGTGATTCATGATTTCTGCAGTCTCACAACCTCTCTAACTCTAGCAGTCACTTCAATTTTACTTTTTGATTATGGCAAGTACTGAATCATTAGTTCTTCAGAATTGCATTATATACCAGGATATATTGCATGCAAGCATCACTGCCATCAAGAAAGGGTATGCTGCATTATTTAAGTAAAAAAATACTGAGGTGGGTGGGTGGATGGATAGACAAACAGACAGACAGACAGATGATAGGAATAATCATTCATTTTTTGGGAAAGGATAATGAAATTGTATTATTTTCTGTATCAAAGTATGGAACGGAGAAAGCATATGCCAGTCAATAAGTGAAGCGCAGCTACTATTCAACATCAATACAGCAATTCTTCTACAGTATATTATAACGCAAGTCCTGACAAAAGGGATCCTGAGAAAGCTTTTAACAACTCACATTGAATGAACACAGTGCTATCATTTTTAAAAAATAACAACAACCTTAAGATCTTTTCATATTCCAACTATCATATTTGTTACACAAACATTCTTCTGTATACAAGACTAACATTCAGTGTGATGGATACACAGTTGAAATATTAGCCAGCCACACACAGGACCATCCCAAGACATTTTGTCTCAGGTGAAGGACAAGAGGACACTCCTAATTCAGAAGCTTACCAGACTGGCAATTGAATCTAATGCCAACACTGATTATGGGATGGGATAGCATCCCTCAGCCCACCTGATGCAGCATGCTAAGCTAGGAGGCCATGTGGCAACAGAACGGAATTACCAGGGGCTGTTCCTAAGCATCTACCACCTGAGGTGGCTGCCTCACTCTGCCTAATCATAGGGCCTGCCCTGGTCACACAAGATGGCCTGATCAGTAACAAAAGGTTCACATTTTGCCTGTAATATTATAAAGCTGGCATCGTCAGTCACTGATTGGTTGTACATCCTTGTTCCTGCAGTAAGCCATACACATGGGAGGAGAAGGAAACAATATTCCAGATGTATAGGAAAATGTGTTTCACACTTGGGAACATAATGGTGGTTTTAGACATGCAGAAGTTGCAGCAGAATGCAAAGACCAAATTGACCACCAGGCTCCAGCAGCTAGCCCATTTCCCTGGCTATCTCTAAGTTTATATTTTCTCTCCATCCTGCTACTAGGAGTCCTGTCTTCTTCAAGCATCCACCTCCCACTCCTTCTCCAACCCATTGCTCCATTTAATGCCACATTCCTGTGCTTCTCCTCAATCTCCTTTCTCTTTATACACTGGAATATAAAAATACATTTGAACTATCAAAATCTTGTCACTCTGAAAACCTGATTTATATACCAGAATGATGGCATAAAAACTGTGGGAAAATATGAATCACACAGACAACATGATTGTTGCTTTGGCTGCTTGGTGCATGACTCAGTAAGAAGCATTGTAACGTATTAACAGCTGCCTTAATGCTGCTTGAATGCTGGCAGAGAAGTTTAACAACACAGAGTTTTAAAATACTAACTTAAAGATTTATGCATGACCTCCTTAAAAACTTGCATCAGCAAAGCAGTCAACATAATGCATGTATTGTTTAAGGACCAGACTCAGTTGTGCTCAGTGAGAATTATCATGTTAGACATCAGCAGAATCAGGCATTCTAGATTCAACAATAATAAACCTGAATACTGCATTCATCTGAAATTTCAGCTTAGCTTTTTTCCAGCATGGAAGCTGCCCTTAGGTGCTAAGCATATGGTAAATTACACTGTTCCCAGCACTGACAGAATGGATGAGGTTTCCATACCATTAGCCAAATATTCAAAAGGACTGGAGATGGGTTATAATATCCATAAAATGAAGGCAGGATATACAGGCAATAAGTCCTGCTACATTTAAAACAAATACTTCATAGTACAACATTTTGCTGTCAAGACCTGGGTTTTCACTAAATACTAAAACTTCTTACCATCAGACTCAACTGAAATTAATTATTACTTAGATAAGTCTAATTTTTTTTGATTAAATATTATATATTATTTTATTTTGATTATATATTATATATTTATTTTTATTATATATATTGTGGTGTTTTATGTTGAACCTGTTCTGTGAACCACCCTGAGCCCTCTGTGGTTTAGGGTGGTATATAAATTTAATAATAATAATAATAATAATAATAATAATAATAATAATAAAAAATGCACAATAGTTTTTGCTAAGCCATCTGTGACCAGAAAGTTGCTTTGTGGATTCAAATCCATATTTTGGATACATAAAACTAGCAAGAGCTAGGGAGCCATCCACACCAGTTTAGTATTTATTCCATATTTTTGTTAGTTCTACAACTATATGTCATGTGCAAATGCAACTCACAACATAGGAAGCTGCTTTGGCCTATCTTGCTGTGTATTGTCTACACTGAGTGGCAGCAGCTCTCCAGGGTTCCAGATGGGGGACATTGCCAACTCTACCAGGAGAAGCTGGGGCTTAAACTAGGGACCTTCTATAAAGCAGATGCCCTATGGTCCTTCCTCATGAGCTGATTTGGAAGCCAACTATTATTTGTGGTTGCCCACAAAGGACTCTGGCCCAGCAGGTCTCAGTATAATAAGAAAAGTGAATGAATCTTGTACTGCTTTGTCATTTTATTATAAATTTACGTAAGATACTATATATTTGCATAAGATGTCGTTATCTATTAATATATTATGCAGATAGCTCTGGGAAATTGTTCTGACTACACATAAAAAGCTGTATAGCAATCTTTATTTAAAAAAAACCCAGGTATAGCTTGAACTTTTAATACTGGTATTGATAAGTGAAAAGGGCTGCAGACAGAAGTGCGCATCATACAACGTATAGCTATATGTATAACCCCACTTTTTTTTAACTGCACTGAGCCTGAGGAAAGCATTCCATGTCACTCAGAAGCGCACATACCACATCATGAACTGTCATCCTGATGAAGGTCTTATTTTACTATCCTTGAACTTTCTTGTTCTTCAACATGTGATCTTAAAAGTTCCACTTTAGCTAGGTATTTACCAGTTAAAACACCTTTTTCAGGATAAAAGTTAGGTGAGTTAAATGCAGCAAAACAGGACTGCTGCTCTAACTTTTGGTATTTTGCACAGGTTTAGAGTTTGAAATTTCCATATAAAACTACCTCTCTCTGTTCTTCTGCTCAGATTATTTGGTTGATTTATCTCTGAGAAAATCTTACTCATTTTGCATGCAGAGGTTTGAAAAAAAAGGTCTAAATAGTTGTTGCTTTAAAAATTTAGCCTGTTGACATTTTCAGCTTGGTGTACGGAACCTCAGTCAGAATGTAGTCCTCCAGGGATATCTGCCTGGCTCTCAGGACTCTGCCCGAGCCATGTCCCTTCTACAGGCCACACCTCTCACTGGACCTGGGACTACATAATAACACCTACGCTTTTTCAGCTGCACTGGCCATCAGTTCATTTCCAAGCTCAGTTCAAATGCTAGTTTTGACCCTTAAAGCCCTTCACTGCTTGGGACATAGATCCTCAAGGACCACTTGCTTGCGCACAGGGGCATCGTGTGAGTAGGTGCCAGGAGGCTGTGGCCCCTGGCACAAATTTTTGTGGGAGTGTGAACCAGGCACCCCCCCCATAGGGGTCCCCAGTGCAGCATGGTGCTCCTCTCCACCTGCCAAGGGCTGTGTTGGCCCACTTGGCTCCCTGCTGTGTCGCCCTGCTTTGTTCCAGTGGGGGTGGGGTCGCTCTGCCAGCATTGGCAGCGAGGGTTGGGATGCTGCCTCCCCCACCAGGTACACACACACACACCCTGAGCACCAACAACTGATGCTACGCTGCTGCCTCCATATGTGTCCACCTATAACACCAAGGCCCTTCTTTGGGTGCTCCCATTATGGCAGCTATCTACAGGGGAAAGGGCCCACTCAGTGGTGGCACCCTGACTGTGGAGCCTTCTCCCTGAGGAGGTTCACCTTAATGTAAATTGGATGACCTTTTTATTTCCCCAGCCTTTAAAATCCTCTCTATGCCGCTTAGGTTTTTTTAAAATTCCATTTACTCTTTTCATTCATTTCTTTTATATTTAAATGTTTTCATGTTTTTGTTTCATTTGCTTTATCATAATTTCATACCCTCCAACTTTCTCTGATGAAAATAGGGACATCCTATTCAATAATAATAATAATGATGATAATGGCAATAATTTTATTATTTATACTCCACCCACCTGACTGGGTTGCCCCAGCCACTGTGGGTGGCTTTCAACATATATAAGAACATAATAAAACATTAAACTTTTTTTTTAAAAAAACTTCCCTATACAGGGTTACCTTCAGGTGTCTTCTAAAGGCTATATACTTATCTCCTTGGCTTGGAGGTCACATAATTCCATAACCTCCAACATTTATCTGATGCAAAATAGAGACGTCCTAAGGAAAAGTGGGACATTCCAGGATCAAATTAGAAACCGGGACGGCTTCTGTAAATCCGGGACTGTCCCTGGAATACAGATATACATGGAGGGTCTGTAATTTAACTTATTGAGTAAGCCATTCTAGGAACTTTTTGGAGGGTGGGCTATAAAATAAATAAATAAAACAAACCAGGTATATAGGTGTCCACAAACAAAACACAATGACCTGAAGAACTAAGTACTGTACTCCTGTTGCAAAGGTTGCTAAGATTCAGTGTAACAGCCCATACTTTCTCTACAATTTAAAGCCTTGACAAATCAAGGATGGACACATCATATTAAAAACAACCATGGAAGCAGTTTCAGGTATGTTCTCATTTCCCCTCTGCTGAACGGCAAGCATTAGTGCTGTGCTTTCATTATTTTTTACCTTGGACCTCTAGCCTTTAGGGAAACCCTACAGTGCAAATCCAGAACACCTCTTTTATTCTGGAGACAGTTTCTGCTATATTATTTGTAAGAGCAGCTGCTGAGAAATGAAATTTATGCAGAGAAGCTTTATTGCATTATGTCTAAGTTTAATATTGAATTCTGAAGACTGGCCTGATTAGAAAAGAACAAGATGTCATTTTTAATTTCCAACTGCTCATTCCACAGAAGCCACAGTGGGAGACCGGAATTAATATATTTTTTACTACCGAAATGCAGTCAGACTGCAGAACATAGCCTATTTCAGGACTGTGCTGGTTGTTACAGTTTAGTTTTCAAATAAGATTTTTGTCCAATGCATGACAAACTGAAAATCTATTTTAGAGACAGCCAGGTACCTTTAAGGACATGTTGTATTATAATCATGTACACATACCTTCCCAACTGGATGTCAAGGTAGTTATAAAATCTGTGTGCATACATTCCCAAACTGTTTTTTTTTTTGATCAATTAATTTGTATACATCATAGAACTCCAAATTAGCTTTAATTGTACAACCTGAATTCGCTGGTAATTGAATCCCACCTGGGAAGGCTACTCATGATGAGTAGATTCAAGAGATGACTGCCGGCTGCTACATGCAGCAAATCCTTTATCAGCTATTAGATACATCCTTTATGGTAAACTGATCCAATGTTCCTTGCAATGTCGATTCAGACGTTACACTGAATATTGTGGGGAAATAGGTACTTCTTTAATCAGAGACTTACTTTTCCTGTAACAAAACAACTCCACCCAGAATGTGAAGGAAAGTATACTAGCATAAGACATTTGATTTCATGACTATACCTTCAATTAACTCCCTGTTATACATTAATTTGACTACAAAACACAACCAAGTTATTCCAGAAAAATGACTTATCAGCAATTCTTAACTTTTTTTGCAACATCATTGCTTTAACTACCAAACAAATGAAAACAAGAGAAAAAGCTATCTACAGATTAGCAAGTGCAAAAGCACTAAACATGAGGGCATATCATTGGATGAAGGGCAGTATTGGAATTTAATAAATAAAAAGTTTTAAAATGTTCAGGTGATAACTCTAAAATTATAGCACATGATCAGTGTTATATATTACATATATTCATCCCTTAATCCATGCTCCCTCTGCAACTGCTTTCCTAGTATTGAAGACCTTCAGAGAAGTTCATTAGAAATCTCACTGATCGTCTTAAAATGAACTTCAGAGTAATTAAAGGATCCATTATTTGACTAGTAGCCTAATTATAAAGTCCCATTGACTAACTACAGTGTACATTTATAAAATTCTTTCTAAAGAGAAGTTAACAAAGCTGCTGCCTATATATACCATTTGCAACACCTGAATCACCTGCCAGTGCTAATCTCATAATAATCATTGCATCAGTTAATGGGAGGCTTGCAGCATGTAGCTTAGACCTTAAGTGCTGCTGATACTCTAATTCTACTTATTATTGGAGGCTGCAGAACGAGCTCTTTAACACTTGACAACCTACCCAGCTTTGAAATTGCATTAGTGCAGCAGAACGCCTAGGGTTCAGGCAACTTGGGATGCAGCAATTGCCATGGGGCATCTTGCCAGATACAAGGTCTTGCACAAGTTAAATGTGGGCACAGAGGATAAATCAGTCAGGAATAATGCAGAACACAATCTTATTCATTTCAACAGGATCAGACCCCTCCCCCCTTTATGCTATGTTGAAATGCAATGCTCTTTAACCTCGTTAAGGCTTAGGTACATTAAAACCAATTAACTCAGAGTGTACCAAGCCTGGTCAGGTTAAGAAACAGAAAGCAGTAGTGCACTGCTGGTGGGAGTGCCACAACTGAACCAGTGCATCTATGCAACCTCACCACCACTCTGCTACTGGTAGAAAGCCTGTACTCAGTTGTGCACTAGACCAGTAGACGTATGCTCCTCCTGTGCATATGATGGAAGCTGAACTATGGAGCAAATACAGTGGTACCTCGGGTTACATATGCTTCAGATTACATACGCTTCAGGTTACACACTCCACTAACCCAGAAATAGTGCTTCAGGTTAAGAACTTTGCTTCAGGATAAGAACAGAAATCGGGCTCTGGCGGCACGGCGGCAGCAGGAGGCCCCATTAGCTAAAGTGGTGCTTCAGGTTAAGAACAGTTTCAGGTTAAGAATGGACCTCCGGAACGAATTAAGTACTTAACCCGAGGTACCACTGTATGTGTATGCTTGATTCCCATGATCCTTTCATCCTAAAGGGATCATGGGACTGAATCTACATGCATATAGATGTATGCAAATATGTGCCATGTCATACATTCTGTGTGGTTGGGGGCATGGCGCACACATGTCCACTGCTCTGCCACTTATGTATACAGGATTCTTGCCTCACCTGTGTGAACCAGCCCCTGGTTTCATAAAAGTGCTTTCATTATATCAGATTTACTTTTATTGCTGCAGCATATTTTGAGAAGGCCAAGGGCATGCAGTTAAGATGCATTTTTGACAGCTCTAATTAAAAATGTGACTGAGCTCTTTTTATTACCTAAATAGTGTGTCTCATTATATAAGAGACAGCACAGTTGTACTCTGCAGCAGATGTAATTTGGAATATTTAGCAAGAGTGCTTAAGAGCAGAATTCCCTGAACAGCAGTAAACCAGTAGTCCTGGTAACTATGCATCATATAGTAAATTCACTATACAATTACAATACTGGGCTAGAAGAACAAAAAGAATGCTTAAGCTTTGGCATTCCATATAATAATAATAATAGTTTATTATTTACACCCCACCCATCTGGCTGGGTTTCCTTTTGTTTTCAGATACTGTGATAATCCCTCCCTATGTGACACTCCCCCCCCCCCAGCTTCACAACTACCACCTTAGCTTGCCCCATCCCAATAAGCATAGTGTCATCAAGAGGACACTACTGCCTCTGCCCACCCCGTTATGGACCATTGCTTTGTGAAGGCAATCAACCAAGGTAGATGATGTTGCCAAGCATGGTGCCCCACTGGAAGGAGCTCATCGGCTGCATTGTTGCTTGCAAAAGACACACTACGACAGCAAAGTGTATTACCATAATACTACCTTGCTGCTTGTTGGGACGCGGGTGGCACTGTGGTCTAAACCACTGAGCCTCTTGGGCTTGCCGATCGGAAGGTCGGTGGTTCGAATCCCTGCAATGGAGTGAGCTCATGTTGCTCTGTCACAGCTCCTGCCTACCTGGCAGTTTGAAAGCATGCCAGTGCAAGTAGATAAATAGGTATTGCTGTGGCAAGAAGGTAAACAGTGTTTCCGTGCAGGCCTGAAAGCGAGATGAGCACCGCAACCCCATAGTCGCCTTTGACTGGATTTAAATGTCCAGGGGTCCTTTACCTTTACCTTTTTTTACTTTGCTGCTCCATAAAAAGAAAGAGAGTGAGGCATGCAGAGTATCTAGAGTTGTTAGGCTACATGAGTTTTGGTGTACTAGGGTTCTTCTTTATGAAGGAATATATATACTAACAGACAGCAGTTAACTACTGATTCCTAGACCATCTTGATCCTGCAGCTCCTTCTTACTACTATTGTCAGTTACCTGCTCTGCCTGCTCTGAGCAATGAGAGAGCAGTTACCTCTGCAAACACCTTGTCCTTTTCCTAGTTAGCAGATACAAAACTCAGTATGGTATTGAATATGTTGATTTGGTAAAAATCATATAAATGTATTTATGGAAAGAATGAAGAAATATTTCCTGCACTTTGTTAAAGAGAGACAAGCCTTCTTATGATGCCTATGAAGAGGAATGGCTCTTTTCAAGCCACGGTCCCATAGCATTCTCCATTTTTGCTGAAATTCTATTCATTCAGAAATGCTGCTAATGCAACATCACAGTCAATGAGTCTGAGCCATCCTATATAAAATTTAATTTCTTTTTCCGATTTGTTTAGTAGGCACCAAATACCCAGCCACTTAACAATCTCACTTCAAGAGCACCCACTTGTATACATTTGTGAAAGAGGGAATAAGTAATGAGAAGCACACATGAAAGGGAAATAAAGATCGGCACAAGGAGCAAAGCAAAATGAAATCCAAAAAGGGTGCTGGCTGGTACCACACATCTGTACCCAGTAAAACCTGGAAGGATCTGATGCACATTGTACTACTTAATGCAGCTACATTAAGTAATATAATAGTCTTAAGTACTGAAGTACCATCATAATTGGTACTTGTACTGAAAATTATGTGATTAAAAGAGCACTGGGAATAATTAAAATACGATCAAGTTTCATGCAGACCTATTATGCAGAGACTTCCTTTAGGCATTCTGTAGCTTGGCCACCAAGGAGAGCACCAATGAACCATTAAGCTGACATAACAAATCAATCCACTTGCCAGAGAAACCAGTTTGAGAGGGAGAAGGAGATGGTGCTTGCAAGGAAAATTGCTATAGTTTTGAATTTTGTTTCTGGTTGACAGGGGTGCTTTGTGGTTTCTTAACTTTATAATCCTGGTGGAACTGAACAAATGTGTTAATCTAATACTGCTTGCATGTTTATTATGGCACCCTCATATTACTTACCTGGCATGCATGTTCCTAGATTTAAAATACCATTAAGTCGCCACTGGCCACTTCTTAATGTGTAGACTACATTAAGGATGCTGTATTTTTTTCTTTCTTTGGAGAGGGGACAAGTAAACCCCATCCTGCATAATCAATCACATGACAAGGAACACACACACACACACACACCATATGAATGGTAATGCCCATCAACTTTGGGAAGGCTACTCACTCAAATATTTTAGGGGACCTTGGCCCCTCGGAGTTTTCTCCTATGGCTGTGCTATGGCTCCTATGACAGTATATGGCAAGCATCTACTGGCTTGGATCCAAAGAATTTCTAGTGCAAGTTCTTCTAAATGCCACTAAACGGCCTCGGTCCTATATACCTGAAGGAGTGTCTCCACCCCCATCACTCAGCCCGGTTCCCTCATTGCGAGAAGTGAGGTTACAGGGAACCAGACAGAGGGCCTTCTCGGTAGCGGCGCCCACCCTTCAGATGTGAAGGAAAAAGGCAGCTATCCTATCTTTAAAAGACATCTGAAGGCAGCCCTGTTCAGGGAAGTTTTTAATATTTAATGCTGTACTGTTTTTAAAAATTGATTGGGAGCCGCCCAGAGTGGCTGGGGAAACTCAGCCAGATGGGCAGGGTATAAATAATAAATAATAATAATAATAATAATAATAATAATAATAATAATAATAATTGCCTCCGTTTTGGGTCTTGTGTCTCCTATCACTGTGTGAGATCTCTTACATCTGAACATTTTCCCCCAAGACAAAACTTAAGTTTCCAATTTTGTTTTGTTCGGTTTTGAATGACTGCTTTATAAAATGACTTATTGAAACCACTTTGGATGAATGCTTGTTCACCCATTTGTTATTTTCAGATCCAGCACCTAGAACAGTATATAAATACTAAATAGCATTGGAGACTCTATTCTAGATTTTCTAACATTAATGTTTCTCCACTTTGGGTAATGCATTTATTATTATATTGTACCCACATTGTCTACTTTTATTATTGAAATATACATGCAATAAGGTGGACCACATATCCCAACCTATATAAGCTGGATGCAATATAGGGCTAACTTGTGTATAGTGCTACTGAAATGCCACGCTGTGTAACATTACTTGCATATTAGTGTGTGTTAAAATCACAGCTAAGTGGTGCTACTTTAAGATAGTCATATCTGTAACTCTAAGCAGCCACTGTGTGAAATATATATATAACACCATGTGTCTATTTTTACAGTTTCAGTGTTGCCACTGTTGATTTTCTTGACTTTTAGAATATGTTTGTATATAGTGCTTTTCTTCTTGAAAAAAGAGTGCCTGTATTCACCATGAAGTTGGTACAGTAAGTATCACATTTTTAACCAGTGCTTTTCTTCTGGGGTGTGCGCTGGTACTGCATACCCTTGAGTACCCCCAGGGGAAAAGAGCACTGCTTATATGCCATATTCCATAAAATATGATTGCCCTGTGTCAAAGTTCCACTAAAGAGCATGCACATGGCACACAAAAAACAAACCTTTCAAAAAATTTATAATGTACAAAAATAAAACAAACAAAAAAGCCCCAAACCAATAATACATTAGAACACACAGTAGGAGAAAAGCACACTGTCAAGAAAGCCTAGTCTTCTGGTGCCATCTTGTGTTCAAAAGTCATGTGCTGATTTTCTGAGCACAGACTAGGTATCTTTCTGGCAGCAATGCTATCCAGCATTTCAAACTTAGACTGAAATCCACTGCACTATTACTATCACTTAAGATAAGGTTACCAGATTTTTTTTAATGAATCCAGAGACACTTTCCAACTTCCTACTAAACAGATGGATTTTGTCAGGGGACTGATTTGTAAATCCGGGGACTGTCCCTGGGAAACGGGGATGTCTGGTAACCTTAACTTAGGAGCCTTTGAGGAAAGGGATTCTTCAGTGTCTGGGACTTATTATGCCTTTTGTATTCTCGGCATCTCTCCCAAATTTACCTGAATGGGGTAAGGTATGGCAGTTAAAATGTTAAAAATTGATATATGCTCATAAAACAGAGATCTCCATTTGCTTAGAGCAGAAAGTTACACACAGGCTGTGCCGATTCCTCAAGTCCAAAAGGCATTAGAGAATTATCACAAGATCAACATTGGTAAACTTTTACAATGAAGTGTTTCCCTAGGGTAGGGATGGACTACATGCAGCCCTCCAGATGTTGTTGGATGAGAACTCCCATCATTCCCATAATTATTGGCCATGTTGGCTGGGGCTGATGGGAGTTGGAGTCCAATGACATTTAGAGGGCCACAGACTGTAGGATCACAATTATCAATGTATTTGTGTGAGAGGCAGATCTCCCTTTTGAGAGAAGAGGGTAAAAAGAGAGAGACCTAAGATCCCTATTGAAAGCAGAGGGTAAACAGTCAACGGAGAACTATTGGCTTAGGTAACAGAAGCAAGAAGCAGAGTGAAATCATGCACATGTGAAATTAGACTGCCCCAGCATCTTCCCCTCTTGATTTTACTGATTTGGGTCAATTTGGCATTTTAGTAAAAGGGCAGAATTAAAATCTGATGTTTAAACTAACCTTCTGCTGCACTTGACAAGCATATTTTGGTGTTTTAGTTATAATATCACAACCCATTATTTGTACCACTGCAGGAAAAGCATGCAGTGTTCACATCCCTTTAACTGGCTTTAAAGGCATTAAGGGAAAATGCTCGCTGCTGTTAAAAGGCTGAAAAACTAAGCAAGAATACTGGTGTCTAGACTTGGTAGTCTGCTGGATAACTGTCAACTAACTGCATCTTGGCTAGATGGAGGTGCTGTGGATGGTTGGTTCCTGAATCCAGATACAGTGGTACCTTGGGTTAAGTACTTAATTCGTTCTGGAGGTCTGTTCTTAACCTGAAACTGTTCTTAACCTGAGGTACTACTTTAGCTAATGGGGCCTCCTGCTGCTGCTGCTGCTGCCACCACGCGATTTCTGTTCTCATCCTGAAGCAAAGTTCTTAACCTGAGGTACTATTTCTGGGTTAGCAGAGTCTGTAACCTGAAGTGTCTGTAACCTGAAGCGTCTGTAACCCAAGTTACCACTGTAATGATATTTAACATAACAATGCCAGGATGTTTGTGTTATCACCAATGCTTTCAGAAAGGACACTCTGCCTATTTTACAGATATTAAAGTTGTCAGAGTCTGTACTTTTTGCATTTCATTTTCACTCACTATTTACATTTCCCTCTTATGCATACCTGCTAACTTAGGATGACACTTCAGAAATCTGATAAAATGAATTTTTTTAAGTGCCTAGCCAATAATTAATTAACTTTTTAAGGTGCCACAAGACTCTGTTGTTTTTGCAGCAAAGAATATGCGTAGATAAGCAGAGCTGTCAAGTTGCAGCAGGAAGCAAGGTATGTTATCTGAAGAAAAAAGCCACTTGTGACTGACAGATATACAATGAATCATTCCTATAAAAGGAAACTCTTTTGACAATAACAGAAATGGAAGAAATCTTAATTTCTGATAAACGTGGCACTGCAGATCTCTGGATAATCCCACCCACATCTATGGAGCTGTGTATTTCCTTTCTGGTTATTCAAAAGCAGAGAGAGTACATAATGCACAAGCTTTACTAAAATTACAGATAAAATCTGATCAGTCACTAAAATATGAGGCAAAAGCTTGCACGAAAGTTCTGCATGTTCCCAGGAGCTTCTTATGCAGCAGGAAGTGTCAGGACAGATTAAAGAAAGTGCATACCCCCTTTAACCTGGACGTTCATGGAAAGAAGCAGAGTATCCTTATACTTTTTTATATTAAAAAAAAATTCCTGTTAGCGTCACAAGTGCAGGAGGCTTGTGAAGAACCTTCAGGGTTAGTTCACTGAAGTTAAAGCAATTACCCAGAGAACCACAGATGTGACCTCATTTTATCTCCGAAATAGAGAGAATTGCCTTTTGCACACATTGTTCTTATTGCAACATGATATACAGATCAGACTGAAGTCGTTTGTAATAATAATAATAATAGTAGTAGTAGTAGTAGTAGTAGTAGCAGTAGTAGTCTTTTCCTTGAAAACAGCTCTCATTGGGCTACTTGAAAGATTTAAAAAGGGCACTGGCAGATCAATGGATAATAAAATTTAACATTTCAGAGATAGGACATTTTTTCTTTGTTTACAATATTGAGGTTGAGTTACTTTAGATGGGAAGAAGGGAAGAAGACACAAGTGAGAGGAGGGTAAAGGGTGGAGAGCTATGGATGCTGGAGAAAAGGGAACTCTGTTGCTTATTTAAAGTTCTAGGTTCAATGTCTTACACTTTAAAAAATTGTTGATGTTTTAAAAACTGAAAATATAACAAAAATAAAGAAAATAAAATTTGTGAACTACAACACGTCACAGACTGCAACGACTAAAGTACAAAGATGCAGAACAACTGCAAAGGGATAATAAAGCATTTACAAAAAATCACTTTGCAAACAATATGTCTAAAAAATAAAAGCATTCTTCACTTGTGAGTTCCTCCATTACTGCAAATAAAGGTTCTGTAAAGTCTTAGGTGAGCCATATATTTGCATATGCTGGTGGCACTGAGCAACTGTGTGCCTCCATATTCATATAAGAAATAAAATCATGCCATATAGGAAAAGAATGGTCATTCAAGCTCAGTGTCTTATATTTCCAGAGAAAAGGATTTCAGAAAAGCAGGGCGGGGAAATATCTCTTCCTTAAAGAGCCTCTGCCAGTCACAATGGGCACCATGGGACAGAGAAACATATGGTGTAAGTCAAGAGTTTTATATCGCAGTATTTAATTAAATGGTCTCCTGTGAGTCCCAGTGCCTGATTGTGACAATATTTCATAATCCATCAAGATCTTTTACTAATTCTGAACTCAAACATATGTTCAGTAGTACTTTGTGGCTCATTTATCATGTGGCAAATGCACATTACGTTAGTTGTTTCATTCCTGTTATATAAACTATGTGTCTGCATTTCTGTTTCATTGCAATGAAGAGCTGCTCTCAAATCCAGCACAGTCACTAATGTCCTTTCACTCCATAAATCTGTGGGATCTAACATCCGGCTTCTAAAATTAATCAGCTGTTGTTGTGAGGTGTCATTGGCCCTGCTGCAGTGTCAGGATCAGGCCTGGATCGGAAGGCTCAGACCCAGCAGGAGGAAGTAACTGGGGGGGGGGTGTCCCTTTTTCGCCCTGACTTTAGCTTCTTTGTAGGGGAGAGCAGGGGTGTTGGCTCTCCCCTCTGACCTTCTTACTGAAGTGAGAGCCTCGGAGCAGGCTGGGGAGGGCTATGAACAGCTGAGTAGCATGGCTGACCAGGAGGCGGTAGTGACCAAGCAGGAGAGTGCAATGTTGCCACTTAGAACCAGGTGCTGCCTTTGCAGATCTGGAAGTTTCAGACCAAGAAAAACAAGGGGAAAAAATAATTTTGTAAGGGATAGCACTTGGGTAAACTCAACCATAGGTGTCAGTAATACTCCATTTGTGATGTATAAAGTCCTGGATCATTCTTTGTTTCCCAAGGAGCCTCAAATAGAACACAATAGGTAGAAAGGATATGTACCTATGTGTGTGTACACGCACGTGCACACACACACACACACACAGAGAGAGAGAGAGAGAGAGAAAGAGAGAGAGAGAGAGAGAGAGAGAGAGAGAGAGAGAGAGATAAATAATGTTAAACAGCCTCTCTCTGAGTAGGATCATCCTTCAACACACACACACACGACAAATATGTTACCTTTTTATTCAAAGTGGACCTTGAAGGCTTGTTAATTTATTCCACTGCTTTCTTGCACAGCGAGAAAACAATTCAGATTTACTAAGGATTAAATCATTGTTTCAATTTGTTCTGAATACATATCACTTGGAGAAGCCAAACCAAAGGGGGCAGGAGAGGGTGAACCTGAAACTGATGAACTGCCAAGTCCAAAGCCTTGCTGGTGGAAGCTGCATTTTTCATTCCCCTCTTTCTGCAGTGTTTTATTTTTTTTAAAAAAAGAAAATGATTTTCCTCCCCCAAAGAGGAAAACAAAAATTGTGTGCTTGAGGCAAACCACAAAATGGTGCCCCATCCCTCTTGCCAGGGAAGAAGGGGTGAATGAAGATCTACACTGGGAACAAAGTGTTGGGGAGGAGTAGAAAAAAAATCAACATTCCCAAGCGGCTGAAGTGGAAATCATAGTCTGTCACAGGGGATGGTGTGGTGTGGGGAAGGGATTCTGAATCATGCTGGCCAAATGTAGACTCCAGGAGACCCCAGAAAGCAGCGCCTGCCATTTCCTCCCTAGGGGTGGGAGGAAACAGAGACCTATTTGGCAAGAGGCAGCTGTATTGGTAGCACTGGGTGGGAAGGGCTGCCAGGAGGATGCAGATGTAGCTGGCAGCAACAGCAGCATTGTGGAATGCATTCCTTGGAAGCCAGATCTGCTGCCCCCCCCCCATGGATCCTGCCACCCAAGGCTTCACCTCACCTTGCCTCATGGGTGGGCTGACTATGTCTACCACTTGTGGAGAGGGAGAGGCACACAGTCCTATGGTCCCTAGGATGCCCTTCCAGTAACCACTGAATTGTACCCTTATTTAGGATTCTAATGCACGCTCTTTAACTTTCCTTGGTTAGTTGAAAAATGTAGTTAAACAAGGCTGCTTGCATCCAGATCAGGTTGGATTGGTTATATCATCATGCATATGGTTTAGTATTTTTCTTATCTACAACTATCCTGTTCTGTACTTTGGTGGTGCCTCCCTGTCTCCAGGGATCAATCTGAAAATAACTAGTAAGTGTGAACATTATTTACTGTGTCATGGGATACAACCTTAATGTCATTACATTCAGTGGATATTTATGCTACTGGAGTGTAATTTGTTAGGACTGCTCCCAAAGACTCTAGAAAAAAATATTATGCCAAATCTGCACAGAAAACACTGCAGGAATATCATCTAAAATACTTGTTAAAGCTCCACTAACATCTCTGATGAAGAACAGGAATGACAAAGGTTTCTAAAATATCTTTTCAGATTTGTAAGTTAGAGCATCACTCACAGCCAATTGAAAAGGGCATTAAATTTTTGACACATACAAAGCATGTCATGTAAAACAGCCTAGTTATACTCTAGTCAGAATTTACTTTTTCTCTTGTGATGCTACAGTTCAACAGAGCCAGCAATAGAGAATAGGGAGTAGGCTACTTAAAATTTCATTGCATGTCTCAAGAAACTTTAATTTTCTGTTAGCTTAAAACTAGAATGCCACCATTTATCTGAAGTTAAATTAAAATTGGAAAAGTGGATTATTAAAATAAAATTATTTTAACATTATGTATTAAAGAAAGCAACCTGAGAGGCGCAACCTTGCATTTCAGGAGATAATTACTAAGACTGTTGCCCATTCAGGAGTCAGCTGAAATCAGACATTTGTTCAACTAAGTATTTTCCAGAACAATTAATTCTAAGTCTCAAGCTGACTCCTAGAGATTTCCTAGGGCCAATTCAGACATTAAATATAGGAGTTCTAACAAGAAATGGGGAAAAATAATAATCTCTGTCACTGTTTCTCTCATGGAAAAAAATGAGCCAGTCCTTTTTATGTCTTATGTTTTATTGTATTTCTATATACCGGTACTTTTGTATATCATCTTAATATTTTTTATGAGTGGGCTGTATATAAATATTTAAGAATATTTGAAACACTAAATGAACAACTAGATGTGAGGAATGAGATCCATGACCAATACCTTCTGCAGTTGTTTTCAAAGTTAACAGCAAACACAAACACACTTGTAAACATACATACACATGCAAGTCAGATTGGGACCACAGCACCAGGAAAAGATTTGGCCTAAGCCTTTCCCCAGTATGGTTTTTTAAGTTAATACCTTCCCTTTTGGAGGGAAAGAAGACATTTAGCAAAAATACTTCACTGGGTTTCCTTTTTCCTTGAAGAGCAGACATAGCATAGTAGCACAGTACATGCCTTGCATACGTAAGAACTTTATCCAGATTAGTATCTGACTCTGTTGGTTGAAAGAACCTCAGGGAGTTATTTGCAGCACATAGCACTGTGCTAGATGGACAAGTGGTCTCTGACTCTGTGTACAGCAGATTTCTAAGTTAAAAACTGAAAAGCACAAAGTGTGTACATAATCATTCAGCAAGGATTTCAGGCCATCATATCCTAGTTAAATTAAACCACACTGCAGTATCCAAGAAGATATTTGTCTTAACTTGTGCATTGTCAGTATACTTGATTTTACCTCTCAGGCTTATCGGTTTGCTAACAGGAAGCTAATATATATATACACGGTTGCACAGTGTCCATCGTAGTTTCTCAATTGCACAGATCTAGCTGCTTCCAATTTTCAGAATAGTTAAGGCGGCTGCTGTCCATGTTTTCATTGTCATAAGAAAACGTAAGTGCTTTGACTGTTGAAGAAAATGCTATATAAAAAGTTGCTATTTATATTATCCAAAAAGAGTCCACAGCACAAAGAGCAGGAGGAGCAGCAGAGTGACAGTGAGAAATAACAAGGGGTGACTTAAAGCAGTCAGAAGAAGTTCAACAGAAGGCTCCTTGTAGACAGGAGTGGAAGTAAATGGTTCTGAACAGCAGGTACTCAGTTGCCTTTTCATCTCTTCCTGCCAGCACTGGTGAATCACGAACTTGGCTCCATAATGGGATGATCTTTACTGAGTCAAAAGGGTTCACCTCTACTACTGCGGATGAGGTCATGAGCACCAACAGCCAAAGAGAGCATTGTTTAAAGCAGAATGCAACTGAGATTTGCAGAATCAATAGCAAAGATTGAGATGCTATCCAACATACTGCAGCTGGTTGATCAGTGCTTGCTGTTGACAGAGTATACTTCAGTTCATGCTTCAAGCCATCCAAAATGTAGCAAGGGAAAATACAGTGTATGTTATGAATGGCTAATTCTGACTATGGGTTATTCTGGGACACAACAGGGCATGTAGAGAGTGAAGTAAAGGAATTATCATACTCATTTATATTAGACAGGCATACTGGCTATGGAGCTTTCCATGAGATTGCCTTCATGGTTAAATTAGACCCCCAGCTGCATTTGAATGCTAACCTATTCACCTTCTTTGCTAGACAACATTGCATACACAGGTGAGGCAACCTGGTTTGAACAAAATGCTAGCTACATGGAATATTGCCTGCTGAAGTTTTTATATGTTCCTGCCATCATAACTAAACCAGGCTGCTCAAATGCACAAAAGTATGGGATGACAGGACTTATGGATCATCAGTCACAACAAATTATGGGGTTAGCAAGGCCCCCCCCACCCCAAAATCCCGGTCACTCAGGTAAAGTGAAAAAGATGATCTGAGTAAAAAAAAACCCAGCCGCAAGTTCAAAACAAGAAAGCACTTGGACTCAGCAAAGTCAAGATGACAAATCAAAAGGGCAGCTAATATTTTGAGTTAATGTTGCATATAAATGATAAAAATATGCCAGAGCTAGAGCTGATGAGGCATGCAATGAAAGAGTCTGCAATTCCAGGTACAGAAGTTGAAGAACACCAGACACAGTGGAAGAGACCCAGAGTGCATGCGAATCCAAAAGACAGAAAGCATCTGAGGCAACAACTTGCAAGTAGTGCTTCACTGTGCAAAGAAAAGCTTGAGGAGGAAAAGCGGAGGAAAGAGGATATGTTTAACTAACATGGAGCTGGTGAGTACAGTATATTCAAGTTTCCATTTTCTTTTATTTGGTTACATTTGCTGCTGCTGAAGAAACTATGAGTGAAGTAGTTATTTCATTCTACTTAGCATTGCTAAAATAAATTGGGAAAATGTGTAAGATATTGGTGGCAATAAATATATAAATATGAGAGCAATTAAATACTAAAGTAGGAGAAGTGGAAGGTAATTTTTGGCAATATATTTTGATGATGGGAATGTCCCGTCTTGAGAGAGGCACAGTTAAGAGCAGCATCTAAATGGCTACTAATACCATCAGTATTTTAAAAATGGCAGGTGTAGATTTGTCTTGGATAGGCAGCAATAATAAAGGTACATAGATCCCTGTCTGGTGTGGATGTTGAACGTTGGAAAGAAATTATTTAGGTATCAGCTGAATAATGACCCACACTAAACTAGAAGCCCCTGAAGTGTTATTATTAGGTTATACCCCTGTTTACATAATGCATGACCTAAGAGAGCTAATGTTAAATTTTTTTGGGGGGGGGGATCTGTAGAATAAGAAATGGGTTCTAACCATAAAAATGGTTGATTAAAATTTGGCAAATAATTTTCTATTAAAACATCACACCTACTCTGCTAGTATGCCCAGTATTTAATCAAAGAAGTTTAAAACAACAAATGTAGAGCATTTGTTTCATTTTAGAAAAATTGTTTGCTGGTTTACAGAATGTATGGTAACATGTTGTGTAGCTTGTTCCTCTCCCCTGATTCAGTTACATATTTGTATTTCTCTTTAATAATAATAAAAAAATTCCAAGGTAAAATGCCAATGCTTTGTGGAATCTTAAGTGATACTGACTGGTTTGATAGCAATTGTGACTTCACTGAAGATTAAACTCACTTTCATCAAAAGATGCACCATTTTTAACTCTATTTTTTAAAAAATGAACTGTCTTCTTCTTCTTATTTGCCAGTCCCTTTAATGATTTTTGCATTGTTTTTAAAGCTGTTTTATAGTTGTACACCACCCAGGTATTTTCTGATACAGCGGTCTAAACTTTCATATATAAATGTAAATAAATCACTCTCCACTCGAACCACCCAAAGATGGAACAGTCTTTCCCCTCTAAATGATCACGTACCTTCTGTGATATGTCATACTATTTCCCCACCCAATCTCCACTGTGACTGGATACTATCCTCCATGTGTTTGATCAGTGACAAAGAGGGAGAGTAACTGAAATCAGTCCAGTTGTCTCTTCCTACACAAGATGAAAATCATTATCATATTCAACATCAGTTATGTGTGAAGAGGACTTCCGGGTATTTGCTCCTCAGCCTATGATGAGAGCTACAATACTTGTTTTCTGCCTATACCCTGATATGTAGCACTCAGGCATGACAGCCAAATTCTTCAGGAAATGGGGAATGAAGAGCAGCACTACTGCTTAAATCAATCAAAACACATGCACAAGATAAATACGGGATCCATGGTTCCACCCAGTTCTACCAGCCACACATGGTGCACAAGCTGTTGTGAGTGACCTTAAGCATAAAGGAGATTGTGTAGAAATATTTTAAACAAATAACAACAAATCCCCAGGGTTTGCCTCACTTGTCAAAAGCTCAGGCATTAGATTTGAATCACAGCTTAAATTCAGAGCTTACAAAGGTCAGTTTGGATGAAGGAATTAGCAGCAGCAAACTGTTGCCTTTTACTTCTCTGACTTGCTCTGAATGCTTTCCTAAAGGCATAAAAGCACAAATCCCTTCTATAAATCTTTATTTTGCTTTCTGAACATTAAATTCCCTGCTAGCAATTTTCGTGGATTTAGGGTGGGGTGGGGGTTGTTGTTTTTTTATATAAAAAACGTCTGATTTAATTCCTTCTGTGTTTTGTACTATTGACATTTTTAGGAACAATATTGCTGCCTTTGCATCAGAATTCTGAATACATCTGTTGCCTATTAAAATAATGTGATCAACGCTATTATTTGGCAAGACCATTAAGTCCAAAGTCAGGCTTTTACAGCAGTATAACATTGAAAACATTAATATTAATAACATCATTAATTAAAAAAAAGCTCATACCAGCTGGAAGGACGAAATGAAATAAGTCACAGTTGTGTTTAGTTAATATTTATAATCCAATCATCCATTGTCCCTTCCTACAACTCCTTCTTTCCTACATCAAAGTCATAGGTAAGAGTTTGAAGGACCCAGGACCTCTAGTCGAAGTCCCTGTCTAAAAGACCGGATGATGATGATGATTACACCCTAAGGTCCCTCACCCTAAGGCCCCAGGGTGTATTACAGCTATTAAAACATAACATTAATATTAAAATGCAATAGTAAAAACAGTTTAAAGCAACTTACAAAAAAAAGGTGGGTCCTAAACATATAGACCTCAAGAGTCAAAAGAGGTGAATCTTCAGCATTCTCTGAAGTATAATGAAGGTGCTGGGGGTGGGGCAGGCAAAAACCATGCTTCTAAATCTGGCTAGGAGTGGCTAGGAGACCACATTCCCATGTGTTCCCCAGGCTGCTCCTCCACTGCTCTGGAAGGGATGTGGGCACTAAAACATCTCCTTGTTTTAGGGCACAAGGGAGCCTAGGTATATCTCTGGATGCACCTCTGTGGGAAGGGAGTTCCACAAGTGTGGTGCCACCATAGAGAATGACCTCTCCTGGGCCTCCACCCCCAAAAGCTTCTGAATAAAACTATTATGAGGGCACCCTCCACCGATCTGTGCACCTAAGAGGGTCTTTACAGAAGGAAGTAGCCTTTCAGGTATTTGGGGCATGAATTTGGGGCCTGGAAACAAACTATCAACTATCTCACAAACCAACCCATAACAGATTAACATATGCAATCCAGAAAACAAATAGAAAGGATATGCAAAGGAGACAGGTGATGTCGGAGCAAACAGATCCAGATTGCTCCAACAACTGAGCCAGGCCACCACTACAAGGAAATAAAAAGGATGTTGCGATTATGGATCTGTCTGACTCAAATACACACCACTACTGGTTTCAAGATATCGCTCCCATCAGAGCCAATGGCAAACTTTAATATCAATTTTTATGTTTCCTCCTTTTAATCGTTCTCCATGAAGCTATTGAAGAGGTGAACAATATGCACTTTTGGAAGAAAGCAGCACTTCTAAAGATGATTACACCTTCAAGCAGAAATTATATGAAGGATCAAAGCTTCGTTGCTGATATCCAAGGCTGGAGAGTAATCCCAACATAAGTAGGTTCAGGTGCATCTGACATGAAAGGGTCTATTTTTAGCTCATGCTTTTTAAAAAATCTATTTTTTTCTTTCATGTAACCAACTATTTCATGTAACCAATTACTTGAAATCCAAATTGAAGATAATCGATCAATTAAGCTCTGTGAGGCTAATCGTTGATTTTACATGCCACACAGATCAAATAAATGAATCAGATATTATCTTTTCAAATTGATAACCCAGAGGCAGTAGATGGTAGTTTGAGATCTACTGGTAGCTGTCTAGGTGATCTGAAGTAGAAAGGCAATATTTCTTCAGATGCTTTTGAATTTATTTGTGTTGTTCCTGTGACAAGAACAGCTCCATTTATAACAGTAACGCAGAGCCTTACTGATGGCAAACCCTACACACACTTACTGACCAAAGGAGGAGCTATAAGCAGTAGTGCTGATAAAAACATATTCAGAATGGAGTGCAGTGGATGTTGCACAAACACAACATAATCATTTGTGGCATTGTTCTGGTGTCGTGAAATGGTATGCTGATTCTTCTAGGGAAGTAACAGCCACACCCTCTAAGTGTAGTAGTCCTATGCTACTCAAAGGTGACATGGAACACAGAATTGAGTAGAGAAGATATGTGATTTTATTGAGAGTAGACGGGGTATCACTTCCCTTATGTAGCATCCTAGACATTTTGTCAACCACAGGATCCTTGAGGATTTAGCTGTCCCAATGGCAGGGATTCCCCTTCATGGATCACTGCCTTGCCGTGGCGAAGGGGCTTTAGAAGAGGCAGAGGAACCAGAGACCAAATTGCAAACATGCGCTGGATAATGGAGAAAGCTAGAGAGTTCCAGAAAGACATCTACTTCTGCTTCATTGACTATGCAAAAGCCTTTGACTGTGTTGACCACAGCAAACTATGGCAAGTTCTTAAAGAAATGGGAGTGCCTGATCACCTCATCTGTCTCCTGAGAAATCTCTATGTGGGACAAGAAGCTACAGTTAGAACTGGATATGGAACAACTGATTGGTTCCAAATTGGGAAAGGAGTACGGCAAGGCTGTATATTGTCTCCCTGCTTATTTAACTTATATGCAGAATTCATCATGCGAAAGGCTGGGCTGGATGAATCCCAAGCAGGAATTAAGATTGCCGGAAGAAATATCAACAACCTCAGATATGCAGATGACACAACCTTGATGGCAGAAAGTGAAGAGGAATTAAAGAACCTTTTAATGAGGGTGAAAGAGGAGAGTGCAAAATATGGTCTGAAGCTCAACATCAAAAAAACGAAGATCATGGCCACTGGGCCCATCACCTCCTGGCAAATAGAAGGGGAAGAAATGGAGGCAGTGAGAGATTTTACTTTCTTGGGCTCCATGATCAGTGCAGATGGTGACAGCAGTCACGAAATTAAAAGACGCCTGCTCCTTGGGAGAAAGGCGATGGCAAACCTAGACAACATCTTAAAAAGCAGAGACATCACCTTGCCAACAAAGGTCCATATAGTAAAAGCCATGGTTTTCCCAGTAGTGATGTATGGAAGTGAGAGCTGGACCATAAAGAAGGCTGGTCGCCGAAGAATTGATGCTTTTGAATTATGGTGCTGGAGGAGACTCTTGAGAGTCCCATGGACTGCAAGAAGATCAAACCTCTCCATTCTGAAGGAAATCAGCCCTGAGCGCTCACTGGAAGGACAGATCGTGAAGCTGAGGCTGCAATACTTTGACCACCTCATGAGAAGAGAAGACTCCCTGGAAAAGACCCTGATGTTGGGAAAGATGGAGGGCACAAGGAGAAGGGGACGACAGAGAATGAGATGGTTGGATGGTGTTCTTGAAGCTACCAGCATGAGTCTGATCAAACTGCGGGAGGCAGTGGAGGACAGAAGTGCCTGGCGTGCTCTGGTCCATGGGGTCACGAAGAGTCGGACACGACTAAACGACTAAACAACAACAATGGCAGGGATTAGAAGCAGCCACTGATGCTGTGGCTCAGCAGTGCCTATAAGCAAAATTAGATAAAAGATGGGTAGGACAGTTTGAAACTGCAGATAGCAGCATATAAAAAGACCATTTTCTATACTAAGATGTTGCTACAGTTACGTCAATATGAGCTACTCTATACACCATCCCAGCTTTGCACACACGATATTAATTTACCATATTTGCCTATTGCTGAGATTTATTTATTTTTGTCTTTGGATATAGGTTTGCATTAACAGAGCTCTAAAGCAAATAATCCAGATGAAAGAATCAGGGAATCAAATAAAATTTCATGTGAAACTCTTAACATTTTAAGTGCCATTTCCACAATTAAAAGCATTTTCATGCTTGCATTTTCCTCTGTAGTTGCCAGGCAACTATAGGACTTTGAAACCTTGAAATGTAGAAATAATTTAGATTGAGTTATTATAATCTTCAACATGTTAAAGGTCTGACTCATCTGCACCTGTTCTTGAGATGGGTATAATTAAAGATTATTGTAACTGAATACAATTACTGTATTGCTGAGGTTGGCTTTAGACTGAAATCATTGTTGAGCACATAGCAGTAGCAAAACTGTAAGTAGCCTGGTTCTAAAACCAAGATGGTTATATTTTGGCTTAATAAGCAGAGATATGAACAAGTGTGCCTTTCTTCCAAGTGCTAAAATTGTGGCTTCTTTAATGGAGAAATTGTGGTTTATTACTTGCTTAATATTATTGATATGAAATCTTACTGTTGTTCAGGACTGCAGAGTATGCCAAGGAACGTGGTCTGGGGCTTGTTCATTGCTGACAAAGGGCTTCCCAACGATGAAGGGACATAAAATCTGCTTTGCTGTTCTTTGTTGTTCTACTGGTAATAAAACTGCTAATAAAACTTCCTGGCTAACTCAAATCCTGAACACCAACTCTAGCAGTTGCACAACACCATGTTTGGAACAAGCCATAATCTTAAAGCATAGTTTAGAGCATCTCTGATTTCCCCTTCTGAACTGCCTCTAAAACAGCCTCCTCCCCAGTCTTGTTACTGCCACACTATATAAACCAAAGCTTGTAAATATGGTGTGTTACTGGATGTCAGGGAACTGACATCAGAGGAAAGGGAGTTGGTAGGGCTCCCAGAGACTGGGAGAGAGTCAGCAGCCAAAGCAGGGACCAGTAGGGGGAGCGAGGGGTCTCTGGAGGAGGATCTCAGTAATGCTGAGAGAGACGCAGCAGCCCAGGCAGGAAACAGCAGGGGAGAGAAAGGGGTGAGAGACACGTCCAGCGAAAATAGCGGGGAGGTGTCAGAAGCAACTGTAGGGAGACCCATAATTCGCCGGAAGCTGCCACGTCGTGAGTCCAGGAGACGCGTTTCCGTTAAGGAGCTTCTTTGCTGGAAGCGCTTCCGCAGGCAGCCACTGTCAGACTCTACTAGTGACTAGAGCAGACATGTCTGAGGAGCTCTGTCACACACAGAGGTTTGTGGAGCCGCACAAACTCTGAGGGGGCACAATTTTAAGCACAAGCAGCTAATCATCCCCTGACAGCAGTCTGACAGTCTCTGTACGCTGCCTGTGCAGGAGAAAGCATCATGAGCAACCCAGCCGGAACCGGAGAGGCAGGGGTTGGAGCTGGTCCAAGCTTGGAAGAAAGGTATCAAGCTCTGGAGG
Source organism: Podarcis vaucheri (assembly GCF_965113315.1). NCBI lineage: Eukaryota > Metazoa > Chordata > Lepidosauria > Squamata > Lacertidae > Podarcis > Podarcis vaucheri. The sequence continues at coordinate 48,675,359 of NC_138761.1, forward strand.
TCCAACTTGCGCTGCAGACGGCGAGGCTCGAGGAGAGAAGGGCTCAGGATGCAGACAAAAAGGGGAGAACCACTCAGTTCCCCAGAAAGGTACCAGGATTGGTGCAGAAGTTTGGGGGGGACCCCAAGGATTACCATGCCTTTAGGACAGAGATGCAATATGCCCTTAATGTGCAGTTTGATGAGTTCCCTGATGAGGAATCGCGAGTTGCTTTCGTAATTGGGCATCTTGAGAAGGGGGCGCGAGACTGGGTTCGACCCCTGATGGCAACGCACAATGATATCCTAAAGGACACTATGAAGTTCTTTCGTGCAATGGATATCATGTTTTCCAGCGATATTGAGGAAGGGGTGGTGCGCAGACAGCTAATGGCTTGCAAGCAGGGAAGCAGATCTGTCCGTGAGTACTGGACTGAATTTACCATGCTGATTCACAGATTGGGGTGGGATTTATCGGCGGCACCCATTCAGATGCTATTTGAAGAAGGTCTTTCTTCGGCTGTGAAAGACGAGCTGTCCCGGAGCCCCAGGGCGGTGTCTATGGATCAGCTGACCAAATCTGCGCTGACCATTGGAGCGCGCCAGGAGGCAAGAGCCTTGGAGAGGCGGGGAGGGAGAGGGGAACGTTGGAAGGAGTTCCGCATTCCAGACATTCCTGAGCCAGCTTTCCCGCCGGCAGAGCCGATGGAAATCGGAACAGCCCGCGCGCGCGCAGTTTCAAAGCCCAGTGAGGGGGCTAAGAAGGAGGGAAAAGGAGCCCGGAAATGCTATCTCTGCCAACAGCCAGGCCACTTTGCCAGAGTCTGCCCCCAGAGGAAGGAATGGCAAGGGATGGTGGGAGCTGTTGAGGGGGGAGAGCAGGGAGAAACGGAGCAGGTAAAAGCCAACGCCTGGTTGCCACCGTCAGGGCACTGCAGCCAGGCCAAAGAGCAGTGAAAGTGCCCGTGCCAGAAGCTCCTCGACCTGCTCTAGTGATTGAAGTGTCGCTAGAGCTGCAAAATGGACACCCCCTAAAAATAAAGGCGCTGTTGGACTCAGGCAGCTCCTGCAATTTTATGAGCAAGGAGTTTGCTGCTGAACACCAGATACAGACTATCCCTTTAAGCAACCCCCTGCAGGTGACCACGATCGATGGCAGGGAACTGTTGGGAGGAGGAGTCAGCTTGCAGACCGTCCCAATGATAATGAGGGTGGCAAGGCACACAGAACTGATAGCGTTTAATGTGGCCACCTTGGGAGGCGCTCCCATTATTTTGGGAATGAGCTGGCTAGCCCTACATGATCCGCTGGTGGGCTGGCATCAAAGAGTGGTTTCCTTCGGTTCAGCACATTGCTTAGAACACTGCAGGGGGGAAAAGGGTTCAGCAGGGGCCCAAGCCACCCTAGCAGGGACTGAAGTAATGGAGAAGGTGAAGGTGCCACCACAGTATGCAGATCTCAGCAACGTGTTCAGCGAGAAGGAAGCTGACCAACTACCCCCGCATAGGCCCTTTGATTGCCAGATCAATTTACTCCCTGGAGCACAGCTTCCTGTAGGCAAGTTGTATGCCATGTCAGACAGGGAAATGCAGCAGTTGCGAGAGTTCATTGACAAGAACCTGAAGAGAGGCTTCATCAGAGAGTCCAAGGCAGCGGGGGGTAGCCCAGTGTTTTTTGTGGATAAAAAGCACACGGACAAGCCGAGACTTGTATGTGATTTCCGGCAGTTAAATGCAGTGACAGAGCCGGCGGCTTTTCCTATGCCCAGGATTGATGATATTTTGACCAGGGTGCGGAAAGGAAAGATTTTTACAAAGCTGGACCTAAGGGGGGCGTACAACCTGATACGTATAAGGAAAGGGGATGAATGGAAGACCACCATGTTCACCCCTTTGGGGGCATTTGAATACCTCGTTATGCCTTTTGGATTACAAACAGGCTCCGCGTGTTTTCAAGCCTTCATGAACCACGTACTGGGGCCTTTGCTCTACAAGAATTGCGTGGCCTTCTTAGATGACGTGTTGGTGTATTCGGAGAATGAGGGGCAACATGTGAGAGACGTCAGAGAAGTGTTGAGCAGGCTGCAAGCCAACAGGCTGTGGGTGAAACTGGAGAAGTGTCAGTTTCATACCAAGGAGGTGGAATTCCTGGGGTACCGCTTGTCAGACAAGGGGTTGGCCATGGACCCCGGCAAGGTTCAAGCAGTGCTGGAATGGAAAACACCCAAAACCAAGAAGGATGTGCAGAGGTTCCTAGGGTTTGGAAACTTTTATCGTAAGTTCATCCGAAACTTCGCCCACCTGACGGCGCCCATCACGGACTGTCTCAGCAGTAAAAAGAAGTTTGTTTGGACGGGGGAGGCGGAGCGAGCGTTTGAGGAACTGAAAAGGGCCTTCGCCTCTGATGAACAACTTCTGCATGTGGATTTACAAAAAAAGCTGAGGGTCGAAACAGACACTTCTGACAGAGCCATAGGGGCGGTGCTTCTTCTGCAGCCGGGGAAGGAGGAGTCAGAGTGGCGACCGTGTGCCTTCTTTTCGCGAAAGCTGAACAAATCCGAGAGGAACTACACGGTGTACGACCGGGAACTTCTTGCGATTCATGAGGCTTTCCGGAGATGGAGGCACCTGCTAATTGGTGCACAACATAAGGTGCAAGTGTGCACGGACCATAAGAATCTAGAGTATTGGAGAACTGCGCGAGTGCTCAACCAACGGCAGTTGAGATGGGCCCAGGAGTTCTCCAAATTTAACTTTGAGATTTGTTACGTGCCAGGCCCAGAGAACGTTAGGGCGGACGCTCTCTCACGCAAACCTGAATATTTGGAGGGGGAGGGTGCACCCGAAGAGACCCATGTCATTCCCGAGGACCGCTGGGTGTGTGGGGCGGCATTGGTGAGGCAAAGGGAACTGGTAGAGGGAATGGTGCAGGATGAATACGCCCAGGACAAACTCAGGGGTCTCAGGAGGGAGGGAGACAAACCCGGGGGTTTTGAGGAGAGAAACGGGGCGTTGTACTACAGGGGAGCCGGAGTCGGAAAACACCTGGGTCATGGCAGAGGATGTAGATGACGAGGTTTTGATAGAAACTTTTCATCAGAGATTCCCTCGTAAACCTCAGCCAGTGGCGAGGTTCCGGAGGGAATACTTCGCCACCACCGACGAAGAAGAAGAGTTGGAGGGGTTCTCTGATTCCGAGGCGGAGGAGGATTCAGCGAGCCGGAACGAAGACCGATGGAGGGAAATGTTCGAGACGTCTGAAGATGAAGAGGATTCTTTTCGGGGTTTCAGCTCCTCACCGCCCAGAGGAGAGAGTAGGGGCGGGGGGGAAGGGGGCCCTGGAGGGGAGGTGGATGTCAGGGAACTGACATCAGAGGAAAGGGAGTTGGTAGGGCTCCCAGAGACTGGGAGAGAGTCAGCAGCCAAAGCAGGGACCAGTAGGGGGAGCGAGGGGTCTCTGGAGGAGGATCTCAGTAATGCTGAGAGAGACGCAGCAGCCCAGGCAGGAAACAGCAGGGGAGAGAAAGGGGTGAGAGACACGTCCAGCGAAAATAGCGGGGAGGTGTCAGAAGCAACTGTAGGGAGACCCATAATTCGCCGGAAGCTGCCACGTCGTGAGTCCAGGAGACGCGTTTCCGTTAAGGAGCTTCTTTGCTGGAAGCGCTTCCGCAGGCAGCCACTGTCAGACGCTACTAGTGACTAGAGTAGACATGTCTGAGGAGCTCTGTCACACACAGAGGTTTGTGGAGCCGCACAAACTCTGAGGGGGCACAATTTTAAGCACAAGCAGCTAATCATCCCCTGACAGCGGGCTTCTGTGTTGCAGTATAAAATGTCCTTCTGCATTTGCACAATCAGCAAATGTTTCCTGCTTGGCAGGGGGTGTTTCCTGCTTGGCAGGGGGTTGGACTCGATGGCCCTTGTGGTCTCTTCCAACTCTATGATTCTATGAAATGTAAGTTTGCATTGTAAATGATTTTACAGCAGAATTTTAGTAGTATTTTTTCTCTCCCCTTGCCTTCTCTCACTCCTTTTCTTCTCAGTGCTGAGGTAACTTCTTGTAACCTTGGCAAGACACAACATGAAGTAATAAATCAGTCTCATCAGCAGGACAGAGGATAGGCGCAGCGGTACACCTTCATTCTCTTATTAAGGGTAAGGCATCATTGTTCATTAAATTTAATGGAAAGTGGATGGTGGAAGCAACTAATGTTTGGGAACCTGAGCCTTACCTGATGTCTGCATTGCTTAAGCCTTTAGCCCCCTTAGCTTATTTGTTTTATGCTAGCTCATACAACTTGTGATTTTTAAAAAAATGTAATTTTGCTTCAATTCCACTCATTTAAACACCTGCCTACAAACTACCTACAATATGATCAGTTAAGAATTATATTTTAAAAGTATAGTTTTATACATGTACAGTAACAATGACAAAACACAGTGAATTCAACAGTTGCACTGCAGTGACTGTATCTGTTTTATGTAGTGCAAAGACTGAATGTGCTCCTCAGAGGCTCTGGATACTTCTGCCTCATCCCTCAGGTTACAGTACTTATATAAACAGTTATGCTGAGATGTTGATTTCAGTCAGTCCTTGCAAGGTTTGCTTTAAAACGAAGGGGAAGCGAAGCACAAGAATTTAGAGTATGCATCATGGCAAAACTTTGGCTTTGGTGAAATTGCTGTAACTTGCCCTAACCAGGCTATACATTTAATAAAAAATGAATTTCAAATGAAAATAGCCTAAAAATTAATTTCTAAAATGGATTGCTGCCAAAGATCCAGAAGCTGCCTTTCCAAAAGTTTTTTCTCATTTGGGAGTACACAGATCAGCTTCCCTCCTCCTCCTCCTCCTCCTTGTAACATAGTTTTTTTATTAATTTTCATGCATGAAGTATATCAAGAATTTAACACTACTGTTCCTTCATTAACCTGGATATGTAGAGTCAGTGCCTGAAGTGCAGGGGGTGGAGAGGAAGGAAGCAGTATGACTTCAAAGTGTTGGGGTGGGGAGAGATGTGGGAGAGTAAGGGCAGACTCTGTTATGCCCACCCATCTGAAAAGAAGAGGCATCTCAACTCCAAATACATACAAAGAATGGAAGCTTAATGGATTCCCTGAAGTAATCAGTTTTACCACATGACCTAAGAGGTGAAGGATCTATTTACTTAGATTTTAAGCCCATATAATCCCAGGGTCTTTGAGTAAGGTAAAGAGCCAAATGGAAATTAGTCTTCTTACTCATAAAATCAAGTGTCACAAAACAGTTTGTTATCAAACACAAACTTCAAAGAATAATTTATTTTTTAAAAAACAAAACAAAACCTAGAGTGGAGCTCTCACATCTTGGTCCTCAGGCTAAGGGACTGCGGTGATCAGAGTTCTCGGCATGCAAGTAAAATTGCCTGGAGCTATTTTGATTGGTACAGAGTAACAAATGCCTCTGCAAGCAATGACTTGGTACCTTACATATTGAAAGAGTCAATGATGTGGCCTCTGTCAAGTATTATATACATTTTGTTACACACATAATATTTGGGGGTCCATTTTTGGACTCCTCTGATTTGGATAACTATAACCTAATATTGATGGGACGCGGGTGGCACTGTGGTCTAAATCAGTGTTTCCCAACCTTTTTTGGGCAAAGGCACACTTGTTTCATGAAAAAAATCTCAAGGCACACCACCATTACAGCCCCGTGACGTCAGCGCGCAGCGTCACGCCGGGAGGGACATGAATTGCTAGCAAATTACATAATCACCTCCTTGAGGGCTGGCTCATCTTCTCCGAAGGCAGAACCCCATTAATTAACAGCACAGACTCACACCATAGCCAAGACGAGGGGGGAAAACCTCAGTCATGCACAGTCATGCACATGTGGGGGCTAAATGAGGACGAAGACCGGGCAGAGAGCAGGGTTCAAATCACCCCACCTGGCCAGGACAATCCCTGGGTGCTCCCTTGGGCCACTCGCCTGACCCACCTCGCAGGGCTGTTGTTGCGAGGATAACACGGGGAGAACCATGCACGCCCCCGGGAGCTCCTTGGAGGAGAAAGCGGGCGATGAATGCAATGCATGAAATATATGAGAGGCGACCAGGTTTTGCAGGTGAGGGGCCCCCGCCAGCCTCCGCTTCCAAAACCCGGCGCAACGACGCCGAAGTTTCCCCCCGGGTTCGGCTCGGGGAGCAGCACTGCTCCCCCCGGCTCCCCTTCGCCCTCCCGGCTCTCTCTGCCGCCCACTGGGGACCCCCCTCACCTGCCAAGTCCGGAGCGCCGGTGGAAGTTGCATGCATGCATGCAGGGCGCCGCGTTGCCATTGCATTGCACTGCACTCCATGCAACGCCTGCACGCATGCATTGCCTTGCACGCATGCCAAGGGGTCTCCCTGCGGTCCGATGCGTCCCCTCCGGCGCGGATGCAGCATTGCAAAAATAACCCCCCCCCGACGCAGCCCTACCTGGGGGGCAGCCTCTGCCTCCGCCGCTCCGCCTCCGCAGGGATCCCCGGGCTCCATCCTGCCGCCCGATCTCTGCGGGGGCGCAGGCAGGCTGTGCGGGGTCTGTGCGGAAGAGCCCCTGCCCGCCTGGCCGCCGCCGCTGCGCTCATTCCATGGCCGGGAGAAGAGCGCTTCAAACAAAACGCCCGGCCCGCCAGGCCATGCTGGGAAACGTAGTTTGCGCACCCCGCGCGGGCGCGGAGCCCAAGGGCGAGGGGTCTACGGATCCCGGCAGCCCCGCGCCGGGGACGGAGGGGGAGAGGCCGGGTGCAGGGATGGAGGGACGGGTGGGCGAGCGAGTGAGTGAGTGGCAGCCGCCAAGCCTTGGCCGAGAGCCAGGAAGGGCCTCCCCGGAGGAGGAGGGAGGCGCAGAGCGGGAGGGAGGGAGGGAACCCCAGGGGTCATCTAGTGACGGCGCCCCAATCGAAAATTTGACTTAAAAAAAAATCTTTCGAATTTTTGAATTTTTCCCGCGGCACACCAGGCAACATCTCGCGGCACACTAGTGTGCCGCGGAACAGTGGTTGGGAAACACTGGTCTAAATCACTGAGTCTCCTGGGCTTGCCAATCAGAAGGTTGGCGGTTTGAATCCCCGCAACGGGGTGAGCTCCCGTTGCTCGGTCACAGCTCCTGCCAACCTAGCAGTTCAAAAGCACGCCATAAAGTGCAAGTAGATAAACAGGTACCGCTCCAGCGGGAAGGTAAACGGCGTATCTGTGCGCTGCTCTGGTTCACCAGAAGCGGCTTAGTCATGCTGGCCACATGACCCGGAAAAACTGTCTGCGGACAAACGCCGGCTCCCTCAGCCTGTAAAGCGAGATGAGTGCCACAACCCCAGAGTCGTCCGCAACTGGACCTAACAGTCAGGGCTCCCTTTACCTTACCTAATATTGAATGTCCCTTTTGGGGTAAGGTATGAGAGAGAATTTGGGTGGCACAGCTCCAAGCATTTTTCAGTCTGTCTTTGGCATGGAAATTCTCTTTGTTGCCATAATGGAGAATCTGTCTCTATTCATTCCTAAGAGACAGGACCTAGATGGTGGTGTTGGAGGACTGACTCCGCACCCCAAATTTCCATATGATCTCTCCCAGTGTATTTTCACAGCAATGATTAAGATTTGAAATATTTTTTGTATTACTGCTGATTTTGTGTTGTTATCTGCCCTGAATTTCTTCTTAAAAATTGGTGGGATATAAAATTTTAAAATAAAATAAATATACTTTCTTCAAAGCTACAGTTCTCAACATTTCCATGCATCACCCTATTCTAAGCAACAACATGTAGTTTAAGAAAAGCCTTGTAAACTTTTTATTCCTCAATGGAAGCTTATTTCTTCCAAAAGTAGTTTGTTAAAGGCAAATCAAGTTTGGGAAGACAGAAAAACAAGAAATCAGAATAAATCAGTAAACATTATTTGTCTACTCACATATGTTCCAATTTTATTGCAAGAATAACCCATATAGGATTGTTCCATACAAAATCTTCAAGGATTAAAAAAGCAACAAAAAGATACAGAGGTAAGAATGCCTGATAAACCTAGAATGAGTTTAACTGTAGTAACCAAGGCAACCAAAAGAAAAATAATGAAGAAGTCAAGTAGTCTGGTAGCAGAAGCCCTAGCTCCATCAAAACCCTCTACACTGCAGAGCTGCTTGTGATGGTATTGCCAATATGGGGCAGACACAATCTTTACTTCTCAGAAAATTGTTCCTAATTTTCTGTTCCTAACATTGCCACAGAAAAATACAAAGGACTCATCCTGACTAGAGCTCTCTAAACTGGCACTAGTTGTTACTGTGCAGAGTTCTTATTGCAGAGATGGTCCTTGTAGTGCATTGGCCGCAATCCTAAACATATTCACTAGGAAGTAAGCTCTGTTGCACTCAGTAGGGTGTGATCATTTTTCAGACTGCATTTTTTTTGCCAAGATACTTGTTGCTTGTGTTGCAGAACATCATTAGAGTATGTGCAATTTATGTGAAGACTGAGATAATGCCCCACTTCCAGTAACATTTCCAGCTGATGCTGAACTTCAGCTTAAAGCATCCAGGGATCCAATTGTATTGCTGAGGTGGTGGTGGTGGACTCAAATCAGTCCTGAGCATCTTCTCACCCAAACAAACCAGAAAGGGTAAGTCATAGGACAAACCTTGGCCACCTCTCATGGTTTGTCTGGAGATAAGCCCAGACTCAGATGTAATATAGGTTATTTTACAGCCGCATGGCAGTGACACTGAAGAAAGAGGAAATCAGTAATGATCTTTTCTCTGGGAACCTGCTTGTTTGCCTGTTTATGCTAAGCCATGGCATGGCTTAGTGTTACATGTGGATTGGATTGTTTACTATCCCACTGCATCACTGGGGAGACTTATGTCTACTGGGCTATTCATTTGGTTTTAATGTATGTTATGGACAAAAGAGTGGTCATAGCCAAGTAGACCAAGTAGACCTTTCATTAGCCTATAAGCCTCAGTGATCTAAAACAACGTTTTTCATGCAAGCATTCCTACAACATGGGGGTGGGGAGTGCTGTTTTTATTCAATGCTATGCCAGATTGTGCTTGACAGAATGGAATATAAGAATCAAAATGCAGATTATACTGCATTTTCCTCAATAAAGAAACTAGATAATTAGAAACATTCTGCCTTTTTTAAAAAAGACAGGCAAACATTCTTTATTGCTGTCCTTCTTGAAAACAGATTCCTTTTGATTCCCGTATTGCATCTCCCCATCTCTGTTGCATCTATAGTCCAGCCTTTTAATCTGATAATTAAAAGAGCACAAACTATAATAAAAATGAAAGGACTTATAGATCAAGATCCAGGTAGGTAGCTGTGTTGACCTGACACAGTCGAAATAAAAAAATACCCATATACCCATTTTACCATACCCATTGAGTCAATCACCCATCTCCTACTACCCTTCTGAGAAATAACCCACCCTCCCACTATATATAAGGGTCTGGTGACTTCTGCTTCAGTGTATCTGAAGAAGTGTGCATGCACACAAAAGCATTTAACAGAACAAACTTATAGATCAAGCTATTGTTTATACCACACAGTTCTAGCGAAATACCATTGAGTTGTATATGGTGGTGGCTTTGTGCTAGCACAAAGCACTTCCACTCACACAAGTTAAGCTACCTAATTTTCGATGATTTGCCTCCACACTTCCAAAGTGGCCATCTGTGTCATATCCCATGCTGTTTCCTCAGGAGCAGCTGGGAGCCCTCAAAGCTGATTCCTGGTCACAACTTCCTATAGGGCTGATTTAATGCTGAAGCACTAAACTGCAAATGAAGAGAATTGTTCCTCAAAAGAAAGATACCAGCTGGAAGCAGGACACTACAGAACTGAACTACAGCCTCCGTTTTGGACTGGACCACTATGCTGATCAAGCTATATCTCATGTACTCTTTGGATTAGCAGAAACCTGACCAGTGCTCAGCATACATCCAGAGGACCTTGCAGGCATTAAACATTTGCTGCACCTAAGCCCTCCAACTCAACCACCAAGAAGTGGAAATTATATGTGAAGAATTCACACAAACAAGTCCATTGTTGCAAGTGCTTAGCATATTCAGTGAACCATTGTAGGTTACTGCTATTCACACAGACAGAAATTACATCAGGTTCAGTGAAGAATCATACTAACTTTGCCACAAAGCCTTTTATTAAGAGTAGTTGCTCTTTAGTATATGTTTTAGTACAACTTAATGTGAATATTTTTAGGCCATTTGTAAAAAAAACAACCCAAAAACCTGAAGAAGACTGGTTGTTACTTCAATAATTCACTCTTCCTTTTTGCTACACAGCTTTTCAGGCCCCATGATGGAAATAAGGATGTTATTCTTATTTGTTAACTGAGTAATTTAATGTAAGCTATCAACAATCCATAGAGGCCACAAGAACTTAGGGTTTAAATATCTCTTCTACCTCAAATAAGAGCATAGAAGTTCAGTACAGTCACTGTTTTTCTGCTCTCACAACCCGCTTTTTGTGCAACCAAAAGAACTTCCTTTGTCCTTGACCTGACCTTAGATTCACATAAGCACAGGCATGTTTGTTCATCAAGGAAACCACCTTGATTTTAACCCAGGAATTTAGACATTTCTGGTTCTACTACTACAACTCAAGTGAACAGATGGCACCCCTGCCCTGTCGAACCTACAAGTTTTTAACACTTGTGAAGTGTCCTTGTATAACTTGAAGAGCTGACTCTAGAGATACAGAGCAGGTCTATGATTGTCCAGTCCTACTGAAGATGAATCTAACATGAGGTTTGAAGAAGGAAAAGTCTGGCAGTGGATAGAAAACAGTCTGAGGCCAATGAGCTAGAACTGTCTGCTCACTTTAAAGCTGAAAGTGTGACATCGGGGAAACAAGAGTAATCAAAGACAGCTCCTTCAGAACCCTGGACAGGTCCAAGGGAGCAAATTACTTCTTCCCTGAGTGCTTGGTGCTAACACAGTTCTTACATATTCCTCCTAGGTTACATTCTTTAGCTGGACACAGGGATGGACAGATCACTGTATTTCCATTTCATGTCAGTTTTGCATGTGCTCATTTGTAAGTCTTGTTTCTATATTAATCTGCAATTTTTAAAATAAAAAAAATTCCATGGAACTCTGTATTTCGATTCATATTCAAATATATTTAAAACTCAATTTTTTATTATTAAAAATTAACTTAAAAATACGTATTTTATCTCAGCCTTCCTGATCTGGCATCTCTCCCTTGAAGTCACTGCCTGGGTCACTGCTAGTGGTTTGCGTCATGACAATGATTGTCCATCTCCATTCTACAGAGCTGGTGAACACAGCAAATGCAAGGAGGTGTCTTAACCCAGGTTATTTGATTTATCCATTGGGTGCAACATTTTCTACTCTGACTGCTAGCAGCCCTTCAGGGTTCCAGAAACAGGGTATTTCCCATCACTTGTAGGTGAGCCTTAAAAACAAACAAACTGGAAGTGGCGGGCACTGAACCTGGAACTTCGTGCATGCAAAGCAGGCAAATTCGACCACTGTCCTATAGCCCCTCCATGAAAAAAGGTGGGAGAAGAAAGCTTGTTTTAAAAAAACAGTGCATGGGCTTTTCCACCACAGCTTCTAGCCTGTTTTTATTTCCCCATAAAAACTGCAGTCAAAAATTAAAATGTGTTTTGAAATAACTTCACGCTGAAGTTGTCTTGTTCACTGCTGAGACTAGAGGAAAAGGCTAATTTAAAAGCAACTATACAAGGAAAGGAAACCTTATGTACCATGTAGAGAAGTAGTTGTTCTGCACAGTTACTTGATTTTTCTTCCACCTTGGAAAGAAAGTAGCAATTAGGATGGGGAAAAGAAATCAGCCAGTTCTTCAGTTGGGACTGTGATTACAAAATGCTCTCATTGAAGGCAGAGCAATTCTGCCAATAAAGACTTAAGCCACAGGCAATGTGGGAAATCCATGAATGGGTCTCCTAATGTGTTAAAAATTGGTTTAAATTTCCCGTGATGGTATTTAACCCTTTTGCCTATGCCATTTTCCAGAAAGAGAACACTTTCCCAAGCTGCTATTAGTCATCTAGCAGAAAATATTTAAGTATTTCTATCTTAACTATGTCCCTTTCCAGTAGCATCAGTGGGGCAGCACTGCTTACCTGCCTTCTAAATACCAAGTGTCACTGCTGGTTTCTGAGAGGGAGAGGAGTGATGCATGGGGAGCTCAGCACAGTGCAGGTGTGGTGGTAGGAGTGCCAGAATGGCTCTGCTGCTGCAACAGCATCACACTGAGTTTCCTGCACCTTCCCCTTTCAGGAATGGGAAGAGACACTAGTTCCTGTCAATTCAGTGTTCAGAAAGCAAGTCTATGCCACTCCGCCAACCACAACTGCCCCCAGCAGGGCTAATAGCAGCTTCAAAGGGTGAGCTTTAAATCAGGAAAATGCTGCAGAAAAGGTTAAACATACATCCCCTTCAGTGCTGTGACGGCAACAAAATTTAAAGCAGTTACGAGAGAAGGAGGATTTTTGTTGTAGTTATTTTAAGGACACACACACTCATGGATCTCCTGACTCAGATATGGTTTGGCCGAGTGACAAAGCTTTGCTAGTGCCACTGAGCTGCCCTGAGAACTTTCTTAAAGGAAGTTATATACATGTATAATAAATACATAAGAAATGCATATTGTAGGATGATAATTTAATGAGTTAAACCATTTTTGTACTTTAGATTGCAAATAAAAAAAATTAAAGACCCTTGTGATATTTGTTTCTTAACAATGTGGTACAGTGGTAACTGTGTCCATCGAACCACATCCAAAACCCTGCTCAAGACATTAAGCTCACTATGTGACTATGAGTCATTTATGTCTCAGCCGAACCTACCTCAAAGAATTGTTGTAGAAATAAAAGGGGTTAATCCCATGTATCCTGCCATACGTTTCTTGGAGGGATCAGACTGGTAATCTGTCTGTCCAAAGGGAACAGTGGACTTTGGAGTGTTCCTCATGGTTCCAAGCGTATGCAGATGCACATGTGGTCACGTGCTGTTGCACACATGCTGTTGCAGCTTCCATACCTCTAACATATGTATACTGAGCCCAAGTCATTGTTTCATTTGCTTCTACAAAATCTCAGTGTAATTTTTGACTGATTAGGGAGATTAAGATCAGGACATAAAATCATTAACTCAATGTTACTGTTTAGTAACGTGAACTCTGCAGAGACCTGTACTGCACTTTATATAATAGATAAAATAAAACAGAGGCAGAAGAACTGTGTACGAAACTATTTTTCCCTGCTTTAGTCTAGATTTTATCCTACATCTGTCTTTTTCATTCATTTCCTCTGTTTACCCTTTTGCCTCTTTATTTCCCAACAGACATTCATGGCCTTTTCAGTGAGTAACATGAGCTTACTTAATATGAAATGCTTTTTTCTAGTTTATTCATTAAATGTAGCTTACCTCCTCTATTTAGTATAAGTAGATAATAGTAAAAATAATCCATTATTCAAAAATTGAAACCAGATTCTCACTGTGAGTATGTCAACTGGTAGACTTAATAGTGGTCTGAGATTTCAGAATGATTAGGTATGGTTCTATAAATAGTTCCCACTATGTATTATACATGCATCTGTAAGAGTGCATATAACACCTGTTCTGAAGTAGCCACACTGATTGCATAATAGCTTCCAAGTCCAATTCAAGGTGTTCACATTAGTGCTTATGGATTTAAAAAAAATGGGTCCCAAGTATCTGAAAGAGTGCCTCTTTCTCTATAGGGAATTAAGATCAGTGGACGAGTCACTTCTGGTAATTCCACCAAGCCCGCAGAGGTTTGTGTGTGTGACTTGTGAAAGAGCCTTCTTGGTGATGAACCAAAATAATGGAGAACTCCCCACAGAGCTACATCTGTTTCTATTAGCTGCTGAAGATGCCCTACTTTATTCCCTGTCCTTTGAAAATTGAAAAATTGGTTTTGTTGTCCTCCTTGTAATGTGTTGTATTGGAGTATTCTTTTGGGGTCATGGGTGGCATTGTTGTTGCTTATTGTTTCATTGCATTGTGTTTTTATAAGCTGTAATCCTCCCCAGGACTCTCTGGTGAAGGGCAGGTAAAAGAATACAAATAATAATAATATTGATAAATTGAGCTTAAATACCTTCCCAATCATTGGCACAAAGACCAAAGATAAATCCAGTCTAACCATCCTTGCCAGGAATAGGAGGGAAGCATTTTTATTTTCTTTTGCATAAACTATTGTTCACTACTGCTCTTTACAAGTAGAAATGATTCCTTGATGTATGCAGGAAGATAAGTCTGCTTTTATCTTGCACATCCATTAAAAGATGCTATTCCACATTCAGAACTGATCTGCAACACAGTTCAAGACATTTTAAAGGTACTTTGGGTGGGAATAATTGGCTGCAGTTGCCTTAGGAACAAGCACTCAATGGCTAGCACAGGCAGAAAGGCAGCCAGAACACATAAACTGCTGAGGGATATAGACCTGGAAATTATAGTACACCTACATTTATTCATAATATTTTCCCTTTGGTGGAAATGTGTTGAAGAGGAATATTCTAATAGCACAATCATATGCATGTTTACCAAGAAAAGTAAGCTCTAACTGGGGCTAACTCCAGGGTATGTGTGCCAAGGTTTGTATCCTCCTTAGTTACTTTTGAATTTTGTAAAGAGACCATAAAAAATTGAGTAGCAGAAATCAGAGAGGCATGCCCATTGAGGTATTCAGCTTACTGAGTTTCCATTATTTAGAGACTTCCATATCGCTTTAAGTTTTATTTCTTTATTAAATTTATCTGTCCCTTGCCACCTAACATGTCTCCAAGCAACTTACTATGAAGAATATATACATAAATGAATTATAAAATAGAACAGAAAAAACAAACCCTACCCCTAACAGCAATAACAATGCTGGCAGCACATCAGCAAAAAACAAAACTATACTTTCACCCACCAACCAGCAGAGAAAAATAAAAACTCAAACACCAGCTTCCTGCTGCAGGTCCCAGAAGGCTGCCACATCAACCCAGCTTTTTTCTGTTTGGTTTCATTTGTTTGTCTTTAAAGTTGATCCTGGCATTCTACTATTCACTAAAGAACTTGTGATTTTAAGCTGGATTTAGAATGGGACCTCATGCACAGCTAAAGTCCTCAAGAGGAGGTTTTTGATTTTTATTTATTTTAGAAAAAGCCTTTGTATATATGCACTCTGAAGAGAAAAAAACTTCCCTTTGCACCTTTAAAAGAATTGGTTACAATGTGCACTAGGATCCACACTAAATGAATATTCCACTAATGAAAGTTATATTAAGTAAATAGTGCAGTGTTTCTCAAACAGTAGACCAGGACGCACCAGTGGACCTGCGGAACTTTCAGGTGGGTCTCAGTGCCACTGTCTGCCCAGAAAGAGTTAAAAGCCCCCTTCCATTCTGCTGATCGCCTCCTTTAAACAAGCCATATTTTGTAAAAGCAAAAAACTTTCCTGGAAAGAAAAGTTTCTTATAGAGCTGGAAAAGGTATGGAAAATGACAACCAACATGCTTATTCATAGAATCAGGGTTGGAAGGGACCACAAGGATCATCTAGTCGAACCTTCTGCAAGGAATAAGCAGCTGTCCCTTACGGGGATCAAACCTGTAACCTTGGCATTATCAGCACTTTGCTTTAAACAACTGAGCTATCAAGGGGCTGGAATAACTCCACTATGAGAAAGGTCACAGCATTTGGGAATATATAGGGGGTTTTGGGGGGGGGGAGGGAAGGGAAGGGAAGGACAGGAAAATATAAAATTATACATGGTTTGGAGAAATTAATATAGTACTCAGGATCATCCAATGAAACTGAGGGTGGCAGATTCATGACAGACAAAAAAAAGGGAGAACTTCATTACACAATGCATACCTACAGAATTGGCTAACACAAGATATAGCAATGGCATAGACTCAGTAAAGGTGGCTTTACAATGGGATTCGACTTATTATGGTGATTAAGACTGTCAATGGCTAACTAATAATCATAGCTATGTACAGCCTCTATTATTAGATGTGAATACTGAACTCTCGTGTTGTGAACACAAGATTTTATTTTTGTGGCTTAACCTTAACCTTCATTGAACTTAACCTTCATTGAAGTCTCCTTTTTAAAAAATCATTTTTTAAAAAACTGATTACTTTTTTAAAAATTTAAAATAATCCACATACAACAAAACAAGCAGAGATCCTGCAATCCATCAGCAATAAGAATAATGGTGTGCAGGTGCACTTTTAATACTTTTGCAGCCGACTATGGACAATAAATCAGCTTTACATTAATACAGATCAGAGTTATACCAGCGAGTATCTCCAGAATGAATTATCTGCAGAGTACTGCCTATTTCTAGAAACACTGGGTGGAATTCTGTGTTGCATCATGATGAATGCTCCAGCTGCACAAGAATCCAGATCCACCGAAACCCCTCTCTCCTTCCCCCATGTGCTGTTCTCCTGACCTTCCCCCCAGCCAATTGGGGACATAGGGGCACATGGGGGGGGGAAAGCTTCATTGAGTAACTGGAAGTCTTTGCATAGGACTTGGGGGAGATTTAGGGATAAAAGGAGGAACCAACCTGCCCTGTATTTTTCTCTGATTCCCCCACCATCAAATATTTTGTGGTGAAGGCTGATCTTCCTACAGCTACTGGCTGGTAGCTGCCAAGCTTATGTCACAGAATGCCCCTTCGAAAGACACTGGGTCATCTTTCTGGGACATAAATATGTCAGCTGCCAGCCAGGGCTGCTGAGAGGAGCACCAGCAAATTTCACAAATATTTCATTTTACTTATTATCATGAAAGCTCTGTGTTTCTGCCAGTAGGAGATTTTCTCTGAACACAAATAGTAGCTCCAAAGCTTTGTCAGGACCATGGTAAGAGAGAAAAGGAGGTTGACACACTGCAATGTCAGAAATTAATAGCCCGCCTCTAGCAGCTGCTTGCATATTAAACTCAAATATATGTTTAATGCCACATCTTGTTTGGCCCTCTGACAAACCATCACTGCACTTCATGCCCCATCCTATGATATGTTTTAGTCCAGCTGCTTATAGATTTGGGTCACTAGATTCGCTACAGCAGTTTGTCACAATGTTTTTAGCAAAAAAGAAACAAAGAAAAGTTAAATGTTCAACCATATACTATTAACAGAACAAGTTAGACTCCCACCCTCCAAAAAGGGCAAAGTTCTAGTATCACTTGGTGGACTCATTTTATGTGTAAAAAGCACTGAGCACATTTACTTTCCCCTTTTTTAACAGCAAGCACATCTGAGGCCATTATAATAAGCAAAACAAAATAATAAACAAGAAACAAAAAGAGCATCATCTAAAACTATCATTATTTTACATACTGTATTTGTTACAAGACAGAAAGAGAGGTGTTTATTGAGCTGAGGCAAATTACAGTAATTATTCCAATAAGTCGCCAAAGCATCCCATTGCTACAACAGTTCATTATTCGCAAAATCATTCCAGAATCATAACAATACAGTTAGCTTGTCCATTGCTACTACCAAGAGTGCTTTTTTCAATCACTGAGTTTTGATACAGACCATTAGATTTCCAGTGTTTTGCATTAACAGCATTTTTGGCAAGTAACTTTAAAAAACCCAACAAGACTCCTATGCCTGCACACACCAGAATCTTCCAAGCAGTTAAACAAAACCATTAAGCAATCAGATATTGATTTGTTTGTTTTTGTGTTGCTGTTTTTAGTGTAAAGTGCTTTGAGTTTGTGGGGAAATTGTTTAAACATGTTTTAATAAACTTATTTCCGATTACTAACCTAACACTCTTCTCCAAAGTAATCAACTGATTGACCTGATCAGAAATTGCAAAAGGCCATAGTGGTTTTAATTCACCACAAGGGTAATTTTGATGGGACTAAAGAGCTTATACAGCTCTTGGTACACTGATAGGCTGCTAATAATAATAATAATAATAATAATAATAATAATAATAATAATAATAATTTATTTATACCCCGCCCATCTGGCTGAGTTTCCCCAGCCACTCTGGGCGGCTCCCAATCAGTGTTAAAAACAGTACAGCGTACAGTACTAGCTCAATCAAGTTCCCTTTCCCCCTTTCTCATCATGAGATTGCAACCTCAATCCAAAACAAAACAAAACTGAATTAAATTATATTAGTTCAAACAAAAAAGTGGAAGAGAATTGTAGAAACAGCACACCAACATTTTCTTCTAGGACACATTAAACAAGGCATGCACCATTAAACAAACATTTGAGGCTCTGTCCTACATTATTTCACAATTCTCTTGTTGAGGGTGGAAAGTGAAGAAGTTTTTAACAAGTCAGTGAATCCCGTCTCATGGGAAATTTGAAGGTGATGCAAGGAAAGCATATATATTAAGGGTAGCAATGTGAACAACAGGAATTCAGAAATGATGGGGATCAAGATGCCTCTTTTGCATATTTGAGTCATTACAATGGAGCTTGCATATCCTTGATCATTTATTTCTGTTGCTTTATGGATACAATATTCCGTGGCATGGTGTGTGTTTTTTAACCTTCGGTACCATATTCTATCTACCCTGTTGACTTATAGCTGCTGTGAGTTATTATGGAGAAATCAAGTGTAGGTGGACAAATCACAACTGGATAAATATTTGAAATCCATTCTGATAGTAAACTAAACTCCAGTAAAGACCCTGGGCTAATAGCGAGGTCTTTAACTGAAACAGAAAACCAAACCAAATCAGCACTATTCATCCCTCAGAAGGGAGCAAGTTCCAAACTTGGGGTGCCACTACTGAGCTGGAATCAGGACTGCGGTAATACAAAATGACTAACACTGCAACCCTACTCCTCTCTACTTAGAGGTCCCACCAGGGGTGGAGGAAGGAATGTGTGGTGGGGGTAAATCGCCCCAGGTGTCTTCGCTGAGGGGGGTGACATTTGGTGTGCTGCCCGCCCGCGACTCCCAAGTCTATCCCAAGCCGTCGGGGGGAGCTGCACCACTTTACTGGTGACATTCCCCCCTCCCCCCTTTGTTTTGACAGCTGAGGGGGAGGCTTGGGAGTTGCGGGTGGGTGGTACACCGAATGTCCGCCATCGGCGGCTCGCTCCATCCCCAGCTGCAGGGCGCGTGCACTGCTCTGTGCACCTGAGTGTCTATCCTGCACCTGGGAGGGCACCCTCCGTGCCCCAGCCCCCTCGGGAGCACACCCGCCCCGGGCAGCGTGGGCATATGCTCCGCCACTGAGTCCCACCCACACTGTTCCATGAGGACTCCTTCTTACTGTTAAGGAGCCTAAATAAGCCACTGAGTTAGTTTATAAGGAAAATGGATAGTTTGGGAATGATTATCTGTTTTGCAGTTCCTAGTTTTAGAAAATGAATTGGCTTTGAACACTTACAAACTTAATCCATTCTGGAGGTCTGTTTGTAACCGGAAACCGCTTATAACATGAGGCGCGGTTTCGCTAATGGCGCCTCCCGCTGCTGCGCCGATGGAGCGCGATTTCTGCTTGCATCCTGGGGCAAAGTTCGCAGCAAAGGGCATCTACTTCTGGGTTAGTGGAGAACGTAACCCGAAGCATTTGTAAGGGGGATGGTACGTAACACAAAGTACCACTGTATATCTGACAATTTCATTATTGATTGCTTTCAAGCATTTCTCTTTCACTGAGGAAAAGGAACTGCAACTCATACCATTATTATTTTTAAAAGTTTTACCATTTTTAATATAGTAAAAGGCAGTACTTTATTATTGATTTCATTTCATTTCACTGAGGAACTCCATCCATGCAACACCCCAAAGCTACTAACAATAAAAACATCAACAATAAAACATATAAAAACAATTTAAAATTCATCAAAGAGACTGACTGGGATAAGAATCCACACTTAAAAGGCTTGTTGAAAAGGAAAGCCTTCAGTAGGTGCCAAAGAGACAACAGAGAAGATATTTCTCAGGTAGTAAGAGATTTCCAAAGGGTAGGTACCACGACTCTAAAAGACCCAAGTCCTATATCATGCAGATTTCCTGATGAGAAGATACCTGCAGAAGGCTCTCTCTTGAAGAAGTGATCAGATTGGTGTATAAGAGATGATATGGTCATTTAGGTGTCCTGGTCCTAAGCTATGTAGGGCTTTATACAACAGTACCAGCACCTTGAACTAAGCTCAGTAGCTAACTGGCAGCCAGTACAATTCTTTCAGCAGCATTGTGACATGGTGGCAACACTCTGTCCCAGTGAGTATTCAAGCCATTGAATTTTGCACTAGCTTCAGCTTCTTGGCCAATCTTAGGGCAGCCCTACATACAGTGCATTACAGCAATCAAATCTGGGGGTTATGAAAGCCTAGATAAAATAATAGAATTGTAGAGTTGGAAGGGACCCCGAGAGTCATTTAATCAAACATCCTGCAATGCAGGAATCTCAACTAAAGCATCCATGACTGATGACTATCTAACCTTTGCAGGAGAGTCCAGCACCTTCTAAGAGAGTCCATTCCACTGTCAAACAGCTCTTACTGTCAGAAAGTTCTTCCTGGTGTTTATTTGGAATCTTCTTTCTTGTAACTTAAAATCATTGGTCCGGCTTCTATTCTTCCATGTGACAGCCCTTTAGAAATTTGAGGATGGCTATCCTATCTCCCCTCAGTTTCCTCTTTTGTAGGCTAAACATATCCAACTCCATCAACCATACCTTAAAAGGCTTGGGATATCAAAGGCTATGATCTGGCACTCTGAATGTGGACTGCAGCATCCCAAGGCCTCTCATATATTCCATCAATGATGCTATGATTGGCAACACAACACTCCAAGTTACTGCATGCCAGCCCAAAGCTCTCTGCTTTTCCTTCTGGGCCATCCTGTATCCTGCCCTTCACAACACCTGTACAATTAGAAACAAGTATAGGTGTGACCTGCAAGAAAATATTGCAATATGAAGTGGTACTATTCAAGCGCCCATCCATGCTCTCTTCCAGGATTTCAGAACTCTTCCCTTGGTTTTCTGTTCCTTCATCCAGTGTTCCATAGCTTAAAGGTCTAATTTGGCTGTTTTGGGTTCTCCATCCTTACGCTCCCCTCTCAAAGTGTTTTGTTTTTTTAAAACTTCTGCCAAGTTACTTCATACTTCCTGATACCTCCCCTCTTGTGCATGGATGGTGCCATTTTGGCAATATAAGAAGCCTTACATCCGGAGGTTCACACTGCTCATGAAGAAGAGTGGAACTCCCAAGTGAAAAAATATAGCCCATGCGTGCCCATTATCTTCAAGCAGCAAGCAAAGGTATGCAGAAGAGGAACAGATGGTTCAAAGCTCTTCCCTGCCCTCTTGCTTACTCTAAACAGCTGCATCATTTTCCAGCCTCTGCATCCTTATTTTATTGTGTCTATAATCTGAGCCATAACACTGACATAGCTAAAGGCATACCTCACCTAAAATACTTATTCGCATGAACAATATTTAGGATTGAACCTATAATAAAAGTGAGTAATATATTTATGACAACTCCCAATACATACACTAAAGAACCCTTAAGTTTAGTATAAGCTAACACAGTTGAGCTATATGCAGGAAAAATATATATGGCAGAACATTACTAGAAAGGGAGGCAGCTACATTTTTTCTGCTATCTGAAGAGGTCCTCAATGAAACCATAGTGTATTCAAAAGCACACAAAGTGTATTCAAAAGCACACAAAAGCACAGTGCTTGAATTTCTGCATTCCCTACAACTATCAGATTCTCAGATAGATCAGCAACAGCCTGCAGGCTACTTTCCAACAGGTGGCAGATGGAGAAGCCGTTTGCTTCTCAGGCCCAGGCGGCAGAAGACCAGTGTAGATTACTTCCATCCCTGCATGACCTACAGTTTAAAAACAATCTAATAGGGAATCTCCAGAATTATGAATTATGGTGCTGGAGGAGACTCTTGAGAGTCCCATGAACTGCAAGAAGACCAAACATGTCCATTCTTAAGTAAATCAGCCCTGAGTGCTCACTGGAAGGAGAGATCCTGAAGCTGAGACTCCAATACTTTGGCCACCTCATGAGAAGAGAAGACTCCCTGGAAAAGACTCTGATGCTGGGAAAGATTGAGGGCACAAGGAGAAGGGGACAACAGAGGACGAGATGGCTGGATAGTGTTCTCGAAGCTACCAGCATTAGTTTGACTAAACTGCGGGAGGCAGTGGAAGACAGAAGTGCCTGGTGTGCTCTGGACCATGGGGTCACGAAGAGTCGGACACAACTAAACAACTAAACAACAACAATCTCCAGAATTCAATGCACACTGTAAAAACTTTTTCATAAAGAAATTTCTAATTGCCTTCAAAGTTTTAACATGGAATCATATTATGAGGCTTCATGCCATTTTCATGTTTTCTTGCTTAGATAGCAATCAGATTAATGTTCTACTACATGCAAAATAGTGGGCACAGTACATGCCAGGAATGTGACAGAAAGTAGTTAAGGAACACAAATTGAACCATGATTGTTCTGTGCTTATTAAATACTATTAGTTTAATACCTCAATTTTAAACATTTTAACTTGGACGTCTCATTGATTTGGTGGATCCCAATCAATCTTTCAATCTATCTTTATTGTGGTCAAAAACCAGACAGGTGGGATCCTAAGAAGTATGATATAACATGCCAATTCCTTTATTCCATTTTTTTAAAAAAATAATTACCTTCCCTCCATGTATATTACACTAAGCCAGTGGTTTCTTAGAGAAAATTTGCATTCTTTGAGTTATAGTCTGAATGACCACTAGCATGATAAAACATTTTTCAAACCCAGCAGAAGACTGACCAGTTTTGGAAGCACATGGCTCAGACCCATATAAAAAACAATCTCATATGTTGCCACTTATTTATGCCCAACTCACAAACTGAATTCATTACAGCCCAAGCTAATGTAAAAAAAAAGCAACTGATACTTGAGCACGCCACATATACCCTTTCTAGTCTACAGTTCATCCAACTCCCAACAACTCAAAACAGACAAGTTAGTGGTCACTTGCAGAACTGCACCACAATGCCAGCTGTTCCCAATCATGTTCCTCCCTCTGTGCTCCCCTCCTCTGATTTCCACTGTATATTCTCTGTACAATATAGCTGTGTAATCACAGAAAGTGAACATTGCTTTTCCCACAGCTAATTTCTGCATAGTAATTCTGATGGTTGTGGTTAAGTGCAGGTGATTCTTAAAAGGCAAAAGATTTATATGATCTGAAGAGAAACCAGAGTCCGCGACCAGAAGGAGGAAGAATATCAGGAAGAATGGAATAAATTTAATGATTATTTAGTTAAATTTGTTAAGTTAAACTAACCGGAAATAGCTTGCAGATACTTAATGGGCTTAGGATTTTATTTATGTTAAGTGATAAATTAATATGTTTAACTCTATAAGGAGAAGATTTAAGGATGTTAATGTTTAAGTTAAATTTCAAAAAAATTGGGATTTGGAAAACTGTTACAAGGACATGCAATGAAATTCAACCAAGGGGAAGCGAGGAAGTCATTTAACAAAGTTAATAACTGTAATTTTCAATAAGGCTATGATTTATGTTTGTTATGTTTGTTTGTCTTGTGTGTTTGTTTGTTTGTTTGTTTGTTTATAATATTGTAAAAACCAATAAAAAAATTGGGGGGGAAAGTGCAGGTGATTCTTTGTTTTTCTCAGAACACACAGCACATATTACAGGTGTAATATGCAAAACATATCTCAACAATATGATGAAACCTTTGCATAGCTTTGAATTCAAATCTATGTAAATTCAAAAGCACTGCTACCTCTTCTTTAGTCATAACTTCTGCCAAATTAAACAGATCCCAAGAAACAGATGCCATTAAAATATTGCTGTGGAGAATTAACATTGCACATTAAGCTTTGGTTACAATTAGCATTCAAAGACAAATTTTAAATCCCAGAAAGCAGGTTATAATTGAGCCACGGATGTGATCTTTCTTACTTCAGCATGTCTACCCACAGTTGCTCAACATGAAGTCAATTGGACTATTAGTCATCATGTCAGAAAGGAGCATTAACAACTAGCTCAGAAGCTGGCCCTCCCATAAGGTCCAATCTGGCAGAAACACCAATAAAGATATTTCTCTTAATGGGCAATAGGGCCATTCATGAGACAAGGTACCACTCATTTTAAAACTGAAAGAACAAAGCCTGCAAGGGAGTAATTACTGCAGAGGTACAAGTAGCAAGGCAGTTTTTGCCAACAAAGCAAACAACACTTTATCCAAGAAGTTATAAGTTCTTACGTATCTTTCAGCAACATTTTTAATAAACTATAACTCTTATGAACAATTATAAAATCCTGCACAGCACACTTTCAACACCTCCTCCTTCACGATAATGGGTCAAAACCAGTATATCAGCTGCATCAAGCTACAGGTACACATCAAGGCACTCAGTAAAAACAACCACTCACAATCCTTTAGAATATCCCTCCCTCCCAGTGCAAAATTCTAAAACTGTGAATGATATTAGGATAAGATAGATTTCAATTGTAAACAATTGATCCCCCTTTTACTATATTTTTATTAAGTTTCAAAACAGCCTGGATAGCTCTGTTGGTTGCAGCATGCTGCTGTTGCAGAGAGATGTGGAATGCAGGGAACATGGCACATTTTCAGGTGGACATTATCCAGTATTTTCCTTCCTGCATCTCCTGGATTGGCATTTCTGTCAAGCTGGTTCTCAGCTGTCATTCAAAGTCTCACTATCATCTACTTTCACCATATTTTTGTTTGAAGGGCCCGTTTAAGTGGGGTGGTGGATGATATTAATCTCCAATAATCCCAAGAGATCTCTAGCACCTTTAACATTGGTGGAGGCAGCATGTACATGGGCATAGCTCCCAAGGTTCTGAGGTTTTCTCCAGGGAGGACTTGAAGGATCGTGATGGGCTGCTTGTCATGGGAGATGTCTTTCAGAGGCCTCAGTAGCCTCTAGACTTCTTCCTTTTTTGAGAACCATGCAAAACAAATGGCAACATCTCAGGGGAGTGAGTACTCTCTTGGGCTTAGGGGCTATTGCACAATAGGCACAAAGCCACGCACAGAAAATTCAAGCTCTGAAAGGAGCATTTTGAAACAACCCACTAAAAATTCCTCAAGACTTTAATTCTACCACCTCTCAAAAAGTGAAAATTAACCCGGCAAGGGAAGCCTCTTTTGAAGATCAAAGTCAACCAGTAGGGCACAGGTTTTATACGTCTACTGAGGCCAAGGTGAACCCCCCCCCTTTAATTATGGCTCAAAGAAAAATATTCCAGTGTCATTGCAATGGTCAAGATCCAGATTACCAAAAGTGATTTGGGCACTGACTTTGAGGGCTAGAGATCAGATGAGTCAGGAATATCACCCACACAAACACCAGATTTGGGAACTGAAACTCAAGCTGAGTCCAGCAATCATAGGAATCTGACACTTTGAACCTAAAACCATGGGTAGGCAAACTAAGGCCCGGGGGCCAAATCCAGCCAAATCGCCTTCTAAATCTGGCCCGCGGATGGTCAGCATGTTTTTACATGAGTAGAATGTGTCCTTTTATTTAAAATGCATCTCTGGGCTATGTGTGGGGCCTGCCTGGTGTTTTTAGATGAAAAGAATGTGTGCTTTTGTTTAAAATGCATCTGTGGGTTATTTGTGGGGCATAGAATTCAGAGATGCACCCCCCCCAAAAAAAAATATAGTCCGGCCCCCCACAAGGTCTGAGGGACAGTGGATTGGCCCCCCTGCTGAAAAGGTTTGCTGACCCTTGTCTAAAACCCTTCAGTCAGGATGCCCAGAGACTATAGTCCAGGATCCAGGAACCATCACAGAACCAGCATCCTTGCTCCTCACCCACACACAAAAGGCCTTGCGTGCCATCTGTTCGCCACCACAGGCAAAGTGCTTGGCAACAGAGACACAACAAAATGTTAGGCTCCAGGCCAGAGATTTGCTCCTTAAAGGATCTCCATTTTCCAGTAAGGGGGCAGAGCCTGGTGAGGTGGTAGTCAAGCTGAAAAACTACATGAGCTCAGCAGCTAGTCCTTCTAAGAAGAAGTTGTCTCCGCCAGAGTTTCTTCCCTGTCCAAGGTACTGAAAGACTTGTTTCTGACTACTTTTGTTTTCTGACCTATGGCTTTCAAGTGGGTACAAACTCCTTGCTGGTCAGTCCCCTGCTCTAAACTCATACTAGCTAGCTTCAGACTCTCCTATGGACTCATCTTTGCCAGGAGTGTACAGCAATTACACAGATCTTATCTGTTTCCATTGCCCTACTCCCTCAAATAAGTGAAGTGCTGCATTAGCAAGACGTCAGCCCCACAGGACGCATTATAGTGGTCCATTCATATTACAAATAGTGTGTAAGATATTGGGCAGGTCCCTGTACATCAGGAAAGGGCGCAGTAAAAATGATAGGTAGAAGCAGTAACCAAGAATTCTTAGAATCCAAGCTAAGAAAGGGTTGAAAAGATCCCCTACAATGCACAACTACTCAATTAAAAGAAGGCAAATCCCATCACTGGGTTTTTTCTCTCCAAGGACCCCCAACTGTCATCACTTATGCCTCATCTGCATTCAGTTGCAACCTATACATCCTCAATCTAGTCTATTGCAGTTGCCAGACACTGGCTCACGGGAGAGCTTTAGCTCCTGGATCTTGATAGAAAAACAGAGCTGGGTATCATCAGCATGTTAATGACATCCAACTCCAAAACATTAAACAGTTTCAGCCACTGACTCCATGCAGATATCAAAACAGAAACTTGCGACACTCCACAAGCCATTTTCCAAGGGATTGAGTGGTTATTTAATTTGAATAAAGCCCTGTTTCCATATTTCAGAGCTGAGAGGACGGGCTCTTGAACAACCAAGCTGCACCATTATTGAATGCAGAAATTCCAGACTTACCTCCTGGTATCATGGCATCTTCTGAACCAACATGTTTGGAGAAAGGAAAATGAGAAGAATGAATATGTTTCCTCCTGGACAACTCAGGAGGCATGTTATTGTGATGTCACCATGCAAATGCAGAAAATTCATAACATGATGAATTCGTAACAGATGATTCGTAAAATGGAGCAGGAGGGGGAACCTTCCTGTCTTTTTGTATGATAAACACACAAAATAGGCACACTGTAACAACCATCAGTGCCCTGAGATATTAGAGAAATATTTTGTCAGACTTTGGAAATATGAAAACATGAATCATGATCAGTGTAGTGTAATACATTGTATTGATTATTGTACACATTTATAGCACAATCCAATACAACTCTTCTCAGAAGTCCCATTACATTCAATGGGGCATACTTCCTCGTAAGTGGGTATAGAACTGCAACCTGGTAGGAACTCCAGCATTAACTAGTGGTGGTGGTTGTTAAAAGAATCCTATAAGAATTTGTTATTATAATAATTTATGATTTATTCCCCACCCATCTGGCTGGGTTTCCCCAGCCACTGTTCAATATATTCTTTAATATATTCTCACAAGTACAGATTTAACCCCATCCATCACGAGTAAGCCTAATCACTTTATTACATTAATGGTATTAAGAAATAAAGAACTATACCTTAGCACCAAAATTAACATACTGAATTGGCCTGAATATAAGCCTCATTTTTTTCTCAAATTCTGACCGTGAAAAGTTAAAGTGTGGCATATATTCTTGACATTACGGTATGCAGCCAAGAGCACAGGGCAAACAGTGCCAGGAACGAAGCAAAGCGGTGCCTGCCCCTCACATAGTCCCCCATCCTCTCCTCCCAAGGTCAGGAAGAAAGGGAGAGAGTGAGGAAGGGGAAAGGCCACTGGCAATGGAGCGTGGCTCCCCCCCCAGCGCCCATTATGCAGCCAGGAACAGTGAGGAGTGGAGCAGCTTATACTCCATATTTTTTTCTCCCCCCCCCTCCAATTTTAAAGGTGCGGCTTATATTCGGGTGTGGCTTATATTCAAGCCAATACAGTAAGTAGCATTATGGCGGCATCCTAACCATGTCTATTCAGGAGTAACTTCAATGGTGTTTACTCCCAGGTGAGTGAGGTTAGGATTCTGGCATGAAAGTCCACTTTGCTTTGATGAATACTGCTACATGCCACCCCAATCTCAGACCAGTGAAAGATTCCAGGGGTCCAGGCACCTACCCAGGGTCTGTGTTTTCTTTTGGAAATGAGGCACAGCGGAGACTGTGGTGTCTTTATGATATATGGTTTATTTACACATATATACCACCTGAGCCTACAACTGAGGGGTTCACAGCATTAACACACCAAAAAGGTCTTGTATTTCTCATGGTTGCAGCCTTGGATCCAAACAGAAATCAGCCATGGCTCTCTGACCCTCTGCTCTAGCTTGCTGCCTTTCACAGCCTGCAACCGTTTCCCTCCTAGGTTACATCACCACCAATTGCAATCCTAAACTCTCCACTCTGCTTTGTCTCTGCTAATTATCTCAGAGCTCAGGGAGGGGGAGAGTCTGACACAGAGTCTTCACTTTGTTACCAGCCTATTTCCTTTGCTCTCCCTTTAATGGCCCGTCTCTCCTAAGGAAGCTGGCCTGACTTATATTTTAATCATTGCTTGATTCATGGTTTTAGGGAAGTCTAGCATCCTAAACTCACAATAATACAATATGTGCAAATCTGTTTTGAAGTTGAAAGCAATTCATTAAATCATCCAGCTGTATGACATTTTCCTGATCGGTTCCTTGTATTGAAGACAAAAGCTTCTTTTGCCATTTAATCTAACAATTTTTATTCGTAAAGAAGCCCTTTATGCCACAGTGACCTTTCATAAAATTCGCATTTGATCCAAGCTTGAGCACTAAGCTGAAATCCTTTCCTAAATCTGAAGAATTATATGTTTTATATAATAATCACCACAGTGCCCCCCCCCAAGACAACCGGAAAGTTCAGTTGATCTGCATTTAACTCCTCATGTCCCCACATCCTTTTGAAACAACACACACACACAGAAAGAGGGCAAGTTCACCCCCCACCCACCCATCTGTTATCAGTCTTGCTATACTGACACAAAAATATAAAATGCATGGCATATACACAAGCGTGCAATGGGTCAGTGCATCTGGCTGTTAACTGAAAGTTTGGTGGTTCGAGCCCACCCAAGGACAGCTGTGGGCAGGATTGCAGGGAGCTGAAATAGACGACCCTGGGGGTCCCTTCCAACTCTACAATTCTATTATTCTAAGACAGCTGTGGAAAAGAAGGAGCAATAAACTAGCCAAATAACAAAGGCCATCTCTCATCTACTTTGATAATACAACCCACTGATTCCTAGAAGAGGAAACAAGGGGTTAATTCCAGAGTACAACCTGAATCCTCCCCAGGCAGTTTGAGAAGGTTCCTTGTGACAGAAAGTTGAGGACTGTGTGTGTGTATGTGCAATATAGAGAGAATGGTGACTGCTGCTGTGAAGGAGGCAGGGAATAAACAAGGGACTTACTTTTGTAGCTGGCAGCCCAGGGCTGATAGCCGTAGTAGCCGGTAATCCGTAGAATCCTTTCCTCAATGGAGGTGAGCCCCACGGTCGCACTGGTGAGGTCTTCCACAGATCGGGACCATTTCAAATCCTCTTTGATCGCCTCATCCACCACTAGGTATTTCAGCTGCCGGAGTTGAGGGCTGATGTCTGACAGCCTCCTGGGGCTGACGTCTGGAGATCTCCTCATGCCACTAGAGGCAGAGACAAGAGAGGTGGGTGAGGAGAAGGTACGGCAAAGGCGAATGTAATAAATGCAAACCCTCCCAGGAACAAGGTGTTAAGAATGCAACAAAGAGGAATAGAGGCAGCTGCCTTAGAATCCCAGAATTGTAGAGTTGGAAGGGACCCCCAAGGGTCATCTAGTCCAACCCCCTGCAATGCCTTATGTCAAGCCCCACCACCAGTCCACCTAGCTCAGTATTGCCTACACGGACTGGCAGCGACTCCCCAAGGTTTCAAGAAGGCGTCCTTGCTACCCCTACCTGGAGATGATAGGGATTAAACCCGGGACCTTCTGCATGCCAAGGCTGCGGTCCTTCCCCGCTGAGGGCACTGGGCACAAAGCGCAAACCTCAGGCGAGTTCTACTACTATTTCGCTTAGTACAACGATTTGTAGAGGGGTTTTCCCCCCCCCCCTCATAAAACGTGGTCTACTTTGGTCTTCTGTCAATAGGCGCCGAGCCCCTCCTCCTGCGAGCCCGCCCGGACTGAGCCCAGCGCGACGCCGCTCTCCGCGCACCCCGAGGGGCTCGAAGCTGCCGCGAGGGAGCGCGCCTTCCTCCTCCGCTCCCCGCCGAGCTGGCCAGGAAAGGCTCCGGGCGAACTTTCCGCCTTTCCGCGCCAAAACCACCACCTCCCTTCTCCACACAAACACGCCGCTTCCTCCGCTTCTCAGACCCAGCGAGGAGGAGAAAAGACGAGCGCGGCCGGGAGAAAGTGAGCAGCAAGCAGGAGGAGAGGCTGAAAACTTTGCTCCCGGTGTCCCTCGTCCTCCCTCACCGGGTCGGCGCCAAGGCGCGGCGGCGGCCCCCCGGGAGAAGGGGAATGGCTGCGTGAGGGAACCTTTGCTGCGCGCGACGCCCCCCACGCCCAGCCCCCCCTCGCCCCCCACTCACATGGCGACGGTCTTGCCCCTGGCCGTGCCGTTGGGGAACTCCCGAATCCCCATAGGGAAGAGCAGCGGGGGAGTGGGGGCTCCCAGGCTTCAAGGAAGGTGCAGCCGCCCCGGGCTGGCGGGCTGGAGAGACGGGGCGGCGGCCCCCGCGCGGGTCGCCAAGGCGGGAAGAGGACGGAGGACGGAGCCGGAGCTAGCGCTTGCCGCCGCCGCCGCCGCCGCCGCGCAGGCACGGAGTTTGGAGCGGACGGCGAAGAGCTGCTGCTGCCGCCGCCGCCGCCGCATGAGAGTCCGCCTGCCTGAGTCCCCAGCGCGGGCGAGGCGTCGGCTCCCGGCTGCAACCTGCTGTCCGTGTCTATTGCTGCTGCTTGCTTGCTGCTGCTGCTCGCCGCCGCCGCCACCTCTCCAGCAGTGAAGCGAAGGAGGAAAGCAGCGCTCGTCGTCGCCCCCCTCGCAGGCAAGCGCCGCTCTCGCTCGCCTCTTCTCGGGGGGGGAAATGCCGCGCGCCCCTCAGGGGGAACCCGCTCGCCCTTCTCCCGCTTTCCCTCCGCGCGGTGAATGTGGCGCGGCGGCCGACAGGGGGAGCCCGTGCGCACTTCGTGGGGAGGGGGAGGGAGCGAGGCCGCCATAGAGAGCGGCGCCCCTCCTCCTGGCTTGGGAAGAAAGGCAGCGGCTGGGAGGCAGGCGCCCTCTGCGAAGGCTCGAAACACACTTCTCAGATTAGTTTCTATTTGATCTCAGCGTGGAGCGGGTTGTATATTCTTGAAGAGAGAAAGGGGGTTTTATGCGTTTATTTCCAAAGGGGTAGGAGAATTAGCTCGCGCAGCAATAGCAGTCAGTCCTTACATTTGTTATTGGTGATGAGGATGATTTTGGAAGAGAGAAAAAAAAGGGGGGGGAAGGGAAATATTACGGATCCAGCTCCTTCATAAGTAGTGAGTGAGGTAGCCGCATTTTGGGTGTCAGGAAAGGGCACCAAGTGGTTAGTCATTTAGTTAGCTGTAATTGTGTTTTTTACGACCCAGGAGCGGAGAGGTGCTTGTGGGATTTTCGGCCTCAGGTGCCAAATGGACTTGGCTGGCCTTGGGTACTGTGCGTCTTGTCTTGGAGGTGCAGAGAGAGGAGATTTGCTGTCCTGCTGCAAGCAGCAAAATGTCTTGGGCCAACCTGCTCTGTGATTCAGCCATTTGTCATAGCAAAGAGCATCCAAGGGGGCAGAACACCTTTATTGCATGCAAAATGGCCCAGGTTCAATACCTGGAAACTCCAGGTAAGGTAGGGCTCCTGTCTGAAACCCTGGAGAGCGACTGCCACTCTGTACTGGGCTATTGAAGGGTCAATGGCAGTTTCCTATGTTCCTGTCCCCCCTGCCCCCACCACTCCATGCCTCTTGAGAAGGAGGGAGAATGAGAATGATCTTCAAAATGAGGGTCAATTGAAATCAGCCCAGGAATGCTTACTCAATCAGCCAGTTTTTGTGAAAATCCAAATGGGAGCTGAGAGCTCCTTCCTTTGACCTTGGAATCTTTCTACTGCTTCTTCTATTACATGACAAATAATGACAGCAAAGCCAAAAGCAGAAGCCCCATCAAGAGGCAAGGTGAGGCAGCTGCCTAAGCTCCCAATTGTGCCATTAAAGGAGGCAGAATGAACCCGATATAGGCAAGTCTGACCCAGAATGTTTTGTGATGTTCTCCTGCCCAGTCTCCACTGAAATTAGTGTGAGCTGCTCAAGAACATGGTGGTGCTATATTCACAACTAGGAACATAGAAAGCTGACTTCTACTGCATCTAGTCAGTACTCACTGGCTGGGAGGACCTCTCCAGGGTTTCAGCCAGGGATCTTTTCCCAGCCCTAA
The DNA here is from genome assembly GCF_965113315.1 of Podarcis vaucheri. NCBI lineage: Eukaryota > Metazoa > Chordata > Lepidosauria > Squamata > Lacertidae > Podarcis > Podarcis vaucheri. Next base: position 48,707,842 of record NC_138761.1, read on the forward strand.
CTGGAGATGCTGAGGATTGAAGCTGAGACATTTGGCATGCAAAGCAGATGGTCTACAATTTTCGGGACTTCATCAACTTTCGGGGTGTTCTGGTTTTTACTTTTTGAAATATGGCAGCCCTAGCTGTGGATAATTTCAATGGGGATGCCTTACAGCAGGCGTAGGCAAAAGACAGATTGGAACCTACTGGCAGATATCTGAGCGATTTGCAGTAAATTGGTAAGGGTTTCTGAATCCCAGCTGTTTTACAACAAAATGGCTTTTCCCACCTAAAGTAAGATGATGAAATGAAGAAAGCTGGATAGGAGAAGGGCTGTAGGCTGGTGGTGCAGAGCACATGTTTGCATGCAGAACGCCCCACCTTCAATCCCTGGCATCTCCAGTTAGGGTTGCGTGATCTTCCTGCCTTAAATCCTGGAGAAACACTGCCAGTCAGTTTGGGCATTGCTAGGCTAGATTGAGCAATGGTGTGACTCAGTATAAGGCAACGTCCTATGTTACCTCTTGTGTGTAAGGACTGTAAGTGGAAACCAAATGGTTCTCCTTCAACTCCCCCCCCCCCGAGGTACCTTCCAAAAGAATAGGAGGGGAGGGTGCAAATTCACTCTTCCCTCCCATAATGCCCACACCATCTATTCCGGGGAGTCCCAGGCATCCAGAACAGATTGGGACACAGCAGTGTGGGGGTGCGGGTGGGCAGAGAATCAGCAAACATTCCCTCCTTCCTCTTCCATTAATAGTCACTTCAGCTGGAGCAACTGGATACAACTCTGTGAACTCAGTACAGTTATAATACTGCGGGGAGGGTGTTATATATTCAGAATGCATTCAGAGACATCCTGTTTTGTTTTTAAACTATGGCTGTGGTAGAATGAGCTTGGGGTTCTAGAAAAAACAAAGACGATCAGACAAGCCTGAAGTCTGCACCCATGCAGGTATGGCCATTTTAAATCCCAATTCACAAGCTTGTATGCAAAGGGCCATTCCAAATATTTGCTGCAAAAAGCTGCAGGCAATGGTGGATCCCTGTCTACTAATGTGTTACCTGCATGGTATACATTTGCCATAGCAATGCATTACTGTTTTAAGCATTCTAAGTGTACATTTAGAACATTACAGGCTTACACCAAAAACGGGGTGTGTGAGGTGGACACCCTTGCAAAACAAGTGCAGCTAATCCAGGTAGTATCTTTTAACATGGCTTGTCTCTCATAAGCATTCTGTTTTCCTGATAACGGTGCAGTCTCCCGGGTCCTGTGTGATTTACATCCCTTGCTGCTTTGGGATCAATAACACCAGAAAGATTAAAAAGCTGGTGAAAGCAAGAAAGCCTATATAGCAACTTCTTGATATGCTGCTCATGGAGGAAAGTGAGAATGACCCTAAAGTGTCATTCTGCAGCCCATTTGTCCCTGATAGCCATCAAATACAGCAGCCTCTCAAATTCAGTTTCAGCAGCAGCCTGGAACTTGGTCTGAAGCAGAGGCAAGCATCTCAGTGGAGATGGGGCTGAGCTTGAGACAGGGTTGTGCCTCTTCGTTCCTGATACTTGGTTGCCAAAACAACATTGCTGGGGGGGCAGCACTCCCCCCATTTCTTCCCTCTGCAAAATTATGAAAGGCATTCGAGTCCTCATCTGCTTCTTTTGCTTTTGTTCCTCTATAATGCACCATGCGTATTGGTGATGCATTACAGAGGAACAAAATATATATTCATCTGACAGTTCCTTATTAACGGAGGACTTCTGGGTTTTTTTAACTGTCCAGCAAACGGCAAACAAAATCCATCCAAACATGACCTTAGCACTAGGAAAATGAGACAAGATTCATGCATGTATCACATCTAGTGGCCAGACTGCATGTTACATTAAATGTGCAATTGCATTTAATGTACAGTGGTACCTTTGGTTACAGACGCTCCAGCTTACAGACTCCGCTAACCCAGAAATAGTACCTTGGGTTAAGAACTTTGCTTCAGGATGAGAACAGAAGTTGCATGGCGGTGGCGCAGTGGCAGCGGGAGGCCCCATCAGCTAAAGTGGCACCTCAGATTAAGAACAGTTTCAGGTTAAGAACGGACCTCTAGAACGAATTAAGTTCTTAACCCGAGGTACCACTGTATATCTATTTTGGGTTTTGCCTGTAAATCTTTGCTGAAACAGCAAACTTGTCTAGTAGGGCCCACTGGGAGTTGTCCAAGGTCCTGATATTCCTGGCCTGACCCATTGGAGCCTCCAATAGTCATTCCCACTTTCCCTGTAGGCCTCATGACCCAGCAGAACAGAATAATACCCCTCTCTCCATACACCACCATCCCGATCCCCCTCCCATACTATGACACCAGAAAACCCATAAGACAGACAGTTACATTGAACATAATCGTATATTTAACATAACATGTAGTTTGGCCCTCAAATGGGAGATGTGATATAAAGGAGCCTAGCTGATCTAGCTGATCAACAAGGTACTTGTGTGTACCAAGAGATCAGGAAGGCGAAGAGGATAATTTTTAAATTATTTTTACTTGTAATGAGATACGTCATGTGGCACCATCCATTCCTTTTTCCTGGCTGTGTGAGTCCTCTACTAAAGTGTAAGTTATTTCCACCGGCAGTGTATAGTTTCTCCTGGTTCAGCATTCTTATGAACAGAGGTATATACAACTAATTGGCGCAGTGAAGTGAGACACTGGTTCAGCTCACATCTCCGTCATATTCTGTTCATCTTGTTCCTCTGACATGGAGAAAAACAACAAAACGTGTCATCGTCATGCAGGATAGAGTTCTCCATTTTAACTCTGGAAAGATTCATTTACCTGATTTCAAGGGGGTGAAGTTGTAGAACACATTAACTGTGATCTGCTTGCAGGGCAGGAGTAACTGATGGGCAACAAAAATGCCCACTTCAGAAGGAAAATTAAAAGGATCCTATAAACATAGAGTTGGCAGGGGGGTCTGAAAGGCCGTCTACTCCAACCCCCTTGCCAATGCAGGAAATCTGCTCCAGCATCCATGGCAGGTAGCCACTCAGCTTCTGTTTAAAAACCTCTAATGATAGGTTTATTTTATTTGATTGTTAGAGGTTTCTTGTAGCATGTAAGTACGTATGAGGCATGGGGTAATGTCTTGATCATCTTGCTTGTGAAAACAGAGATAATAGAAGGTGGATCAATCTGTAGTTATTGGTCTTGTTAATAAACATGGTGGGGATGACACAGATCTAAATTGGTATGCTTAGACCTGGATGGATCTCTACCTAGTGTTTTATTCTGATGGTTGCAAAGTAAGTATTTCAAAGAAACAGCAGAAGAACTATCAATACGCTATGTATCAATATTTTCTCTGGAGCCCAGAATCATCTGGCTATCCTTCAGGATCTTTAAGGAGACATTACTTTGAAAATGGCATTGTTCATGTTCATCTTTATGACTACACTACCTGTTCTACAATACATTCACCTTCATTCACTTTGGCTTGTCAATGTTTTCCCAAGGAAGCAAACATTTTTTCACCAAATAAATGAGTCAACCTAGAGGCGGATAGTATGATTGGCATGACAATTTAGATGTGCTTAGACCAGTGTCAGAAGATGCATTATGTCATCTTACCTACGTTCAGCAGTACATATGCAGAGTAAAGACAACGGACTAAGTATATTCCTTTTATCTGCATTGTGCATGCCATTAATGTAGGACAGGACAAAGGAAGCTACTTTAAAACAGAAGATATACTATGCCCAATGTATTTTTTACATGTGAAATACAAAATAGTTAATGCAAAAGTCAAGGAGTTTCATATCCAAGACTCCTGATTCCCAATTAAGGCTACAGCAACACAGTCCAAAGCAAACTGCCACGAACGTCCTATTGAAACCAGTACTACTTACCTGTATTTCCAAGACAGGCTTCTTATAAAATATTTATATTTAGAATTGCAGCCTGATCTTTTCAGAGAGCTCTCACTGAGTTCAATGGGACCTATTCCAAGTAAATGTGCACAGGATTGCAGGCTCCAAGCCCAACACCTCCAGTTCTTTAGATGACTGAGCCATATGTGGTTTCTTTGCTGAGGCATGCCACAATACTACACGTAAGATAAAAGTTATTTCCGCTAAAGGGACAGAGAGCTTTTGGCTCTCCAGATGTTGTTGCATTCCAACTCTTAGAGATTTTAAAATATTAATGGTTTATAAAGGCTTTCAAATAAATAAGGGCATATGACAAGCCTGCTGCATCAGGCCAATGGCCCTTCCACTCCAGCATCCCGTTCTCTGGCTAACCAGATGCCTTTAGGAAGCCTGCAAGCTGGACATGAGCGCAGCTGCAGTTTGCTCACTGGTGCTTCCCAGCAACTGTTACTCAGAGGCATAATTTCAGATGACATGGTCCATGGTCTGGGATTATGCGAGTTGTAATCCAGCAGTATCTGGTGGGTCATAGACTCCCCATCCATTTTCAATTCATTCACCTGGATGAGTATTTCCGGTTATCACTCCAAGATACCAGGCAGCCCCCCCAACCTTCTACCCAAGAGCCTTTTTCAGGAATTGATGGTTATTGAACCTTGTACCTTATACCTTGTAGCATGTGTTTTGATAGTTTATTGCCAAGTTCTAGATTTGAAAAGTATTATTAAATAATTTCGTCAACAGTTTAATCCAACCCTATTTATTGAGAATCAGTTGAATTCCCATTTTTTATGGATAGAGGCTTTAAAGTAATAAATAGTATTGATTACTGGCAATGGTCATTTTTGTGCCACTGTGAGTCATAATATTTGTGAGCATGGGGCTAATTGAATAACCCAGCAGCACTGGCTTGCTGCTATTGCTCTGACTTCAGACATGGCTAAACTAAAGCAACTATGTATGAGTTTCATTCATATATATATATATAATGTGAACATTCCCAACCCTTTGTTCAAAAGAACTCTCCTTGCTGTCCCCTGGCACTTTAATAGGAATGGCATGCTCCTCTCTGCCATTCTTTTCTCTTGCCACAAGACTCTACCCCAGTGTTTCCCAACCTTGGGTCTCCAGCTGTTTTTGGACTACAACCTCCATCATCCCTAGCTAGCAGGGATGATGGGAATTGTAGTCAGAAAACAGCTGGAGACCCAAGCTTGGGAAACACTGCTGTACACCCAGGACCCTCCTGCTTCCCCTGTATAATGCACCTTTTCACTTGCTTGAGGTTAAGGGAAAGATGTTTCCCAATATCTCAAATAAAACGTGATAATACTTCAGCCATTATGAACCTTTAGAACAAAAGGGAGAACCTACATCCCTCCAGAAGATTTGGACTCCCAACTCCCACCAGCCCCAGCCAGTATGGCCCATAGGAATGATGGGAGTTGCAGCCCAACGACGTTCGGAGGGCCATAGATGCCACACTGTTCTCAGAAGAAGGATAAATAGATATATGCTAGAGGTGTGCAAAGGATTTGGATCAATCCTAAACCTAGAGCAGGAGCACAGCCAGTTCAAACAGACATGGGGCATATCAAAGCCAAAACAGGATCTCTCCAATGCTGCCTGTACCAAAGTTCACTTTGTGGTGCTTCAGATATCCAGATTAACAACACACCTAAAGGCAGTGTGTCTTCAAAAACTGAAACATTTCTTCCCAAGCTTGCCATATAAAGAAAGTGCCAGGGTGGGTATAAAGAGAAGATTTCTGCAGCAGACAGGTCTAGCTGTGAATAAGAGGGAATTATTGTGCCAAGGCTCTCCAGTCAGAGTGCTGGGGTATCGCCTTTCTCTTGTCTATCCTGTGCTCTTTGCTAGTTCTGCTAGTAATGCTTGCTTGGGATGCTGGATCTTCAAGTCCTTTTTTTGTCAGCGCTGCATGTCAAAACACTCCTGTCAAATCAGCTTTCCACTTATTAGTTGTTATGACCTTTGGAACCAATTGAGCGGAAAACAAGCTTAAAGTGGTTCTCCTCCCCCATCCATCATTATTCCCTAGCTCCCACGCCTAACCTTCTGAAACTGTGCAGGTTACCTTTCTCAGGGCACCTCTATGATATATGTCATTTTAATAATAAAATAGTTGTGCCAAAAAATGCAGGGAGGGAAGGAAACCCCTTTTAGTTTTTCACACACACACCAATTAACTTAAAAGTGCGTAGCACACAGACACAGAAACACAACACCAACCCCTGAACCTAATTGTAATTTGGCAGGTTTCTAACCTTGGGTGAGAATCTTGCTCTTGGTGCTTCAGAAATGCATCAAAGTGGGATCTGAACTTGCTTGCTGTGATGGAATAATAATTAATAATAATAATAATAATAATAATAATAATAATAATAATAATAATAATAATATATTTTTACCCCGCCCATCTGGGTGGCTTACAACATATCTAAAAACACAATAAAAACACCCAGTATTAAAAACCTCCTGATACACAGCTGCTTTCAGATGTCTTCTAAAAGTTGTGTCATTCTTAATCTCCTTGACATCTGAACAGAGGGTGCCACTACTGAGAAGGCCCTCTGCCTGGTTCCCTGTAACGTTGCTTCTCGCAGTGAAGGAAATACCAGAAGACCCTCGGAGGAGAACCTCAGTGTCTGGGCTGAGCGATGTTGGGTGGAATGATTGCCTTAGTATGATGCTGAATTCCTCCCTGTGTCTTGAGGACGGTGTACACTCCTGGTAGTGGCATTGCTGCCATTTTCCTAGATGGGCAGGCTGGAGGCAAGGTCAAAGCTACATGAGCACACCCAGAATTTGGCAGAAATCCAATATTTATGAAGTGTGAACACTCTCAGAAACAAGCTTTTTTAAAAACAAGGAAGACGTCTCTCTGTTTCTGACATTTTTCTACAGCGGACAAATTTTCTATCTTCCAATGTGTTCACATTAAAGGGACAATAGGAAATTAATTAAGTGTAAATATTTGTTGACTGAGAGATGTTTGCTGTATAAGAAGGCAGGCTTATGCAATGTAAACTTGTGAAGATGTTCCAGAAGGCCTGTAAACTCCATCTTGGTCATCAAGGTTACCCTGGGACCAATTGGTAGTTGTGGCAAGAATGAGCTCATATATGTTTATTCACTTGCTTTGATATGTGCTAATTGGCTTGCTTTGATGCAGTGCATATCTGTTGGCCTGTGATGCTAGGCTCTGACCATAAAAATTGGATGTTTGCCACCTATGCAAACTAAGTTGCTGAGTTACAACTTATTACTAAACTGAAAACTATGGAGAGACTTTGTCTGTACAGAGATATTGGATTCTTGTCTCATTACATATGCTAAAGCTATTTTTGGTCATCTGCATACTATCCCTTGCTTTTTCCTATAGGACTAATTGTAGTCATTAACAGTCGTCAACAGGTTTACCATACCCATCTCCTACTACCCTTCTGAGAAAAACCCCACTCCACCCTCCCACTAGATATAAGGGTCTGGTGACTTCTGTTTCAGTGTATCTGAAGAAGTGTGCGTGCACACGAAAGATTATACCCAGAACAAACTTAGTTGGTCTCTAAGGTGCTACTGGACAATTTTTAATTTTTTTAAAATTTATTTCGACTGCATCAGACCAACACGGATACCTACCTGAATCTGCCACCTCTGCAGGTGGACTAATAGGAGGTTCTGACCAAACTGACATATGCTTAAACATTTTTTTTTGTATAAGTAATGTATAAACATTTTCTCAGGTACAGACGAGCGATGATGGCGGCTTGCTGTTTCAATGTCCGACCTGAATCTGTAATGGCAGCACAGGTTACGATAAAGCACTAGAATTGATCACTCTAGCATTTTTGACATCATTCTTTGGTAACCCTACACCAAACCACTCTCAGGGGCCCCCCTTTAGCAAAATGTAATCATACTGCAACCATATTGAAGCAAGTTCTTGGTTCTCTGAGAAAATCCTTCCAGGAACATTGTGCTGGAGTCCAAAGAAGTTATGTTTTAGGTGCATTGAATCTGTTGCTTAAAAGTTCTTACGGATTCTGAGCACAGACACCAGTGAGCGAGATACACATGCTGCAACTCCCTTTTCTGCACAGCTACTTAGGGAATGGGAAGCAGGGCCGCTTTCCCACCATAATCTCCATTTGTGGGGTCCACCACCACCATTTAGTTTTGGAAAACAGCTTTCCACTGATTTGATCTTTTTGCCTGTCAAACAAAAAAATAAAAAATAAAACGCCAAGATGCTTCATTAACATGCTTGGCACTGAGCTGCATTGGCAGCAGCCTGCTCTTGTTCTGCCAAAGGGCACAGGCTGTGGAAATTCAGGAAGCTTCAAATCATGTTTGTTAGTTAAGTCAGGAGCAGGTGACCTTCTGAGAGGACCTTGATTCTAAGGTATCCTGATGTATTTTCCCTCCCCTACCACTACAGAAGGTGCTTAACAGGCAGAACAAAAGCAGCAAATAGCAGCAGAGTTTATTATTTTGGTTATTAAAAGCATCTTACTGAAATTCACGTCTGGTGTATTTTCTTTGCCCATTAAGATCAAAATGCAAATTCAAAACCTCCCACCAGTAATCCTCTCATGATTAGTAATGTGTTTGGTGTGCATTGAAGCCAATAATATTATAATCTTAACATCCCAACTCTTAACTGCTACACTTAAATGTATAAAAATAAAAGTTAAGCTGATCCTCCATATGTCTAAAGGATATTTCCTTCTGAAAGACCTTTAAGCCTGATTCACATATCCATGTACATCACTTGATTAAGAAGGATATCAGGAAACTGGAACAGGTCCAGAGGAGGGTGATAAAGATGGTGAGGGGCTTGGAGACCAACTACTCTTATGAGGGAAGGTTGAAGGAACTTATTTAGCTCGGAGAAGAAGCAATTAAGAAGAACAGGCAGCCTCAGTTTCTCCTTCATTAGTGAATTTTAAGCAGAAACTAGACGGTCATGGAAGCTGTGTAAGTGAGTTTCCTGGATTGTCAGGAAACGTTGGAGTAGATTAAATCTGAGGTCATTTCTAACTCTATGATTCGACACTCAACATTTAGACCAGGTTCAGATACAGACATTCTCAAACGCTTCATGCAAGCTCAGGTGATTAGAATGTTTCCTACCCACTGCAAGTCATGTTTTAAAATCTTTAAAAATAATAAGGATAAGCCCATTTCCAGGCAGAAAGTGTTGGTTTTGACCTATAAAGCCTTAAATGGCTCAGGACTGCAGTACCTCAAGCACCGACTCTCCCCATATGAACTGGCACGGACCTTGCGAACATTATCTGAGGCACCTGAGATCCCATGTGCTCTTGCCACGACTTGGCAGAGACAGGGATAGGCACTGGGCTTTTGTAACATTATGTTTAGGCACCAGGCAATGAAACATTCCATACCTTTTAAACTGGGATGTGTGAGTATTATTTTGGTTTGTTATTATGGTATGTGTTTTTCTGTTTTTATATTGTAAACTGCCCTGTGATCTTCGGATGAAGGGCAGAATATAAATTTAATTAAAAATAAATATAAGTATAAATGGTATCCAGCTTACCTTTTACAGCTTATGACTTTACTTTTTATCATCATTATTTTATTATCATTTAGATAGTGTTTGTGTTATTTGAAGTGCTACCTTCTTGGTAACATTGCCTCAAAGTAAAGCTTCATTCCAGAGATTTTTACCTAGCACAGATGACATCGAAATTGAAATTGAAAAAGAAAGATAATTTAGAACTACTTGAAGGAAGGTCATTTCCGTAGCTAGTACACCAACAACTTTAGGTAAAGGGACCCCTGACCATTAGGTCCAGTCGTGACCGACACTGGGGTTGCAGCGCTCATCTCGCTTTATTGGCCGAGGGAGCCGGCGTACAGCTTCCGGGTCATGTGGCCAGCATGACTAAGCCGCTTCTGGCGAACCAGAGCAGTGCACGGAAACGCTGTTTACCTTCCCACCAGAGTGGTACCTATTGATCTACTTGCACTTTGATGTGCTTTCAAACTGCTAGGTTGGCAGGAGCAGGGACAGAGCAACGGGAGCTCACCCCGTCGCAGGGATTCGAACTGCTGACATGATCGGCAAGTCCTAGGCTCGGTGGTTTAACCTACATCGCCACCTTGTGTCCCTACCCTAACAACTTTAAAAACCTTTAAAAAAATGTTACAGATGCTTTTTGCTACCCTAGCTCACTGCAGACAGTACATTAACCCAGGCGAGTACTCAGTTCAACCACCCCTGGCTGCAGTTATGAAGAATGAACATACATATCATAGGCAGAACTGCTGCTGGGATATCCTAGGGCTGAGTCATATTTCACTGAGGGATTGGACCTTTGCTGTGTGCGCTCCTCCAGTGTGGAATTCATTTCCTCCCGACATGCACTTCTCCTCCTCTCTCCTAATGAGAAAGAAAGTGGCTTCTTAGATGATATGCAGATTCCTTTCCAACTCTGTGATCCTGTGTTTGTGCTAGAAAACTATGATGGTTTAGAAATGCATGGCAGAAAAGTATTTTGTCTTAACTCACACCTTTTCACTGATCTCAGCAATTCCATTCCAGACAAAAATGTGCCTCTTGATGAGATTGTGGGATCGGAGTCTTCAATCAACATTGCACTCATAATAAATCATACATAACAGGCCTCCCAGACTCTCTCTACTATCAACACTGAATTCGTAAATTATGTAGGAAGAGCAGAGGAAGAATAAAGCTCTGGATCCCAGCAGGCCAAAAAGAGAAGAATGACCTGTGGCTAGAATGAGAATGTCGCGCCTGATTCTGTCACCGGTTTGTAAACACAGCTGGCTCTGCATTCCAGCAACAGCTCTTTAGCATTGATTCACAGTTCATGGAGCAAATGCATCTGCTTCCTTTTTATCACGTAATGCCGTGGCTAAACACCTTCATCTCCTTTAAAGTATAACTGGGAATGGCATCTCTGTAACCGTATAATGGAATTTACATGCAAGCCACGGCCAATTGTATGATCCCACTGTTTGTACCCATATGTCTGCCATATTTTGATGAGCAAAAAGGAGGACACATTGGCCAGTTTCTGCTTTTAACTATGGATCGCTATGACAACTCTCATTTTACATACCCATGAAAAGGAGCACATGTCCTGGAAAAACAGGACATATGGCAACCCAAGTTTGCAACTGCAAAAAATATAATTCATACAGCAAATGTGTTTTCTCTGTAGAGCATGAATCAGCTGGGATAATTATGAGTGTGGGAAGCCCAGGTTTAGACCCCTGCTTATCTATGCAACACACAGGGTGAGCAAATCACCTTCTCACAGCTTAGTCTCATAGCAATCGTATGATGTCAGTTAATGGCCAGACAGGGCATTAAATGTATCTTTGCACAGGCTGTGGACTTTTTCAAAATGCAAATAGCAGCTGCCAACAACATTCAGTGCCAACTTGCACTTATAGTCATGTTCAGTTTGGCCTTAACTTGATCCAATCTGAGGTGGAGTGCAGATATAGTTTCTGTTTTCCATCCTTTCCTACTGTTCACTTAAAAAAAAAACTTTTTATACATGTAGTTTTATAATCACTTCTTGGAAGTAAATAGGTTCCTTGGGATTTTTTAAAAAATCCCCAGTGTTGCTTTCTCTTTCAAGTTCAGTCCTTCAGATCTTGAGGGCTGATAAAGCTCAGACTTGTGTTGTTGTTTGTTGATGGTACGCCATTGCTGGGTGTTCTAAAGTCAGGAGTTTTTGATGGCTCCTTTTCATCTGCTGCGTGCTTTTCACAGACGCTGAGCTTCTACAGATCCCAACCAATTCTGAAAACAGCTTTAAATATTTGGCACCTATGAAAACCAGTTTGGTGGAGGCACTATGTGGCAATCATGAGATGTCTTTTAAACAGGGCAAAAGAAATATTAATTAATTGATCAAACCTTCAGAAATCTGTATGCAAATTAAATAATAGGTTAAAAAAACCACCTCTCAGTGATTATTATGCTTTTATTGTGTTATGCTATTATTTCCTTATCATTACTGCCTAATACTTTGTTGAAAGGTGGAGTGTGAATCAGTTAATGATAATGCTCAAGGGGGAAAGTATATTTATTTCCCTTTTTGAGACTGCATGCATATGTTACAACAAGCACCATTGAGAAGAAGCATTTGCTGCTGTCTTTATGAAAGATGGAGGAATGCTTGTTATAAGCAGTTACTTGCCACCAAAGTTTTTCTAAGTACCCTTATTATTATTATTAATTAAATTTATATACTGCCCTATGCTTGGAGGTCTCAGGGCGGTTCACAGAATATTTTAAAAAACAGCATTTTTAAAAAATCAAACAAATTTCTTGATTAATTTTTAACAGATCAAATTATTCTGAGTATACTAACCATTGAATACTTTTTAAAAATCTAAGACACCTGGGGCTGAATATTCTTTTCTGAATTGGAGTTATTATTTGCCAACATTGATGTGCTCCCTCCCATTGATCTATGAGCCCCAAGCTTTAGACTCCACTGTTTTCCCCTCAAATATATGCCCCATTGAAGTTAATGGGGTTTATACCAGCGTGGTGGGGTGCTGCCAGTCACTTGGCCTATCGGTTGTGTTGCTGATTTTTACCTGGGAGGTAGAAGGGGAGGGGAAAGTTGGCAGTGAAGTCAGTGCAGTGCAAACAAACTAGCGGAGCCAATGTGCTCTCCCTGCCAACACATTTGCACCCTACCAACCTTGATACTGCCTTGCCCTTCCCCCTCTACTGCCCAATAAGCAGCAGTAATGCAACCAGCCATCATGTCTTCCCCTACAGGCTTATTCCCAGATAAGGGTGTATAGGATTGCATCCTAAATGTTACAGTCCTGCTGCAACTTTGAAATATGCCATTTGCTATTACTCTCTGAAGTGCAATACAATAAAACAGTAAAATACAGTGGTACCTTGGTTTACGAACTTAATCCATTCTGGAAGTCCGTTCTTAAACCAAAGCATTCTTTAACCAAGGCATGCTTTCCCATAGCAGCGGGGGACTCAATTTACAGATGAAACACACTCAACAGGAAGCGGAACATGTTCTGCTTCCAAGGCAAAGTTCACAAACCAAAACACCTACTTCCAGGTTTGCAGCATTCTTAATCCAAGTTGTTCATAAACTAAGCTGTTCTGAAACCAAGGTACCACTGTACCAAACTTTTAGTGTTTTGGATCTACCAGACAGCTCATAGTTCTAAAGAGGTAGACTCTATCGGATGTCAGGTTAAAATTATCCAGATATAAAGGCTTCCTTCTGAGATATGTGGTCAAGATCCAACATAGCGTTAGCATAAGAAGCAGGAGAGTTAACACTTTTGTGCAAGCTAGTTTTCTTGCACAAGCAGTAGCAGTGTAACAGGACAAAACGTGGCACAATACTTACAGTGCCCTAAGCCCAGAGGCGGTTTTATGGTAGGCTGACCGGTTTGGCCGCACCAGGTGTCACGCTGCAGGGGGCACCACAACAATGCTGTAGAATGGAGTGCAAGAAGTACCGGGGGGGGGGGAGGTTTGCCACTGGATTTTAGCATTTGCATAGGGATCCACTGAAATTTGAGAGCCCAAAGTCCCCCACTGCTAAACCAACTGCTGGATTCAACTACTGTTCTATGTTAAGAACAGGGCTCTCACTGAATGACAGCATCAGGCCCAGTTGCTGGATTGCCTTCTACCCTTGCAGCCATGTGTGTCAGGGCTGTGGATGTAATGGCTCCATCACTCTTAAAGGCTGAGGGGTAGAGAGTAAGAATTGCTCCCTTAAGTCTGGTCATGGAGTGCATAAAGAAGAAGAGTTTGGATTTGATATCCCGCCTTTCACTCCCTTTAAGGAGTCTCAAAGCGGCCAACATTCTCCTTTCCCTTCCTCCCCCACAACAAACACTCTGTGAGGTGAGTGAGGCTGAGAGACTTCAGAGAAGTGTGACTGGCCCAAGGTCACCCAGCAGCTGCATGTGGAGGAGCGGAGACACAAACCCAGTTCACCAGATTACGAGTCCACCGCTCTTAACCACTACACCACACTGGCTCTCCACAACTGTGGGGTTTTTTGTAGCCCCCCAGGTCTTGCACCCTCCTTCATTAAATGGGAACCAAACAGCACTTTCCTACAAACTGTTAAGTAAAGTTAAGTAAAATGGCTATTTAAAAGTGATTGTTAGGGAACTGGTCAAAAATGGTTGTTCTATTGAATACTAAGCAGCTCTCAACAGAGTAAGTAAAATTCTTCTCCAAGTGGGAATGAAAGGGTTGAGCAAACCTTATTCTAAAATGTTCAAGAAAGGCAAAAACAGCACATAGCTCCAGAGCAGCTTCTTGTTGTTCTTTCTCTGCAGACAAAGCAAGATGCCAGAGATATTCTCTCCCACAGGCTTCTTTCAAATTAGTGGTTAGTGCTCAGGAAAGAGAAGAGGAGTGAGAGCTCTCCAGCTGGTTCCGTGTCACATGAACACTTTGCAGTTTTGGGAGATGGTTCCAACAGTGTGAAACAAAGACCTACATCTACAAATGAAAATGGGCCGTCTGCTAAGTCTAATAATTATTATATTTTCGCTTATTTTTTATTTTATGACACTAACATGTTACTGGAGTCAGGCTTGTTTTGCTGCTGGTTCTTACATTTCCCAAGCCCATACTGTATATATTTCTCATTTACCTCTTTGTCTTGGGGTGATTTTTATTTTTTGCAATGACCTAGCAAAAACCAACTGTTTGTAATTTTCATGGTATAGTTAGTGTCATCTCTGTATCTGGACTTCTAACTCTGAAAACAGACATCACTAAGTAGCAATGCCACACTGAGGGTTGGGGAAGAGATATATCTATCTATCATCTATCTATCTATCTATCTATCTATCTATCTATCTATCTATGCATTTTAATGAAAAACCACCCAATTCTCACTTTGTGCAAATCAAAACAAAGCTATCCTTCTGGATTTGCACTGCTCCAAATTTTGTGACACAGTGTTCCAACCAAGCAATTTATATAAAAATGCCTATATTAGGTAAATGATTTCCATAAAAATGCATGAATAAGTGAAAAGCACATACAAAAAAGCACCATATTAGGGGAGATTGCTTGCAAAAATGTGCATATTAGACAAAAATATGAACTTTTGGATAAATTCACATATTTTTTTAATGATGATTTAAAAAATAATCACAAACTGACCTGGAAATGTGGAGAACAGTATTTAAGATTGAAAAACTGAGAGCAACTGAAATGGACAGATTCATCCATCCCTAGCCACATCTTTCATGGCTTACCGGTATATGGCTTCCAGTCTAAATTAAAAGCTACATTTGATTGAAAGCTAGTTTCCAGAGTTTATGAAAATAGGATCTGCATCAGTGGGACTGGTTCAAGCAAGCCATTGCAGCTCAGTAAGAATCCTGAACATAATTTGTGGCAGATTAGAGGACACGATGGGTTCAGAGAATCTTCCTTTCATTCTGATTCGTAGAGGAGTGAGGCAGCCAATATGTCTAAACAAGTCTTCGTTAACCTGGTACCCTCCAGATGTTTTGAAGTATGACTCCCTTCAGCCTCAACATGGAGTTGATGGGATATTATCCAAAACATCTGGATAGCACCATGTCTGAAGAAAGGCATATTTCTAACACCACCTGCTTGCAGCTTCCTGCACATACTATGGCACATTGCAATGTGCTCCTATTGTAGGTGTCCACTCTTGCTAGACCAAAAACACAAGAGTTTAGAGTCAAGGTTAGCCCTTATTAATCTCCTTTATTTCCATACTACATTGTTAGGCACATACATAATTCCCCCACTGAAATCAGTGTGGCTTAAAAATGTTTATTTTAGTTGGATTGTGCCCTTGATTCTTGCTTGTGAGAGCTCAGTGGAACACATGTATTTTCTGTGAGGGGCACATTGTGTTCCATGACAAGACCATAGAGAATTGTTAAGAACATAGAGGATATATATTAATTGGGACACACAATTCCTTATATCTTTAGAGGAGTTTTTGAAAAGACTACTGTAGATCATCTGAAATAAATGCATTTTCTGATATCTATACACCAATGAATAATCTAATTACAGCATGCTAATATATGGTTCACAAAAGAATGTAGGTATTGTAGCTGTCAATCTGCCTTTTATAGCGACACCATGTAGATAATAGATTCTTAAATAAACAATGAAAAATGTTAGACTTAGCAGTGCATTTTGGAAACTGTGGAGCAGTACAATATTAAATCATCCTTCAGCATAAGACCTGGAGACATGTAGTTTTATAAAAGTTATGAGTAGATACTGCCCCTGGACTTCTTTATATATGATATTTTGAGATTTGCACTCTGGCAAATTAAGAATCTAACTTCATATATGCTTTTCTGTCTTATTCCCAGTATGAACAATAACTCAGAGCCCAGCTCTTTCATTTTCTTTAGGCGGCTGCTGCAATACTTAACACCCTTATTTTGGAGGAAGCATAACTGAAAATAATGAGATGCACTTCCAGTACACAGGTTTGTTCAGCAAAACAGTGTCTCATACAGCACTTATCAACAGTGCCCATTCCCACTGCCAAGATCTATTTAAATTGTTTACTGAGAAATCCCATTTAACAAAGCTCTCCTGCAACTTTAATTAGAAGCTTCCTCCTTACTGCTTCTGTTCCATAATTGCTTATAATATACAACAGTATATTCATTTTTCATGCTTCCCAGAGCAATTCTATGCATGTTGACTCACAAGGCCCTGTGGGGTGGGAGGGCTTGGTTCCAGGTAAGAGGCACAGAGGATGAATGGAGTCTTAATCTTTTAAATCATAATCTCATTAAATGCGCAGCACTTCCAAAAATAACATTTGATTTATTAGAGTCATCGAAACCACCTGGCAGCCTGACACCTTGAGCCCAACTAGGACAATTTCATTTGGTACCATGAAGGACTTCTGCATTTAACTTCTAGCAAGCAGCCCTGCTTATCCTGCATAATTTGCTTCCCTTGTCAGGTGATCTAAAATTAGTTCGCAGGTTTGAGGATTAATTCTCAAGTCATCCTGGTGGGGATTGGCGAGCGTTGTCCTTTACCTGCGGGGATTCTATATCTCTTAGAACTTTACTGAAAGCACTAACTCAAGGGTGGCTAACCCTGTCACCCTCCAGATGTTGTTGGAGTACAGCTCTCACCATCCCTGACCATTGGCCATGCTAGCTAGGGCTGATGGGGGTTGGAGTCCAGCAATAACTGGAAGGCATTGGCTATCCTTGTGCTAACCACGAGGTACCGGCATCTCCACAGAATGGAAAATAGCAGGGCTAGCCTTGTTGCTGGGAGATAATGAGGTTACTACCCCACTTTAAACTGTAGCAGGGAGGCTATGCACAATATTGCTGGAGATGGTGAGTGAGCACACAAGCATCGCTTTTAGAAGTCTTCAGTTGTCAAAGGAAACAGCAGAAAAGTAGTTGGAAACAGGTAGCTCCTTCAAAGTGGTGCAGGTGAGTGGCAGAGAGACTTGTGAATCACCAGGGAGTGATATTCAGGGTACCACCAACAGGTGTCCCTGGTGCAGAAAAACTGGCAACTGTTTTGCTTGTTGTTGTTGTTATAATGTTGTGAGATTGCAGAGTTTAAACAGGAAAAGTTTAATGGAGTCAAACAGAGGCAATATTAGGGGGCCACCCAGGCAGCCCAAGCTTTACATCCTTCCCATTTATAAACTTTTTGTTTTGTTTTGTTTTACTTTGCTGTCAGTTAGGCATGCTGCAAAGCAAAGGGCTGGTGGAGACCCCAACAACCTCCTTCTTACTTCGTGGAAGGTCCAATCCACATACTGTGTTTGTAAAAGGTAAAGGGACCCTTGACCATTAGGTCCAGTCGCAGACGACTCTGGGGTTGCGGCGCTCATCTTGCTCTGTAGGCCGAGGGAGCTGGTGTTTGTCCACAGACCACTTCTGGGTCATGTGGCCAGCATGACTAAGCCGCTTCTGGCGAACCAGAGCAGCACACGGAAACGCCGTTTACCTTCCCACCTATTTATCTACTTGCACTTTGACTTGCTTTCAAACTGCTAGGTTGGCAGTGTTTGTAGCATATGCAAATTGAGCTTGTGCCCCATGTCTTTTAAGTACCTACCAATCCTCCTAGACTACTTAAAAGTTGGTCAAACCTACTGGCCAGATTTGGTCTACAGACTTCCTATCTGTTAAAGAGATTGCTAGCTAAATAGCCAGTGGATGCTAGCTAAATGGCTAAGAAATATCTGTAATCAGAACTCGTTAAAAGCCCAGTAAACTATATTGGTATTCAGTTGCTGATTTTATCCTTGGAAGGTAACAGATGAAGCAGAAATAACCAAAGCAAAAGCCAGCCCAACTTTGCTCATTCAGCCTTTACTGAACCAAGTAAATTAGCTGTCAGAATTTTCTGACCTGGCACCAAGAAACTCCTGGCCTAAAAATATCTTAGTCCATCATCTTTAACCCATGGCAGATATCAATAATCTTTTGTCATGAGGTCTAAACATTGTTAGAGGCCTTTAAATGGGATTTCTATATGTCAGAAACACTACAATATTTTCATAATTTGTGGAAGACACTGGAGTGCAAAAGAATTGTGCACAATATTAAATAATAGTGCAAAATAAGAGAGAGATAACTGGCATACTGTCCTCTGTTAGAGGAGGAGGAGAAGAAGGAGAAGGAGAAGGAGAAGGAGATTTTTTGTTAATCATAACTTTGAGCTTTTATTGAGTTGTGCTGAAGTTTCAGAAAGTGAATCAGCAAGGATTTCATTAATTCTCACAGTGGCTATTAATGTGGTCTGAGACATACTGTAGTTGTCTCAGTGCCATTATATTGCACAGAAGTCAATGGAGGTAAACAGCACCTTGGGGAACAAATCCTTTGTGGCTGCCTTTGAGAAACCACAGATTAGCCTGTTAGCTGTGACATTTTTCACTTGCCAAACATTGTACCTCAACAGCTTGCTTCATGCAAATTTCATAATCCTTCAAAAAGAAGTATGTTGCTAGGTGAATGGTAAGGCATTTGCCAATTAAATAAAGTGCACAGAATTGTGCATTCTTGTTAACAACTTTGGCTCTGCAGTGGAAGCAAATTTTAAACAATACACATTGAAAGAAACAATTTCCCCTCCTCCTAGTTAGAGAACTGCAGAGCCTGTACCTACATGTCAAAGTGAGTTTCCTTTATATTCCTGTTAGTTACAAATCAGTTTTTCAGCAGCCAATAATCAACCAACTGTTACTTTTTGCTGCAATTCATTAGGTGACAAAGCAGTGATTTAACAAACTCCTACAACATTTAGGAGAATAGGCTCCATATTTCTTAGTCTTTGAAGACATGTTGATGCTTAGATTTCTCTCCCCCCCCTCTCTTGGCTTTGGTCTTCACATTATGTGTGAGTTTTTAAATGATGTAGGATTGTGTACGGTGGTGGACGGGTGTGGGCAGGCAGGTATATTGACAGCCAAGAAACAGTTTGTGAGTTGCATGGAGTCCATGAAATGCACTTAGGCAATCAGCAGTCAGAATCCCTAGCAACATCAGCCAGAAGAATGAACAACAACAAACAAATAATAAGAGGAAACTTGAGTGACACCACCCAGCCTTGCTGTCCTTGAAACTGGCCCGACTATTTTGCATATGGTACCTTTACCTAGTCACTGAGGAGACATCAACTGGCTGGTTCATCATTGTAGCGCTCAGCCAGAACAATGGGAAATGGCTCAGGGAAAGTACACAGGGACTCCCCTGAACTGTAAGCCAGGCTGCCGAGGCTCCTTAGAGTGCAATAAGACCAGTGTCAGCAGTTGAAACCTTCAGGAGGCTGAAGAAGAAGACACCACCGCAGTCCTCTCTAGCCTTTTCCTTTTGCTGCTATCAGCCTCCTCTAGAGGAGAGATGAAGAAGACTGCTGAAAGGCATCTAGCCTGGTGAGAAGACCCCTCCTCTATAAACTGTATTTAGACCAGGATGCTGAGGTTTCTTGGACTACAGCAAGACCATCATCAGCCACTGGAGGTTTATTGGCTGTTAACTTTTTTCTTTTCACTTTTTTATATTTATTGTTTCTTTTGTAATATTGAAGCTACCCTATGGTGGTTTTTCTCCTCTTTGAATTTATTGATGTGTTTTTCTCCTCCCTCCCCCGCTTAATATTTTGATAAGTGCCCTTTGGGCACATTTCAATGTGTGAAGGTGGCATATAAATCAATCAGATCAATGAGTGGGGAACTGACTGTGCAGACTGTATATTCCATTTCAGTTTTGCAATCAGCTGCAGCCTAGATGGGCCGAGAAGGTAGGAGGGGAATTTAAATGTGTGAAATATGGAAATCTGGTGAATTCCTCTGTTCCTTGAAATAAACAACATGAAGATGTGGCTCAGGAGAAGAACTTTTCTTTGACACCTGATTCTTCTTCTGTGGTGATCACTCTTAGCCGAGTAAGATTGTCTAACATGAATAGTAAGTGACTGTGTAGGCCAATTCTGAATCCACAAATCCTTCCACAGAGGGGACATTGGTTCCCGGGCAGGAGTTGATCATGGTGTGGGTTTGCTAAACATGCCTTTCTCTTAGCACGTTTCTCCCTTTTGTCCTGAGTTCGAGCATCTTCAAAGCCCATGACACCTTTGGTAAATGCTGTTCTCCAGTTGGAGCGCTTACAGGCCAGTGCTTCCCAGTTGTTGGTGTTTATAGTTTTCTTTGACACCTGTTGTCCACTTACTGCCTGATTGCTTGTTTCATGCAGCAACATCTGCTACAATGAAATTCCCTGCCTTGCCTCACATCATCTGCTTAGGAACCGCCATTTATTCCTCGTGGTTTGTGTTTTTCCAGACTTTCCACTCTGTAATCGACCAACCAACCAATATTCCTTTGAGAAATGCCAGCACATTTCTTTGAAAAAGACTTTCTTTGAAGTTTCTTTTTGGTAGATGGCAAGAGCTGTGGCTTAATTCTTTATTTTAAACACATTTATTGCATATAATACACCTTTCCTCTGCAAGTATATAGCCTTCATTGAGGGAAATGAGCAAGGCATCAAACTAACCATTGCCCTTAATATCAGGGCAAAGAAATACAGACTTTTACACCCAAACGTTTCTTCTGGACATTGTATAAAACAGGGTTTGGTATGCCTGTTCAGGTGTCACAGAACTGGAAGTAATATGGGTGAGTTCCAATTGCTGAGGAATTTGTGTGTAAAGGAAAAGATGCCAGGTTTTTAAGTAGACTTACCTTGAACTTACCTCCATGTAATTGTCCTGTTGTGGTGGTTCCTTATATACAGGTTAGCTCCAGTGTGCCAAAGCACACTCTCTGTATGAACACCTGTCCTCTCCATGGAAGTGGATGTAGAAGCTTGCAAGAGAAGCAAAAGGGATAGCTTAGTAGAGCATGGGACTCTTAATCTCAAGATCACGGGTTTGAGCCCCACATTGGGCAAACGATTCCTACATTTCAGGGGGTTGGACTAGATGACTCTCCCGGTCCCTTCCAACTCTACAATTCTACGATTCTATCATTCTAAGACATCTGCATTCACACTGCAACATTGTGGACCTCTTTGCATGGGAGCATATTGCAGCCTTCCCCAAACTGGTGTCTTCCAGATGTTTTGGACTATAAAAGGTAAAGGGACCCCTGACCATTAGGTCCAGTCGTGGCCGACTCTGGGGTTGTGGTGCTCATCTTGCTTTATGGCCGAGGGAACCGGAGTACAGCTTCTGGGTCATGTGGCCAGCATGACTAAGCCACTTCTGGTGAACCAGAGCAGCGCACGGAAATGCCGTTTACCTTCCTGCCAGAGCGGTACCTATTTATCTACTTACACTTTGACGTGCTTTCGAACTGCTCGGTTGGCAGGAGCAGGGACCGAGCAACAGGAGCTCACCCCGTCGTGGGGATTCGAACCGCTGACCTTCTGATTAGCAAGTCCTAGGCTCTGTGGTTTAACCCACAGTGCCACCCACGTCCCTGTTTTGGACTATAACTTCCTCCAATTTTTAACAGTTCTGGAAAACTGCAAAATTCAAATGGCAGAATTGCTTGTAAGAACGTGAGTCATTTTGCTACTATTATTAAATGCATTGACTTGAAATTGTCATAAATATGTAAGAGATATTTCTCCCCTTTCTTAGACATAAAGAAACCCAGTCCCTGTGGGATACAATGTAAAAGTTTTAATTAATTGAGGGAAAGAAAACCAGAAAGAATATGCATTGACTATCAATGGGGTGGCTCAATGCAACTGTGGTGGAAATGAGGCAAAAATGAATGGTGAAATCGGCAGCTTCTCTGCATACCCCACTAGTATCATCGTAGCCTGCTTTCCAAATGCTAATTGGTTCTCTTCAGAGAAAAGAAATTATCCCATCGATGCAGCCATCTCCCAGGGAATAGCCACCCAGACCACAAAAGCATCTATACTTGCATAGTTCACTCAGGTGGGATAGGAGCAGGGCCGGATTTAGGTTTGATAAGGCCCTAAGCTACTGAAGGTAATGGGGCCCTTCATATGCCCAGCTGTCTTTTGTCAACAACAAATTGTCGCTGTTTTTTGTGTTGAATATGTGCTATATTGTAATTTATGGACCTAATAGGTATCTAAAGCCATTTGAACATAACAAAATATGTATTTTATCGAAGTAATTGTTGAACTGAAATACAATTCAGAAAAAGCATATTAATATTAATATTTGTTTTTCCTTTACATTTTTTGCCCCCCCCCAAGAGAGTGGGGCCCTAAGCTATAGCTTGTTTAGCTTATACGTAAATCCGGCACTGGATATGAACTGCTCAGGAACCGCAAAGCCCCCCAACAGCCAAGAACTTTAGTAGGCTGCCACCTAGTGCTCATGGTTATTACTACAAGTGTAGTAACAGTTGAATACTTTTAAGGAGCTGTTTCAGGTATTGGTCTTTGGGACCTACAGATACAGAGAAACCTTCCTCATGCCTTGCTATTCTCCTCTTGCTACATTGTCCACAGAGATCCTTAAGCAAATCCCAACATCACAGTATACAAGAGGAAGGATGCAAGTAGCAAATGGTGAGTCTGAAGAAATAACATGTCCCAGAAAGTGGGAGAAGCAACAAGAGGAACAGCCATTTTAGATCTGGTCCTAACCAATGTTGATGACCTGGTTAGTGGGGTACAAGTGGAAGGATCATTAGGCACGAGTGATCATGCTCTTCTGAAGTTTACTATACAGCGGAAAGGAGCAGCCAAGCATACTAGGACTCAATTTCTTGACTTTAAGAAAGCCGACTTCATAAAACTTAGGGAAGTGCTGGGTGAGATCCCATGGACAGTAATACTAAAAGGAAAGGGAGTTCATGATGGCTGGGAGTTTGTTAAGAGGGAGATACTAAAAGCACAACGTCAGGCAATACCAGTGAGACGGAAACATGGAAGGTGCCTAAAGAAGCCAGGGTGGCTATCTAAAGAACTTTTAACTGAGTTAAGATAAAAAAAAGGATGTGTACAAAAAATGGAAAAGGGGGGAAACCACCAAAGAGGAATTCAAACAAATAGCCAGCATGTGTAGACACAAAGTCAGAAAAGCTAAAGCACAGAATGATCTCAGGCTTGCTAGAGAGGTTAAAAGCAACAAAAAAGGCTTTTATGGGTATGTCCATAGCAAAAGGAAGAACAAAGAAACAGTGGGGTCACTCAGAGGAGAAGATGGTGAAATGCAAACAGGGGACACAGAAAGGGCTGAACTCCTCAATGCCTTCTTTGCCTCAGTCTTCTCCGATAAAGGAAACAATGCCCGACCTGAAGAATTTGGAGCAAATGATTCAGCAGAGGAAACAAAGCCCAGAATAACTAAGGAGATAGTACAAGAATACTTGGCTAGTTTAGATGTATTCAAGTCTCCAGGGCCAGATGAACTGCATCCAAGAGTATTAAAGAACTGGCAGCTGTGATCTCAGAACCACTGGCAGTCATCTTTGAGAATTCCTGGAGAACAGGCGAAGTCCCGGCAGACTGGAGGAGGGCAAATGTTGTCCCTATTTTCAAAAAGGGGGAAAGAGAGGACCCAAATAATTATCGCCCAGTCAGTCTGACATCAAAACCAGGGAAGATTCTGGAGCAGATCATTAAGCAAACAGTCTGTGAGCACCTGGAAAGGAATGCTGTGATCACCAATAGTCAGCATGGATTTCTGAAAAATAAGTCATGTCAGACTAACCTGATCTCATTTTTTGACAGAATTACAAGCCTGGTAGATGAAGGGAACGCAGTGGATGTAGCCTACCTTGATTTCAGCAAGGCATTTGACAACGTGCCCCATGATATTCTTGTAAATAAGCTGGTAAAATGCGGTCTTGACTATGCTACCACTCAGTGGATTTGTAACTGGCTGACTGACCGAACCCAAAGGGTGCTCATCAATGGTTCCTCTTCATCCTGGAGAAGAGTGACTAGTGGGGTGCCACAGGGTTCTGTCTTGGGCCCGGTCTTATTCAACATCTTTATCAACGACTTGGATGATGGACTCAAGGGCATCCTGATCAAATTTGCAGATGACACCAAACTGGGAGGGGTGGCTAACACCCCAGAGGACAGGATCACACTTCAAAATGACCTTGACAGATTAGAGAACTGGGCCAAAACAAACAAGATGAACTTTAACAGGGAGAAATGTAAAGTATTGCACTTGGGAAAAAAAAATGAGAGGCACAAATACAAGATGGGGGACACCTGGCTTGAGAGCAGTACATGTGAAAAGGATCTAGGAGTCTTGGTTGACCACAAACTTGACATGAGCCAACAGTGTGACGCAGCAGCTAAAAAAGCCAATGCAATTCTGGGCTGCATCAATAGGAGTATAGCATCTAGATCAAGGGAAGTAATAGTGCCACTGTATTCTGCTCTGGTCAGACCTCACCTGGAGTACTGTGTCCAGTTCTGGGCACCACAGTTCAAGAAGGACACTGACAAACTGGAACGTGTCCAGAGGAGGGACACCAAAATGGTCAAAAGCCTGGAAACGATGCCTTATGAGGAATGGCTAAGGGAGCTGGGCATGTTTAGCCTGGAGAAGAGGAGGTTAAGGGGTGATATGATAGCCATGTTCAAATATATAAAAGGATGTCATATAGAGGAGGGAGAAAGGTTGTTTTCTGCTGCTTCAGAGAAGCGGACACGTAGCAATGGATCCAAACTACAAGAAAGAAGATTCCACCTAAACATTAGGAAGCACTTCCTGACAGTAAGAGCTGTTCGACAGTGGAATTTGCTGCCAAGGAGTGTGGTGGAGTCTCCTACTTTGGAGGTCTTTAAGCAGAGGCTTGACAACCATATGTCAGGAGTGCTCTGATGGTGTTTCCTGCTTGGCAGGGGGTTGGACTCGATGGCCCTTGTGGTCTATTCCAACTCTATG
The DNA here is from genome assembly GCF_965113315.1 of Podarcis vaucheri. Classification (NCBI taxonomy): domain Eukaryota; kingdom Metazoa; phylum Chordata; class Lepidosauria; order Squamata; family Lacertidae; genus Podarcis; species Podarcis vaucheri. Next base: position 48,733,180 of record NC_138761.1, read on the forward strand.
ATTCTATGATTCTACTTTCAAACCTTATGGACAATTTCAGCCAGTATGAGCATCTATCAAACAAGACAACGGGTGTTAGGATTGCTAACATCTCTCAAAGTGACTGTAGCAGATGCTTCCCATTTTCAGATTAGGGATGCTTCAAGATAACAACAATATAAATCTGCATTGTTCTAACAACTGCACCATTCATACGATTGGGGGCATTTTCATTGAGATGATGGTAGTTTGGCAGATGATTACTGTGCAAGTTAGGAATACAAATGACTTGACAGAATAGGACAGAAGGCTCAGTTCTTATTGATCGCATACATGTGCAAAATGTATGAGATTGTAATTAACAGCAGAGCCATAATTAACATTTGAATCAGGTATGTACCAAACTGAAAATGAATTCTGTAGTTATCACATACAGATAAGAAACAACACCCTCATTATTTTAATGGTGTTTTTTAAAGAGATTTCAGTGGATTATGAACCATATGTAGAATAAAAGGGCAGGATTTGAGGTGGGAAAACAAGAAGGATATTAAGAATTTAAGCCTGATTTCTAAGACATAGACCTAGCTCTCAAACTTAAACCAAGTATTTCTACTTTACCACAGCAGGTGTCAGGGGGAGATGATTGCACAAGATGACAGGACTGCAAAGGGAATGGGTAGAAGGAACCACAACTGTATCTTCTCCCACTCTATTATAGTATTTTAAAGGCGAGGTATGATATTATTGTTGTTATTAAAATTTATATACCACCCCCATCCAAATATCTCTGGGCAGTTCACAAGATAAAAATACTGGATAAAAGCACAAAATAAATAGTTAAAACAGAAAAAAACAAAAGAATAACCCTTGTCCCACAAACACATTTAGAAGTATGTAGAATATTAATCAGTCTGAGGCCTGGGTGAAGAGAAACATTTTTGCCCGGTGCCTAAAGATGTATAATGAAGGTTCCAGACAAACCTCCCTGGGGAGAGCATTCCACAGACGGGGAGCCACTGCAGAAAAGGCCCCGTTCTCGTGTTGCCACTCTCCAGACCTCACATGGAGGAGGCACAAAAAGAAGGGTCTCAGTTTAAGATTGCAGAGTCCAGGTCAGTTTATATGGGGAGAGGTGGTTCTTGAGGTACTGCAGTCCTGGCACTAAGAGATGGCAACTGAAGGCCATACAGTGGTACCTTGGGTTACATACGCTTCTGGTTACAGACTCCGCTAACGCAGAAATATTACCTCGGGTTAAGAACTTTGCTTCAGGATGAGAACAGAAATCGTGCTCCGGCAGCACAGCAGCAGGAGGAGGCCCCATTAGCTAAAGTGGTGCTTCAGGTTAAGAACAGTTTCAGGTTAAGAACGGACCTCCGGAACAAATTAAGTACTTACCCCGAGGTACCACTGTATATGTATATCTACCTCTGCCATCATGAATATTCAGGATGAAGTCCAATGTGGCTACCAGAGACATTATTACAGATTTCTCGTAAGCCCCAGCCAAGAAACCAGCAGCTATTTAGAAACATAGCCAGGCTGATTTTATTAAGATTCAGCTTGATAATGAAAGTTGCTGTTCTCTTTGTTCCATTTGCATAACAGTGGAACTTGCTAATGAGGGCCTGCTTTAACTTCAGCCTACAAGAGCCATTAGCCACATAATTAACGAACCTGTCTTCTAAGCTACAAAGTGTCATGTATGGCTCTGAAAAACTTTTGAACCCGAGGCTAATCCTTCTTATTGAAAGCACGTTTTTTAAAAAAGAGAATGATTATGTGGTACAGTTTATAGTGAGTTATCTACTCGTGCTGCATGACACCAACAGATCTTCTTCCCACGATTCCTATTAAAAACTAATTAGATATATCAAAGGGGGAGGGAAGCCTCCCACATAAACTCTTATGAACTCATGTTCAAAGCACACCCACATATGTACTGATTTACTGCTAAAAATATTTCAAAACTGGAGCTGGTTGTGAAATATTTTATTTATTACATTGATGTCTTGCCTTTCATCTGTGCAATGCAAGGGATTTACAGCCCACCAGCCAAGCACAGTTCAGAACTGGACCTGCTTAGCTTGCTGTGAAGTGGTTTGGGGCAAAGGCCCCTGTTCCTGGGGCAACCAAAAAGCCTTTGTCTCTTCCTACCTAGGCTCCAATTCCTGACCTGTGCTGCTCAACAGCTCATACACATCAAATGCAGCAGGCAAACAAGGATTCAGGTATACTCTCCTGACCATTCCCGTACATTTCTCTTGCTCTGATTCTGTTCATTAAGTGGCAGCCATGGGAAGAGAGTGATCCCCTTATGCTGTAATGTGGGGGTTGGTCGAGTCTGACCTAGCTTGATAATGGGTTTCCAGGTTCAGAATATGCTCCAAAATTGGGCTGAGAGTAGCTTTTTCACATGTGTCCAAGAGGTTGTCTCTAAAAGCATGTCTTCACGCAGCTGCAGAGGCATCTCGTCTTATCTTCAGCACTACAGGGCAAATATTGCAGAATAATGTTAACGTAGCGTTGAGCTTTAATCAAAAGAGCTGGAGATTCCAGGCTCAGTTGAAACACATTTAATATAATGCATTTAATAATACGTTTTTACAAAAATGGATCCAAAATGTTAATCATGTTGCAGTGTCTGATCTCTTCACAGGTATGAAAAGTGAACATAGCCAGTTCCTATTTTCACCCATCTGAATGCCACACAGAGTCACAGTGTGTAGCCCACTACAGAAAAAAGGGGCGATCTTACCACATCAAGGTACTAGTTGCTAGCTTTATGTTTGCATCCTGAGGCTAATGTGAAATTGTACAAAAAGATCCATACTGTACATCTCTTTCTTAATCTTGTCCTTTTCGTAGCACAATGTCCCCAGTTTCCAGTGAGTAAGATAGCAGAGCGCGAGAAGGAAAGATAAATTGTGGCGCCGAAAAATGGAGAGGAAGGACTTGCAAAGAGAGTTCTAACTGCTTGCAGAGGGAACAGAGCATATTGTCCAAAGCAGAGCTGGGATGAAAGAAGGGCAGACAAACTATCAAATATAGCTAAACTGTGAATCAAACACTGAACACTCAGTTATGTCTTGTTTAATATGTCACACCAGCCATGTAGCTCCTGCTGAAAATGTGAACCATATGGGTGACACTCATTGTGGTGAGCTATATAAATTCTTTTTTTAAAAAAACAACAACAACTATGCTTAAAAAAAAATCCAAAGAAAATGAGCATCCAATTATTTGCCCTTACACCATGTCCTTAATAGGTCTGGGCTTTGGATGATATCAATATATCATCCAAAGACGGTTTGAAGTCTATATTGTGATATTGGTTTCATAATTTTCAACCTGGCAATATATTGCGAATCATGGTGTGTGTGTGTGTGTGTGTGTGTGTGTGTGTGTGCGCGCGCGCTATGCAAAAATCACAATGTGGGGAAAACTGTGAAGCCAGCCAATGCCTCTACATAGTTCCATCCTTATTTCAGACATCTTGATATATCAGTATACAGTAACATGATGCTTAGATGGTGATATAGCACGATGTAGAAAACCAGATATTGCTCAGCCCTAGTCCTCAGTTCAAATCACATGCACATTTATAGTTTAAGCCCAAAAAGATTCCCCTTTAAAAATTCTTATTTTATTTCATGTATACACCAACCCACACTGTTTTGTCTTGTTATTAAATTGTTCATTTAAAAAATAAATAAGGGAAGTGGGATGTGGTAGGAGGAGGGGGAGGGGGAGGATTGGGATTCCAGAAAGGAAGAGGGAGGTAACTTCAGAGAACATGATGCTTCTGCAGTTTCTCTTTTCTGTAGTTCATGCAAAAGTTTTTCAAAATCTGTTGACAATGTTAATAAGATAGAAACAAAAACATGTGCGGACCACACATGCACATTTCATCACCGGGCTCCCATCAGACCCCTTATACACATGCAAGGCAGAAAAACTGGGAAAAGCCAAACAAAAAAGGTAATTATGTTGAACAACTGTGGCTGGGGACAAGTCTTTTGCCAGGCAACAGTAGTCTGAAAGGGTTGGGACATTTATTTTCCCCTCCCTTTGGTTCAGAATCTTCCCTCTATGCCTGTTTATATTTATTTCATGCCTGTAATTAAAAAACGTTAGATTATATGCTTCTTCTTTTTTTGTAAGACTCCTAAACACTATGAGCCCTAGAATTAAGGACCCCTGGGGACTCTAATAGTTGTCAAAGATCAGAAGCTACATTATATGGTTTGCATAATAAGCTGCAGTCCTGCCCCCTCAACTCATGACATATTAGATCATCCTTTGTCAGAATCACATCCTTGGATACCACAGACAGGGATTCTGAGATGAAAGGAACTCAGACTCATACAGCTACAGTGGTACCTTGGGTTAAGAACTTAATTTGTTCTGGAGGTCCGTTCTTAACCTGAAACTGTTCTTAACCTGAGGTACCACTTTAGCTAATGGGGCCTCCCGCTGCTGCTGTGCCGCTGGAGCATGATTTCTGTTCTTATCCTGAAGTAAAGTTCATAACTTGGGGTACTATTTCTGGGTTAATGGAGTCTGTAACCTGAAGCATCTGTAACCTGAAGCGTCTGTAACCCGAGTCACCACTGTATTAGGAGGATGAGCCTGCCTCAGGGAATATTCCAGATCCTAGCCTGTCCCAGAAGACTGGGCAAACCTCAGCAAAGGGGGAGCACTTCAGGGAAAGACAGCTTAGGGTTGACTCAGCCCTATGAAGAAGGAGCTTGAAATCATCACCCAGTCAAACAACCAGCTGCTCCAAGGCTCTCAATTCCTAGTTCTCTGTACATGTTACATGATAAGAATTTATTTTGAGGTATTAACAATATTAATACATTGGTGAATGACAACATTCAAATTGCAAATGGCAAAGCCATAAAAGTGTTTGGAGCAGGCTCAGGAATTCTAAGTGGCTAGCTAAGTAACAAAGTGAAACAGAACCCCTTGCAGCAATTTTGTACGTTCCAGAATTGAACTGCAACATGCTAAGTGTGTCTACTTTGGACAGAAACGGTGTCAGTGTGTTGTTTGAAAATGGCCAGTGTCAAGTATCCAGAGATGGGGAAATATTTCCTGAAGCACATCTAATCAATGGTGTATATGAGACTAATCTTTAAGAACCCCAGTCTGCATGTGCCTCAAAACCCACCAGAAGGACGAGATAAGACCCAGACCTATGGCACAGAACACTTGACCACAGAGACACCAAAGCCATCATAGAACTGTGATGCAAAGACCTTGCTGGAAGAATAAAGGTAACTCAAGATGCCTCAACCACAGCAAAGTGCCTAAGTTGTGTTTCAGAGAAAAACATTAAACCTACTTTTCCTTCATGTACTGAGCAAAGAAGCATTAGAGTGCTTGATGTGGTCTATCGTGATGTATGTGGTCCACTGAATATTCTCTCAATAGGGAAAAACAAGCACATTTTAATATATTTAATGGTTCATACCAAAATGCAAACCATTAAATGGACCATTAAATGGACCTATGAACTAGGAGGTGTATCTAACAAAGTCATTGTGTGAGTGGAAGAAATTCTGCTTATGCAAGGGAACTTCCCCTCCCTCTGCTCCCCTCTCCTGCAATCCATCCATTAAAAAAAACCATCAAGTTTTGCCATTATAGGAAGAGAGAGATGCTATATAGAAACACCAGCTTGTGTTCTATGAAAGTGAATGCTATGGAAATGAAGAAAGAAAATCTTATTGCATGAGCTGCGTGTTAACGAGAAGGCAGAAAAGACTGAGCTGTGGTGTGTAGCATGTGACACGAAGTCCTAAGTGAAGAGCAAAAAGAATAGAATCATTAACTGGAATCAGAGCAGAGATGAAATGCAAACTGACAGTGGAATAAAGGCTGATTGGCAAACCACTGGCTAATTATATAGCACTTAAAATCTTTTTTCTTTTTTTGTGTGACAAACTTAACAGCAGGCAGCAGAACAGAGCAAGCAAGCAGTAGCATTCAGGGAAGAGTCCAAGACAGAAAGACAAATATTTTTAAAGTTTGGAATAAGGAATATGAAATCCATGCTAGGAAACATGACTGTGGCAAAATGAAAAGACTTGAAAAAGAGCTTCCTGTTAATCAGCATATAGTTAACCTTTCATTGAATGGTAACATGGAACTTGGCAGTAACTGGAAGGATGTCAAGTTTTCCTGAGCCCCTACCTGTCAAGTAACCATCTAAGATAACACCAGCAACCACTGAAACAGATTTAAGAGTGATAATGCTAAGGGCTATGTTGTGCTTTCATATTTCAGAAAACTGGGGGAAAGATGCTTTTCTCAGCTCTTGGATAAAGAGCAATAGGCTGTAATTTATTGCTGGAAATGTTGCCTTGATCTTCTCTCCCATGGTGTTACCAGTGTTTGTGGGACAAACAAGGCATTTGGGCATAGCTAATGTTAGAGGACAGCTTGCTAGCCTTATTTCCATAATTCTAGATTCAGGTAGGTTGCCGTGTTGGTCTGACACAATTGAAATAAATAAAAAAGTGAGGTATCTGAAGAAGTGTGCATGCACATGAAAGCTTATACCCAGAACAAACTTAGTTGGTCTCTAAGGTGCTACTGCATAATTTTTTTAATTTTTAAAAACTTATTTCCATAGTCACTAAACTAGGATTGGTCCAGGTTTCACTGAAGTCAGTGGCATCCAATGTGCTTCCCTCCAGATGCTGTGAGCTACAACTATCATAATCTCTGGCCATTGGTTATGCTGGCTGGGGTTGGCTACCCCGACCTGAGTAGCGCAGTTGCATTGCCAAGCTCAAGCAATGTGGAAGTTCTACAACTGGGCAAGACTTGGGGGTCATTTCAAACACTGTTGCTCTCACATAGGTATGATATCAATGAAAAGCTCTTTCCTGCGGAAAAACACACTGCAGAAGTGGCAATCTGTAAGCAGTACATGTCTGTGGCAATATATATAGCCTTTGTATGCCAGCAGCTGTCTTAAAAAGAAGAGACATCACCTTGTCAACAAAGTTCCATATAGTTAAAGCTATGGTTTTCCCAGTAGTGATGTATGGAAGTGAGAGCTGGACCATAAAGAAGGCTGATCGCCGAAGAATTGATGCTTTTGAATTATGGTGCTGGAGGAGACTCTTGAGAGTCCCATGGACTGCAAGAAAACCAAACTTATCCATTCTTAAGGAAATCAGCCCTGAGTGCTCCCTGGAAGGACAGACCCTGAAGCTGAGGCTCCAATACTTTGGCCACCTCATGAGAAGAGAAGACTCCCTCGAAAAGACCCTGATGTTGGGAAAGATGGAGGGCACAAGGAGAAGGGGACGACAGAGGACGAGATGGTTGGACAGTATTCTCGAAGCTACCAGCACGAGTTTGACCAAACTGCGGGAGGCAGTGGAAGACAGGAGTGCCTGGTGTGCTCTGGTCCATGGGGTCACGAAGAGACGGACACAACTAAACGACTAAACAACAACAACATGCCAGCAAAAATGCTGCCTGGATGTGTCTGGATGGATGTGTGCAGCTGAGAATAGTTGCGCTCATGTGGGGCACTATCTTGAGCAAAAGTCTGGCATAGAAACTTGTATGGTACTCTCGCCTTATCATTTCCATAACAAGAATAATAATTTCCTGCAAATGACTCCTGATCACCCTCCTCATTAACCCAGACTTCAGATATCCCTTGTATTGCTGGGGTACGTGCAGTAGAGGATAATGAAAACCATGCCTGAGGGCCTATATGATGGGGAATGAACGGGAGTTGGATCAATCAGAAATTGGGATGGCGTCTGTAAATTTGGGGCTGTTCTTGGAAAAAAGGGACACTTGGGGGGGTCTGCAATCAGAAGAATAATGTGGATCCTAATATCTATATCTAGCTATTTCTTAGGTGATGAATGTCAGGGTGAAGAAGTGGTAAATTTATAGCAGTGTGCATTTATGTATTTTTTTTAGAGAGAGAGCAGAGCAGTGCACATTTACTTGAGAGCTTTAAAAGTTCTGATTTTAATTACAGTCAGTCAGTGGACAATTTTAAATTTGCTGCATTTAATGTGCATGCAGAGAGCTGTGACTGTTTTAACGCTGGAAAGGTGGGAACTGGCTGTGGTACAAATGGTAAAAACATTCACGTGAGTGTGGCGTGGCAGCTGGAAAGGTACAGCACGCTTGCTTTCATACTATTGAAATAATATTTGTCCTGAACATATAATAAAATATGTCAGATCTGAACAATAGAAAGATGGAGCAGCATCACTGGGCAGCAGATAGTGAGCTGTGTGTCTGTTGCCTGCCAAGAGTTACTTTCTCTGCTGCTTTTAATGCTTTCAGGTGGCGTATCAATCAAGGCAACAGCAGTGATTACTCAAGATTTACAGCGGTATCAGTTCAAATCAATCTTTAAAGAGGTTTGTGGAATATGGGTTTGATAGAGTACGAATGACAGTGAGACTACATTAGTATTTCTTTCTTACAATTTTTGCCTCATAGCAAGTGCCTGGAGGAAAGAATTGCAGATCTTGCCACTAGCAGGGTTTCACCACTCTCCTGGTTTCTGCTGCTAAACACAGAGAGTCCACGGCAAGAATTCTTCATGAAATAACAGTGCAACACTCTGTTTTTGCCTCTTCCTTCCCAAATCAATGAGGAGAGCAATGTGTTGCTGTCTGGGTGACAGGTAAAAAAGCCAGTCACCTGAGGCCCCCTGGGCCTTGCTTCTTTCAACCATCCATCTTCCTTGAAGTGTCAAGTCCACTACTGTGAAAGAATTCTTAACTTTCTTAAACCCTGAGGAGTTACTTCTTTTTTACTTCCTCAACTTTCATGAGAGAAGAATGGGAAGACCCGATGTACACAGCTGGGCTCAGCCATCTTATTTGCTTTTGGTAGGGAATATCTCCTGAGAACAAGGACAGCCTCCTGTTTCAATTCTGAGAGAAACTGACAGGCCTTGAGTTACCTGACAAGGGCAATGCGCTGGGGTCTTTTTGAGGCAGGCCTTGGGCCTTTACAGCAGGCTCATTTCTATCACCTTGTCACTCCTGGTGGCCACCTTTATCCCTCCGTTTGTTACCCATTGAGCTGTTGTGACCCTCACCCCACCCCAGGTTGGCCTTTTGCTTCATATTTTGCAGAAAATACCACTTGCTCCTCATTCACAGCTGGTATTTAGGGCCAAATCAGATGAGACATTATAAGATGTGATACACAATCACTTAATGTAAAGATCGGTCCCATGGGGTGGGGATTTTTTGTCAGGACCATGGCAGAGAGGGCAAATGGGTTAATCTCTCCCTTCCCAGCTCCTACAGTTCTGACGCTGCTTATGTTCCCTCACACACACCACAGCTGCTATTTACATCTTTTAAATGCGCAAATTAATTACATTCATGATATCACATCTAGTTTGAGCCTGAGGCATCTTGCTGGTAGATAAACTGGATTAAGAGGCTCCAGGCTATTACTGCTTCACATTTTATATGAAAGCAGAATAGGAAATTCCAGTGGCTCATACATATTCTGTTTCATGTTTCCTGTGAACTATTCAGGATGGGAATTTATATTTCACAGTGTGATGTGAGAAAATATAAGAGGAACAACAAGATGTGACTTGAATTGGGCTAATGCAATTAAACACACCTGTTTTTTTTAATCTGTAAACAGGAACTACTAGGAAGAGGGAAGTTTAACTCTTTCTCTCCTTGCCACAGCGCCCCCCCCCCCCACTTCTCTAAAGGTGATATTTGAATTTCAACAGACACTCTGGTTGATGCCAAAGGAGTGACTTGCACTTTCTTTCCATCTTTCTGTTAGGTAATGAGCAAAATTGCCCAAGTGGATGATTACCTAGACAACTAACGGGTGACTTGGATATGAGGATTTATATTCTCTGCAAATTAAATATAGCGTCAGATGGCAAGCTTGGTTTTAGGATCCAGCACCACATTTCTTAGATGAGCTAAAGGAAAATGAAAACCCAATCCTGTGTTAGAGTTGTTCAGCAGAATCCTTTTTCTGGACCTCGTGTAGAAATCAATTCTTTCCACCACAAGAATCCATGTCAAGGCTTTACTGCAGAACAGTCTGAAACAGTGCTATTTTTCTAGAAATAGGATGCCGGAACTCATCATGAACACCTCCCTCATTCTCTTATAATGGCAATGGCACCCACCTGAGAGGTGCCCAGAACTGAGTTTTGGCAAGTTCTGGCTGAAAAGAAGTCCTGGTCTTAAATGCTAATTACAATAAGATAAATGTTAAAAAAAATAATTATGGTAAACAGTCTTACTTGAAAAGCTAACCGTCAGACTCAAACTGACATGGGGACAAATAAAAGAGGATACATTCACCCCAGCAGCCATTCCCTGCCCTTCCCCCACTCTCACTGCCAAGGAAAAATAATAAATGAATAGAAAGAGAACCTACCCAAGTGACGCTGACACAAAAGCTCCACACATACATTAAATAAAAGAATATAAGCTTTACCACCCCACCCTTCTCCCCTTCTCTTCTTCCCCAACCTTATACTGTATGCAACACTAATGTCTCACATCCAATGTAAGTGATCTGTAGAAAAGACTCTACAACCTGAAAAAAGAGTCAATTCACACACTTTTGTAAACCAAGAAAATCTTTAATAGTTTTTTATTTAGTTTAAAAATAATGAACTCCACACAATACAAACAAACAATGGGGTTCAGTCCTTTCTGAAGTTCAGTAAACTTTCTTCTCTCAAGTCCCAGAGGGAGATCCCAAGCATGTTCACCATCACAGAACTTTTCTATCTGCCAAACTTTGTTGAAGCAATTACAGTGCAGCCATTACATACTGTATGATTGTAGACTTCTACCATATTGTTGTTGTTTAGTCGTTTAGTCCTGGTGCGACTCTTTGTGACCCCATGGACCAGAGCACGCCAGGCACTTCGGTCTTCCACTGCCTCCTGCAGTTTGGTCAAACTCAAGTTGGTAGCTTCGAGAACACTGTCCAACCATCTCATCCTCTGTCGTCCCCTTCTCCTTGTGCCCTCCATCTTTCCCAACATCAGGGCCTTTCCCAGGGAGTCTTCTCTTCTCATGAGGTGGCCAAAAGTATTGGATCCTCAGCTTCACGATCTGTTCTACCATATAAAATTCCCTAATTGGTCAACCAGCAGTCTCTAAAGGCCAATATCTGTGTAAAAAGTTAACCTGTTTTAAACACACAAAGCTGCAAAAGTCAAATTAAAGACCCCATGCTTTTACCTGTTATTCTTGTTATCCTGATTAGGTGGCAGCCTTAAAACTTGTCCCAAATACTTTTTGTGCAGTTCCCTTGACAAGGATTTTACAGGCCTGTGCATACTGTGTTAAGGACTGAATGCAAATTAGACCAAGTTTTATGTTTACGCTGCCGAATACACACAGGACTGGAAAGCGTGCCAGCTGTGCATCTGGCCTGCAAAATTAACCACATCTAAACGAGGGAGGAATTTAAAGGAGGGACCTTGTAAAATTGTTTGCTTAAAGTGCAATACATAGGAAACACATTGGAAATTCGCCCCTTCCCTTGATTATGTTGGAGATCACACAATATATTGCCTCATTTTACTTACCCTCATTCCTCTTTGCCCCGCCATTTCTTCTTGCTCAGAAAGGGCTATATAAGAAACAATCCCTTTTCAGATGCCCAACCCATTTCCAGTATGCAACTGAATACCAGTTGCTGGAAACCACAGGAGGGGAGAGCAACTGTTGCACCTGAGTCCTGCTTTTGGGCTTCTACAGGCATCTGGCCATTGTGAGAACTGGCTGCTCAATTATATGAGCCCCTGGCCTGATCCAGTAGGCTTTTCGTACATTCTCATTCTTTTCACCTTCCTAATGTAGAAAGGTCTATACAGCTATACTAAGTTCTCAAACTTAATCCGTTCCGGAAGTCTGTTCCAAAACCAAGACGCGCTTTCCCATAGAAAGTAATGCAAAATGGATTAATCCGTTCCAGACTTTTAAAAACAACCCCTAAAACAGCAATTTGACATGAATTTTACTATCTAACGAGACCATTGAGCCATAAAATGAAAGCAATAATCAAAGTAGTGTACTATAAAATAAATAATTGTAGATGATAAAAATTAAAATTACATTTTTTTTCTTACCTGCACTGATGATAGTAATTGTCTGGATGGAGGGCTTTTATCCATTTCTGCAGTCACACAATCAATCAATCAATCAGTAGCTGACCTGGGTTCCACGCAGTCACAAAAACAAATTAACCGAAAAAGCCTCAAAAACAAAAACGCAAAATAAATAGCAAAAACAAAAGCGCCAAACTTAATCCATTCCAGAAGTCCGTTTGACTTCCAAAATGTTTGAAAACCAAGGCACAGCTTCTGATTGGTGCAGGCACCCCAGAAACAATAGCTGACAGCCACATCGGACGTTCGGCTTCCGAAAAATGTTCGAAAACTGGAACACTTATTTCTGGGTTTTCAGCATTTGGGAACCAAGGCGTTTGAGTACTAAGGTACCACTGTATAAGAAACAAGCAGATAAATAAATAAAGGTTTTGGTATTAAGTACAAATTCCACAGCATATCTTGGAACTGGGTGTATTTGATTATTCCAGCTCAACTTTCTTACCCTCCTAGACTGTTTCCCCAAGCTTTTATAAATGGTGCTCTGGACATTTCCTTGGAGTTGAGTATCTGATATATTGTCCTGGTGTGGACCAAAGACAAGGTGTCTCCTCTAGGCTCTGAGCAAGCCTGCCTCCCCATTTCCCATGTTCCCTCTCCCCATCAAGTTGGGCACAAAGAAGAACTCTTGCTAAAGGGCAGGGGATTGGATATACCCATATTAACAATGGACGTGTTACATATTTGGGGACTCACAGGGCTATAGCCACAGATAGGTAGCCGTGTTGGTCTGCCATAGTCAAAATAAAAAAAAATCCTTCCAGTAGCACCTTAAAGACCAACTAAGTTAGTTCTTGGTATGAGCTTTCGTGTGCATGCACACTTCTTCTGTGTATCTGAAGAAGTGTGCATGCACACGAAAGCTCATACCAAGAACTAACTTAGTTGGTCTTTAAGGTGCTACTGGAAGGATTTTTTTTATTTAGGGCTATAGCCAACCACCTTCTATGCAGAGTCAGTGAAATTAATGGACCTGTTAGTCATGTTCATTAATTTCAATGGATCACTCTTAGCAGATGTTGGGTGTAACCCATAGTATTTTCCCATTCTGACATCATTCTCCGAAGTAGCACCTTTGAGTTCACTGGTCCTTTCATCTTGGCTTTCTAAAGTCTGCCATAGATAGTGTTTCACTGGCAATGCATCTGCCACCAGCATGTTTACTCTCTGATGTGGAGCAAACATCTTGTTCCTGCCTCAGGCACTCACTAGGTCTAGGGAGGATAGAACAGATAAAAGGTGCCTTATCGCTGCCGTCAGAAGTTACTGCCTTTTGGTAGGCTTGCTTGTATTCTTTATCAGCCCCGAGAATTTTGAAAACGTTAATACAAATATATTCTGCTAAGCAGATCTGTCACCCAAAGAACTCACGACTTGCCACCACAAACTTCCTTTCCCTTCTCACTTCAGCAGAATAGTCTCGCAGCCGTGGCTCAGATCGCTTGCAACTCTTAAACGAAATGTCAGCAAGTCTTTGCCAAGACATTCATTAACATCCTGACTTACAATCTCATCCCAGGAAGCCTTCACATCGTGCCACTCAACCGGATTGACTGTCAGCTTTCCCCTATGTTTTCATCCATATTTGCCGCCTTCATTATCGAATCTGTCACTTCACCAACATCCGTACAGTGCAAGGTAGTTTAATTTGGTCGCTCATGCAATGGCTCTAGTGCATCTGTCTGATAAGCTGAAAAATGATATTATACAACAATGTGGCATTTCAACCCTGCGGACACAAACACTGGTAAATCAGTGTCTTGTCGTGCCTACATGAGCTTTCTTTGCTATGTACGGTGAAACAGCCATATGAAGTCAATGATGAAACCCAAGCAGCTGGATAACACAGAGGGAGAATGGAAACTATGCATAGCTGTATATGTGTTAAGGGGGATGCAAGTTGTGTGGTTAATGTGCAAAACAACCAGCCATGAGTCACATTCACCCAGCCTTCTGGGGGTGCAGACTGTATATTTCTGAACAAAAGATAGAAAAAAGGCATGTTTCTTGGAGACTTTGCATACTGACCAGAGAATGTGCACATTGCCTAGAGAATGTACAAACTGCAGTTAAGATCTGCACAATCGATCTGTTGGGGATTATGCATAATGACCAGAAAACGGAGAAAATTCATGTCTGATCTACACATTCCCCAAAGTCTATTTGGGATTGTACATAATAGCTACAAAAAGTACAAAATTCAGTTGATATAGGCAGATTTTCCAAGGTCTGTTGAAGATTTTACACCCACACACCCACACACATACATATATAAATGTGCACAATTCCTTTTTAAATTATGTTTTATATGCACATTCTCCTAGAGGCCTGCTGAAGGTGACCAAGGCTGGTTGTTACACACATTACTCAGCTTACATATCACCTTAGCATATACATTACATGGTATAGGAACAGAAGAAGCTGCATTACACTAAGCCCTTTCAAACCATGCCCATCATAGCTTATAAAAACTAGCTATAGTGATAGTCAAGGTACTCGAAAGAATGGAGGTGATGCAATTACAGATACTGTGACCCATTTTAATTTGGCTTTAGCCCTGCCTTAAACTGCCTTGGTCAACCATGTTGATTACCTTTCTTCAGAGAGGGATGGCGGAGACAATCAGTAATCACTAGGGGGGCACTGAGCTCAGCTGTAAGTCAGAAGTTTCCTTTATCTTTTCTGTTCTTTGAGAGAGAGAAATTAAGTTTTGTGCAGCTTCTTGGCTGGTGTGTCCATTAATTCTTCCAAGTCATCAGGACATACGTTATGTTCTGCAAGCAAATAGGTTCCAAATTTTTGTTTGTATATGACTGAAAAGCATAATAACCTATTAACAATAATATTAAAAATGGGGTGTGTTGAAATTGGGATGCATTGTGTATACTCTCAGAAGCTGTTCAGTGTCATGTTGCTGCAGAATATATCCTCATCAACTCAGTTTGTAATCCCCCTCCGCCCCAAGGCTTTCTGTGGGTTTATTCTGGCACCGTCTCGACAATTTTTTATTTTTATTTTTTGTAAAAGACTTTTACATTTTGGATCCCTATGCACTGATTGGACCAAAATTTTGATTCCATGCACAAACACCCATGTACAATATATAAATCAGTTTAAGAACAACTCTCAGAATAACTGTTGAGAAGTATAAAGGATACAAAATGCTAAAACACAGATAATAGAGCAAAATGAAGTCATTGCAGATGAAAGCTTAGGAAGACATGACTTCAAAAAGAATCCAAGGTAAATGCAATGCAGATAAAGGCTAGGACAATAGATTGCAATTGAAAGCAAAGATATTACGGCATTTCTTTTTGGTTGTCAAAGTGATTGGAAAGAAGACTATGTCAAATTGGAATATTTCCATTGGGAAAGTAACATTCATTAAAGTAGGTGGTCAGAAATGCTGGGCTCTGCAAGCAAATTTGCTCCTATTATAATCTGTTGAATAATATATTTTACAGAAATTTCAAAAAATGCCCTAAATAATTCACTTCATTTCACTACCAGTGAACAAATCGCACCTAGCTTATAATGTTCCAAACAAATGATCTACTCATTGCATGGATTATTTCAGCCTACAGTCAGACACTTAATATTAACCACATCCCACTTGGTCTCCAGAGCTTCAGCATTTTGACAGAGCATTTGAATTATGAGTTTAGAAATCTTCTCATACGAATGTTCATAGAAAAAGGGGTTAAATAAGTCAAATAACTACTACTACTGTTAATACTGTGGCCACAGTCCAGTAAGGTTCGGGTGCACTTAAGCCATTGCCATTACAATCTCTGGGCAGGACAAAAAAATATTTTGTGATCTTTATGTAATATTGACCATTTCAAGAAAAACAAGGTTACAAAGAATATGGCATCTATCCCTGAAATGACCGCCACACTGTCTACAGCAGATAAGGTTAAACATTAAGATAAGCTCCCTAACTTTTAGAGTAGCTTCACCATGTAACAAATTGTTTTGGAACACCAGGGCCGTCCCTTCTTTGGAAGTTCAAAAGGACGCATGAGACAGCCATCAGACAAACACGCAATATTCTTTAAGGACAGGTTGGATATTGTGAAGGTGATGAAGCTGGGTAAAGATACAGCTTGCAGTTCTCCGTCATATGCCTGAACTGACAGAGCTCAATTTTGTCCACCTGCCTTTGCCCTCCATTTCAATTTACACCTGTCAGCTTGGCTTCTGATTAGTTTCAGCAACACACAATGCAATTCCCATTTATACGGGCAATTTTTCCGCAGAGTAATCTCCTCTCTTTCCTTTAATCTTCAGACTAGCATCAACATGTTGATGCCTTATGTTATTGCACTTTTGGCTTCAAAAGTGGATTTTTTACACTGGCAGGAGCTAGAACTTATTACCATAAGCTGCAACGATGCTTGGAAATAAGAATTTCAGCATTACACTCCCTAACGCTGTTCTGATGAAACAATCTCCATGTTATTCCACTGCCTTGAAGTTATTACTAGCATCACAAACATTGGTTTTTGCCAGAACATAGACAAGATAAACTAATGAGGGTTTGGACTGAACAATCTTGTCTAAATAACTTGCACCATAGTCCTAAACCATGGCCAGGAGCAGAGAGGCAGAGCGGACACATTTAAAGTCCCACTGGCTTGAGGTGGCCAGGGTAGATGGTAGGGATGGTGGGGGATTTGTGCCATTCCTCCTCCCCCCCCGCATCAGCTGGATTGGGTTCCTTTCCCAGATGTTTAGCAGCCAGTTAACACTGACTTGTGATCTTTGGATAGCTATTTTTTCTTAAATATTTTTTCTTTTTTCTTTTTGCCAAAATCCAGTGAGGATGTATTGTGAACAGAAACTTTGTCTTGCACGATCAAATAAGGTGGTCAGCACTGCCAGTTCTGGTGATCTATTTGGCAGGAAATGGGCGAGGGATTCTTGAGCACAGCAGTGAGTGTGCAGTCCTTCGAAGCCCTTAGATACGTCTGGTCAGTTATGAAAACAAGCAGTTAAGACATCACACGAAAAGACAACTGGAGCCACACTTTTATTTATTCAACTTTGAAATGCTGAATAGCTAATATATAACACAGTATGGTATTCAGCCTGTCCTTTATTAGTTCTGTGCTTTAGTATTAATAATCACTGCAAATGAGCATACTCTTGAAAAAAGAAAGTCTGAAATTAATACAACTTGTCCCTGCTTCCCAGAATCGACTGTCATTAGAATTTCACTTTAAAACAGGATTCCATGATACAGTATACTATGAAGGCCACAGCAGACAAGCTACTTACCAGCAGCCTCAGCGAGATGGGTGGGCTGGGCCTATTTTAAAAATATGATTTTTAAGATTGCAGCCCTACAGACTTACCCTTCCACATTCATTTGGTCAGGAGTTAAGTCATTGTTTTCAGCGCCACAGTTCTGAGTTTTACTTCTCTATAAAGAGAAATCTGTGGATGAAGATACCTTTAAAATTTCACAGCCAAGTCAGTTAAATTCTGGTGATCTACAACATATGTACAGTATATAAATATATGCATTTATGTACACAAACGAAGGTTAAAACATTATAAACAGAACCAACTTAGGCTGTACAAAAATATCCACTTGGATGAGAACATGCAAATACACTATGCTTCAAATCAAATTTAAAAAGCATCTCTGAGTTGTGTTTTCTCAAATATAAACTTCAGCTCGCATAGATTTTAAAGCAGATTTATCAAGAGAGTCAACTTTCCTAGTAAAGGTATAAAATCTATTAATAAACACTAGGTATTAACTAAACTCATATACAGTGCTTTTAGGTGATCAAGTTTCAAGTATTTTTCTTTTCTCACAGAAGTCTAG
The DNA here is from genome assembly GCF_965113315.1 of Podarcis vaucheri. Taxonomy (NCBI): domain Eukaryota; kingdom Metazoa; phylum Chordata; class Lepidosauria; order Squamata; family Lacertidae; genus Podarcis; species Podarcis vaucheri. The sequence continues at coordinate 48,751,176 of NC_138761.1, forward strand.
ATACTTCAGCGCTCAGCTTGACTACTACTTTGAACAGATAGGACCATATCTCTGAAGGCCCAAAAAACCTTAAAGGACTATTTTGAAATTAATCTAAGGGGCGATGTGGAAAGAAGAGTGATCTGGGACGCAAGTAAAGCTGTGATGCGAGGGTTTTTGATTCAACAAAACTCCATAAAGAAGAGAAAGCAGAGGGAGAAAAGAGAAAATTTTTTGGAAAAGATAAAAGAAGGAGAGAAAAAATTAAGGTCAAAACCAAAGTCCCAGGAGATTTTGAGGGAGATTAAATTGTACCAAACACAATATATGGAATTGATGAACCAAGAGATAGAGTGGAAAATAAAGCAAATGAGACAAAAGACATTTGAGTCGGCAGACAAATGTGGCAAACTCTTGGCATGGCAACTCAAGAAAAGACAGAAATTAAACACAGTCTCAAGTTTGGAAGTGGATGGAAGGACTATATCTAAACCAAATGAGATAAGAAACTGTTTTGTGAGTTATTTCAAAAAACTTTATTCCCAAGGATTACAAAATGAAGAAGATATAGATAAATTCCTTAATAAACATGGATTACAAAAAATCTCTCCTCAAAGTAAGGTGGATTTAAACCAGAGAATAACAGAACAAGAGATAGAGGGTGCCATTCAGGACATGCAATTGGGCAAATCTCCAGGGCCAGATGGACTGACTTCCAGATATTACAAATCGTTAAAGGAATGGTTAATACAACCGTTAAAGGATGTCTGTAATGAGATCTTAGAGGGAAAAAAGGCACCTGAATCGTGGAAAGAAGCATACATTTCACTCATACCAAAGACAGAGACTGAAAAGACTCAATTGAAGAACTACCGCCCAATTTCGTTACTCAATGTGGATTACAAAATTTTTGCAGACATTTTAGCAAAAAGATTTAAGAGAGTATTGATGGAAAAGATTCATAGAGATCAAGCAGGCTTTCTCCCAAAGAGACACCTCTCAGACAATGTTAGGAATATAATAGATATTTTGGAAAAGTTAGAGGTGAACATAAATACTAAGGCAGTTTTGATATTTGTGGATGCGGAGAAAGCTTTTGACAACATTTCTTGGAGTTTTATGAAAAAGAACCTTCATGGGATGGGGGTAGGACAAGGTTTTGAGAATGGTATGGGTGCAATATATTCCGAACAAAAAGCTAAGTTGATTGTAAACAATGTAATAACTGAGGAACTTAAGATAGAAAAAGGAACACGACAGGGGTGCCCAATTTCCCCATTGCTCTTTATTTCGGTCCTGGAGGTGTTGCTGAACATGATTAGAGAGGACCAGCAAGTTAAAGGTGTACAGGTCGGAGCAAAACATTACAAGTTAAGGGTTTTCGCAGATGACTTAGTTCTGACCCTACAAGAGCCATACACTAGCACAAAAAAGGTGTTGGAGATAATTCAACAATTTGGCCAGGTAGCTGGATTTAAATTGAATAAACAAAAAACTAAAGTCTTAGGGAAAAACCTGACAGATATGGAGAAGAATAAGTTTCAAGAAGAGACGGGTTTGATGGTGGTTAAGAAGGTGAAATACCTAGGGGTTAATTTAACATCTAAAAATTTGAATTTATATAAGGACAATTATGAAAAATGTTGGTTAGAAATTAAAAAAGATTTAGAAATATGGTCAAATTTGAGATTATCAATGTTAGGCCGAATTGCAGTAATTAAGATGAATGTATTGCCTAGAATGTTATTTTTGTTTCAAACTTTGCAGATTATTGACAAGATGGACTGTTTCAAGAGGTGGCAGAAAGACATCGCGAAATTTGTCTGGCAGGGCAAAAAGCCCAGAATAAAATATAAAATACTAACAGATGCAAGAGAAAGAGGGGGATTTACCCTGCCGGACTTAAAATTGTACTATGAGGCAGCAGCATTCTGCTGGCTGAAAGAGTGGATGCTCCTCGAGAATACAGATATCTTGGACTTAGAAGGTTTCAATAACGCATTCGGTTGGCATGCATATTTATGGTATGACAAAATCAAAGTGCATAGTGCCTTTAAAAATCATATTGTAAGGAAAGCGTTGTTCAATGTTTGGATGAGATATAAAGATCTGCTGGAAAACAAAACCCCTAGATGGTTGTCACCCTTAGAGGCGAAGGCCCATAAGAAAGTGAATATGGAGGTCGGATGGCCAAAGTATTGTGAGATTTTAGAACAGGATGGAGAGAAACTGAAATTAAAGAGCCATGAAAAACTAAAACCCAAAGTACAAGATTGGCTCCACTATTATCAAATAACGGAGGTTTTTAAACAAGACAGGAAAATTGGCTTCCAGGTGGAAAAATCAAAACTCGAGACAGAACTGCTAGAACCCAATACTAAGAATTTGTCAAGAATATATAACTTGCTGTTGAAATGGAATACACAAGATGAAACAGTTAAATCAGCTATGATTAAGTGGGCACAGGACATTGGTCATAATATTATGTCTGCTGACTGGGAAAGGTTGTGGAACACCGGAATTAAATTTACGGCATGTAGTGCCTTAAAGGAAAATGTGATGAAAATGGTATATAGGTGGTACATGACCCCAGTCAAGCTAGCAAAAATTTACCATTTGCCTGATAATAAATGCTGGAAATGTAAGGAAACTGAAGGTACTTTTTATCATCTTTGGTGGACATGCCCGAAGATTAAGGTCTTCTGGGAGATGATATATAATGAAATGAAGAAGGTATTTAAATATACCTTTCTTAAGAAACCAGAGGCCTTTCTCTTGGGCATTGTCGGCCAATTGGTGCAAAAGAAGGATAGAATCTTTTTTATGTACGCAACAACAGCAGCAAGAATACTGATCGCAAAGTATTGGAAGACACAAGATCTACCTACCGTGGAAGAATGGCAGATGAAAGTGATTGACTATATGACATTGGCGGAAATGACGAGCAGAATTCGAGACCAGGGAAAGGAGACTGCGGAAGAAGATTGGAAGAAATTTAAGATTTATCTTAAGGACTATTATAAACTTGATGAAGTTTAGAATGTCGAGATTCTACAGAGAGAAAGGGTTGCAGTAATATAAGATTAGAATAAGAAAGGACTATGATGAATTAGAGTTGGAAAAAACATCTATAAGTTGCCATAAAATTTGGACATGAGGATGCAGAAAGGGGAGGTATGGGGAAGTCCGAGGAAAGAAGTTTATGAAATGACATTATGAAATTATACTTGTTTGTTTGTTTGTTTTCTTTTTTTTTGTGTTTGTCTGTTATAAAAACTTTTGTAAAACTAATAAAAAATATTATAAAAAAAAAAAGAAGTCTAGATACTTCAGCGCTCAGCTTGACTACTACTTTGAACAGATAGGACCATATCTCTGAAACCACTTGACAATAAATGGTTTGAGAATCACAGCCTATGGGGTAAAATTAGAGCGAAAGGGTTGTCTGAGAGTGCTAAGGAAGATGGCTTTCCCCTAAGCTGTGCCTACAAGTGCTGTATATGCTGGTGCTCATGGGTCCCTGATCCTATATCCACTGAAATCAGTTGCAAAAACACCCCTTTTGCTTTTTTTTTTTTTTAAGGCCAGGAGGAAAGCACCCAGTTTGATTTCTGACAGGAAGCAGGATATAGAATTCTTGCTCAGTAATGACGACTGTAGTATACTTGAGAGTGAAATCAGATACATTCGAAGTGTGATTGGCATACAACAAGTAATGAGTTCAAACCACTTCCCACCACACTTTAGAATATCTGTCTGCCTTTATCCTTACTGAGCCAGCCTTCGAAGGTAAGCAGCTGAGCTTTAAAATAGCTGCAGGACTGATACAATGCACTTGCTCTGGATCTTTCCACTTTGGGGGGGGGTGTATGTCTGTGTCTAAGTACAGAGATAGCCCAGCGCACATGAACCCAGTCATTTGGGAATCTCACTGAAGGAGACATGGCAAGAGACTATTCCTGTTTTCTGGGCTACAACAACAAACCCTTCCAACTCAATGCTTCAGTCCCCCATTCATGTTTCAAAACCAGAAGTTGCAAATGGCATCAGAAAGCTCCTATTTTGTCAATGAACCACAACATGATTTTCAGGGGGGGTGGGAGGGGACTTAGGGCAGCAGGCTGGGGAAATGAGAACTGAATTGTTGATCAAATCTAGAGTCCCCAATGTATGCTCCATGTACGCACCATTAATCCAGGGGTTCCCAAATGCACATTTCCCCCCCAGCCAACATTCCCATAATGTTGTTCCAGCTAAAGAGAGCTTTATTTGGCTCATACACTTTAAAAATATTCCCAGCAATGAGTACTTGATAATATAGCATAGCCTTCTGCCTCTATAGTTTCATTAATGGTACTAGTTCTAACTGAAGTGCACGGTTGATATTGAAACGGAAGCCCTTGGTTAATTGTTTATGCAGCCGTCACAGTTAACTGCAGACTGTGGGGTCACAAAAGGTTCATTTATTTTCTGATCTTCCTTCAAAGAGGCCGCCTGGTCTGAAATTGAAGAGAAGGAGAGCTGGTCATGTTCTACTATGTGCACTCGGTCCTCTTCCTTGTCCTTCTTCACATAGAACATTTTCCTAAATTTTTTGAGCTCGTGAAGTTCACAGAAAGTCTCTAAAACCACCAGCATTGCAATGAGGCCCAGCAGCAGGTAACCTAGGAAGAAATTGAAACAGTGTTTAAAATGTGAACTGGTAGTACAGGTATGTCTGCTACAATGCTCCAAGTCAGAGAGGTCCCCAAAATGGAAGGGGCTCTCTATCTCTCCAGTTAGAACTATATTTCCACACAGGCTTTCGAGTATAAGAACTCTCAATGCAATTTACAAATAAAACTGTAAAACAATAAAAGTATAAAATACAGCTAATGAAACAGCAGTATAAAAAATGTCGTCACCCACAATTAAAACCACAGCTTATAAAATATAAACCAGTAACGTTATTCAGTTATGAGCAGACTGGAATCTTTAGGTCTTTAAAGCTCTTTTGAAAACAATGTGTGGCCTTCCTTTAAATAGTTGCACATGTGCAAGGATTACTGCCAATGCAACAGGATTTTCCTCCCTCTATGTACCCCATGCCACTCCCAAATCTGCTCAAGTTTAGGGGGAGGGCGGGGGGGGAGGAGAATGTTTCATTGCACAAGGGAAAATCCTTTTGCTGGTGGAACCAGCAACTTAGCACTATGTTGATTACAGCCCAGTAAGTCATTCTGCACCAGCTGAAGCTTCCAAAAAATCTTCATCTATAGTGTCATATGAATGCTACCAGGTGGGAATGGTTTGTGCTTGAGTCACAAGCTATTACTAATTCCACATAGAGAGGTGCATCTTTAAATATCTATATGGTAGACACTTTGTAGCCCACTATGTCCTTACATGTGGCCCACAACATTGATTTTTGTTTATAATGTAAGTATATTTGCATCTTATTCTTTCTCCAAACCATTCAGAATGGTGTTTTGGATAAGAGTTCCATAGCAACTAGGATTTGGGAGCACCTCTGAAACATGTGATTCCACACCTTAATAAAAAACATAGAGTTTTGATATACATTTCAAAAATCCAATATGGATTTTTCCGTTTACTTTTGCTATATGAATGGCTGGACTCAATGGGACTGCTTTGCGAAAGTCACAAAAGAAACACCAAGAAAAACAGCTCCAAAAACTATTCACCCTCTTACTTGTACCAGTAATTTGCTACTCACATGTAATTCCTATTTTATACAGCTCTCTGAATTTTTGGTTGTAACCTTCTCCTGGAACATAGTCACCAAGGCCGATGGTGCTCAGTGAAATAAAGCAAAAGTAAAAAGATTCCAGGAAGTTCCAGTCATCTTCAAGGACAGAAAATATCGCTGCCGGGATGAAGAAAAAGCACGAGACAGTAACGAAGCCCAGAATCACAGCATGGATGATGGCAACTATCTGCTTAGAAAAACCCCAGCGGACATGGAAATACAGCACAGGCCGCCTTGTTACATAGACAATAATGCGCTGCACCACTGCTGTCAGGAAAAGCAGTGTAAAGGGGATTCCAATGACCGAATAGATGATGCAGAAGGCTTTCCCTCCATCTGACAAAGGCACGGTGTGTCCATAACCTGTTAACAGAAAAAGAGAGACAGGAGTGAGATTTGGAAAAACAGTCTGACCTGTGAACTGCTCGTTTTTCAGGAGTGGACTGATCAGAGTGGGAGAGAATGATTTGCACCTGGAGCTCATGACTGAGTGTGCTTTGTTCCACTCATGTACCAGAAAGGTTTGTGGGTGTTTCTTCTTTTCATACATTCACTAACCCCACCTCCTGCTCAGTATAAATTGGCAATAAAAATGGCAATGACCTTTTGCCTAATCCAAAGAAAATGCAAAAATGGCATTTCACACTGTGAAAATGCTTTTTTGAAAAAATATATTGAATTTGCCATAGTGAAGGCTTCCTCAACCTCGGCCCCCCAGATGTTTTTGGCCTACAACTCCCATGATCCCTAGCTAGCAGGGTCAGTGGTCAGGGATGATGGGAATTGTAGTCTCAAAACATCTGGAGGGCCAAGGTTGAGGAAGGCTGATCTAGTGTCACATTTGTATAATGTACTTAAAACGCAGTTAAAATGTTATATTTCCTCATGAGATGGTGCTCCTCCATTTCACTTAGAGGCACTAACCAGACAGGCAGCAGGCTACAGGGCTGAAGGGCAGGTGTCATGGAACCCAGCTTTGCACCCTGGCATCTGTCGCCTCAGGCAAATACCTCACTTTGCTTAATGACAGAGCTGCCAAACACCATTTCCTCTTCCTTTCTCTTTCATTATTTACCCCACCCCCTTTTCCTCACACTATTTTTCTGCATATCAGGCGTGAAGCTGTATAAGAAGCAACTTCTTATACACCAGCATCAAATTATTCCTGTGTGTTTGGGGTCTCAGGTTGAGATTTTGACCCAATATATATTTGCAAAGGCAGAAATAATTGGAGCATTAGCTTGCAAGACCTCTTAAGACATATACAGAAACACACAAGCACCCCCCCCCAATTTCTTGACTATCTGAAGGATAAAAGTTCCCACACTATGTTCTGAATGCTAAGGCCAAAACATTTGCTATCCCTATAGACTCAGCAGACTAGTAGACTGCAATTCATGTCCCATTTAAGTGACTTGTAATCTTCATGTGAGTTGTAAGAAGTTATTACAATGCTTGGTGATATCTGGCTTTGAAGTTCAACACGAATCAAAGCTATCATTCTCCTTGTATCAATGAAATTTCAAGGATCATTCTCCTTTGAAGTTGAATTAATTTTAAAAAAAGAAAGAACAAAGTTTCACCTGTATTGTTATAGATCCCTCAGGTATCACAAGCTCTGGAGAGCACAGGCAAGATCATGCTTGCTCTCACCAGGGTGGCAAGACTCTGACCCAGGAGCAAGTTACTTCAGGCGTTAGTCTGTTCTTCTGTCTTGTTACATTAGATCAATCTAACAAAATCCCCTCTCAAATCTGACTCATTTCAACACGCATTTGAAGATTGCTTTTCAGTCCAGTTTCTAGCTCACCAATAAGCATGCTAAACCTAATTTATGGCATTATTCCTCGGAGAGCCCATTAAATCAGCGTTCAGGATAACTTTATATAGACCTTTTTGTTGGCGTTTAGATAATCCGTTAGCCAGATAATTTAACATCCCCTAGGACTGATAAGTTTATTTTCAGCCTCTTTGATTGTTTGGGCTCATTTTGCAAAGATTACAAATAGAAGATTTTTTTAAAACCAACACTGTAATAAGTCATGAAGCCTGGAGAGGACTTAAACTACTTATTGTCCCTCACTCTAGGCCTATCTCTCAGCAGATAAAATATTCCATGGATGAAATAAATTGCCAAAATGCATCCATCCTGCAATATTGACGCAACTGCTGTTTTGATGAACCGTACGGGAGCAAAAGTTTTTCTCTCATAGAAGTGTGTAGTTTGTTACTGGTCTAAGCTGGATGCACATGAGATATACAAAATCATAAAATAGGGAGGAAATGAGTGTAATCTGTGAATAACACAAGAAGAAACCTGTTGCATCGGATCAAGAGTCCTCCTAGTTCATCTGTTTCGAATACTGGCCAGACAGATACTCGAGGGAAAATTACACACAGGGCTTGAAAGCAACAGTTCTCTCCCATTCCATATCATATTCAGAGCAGAGATGGACATCAATCTGTTTCTGATCTGTGTTATATCTGCATATGTTAATTCAGTGTCTTTCCACACTGAACTCCACTGATGTTGTCATCTATGCATGCTTAACTGCACCTTCCATTATCTAACTGGATAGAAGCTGATTTGAGGGAAAGTGCATAAAACAGGGGTATTTATCAAGAACTTACAGGATACAGATGGATTGTGACCAATATTGTGTATACACAACTTTGATTGCCAGCTGTGGGAGCACACTGAAGTGGAGTAAATGGCAATGTGTGCACCTTGGAAGTGTATGGAGTTTGCAGGATTGCTATCCCATTTCTGTCTCTCTTTGTGCTTCTGTTGCTCCATCCCTCTGTGCATATTGCAGATTGTCCGCCCCCATTTCTAACTCCTCCTTAGAAAGATGGACTAGAAGGTACCAAAATTATGAGCAACATGAAATTATTCAGGATGGTGAAACCCAAAGAGAGCCTTGATTGACCATAAAAAGATCTCTCCATAGCAAGTGAACAGGCAAGAAAATGACAAATGTGATTCGATGTAATTGATTCAATTAAATGAGTTATTCAGTTAAGTGATATTTTCTGATCACATGCAGAGGGATTCCTGCCCCTCCTCGCATGGATCCATCAGGTTCACAACTGCATCCATTCCTACGGTTTTGTTTTGTTTTTCAGCTTCTGCCTTCTGAGCTCTCCCCCGCCCCTATTTCCATAGCTCAGCACAAGGATTTTCCCAAGGTTTTCTGGATGGAGCTGCCCCCCCCCCCGAGAGAGAGAGAGAGAGAGAGAGAGAGAGAAATGCAGCAACATGAAATTAGGCCAGGGGCAAACGTCCTCCCCCCCCCCCGCCGCCATTTTAAATAGTAATTTTGATAAATGCAGTATTAAACTTCTGGCATATACATGTGTAAATGCTAGCTATAGCAGCAGAGGAAAATATATGTTCGTTTTTGTCCAATAAAGGACAAAATGACTAAGTGGAATAAAGGAATACTAGCTGAATCGTGATAAGAGTATGGTCCTTGCTTGCTTAATCTGCTCAGCTTGTACTATATACACAAGCTCAGCATGCAATGTCAACTCAAGCTGAACCATTAAACCACTGCAATTTGGGTGTAATTAACAAGCTCATAGGGACAACATGTGCTCCACTCACGAATAAGAAACTGAGGAAGGGAAGAAGTCACAAAATCACTCTGACCACAACAATTTCTTTAAGCAGACTAGATAAAAGGCCAAAAAAACTGAATTCTGCATCAACAAATGGTGTTCTGTGCTTTCTACTTAAAATCAGAGATAGTAAGCATGCTGATTTTTCAAACCTCATCTATGATTCCCAGCATGCTACCCCGTCTGTCATGGTTAACTTTTGCTACCGTCAAGAAAAAGTATCAAAAGATACCAAAGTTTCTGAATCTTGCTTCCAGGCAACAGACTTTCAGATATGAAACTGCACCAGGCCTAGTTAATATAACAATGGCAAACATACCTCCCCCCATATCTGAGGAAGTGTGCATGCACGCGAAAGCTTATACCAAGAACAAACTTAGTTGGTCTCTAAGGTGTTATTGGACAATTTTTATATATATTTTGACTGAGTCAGACCAACACAGCTACCTACCTGAATCTAGATACCCCCCACCCCGACAAAGTCAACTTGACCATCTACCAAATCTAGGGCAAAGTAATGCATTTCTACTTAATAAATGCCAACAAAGGTCCGTATAGTTAAAGCTATGCTTTTCCCAAAGAATTGATGCTTTTGAATTATGGTGTTGGAGGAGACCCTTGAGAGTCCCATGGACTGCAAGAAGAACAAACCTCTCCATTCTTAAGGAAATCAGCCTTGAGTGCTCACTGGAAGGACAGATCGTGAAGCTGAGGCTCCAATACTTTGGCCACCTCATGAGAAGAGAAGACTCCCTGGAAAGGACCCTGATGTTGGGAAAGATTGAGGGCACAAGGGGAAGGGGACGACAGAGGACGAGATGGTTGGACAGTGTTCTCGAAGCTACCAACTTGAGTTTGACCAAACTGCGGGAAGCAGTGAAAGACAGGAGTGCCTGGCGTGATCTGGTCCATGGGGTCACGAAGAGTCGGACACAACTAAATGACTAAATAACAACAACTTAATAAAACCTAATAGCTAGGATGAAAGAATCCAGAAAATTAAACTTTGGGAAGTTTCTTTGAGTATTCTAACTAGAAAACTATCAATTTACTCAGCTGTCTGTTTACCCACTTGCTAGGCAACAGACAATCAAGAGCAGTTATTAGGGTGAGGCTCCAGCTAGTAATCTCTGGGTGCTGCCAGGCACAGCTAAATTGATAAACAGCTGCTAAATATCACCATATCTGGAAAGAGTGGTATCCAATGGCATCTGTCCACTGATGGAGAGAATCCATCAGAGGGAGGCATTCAGGCGCATACCTGCAACCCCTGCACTCTGGTGCAGATTTAAAGGGATGGGGGGTTGCAGGGGGAGAAGTAATTGCTAGAGGTTTCCTCTTTCCCTTCTTATGCCAACAAATATATTCCAGCAGCAGATGGACACTGCTGGATACCACCCAAGGAGCATAAATGTGCTCTGGTGTGGGCTGGATGGGTAGTACTTCCAGTTTTCAGATGAACTGTTTATTTCAACTTGCAGTGTGCTTACCCGAAGGTAATAAAAGTTACTAAATTGTACTCCAAAACCGGATTTAAAAAGAAAACTGCAAATAATTGTGGACTATGTTTTTGCACTGTGACTGATTAAATCTTAGTTGTGCCTCCTACAAAAATGTGAATGTGTTAATATTAAGCTATTAATTAGCAGCATTTATCTTGTCTGCAGAACAGAACATAAAAAGGAATATGGTAAGTCAAGTGTCTCTCTGAGACAGAAAGATGCATTCAGTGCTGTGCTTTTTCATTTTCTGTAGCAGCATTTACAAATGGGCATCAATTTTTAATACTCATCCTAATTAATCCAAGCTCTTGAAAAACACTGTTTCTTCCTAGTGCACTGTGGCGATTGCCAGCTGTGGAGATAGCTACTGCTGAGTAAAGCACCTGTGCAGGATGGTGACTCAGCCTGAGAACAAATGTCAGTCGCAATTAATCCAGAACAGGCTTCTAAACACTGGTGGATGGCATCTGTCACTAGCATGCCAGCAGTATGATTTGGTCAACAGCAATTCATTGCCATCTACTAATCAATCTCCCCCCCCCCCAATCTACCAAGTAAGGAATAGGTTATGTATCTTGGGAAATTTATTTCTTCCTGTTAGATAAGCAGCCAAAATCCTGGAACACAGGAATATAGGAAGCTGCTTTGTATCAGATCAGACCATTAGTTCAGCTAGCTCATTAATATCAACACTGGCCATCAGCAGGACGCCCTGCCTGGAGACACCAGGAATTGAACTTGGGAACCTTTTCCATGCAAAGCATGTGTTTGGCCACTGAGCTATGGCTCTTGCCTATGATCTGCAGAAAATAAGCCTCATAAAAGTAGGGAGCGGGAAGAGGAACACAATTTTCTATTCTTCCTTTAATAAACCAGGAATACTTTGACTTTGGTGTCACAGAGAAGAAACATGCAAAACAAAAGCTGCTGCATTGACCAATATTGGCAAGCAACTTCCAACCAGGAATGGCAAATGAAAGAAGATAAAGGTCAGAATCCTGCTCCATCTTTACACTCCTGTTGGACCAGGCCTTGGTAGGTTTCTCTGCTTGGGACAACTAGGTCTCATGTACAAAGGCTGCAGATATAGGCAGGGGTTGGGTTTTCAATACAAAATGGATAGGAATGGATGCCCAGAAGCAGGATGAAAGGTGGATACAAATGTGGGTACCTATTACAGTACATGAAGAATTAAGAAGCAGTGAATTGGCACCCTACAGTTCATGGGAGATAAACTCAGTGAAGTATCCATGGCTGAAAAAATTCCAAATGTTAAGAATGCACCAGAGCAGAGAAAAGGAGATGCAGAAACTCGAGCACTTAGATTTCAGAATAGACAGATTGGTTCAGCATTTTGCAGGTGTCAAGTAGTATGTCTTTTCAAAGATACTTCTTCATTTGAGAAGTATTAACTCCAAAACTTGGTTGCAAAAATCCTTGTGCAATGACTGCAGTTTTTGGAATCTGACACCTAGCCAGCTAGGAAGTAGCAAGATCTATCTGCATTAATAGGAGGTTATACTACCTCCAAAGGCTCACGAAATGTTGCTCCATGCTTAAAATAATGTATTTTTTGAAATATAAAATTACATTTCCAGCAATCTACATACAACTGCATGCTTTAGGAATAAATATATACTGGATATAATTCATGTGTAGTTTCTCAGCGTAAGTGCTTAAGGACTTTGGCTTATTATCTGCTGTGTTTAGAAAGTGGGCGGAAGGAAACAGAACCTCATCCAATTCCACAGCGCTTCCCATTTGATCCCAAGGTCCTCATTCTACTATTAGACATTACCTCATTTTTTGTCCTCTTGGGGTGTTTCCAGATGAGGTGTATACTCTGTAACTACCACTCTTTGTTCACTCACCTTTACGGGGCCACATCAGCAACTTTTTGCCCTACTGTGTTTTCCTCATGTCCCCCCACCATTTCTTAAGATCATGGAAAATCCATTCACTTCTTTTTATGGAAACATAGAGGAATTCCTTTGATGTAGGGTTGAGAAATAGTATAAATGAGGGACAAGGAGTGAGCTAATGATTACATAGTTGCCGATATCTCACTGTTCCTGTTTGCATTGTCACTTTGCATTGATCCTTCCTCCTTTATTTTTCAGTAGGGAATGGAGAAATCTGAGGTGCTTCTGTGGGAAGAGGCACCAACTCTCCCTTATGCCTCAAAATGCACCTCTGAATGAAAAGCTGACATACCTTTTTATGTGCAGAAATATTACAATATGTACATCAACCAGAACGTACTGCTGGCAAGGGGTGTAATGCAGGCAGTGTTTCTGTGTATGTGTGCATATGTTTGAGTTAACTATCGGAGGTCATGATACCAGGTCATGATACTTGCCAATTTGAATATTTTAACAAATGTTTGGTCATAGTTTTAATTTCAAGAAAACGAGTCAGTATTGCACATGACGATGGCTTCCTAGCTGCAGTTTCAGCTACTTTGCTAACAGTCTGGACCTCTCCAGGCCTTTGAGGAGGCCTGGTTTCATTTGAACTGGGAATTATGGTTTACATTAACTGTAGTCAATTTAAATAAGCCAGCTTCTGGATAGATAGCTGAGCGCTGGGAGAAATATTTAATAGGAAGAAAAGAAAACACACACCTACCACTCATGGCCACCTTGCAATGAAAAAATAAGCTTAACCTTATGTTTACTAAAATTCTAAAGAAATTTGAAAGCTCCCTGAAAATGGAGGAGAGAAATAGAAGCCTCTTTCACCACTTGTCTTATTATGCAACCCTGTGCATGTCTACTGAATCCCAAGTGTGTTGTTTGTTTATTTATTTAAACAGTTTATATACCACTTAACAACAATTGTCTCCCAGTAATATACTGAAAATACAATACAGAAAAAGGTAAACATTGGTTAAAATGATAAAACTAGATTTTAATTAAAATGCCTGCTGAAAGAAAAAAAGTATTCAGTAGGTACTGGAAGAACAACAGGGAAGGGTCCTTTCTGACTTCAACTGGAAGGAAGTTCTGTAAAGTGAAGCTCACAATACTGAGCCTACAGCTCTTGATGGAAATGAACCATGCACTGAAGCCATGGGGGATCACTGACAGTGACTCCTTTGAAGCTCTCAGTGATCCAACAGGAATATAAGGGATTAAGCAGTTCTTGAGGTATTCTAGACCAAAATTGTTAAAGGCATAGTAAATTAATACAAGAATATAGAGCATTGTAGCCTAGGGGGCAAGTGAACTCAGTGGGGCTTACTTCTAAGTAGACATACATAGAATTATACTGTAAAATACAGTGGTGCCTATAATTAACATTTTACAGAAATAAACAAAGTGCTTACATGTGAAATAGTTTGCTGTTAATTCTCTATTAATAGGCACCATCTATAAATGCATCCCCAATGAATATTCCATGTTGTTGTATAAAAATGCAAGCAGTGAAGAGAAGAAGCCCACAGACCTAGGGCTGTGAAAGTCTGGGTTACAAAAACTTTGTTAGTCATAACAAAAATGGAAGCTTTTATTGTTTTGAACCAGGAGAAGTATTAGTAAAGCTATCTAAAAAGTGTCCCCAAGATATCGTGTAGGGAAGCTTATGAAAGCTGATTTCTTTATGACACAAATTCCTGCCATTGGTACATTTAGGCAGGCGAACTAGAATAGTAACTTTGATGAACTTATCTGCAAGACCACAGATTTTAACACAGCAGGTTTCCACTCCCATGTTTTAAAACACCACTGCTGTTATCAGATGTGGTGCAATGGAAATATGAAATGCTTTCTAAGAAGTTGTCCCTTCATCGTCACAGACGCTTGCCAAATATCACTCTGAAAGTTAACAGTTTCACTTGGGGCACTGTGATGTGTGAGTCAGTTTTTTAAAAGCACCTCATGTTTATGAAAAGAAACCTTGTTAAAATGTTTCAATGACTCACTTTCCTGCACATTTAATTAGCACTCGAATTCCACCCATACCTAAGCTGTGTTTCTTCCCTCGCCTTTCCTTTAAAGCATTAGTGTCAATACTACTAGTCTGCACAAAGGGAGATTATTTTTTAAAATAACAAATAACTGAAGTCGGTGATATTTTTACCACCCTGATGACAATTATTCTATTCAGTGGCCAATGCATTAGTCTGACAAATTGAAAAAGAAAAAGAAAAAAAGATGAGAAATTACCAGCCCATAATCTATCCAAGCTATAACTAAATCAGCATCCCATGTGAGACAAAATGAGGTAGAGCCATCATCCTTTCCATAGCTTGCCTGTAGAAAACACCTTCAATTCCTCTTGCTACACTAATTTGATTCTATGCTTTGTTGTTGCCATATAAAAGAGAACAAAACTGATCTCCTATACCCTGATCCATTCTTCCCCTCCCCAATTTAAATAGTTATGGGCTTCCCAGTCTGAAAACACTTCCTTGACACTTCCATGCTGCTTAAAAGCTGTTTCCCACATCTAAAGAGGCCACCGTTAAGGCTACTGCTCCTGTGCAAGATTGTTTTGCCAGCATCAGATAAAAGAGCCTTTTGCACTACCAGCACAGAGTGTCAGAACCTGAGTTTTTCGAGCTCAGTTTCTAGTTCACTGTTTTTGGAGTACTGTACACTGTCACTGAGTCCAAAGTATTATAGCATTGTCACTGTGTATTAATTGTGACAGACCTGGGACACTCCTTAGACATATATAAACAGGGCTGCCCTACCTATGAAATGGGGAGAAGCAGAAGGTCCCACAAGGTTCCACCCTCATGCCAGCTGCCTTGCCACCTCCATCACTGGCAGAGCATCGATACTGATTTCCAGTGAGATCTCATGGAGCATGAGAGATTGCTTGGATTTCTCTCGCTAGAAATCAATGCTGATCAATGCCAGCAGCAGAGACAGTGCTGGTGGAGGCGGGCAGTGTGGAGACAGTGCTGAAGGAGGTGGGTGACCCAGCAGGGGGGGGGTGGTGAGTGGGCAGCATGGCAGAGCAGCACTTTCTGTTTTGCCTCAAGTGGCAAAACAGCACCGCCCTTGCA
Organism: Podarcis vaucheri; assembly: GCF_965113315.1. Classification (NCBI taxonomy): domain Eukaryota; kingdom Metazoa; phylum Chordata; class Lepidosauria; order Squamata; family Lacertidae; genus Podarcis; species Podarcis vaucheri. The sequence goes on from NC_138761.1 coordinate 48,767,041, forward strand.
ACATTTGTAAATTTAAAACCCTTTTTAAAAACCCTAAAAAGGACATTTGAGCTTCCAGGGCAAAGATGTCAGTCGAGGGATGGAGAATATTGATTATTAGTGTGTTTGGAAAGGAAATTTGTCATTTGAAGCCCTTAAGAGTTTATTCTGTAGAAAGTATCCTGTATAAGCACTACATAGGGATGTTTTCCTTCGTTACTGTCAAACCTCAAAGAGCCTCAAACCTGTGCCCTCCAGTGTCACATAGCACAAGGCTTCAGGAGGACAGACAAAAAAAGTCTCTTTTCTTTTCTCCCTTCCTGAAACTCCCTCCCCTCCCTTTTAAGAGGTCTTAAAAACAAAGTTCTTGTTTAAGATTGGTTGGAATCTTGAAAATGAGCACTCCTCTTCTTAGGGGTTGGGCATACAATGCCACGTGTTATTACAGGTTCTGCTTGTTCCATATGGTTGGGATCACATTTCCTGTTTTTCACAACATGTCAAAATATACATCTGTCATTGTAACTTAACCCCTTAACGGCATCCCCACATTGCATTATGATGTGGTTGCTGAACAACAACAAACTACAAACAAACAGCAATTGAAGCTGCCTAAATTGTGAAGTGGTAACAAGCCTTTGATGTTCACTTGGAAAGAAATGGTAAAGTTGAAAAAGTTTCAAGCAATGAATAGTGCCATTTGATAACATCTACGTTGTGTGCAACCAAAAAGCCATCATATTGTGGTAGTTTCCAGCAACCGTAAATTAGCTTTGGGAAGAAACTGCAACTGCTTTAGCTTTACATACAGCAGGTGCAACTGATTCTTAAACTTGACCCATGCCATTCAAGTTGCTCAGGTTACAGGACGTGATATGAGTCATGATGGGCAGAGCTGCGGTGACCTTATGTCACGTTAAGCAGTTTTATCTCAGTGACTTCAAAAGAACTGATAAGTGATTAACAAAGAATATTTGATCTCTGGAAAGAATCTGTATTCAGAACTTTAACAAAACCTAATTAGGCTGCTTAGGATGCAGGAGAAAACCATAACAACATATATTTAGAGGACTGAAAACAGCTCACAGTAAAGTAGCTGCAGAGACAACAAGCTACCCCGATTGGGAGTGCATTGTGAATTAGTTATGGGTGTGCTTTTATCTCTCGACCGCACATGATGAGCAATCGGTTTTTCCATTGTAAGAGGAAATATAATACCCACTTCTCCCCACCAGGTCACCTTATTCAGAAAGCAAGAGAAACACAGTAGCAGACTTGCATTCTCTCAGCTATCTCAACAGCACTGTGATCTTTGAGGAGACTTGCAAAAACTTGTGTCCTCAATCTGCAGAAACAAAGTTTCTGAATTTTCCAGTTCTACCAGCTAAGAAGACTGAAAACATATAAACTAAGCATAGTAGACCCCCTTCTCTGATGCTGGGAAACATTTATTTTTGCTAGGCTTCTCTTAGGCAGAATGTCATGAATGGCAAATTTGATACCAGGGCCATAATCTGATTTCAGAGAACCTTGAAGTTTAAATGGAAATTAGGAACCAAAGGTAAGCAGGAAAGTTCCATCCTCATTTTGAAAACTCACATTTATGAAATAGAGAGAACTGTTTGTCTGTGCTTTTTAAGTCATTCAAGTGATACCTCAGAAACAGGCACACAAACTCTAGAGGGCTAACATGTATTCTGCCCCCTCAATCTTTGTTGGAAAGGCACTGGGTCCCCTCAATGTTGAGAAGCCTGGCACACATCACACACACACACAACATCACACACACACGTTGCAGATTCAGCAGTGGGCTCCTCCAAAGCACTCAGCCTCTTCTAGACGATGCGTGACATCACACACACACACAACGTGCACCGGGCCCCTTCAAGCTTGGGGGCAACCTGGCCCCTCTGCTCAGAGAAGAAGAAGAAGAAGAAGAAGAAGAAGAAGAAGAAGAAGAAGAGGAGTTTGGATTTGATATCCCGCCTTTCACTCCCCTTCAGGAGTCTCAAAGCGGCTAACATTCTCCTTTTCCCTTCCTCCCCCACAACAAACACTCTGTGGGGTGAGTGGGGCTGAGAGACTTCACAGAAGTGTGACTGGCCCAAGGTCACCCAGCAGCTGCATGTGGAGGAGCGGAGACTCGAACCCGGTTTCCCAGATTATGTGACTACCGCTCTTACACCACACTGGCTCTCTAACTGATCCAGAGCCTATTGACTGCCCTGAAATAAGAGGAAATCATCTTATTCTGCATGTATAACCATGGTTCTCAACTCTTTGAAAAATGACACCCTTATTGCTACTTTTCTTCCCAGATGGATAACCATGCCATGGTTGTACATATGAGGGTAAAGCATCCATCAAGTTGTCCTGACAGAATGGAACCTGTTCTACAACTCTTTATAACATGTCTTCACAATTATTCCTAAATTCAGTTCAACATACACCTTTCTTCCAACCATTATTAAAATAAATACTGTAGAGTTGCAATCCGATGCACACTTATCTTGGAGTAAGCCACAATGAACACAGCAGGACTTGATTAAATGTGCACAGGATAGCACTGAATTCTTTCCTAATACTGTTTAACACCCCCCCCCCTAAACTGTTTATGTCAGTGGGAATAAGTTTCACTTTATGTCAGTGGGAATAAGTTTCACTAAATCAGACTATGCTATACATCTTTTATAGCATTTCAAGGTTGCAACTGGTAGCTCTAGTTTATATTTGTTTATATTACATCAGAGAAGCAGATAGAAAAGGTCTAGTAACATGGTTGCCAAGTTTCATCAAGGGGGTCCTTTGTTCAAAGTCCACTTCCACCTGTGTAACAGACTGTTGAGAGGCACACATGCTACAAGATACAAGACTTGAATATTCACCCATCAATTAGCCCTAGGTTTTCCTCTCTAATTTCTGAAAGCTGTATTGACATGACACTGCAACGTGCTTATTTTTCTGATTGAACATGCAGCTCAAAGGCTTGCTTCAAAAATGTTAAACTCTGGTTAATTAGAAACCTATAACCTACGTCTTGGCCTTGTTCTGTATGGGAACCAAAGCAGCTCTGTAAAGTTACTTTCACAAATAATGCTCATTTTTTTCCTGGAATGCATCATTTGTTAATGTGGCTCAGAAAGCTGACTAGATTATAAAGTTTCAAACTGATGTACGTTCTTACCCATGCATTTTTTTTATTCTTGAATTACAGAATTCAAGTTCCTGTACAGGAAGTGTACAGACCTTTACATCCTCTGAGAACTTACTGCAAGCATGTCTGCTCTGAAGTAAGCTCTTGGTGGTCACTTTCTGGTGTGTTTAGGACTGCAGCCAAAAGCAGCTTCGAGTGTTTTCAATGTACTTTAGGCAACGTAAGCATCACATCCATATTACTGCTGAGCTTTTTTCTTTTAAGGTCATGTGCGAAAAGGCCCTTTGAGTGCTTCTTACACCATCTTCACATTTGTGTACATTGTCAGGGTTGGGTAAAACAGCCATTTTAAAATTGAACAACCAGTCCAGCCACCGTTGGTTCTACTCACCCATTTAAGTAAATATAAAATATAAACATCATAAAAGAATCCACCCTAGGACTCTGCCCGGTGCTGTTCATATATATGTATATGTATATATCTATATATATATATGAGGTTCTGTAGCCACATGCGTGACCAATAGCCCCATAAAGTGCCAGGGACGCCTGAACTTTTAAACCACGGGAGGGGGCAGAGTGGACAGCCTGTGGTTCCTTGGTGATGGTGGTTGGGCACTTTTCATTCTCTATTATTATTCTTATCGCTTCGACGACTTCGCCCAGACATGGTCCAGAGATCGGCTTCTGGAGCTCTCGGGAGGCTTGGCGCAGACGAAGCCTCGCTCCCTTCTGCAGCGCCCTGGACCCGGCGGGAGTCCCGCACGCAGAGCGCGAAGGCAATGCGGCGGGATGGAAAGGGCGGCAAGCGGGGCTTCCGAGAGCCTCTGGAGGAGGACGCGCGCGGAGGGAGAGAAGGGGCTGCTCGTCGAGCGAGCGGCGCCTGGAAACCGGCCTCGGCCCTGGGGGGAAGCCATTGGCCCCTCAGGGTGGCCTCTCGGGCGAGGGAGAGGCACTCGCTCCTCGGTTCCGGGGTTCACTGACACCCTGTGAGGCCCCCCGACTGGAGCTGTGAGGGAGAAAGAGGAGCGGGGGGGGGGCGGAGGCGGGAGACGCGCGGCGAGGCCTGGTCCCGCCGGGCGCCCGGCGCCCTCCTCCTTACCCGTGGTGGAGAGGACGGTGCTGGCGAAGAAGAGGGCCGAGGTGAAGTCCCAGTTCCAGTTGCCGGAAGCGTTGCTCAGCACCGACACGCCGTAGTTGCTGGCCTCCAGGACTCGCGCCAGGAAGCTCTCGAGCTGCTGCTCGGAGAGGCACTCGTGCTCCTCCACGAAGCGCCGCTTCAGCTTGCGCAGCTCCTGGCGCAGCAGGTCCTCGTAGGGCAGCTCCACCGACGAGAAGACCACGGCGCCGAAGACCAGGTAGAGCGCGTAGCCCAGCACCAGCAAGCCGAAGCACCAGGCCGAGCGGTGCCTCTCCACCAGCCGCACGCACGAGCTGCCGGCCAGCGACTGCAGCATCTTCCCCCGCCAGCGCCTCGCGCTCGCACCCGGCGCCAGCCTCAGCACTCGCGAGGCTCCGGTCCCTGAGGGAGGGAAGGAAGGCGCGGGAAGCTCGGCGCCCTTTGGACGCGCGCGGAGGAGAGGAAGCGGGACGGGGTGGGGAATGAGCACCGGCTCGGCCCCTACGCGCGTCCCCTGCCTGGAGGCTCAAGCTCCGCCACTCATTCAAACGAGCCCTTCTCCGGGCGCCTGGCAGCGGGGTTTCGCTTCGTTCTTTTCCTGTTTCCTCCTTTCGGTGACTTTCCGTTTCAAAAGCCCAGATGATGTGGCGCTCACGTGGTTTCCCGGCTCAGGTAACCGGGAACGGGTCGCGCGTCAGCTGCTGAACTGGTTCCAGCTGGGCAGCTCACTAAAGTGAGTGGGGAGGAGAGGGGAAAAAGAGGAAACACGCATATCTATAGATTCTTTCTCTCTCTCAAAATAAATAACACATCTGGATATCTGGAATGGCCCACACTCTCACGCACCTACAAGTATTCAATCTCTTTCTCTTTCTGCAAGCAAAGGGCACACCAGGAATGACCATGGGGAGCGGGGAGAGATGGTAAAGTTCATTGTCATTGTTATTCCACCATAAGTGTTCATTTGTTCTGCCATTTCACCCCGTGGTTTTGCTGTTCTGAATATAGACCTCACTGCTGGGCTCTGCTCAGTGCCATTGCTTTTCAGGACTGGTACTGGCAGTAGCTTCTCCATCTCTTTGCAGCAGGAAGACAGGACTGGTGGCGGCGGTGGCAGCACAGTCCCTCATAGAATCATAGAACTGTTGAGTTGGAAGGGACCGTGAGCGTCATCTAGTCCAACCTCCTGCAATGTCATGGAGAAGACCTCTCTGGAACCAGAAGCTTGTGGCAGCTACCACAAAGCAGTGGTGGCGCAAGGCAGGAGTGGTCCGCCCCAGGTGTCATCCTTGAGGGGGGTGACATCACCAAAGGCAGCGCCCCCGGGACGCGCACCGCAACCAGCGCACCCCCCTGGGACGTGCATCACCCCCCGTGGGCGGCTAGCCCCGCCCCGGTGGGCCGCTCCATGTGCCGGAGCTGCTAGCTCCACCTTTGCCACAAGGTGCTTGAGAAGGAGGTAGGCAGGCATGCTTGTTGTTGTTGTTTAGTCGTGTCCGACTCTTCGTGACCCCATGGACCAGAGCACGCCAGGCACTCCTGTCTTCCACTGCCTCCTGCAGTTTGGTCAGACTCATGTTTGTAGCTTCGAGAACACTGTCCACATTCAGTTATTCAGACCCATTTCAATCTGGCACCAGGCCTGCGGTTGGCCTTGAAACAGTTTCTTTGGTCACCCTGCTTGATTATATCTGCATTGAGAGAAAGGCAAGTGGAGTGCAACTGATGCCATCTAGCTCCATAGGTTGGGAGTTGGAAGCATTGTTTTGCAGTAGTCCTTCTGTATCTCTCTTTCGGAATCAGGTGAAGCTGTGCAGGTCTTTGGCCAGTGCCTAGATGGCGGCAATAAACAGAAGTCGCATGCTGACAAGGTGGAGGCTGGGGGGATTCCTAGGTCCAAAAACTGGGTTCATGGCTTGTTGTGCATTCCTCCTAAAATATCAAGTACGTAGCCAGGGTCTACTGCTTGATTCCATCCTGTCACTGGAGACTCTGAATTTGAAGTTCGCACTGAAAACCTCTATTTTAATGGACAAAGGAGTGCCTTTACTCTCTATACAGTGGTACCTCAGGTTACATACGCTTCAGGTTACGGACTCCGCTAACCCAGAAATAGTGCTTCAGGTTAAGAACTTTGCTTCAGGATAAGAACAGAAATCATGCTCCGGCGGCACAGCAGCAACAGGAGGCCCCATTAGCTAAAGTGGTGCTTCAGGTTAAGAACAGTTTCAGGTTAAGTGCGGACCTCCAGAACAAATTAAGTATGTAACCCAAAGTACCACTGTACAGTGCAGGACTTCTGAAAATCACAAAGCCAAATCTTTATCCATGTTTAATAAAACCAAGGCAATCCTGCATTGTCCATCACAGGGGTAGCCAACATGGTGCCATCCTGATTTTGCTAGACTATAGCTTACAGCTCTCACTGTTCCTGACCATTGGCCATGCTGTCTGGAGCTCATGGGAGTTGGAGTCCAACAACATCTGGAGGAGACCATGTCAGCTACCCTTGAGATTGTGAGTTCGCTTCCCAAGAAGTACTGCAAAAGCCCACCACTTCTCTTTTGTTAGGTGGGGGGGGGACTTCTTTTGTTAACCTGCAAAACGTCATTCTAAAACCATCCAACACTTTTGTGAGTGTTTGCAATCAAGGCTGTAGCTGACTCAGAACTCCTGAACTACAGAACACTCTCTAAGAATCCTGTTCCTCAAGGCTGCCCAGTCTTTCAAGTGTGTCATTTGTTAGTTTTGCTGACAGACCTTCTGCCTATTTAAATTGTTGGGAACTTCCAGCAGGGTCCTTGTTCTTGCACTGCCAAACCCCATTCCCTCTCCTTCTGGAGAGGGCATAAAAAAGGAAAGATATTATAACTCCCTTTCTCCCTCTCCCTCTTTCTGTTTCTCTGCCTCACCTGCCAGTTTCCCAATTATCACTGCAACTCCTCCATCCTCTCACCTCAGAAGTTGAAGCAATTCATTGCAAGCTCCACTGTAGTCAACAACACTCCTCGTGGCTCTTTCTATCTCCTCCTCCCTCCTTTGGAAAGAACCTTTACAGTTAACTTGCTCTTTCATTATGGTTTCTTAATAAAACTCCATTTCCAGAAAACCTCTGATCTTGTCAGGAGTGCCTTACGTGGACACTCCGCTACCAAGATTAAAATGAAACAACTGCATCATGTATGCTTGGCGAAGCATGCTAGTTTGGGTGCCAGCTCTGTCACACCGACAGCATCCTGTCCTCTGGCAGAATAGAGCCAGGGTTGCAGTAGGAAAGTTTCCACAGCTAAATTCTCCCCATGATTCGTTTCCTGGAATGGCTTATTTCCTGAACATGGAGAAATAATATGCAGATATGTGTTCTGAGCAATCCTCATAACGGAAGGGAGGAAAGGATGATATACTTTTCATTTCATAAGCAAGGTTTAACAGCATGAAGGTGTGTTGTATCCAGATGTCTTCATCAGGCAGGTTTCTTATAATGATAATTCCTAAAACAGAAAGTGTGTTCAGAATTGTTTTACTTTATCAAGTTATATGACTCCATTCTATAAAATATTCAGAGTATTTTTAATCAATGTTATTTAGTACAGTCATACCTTGGGTTACAGATGCTTCAGACTGCATTTTTTCAGGTTACAGACCCGCTGAAACCTGGAAGAACTGGAACGGGTTTCGGCAGTTGTGCATGTGCAGAAGCGCTAAATTGCACTTTGCGCATGCGCATAAGCGCCGAATCGCAACCCGCATGTGCGTAGACATGCCACTGCGGGTTGCAAACGTGCATCCTGCATGGATCATGTTCGCAACCCGAGTGTCTACTGTATTGGTTTTTTTGAAATTCAAAGTATATTCCCACAGCATTATTTCTTTATGCCAGATATGAAGAACACTTCACCCCTCACACACACCCCTGATATTGTTGAAATGCAACTCTCATCATTCTTGACCATTAGCCTGGTGAGAGTCAAATAATATTTTGTATTGTGGGGCAGGGGGAGGTATCACAGGTTTCCCCTTCCTGGTTTAAACTCATTTAGCAAATAAAATAGACATGGGTGCATATCAAAACAGAAAGCAGGTGAACAGCTGGTATTAATGCAGATACTCATTTACCTTGTTATTTTTGTCAAGGCTATATGTGGACAGGTTGGATCTGGCCATGGTTCTTAACATATATTGTTGGCACCTATCTGTCTCAAGAGACAGTGGAATGTGCCTCTAAGGGTGAAGTCAAACCGCTGCATTAGCAGCACTGAAGCTACCTTCCATAGTGTGCAAGCCTGGACATTATGTATAGAGGTACTGGGCTGCTTAGACAACAGCCTTGCTGATGTGATCCAAAGGAAATCAGAGCATTTGGCACCAATTTGGCTACAGAATTTGCCAAAAGGAGGCATACAAGGGCACCATCCAACCATCCTATTCCTGATTTGTGTTAACTCCTTAGCCTTTTCTTTTCCCAAAGTACTTGATTGAGTGTTCAGTTCTGTCCAATATGCACGTTAATAACTAAATAGTCTTTTAGGAAGAGGACAAGAAGAAGATGAACTGGTGCACATTTGAAATATTTATTGGGAATGAGGTTCTGTGGGTTAAATGTTGTCATGACATGAGATAGAAACACGGATCTTTATGGGCAATATCATGTCTTGCTGTGTTAGTATTTATACAATGGATTTATTGACAATGACTCTTGTGTCAACATAAAATACAACTTGCTTTCATTGTTGGTTTTACAAGGTTTCTGGAATAAAGGGGCCTTGTGGCTTTTCAAAGTCAGCAAGTGTGACTTGGAAAACAAACCTGCAACAAACCATTTTAGCTTAATGAGGCTTTTCTGTAGAAATAGTTGAGAAAAAATGCTGTACTTAAGTAAGCAAGTTATTAATGTGTCATTCATTTTTGACCTATTGTCTTATAACATCACCACTTTACTTTTTTTGGGTTACCACAATGACGCATGCTGAATGTGCTTCCAAATGGAAGGTAGGCTGCTTCAAGTAGGAAGCTAATGCTCACCTTACTGAAGAAATTAAAGGACGGTTCCAAAGACTCCTATATTTAGATGTTCTTAAATAGTCAGGCTTGTGCTGTATCCTTCATCCAAACAAAGGGAATCCATAGTTCCTTGCAAAGGGCACAAGTTGATTTTCCTAGGCAAATGAATGTCATGGAGGATTGCATTAGGCTCTCGGTAGTTCTTTGACCTTATAAAAATTATGAGCTACGAAGTGAGAATGGCCTAGTAAATTCAAGAGCTTATACTATAGGACGTTATTAAATTGAATGAATGCTAAACCCATGAAACTGGACTGTCAACCAGTCAAAAAACTTAAGTTGATTAAGGTCAAGGTTCAGCAACGGAGGAGCTATAGGATTTGGAAGAAACGCCACTACCCTGGAGAAATATCAGATACACTGGTGAAACAGCTGGAGTGGGATGGAGTCATGGGTGGGAAATGAGTGGCATAGAAAAGGAGTACAGTCAACAATGATGAGTGTGCGGGGATAAATCTGTCCATGAATTTGGAGTATCAATTCTGTGAAAGTTTGTGCAACAGAGTAAGCTTCTGATCTACTTGGTAGTCCACATTTTTAGGCTATCTGATACATGTATTCACTATTTTCAGAAGAAGAAAAACTGTTAAGTACCACAATAGAAATGTTGACATCCTGTACTTCTGCAAGGAGAATGAGTAGAATGGTCTTTCTTAAATACATCTAATAATTTATAAACCACATCAGCTTAAATTTTAAAGTGTGCAGCACATTGACTCATATTACTGCCTTCTATTTCAATATCGCTCTTATTTATGTTATCAGCAAATGAAACATGCCAGTGTAGAAAATGAACTTCCAAAGATTCAATACTGGAGGAGCATTTATTTATCTGATGTGGCAGCAGAATTTAATTTTGACCTTTATTGAAATTGCCTCTATTTAATAATGTGAAAAAGATAAACAGAGAGGTTTCAAAGCATATTCAGGATATACTGTGGAGATTAACTCATTACAACAGGATCATAGTTTACAAGTTCATACATGTCTGCACAAAACTAGCTCCCACTGAGCTCAGTGGAGCTTGTTTGCAGGAAAGTGGATATAGAATGGCATCTGTAATCCACTGTTTCAAGAGACTGCGGCCACAGTGGCATACATGAACCTTTTTTTGACTACAACACTTTGTTATGACAGGAGTGAAGACCACAGGTCAAATATGGCGTGTGCAGTTCTTTGAGTACCTGAAAGGGTTAACAAATGCTAAGTGCTTAATTGCTCAATTGCTAGAGCGTAAAACTCAGGGTCATGGGTTCAAGACCCAAATTGGGTGAAAGATTCCAGCATTGCAGGGGGTTGGACTAGATGATCCTTGTGGTCCCTTCCAGCTCTACAGTTCTAAGAACTCCATGTTTGGCTCCCAACATGGTATCAGGTGTGGAGCAGATAGAAACATATCTAGATCAGAGATAGGGAACCTGCGGCCCTCCATTGTAGCCTACTTAAATTTCTATCACCTCGGACCATTAGCTGTGCTGGTTGATGCTGATGGGGGGAGGTGGAATCCAGCAACATCTGGTGCCCCCTATCCCTGACCTAGGTAGAGCAAGCTGGTACCCTTTGTTGACCATTTTCTGTCTGGCAGCAGATGGCACTAGCCTTTGGTCAAATGGGCTGGTGTTCTATGGGGGAACAGTCTCCTGCTCCAGAAAAATCCCTAGATGAGATGACACATTTGCCTTCCAGTTCTCTGTGTGTTTAATCAGAACTCTCTCTTTTGTTGAGCTGGCCTTACTTCCTTAGTTGTAAATGTGCATTAGATTGCAGTTGGGTAGGGCAGTAGTCCTATAGTCTAGCTATGATGACTCCATTAGTTCTAGGATGCCTTTCATTTTGTCCAGCCACCCTTCTCCCTATCTTACCAAGTCCTCTCCTTTTTCACAGGCAGTTAGGCCATTGCATTATCCATTTCCCCCCTGCTTAATCAAAAGGGTGCCCCCCACATAGGAACAACTGTCTTGCTAGATGTTAGCTTCAAATGTTAGTAGTTGTCTCAGTGTATTAGCTGAAACTGCCCCTTTCATATTCTAAATTGACTTTAGTTGTAAAAAAAAATACTGACTAACATGTATTAAAAGTCTGCTTGTTCTGAAGCCAGAAGTACAATTTGTATCCTCAGCCTCTGCTCAATACACTGTTATAGATAATAAATTATACAAAGAAATGGTCTCCAGTGTTTTGGGGTAGAACAGAGTTACATTATAAATGTTTCTGTGTCATAGTCTGAAACAAGTAAAATCTATATTCATGATTTGTTTGTGCCCTTTAAATAGCAGTTATGGGATTGAAGTAAATATATTCAGTGCTGGGTGGGTGGAAGAGGAGGATAATGAAATTCTTTCCAGCGGAGAAAAAGAGAACAACATTATTTAGAAAAGATCCACACAGGAAATAAATATTCAGATTTGAAATGCTGGAATTCCAGTCAAAATTATTAACTAGACTCTATGGCATAACCTTAACAGTATCAATTATAAATATTTGCAACTTCTATTTTGATGAGACTTTGTTTTCAATAAGCTAATATAATAACCCTTTTCTTCACAGATTTGTATATTGCCAGTTGTACTCATGAAAAGATATTAGAAACAAAAGCCCCATTAAAGATGCATTCCTATTCTCTTGATCTCCACTTCTAAAATATTTGAGACACACTGCCTATGGAGCTGTAGCAGGAATGGGAAACTGAACCTGACCATCAGGCCAGATCTTTTATTTGTCACACCCACCTGTTTGGTGCCCAACTTTGTGCCCACCTGCCAAACTCAAAGAGGCTTGTTGATCAGTAGTTATAGTGAGCCCCTTTGAAGTCAACTATCAGCTGATCAGTGCTGACAGCAAGCTCAGTTTCCAATCAAGTCCTTACTTCATCTGAGTCCAGTGGAGTCACTGGAGAATCAGAGGAAGTCCTGTTACAGCAGCATAAATCAATATATAACTTCTGGAGCAGCTTTATACCAACTGGAAGAGGGTACCAGAGGAAGCGATCACTTCCTTGCCAGTGCAAATGCTGCTATCATTTTGCCCACCAGTGTGGTTTCTGCTTACACACTACCAAGACCAACTTTGTTGCTGCCCCTATAGGAAGCCAAGAGAGTGTTTGGCTTCCTTGACTGGGCAGATATGGAGAAAATACCTTTCAGAATGGGAATGATTTCTGCAACAGACAGAAGCCAGTCCAGTTCTTCAAAGAGGCTAACATTGCCAAGTGTTTGGTTTGTGTGGAATGGCACAATGATTAAAGAGTGATGGTTCAGATATTCTGGGTTATACATAGACATACATACATATTCTGGGTTATACATGTACCCAACAGAATTTTTATATGTGCTATTTTAAAATAGCAGAAGCCCCCAAGGCCTGCTCCTGTTTTAGCTAGACTGTCCTCTTGCCCCACAGAGCAAGATGCCCTGTGAGAAGGACCCTGATTACTTCTTATATGTTGACTAGTGATTAAAGCGGTTTTAAAATGTATTTTAAATGTTAGCTGTAAGCTGTTTTGGAAGGATAGGTATCATGAAAGGTGGAATATCATGATCATACACTGTTGTAATCCATTGCAAAGTGTGAAAATGACTATAACAGTATCAGAGTCATGGTCTATTATTTTGCAAATGGTAAGAGTCATATAGCTGTAGCACTCAAACTTCCAAAGTGTGTTGCTGCAGCAACCAGGGGACTGTTCTTCCTCAGACATAAGGCGTAAGGTACCTTTTTGTGTTCTTCTGTTTCAGTCAGGAATAATGTTAGACCAGACACCACAGTTTTCTGTTCTACAACTTCAATGTGGGAGAAGTGCAACTTAGGCCTCAGATACCTTTGGCTGCTGTCTGTGCAGAAATCAAGGCCTGCAGCAACCACAGTCTCCTAATGGAGGCTTAAATAGTGGCATACGGAGATAATTTTGGGGTCATCCAACTGAGGGATTTGGAAATATTTATATCAGCCAATGGGGTAGGGGACTAAATGGGTCCACTGGTGTTGGTTGGCTCAAACTGAGGAGGGTGGTAGGAGCACACACATACCCATGCACTCTGGGTGCAGCTCCCAGTACTCCCACATTAAGTGTCCTGTTGAATCAGGCCAAAAACCCATCTAGTTCAGTGGCCTATCAGATGCCTGCAGGACCCCACAACCAGGACCTGAGTGCCATAGCAATTCCCAGAGGCTGGTATTCAGAAGCTGGGCACGAGTAGAAGTCTCATGATTAGGCTTTTATGGGCATTTGGCCAGATGAACTTAGAAGCCCCCTACAGACTTTTCTAAGGGACGTGGGTGGCGCTGTGGGTTAAACCACAGAGCCTAGGACTTGCCGATCAGAAGGTCGGCGGTTCGAATCCCTGCAATGGGGTGAGTTCCCGTTGCTCGGTCCCTGCTCCTGCCAACCTAGCAGTTTGAAAGCACGTCAAAGTGCAAGTAGATAAATAGGTACTGCTCCGGTGGGAAGGTAAATGGTGTTTCCGTGCGCTGCTCTGGTTCTCCAGAAGCAGCTTAGTCATACTGGCCACATGACCTGGTAGCTGTATGCTGGCTCCCTCGGCCAATAAAGTGAGATGAGCACCACAACCCCAGAATCGGCCACAACTGGACCTAATGGTCAGGGGTCCCTTTACCTTTACCTTTACCGAGTGTAAGAAGGTACGAAGGAGTGGAGTGGGAGAATCTGATCTAGGTACCCCTTCACCCTCCCCAGGTTGAGCCCTCTTTGAATGCCTGAAGTGGACTATGGAGTTTCTTGAATGAAGAGGAGCATAGCACACTGCAAGATTTTGTTGCAGCTCCTACAAATTAGCAGAGGCTTAATTTAACCACAAACCAGCCCAATATGTGTGTGTGTGTGTGTGTGTGTGTATATATATATATATATATATATATATATTTGCTTTCGTAGATTTTCACGGGTACAGGAATGTAGGTTTTGGTGTCTTCGGGTGTCTTCCCGTGTAAGAGTCGGGGTGTCTGGGCGACGTTTCGACGAGGTCTCACTCGTCATCTTCAGGCTGGTGCTTTCGGCTTCTTGTTACTGGAACAGAGCAGAATCTGGTGTTTGAGTTCCTATAAAGAACTCAAACTTCCTCTCTTTGTGCAGTAGGCTAGCAGATTCCATGCACACTCGCACAGCCCTATCCAAGCAAGCAGGAGCCATCATCACATTTAAAACCACTATGGTGCCATTTTAAACCATCATGGCTTGATTGATCATGGCTTGAAGCCATGATGGTTTAAAATGGCACCATAGTGGTTTTAAATGTGATGATGGCTCCTGCTTGCTTGGATAGGGCTGTGCGAGTGTGCATGGAATCTGCTAGCCTACTGCACAAAGAGAGGAAGTTTGAGTTCTTTATAGGAACTCAAACACCAGATTCTGCTCTGTTCCAGTAACAAGAAGCCGAAAGCACCAGCCTGAAGATGACGAGTGAGACCTCGTCGAAACGTCGCCCAGACACCCCGACTCTTACACGGGAAGACACCCGAAGACACCAAAACCTACATATATATATATATATATATATATATATATATATATATATGCTTTCGTAGATTTTCACGGGTACAGGAATGCAGGTTTTGGTGTCTTCGGGTGTCTTCCCGTGTAAGAGTCGGGGTGTCTGTGCGACGTTTCGACGAGGTCTCACTCGTCATCTTCAGGCTGGTGCTTTCGGCTTCTTGTTACTGGAACAGAGCAGAATATATATATATATTCCAAGTTATTATACTTGGTGCTGAAGCTTGTTTATATAACCAAAGCCAAGCTGTACAGGAATTTAAACATGAATTTATCAACATCATGTCTGAAGCTGTGGGGTGGAGATGAAACCCCTATCCTGCCTCTGGCTTCTCCCTGCAGTTCATTCCCTGAGATCATTTCATTTTCATGCAAGCTTTGATACGAAAGCCTGGTTGAAAGCAAAGTGTAGGGGGAAAGTGAGGGCCAGAGAGAGGTTCAGTACTCTATCCACACCTTTGCTTCTGGACTTCCCAGAAGCATTTGGTTAGCCATTGTGGGAAACAGAATGGTGGACTACATGGGCCTTTGGTCTGGTCCAGCAGGAACCACCCCTCCTCCACCCTACATGTGACTGGGGCAGCCCCGTCTTAATGACCGAGGTCTGCTATATGGCTGTTTCTCCCTCAAAAACTTCCCTCAAGGAAATTTCTGTGAGTACAACATGTTTCAAGAAGCAAATCGAGGCAGTCAAAAACATGGGCTTTCGTATTTTGAATGGGAAGCCAAATTCTGACATTGATTAATAGTCTGGTGCGTTTATCAATCTATCAGAGAGACAGATGCTCCATAAGCTGATTCCTTTCAGCTTCAATATATACAACCATATATATTATCACTTATGGCAGCCACTTACAGAAGCCCTGAGGGACAAACTGCAGAAGGGAATAAAGTAGTAGACCCAGATAATCATTCACTGAAATTCCGTTTTATTTTTTCATAATACTGCATGATTTCAGATCTTAGCAGAAAGTTCCACTGACATTGTAAGAACCACAGCTGAGAGGGAGGGTTCTTACGTATTCGAACTATTTGATCTCCTTCCCTAACATGGTTGGTAGATGTGTGCTACAGCCCATAAATACCTAACCAACGATGATGTTTGGCACGGGGGGGGGGGCATCCTGTATATACCATCCTATCAGGAGGACGTTCCACAGTGTTGGAATCAGGCCTTCAGTGCGGCAGTACTTATCTTTTGGAACTTTCAGTGAATATCAGAGAGGCTACTTCTCTACTGCGGGTGTGTGCAGTGCTAGATTAAACCCCGTGGAGGCCCCATGGCAGTCGAAATCTTGGGGGGGGGCTCACAAATTATCTCCTCATATGTTTTTTTTATTTCACCAACCAACAATTATAATAAACCAGTTTTGATCCATTGTTGTGGGACCCCTAAATGGCCTGGGGACCACAGGCCTACTCTGCCTATTTGGTAATCTGATACTGGGTGTGTGTGTTAGTTTTCTTTTGTCACCTGCTAACAACATCCCCCTTTCAACAAACCTTATAAAATCTTTAACCCAGTTGTCTTCTGCCCTGGATCATTTTTTTTTGGATGTCCTGTTTTTTAAACTGTTTTTATATTGTTACATACCACCTCAATCTCTGATGAGTGGCTGTACAAGATTCTAGGGGTTGCAGGCATGCTTATCCAGAGTTTGATTTTCCCCTGGGACAATAGGCACAATGGAGGCTATAGTGCAGAGGTCAGCAAACTTTTTCAGCAGGGGGCCAATTCACTGTCCCTCAGACCTTGGGGGGGGGCAGACTATATTTTTTTGGGGGAAATGAACGAATTCCTATGCCTCACAAATAACCCAGAGATGCATTTTAAACAAAAGCACACATTCTACTCATGTAAAAACACGCTGATTCCCGGACCGTCTGCAGGCTGGATTTAGAAGGCGATGGGGCTGGATCCGGCCCCCAGGCCTTAGTTTGCCTACCCATGCTATAGTGTCTTTATGGCTTATTTACACACATATACAACCTGAGCCTGGAGGGACTCATAGCAGCAGCAGCAGCACCCCAAAACACACCAGCTTACTCCATAATAGCAGCAGCAGCAGCTGCAGCATCCTTCCCCTGCAGCCTCTCTTGCTCTGTTGCATAGGGACATATTTGAAGGGACAGTCCCTTATTCCAGCGCCATGTCCCGATGCTGTCCCTTATTGATGGATGTCCCTTAAATGTCCCTTAAATGATGTCCCTTAAATTTCAAATGAAGCAGCTCCTCTCCCTCCCTCCCTGCCGGCCAGGGAGGTGGGAGGTTCCAACTGTGTTGCTTGGCTGTCTTGCTTACCCAATGAGAAGTCTAAGAACGACTGGGGGGTGGAGCTTGCATGCCTTGTGTGTGGGTAGTTAATGCAAGCTGAGGGGTTTTTTGAATGCTGGATGCCATTTTGTTGCACGTGCTGCTGCAAACTTTGCAGTGCAAAGCCAGGCCGGGGAGCCATCTTAAGTTGAGGCTGCATAGGCCTTGTGGTGCATGTGATTCAGATTCTATTCAGTTGAACCTCTGGTTACAAAGTTGGTTGGACAGTGTTCTCGAAGCTACCAGCATGAGTTTGACCAGACTGCAGGAGGACAGGAAGACTGGAGTGCCTGGAACAGGTGAGGCTGCAGGTCCCTTATTTTCAAGGCTGCTGGTCCCTTATTTTCAAATCTGTAAGTTGACAGCTATGCTCTGTTGGGTACATCCCAGCTCACTGTTCCTCTCTGCTTCCTGGTTATAGTGCAGTCATCAGCACCACGCTCTTAACCAACTGAACTATCCTTATAAGTTTGCAGGTTCAATCCCCATATGGGACAGCTGCATATTCCTGCACTGCAGAGAGTTTGACTGGATGATCCTCAGAGACCAGTTATATGTACAGGTATATGATTCCACATTATTAAAAAACGCCAGCCTACTCAAGAAGTGCTTGTTGTAAGTTTTGTGAAATCTGATTCAATTTGCATTTTTATTAAATAATGGAATACGGTACAAGAAGAGCCAGTCATTTGTGTCTATACTTTTAAAAAATAAGATAAAAGCAACATAATAAAAAACAGAGTTGTCTTGAACTCAGACCTATTCAGAGTAGACCCACTGAAATTAAATTAGCCATGTCCATTCATTTCCATGGGTCTACTCTGAGCTAGCACTGGGTGCAACCCAGAGATAACAACTTCACAAGCTTAAGAAAGCAGGTGTTTCTTTCACCAGCTCACTAAATAAATAATTCCCAACCAGGCCTCGCAAATCAGCAGCACTTACACTGCCAAGCTCAATAAATAAAGCAATGCTTTCCACTGCTATTCCTTTTTGGTTCCTGGGAAGCCAGCAAATAGCTAACCACAACAAGGCAAGGTCTGCATGTGAAAACAGCTGAAATGTATGGGCCTATGGGCCAGTTATTGCAAATACAGTATTTTAGAAGACAGCAAAAAAGATGGGGGGGAGTAATTGCCCGAAAAAGTTGTTAAAATAACAAAAGACTCCCCAGATTCTAAAAGAAAATGCATTTACTATGTGGCCTGGCTCAGAGGTAAGCCATCAATACATTCGTGATAAAAGCACCAACTAGAACAAGAAATAAGAGCATGAAAGTAAATGTTCTTCAGTAGTGAGATGTAACAGGAATAGAGCAGTGGAACCTCAGGGGCCAGCAATGGCAGAAAGATATTGCATAGTGTGGACTTGCAGTCCTGCAATAATTTTTCCTGGATGACTTGCTAGGTACGTTTAGCTAATGGCCGCAGTCTAACTGATCACTGTATTATGTGGAAGAAATTACAAAGTATTTAAAGCAATGATTCCAGTCTAGCTATATCAGGCATAGGCAAACTCTGGCCCTCCAGATGTTTGGGACTACAATTCCCATCATCCCTGACCACTGGCCCTGTTAGCTAGGCATGATAGGAATTGTAGTCGCAAACATCTGGAGGGCCAGAGTTTGCCTGTGCCTGAGCTATATAGTCTTTTGTTTTCCAAAATAATGTTTAAAAAGGAAAGGGGGAGGCACCAAGTTATTCAATCTGGACTGAGTTTGAGAGGAATGCAGATTCCACAGGATTCCCGCGTAGAGCGAATTACAGTAGTCAGGCCTGGAGATGACCGTTGCATGGATCACTGTGGCCAGGTCGGGGCGGGAAGATGGAAAAATGTCACCTTGCCTGTTGCTGTAACTTGCGCCTCCGTGGAAAGGGAGGTGTCAAGGATTACACCCAAACTCTTAACGGAAGGCAATGGCACTAATTGGGCCCCCACAAGAGAAGGGAGTTGGTCCCTCATCCCCATGCCATCCCGACCCAGCCATAGGACCTCTGTCTTCGAAGGATTTAGTTTCAATCGGCTCCCACGAAACCATCCAGCCACAGCTTCCAAGCATCTGGTCAGTGTGTTCGGGGCCGAGTCAGTGTGGCCATCCATCAGCAGATAGAGCTGAGTGTCATCAGCATATTGGTGACAGTCCAGCCCAAAGCTCCTGATAATCTGGGCAAGGGGGCGCATAAAGATGTTAAAAAGCATTGGGGAGAGAATTGCGCCCTGCGGCACTCCACACACCAAGGAATGTATAAAGATAAAGGAAAGCGTTAAGACAATGATAATGCCTTTTATGGGTTTTGCTATTAGATATCACACTTTAGAAATTAAAAGAATGTCCTTTCATGTAGGGACTGGCAGGCAGCCCACATGTAAAACATCACATCTGATGAATGCACATTACGTTTAATCAGTAAACATAATTATACATGTCACTACAAATGTAAATGTAATTACAAATACAGTGTATCTAGACTGGGAGGCCACAGTCAATTTTGACTTCCCAGTGAGAAAGCACAAGAAAGCACAGGTCTGATTGATGAATGTGATGCCTTATTTACAAGAAATACCTAAGTGGGAGTCTGGAATTTTGTAATATAGAATCCCCCGGAGCCACACTACGTATCAGTTTAATGGTCATGACTTCCTGGGAAGCAGTGTGCCATTTTGGTTTGCCATAAAGAACAACCTCCCTTCCCCCTCTGTTCACTATTCCAGGGTTTCTCCACCCCACCAAGCCAAATTCAGGAGGCATGGTGGAATTTCTCCCAAACCCCTGAGCTGATTTCAGGGGGGACAGGGGGAGACTCATTGCACAAGCAGAAGTCCTTACCTGGGCTTCCTCTGATGGGACTCATTAGTTGAATCCCATTCTTTTCTTTTTCAAGGAAACTGTGAAGGATTGCTAGGGACTGCAATGCTGTGGAGGAAATGCTGTGAAAATGCCACAGAGCCTTGTATAAAAGGAGCTCTGGAGGAAGGGAGAGGGATAGTATCAGAAGGGCAATCTGGAGTCCCTTTCAAGTCTGAGAGAGAGCCAAAACTCCTGGAGGAGGAACTTGGATGCCCAGAGAGCTGTGTGAAGAAAGGAGCCAACTGGAGTTTCTGAATGGGGAATGTGCAAACAGGGAAGCAGGCCTCATTAATTGGACTTGCTTACCCCAAAGTTTGCTTACCTGGAAATGTGGGAAGGTCCTAGAAGGGAACTTCATTCCTGCTCCAGAAAAAAGTTGTAGTCAGAGCTGCCAGGAAAGGCATGGCTATGCTTGAACAAGTAAAGCAAGGACTGTCTGCAGAAGGCCTTTTGAGTGGGATCACTGGCATGAAGTGGGATATTTAGAGTGTGCTGTAACACCTAATGCCTAATACCAAGTGTTGAGCTGAGCATTAAGTTGAGTCAGGTCATGTATCCACAGCAATGACCAGAGGAGGAATGACTACTGGGAGGAGCACAGAGAGCAGAAACGCTGTGGTGCATCTGCAGCAGCATAACTGGACACCTTCATCTGCCCCAGCTGCAACAAAACATGTCTCCCAAACCGGTCTCTACAGCCACAGCAGGCACTGTAACCTTCCAACAATTTGACTTCACCCCAAAAGGCACATTCCTCCATTTTCTCCCAAGACAGACTGTATCCGTTTCTATAAAGGTAAAGGAGGGTGGTGAGAATGGACATTGGTCCATTAGATGTGCCAAACAGAAACTTGGATATGTAGATTAACTTTAAAACAATTTCAGCATGTAATATAGTGCAAGTCCATACCTCTACTCGTGTTTGTTGTGAAGAGCAAACTGTGCGGGGACCAAAGATGAGTGGGCTGCTGGATTATGAAACATATGAAAAGTATGAGATAAAGTACCGGTCCCTGGCAGTCACAGAGGAAGAGGACGCATTGTCAGAGGAGCACCCACCCCATCAAGGCTAGAGGATGTGGCCTTGCCTGACTCCTCTGGCTCAGAGGACACTTCTCCAACTCCACCCTTACTACCTCTTTACAGCCAAAAGCTACAGAATACGGCAATCACCCTTTAAATGAACAAGACAGCTCTTTAAAGGTCATACTGAGTAGGATGTATTTGGCCTGCCAGCCTTCATAAGGCCTTAGATGGTTTAATATACTGTTGAGATAACAGCTCTACCGGAGAGTGTTTCAGCCAATACTGGCTACGGGGAGCTCTCCAGGGTGCTGGCTAGGATGTTGTAGCACTTAACCTGGACCAGACCAGACCACTGGATTTGCCTTACCATGTCACTGCTCTTTGGGACATGGCAATGAGTGCCCTGGCTTCAACCTGGCCTTCTAAACCGGGAGAAGGCAGTAGAGTATCCTGTTGTAGTGCTAGCCCAAGACATTTTGCTGCCTGAAGCAGAGCCCAAAGCCCTCACCTCATCTGCTTGGGCCAACATGGTGGAAACTGGTGCCACTTGCAAACAGTAAGGTAGGAAGGAAGCAGAAGCAGAGAGGCCAACGGTGGGTGGAGCCAGAGAAAATGGCTGCTGGAGCCAGGGCCAATGATAGGGGAAGCTAACTAATTCTGGTTTTCACCCTTTCCTCCTCCTTTTTGAGTTCTACAAAGGAAACACTAAGGAGGAGGAGGTCAACAGCCAGTAACCCTCCCCGGACTGGCTGTAAGTAAGGAGGTAGATGGGTGAAAGGACAGCTGAAGGCAGTCTGAGCTTGAGAACATTATAAGAGCCCTGTTGGATGAGGCTAAAGCCCCATCTTGTTTGGTCATAAATGGCCCTAAGCAAGATAAAGTGACCAACAAATTCAAAATAATAATAATAATAATAATAATAATAATAATAATAATAATAATGGCACAGCTTTCTAGTTCAATAATGCCTCTGTGAAGCCCACAAAAGGGGACTGATGGCAATAGCACTTTCCTACTCATATTTTCCAGAAATTGGTATTCAGAGGCATACTGCCTCTGATACGAAATGGAATATTATATCTAACCAGTGCTATTTTTCTAGAAAAAGAGGTGCTGGAACTCACCATGAACACCTCTCTCGTTCTCTTATCATGACAATGGCATCCACCTGAGTGGTGCCAGAACTAAGTTCTAGTGAGCTCTGGCTGGGGGGGGAAAGCCCTGTATCTAACACTGGTGACTGGTAACTGTTGATCGCCTTACCCTTCGTGAGTTTGTCTAATCTCCCTTTTAAGCCATCCTAGGTGGTAAAGAGAGGGAGGGAAGGTTTTGATTGGCTGCTGTGAGGGGCTTGCCTTCCACACATACAGAAATGGAGTGGAAGCAGCCAGATTGCATACTTGCAATTCTCAAGAAGCAAAGGCAATGAGACAACATGCACGTTTTTAACTATACACTTTTTTGGGTATGTCCCACAGACTGGATTCTCAGAGGTATTGTTAAAAGAGTAAACATCACTTAAGTAGCCTCAGAAGGATTTTATAGATAAGAAAATGCTATGAAGACAGTTGAGAGCGCATCTGATTTGCATCTTTGTCTCAAAGGGATGTTGTGAGGATAAACACACTAAGGAATGTAAATCAGTTTGCACGCAGTGTTAGGCCAAATGAAATGCATCTCCTTGGAACCACACCTGATCGATTTTAGTAGATCTCAGCTGGAAATGAGAATGCACTTTATTGCATCCCCCAGTGGTATAAAAATAAAGGGATATTTTGAGCAATTATTTTGGCTGCTCTCCAAAGTTAGTCATACTTGGAGCAGAGCCATTTATCTTAATGGGTTTACTCAGAGTATGACTTCATAGGATTCCACTGTTTAAGCATTTTGTTATAAGTTATAATCAGGAATTTTAAAAAGGGAAATTATGGAGACTTAGGATTTGAATATTTTGCAGCCTTTGGCATGCAGTAGGGTATCACTAGATGCTAGGATTTAATGTGGACCGTTTGGATGGCTGTTTACACATGTAAACATGTTTACAGTTTACATATATATTAGTAAGTGCATTGCATACTGAAAGCTCAAAAGTAATAATTCCAGAGTAATGTGCTTTTTGCTTCAGAGTAGTCCTATGAAGTCTACGAAATTGCTATGGAGAAAGTGTTTCAAAAACTGGAAGCTAGGCACCGCTTTTATAGCAGTGTAATAACATAGATTGCAACTAAATATCCTCTGTTGCAGAAGCCATTTCTGATGTACTGGAAGAAAAGATGCAGCATCAATGATGCAGAAAAAAGAATGCTAAAATATATCTCCATTCTCCAAATCCAATTTATTGAATAAGTAATAATAATTAACTCCAGATATTGAGACTATATTTTTAGTGCACCATCAGCACTACCTGGTTCCTGGCACTCTATCTATCTATCTATCTATCTATCTATCTATCTATCTATCTATCTATCTCTATCTATCATCTGTCTGTCTGTTTCCATTAGTCCTGCCCTCTGGATCTTCACACACAACTGCTTTAGAGGACGTTTACTTACTTTTCTGCCAAAATATGGAGATGGATGTAACACTGAGGACATGAAAAAATGCAAGCCAAAGATTTTACTGTATGGTGAAAATCACATGCAAAGCTTCAGCAACAGCAGTATATATATATATATATATATATATATATATATATATATATACACACACACACACACACACACACATTCAGTTTTTGAAATATATAAATGCATAAATAACAAATACATACGTTGATAACTTCTATATAAATCAGATAATATCAGACGTAGAAACCTTACATCTCAACATATATAAAAAGAAAAGAAAAAAGAAACAAAAAAGAGAAAAGAAAAAGACAATAACAAAAAAAAGATTCAATAAGTATCTTCTATTAGATACAATTCAATACAATTCAGTCCTATCATATTTCTCATATATATATATATATATATATATATATGCAGGTTTTGGTGTCTTCGGGTGTCTTCCCGTGTAAGAGTCGGGGTGTCTGTGCGACGTTTCGACGAGGTCTCACTCGTCATCTTCAGGCTGGTGCTTTCGGCTTCTTGTTACTGGAACAGAGCAGGGTCTTAGTGTTTGAGTTCCTATAAATACTGTTGAGGGGGTGTGGTGTATAGCCTCCAACGTTCTGGGCAGAGAGGAAGTTCCTAGATTAGTGTGCCTTTTCTTCTTTTGTTCCTTAATTACTTGAGGGATATCTTGAGTGATTTCATGAGTGATATTCTGAATACCACTTAGGTGGGTCATTAAGTGTGGATTAGTTGCTAAAGCTTTCGTGTCTTGACCTCTTGAGCTTGTGAAGAGTTTTTCGAAGATGGCTGTGCTGCATTTAGTTGTGCTCTGGCTTGGCTTCGTGTATAGGGGCGAGCTGTGGTTTTGTGCCCTGTGCCAGCCAGATCTGTGTAGGGATTGCAGGGGGGTGCAGCATCCGGAGGTGCCACTATAGTTTGGCTACTGGATGGAGTTTGTAATTTATCTGTGGAGAGGGTCTGGGTTTGGGTCTGGTGTGGTTGATTGGTGACGGCGTTCTGTGTGCCTCTGGTTCTGGTGTCGGTTTTTGTGGGGAGGGCTAATTTCCAGATGTCTGGCAGGCGGGACGTGTCGTCACGCTTGTTCATGTTGTGAGGGTGTTTCTCTATCTCGATGGCTTCCATGATTATTCTCTTGTGGTGATGTTCCATGTTAAAGAGCAATTTGGAATCTGCAAAATTAATTTCGTGTCCTGTTTCTTTCATGTGTTGGAAAAGAGAGGAAGTTTTTTCTTCTTTTTTGACGGCATTCTTGTGTTCTGCGATACGTGCATTTATTCGTCTGTTTGTTTGTCCAATGTACGTGGCTGGGCAGACTTTGCAGGGTATTTCATAGACCCCTTGGTTTTCCAGCTGGATTTTGTCTTTTGGGTTTCTGAGGATATTGGCTATTTTTTGGTTGGTGCAGAAGGCTGTTTTGATATTGTGTTTATGGAGGATTTTGCTGATTTTGTCTGTAGTGCCCTTGATATAAGGAAGGAGGGCCATGCCATTGTTTTCTTCTGTGTCTTGGTTTTTTGGGGGTGTTTCTTTTTGGATTAGCTTCGTAACCCTGTTTTTCTGGTATCCATTGGCGATTAACACATTTGAGAGATTCTGTAACTCAGTTGTCAAGTGGTCTTTGTCAGCCAGGCGTTTGGTTCTGGAGATGAGAGTCTTGGCTACGGAGTTTATTTGTGCAGGGTGGTGGTGTGATTGTGCATGTAAGTAGCGGTTGGTGTGTGTTTTTTTCCGGTAGATAGTGTGTCCTAGGGAGCCATCAGGTTTTTTGTAGATTAGGACGTCAAGAAAGGGGAGTTGGTTGTTGTCTTCTATTTCCATAGTGAATTGTATTTTGGGGTGTAGGCTGTTGAGATGTGTGAGGAAGCTATCTAGTTTTTCTTTCCCGTGTGGCCAAATTACAAAGGTGTCGTCAACATATCTGAGCCAAAGTTTGGGTTTGTGTTCTGACTTGTCTAAAGCATTGGTTTCAAAGTGTTCCATGTACAAATTTGCGATGACCGGTGAGAGGGGTGATCCCATAGGTGCTCCTTCTATCTGTTTGTATCTTTGTCCATTGTGGATGAAGTACGTGTTGGTTAGGCAGTGGTTGGTCAGGTCCAGGATGTATTTGGGGGGGTTGTATTTGTTTTGAATGGCTGTCAAGGCTTCATTAATGGGCACTTGAGTGAATCAACCACACCAGACCCAAACCCAGACCCTCTCCACAGATAAATTACAAACTCCATCCAGTAGCCAAACTATAGTGGCACCTCCGGATGCTGCACCCCCCTGCAATCCCTACACAGATCTGGCTGGCACAGGGCACAAAACCACAGCTCGCCCCTATACACGAAGCCAAGCCAGAGCACAACTAAATGCAGCACAGCCATCTTCGAAAAACTCTTCACAAGCTCAAGAGGTCAAGACACGAAAGCTTTAGCAACTAATCCACACTTAATGACCCACCTAAGTGGTATTCAGAATATCACTCATGAAATCACTCAAGATATCCCTCAAGTAATTAAGGAACAAAAGAAGAAAAGGCACACTAATCTAGGAACTTCCTCTCTGCCCAGAACGTTGGAGGCTATACACCACACCCCCTCAACAGTATTTATAGGAACTCAAACACTAAGACCCTGCTCTGTTCCAGTAACAAGAAGCCGAAAGCACCAGCCTGAAGATGACGAGTGAGACCTCGTCGAAACGTCGCACAGACACCCCGACTCTTACACGGGAAGACACCCGAAGACACCAAAACCTGCATTCCTGTACCCGTGAAAATCTACGAAAGCATATATATATATATATATATATATAGTCCAGTAGTACCTTAGAGACCAACTAAATTTGTTCTGATACCTTCCCATATGGATTGAATTGCTTTACCTATTTCAATTACTGTGATGTGGTGGACTTCCATCTATTTTGTAATGGTTCATTTCATCTTACTAGAATTTTTTCCTGTATTTAATGTTTTCTCCTCATCTTGGTATGAGGGAGTGATGTATCCCTATTTACAGAGTTATTCGAAACACAACCAAATCTTAGACTGGGACCTTGTTTCCTTAAGTAATTACTGAAGCATTCTTACTCTTTTTTAACATTGCCTACTGGCTTATTTCTTATTGATTCTGTCATTTTTGCGAGTTCCAAGTACTCGCAAAGTTTTAGTTGCCATTCCTCTCTTGAAGGGATATTCTCACTCTTCTAGTTGTTGTTGTTTAGTCGTTTAGTCGTGTCCGACTCTTCGTGACCCCATGGACCAGAGCACGCCAGGCACTTCTGTCCTCCACTGCCTCCCGCAGTTCTAGTACTTTGCCACTAACACTCTAGGTTTCAGCAGCGGGTTTTTAATTTCAGTGACAGTTTGCAAGAATGGTTATTGAATTAGAATGACCTAGTTCATCCCTGGCTAACTTTTCATGGCCTGAGGGCTTCACTCGCGATTGGCCGACCCTCCAAGCGCCACATAGCAGTGACTGGAGCAGCCAAGACAAATGGTTCAGTTGCCACTGTGTGCAGAAACATGCAAACACACAGCATGTGTATACACAAACAAACAAACACACAGATGTACAGCTCCCCCTCTGCCAATCCATGCCACTCAGGAGATGAATGGGGAGCAATTCCCTCCCCAGCCTAGCGCTGTGATACAGATGCCTCTTGCTAGTAGCAGATGGGGGGGTGTCCTTCAACCTGCTAGCAATTACAGTATGCAAGAGGAAGAAGCAGCGCTGTTGAAAGGTTCAGAAGAGGTGCCTGCAAGGGATCACTTTTGCTAGAAGGTTGGCAGAGCCAGATCAGGCCCATTGGCTGCAGATTCAACATTCCTGATCATGGACTCATAGAACTCCTAAGGGTCTAAGTCGTATTTAACTTTCTAAATAGACATCTCTGGATGCATTGCATGTCTTGAGACTACATGACTCCCCCTTGTTTTTGCTTCCAAACCCACTAACATGGCTACACCTCTGGAACTGAATAATAAAGGATGCTTTGATCTTAAAAGTAGTCAGGGACTGAATATTCATGCATCCAAGGCTAAATCTGCTTCTCATAAAAATTAGCAGCAGGAGAGAGAGAAAGAGGAAAAAAAGCACCCCTCAGGAGATTGGTCTAAGAATATTCATAGAAAATCCCATTGGCTCTACTCTACTTTCTGCTTTTCAGCATGCAATTTAGATTTAAGTAGCACTGGGATCAACTTGAGCCAAGTTCGTGGTGTTTCTCTGTATTTGCCTTTGCTTCTTCTTTTTTTCTAATTTCCTTTGTAATGGTAGAACTTAGCACTTTTTCCCAGAGCGCCCTGATGTATGGCTGCTGGTTGTGAAAAGTCATTATCCTTTTCCCTCAGAAAAGTTCTGTGAACGCGGCTGTCATAGACGGAAGAGACAAAAAGCGATTGCCTTTTAAAATAAAGGGAAGTAAAGGGAGGGGAAAGGCAGTTTTGAAACAACAGCACTTTTCTCAAGGATGGCAGTAAATTATGCTTACTGCGTAGGAATAGGATGCAGAGATGGAACTCCAAAATAAGCAAACAGATAAAAAAGTAATGAGCAAACAAATCTGCAACAGAAAAAAACTATTTTCAGTGAGGTACTTTCCCTTCCTACTTGAGTAACTGCCTTTCAGTGTTTTGAATCTGGTTTGCTTGGAAGAACTGTGAAACTATATTTAAGTGTATCTGTCTTCTGATGAGGAAAAGGGAATGCAGTAACACAAATTATGAAAAGCTCTATTTAAATTTGTGATAATTGGAAGATATTTTTCTCTCTCATTTGTGGCACTTTCTGCAGTTTTTGGCCAACTAGCATGCTTATATTGTTGTTGTTGTTAAATTTCTGTACTGCCCTTCATCTGAAGATCATAGGGTGGTTTACAACATAAAAGCGCAAAAATACATAGAATAACAACAAACAAAAATAATATCCCTCACAGTATTATTTTTTATTACTTGGTCCAGTATTATTTTTTATTACTTGTGAGGCCCATTCCTCACATAACTTTTTTATATGGTAAGTTCAACATGAAATTTTTTGACGCATCAGCTTCATCCCAATAGCCAAATCCTATCCATGCTCATTCAGAAGAGTCCAAACAACATCTTGATCCTAAATAAGCATGAATAAGATTCGAGGCAATTCTTAAAGCGTGGCAAGAGAGCTCTATGTGCATAAACAGCCTTCCACATGCAGAGTATGCAGATTGACATCAGGATGAACATCTTCATCCCAATTGCCATGCTCATCTGGAATGACTGAAGCACTGGTTGGATCTTTCAGTGCAAGTTTGCATTACCATCCAAGTCTGCCAGTTGTTAGATGTGGCTGGTTGCCTACAGCTACAGCTGAATTGTGACCCAAGGTATAGTCAATCTGGTTGGCCATGGGGAGCACGGGGAGCTGGATGAGATGGGCCTTTGGCCTGATCTAAGGAGCCTGAACCAGGCTGATCTGAGGTGGTCTCGGCCCAACCTGGTCAAATTCCAGATCCACCCCAACCCGTTTGGTTTGGACTTTGGCCGAATTTGGTGCACAGCCCTATTAGCTTCATGCCAAATTTGGTTAAACTCATTACAGTTTTGAAAGTTCTGCCCACCATCTTCATTCAAAATGGTGTCCAATGGTATCTTTATATAGACCCAAGCCCCAGTCCTTGATCTTAGGAACTGCCATACCAAATTGAAATGGTGATATCTTCAGGGGCATCCAAATCAGCACAGTTTGGAACAGTCACACTAAAGGGGGTAATGTTATGCCAAATTAAGTTAAGATATCTTCAGAGGCATCCATCTACATTGGTAGATCCAATCCAATACAATACAATCCATGGCTCACAAGTTATTGTGTTTGGAGCAGCTGGGTAGGGAGATGGTGGTAATAATAATAATAATGATAACAACAACCACAACAATCCTATGCTGAACTCTGAAATAAATGGAATATAAATGTGCTTTAACTGGCCTGAATCATGGTAATGGTTAAAAATGAGAAAGCCTGAGAATGCAAAGCAATTCATCAAGACATAGAGACATTTGGAAATGAAAGATTGCAATAAACTCCGGAGAGGCGATAAATTCTGCAGCAAGTGTTTATGAGGTTGCTAGGTGAAATAATAATTTTAAATAAGTTTAGAAGTGAAATGATATGCAGCACAGTGCTAAGTAACCAGAGGAAGAATAAACGAACCGAGAGTGGCGATCTGTGGTTGAGGGACTTCAATAAATGTACGAGTTTATCATTAAATCTCATTTATTGCTATCAGGGGAGAATGCACATAGAAGAACTTTCAATGAACTATGATAATTGACCACCCAGGGAAATGCTTAAATGCACTTCAATAAAAAAGGCAAGTAATTGTAAATGCTCATGGGAACAAAAATTGCTGTGGTGTGTTTAGGAAATATTACGAGTTACTAAAGGAAACTGATAAATCATGCAGGCAAGAAATGTGGTCTGCTGCTTACAGATTATGATACCTTATTCAAATAAAAATAGACAGATAAAACTAATGCGTTGAGGGCCAGTTACCCTGCTGACCATCTAAAGATTTGCATGCCAAGACCATGATCATTTGCACTGTTCTACATTGCAACATGTTGTATAGCAATTCCAACAACCTATAATCCTGATAACGGTGTATGTGTGTGAATATTTAGCTATGCTAGACTGTATAATAAAATCCACCTGGCAATCAGAGGGAGCGGTGAGACAGGAGGGTCAATACCATGGACCCATCTGGCTGTGAGCAGCTGCCGTTTGACTCCTCCTCTTGTGGAATTGCCTCCATCAGCATTCCAACATTCCGTCCGGTTGCATCAGATGGAGGAGAAAGGACAGAGCCATGCCCTCTGCCATTGCTTTTGGCATATAATACATCATTGATATCTCTGATTGAGCAGCAGCTCCAATTATATGAGCACCTACACATCCACACACACTCATGGCTGCATGATGTAACATGGAGGAAGCAGGGCTAGCTGGTGTGATTCTACCTCCTTTCCACAATAGCTAACCAGAATTTCTTTGAAATGTCAGATGCTATGGAACAAATGACAACGGAAAGCCAGGATGCTAACATGCTGTGCTTCTTTCCAGAGGCTTCCGCCAGCCTCTGTTGGCAACATGATGCTAGACTAAAGAGATCCAGCAGGACTCTTCTTACGAATACATCGGGCAACTTTTGCCCTGAGCCACAAGAAAATACAAGAAGTACAAATGCCTACATATGCAGGTGCAGTCTTATTGTATACAGGCTGGTCCAACTGAACAAGCAATCTCAGCAGTTGTTGGGGCAGCAATCATCTCAGGGGTAACAATGAAGTAGCATGTGCCATTTTGAAGAAGGGCAGCCCAGGATCCTCGCACAGTTCTTGGATTCTGCAGTGCAGTTCTATAAACTGCTGACAGATGTTTCCTACCTACCACATTGCAGTCATTGTAAACACTGGGTTCACTATTGTGCAGGGAGCTAGCAGGGTATCAAGAGAAGAGAATGTATCGCCCATGCCAAACATAGCCAAAGCAGCACACTGGGTAGTTGCTAGGGCTGTACATCAGCTTCTAACAAATCCCATATCCCAAACTGAATCAGGTCAATCTGGGATTTGCCTGGGGTGGGTCAAGACAGTCCAACATTGCCCCAGGCTGAGTCCACCTGGCGCTGTCAATAGGGTGGTGGTCAGGCAATCAGGGTTTTCCTCCTTGTGGGTGAGGAAAGGAGTGTTGAAGAAAGAGACACAGGCCTGTCATTCTCTCCCCCCACCTTCACTTATCCTCAATTACCTGTTTAATTAAACCCTGATTAAAGATGCAGTGGGGGGTGGGGAGAAGGAGACACAGATGCATCTCTGTCTTCCTTCCCCTTCTCCTCACACTGATTGCATGTTTAATTAAGGTTTAAATCACTAATTAAGTCTCCTAATTCCGTTTAGGGCCCAAATCAAGTCTGGATAACATCAGGTTGGCTCAGTCCTGATCTGAGGTTCTGAATCAGGCCCCAAATCAAATCAGTGTGTGTGCACATGCACACGCCTATTAGACAACAAGCCCAGAGTCTGTGACTACTAGGCCTAACCATTTGACAACAAGCCCAGAGTCTGTGACTACTAGGCCTAACCATTTGTTTACTCAAATGACACGTGATCAATTATCCAATTCTGGTCAAATATTTTCAAGTCCATTTAAGATCCATTGAGTTTAGCTGGAAGATAGTTGAGAGCATATGCTAATCTAGCCTACTGAAATCAGTGGGATGCAAAAGTCTTTAACTTTGACTGGATTGTTACCCAACGTTGCTGCTTGCAGTTATAAAATAATAGCTTGCCAAACTGACGTGCATTCCAAACCTGACTGTCTCCTCTCTCCCACGTTTATGTACCAGCTAGGACTTTTATATTCAACACCCTTCATTATTCCTGTGCATTTCAATATTAGGGAAGGATGTGGGAATATTAAACTCACCGACATGGAAGGCTTCATAAATGAATTCCATTTCATAACCCCTGCTAATTAAACTATTAACTGATGTGAGATAATTTTAAATGAGACCTGAATGATACTGGGAATTACATCTACATTTGGCACTGATTTTCACCGGAGCAGTGTACATTTAATGTGTGCCAGCTAGAATCCAATAGGCAGAATTTGACAAATGAACAGGATACATCTCTTGAAATAAAATAATGTATTACTCATCAAGAAAGGGAGCACGGTGTTTGGAATTAATGCACTCATTTATTAAGGAGATTTATGGATGACGGCGGGCTTCATGCCTTACAAAATCAGACTCACCCTGGCTGGAAACCAACTGGGTTGAAGTTGACAAAAAATTACTGCCATTAGAACACTAATAAATAACAATAATGAGGTGGAAAGTCAACTAAAACTCCCTTGAATTAGATTGCAGATTTGGACAATGAAGTTTCAAATCACATGCTGCTCTAGACATCATTCTTTCTTGATGACATTCAAACAGCATCCAACCATCAAAGCTGGAGCACCTCCAACGTAACTAGAGGCAAACACACCTTCACCAAAGAGATCCAGCCACTAGCATCCTTAGGCAGCAATCCAGATCTTCTGATCTATGTACCCAGCAGTGTGTGTGTGTGTGTGTGTGTGTGTAGAAGCATCTGACCTTTGGGTGGCTGAAATGTAGTCTATTGTACAGAAGTTAAATCCATATTCTTTGCTCTAACCACTTCTACCTTTGCTGCTCTACTCTCTACTGCAAAGTTGCTCGTGAGGGAATGTGTCCCTCTGACTCAAAATGGTTATTCATGACGCCTCTATTTGATCAGGTCTCAGGCTCTGGTAAAGGCAGAAATAAGGATGAGAAGGAAATGCTTCTATCCACTGCAAAGGTACAGTTATTACAACCTTTGAAGAACAAGACATTATCAGGCAGTGAGAAAAAGACAGGAAATCAGGTAGCAGGGGTAACTCCTAAAGAAGGCTCCCCCCCAACACCTATTTGCAGCAGGGATGGGGGGATGCTGCAGGCAGGATGTGGGCCCCCACATCTGACCTGGGGGCCAGCGATTCTTCACTCCTGCTGTCAATTAATCCTCTGCAAGGAGAGCTCCTAGAAAATAACCTCTTATCACTCGGCAGCAAAAGGAATAAAATAATATATCAGCATGTGCAATTTATATTGCTCCAAAAGACTTCTATCCGGTATGTATTGATTCGGCAAGCTCCTGAAAGATATCGATTCTGTCCCTTATGTAGAATGCAGTGGCTTTTGTTTTCCGCTCATTTAAAGAGGTGTCACTTTGAAGCAAGAGGTCTGCTGCAGTAAGTCTGAGAAAATGCTCTGTGATTCCTTTTTTTATATAATGATATTTATTAAAAGTTTAAAGATTACAGAAAAAAGAAAAAAGGACAACAATAAAGAAATTAACAGAACATACATTACAATACATAAAAAACATAAAAAACAATACAACAATACAGCAAAAAGAAACAAAAACACTAAAACACACATCCAATATTCCATATCTTTACCTTTCATTTACTTGTTTCATCGACCTCCTCACACCTCCCTTTTTTTGTATTCTAATTCAATTTAGCTATTTCAGCAAATCCCTTCCATCTTACTCAATTTTTGTTCTATAATTTACCTTAACCCAATCTGACCTTAAATTTTGCACTTTGGCCCATTAACAATCCATTTTTACTTAATTCTTTATAACATTTCTGCTAAAGCCATATATCTTCATTCCAGCATCCTTCTAACATTCAAATGCTCTGTGATTCCAAGCCTTACATTCTGAGGATCTGCATAAACATCTTGGTGACCAAGGCAAATGCTGACATCCTCAGACAAACTGCATCCTTATGTTCACACCATGTTTTGAGAATGTGTTTAAGGCCGCCCATGCTTCTTCCTTAACATAAGCAGAGCCCCTGACCCCGATAAGGACCGCAGTGTGGCTTAACCCTTTCCCCTGTGCTGTTTTTCTGCTGACAATTTTCCTCCTACCAAAGCTGGCATTTGACCCCAAGGTACTAGCATTAGGCAGAAGGTTTTGGGGATGGGAAAACAGCAGGGTAGGGGGAGAAGGGTCAACCCCCTCCCACACAGCACGACCCCAGTCTTGATAAGTGACCCTCTCCAAGTGCCTTTTGTTAACATAAGCATGGTAAATAGACAATACAGTGGTACCTCAGGTTACAGACGCTTCAGGTTACAGACGCTTCAGGATACAGACTCCGCTAACCCAGAAATAGTACCTCGGGTTAAGAACTTTGCTTCAGGATGAGAACAGAAATCGTGCTCCAGCGGCACGGCAGTAGCAGGAGGCCCCATTAGCTAAAGTGGTGCTTCAGGTTAAGAACAGTTTCAGGTTAAGAACGGACCTCCGGAATGAATTAAGTTCTTAACCTGAGGTACCATACCACTGTAATGGTATTTGGTTAAGCACACAATTAGCTTACTGCTTAGTTGAATCAGCAGCTGCAATTTGTAGCAGCATCTAGCATTCCAAAGATTCAGGTCACCTCCACACCATTTGTTTAAAGCATGTTGCTTCCCCTAAAGTACCCCGGGAACCGTAGTTTTCCCCTTCACAGAGTGGCAGCTCCCAGCACCCTTAAGAAACTAGTGATCCCAAGATTCTTTGTGGGGAAGCCATGGTCTTTTAATGTGCATTGGATGGTGTGGATGTGGTCTCAGACACAGGAGCCGTTCCCAGCTCTACCTTGAGATGCCAGGGAAAAATCCTGGGACTTTCTCCATGCCGGGCTTGTATTCTAACAGTCCTTACCCTGAATCCTGAGCATTTCTGCGGTGCTTCTATTGTCTCAGTGACAGCAATTGTCTCAGGCAGTCCAGCCTGTCTTAATTCAATAACTGTTAGTGGCATTAGGAGAGTCTCTCTTGTCTATTGCAAGCCCAAAATGCAAAGTGCCTTCAGGCAGGGATATAGCTAGCAGGTGGTGAGGTGGGCCCCCGCCAGGGGCACAAGCGATGGGGGGGGGACAAAATCGACTAAAAGATATGTCCATAAATATAAATATTGATTATTGCCTCTTAAGAAATGGTTTTAGATAGAGGGTGAATTGAATGGGTGGAGGGGGGGTTGGAGGAGAGGCAGAAAGAAGAGCTAATTTGTCCCTGACTAGGGGACGCAATCTGGATGGTTCTGCCAGGGGCGCAAGATCACCTGGCTACGGCTCTGCCTTCAGGCCCTGCAAGGGACCATGGGCATCCCAGGCCAAGTGCCCTACTGCACACATCCTGCCATGGAGTGGAAAGGCGAGTCTAGATCCAAACAGATCCAGGAGGTTAGGAGAGGGAAAGGTGGAGGCAGTAGCTGCCTGGAGCAGTGTGTCAAGCTTCCACGGATTCTGAAACTGGGGGGAAATAAAGTGTGCTAGCCCAACCAGCTTCTTCCACTTTCCCCAGTAAGTAAACAGGATCCTCTGAAGGCTTTAGGATCCTCTGTCTTTGAAATGACCTCCTTCTGCCATTCCACCCCACCTGGATGATTCAGTGCATGGTTTAGCATGCAAATATGAACCAACACTACCTGGTCCCATGGGTATTTCAATGGCATGGAGTGGTATCTAATGCTAATCCTATGCGGAATCAACCAGTTGAAGTTAATATACATAAGCTAACTTAACCATTCTTTAATTTCAGTGGGTCTACTCTCAGTAGGGTTTAGCTGGATACAACCTGGAGTCTCGCATTTCACTGAAGCCAAATACTGAATCCCACCAGAAACCTAGAACAATGGTCAAACTGCAAGATTCCTCAAAGACCTTAATAAGACCTTGGTATTTCATAAATCCCTTGTCACCTCTCTCTCTCTCCTGTTTCTATATGGTTTCCACAGTGGCTGTTTTCTGTCAGCTTTCACTTAGTTTTTATTTGGATTGTTTCCGTCAACCATTTATTTGTTAGATTTCTATCTTTCTTTAAAAATTAACCTTGGGGCACATACTCACATTAAGTTGGTATTTTAAAATTGAGAGCTATGCTTTCCCAGAAATATAAGACACAGCTAAGGCACTGGACTTTTATTGTTATTGAGCCAGTCTAATGAAGCAAGCCTCATTTAATTTAAACAAACAAACAAACAGCAATGTTTGTTCCATCCAATCTGTAAATGGCATATTCCTTTAACCTTGCTCTGTAACCAACAGCCCATCTAATAATTGGCTCATGGTAAATATGGGGAAATATGGGAAAGATCAGATTGCAAATGACTTTTAATTACATTGTGAATGTACATAAATAAATGAAACCCCTCATCTTTCCCTCTAAAATCTGTGTGCTATCCCTCTCAAAACCCTCCCCATGGTAAAGAACTGAAATGAAGCTATAAATACAGAAGCATCCTTGCGCTTCTCCTTTAATAGGTTGAGCAGGGATTTTTCTTGAATGAGGTAGGGGAGATCTGTGTGCATCTTCCTTGCTGTCTGAACAGATTTGAAGCAGATATTATTTCAAAAATTAAAGTGGGCCCCTCTGTTGAAATTATTTGGAAAGATGAAGCAGCCAGAGTGAGGTCATCTGTTGACCCATGCCAATTTTCTAAGATGTTAATTTACAGGAAGTACTAAATAAGATAATGAGTTAACTTGGGCAGATGGTGGTTTGAGAATTAATGGCTAAAACACTGGCTCAAGGTTTCCTTTGAGAAACATGAAGGGCTGTGTTATCATGATGCTATAAAGGATGACACAATATCACTAGCTGCCAGGTCTCTTCTCTTTTTAGATTTCTTCATATTTTCTTCAGATGCATCCACAGCGTGAATGAAGCTTTGACAGGATGAAAGCAAATGGAAAATGGCAACAGTCCATGTTTCCTCATGAGAGAGAATGTAGCATAGTGGGACCTGTGAACCAAAAGTGCTCAATTCAAATCTTATTTACCCTTGTCATAAACAGCCCCTCAAACTTCAGTGTGAGTTTGGAGGGGATATGATAAGATTGGCCTTTTGGGTTTCAACTTGTGGGTGGCAGAAAAACGTTCAGGCTTTGTGCCATAAACAGCATGGGATTAGCAATTGATTTAGACTGGGAACCAACACAGATGTATATGTGTGTAAAATTCAGTCAGATAAGGAATTGCCCTGATTGGGTCCAGAATATATATCTCTCTCTCTCTCTCTCTCTCTCTCTCTCTCTCTCTCTCTCTCTCTCTCCTCATCAATGTATGGTGAGCAGGAGACATGGTCACTTCCAGTGGTGGTGGCTGATGGCCATTGTGGCTGGTAGGGCAGAAGGCAAGGAGCCCAAACAGGAGGTGGAGCCCGAGCCAATGGCAGGCAGAGCCAAATAATGCTAGTTGGTCTCCACCCTCTTTCCTGCTGAGTTCTACAAGGGTAACACTGAGAATGAAAAAGAGTAAGAAGCTGACAAACAGTGCTAGCCTTTGGACTAGTTGTAAGTAGGAGGGCAAGCAAGGGCAGGCTGGTTGAGGGCAAACTGAGGCTGGTGGGGCGGTGCCTCATTTGCCCTGATGGACCAGCCTGCAATGGTTACTTACTGCACATGTTGGCAATGAGGCCAGTAGGCAACCCGTCCCTCCAGGTGTGAACCCCATTCCCCCATAACTCAGTTCTAAAGGTGAGCACGCAGAATTTTACATAGGCACTTGCCCTTTCCTATCCACACACCCACACACCCGCTGCAACCTGTCACACACACACACTGAAGTCACTTCTGAACATTGAGTGACCCTCTGGAGCAGAAGTGCAGCTTCTGAAGGAGAATGGGGTTGGGGGCAACATCACATGTGTGATGTCAGGACACCGGGATTACCCAGGGAGCAGAGCCAAATGCAGTGGCAGCACAGCTTCAGTGGTTGTGCCTCCTGCTGCTGTCGCCACTTTTCTGCCACCTCCTTTCCCTCTGTGGCAAGAGGAGGAGAAGGAGCCAGCCACTGAAGCTGCATTGCCTCCTCCACCACTTTTGAATGTTTGGGGTTCCCTCCACCCAAAAGTATTGGGGGCCCAAAAGGACTTGGCCCCTAGGAATCAGCACCCTTGTTCCAGAGCAGTGTGTGGCGTAGCACAGGGGCTACAGCTGTGGGGCAGAAATCTGTGGCCTCCAAAACTTGAAAATGGAAGAAGAGAGTAATATCGCTGAAGCCAACAGTGTGACGCGGCAGCTAAAAAAGCCAATGCAATTCTGGGCTGCATCAATAGGAGTATAGCATCTAGATCAAGGGAAGA
Organism: Podarcis vaucheri; assembly: GCF_965113315.1. NCBI lineage: Eukaryota > Metazoa > Chordata > Lepidosauria > Squamata > Lacertidae > Podarcis > Podarcis vaucheri. The sequence goes on from NC_138761.1 coordinate 48,805,296, forward strand.
AATAGTGCCACTGCATTCTGCTCTGGTCAGACCTCACCTGGAGTACTGTGTCCAGTTCTGGGCACCACAATTCAAGAAGGACACTGACAAACTGGAACGTGTCCAGAGGAGGGCAACCAAAATGGTCAACGGCCTGGAAACGATGCCTTATGAGGAATGGCTAAGGGAGCTGGGCATGTTTAGCCTGGAGAAGAGGAGGTTAAGGGGTGATATGATAGCCATGTTCAAATATATAAAAGGATGTCACATAGAGGAGGGAGAAAGGTTGTTTTCTGCTGCTCCAGAGAAGCGGACACGGAGCAATGGATCCAAACTACAAGAAAGAAGATTCCACCTAAACATTAGGAAGAACTTCCTGACAGTAAGAGCTGTTTGACAGTGGAATTTGCTGCCAAGGAGTGTGGTGGAGTCTCCTACTTTGGAGGTCTTTAAGCAGAGGCTTGACAACTCATATGTCAGGAGTGCTCTGATGGTGTTTCCTGCTTGGCAGGGGGTTGGACTCGATGGCCCTTGTGGTCTATTCCAACTCTATGATTCTATGATTCTATAATGCTCGCAGTTTGAAAGGATGACATTGTTGTGCAAAGTCATAGGATTGGTTTTGTAACAGATTACATCGGAGGTCAATTTTCTCAGAGGATGGCATTGATTACTGCAGTTAATAGCATGCAATATAATTAGCAAATCTATAGCAGGCTCTGGGTGTGAGTGGAAGGGGTTTGTGATCTCTAAAAGGTTCCCCAGTCCACTTTTTCAAATTGCCTTTAATAAAGACTGTGGAGGGGAAACTTCAAAAATGTGGAACTTTTAATGAGGCAGAAAGATTTGATAAGTAGAAAAGAAGCTGCAGCATTATTAGATAGAATCCAGTGTTATTACCTGAGGTGTCTTCAAAGTGAACGTACTCCTGACTCCAAAAGACTCTGAAGAAACTTTCCAGACCCCACATTTATTGTAAAGTACTCTGGGGGTGGGTTTCCTTTTTCTTCTCCTCTAACCATCACAACAAATGTGTTTGCTGAGGGGCAGAATCACATCTGAGCACAATATTCCCAGCACCAGAGCTGCTGCCTTGGGGAGAGGCATTTGAATCCCCCTCACAAAGGTAACTCCTGCACATTAATTGAAGCTGTCTAGAGAGGGGAGAGCTATGCTGAAGATGTTCACAAAGGCATCAAGAATGGGTAATCAATCTGACAGGATAAACAGGGAATTTTGTACATTGCACTATCAATAGACATTTTTTCCAACGTATTGACCATTGTTTCTGTGCTTATTGGCCAGGTCTGAATTTTAATTCTCCTCCTTTATTCAGAGATAATAATAATCTCTCTTCCCACAACACTAAACATGTTCCCTGCAGGTGGGCAACCCAAGACTTATGTATACAGTACAGCAGCTGCAAATAAAATGTTTTGAATGTGTTGTAAAGTGCAATATACAATTGTGACACCAGATAGCGGCTGTGAGCTATAGCAAATTCAATGAATTTTTCAAAACGATTTTTAAAAAGGCATTTTCACAAAGTTTTTAACATGTGCGTAGTTTTCACCCTGACTTCAGTTTATTTAGTCTCTGACTCCTTCAGAAGCTGCCCCATTCTTCCACCCAATCAGAGTTTTTACCCTTCCCTTTATATCATTTTTCATTTTTCCTGGCTTTCCAAAGTGCTTCCCCCATCTGTTTAGTTTCAGAACTTAAAGAGGCAATGTTTTATCTGATTAAATACTAATTGATGGCTATAGATATAGCTACGGTATATATTTTTAAAAAAACAATTGTTCCTGGTTGTATGGCATGAGAAAAGGGTTCTTTCTCCTTAGCTGAGAACAAATGCTAAGCTTTTGCCACATATATGTGTCTTAAAGGGGAATGTAAGTTGAGCGGTTAATGTGCATAACAGTTGGTCATTGTGCACATTCACCAGGCCACATGGAGAATTCAGCTCATTACCTTTCCATAAGTAAGTAAGTTAGTATTCATAATCCCCAACAGGCATGATGGAATGTGTGTATCTTGACTGCAATATGCACAATCTCCAGTCACTATGCACAGTCTCCAAAAAAAACCATGCAGTTTTCTATTTCTTGTTCAGAAGTATGCAATCTGTGGCCCCTAGGTTGTTTCTGGCTCCCTCTGTAATCTTACGCAGCCCACTACATACCCTCGAACTGATCAGCCAAACAGCAGGAAGAAGGGGGAGGGGTCTACATAAAGATTAACTTACTTCTGCAGTTCAGCCCCGTTTTCACCACTCACAGCTAGTCCCCAGTCAGTGGAGCAGAACAGCTCAAGGGGGATGTAAGGAGAACAATATTTTAATTTATATTTACCCCTTAATAATATCTGTAAAGGTAAAGGTAAAGGGACCCCTGACCATTAGGTCCAGTTGTGGTCCACTCTGGGGTTGCGGCGCTCATCTCGCTTTATTGGCCGAGGGAGCCGGCATACAGCTTCTGGGTCATGTGACCAGCATGACTAAGCCGCTTCTGGCGAACCAGAGCAGCGCACGGAAACGCTGTTTACCTTCCTGCCGGAGTGGTACCTATTTATCTACTTGCACTTTGATGGGCTTTTGAACTGCTAGGTTGGCAGGAGCAGGGACCGAGCAACGGGAGCTCACCCCGTCGCAGGGATTCGAACCGCCGATCTTCTGATTGGCAAGTCCTAGGCTCTGTGGTTTAACCCACAGCACCACCCGCATCCCAAAATGATATCTGTACAGGCCTATAAAACCCCTATCAAGGGGATCGTGCAAAAGCTTCTGTTACAAGTTTAAATATTAACTTTCCATTTAATCAGGATAACAAGAGGAACAAATAAGATGTCTGGAGTTTTAAGGGTGCCGAAAGTGTTTAATAGAGCTTTTGTAGCTGTGTGTGTTAGAAATGGGTGGCATTTTTACACAGATACTGGTCTTTAGAGACAGCTTTTTGACAAATTAGGCAGATTTTATGGTAGAAATCTATAGTCACACAGTGTTTAATTGCTGTTCTTGTAAAAGCTTTTTCCTTGAAGGTGTAAAAGCAATGGAGGGAGAATGCTTTTGAGTGGTAAATGAAGTTTAAGCAACCTTTCTGTCTCATCGTCCCACCCCGCTTTTCTTCATGGGAACATCTGGCTTCCTGAAGATACCTTTGGTGTTTTTATTTTTGTTTTATTTTTGTGTGTCTTAAATCATCGGGGGAAAGTGTTACCAAGGGGCTCAGCTTTTTCAGGGCTGGCGTGATTGTGGGCAATGAGATGAGACAGGCTTGTGCGAATCAGGAATACAGAAACATGAGCTGAGGGTCAAGGTAGATGTGGCATTCATTACTCACTTCTTCAGCCTTAGTGTGAAAGATTTAAGACACCAAATAAAACAAGGAGCAAGCTAGATCAGGACTGTGGCCTAATAAGAGGAAAGCTTAAAACCTTTGCCCCCAGGGTGGCCTAGTTCAGAATCCCCCTTCTGCACCAAAATGCTGGCTATTTGCAATGGGGTGGTGGTATCCCATTCAATCACATCCAGCTTGGTTTTCAGAGCCCTGGGAGTGACAGGCTACTGAGCAGAGGCAGACCGTCTATCCCAGGGGTCAGCAAACTTTTTCAACAGGGGGCCGGTCCACTGTCCCTCAGACCTATCTATCTCTATCTATCTATCTATCTATCTATCTATCTATCATCTATCTATCTATCATCTAACTATCTCCCTCTCTCTATCTATCTATCTATCATCTATCTATCATCTATCTATCTATCTATCTATCATCTATCTATCTATCTATCATCTATCTATCTATCTATCTATCTATCTATCTATCTATCTATCTATCATCTATCTATCTATCTATCATCTATCATCTATCATCTATCTATCTATCAATTCTCTCTCTCTCTCTCTCTCTCTCTCTCTCTCTCTGAATTCCTATAATAACCCACAGATGCATTTTAAATAAAAGGACATGTTCTACTCATGTAAAAACATGCTGATTCCCAGACCGTCCATGGGCCAGATTTAGAAGGCGGTTGGGCCAGATCTGGCTCCCGGGCCTTAGTTTGCCTACCCATGGTCTATCCCTTGACCACAAGAAGCTCTCCCTAAATCCCTCCATGATTTCCAGGCATCCAGAACATGATGCACCTTTCTATTTTCAGACTTTTTGTTTTTTAAGTTATCCCTTCCTCCCTCTGAACTTCCTGGCCCTGACATGGCTACAAGTCACCAGTGGGCACTCATTTCCCCACTAGGCCTTGAAGGTGGATTCTGAGGTGGGGTGGAGGGGAGGGATACGCCTCTCCATCCTTCACCCTGAAATCCTGAGAGCACTTGGTATGCCCTGCAGATGTAATTAGTTCAAGAAAGTCAAGAGGTGTAGCCGCACACCATACATGAAGCACCACGTGTATTTGGACCTAAGAATAGTATTGCAAAGAACCAGTGTTGGGGAAAACGCAGCCATCTAGTCTGCTGTATGTACGGTGAAGATGTCAGGGAAGATCAAGGGGAATGGGATCAAATGCAATTCACGTGATTGTACAGAGACAGCGCTGGGTTGCTGTTAAGAGATGGCAGATAACAGGTTTTTTTCTCCCTGTTGCACTGTTAGGTTTTATATTTGTTCTGCTACACTGATATGTGAGTGAATTATTTAATGGTGCCACAAGACAGCACCTTACAGCGTTATTATTGGAAAAACTGTACCTACTTGCGGCTTACATTTATCAACAAAACAGTACATGACAGCTTCTTCGTCTTCTTTCATCTCTGCTTCTTCATAATGAAACTGGATCAAATTCATTAGATTCCCCTCTTGACACGACACATCGTCATCTCCACCTAACAATTCTTGGTATGAATGGTGTGTTAACATGAAGGGGGCAACAGGGTCATGCTGGATCTCAGAGTGCACATGGGATATGGTAACATCCCTCACAACTGTTGTATCTACACCTCCACCATTACTGTCCCTTTGCTCTTAAACTTAAAGTGTTCCCAGCTTGTAATACTGATGTACACAACTGCCACATTATTAAAGGTTAAAATAAAACAAGGAACCGCAAGGAGTCATCTGTGATCACCTCACACCTCTCTATTTGCAGAAACCCTACCCCCCCTTCCCCTCACAGAATCACACTTCTCAAACTTCCCTGGGAAGATGGATTGACAGTTAAACAATTCTGGGAATTGTAGCTTTGGGAGGAGAATAGGGGTCTCCTAACAACTCTCAGCATGGCATCCTTAACAAACCACAGCTCCCAGAATTCTCTGGGGGAAGCCTTGAGTGTTTTAAGTGGGGTCATAGTTCTTTAAATGTATGGTGTGAATGGGGTCTGGGTGAACAAAAATGTCTTTGCCCAGCGCTGAAAAGATACCAGTGTAGGCATCAGAAGAACATACCGGAGGAGCATTCTGTAATTTTTTGCAGGGTGAGGGGACAGCAGAGAAGGCCCTCTCCCTCATAGCCACTTTTGAATATCAGAGTGAGGGGACACTTGAATAAAGTCTCTCTTAATGATGTTGGGAATCTGACTGGCCACTATGGGAACAGAATGTTGGACCATCAGGCCTCTTATTCTCTTATCAGATGATGTTGGTGGGTACTTATGGGAAGATGTGGTCCTTTAGGTGCTAAGATTCCAAGGCACACATAGGGCTTTTTAGGTCAAAACCAGCACTTTGAATTGGCTATTAGCGAAACCCTCTTCTGTTGGATAACATTGTGCCTTGGCTGCAAGCCAGCAAATGATACCAGGGAAGAGGAGCACCAGAGTGCAGAACGTTTTCACACTGAAGCTCCTTTCCTGCTCATGCAAAATGCAAATCATCAGTTTATATACAGCTCGCTGTTCTCAATTCAAAAACATTTCCCCTTCAAAACAATTTGAGCTGCTAGCAGAGAGTGAATCCATTTGCAAACATATGAAAATGCATAATACAATCTCTCTCTTTTTTGGAAGCACCTTTCATTACAGCAGTTGGAATGTGTTAAGATATCCTGACTAGCGGTATTTTGACTGCCAGCACTAAAATATGCTCAGTAAAAAAAAGAAAGAAAGAATTTTCATCCCACCATCTGCTCCACCTGGAAGAGACCTCTGCTTCAGAAGGCAATGCAGCCTGCTAGCTACGGAACCTAGTTAACTGGGTAGTGCTTGCTTTCCCTCTTCTTTTTTAAATTCCTAGCAGCTTCTAACTAACTACACTGGGCAGACTTCTTTGAGCAGGAAAAATGTGCTTTAAATGTCCTTTAAATATACAGCCTAAAATGCCAAGCACACAACAACCAGACCGTTCTCAAGGGTTGAACCAAGTTATCTAGCTACCTGAAGCAAAACAACAAAAAGTGGTTTTCGAGACTGGCCGAGCTGTTTGGCAGCTGAGGCAGAAAAGCCCACAAGCACCTCTTCCTGGGCAGAAAAATACAAGAATGATGCATTCAGCATTTCCATGACACCCCAAATCAGCTGCCTGAGGTGGACCCTTCACTTCACCCATCAATAGGACCAGCTCTGGTTGTGCTTAACTTAAGGATGCTTGTGCATCATACATTTAAAGCACCCACCCACACACATACCAAGAACCATGGGAACTGTATTCCACTCCTGACAGAACTTCAATCCCCAGTACCCTTAACAAAATGTTGTTCTCAGGAGTCTTGTGGGATTGCTTTAAAGGTATGGTGTGTGCACCCACTAAGAAATGCATTTCGTGTGCAAAGCAAGTGCTCTACCCCTCAGCTACAAGCTCTTCCACATGTGTGAGTTTACCTGTACCACTAATATTGCACCACAACTGCTTTTCAGTAGCGTAGTATCTCTATGCATCTTCCAAACATGATCAAAGAATTGTAGAATTGTAGGATGGGAAGGGACTCCTAGGGTCTTCTTGCATGTGTGTAATATGGACCATTTGAGTGGGGAGAAATAGCACTAAACTCCAAAGATTCTGGAGCATCCCATGCAGTAGCAGTTGGTGGGCCAGCAGCGCTTCCACCATTGGTGTCACTGCAACTAACAAAGAGGAGTGAGACTGGTGCGGTGCAAATGCGCAAATGGAGCCACGTTGCCAGTACATTTGCTACCTTGTCCCTCCTGCTCACCCTCCCAGTAAACCACAGCCCTGCCCCACTGACCGATATTGATCATGGGGTGCACCCAAATCCACGCCAAATCAAGCCTTTCATGAAAGTATCATTTGGGAAATATTTATTTTGTACCAAATGCTTCTAGTGGCTACATCCTTTCCCCACCTCTGAGAATTGCCTCCAGAGACTGTGCCAGCTCTATGGCCTTATCAGATTTTATTATTTACAGCCTCCTAAAATGCCAAACGCCTAACCTTTCCTGGCTGTTCTCAAACACCCGCGGCTCTTCCTGCACAGGCAGCTCTTCCAGAAGCCGATTAGAAATGGCAGTGCCATAAATGCGGCTGTAAATTGTGCCCATAACTGCACAGGGGAAGGTATTGTTTGAAACAGCCACAGAAGCCTTTCATTGTGTGGCCTTCGCTGCTGCTGGTGACTGAGATTTTACCCAATAAAAGCTCTGTTCCTTGGTGCAAATGCTGTCCTCACATCCTGTGTCGTCCATACATGCATTTCACTTTAGCAATACTGCCCTTTCCTCTTCAGACATTGCTCTGGAAGTACAAAGGCAGATGTGTGAGTCACCCCACACAACATGCTTCTCTTGTGGAGCCTCCTAACATTTAAGGTCACTCCAAAAAGGTGCAGGTCCCAGTGGCTTTGGAATTAGACCACAATGCCATAATTAGCATTTTCTGTGCCTAGGGCAGGATCCTGAGTCTCCTTTGTGCTGAAGTCATTTCAAATCCCATCCATTTGGGATCATGCATCGTAATAAAGCTGCAATGGTGGCAGCAGAGGCACAGCTACTGAAGCACACAAATTTCCACACAAATCAATCTCATATTTCATATATGCATTTTCTTACCAGTGAAAGTAATAATAATAATAATAATAATAATAATAATAATAATAATTTATTATTTGTACCCCGCCCATCTGGCTGGGTTTCCCCAGCCACTCTGGGCGGCTTCCACAGAAACCAAAAAACACTAAAATATCATACATTAAAAGCTTCCCTGAATAGGGCCGCCTTAAGATGTCTTCTGAATGTCAGGTAGTTGTCCATCACCTTGACATCCAATGGGAGGGCATTCCACAGGGCGGGCGCCACCACCGAAAAGGCCCTCTGCCTGGTTCCCTGTAGCTTCGCTTCTCGTAATGAGGGAACCGCCAGAAGGCCCTCGGCGCTGGACCTCAGTGTCCGGGCAGAACGATGGGGGTGGAGACGCTCCTTCAGGTATACTGGGCCGAAGCCGTTTAGGGCTTTAAAGGTCAACACCAGCACTTTGAATTGTGCTCGGAAATGTACTGGGAGCCAATGTAGGTCTTTCAAGACCGGTGTTATGTGGTCTCGGCGGCCGCCCCCAGTCACCAGTCTAGCTGCCGCATTCTGGATTAGCTGTAGTTTCCGAGTCACCTTCAAAGGTAGCCCCACGTAGAGCGCATTGCAGTAGTCCAAGCGGGAGATAACTAGAGCATGCACCACTCTGGCCAGACAGTCCGCGGGCAGGTGGGGTCTCAGCCTGCGTACCAGGTGGAGTTGGTAGACAGCTGCCCTGGATACAGAATTGACCTGCGCCTCCATGGACAGCTGTGAGTCCAAAATGACTCCCAGGCTACGCACCTGGTCCTTCAGGGGCACAGTTACCCTATTCAGGACCAGGGAGTCCTCCACACCAGCCCGCCCCCTGTCCCCCAAAAACAGTACTTCTGTCTTGTCAGGATTCAACTTCAATCCATTAGCCGCCATCCATCCTCCAACCGCCTCCAGACACTCACACAGGACCTTCACCGCCTTCACTGGTTCTGATTTGAAAGAAAGGTAGAGCTGGGTATCATCTGCATATTGATGGACACCCAGTCCAAACCCCCTGATGATCTCTCCCAGCGGCTTCATATAGATGTTAAAAAGCATGGGGGAGAGGACGGAACCCTGAGGTACCCCACAAGTGAGGGCCCAAGGGTCTGAACACTCATCCCCCACCACCACTTTCTGAACACGGCCCAGGAGGAAGGAGCGAAACCACTGTATAACAGTGCCCCCAGCTCCCAACCCCTCTAGACGGTCCAGAAGGATGTTATGGTCGATTGTATCAAAGGCCGCTGAGAGATCCAGCAGAACTAGGAAACAACTCTCACCTTTGTCCCTAGCTCGCCGGAGATCATCAACCAGTGCGACCAAGGCAGTTTCAGTCCCATGATGAGGCCTGAACCCTGATTGGAAGGGATCCAAATGGTCCGCATCCTCCAGGCGTGCCTGGAGTTGTTCAGCAACCACACGCTCAATCACCTTGCCCAAGAATGGAAGATTTGAGACTGGGCGATAGTTGGCCATACTGGCCGGGTCTAAAGATGGTTTTTTAAGAAGCGGTTTAATGACCGCCTCTTTCAGCGGGTCTGGGAATGTTCCCTCACAGAGGGAAGCATTCACCACCCCGCAGAGCCCATCGCCCAGCCCTTCCCGGCTTGCTTTTATTAGCCAGGATGGGCAAGGATCAAGGAGACAGGTGGTTGGTTTCACGCGTCCAAGCAGCCTGTCCACATCCTCGGGGGTAACGGATTGAAATTGATTCCATGCAACTTGACCAGACAGGGCTCTAGCACTCTCCCGCCCCGGCCCTGCTCCCACGGTGGTGTCTAGCTCCTTCCGAATATGAGTGATTTTATCTGCAAAAAACTTTGCAAAATCGTTGCAGGAGATCTTGGGGTCTTTACAAGGCCCCGGTGGTAAAGGTGGTTCCGTTAAATTGCGGACCACCTGAAAGAGTCTCCTGCTACTATTTTCTGCAGATGCAATAGAGGCGGTGAAGAAAGTCTTCTTCGCCGTCGCTATCGCCACTTGGTAGGCTCGACGTTGAGCTCTAACCTGTGTCCGGTCAGATTCGGAGTGAGTTTTCTGCCACCGACGCTCTAGCCGTCTCAACGATTGTTTCATCGCCCTCAGCTCCAAAGAAAACCACGGGGCTGTCCGGGCTCCATGCAATCGGAGAGGGCGCTTCGGAGCCAGACAGTCGATAGCCCTGGTTAACTCCGTATTCCAGCGGGCCACCAGGGAATCAGCTGAAAGGCCATCAACATGGGATAAAGCATCCCCTACCACTCTCTGGAAACCATTTGGATCCATTAAGTGGCGGGGGCGGACCATCCAAATTGGTCCCACCTCCCTGCAGAGGGGAAGGGTCGCAGAGAAGTCCAGTTGCACCAGGAAGTGATCTGACCATGGCACTTCTTTGGTTTCACTTTTACTTAGTGCCAGATCACCCACGTCACTAGAGGTGAATACCAGGTCTAAGGCATGTCCATGACTATGAGTTGGGCCCAACGTATTCAGGGACAGCCCCATGGAGGCCATGCTTTCCACGAAGTCCCGAGCGGCCCCTTGTAAGGTCGTGTCGGCGTGGATGTTAAAATCCCCTAGGACAACCAAACTAGGTGTCTCCAGGAGAACATCCGCCACGACCTGAAGCAGCTCGGGCAGGGAATCCTTGGTGCAGCGGGGAGGTCGGTACACCAAAAGGAATCCTGTACTGCCCCTATTGCCCAACTTCCAGAACATGCACTCAGAAAACTGGGTCTTCCCAGTAGGACGCCTGATGCAAACTAATGACTTCCTAAAAATCACTGCAACCCCCCCTCCCCGCCCACATGACCTGGGTTGCTGTGCGTAAGAGAAACCTGGTGGGCAAGCGGCAGCAAGGACAGGCCCATCTGCTTCCTCCAACCAGGTCTCTGTCACACATGCCAGGTCAAATCCTCCATCCACAATCAGGTCGTGGATGGCAGTGGTTTTATTCATCATTGACCTGGCATTACACAGCAACACCTTCAGGTTATGTGGGTTTCCCCTGTTGATTCCAGTATCCATCTGGTCAAGGCCAGACCCGGAGGCAGGGATAGTCTTCAAACAACGACTAAACCTGCCTCCTCGGTAATGACATGGTCTGGTCTTAGCGTAACTCCGCCTCCTGCCCATGATCACCGAGATCGGATGTCCCAGTGCTTCTCCCCCTGTGGAGCTTGTCCCAGCCATTGTGTTGGCTGGGGCCTCACTCCCAGGCAGCCCCGATCCCGCCCCTTAAAAACAAAACACAAACTATACAGAACCAATAAAACAACAGAAAACAAAAACAGAACAATTATACTAAAATTAATCCCCAACCAAGTATCCATTACACCCACCCACCCCCAACAAGAGAAAAAAAGGAAAAAAAGAAATACAAATTTAAATTGCCACCGACTGCTTGAGGACATTTTAAAACACATTGGAACAGGGAAGCAATTGCAAAACACTTCCCAGCTTCCCCAAAAGTTTGTTCCCAATAAGGGCCTGGGCCACATCCCCTGGGCCAGTTAGAGAAGGCCCTGGAAGGGAGCAGGCCCTGCAGTCCTCACCCAGCCGATGGTCCGAGGCTTCCCTGCAGCAGGAGTCCCTTTATAGCTGGGAGAAAGGGCCTGGGCCACGCCCCCTGGGCCAGTTGGAAAAGGCCCTGGAAGGGAGCAGGCCCTGCAGTCCTCACCCAGCCGATGGTCCGAGGCTTCCCTGCAGCAGGAGTCCCTTTATAGCTGGGAGAAAGGGCCTAGGCCACGCCCCCTGGGCCAGTTGGAAAAGGCCCTGGAAGGGAGCAGGCCCTGCAGTCCTCACCCAGCTGATGGTCCGAGGCTTCCCTGCAGCAGGAGACCCTTTATAGCTGGGAGAGAGGGCCTAGGCCACGCCCCCTGGGCCAGTTGGAGAAGGCCCTGGAAGGGAGCAGGCCCTGCAGTCCTCACCCAGCCGATGGTCCGAGGCTTCCCTGCAGCAGGAGTCCCTTTATAGCTGGGAGAAAGGGCCTAGGCCACGCCCCCTGGGCCAGTTGGAAAAGGCCCTGGAAGGGAGCAGGCCCTGCAGTCCTCACCCAGCTGATGGTCCGAGGCTTCCCTGCAGCAGGAGACCCTTTATAGCTGGGAGAGAGGGCCTGGGCCACGCCCCCTGGGCCAGTTGGAAAAGGCCCTGGAAAGTAATTCCTCCTGTGTGCCAGGTACACTTTAATAGCCACATTGTACAGAAGTGATCAGTGAAGGTTAATTGTGTTGTTGTTGTTGTTTCATTTTACAGTGCTGTTGGTTCCAGGAAGCATTTGCATTTTCTGTTTGAGCAGAGATCAGGGGTGCCAACTTGAATAAAATATTGCTGGGGGGGCAGGTAAGCCCCACCTCGAATAATCAATCACATGACATGGAACCCACCCACCCTTTGATGGGCATTGACCCATCAACCTTGGGGGACCCCAGTCACCTCAAATATTTTATTGGGGGGGGGGGCAAAGAGACCTCAGCCCCTAAGAGTTGGCTCCTGTAGCAGAGACAGTTTGGAGAAGTAAGGAACTGAAACTGTGGCCTGTGGAAAAAAGAAAACCACTTGGAATTTAAGAAAGGAACCAAAATCAAAGGCAAATCCCACTTCTCAATGTTTGTATGGAGCCAGGTTTCAAAACAGGAGCCAGCAGCTGAATGTACATGGGTAGGTTCTTCTGGATGTTATTCTAGACATTATACATTATTCTGGACATTATACAGGAGGGTAGGGCCAGTGACCACAAGTGGGCATAACCCTATTCTTGTCCTGTTCATGAGTATTACAACTGCTTAAGAATGCCTCAGCCAGAGACAAGACTGTGACCAAAAACTACTTCAGTGCTGGCTGGTGCCCATTAAGCCTGGAAGCCAGGGATCTCAACAGCAGGTAGAGCCAGAGTCAAGGACAGAGTTGGAAACAGCTAATTTGAGTTTTGTCCTCTTCCTTTTCACTGCTGAGTTATACAAGGGCAACACTAAGAAGGAGGAAATTGAAAGGCAATGCCACTCCCTGGACTGACTGTAAGTAAGAGGGCAGGCAGGTGGGGGGGGCAGGCTGTGTTTGGTGGGGTAGCACCCTTTCTGCCCCAACAGACAAGCCTCCACTGCACTTGCTAATATATTGACTCCTGTCTTGGAAGCAGCGAATGTAGCCAAAGGCTGTAACTCAGCCTGCCAAAGCACCTTTGAGGTGGATGTGCCTCATTCCGCTCTTTCTCAGAACACTCTTCAAAATTCTAGAGGATGGAGTGGGGGAGAGATTTCCTTGATATCAGAACATGGACCAATTAAAACCCAGGCATTTGTGAGTAGCATGTGGGAGAGACTGATAATAAATAAGAATTTTTTTAGCAAACAGATGCAGTTTGGATAAACATATAAGGATGGAAATATGATCTGTAAATATAAAATTGTAACCTCACTTCTCACAGTGAGGGAACCGCCATAAGGTCCTCAGAGGTGGACCTCAGTGTCCAGGCTGAGTGATGGGGGTGGAGATGCTCCTTCAGCTATACAGGGCCAAGGCCGTTTAGGGTAGTGTGGGTGGTTTCCCCTCACAGGGTGCTGAACTGAGGGGATGCAAAATTGAGACTATCTATAATTGAGAAGATCCATTTGAGGGCACCAGATTTTGGCCTTGCACAGGGCGCCATATTATGAAAGATTATTGAGTCTGCCCCTGCAGAAGGTCCCTAGTTAAATCCTTGGCATCTTCAGGTACGGATGGGAGAGAATCCTGCCTGAAACACCTGGACAACTGCTCCATATAGGCAAGACTGAGGTTGATGGACCAGCCGTCTGACTCAATACAAGGCATCTGCTTACGTTCTTTAGGCTACAATCTTATGCCCAATTTTCTGGGCTAAACCAGTTGAACTAAATGGGTCTTACTTTTAAGTAGATTATCCATATGATCAAGGTCTTAAATGTTTCGTGGCAAGATGCGGGAGGCTAAAATGGTTTGAATAAATGAAACCAACAAAATAATTAAAAGGCTTCCTTAAAGGCAAAGACAGCAGCCATCTTGGGTTTATTTTGCCTCAAGCTGGTTTGCTGTGCAGCAGGGGTTTATTTTGCTTAGACGATGCACCCTAAGTGTGGCTCACCTGTACTGCAAAGAAAACATTACAACTCAGTAACACAATGCATTGTCTAGTTGCAAGGTTGAACTTACCATCTGTTACAGCAAGAGGAAGTGGAACTTTGCAGGAAGGCCAAAGCACCCCGAGTACTGTTAGATGGCTATTTTCCAGATGAAAGATACATCTGGTACACTGAATAATCACAAGTGCCTGTTTCATCACATTGAAAGTACAGTCTGTGCCAGTTGCAAACATATACAAACATGCCCGGCAGATAATGTTGTCATTGTGTCTGGGAAAAAAGGAAGGAGTTTACCTACATCGAATCTGGGAAAGTGATCTCAAGTGCTTATTGACTTAAGTTCTTATTGATTCTTTTCATAGATGTTAACTATGGTAAAGAAATTCTATGTTCAAACAAAACTGACATTAACAGAGACAACAAATGAGTCAGTCTGAGTTTGAGATAGCATCTCCTCTGCTCAGTTTCCTGCGTTGGAAGCCCAAGAGGCCACCAAGTTCTCCATATGCAAACAAAGTGGAACTTCGTGTATACCCAGTTTTATGTGAATGCTTTCCTGTGCAAGTGAAAGATAAAATACCTGAGGTGGATAAGCAGGTTTGGGACCATAGCTGTCTGATGAGAGCCAATGGAAATGGATGAAATCTAAGCAGGGTACAACCAATAATTTGTAATGACCCTGTCTAATGATGGCAAGCTCAGACATTTTCCTTTTTTTGAATGGGTGTTGTGTTCATTTATAGTCTGCATGACTTGGTCTTTTCACCTCACTTTGTAAAAAATGTCCTTGCCCAATCTTTCCCGTCTCTGAACTCAGGGTGGGCAAATATACATGCGTCTACACTGAGTTTGCCACATCATATATCACACAATGATCCAGCACACACACAAATGCTCTGCAATAGCATTGTCTGCATAGTTATCAGTCGTTTGGCTTGGGTGACACCATTCTATGTTCCAAAGCACAATGCACTCTCTGAAGGGTTGCTCTGCCATTTTAAAAATGGTTTGACTCCTTGTTTTAGCTGTCATTCCTGCAAGTGGCTTCATAAATACCTTGCTCCATTTTTATTTTTTCAAAAATGCAATCTGGTAATTCAAGCTACAAAGCCTGAAGCCAACTCTGTACCCCCATAACCAAAGAGAAACTGGATTAGGATGATCTGTGGCAAATTGTTTCTCAAACTTTGTGAAAAATAAAAATGGTTCACTCTGAATACATAATTTTAATAACGTTAGTATAGCTGTGGTGCTTTCTGCCTGTTTGTACCAAAACAGAGAGACCCTGTGGTTATAAATGCCATTCTGAGCCCTTTTTTTGGAGCCCAGGTTGGATTGCAGTAGCTATTTTAGCAGCCAAAATTTACTATGAAGTTTGGATGGGCCAGAATTAATGTATCCGCCAACTTGTTACAAAGGGGAAACCCCCCAGAGGTTGGGGGGAAGGAGGGAGGAGAGTGAAGCACAAGTATGAAATTATAAAGTCCTTGACCTCAAGCATTCCTAACATTATGAAGCAATTTGTATTTTGATGCAGAACCTTTCCATCATAGCAAAGCATAGTATACTGAACAAATGCTAGGAACTGGGCAAACACACTTCCCAGTAGGCAATCATATTAACAAGAACAGCACAGGGGACCGTGGCTGACTTTGGTATTTAATAGGCATTCAAAACAAGAGCAAGAAAAAAACTGGAGAACATCACAGTTATCAGTGCTGTGTTCAAATTAAAGTTTATTTGACTTTTATGACATTTATATTTCTTTAATGTTATTGAAGCCCAATCTCCAGGGTGTCGGTGAAAGTGTTTTGGCTTCCAAATGACTCTTAATGTTTTCATAGAGACGCTAATGACATTTTGAAAACCTTGGCTTAGAAGCAAAAACATTTCCTTTGGTTTCACAATAGTCTCATAGTCTCAAGAACTGGCAAGAGTTAGATGTGGCATGGAGAGGTGACACCAAGGGAGCTTTTGAAACAAGATTTTCTATAAAATGCTTATTTTTTTAAAAAAGGTATCTTTTCCACAATATTTAAACCATTTAGAATCATGAAAATATGGATCAATCACCTCACACCTGATCATTCTTGCAGGGGTGCCCTGTATATTATTTGTAACTGCGTGATTGGTGGCTATTTCATAAAATGTATGTACCACTTGATAGCCTTTCTTAAATTAAAAAAAAGCTCAAAACAGTTTACAAAAGGATCAAAGCAAGAAAATCAAGAAAAATTTACAGCCATACTTCAAAACATACAAAGTTAAAATGCTAAAAACAGGTTAAAATTACCTCAACTTTCTAAACATCTGGGTAGACTTGTCTAAACACCTGCTTGATCTTGGTAGGCAAGGAGTCCCAAAGTACAGGTGCTGCCATACAAAAAATCAAGTTCTTATAAATGTGTAATGCTTATTATGTGGCATCTGCAGTAGTGATGATTCCACAGACAGAAGTGGCCAAGTGGGGTAAATGTGAGGTAAAGTGACTTTGTAAGTAAACTGGTCCCAGGTTGTTTAGAGAAAGCAACTCTTAAAGCCCCTGCTGTGGTCCAAACAAGAGATTATACCTCTATGAGGGGTATGCCCCCTCCTGCAATTGTTCCTTATTATGCAGCTAACTATTTTGGTAAATTCAGTTTCATTGTCCCCCAGTATTTTGGGTTGGTAGAGTTCAGTTAAAGAGAAAATCAAAACAACGTCTTGTCCACCAAGCGGACTGAAGTGAAATTATGAGCACAAAAAGGAAACAAACTACTGGCCAGTATCAAAACCAGTCAGGCATCGCCTGGTATGATCTGTCCAGGGACAGTGCCTATGGAAGTGAAAGAGAACTGACATTTCCTCACACATTCTTCCCAGTATGGTTCTCCTCGTAGAGCAATATCTGATGCAAGCTGAAAGCAAATGAGTATTTGTTCCTGCAGGGATCTTTTGTTTTCAATTATTGGTAAACATGGTTTTATGAGTTCGTGGGTGCCAAACCTCTCTAAATTCTGGGATTCATTAAGTGTTACAATTTAATCACGGCTCGGGTGGTTGTTGTTGTTGTTGTTGTTTTAATATTCTTTATTGAGTTTTACACTGATTAATTATATACATTTTCCATTCGTTCTTCAAAATATGTTAATTTAAACACAAATGTAAACCAAAATAAATCAATATTTCTTCCCACGTGCCTTCCCTCCACCTTCATGTGGCTTCTTTCTTCTTCCTTATCTTTTTAACGGTGTTGTTTTGCTTATTTCACTCCTCTTACATAAGATATGTTATCTATCTGTTATTTACTTTGCAAACTTTAGTCAAAACACATCAAAGATGTTGTTTGAGAACAATGTTTTTCCAGATAATTCTTTAAAACAGTCAAGGCTTGGGTTGTTAAACTGGGTGCCAGACTTCTTCTAATCCCTAGATCCAGTAAGTGTTGAAAGCTAATCAACTCAGACCATCTTCCTTACTCTTGTCTTCACATGCAGGGGAAGTCCTTAACTCACTGAGGGTTTGAGATCCATCGGCAAGAAAATAGATCTGGAACTGTTATGAGGTAAAATGTCCAGAGGACTTGTTAAGATTTCAGTTAGCAACATGCTGGTTACCTAGTTCCTTGCATGGACTTTTATCTATCACCTACCTACCTACCTACATATATCTTATACTGCTTTCATCTTCAGTTAATTGGATTCCAGGACATACATTTCTCCAAAAGCTCCTGAGAAATTTGTTGACATGGGGTCACAGCTGCCCTGTGGCAAGGTAAGTCCTGCTGCCACTGAGCTTGAGCTGCTGTGCTTGGAGGAAATAACTGAGCATTTCTACAAGACAGAGAGACATAAAGGGAAGCTTTAGGAAACAACAGCACCACTCATCTGGAGAAAAGAATATCTGGAGAGAAATTGTGTTCTTGAGAAACCAGGTGAATGGCACTAAAATGTACCAAGACAAAGAAAGAGGGAAATAAACTGTCTTATGGAACTGGGGGAAAGTCCTTGTGAAACATTAAACTGTACCTTGTAGGGACAAATTGAGTCCAATTAGGGAGCTGGGAGGGAGTCTGAAGGCCATTCCAGGCACCATTTTTCCCCTGTGCAGCTCTTGCTAATCAGCCAAAGAAGGTTCCCCAGTGAATTTTCCCATTATTGGCCAGTTTTTCAGTGTTCACAAAGTGAGTCAATCAATTTCCCCTTTAGTTGCTGCCTGCTCAACATCTATAAACCCCGTGGTGAGATACTGATGTGCACTACATGGAAGACACTCTCAAATATATAACATAACTATCACAAAACTACCTTGTAAGATGAATTCCCCCCCAAAAAAGGGGGGGAACAAGGTGGCCACATAATTTTCACATGTGATTATATATAAATGACTGTATGCTGAAGTGAAGTTCTGACTTGAACGTTTTCTAACCAGCAGGAACTTCCTGTATTGGGAGGCATTTTCATTTGGCATGTAGGAAGAAGGGCTAGGTTTCTGAGTTTCGGAATTGACAGAATGATAGAACTGTAGCATTGTAAGGCACCCCCATGGGTCCTCTAGTCCAAAACCCTGCAAGGCACGAATCGCAGGTAATCAGTCCATGAGAGATGGCCATCCAACCTCCATTTGTAAAGCTCCATTGAAGGAAAGTCCACCACATTCCAAGGTAGTCAAGTTCCATTGTCAAACCACACATACCACCAGAAAGTTCTTCCTAATATTAGTCAGAATCTCTTTTCTTGTAATTTGAATACATTGGTTCAAGTCCTACCGTCTGGAGCAAAAGAAAACAAGCTTGCTCCATTTTTCATGTGACAGCCCTTTAGCTATCATATCACCTCTCAATCTTATCCTCTCCAGGCTAAACGTACCCAACTCCCTCAACTGCTCCTCATAAGACTTGGTTTCCAGATCCTTATCATCTTGGTCATTCTCCTCTGCACATGTTCCAGCTTGTATCCTTCTTTAATTGAGGTGCCCAGAACTGGACATAATACTCTAGGCAGGGGCAGACTTTGCTCTTTCAAATTTCAGTGGCACCCCGTGTGAGGCCAAAATCCCCGTCGCCACTCGCCTTCTGTTCTGCTCAATTCACTACATCATAGGCTCAGCACCAAGTGTGACAGAACAGTCTCACTGCCCTAAATCCAGCTCTGCTCCAGGTGTTATCATCTGATGGACAGGTGAGTGCAGTTCAGGAGAAATGACCTAAGAAGCCTACTTGGACTGCCTGGTGCGCCAAGATAGACTTGTGAGATGGAGGTCCCCCCCTCCCCTGATGTTAATAAAACTGGATCTCACAACGGCACTACAGTCTCCAGTGACTTCCATTCCATGGAAACCCAATCTGAGGTGTGCACTGACACCCCTGAAATCTCTCACAGCTCAGAGGCTGGGGAGCATATAACAATACAGAAGATATTCTTACTAACTGCAGTGAAACAAAACCAAAAAGCAATCTCTTGGAGGTGGAAAAATTATGGGGAAGACAAATGAAATGCCAACCTCGCCAAGCAGGAGGTTCTCTGTCCTGCTCAGGAATCTAGAGACTGCAGATGGTTAATAGTTAAGCTCATAACAAATTGATTTGGGCTTCCTGAACCTTAGCATATTGAATGACTACTTGAAACAGAGTCACGCTAGTTTCCTGGAAAGAAATGCTACCATGGTGACAAATAACCTGCTCAGTCTTAGCTACAAATATATCTGTTTTCTGCTTAGCAGTAACTGGAGCTACATGGCCTCTGGGCAGCAGGAAGTTTTAGAGGAGTGATGGGCCAGGCCTCCCGCTGTCTGGCCGATGCTGCTGTTCAGAGCAGACGGGGAACATGTGGCCCTCCATAAGCTGTTGGGCTACAACTCCCATCATCTTTCGCTAGCACTGAGGGAGCTCAACAGCATCTGTGTCTTTCAAAGGGGGAGGGCCTAGTAGTGGTTACGTGAAGGTGCATTTAGTGGGATTGGGGGTGTATTTACGAACCAGGCAGAGGGCCTTCTTGGTAGTGGCTCACGGCCTGTGGAACGCCCTCCCATCAGATATCAATGAAATAAACAACTATCTGACTTTTACAAGACATCTGAAGGCAGCCGTGTTTAGGGAAGTTTTAAATGTTTGATGTTTTATTATGTTTTTAATATTTAGGGAAGCTTTTAATGTTTGATGTATTACAGTATTTTAATATTTTTTTGGAAGCCACCCAGAGTGGCTGGGGAAGCCCAGCCAGATGGGCAGGATATAAATAATAAATAATAATAAATTATTATTATTATTATTATTATTATTATTATTATTATTATTATTATTATGTTGGGAGCCAGCCAGATGGATGGGGTATTATTATTATTATTATTATTATTATTTAGAACTGACTTTTTATTATCCTGCCACCCTTGGAAGCTATATACTGAGAACATTGTCTACTGTCACTAGCAAGTGGCTCTTTGAGGCCTGAACAGAGAAAGCTATTTCTTTGCTCTGCAACTTGAGATCCTGGCCAGGGATTAGATTTCAGCATACCAAGCTCCACCACTGAACTTTGGCCCCCATTATAAGATCTGTTCAAATATTAACAATAGCCTCTCACTGGCATCTTTTTTTTATAGATGAGGTTATGATTTGGCAGTGAGTATTTCTAAATATTCCAGAATTATTATTATTTTTAATTTGTGGAGGCACAAGTGAGATTCTGGAAATGATTTTTGGTCTTCCCGGGACAGGTTTCTAATATTTTCTCTTCAGTCTCTCTTAGAGCCACACATCATAACCAAAATGCCTTCAGAAAAATAAATGAAATAGTTTATTGCTTTTGGGCTAATGCATGCATGCACATCCCAAAGCAAAGATAAGCATTAAAGTAAGTACACACAGAATGTGTTATCATGAAAAACTGTTTATGAATCTTCCCTCCCAAAAGGCGAGCAATGAATTTATTTTAACCCGTATGATCTTCCAATGCAGTCAATAGCTTTCACTCTTCCAGTGCCTATTTAACAAATCTGTCGATTCTATATGATTCTATATTCAACAATAGAAGTAGAGTTTTACTGGAGTCCTGTTTTAGGGGCTTCAGATAATGCATCTTCAAATAGCATGTTGTTCTTCTTCTTAGGAAAGCTGGCTCGGCAATATCTGCCCACTCAGTTCAGAACCTTATAATACCCCTTCACTTTCAGCAGCTGCAGAAAATTTAACCTACATTTTGTCAAAAGCCATATCAATTCATGTAAATGGATAAAGGACAAAGAAGGGTGGGGAACAAATCCCCAACCCATGATTAATTTTCCTTCTTAGTTTAAAATTGGCTCTCTGTGAATAATCAACTAAAGCTCTAACAAATTATTTTGCCAATTAAAGCTTGCAACCCCAGTTAAAGGAGCTGCAGAGGCCTTTCAACTTTTGCTCATTGTCTTACCCTAGAGAAGAGGATGCAGTCGGAAAGCAGGTGTAGATAACAGGGTTTGGGCACTTTTTAATTTTTACTTTAAATCAGAGTTGTTTTAATGAGGCAGCTGCTGCCAACAGGCGTAATACAGAGAAGCAAGCCAAGGCACGAAGGCCCTGTCCCAACAGCAGAAGCGAAGCAGATTTGCTTGTTTACACTCAGATTAGTTCTGTTTCTGTAATTTCCCTTCCTTCTCTAAAATGAGAAAATAGCACAGCTCTCAACAAGACAATGGTCTACTGCCAATCACTGTGATTGCAAAGACACGATGTGCAACTTAAAAAGAGCCTCTTTGCCACTTGGTAGGATGAGGGAGATGACCAAAGTCCCCTGGAGTGGACACTGGACTTAGTCCCTCTGTTCTCCCTTTCCCACTGAACAGGTGCAGGACTGAGGAGAGGGGGAGGAAAGCTGGTATTTCAGGGGCCAAGGGACTGAATATCTTGCATATGGTCTTATGTAATTCTTAACCAGCGTGGTGTAGTGGTTAAGAGCAGTGGACTCGTAATCTGGTGAACCGGGTTCATGTCTCCACTCCTCCACATGCAGCTGCTGGGTGACCTTGGGCCAGTCACATTTCTCTGAAGTCTCTCAGCCCCACTCACCTCACAGTTTGTTTGTTGTGGGGGAGGAAAGGAAAGAAGATTGTTAGCTGCTATGAGACTCCTTCGGGTAGTGATAAAGTGGGATATCAAATCCAAACTCTTTTTAACAACTTATGTATTTTCTGTTCAATGCATGCACAGTTCCAAACAACGGTTTGTGAACTTGTGCCGTGAACGTTTCCCCCTCTATACGAACATCCATTGCTGCGCTTTGATAGTATGACAGTGCAGTTGCATCTTTTTATGCACAGTTGCATTTGTAAGTTTTTTTAGTGAACACCGCGTGAATGCAACAAAGCTGTGTGGAACACATTGTGTTGTGTCACATGTGCATTTTCACGCTTAAAGTGATTGTGCAGGTGCTTCTACTATTAATATTAGAACCAAAGAATTGTAGAGTTCGGAGAGACCACAAGGCTCATCTGGTCCAAACCTCTGCAATGCAGGAATCATTTGCCCAACAAGGGGTTCGAACCCACAACCTTGAGATTAGAGTCTCATGCTTTACTTGCTGAGCTATCCCAGGTCCCTAGTCACTGGAATCTTAACATTTTCAACAGGTATGACTAATCATATTTATTACTTACATAAATATGAGTTCACACATTTACTTTATATCCCATGCAACATTTTTAAGGTGGTCTGCCCTTGCTGGTGGACCTGGCATTTTTTTTTCATCAGGGTCCAAACCTGTTCTTGGTGGCCCTGAGCAGGTGACTGGTGATGTTGTGTGTATAGAACTGGAGTTACATGCACACAGTTGGATTTGGCCCATGGTGGCTGGTTAGCCACTGACCTTGCCTTAAATCAGGGGACTTCTATATGCTGTTGGACTACAAATATCATAATCTTGGCCTACTAGTCATGGTGGCTGGGGCTGATGGGAATTGCAGTCAGACAACCTCTGGAAGGCACCTTGGCGACTGTTGGCATCCGTCTTTCTTGGGGACAAAGGAGGACTGTGCCTTTGTGGGTGAAATCAAACCATTGGAGAGTTTCAGCTCCTGCTGTGGCTGGCTGTAAAGGCCAATATGGGAGAGACATGTTTTGTTGCAGCTGGGGCAAATGAAGGCGTCCGGTTGTGCTGCTGCAGATGTACCACGGCGACCCAGTGGTCACTCCACCTCTGGTCACTGCTCTGGAGGCACAATTTGACTGTCTCTAGGCATTGAGATCATCTGCAAGGGATTCCCACAAGGCAGGGTTGATTTTGCCAGCCTTCATGTCTTCACATTTGCAGGCATCTTCGTAATGCAGAGTTGGTCTGCCAATGGGCCTGGTGCCTGAAACCAGCTCCCCACAGAGATCTTGCCATCTTCCATTCTGTTGACATGACCAAGCT
This sequence comes from Podarcis vaucheri, assembly GCF_965113315.1. Lineage (NCBI taxonomy): Eukaryota > Metazoa > Chordata > Lepidosauria > Squamata > Lacertidae > Podarcis > Podarcis vaucheri. The sequence continues at coordinate 48,828,667 of NC_138761.1, forward strand.
AGCCTAGACATTGCTGAGACAGGAGTGTAAACACGCTGGGAATGTGGGCTTGGGAGAGCACATCTTTGCATCCAACCCTGTCCTGCCTTGTGATGCCCCAAATCTTCCTAACTCAGCGCAGGTGGAAGGCGTTGAGGTGTCACTCCTGGCAGTTAATGCTGGATTAAATAATAGCAGTCAAATATGTGGAGGTGTTGTCTCAGCATTCTGAAACAGCAATATGTATCAAATGTCTCATTCACTCTCCTGCCAGCTGTACCTCACCATTCTCAAACCCATTATAATCTGAACTGGATGTCCTCTCCTTCACACACCCCCGGCACAATTCCTGTCCAGCATCTGCTATTTTCTCCAGGGCAGGGGAAGGGGAGGCAAATGGGAAACTGAAGAAGAATATCTGATATTCCAGTAAGAGATTGCTAGAGGAGGGCAAATCTTGAGCTGCAAAGAGGTTGGATTCCCCTGCCTCTCTTGGGGGAGTTCTCTGCTCCTCCCAGCTTGTAGCCCTCCTATTCACAAATGGTTTACTGTTGCCCCTTAACCTTAGGCCCATGACATTTGCCTCCCAAGCCCTTTCTGTTCTGCATTGTTTTGCACTTCACCATTGCTGAAACAGTGAGTTGGGCATTTTCCCCACTTGGTTGCAATTTAGATCCTGCCAAGAACTTTTACAAAAATCTTTACAATTGAAAACTCTGTCAATTATTTTTTTTTAAAAAAGGCTCTTGAAAGAAGCAGAATGATGGCGCTCTTGTTTCCCTGTGTTAAAATTACCCCTAACTACTGCATTATATTGTTCACCAAAAGCAATTTTCTTGGACAGAAGTGCTCCATTTACTCCCCTTTAGCTGAAAAATAAGGCATTACCAAACTGCAGCAGTGGAAGAATTCTGACAACCATTAAAAGCAACTAATAAGGAACCCAAATCAGAGTATGTTAGTCTTGCACAGAAAACGTGGCCTGAAGACAAGAACCTAGCAAAACATAATGCGCACAACTAAAAATTTACACAGGAGCAATTTAGCCCTAACAATATGCATAAGCTTTTACCCCCTCCCTCTCTATTAGTCATGATTAAACCATGTCACATCCACACCATGCAGTTAAAGCACATTTAAATCACATGGTTTACCCCAAAGAATCCTGGGAACAGTGGTTTATTAAGGGTGCTGGGAATTGTAGAAATATGTGGGGGGGGGGTTAAACTACAGTTCCCAGGATTCTTTGGGGGAATCTAGGTGCTTGTGGCTGTGGCCATAGTTGCCTGCTTCTTGTGAACTAGGAAACCATGGTCCTCACCTTCAGAACAAGGTAGGCTATTAAGCCAAACTGCATTTTAATATCCTGGCTCAGTCGGACGGCGAAAATCATAGTTTGTGGGTTCAGACAAAACTGGAACAATGGCTAAGAAGAGGCCTGCTGGTTTCATTATGGCTCACAGTAAGGGAGTAGGAAAAGAGTTGCATACATGGCCGAAAGGTCCATGCATATCTTGACTTAATAAGCTATGTTCATCCATCAGAATGTGACCAGTAAATGTATTTGAAAATATGAGAAAATACAGTAGCTATATTTTCTTGTTACCGTTCTGTATCAGTTATGCTACTCTGTATTACATGTGAACTTTAAATGTAGCAGCAGCAAAGAATGATCTATTTTTCAGTAAAAAGCCCTTGTGCATCTTCGACAATTCTCTAGCTCCCCAGCCCCATTTCCCTTCTCCATTTCGTCCCCCTTCCTTCACAACAGCATTTCCCCTCCTCATTTCGCAACGTCTCCCTTTCCATAGCTCTATCAAACCACTAGCCCACATAGTCCCACTCAAGCATTACGCTGCGTGCCCAGTTGTCTCCTCACAAGCAGACTCCCAACTTGGCAAGAGAGCAGCTTCAGCCTCCAGATAGGAAGCCATGGCGCAAAGGCAAGAGAGAGCTGGCTCAGTTGTAAGGAAAGAAAGAGGAAGTGTGTATTTTTTGGGGGGGGGAGAGGGGAAATGAGTTCTTGCCTGAATGGAGGGTAGAAAGAGATGTGTATGAAGAAACTGCCCCAGGGAGGAGGAGGAGGCAACTGACACTACAAACAAGCAGGGAGGCAGGTGCAGCAGTCAGATCCAAATCTGCTGCCAGTCCCCCCGCCCCAGAAGTGCTGCTTGAGGCAACTGCCTCAGAAAGGGTTGTGGTAGCACTGGCTCTGACACAGGTTGCGCATGGCAGGAGGGGACTGCAAGTCTCATTGCACAGGTGAAGGTTGTTGCAAACATGCAAGGAGTTAGTCAAATACTGTCCTTTCCATTTACACAAAGAGATTATTTTTTTAATGTCTTCATTTTAGTAGTAAAACTCTAACTTATGAATCCTCGAAATAAATTTTAGACAAAAGGACAGAATGGCTTCATGGGTCAAATAATCAAACAAGATTATTTTTACTTCAATAGCATAAAGGCCTTGGAAGGTAGAGGGGGTGGCCTGTTTTGCTTTAATGCTTCTCACTTCCTCCTAGGTGAATTTGAAGAGAAGATAACGGATTAATATTAAGGGTGTTTTTTGGCGAATGTCAGCTCAGCAGGAGGTGCATGACTCAAAGGGTCCCATGTGAATACGAAATGAATAGAACACCAAAGATGATGTAGAGTAAAATGTTCCAAAAATAAGGGTCGGGATAAGCCTCCTGTCTAAAATCCAGATACTCTACACTAAAACATAATCAAGCAATAATTTGCTAGCTTCCAATTTAAGCAGGAGTGAAGCTTTCTGATGGCATGGCAAATTCTGACATTCAAAATTTAGATTCATAACATGGATGACATAATTCATCTTAATTTCCTGAGTGCATACTTTATCCAATAGAACCACAAGTATGTGATAGAGCAAATCAAACAATATAGCCCACCAGTGCCCCCTGGTGGTATGAACTGAGGATGAAAAGATGCTACAGCAACAGATCTACTTCTATGAAAAAGCTATTTAACTGAAATAGAAGAAAACTAGGGGTTACTCTGAGAAAGTCCCCCAATTTCTCCTGGGCATCTGTTAGTGTATAATGATCTGTAAGTAAAAGATTTAACTTATCTACTATGTATTTTGGAAAATGGCTTGTCGCTTTTTCTTCTGTGGGTATGGCCACCTCTTGAGATATCATTGTCAAACTCGTCATGAGCGTTCTTGAGGTGTGTTTTTTGGGGGGGGGGCAGTCTACACTGATGCTTCAGAGGAATGTGCCATTTTGATTAAAATGGTGGACCAAAGCATGACTTTGGTGTGACACTGTGCATTTTGGGGTGGTTTCCAATGACAGGTTGTGTAGATTTGGACTCACACAATGGGACCTGCTCTCCTCCTCCCCGTTGCAGCTGCTTGTACCCCCCCCCAATCTGGATGGTCTGTTCTGCTGATGGGCTAACCACTGTTCCATGGCAGACCCCACTGATCAACACGCTACGAACACCTTTGGAGGGTTACTATGATACTGCCTCATCCTGCTTTTAGTAGCAAATCAGCATCTTGATTTTCAGTGAAGCTGGCCCAAGATGCCATCATGCAGCCAGACAAGCACAAACCGCACACAGAGCTGCTGATCACAAATCTCTTCATCAATTAGTCTTTCTGTTTGGATTTCATGCCAATTGCCAGCAAAGGAGGTTACAAAGACATACTTACCGGTAAGTCTAGCTTAAAATGGTATCTGAGCTTAGAGCTTAGATTAGGTAGACGTTCTCAGATTGCTGGAGAAAGATGAGTGTGCCCTGGCAAGGTAGGAGAATATATAGCTGTGCTCTCCCTGTCAGTGCACAGTGGGAGTGTCTCTCACAGAGTTGTCTCTAGCAAGTTTACAGGAAAACTCTGTGAGCTTCAGCTCCTATCATGTGCCTATCTAGCAAAACATGAATTGTTAGGTTTGACTGCATTTTAAATATCCCCCACAGAACTCAGTGGGCCTCAATTCCAACTAAGCATAGATAACAATGGATTGTTTTAACAACGACATAGCATTTCATAAGCTTAAAACAAAGCAAATGTGGGCTTTAATCTATGACAACACTCATCCCTTCAAGAACCAGTTCTCAAATCATTGACTTTCCTAGTTTGCCACAGAAAACCTCCCCACCTGCTTTTAAATACATGTGTGAAGGGGCTCGTCATGTCCCGGCTCAGAGAACAGCTCCAAAATGGCAAACTCCACTGACATTTTTCTTAAATCTCTCCTTTTGCCAGCCAAAGTATTCTGCTGAGCAGCATTACTGGGAGTTGTGACAGGGCTATTACTACCACCTAGTGAACATGGAAAGATGCTGGAGGCGATTATGCCCAAAGCACCATATTTTCCTTCCCAGTCACTGCACTTGTCACAGTTTGTAAAATTGCCAAATATCAGTAGGCCTGGGGAAGAAAAAGATGAATCTTCACTTCATCTTTAATACTGTTGGAGAACAATCAGCAGCACAAAGGGCCATCAATTATTTTCTTTCACTTGCAAAGTTATGTATAATTTTAACATCAATTTTTTTTTAAAAAAAATAATAATCATGATTGTATGAAGTTGAAAGTATGGCTAATAGTCAGGGATGAAGATTGAAGCTGGACTCAAGCAACATGTGGAAGGGCACAGGACCCCCCCCCATCCCAGACCCAAATGCTACTCAGAGACATGATATCTTACAAATAGATTAACAGAGGCAAAGTGGTGCATGACCTGGGCATGGCTGCAAGTTAAAGCAGAGATGGGGAACCAATTTTCCTTCCAGATGTCCATTGACCATGGGGCTGATGAGAGTTGGAGCCCAGCCACAGCTGAAGGGCCTAAGTGAACAGGTTTGTGAGCAACTCTGGAAGTGTACAAAATTTACATTTTACAGGTGACTGTATCGTAAAGCCTTCACCCAGGTCCTAAGCCGCATAGGGCTTTTAATGGTGAAAAATGAACAAAATTGAATCTTGTGGAACCGTGTAGGACAAAGGCCAATCTCTGTACAAAAGGTGAAAGTTGCCTAAACTGTGCTTCTCAAACTGCAAGGTGAGCCTGGGATGTTACTGCAGCTAGTCTCAAACATCTCTGAGCAGTCCAGAAGAATGGCCATGGGAACATGTCTACACCAGTGAATATGCCTACGGAATATGACCTGCTAGGATTATTAAATGTATATAGGCCACTTCAAAGCATAAAGGGGTGTGCAAGATAAAAACAGAATTAAAACACAAAAACGCAAGCCCTGGAAATAATAAAATCAATTCGACGTTTCTAAAAGCAATTCAGCCAATAAACAATGAAGTTATTCCCATGGAATCCGAAACAACAGAACATTTTCCTTAGCTATAAAATTTCTATTCTGTAAATGATCAGGTCACACTTTGGGGAAAGTCTTCTCAAACATCCCAGCATGAGGTGGCTGTCATGATTTTGGCTTGTAATTCATTCCAGGGAGCTGGAACTGCAACACTAAAAGCCTGTATCGACAACAGCCTGGGGCATTGAAGTGCTGTCTGCAGTGGCCTACTTGAGGAGCACGGTTACCAGGGATATATTGAGTGAGGTGGCTCCTTAGATATCCTTAGACCACCCTGTGATCTTCAGATGAAGGGTGCTATAGAAATTAATTAATTAATTAATTAATTAATTAATTAATTAATTATGTCCTATAGATATTGATAGGAATAAAGAATGAATGTTTGGAATGCTTTTGGGCGCAGACCAATTGGATTTGAGGCTCCCTATCTTGCTTGCAAATTGGAATGAAATTGGAATGCAACTCCCAGATTATTCACTAGGCCCATATTTCACTACACCATTTCAGCACACAAAAATATAAATATTACATTAAAAAATGCACATTTTAGAGACTATTTTATGAATGCATTAAAAATGCAATTTTATGCAAAAGTTTTTTTTTAAAATGTGCAATTTAAACAGGGTATTGTTGTGCATCCTTTCATCCTTTGAAAAAAATCTACAAAAAAGAAAAGAAGAAAAGATTGATCAAAACTGAAATGGGATGGAATTAGGCTACTGAGTCTAACCCTATTAATTAACTCAATTAACTTTCCTGGTAATATTTGCCTTTATATTAAGAGGAACTGGTTCCAACGCAGTTCAAAGGGACAGGAGACAATTGGATAGGAAAACATTATGCAATTGACATGAGGATTTAAACTTTTCAAATGAAAGAAATCTTTTTATTGTGGACAGTTCATTCTTGGGGCAGTTTATTCAATGCAAAGCACTCCCTAACATTTACCTGAAAGTATTGCTCTACATTTTACCACTGATATTTAGCATAACTTCTAGACAGGTATTTGGGCAGGCAGGCACACATCTTTTTGGCAACACTGTTTTATGAAGAAATCAAAACCCACTACACAATCCAGCCAAAACAGAATGTACCTCAAATACGGAGGCTCTGGCAGACGATTTGTATGAGTGGGCGAAAAACAACACTCCTGCAATCAGAAGGCAGCTCCTTCCAATTCCTCCACATACTCCATCCTGCTCTAGACTTCCAGGACCTGTCCCAGGAGTGGGGGGGGTGTTGCCGGGGGTGTGTGTGTGTGCAGGCTTTTTGTGGAGGCTGTACTAGGTGTGTGTGTGTATCATTGTTGCATGAGCAATCTTCTCTGGATGCCATGCAATGATTTTAAATGAGTGTGCTAAGCAGGCACTTACGGTATCTTCCTCTCACCGAAATAAATGGGACTTCACAGAGCATCCATTTAACTTTAATTGTGAAAACAATTTTTTTAAAAAATGGATTTAAACAAACATTTACAAGGCATTTGATTGTGAAACCTGAGATAGTCGTGACGAAGGCAAAGAGAAACAAACTCCACGGCGTATTACTGCACAATCCAAAACTAGTCTCTCATTCCAGAAAAAAAAGGACCGTACACAGTATCTCCGGATCTCTAGGGGTTTGTCATAAACTTCAAATATACACACCAACTACATGCAAGGCTTTCCCAGATTTTCTTATACACCTGAGTTCTTTTATATAAAAGAACTAAATCAGTGTAAGTTTTAAATGATAAAGCACAAAATCTCAATTGAACTGTACACCAGATATGGTGAACCTCCAGCCCTTGGGCCTAATTAGGTACACCAGGCCTTCCCATTTGGCTTTCCAGGCCATTTGGCTATGCCATGTCCACCTGCTAATCACATGACACTCGGTAATTCAGTTTGTTAGAATGTGGTGCTGAGAAAACTACAGGTTACAGGTTCTATCCCTGTATGGGAGACCTGCATATTCCTACATCGCAGGGGGTCAGACTACAGGATCCTCAAGGTCCCTTCCAACTCTACAATTCCGTGATTCTATGAAAAAGGTTCATATATAAATAATGTCAGGTATGGACAGGTAAAAGGCAGCGGGTCTAGTCCAAAAGGGGCTTATGGGGTGCCACCAGTCAGCTGATTGTCAGAAGCCCCGTGCACAGCGCTTCAGAACTGTACTGAGCTTGTGAAGTGGTGATGATCAACAGTACCTCAAAGCATAGTGCAGGGTTCTTTGCAAGCACTTTGAAGCCTGGCAAGCAGCTGATTGTTGGGATTTCAAAGTACCCCCCCCTCCGACTCGCAAAGTCCTGCTCTATGCTTTGAAGTCCCACTGATCAGCTGATTGTCAGGCTTCAAAATGTAGCAGAGGGCTCCGAGTGTCAGCAGATTGTTGGGATTTCAAACCACGATCTCACTGACATCACTGTGACACCAGGTGCTTGGCAGGTGAGTGGCCCTACCCATCTGTCAAATTTGGCTGGCAAGGTGGGATGAGTAGAATCTGGACCACTGGCCAGATTGTTCTCTTCCCCTGCTCTACCCAATACAAAGGGGCAACATTTTAAAAGTACTATGCAGCACCTAAGGTTTTTTTCAAAAGAAGAAACTGACAGAAATATAAAATGCTTTGAAGAGAAACAATAATCAATAAACAAACAAAATAACTTAATTACTATCTAGTAGACAAAGACCACACAACTTACAACTAGCAGGCAATGTGTCTTAAAATTTTTGAGCAGACATAATACTTTTAAGTCCAAAGAAACATTTGTAATGTCTTCTTTTTAGTCTCTCCCTGCCCCAAGGAGATTGTTCACCACTCTGAACAAATTAAAACGGAAAACCTTTAACATGTCAGCAAAATACAACGTACAATTGCAGCTCATGTCCTTCAGAATTAACATGTCCTTTTGCTATGGAACCTTAGCTGAATATGGAATGCCATCTATGGCTTTGGATTAGAGGACTGTGGTTTCGGTGGTGGATTCCATTGTCTCAAAATTCACAATGCACAGTCAAACCTTACGCTTAATTGTTGAAATAAAGGGTAGAATCCAAAGGGTTGTGTATTGTGTTCCCCGTGTACACTGGGGGCTCTTGGTACTCCCCACCCCACGATGCTCTTGAATGTCAGAAGACCTTCTGGAGTGGGACTCAAAGTGGTGCAAAAGCTACAGAAAGAAAGCAAAGACTAGCACATGCGCACACAGGCGAGAAAAAGGGCTTCCTACTCATGCACTGGGGTCCTTGGCATTGCAGACAAAGTCCTTAAGACAGGAAGACACACAGGTAAAAATACTAACGATGCTCCATTAAAAGGCAATTTCATTTCTGCTCCATGTGCTAATCTACCAAAAGGGCACCACTTCTGAACAACTTCTAATTTAGAAGAATCAATTTCAGAAAACCTATCCATTTTACATTTTAATAATGCCTCAATATCTTAAAATACCTTCAAGAATTTATTTCACATGAATACTATAATGTTATAACTGGCCAAAACAGGATTTCATTTAAATTGCTCACACAGTTTGAAATGCATCTTTCTCAATAGGTAATTGTTACTGTAAAATTCTTACTGCATTCTGTTTCACATACTGTAGTGCATGCTGAATAAGAATCCAGATCTATAAGACATTAGACTTTAAAAGACCATAAAGGAATTTAAGAAAATTATGATTGGCACAGTAAAGCAAAACGTGTGTTTCACTGGAACTTTTTCAGTAATTAAGATTCTCTAACAGCATTTTCAGTTCTACAAGAGATTAAGCACAGTGAACAACAGGGGGAAAAAATCAGTTTGAAAGTGCCTGTCTTTTCCATTTGTTTCCCATAACCTTAAAGAGAAGTACCACTGATTTTGGAAATTGTGATCAAGTTAATATTAATATTTACCTTATTTATTTTAAAAAGGATACCACACACATGTATATCTACACTGCAGTTTATCATTACCATTATATGATGGGTCTCCTTGCGAAAGTTCTTAAAAGTTCTTATTTTTAACAGTTACTGCCTTTGGGGGATTGCCTAATTAAATTACGTTTCAACTGGGAATTGAAAAGCTGAATACTTCTGAACAATTCCATGTTTGATTACAAGTAATTCCTTGGGTAAAATCCTACTTTTCTTTTGCCTGCAGACAAAATTTACACTGGCTGCAGCTGGACTTTAGGATATAGCAGATCAAGCTGTTAATGAGAAAAAGCCAAAGGTAACAGGGCCTGCTGTTCTGCAACTAGGTAAAGGTAAATTAAAATTGTGAGGAATTAAATGAATTCCACACGCATATTCATTCAGAATACTGTTATTAAACACTCACATCACGTACGGGTGTTGCAGAGCAACCCTTCCACTGTACATTCTTTCTATATTTAATGTCTGCCTGGTGAAATACCAGCACTATTGGTCAAAAAGATTAGGGGGAAAACAGCATAAAGTTGTCATGCACAGAAAATGTTTCTTTAGAAAGGGCACCGGGGGAAAATCAAGGCACTTAAGACAAGAATTCTCTCTCCAGTTCATATATTGATGGCCGGCACGCTTTACTCTTCAACCTACACAGAGGCACTGTAGAGTCACTGTTTTGACCTTCTACATCAATATCCAGCAAAGATGGCATATGGGATTTAGTTCTCTCATCAGTGTCTGTCAGTGAGTTAACCGTTGAACTTCTATCACGCTCTGAACCGTCAGACTCAAAAGGGCTTGACTTCCGACGTTGTGGAATAGCCTGCCAAGGATCTAGCCGACTTCTTAGAGAAGAGGGTCGAGGTCTTGGTATAATGTTGACAATTCCTTGCTTTACAGGTGAAGGATTGTTTCTTTGCTGGAGAGATGGGCAGTGCACACTCTCCGGAGCCCCATTAGCAATTCCATTACCTAGAGTGGAGGGGAAAGGCAACAAAGACAAATTTAAAACAAGCCTAGGACAGTGCATATACAGTGTATATGCTAAGGGGAACTTAAGATGAGCAGTTAATGTGCACAATAACCGGCCGTTGTACACATTCACCAGGACCAACGGAGAATGGAGAATCCTTCCATGATGACATTGACATGTATTTTGATCAGGCAACATTCAAAGACAGGGAATGTGCACATCTCTGCTGAATTTTGCACATTCTCCTGCCACCATGCATAATCTCCAGCAGGCACTGTGGAATATTTTGTACATTCACTCAGCCATATGCACACTCTCTAGTCACTTTGCATAATATCCAAAAACCATGTCCTGTTATTATTATTTCTTGTTCAGAAGTGTGCAGTCTGTGCTCTCTGGGCTGCTTTTGGCCCGCTGCCTCAAAATATATACATTCCCCAAAGCCTAGTGGAAATTATGCATAATGGCTGGAGAACGTATAAAAGTCCATCACTGCATATACACTTTCCAAGGCCTGTTGGGGATTATATATATTGACTGGGAAATATGCACAATTCCTTCTTCATGGAAGGATTATATGCACATTCTCCATGAAGCCTAGTGAATGCACATAACAGCCAGTTATTATGCACATCAACGGGTCAACTTAGCTTCCTCTTAATATATATATTAGAAATTAGCTAACGTTTTTAGCAAATTGAAAAGTAAGGCAGCTGTATAATAGAATACATCAAATCTATTTAATGCTCTACCCAGGGAGGCTAACTAGGTGCGTGTGTTACATATCTTTAGATGCCAAGCAAAAAAAAAAGGCTTTTTGCTAATTAAACAATCTATGGCCTTTTAAATTGTGTGGGGTAAGGTTATTGCTTTTGTTTGTTACTATGGCATGCATCTTTGTGTTTTTATATTGATAATAATAGTCATCATCATGTCAGAGTACTTTCTTCGTTGCAGTAAAGAAAACAAAACAAATTACAGATTAATTGATTGATTGATTGATTTTGCTACTCACTTATGGCATGGCATGGGTTTCCATCTGACACGGTTCGTCTGTGACCCAAAGCTCTTGTTTTTGAGGAAGACGCATCGGATATGAATTGAGATTCTTCCTTCAAAGGAAGATGGGGAGATGGCACATTAGAATCAGCAGCAGGATCAGCTTTGGCCATTTGTTCTCTTTTACTCGCTGGACTTTCAGACAAAAAGTGTCTAATGGGAGCATCTCTGTTAAAGGGCAGCGTGCTCGTAATTGTATCTTCGCTGTCAGACTGAAGGAGGCATTTAGTGGAAGCAGAAGAAAGAGAGAAAAGGTTCACAGGTGGACACAGTGAAGGGACATGCGTTTCCTCCTTCTTGGGCTGCAACCTTACAGGGCTTGCACTTCTGTGAAACTTGGAAGCTCGCTGAAATATTCCATCACGCCTTTTCTTTTCCTCCTTGGGCAGTACTTCTTCAGGAGCCTGAAATCTGTTCAGCTCCCTAATATCCACGCCCAGTGCTACTGATGCAAGGAGGACCCCGCATCCATAAAGCACTGTGTCAGTTTTCTTTTTCTGAAATGTTCTGCTGAGGCTGTTTGTCGGGGTCATTTGTGGAGTGCTATTTGCAGAACTTGCTGAATTTCTTTCTTCGGAGCTCTCCTGTTCTGCAGAATTAAATCCTTGGTCATCCTTCCAAAGAGGTAGATCGATGTAGGCCTGATTTGGCAATTTTAATTGCTTTGGTCGCTTAGTATCCAGACCTTCAGAGGAAAGCCTCTGCTCTGTATAGAGACATTAAGTTGTTTACATTCAAGTCTAACATTCTTTTCTTCACCACCAGTATGTACTTTAAAAAAAAGCTTAGCAACTGTAATATCTCTGCAGAGTTGTGAAGTGCATTCAAACATCAAAGAGAATAAGAGGAGAAGCTATCATGTATCACATGGCTTGCTTAAGTAGAAACCTTAATCACACACAAGTAAACAATAAAGCAATTGCTTTTCAACTTGACCACCCAGATAAACTGCCCTTCTGAAGAGCTAGATGGCAAATTTCTTTGGTTTTAGTTTTTAAGTTTTGGTTTTTAGTTTTTAAGAATGTAGTTGCTGGCTGTATGCTCATACCATCTATTTTGCTATTTCTCCTGTGTTCATGAAAGTCTCTGGGGTAGCAAATAAGACAAATAAAGTTGAAATTCTGCTCAGTGGTGGAGCTCATGTTCTGCATGTGAAACCCCATGTTCAACCCCAAACATTTCCATTTAAAGACTTTCAGGTTCGTGACAAGCCTACCTAGATCATGATTTGCTGTTGGCTACATCACATGGCAATGACTGGACATTAGTCACATTTGTGCATCATGGCAAGCTAGGCTTTCTGACTTAGTATGGCTTATTGAAAATGAGCAGATTATTGGTGCATACTGTCCAGTTGCTCCATCATTACTTCTCCCCTGTGCTTCATGTCCAAATCAGAAGCTGTGGCTTGCTTCTCTCTAACAAGCCACAGTTGCAAGCCACCTTAAAGCTGTGGTTTGTTGTCTGCTCTCAGCAAGCCACAAGAAGCCAGAATGTCTGGCTTATCATGATGTGTGAACATAGTTTTGTCTCTGAACATGGTTCCACCTTAAATCTCATTTAGAATATTTCTATTTTGGGGTTTTTAACTACTCTTATGAACTCCATGTTTAATTCTGAGTGCTGATGCCCACAAGATCCTGAAAAACAAAAGCAGTATTTCCATATATAGCTATAATATATCACTATATATAGTATGCACACTCACCTTGGTCTATGAACAAAGACGCTAAAGGAACACCTTTCTGATTCTTCATCAAAAGTGTTGGCCAAGGACTACTGCCATCTGAGAGGGGTCTTATTCTGAAACAAGAGAAAATATTTAGTATGAAGAAAACCACTCTTAATAAACAGATAGCTAAGTAAACAAAAAACCTTAACGGGACAGGTTTTCTGCTAAACAACAGAACATGATCTGGCTATTGTTGCAGTTCCTATGCAGCAGTTAAAAATTGGCTTGCTTGAAACAAATGATTTGGATTTTTTAAATCCCACCCACCCTTTTCCTGCAGTGAAACATTTCAGTTCAACTACTTTTGGTGATTGAAAACAAAAATCTCAGGACATTCCCACAGTATACAAACAGAGCACGACATATATATATATATATATATATATATATATATATATATTCCTATAAACTTGTTGAATCAAATCTTCAGTGATTTAGCACAGTGGAAAATCTTCCAATTCAAGGTTTTCTGGAAAACCCACATCTCTGATACAAATGTTACAATGTTAACCAGGAGTTTGAAACTATTCATTTTCCTGCACTGCATTAAGAGATAAAACCTATTCATTTTCGAGATCCAGAGTCAGTAGTTTGCAGCTAAGCCACAGGACTTTTGTATAATTGATGGTTCTCAACATTTTCTTCAAGCAACGAAGTGGGTGAAGTGGGTGCACTTTTTTCAGAATAAATCTGAACAAGACATCTCTGACTGTTTAACCCCTGGCATGCCTCAAATTGTGTACCTTAAAACTCCAGTAATTCATGTTTGCATTAAGTTAAAAACCTAGGATGTTTTCAAGTAAGAGATTGTCTCTGCCCTCTGCCCTCCTCACAGTGTTTGAATTTTGCTGCCAGAATTTCTGACTCTTATTCATTACAGCCAGTGCTTTTTTTCTTTAAAAAATGTTTAGGGGTACTCTCATTTTCCTACTCAGATTGAAATACTGCCCCTCAATGAGGCCAAACTTAGATTCACAAAATGTTTAGGGGTATGTGTACCCCTGCGTCCCCCCAGAAAAAAGCACTGATTACAGCTGTTCAATTAGGCATAGACAGATGCATCCTAACTGGACCTGCATCAGGAATAAGCCCACACAGGTTTAGCCACTATGAGATGGAAAATAAGCATGGTTTTGTAAGCCTCATTTAGTTCAGTTGTACTTGTTGACTGTGGTTTTCCAACACATTTGGCTATATTTGTGCATCACACCAAACCATGGTTTTGTGTGCTGTGCACAAGAAGGAATGAGCCAGAACAAGCTTCACGCCTGAGTGCTCTCTCTGCCCTCTCTTTTGTTCAGAAGATTTCACTCCTGTTTTAATTAACCACAGCTTCCTTTGTTGTCCAATCTGGAATCAGAGTCAGCATTAAGTATGGATAATTTAAACAAACCAGCTTCAGTACTCCCAGATTACTCTGTACACAGTACACAGATGGCGTTTGTGTGTGTGTGTGTGTGTTGAACACTTCAGTGTCCAGAGTGGGCTTCTTCAAGAATCATTACTCCACCACTTCCTTCAAGGCCCCTAATACAGTTCCCTCCCCAGGCAATCCCCAACTAGCCATGATGGGCAAAAGTCGAGACTACAGATCAAAAAGATTCAAATATACTATAAAATGTATACAGTGGTACCTAGGGTTACAACGCTTCAGGTTACATAGCTTCAGGTTACAGACTCTGCTAACCCAGAAATAGTACCTTGGGTTAAGAACTTTGCTTCAGGATGAGAACAGAAATTGTGCAGTGGTGGCGCGGTGACAGCAGGAGACCCTATTAGCTAAAGTGGTGCTTCAGGTTAAGAACAGTTTCAGGTTAAGAACGGACCTCCGGAACGAATTAAGTACTTAACCCGAGGTACCACTGTGTATAATTTTGCATATGCATACTGGTTTTTATTAAGGTGCTGTTGCGTTCATTTTATTCTAAACAGCCCTGAGCCTTCCAGGTAAAGGACAGGATATAAGCTTATCAAAACAAAAACAACTACAAAAACACCACCTTTGTATTGCATTCCTCATGCCACATAGCAGCTATACCTCTCTTTACAATCCGTACGCTCTTTTGTTTGAACTGAGCTTGGCCCCCATGTGCACCCTTTCTTTTTGAAGCCTCGCTTGACATCTTCAAATTCTTCCTGATGACAAACTGTGCTCCTTCCCCACGTTTTGTTGCTCTCATCCGAGGTCACTGCAGAAAGATGAAAGTTCTCAAGAGCAATTCCAAGCAGTATGGCTTTATGGCAGTGCATATCCGAAAATACCCGATGCTTTAGCATTCACATTATGCTACTGTAAAAAAGATTACCCCCGCCCCCCCAATTAAAGGACAGCTAAGATAAAATCAAATTCAAGCAGGCAAAGAGTTATTTCATCTATGAAGGTAGGAGGTAAGAAAAGAAACTAAGCCAATCAACAGAAAATATCCGATTTCTTTTCATGCTTTTGATTTTTCTTTATACATCTTGGCAAGCTATAGTTACTGAGCACTTGTATCAGATATACATATAGAGTAATGCCTTTTGTGATATAACTTAATAGGGTGAAGTCATAATATACAGTTAATGCATTTGCATTCATTTGAAACACAATCTCTGGAATGGATATCCAAGTAAGTGCTCAGGCTATCAGTGCATACAAATTTAGCTTAGAAATTAATTTAACCAACACCTTTTATGATTTAATGTGGTCTTGCCTTTTTTCTTAACCCCACTGGGAAGTTCATATTCGCTTGTGATATCTACATCTTGATGGTACACATATATACTGTTTCTTTGCCCATTAGCTGTATTTGGGTCAGTTTTGGAAATCACTGAAGAAACAATTAAGAGAATAGAGATGAAAATACCAAGTTGCGCTTCAGCTTGGTATTAAGCAAATACCATATTCTTAACCAGGCATCCCAAAGTACAGAGGCCTTCCATTCATCCTAGGAATAGCTTCTTCAGCTCATGGAGATGAGAGGTAAGTGTTCACAGCTGATTACTTTGTGATCCATTTTTAAGCAGTCAAATCCTATGGTTGACAGCACCATCAACAACAAATCTTTAGGACTGGATATAACAGCTGCTGAAATAGTGCAATATGTATTGTGTTGTGGCAGCTCTCCAGGTCAGACATGACACCATGCTATAGTCATCATGTTTCATCTAATCCAGTGTAACAACCTGGCCACAATGTTGCAGATACAGCAAAGAGGATTGGGCAGCTACTGACAAGAGCTATTTTGTACATAGCCCAGATAACTAACAATAGGGAAAATAATAATTATTTACTAAGTGAAGTCTTGCTGTGCCACACAATACTATTATACAACACAGAAACAGGAATGGATGTGAATGAAGCATGTTTAGATGGAATGTAGTTAGTAGCTTGGCCATACAGTGGTGCCTCGCAAGACGAATGCCTCGCAAGACAAAAAACTCGCTAGACGAAAGGGTTTTTTGTTTTTTGAGCTGCTTCGCAAGACGATTTTCCCTATGGGCTTGCTTCGCAAGACGGAAACGTATTGCAAGTTTGTTTCCTTTTTCTTAACACCGTTAATACAGTTGCGACTTGACTTAGAGGAGCCTTTTTTGAGGTTTTTAAAGACTTTGGTGATTTTTGAAGCTTTTCCAAAACTTGCCCGACACCGTGCTTCGCAAGATGAAAAAAATCGCAAGACGACAAAACTCGCGGAACGAATTAATTTCGTCTTACGAGGCACCACTGTATAGGGTTGAGAGAATTATAACCCCTCCAATCCCTATATACTCATTATACCTTCCCTAATTCTTCCTAAACATATTGGACTGGACTCTGAGTGGAAGAAACCTTGCAGAATGATACTTCTGCACCCCTTTCTATACACAGTTGGTCCTCTGCCTGACCAAAAGTCACTCTGAGGGTCAGAGATCTTCTGGAATTTCAAGAAGTTGCAGTGCAAAGGAAGAACAAGGCAAATCCTCTTCTGCAAGCTTTCTCTTACTTGTCATTCCAAGATCCAGCCCATTGGATGATGTACAATAGATTTAGGTGGCATATATGTATGAGGAAAACAAAATTGGTAAAGTTACACTGGAACTTTTTGTGGGTTTTTAATGCTCTCTGTTCAGATTACAATCACAGGAATCCAATTACTGGGATACAAAGATCCATTTCTACAGGAGGTGACTGCATTAGAAAAATAAAAAAAATATCTCCTGTATACATATCCCAAGACTCCTTGGAACAACCTCTATGCAGGATTTGGCCCCTTCAAGGGCTTGCACACCACAGACTCCATAACTGTACAGCCAGTATATGTTTTTTTCTTCTCAGTTCCATAGATCCCAGGCAATTCTAATATTTTAACTCTAACATTTTATGTTCTTGAGAAGGATTATGGTGGTGGTGGGAAGCTTGAAGACTTACAAACTCGTTTACAAAATCTGCCCAATTCAAGGAGTCTCTCAAAAATATTCAAGACTGGGTTCACAGTCTAAGGAATATTTAACATATAGTTCCAATGTATAATTGTCTAAAGAAACCAAATTGAGAGATATAACCTCTCCTTCTTCAGAAAACTTCCAAGTTGGTAACGACCTTTATAAAAATCAAATCAATAAAGCCTGATTTCAAGCATTACCAACAGTTAAAAATACCGTATTTTTCGCTCTATAAGATGCACCAGACCACAAGACGCACCTAGTTTTTGGAGGAGGAAAACAAGAAAAAAAATATTCTGAATCTCAGAAGCCAGAACAGCAAGAGGGATCGCTGCGCAGTGAAAGCAGCAATCCCTCTTGCTCTTCTGGCTTATGTGATAGCTGCGCAGCCTGCATTCACTCCATAAGACGCACACACATTTCCCCTTACTTTTTAGGAGGGAAAAAGTGAGTCTTATAAAGCAAAAAATACGGTAAATCCTGCATGAGGAAGAATTTGTGTTTTATAGCCTTCTTTATTATTTTCATTAAAAACCTGATGTGACAGGCCTTGGAATTTCATTTCCAGACAAAGGTGACTAGACCTCTGTTTCTAAACTGTATTGAAGGGGCTCCCATTCCTTCCATTATGCCACTGCAGTGCAGCCCAAAATTAGGTGAAGGGAGAAAATGTACCACAGAATAAGAAAACAGTTTCAGCTTCAGCCAAATAAGTACACAAGTTAAATGTCTGTAAGAACTCCCCTTCAGCTTTATCTATCAAGTCTGAAAGAACAGAAGATAATGGGAACAAAGGATTAAGAAAATGCTGTTCAAAGAGAAGAAAATAATCTTTTGTTTACAAGACATCCAGGTTGAACGGCAGACAGACAATAGCCCCTTTCATTTCTGGGAAACAGGAGTGATAATTTATTACCCTCAAACAGAAGACACTGAATAATTAACCAGTGTTAGGCTGTGTGAAAGGGGAAAACACTTGGAACTAAGCTGAATGTAAAAGTTCCTTCATGCGTGCACAGAGGCAGGCAGGCAGACACAACATACAGTAACTCTACTGAAAATCTCAAGATGCATTCCAGCAAACTGCCCACCTATATTCATGTTTCTTTTCATTCATTCATATATATATATATATATATATATATATATATATATATATATATATATATGCAGGTTTTGGTGTCTTCGGGTGTCTTCCCGTGTAAGAGTCGGGGTGTCTGTGCGACGTTTCGACGAGGTCTCACTCGTCATCTTCAGGCTGGTGCTTTCGGCTTCTTGTTACCGATGAAACGTCGCACAGACACCCCGACTCTTACACGGGAAGACACCCGAAGACACCAAAACCTGCATTCCTGTACCCGTGAAAATCTACGAAAGCAAATATATATATATATATATATATATATATATATATATATATATATGAATAACATTATTTAAAATTCTACAAGTCCAGTCAGTCTTGGGCACAATTCACACACCAAGCAAAAACCAGAAGCTATTTGTGATTAATTGCACAGCCCAATTTGACAAACCATGGTTTGTAAGATGGTAGGAAACCAGAATCAGAAGTTGATGGCTAGTTTGCAATCCAAGGTGATGCAGTCTTCAGGTTTTCTGAACTGACCAGCCATAATTTGTGGGCATCACACTACCTCCAAATGCCAAAGCACCTTGAGATAGGAATGCTGAGCAGGTGGGAAAGGGAAGCAAAAAAGCAGCTCTAAACCAGTTTGGATCAGAAGCTCAAATCATGGTTTGCGGCTGTAAACTATAGTTACCAGAAACCATGGTTTGGTGGAATGCCTAAATTAAGCCTCCAACACAGTTAAAGTTTAAGTCACTGCCTCATTACCATTGTTAATGCTAACCACAGTGTGAAATAACTCTGAAATTAATAACAAAATCTTTTTTTAATTTGAGAATTTTCTGTCCATTGTTTTAAACTACCATATCTTCACCTTCACCTCGTACTGGCTAACAATAACAGTATACTCCTATACATGTTTGATTGGAAATAAGTCCCACTGAATTCAATAGGGCTTGCTGCCGGCTAAGTGGGTATAGGATTTCAGACTTAGGCTGTATTAAAATGTACAGCAAGATCAGGAGCGTTCAGTCATTCCAGATTAAGAAAATCAAGATCGGGGGAAGGGGGACAATACTTGAATTAGACTTACATTGTATAGCTCGAAGACGGGGAATTATTAGGGGGCTACTTGGTGGACTAGAGCTGTTACTGTTTAAACTTCTTCGCTTATCCAGGTTCGGGGAGGCTTGCACTGTTATCTTGTGTTGAAAATCTATTATAAACAGGAGAAGAATGTATTTGTATAATAAAATAAAAACCCAAATTCAAACTAACATGCTACTTCTTTACATATAACAATAGTTACAGGCATTTATTTTTTTAAAAAAAGCACAAAATTCATTATTTGTTGCACCTGCAATTTTGCCTACCTCTAAAGAACTTGGTGCAGTGTTTTTACAGCATAATCACAACCTAGCTTCAACACAGCAGTGGTGCACTGCTTTTCATGTTGGCTCATATTTAATTGTCACTATGTGCCATAGAGACAACTCTGAAGGTAACATGCAACAAAATCCTAGTAAGACCCTTTGAATCCAGTGGTTCTTACTCCCTGGTAAACAGGTACAGGAAGAACAGTAGCCACAGCTATTGAGCAGAGGAAGGAATCCATGTTTGCTGCTCTTTCACAAACCCTTGACACACCAGTAATAAATACTTTGGCGTGAACAAAGATATAATATGTTCTCAACAGGGGAATTCCCTACCAGAATTCTACTTCAAAGCAACATTCCCCAGTATATTTGGTTTCCCAATTCAGGAAGTTTGATTGGCTGATAGAACAAAATTCTAAATCAAACACAAGGGAGGTCTGTGCTAACGCCTCAATATCTTCAAAATGTTGCTCATTTGTCACACTGAAATGCATAATATGATATCAGTATTGTATCTAACCTTTCAATAGCACTCTCTGAAACTTTCAGCCCGGTATTTGAAATCTGCAAATGCAGTAGCCATCCTAAATAAATGCATAGATGAGGAAAATCAAACCTGAAGGCAGACTGATTCTGTGACCATCTTTAAACTTTAATCTGCTTTTTTTGAACTTTCCCTTTCTCTTCTTCACATTGGGCTTGTCTTGGTTTAACTGGAATATCAAAATATTGAGTTCTCGCTCCAGTACATCGATCTCCCGTTCTGCTAACTGCTGCTCACGCCGCTTCAACAACTCTTCTTGTGACTTCTGATGGAGAGCAGCTCTTGTTAATTCTTCTTCTCGTGACCTCAGCTCCTAACGATAGTTACAGAAATACTAGTTAGGAAACAAGTCTTCTGCCATGTGATGAAAAAAAATTTCCATAAGTATTTCTAGATAGCATACCTGACAACTTTCAAACAAGAGGGAGATAGGGTGAAATCTCCCTCTTTCCACACCAAGGCTATTTTTAAAAGAGGTAGTCAACAAGACTCTAGCCGAGCTTTGTTGGATTAAGGACAAATGGGAATTTGGGACATTGTTTCCCTCATCAATTTGGTTTGTTTTTTTGTTAACCTCCACAGTTCTGAAATGTGACTCTAAATTATTATTTTAGCGAGTCGACTGCAGAAGAGGAAAAGAAAAACGGGCCTCGGCCCAGGATACCTAAAGGAGCGTCTCCACCTCTATCATTCGGCCCGGACACTGAGGTCCAGATCCAAGGGCCCTCTGGTGGTTCCCTCAATGTGAGAAGTGAGAAGTGAGGTTCCAGGGAACCAGGCAGAGGGCCTTCTTGGTAGTGACACCCTCCCTGTGGAACACCCTCCCTTCAGATGTCAAGGAAATAAACTGACTTTTAGAAGACATCTGAAGAGAGGTTTTTAATGGTTGGTGTTTTACAATTTTTAATATATGCTGTAAGACACCCAGAGTGGCTGGGGAAACCCTGTCACTCTGGGTGGGGTATAAATAATAAAATTGTTATTATTATTATTGTTATTATTATTCAATACAATTCCAGATAACTAAGATCTAGTAGGGATGCCAGTGCCCCAAGGGCTTCCCTACTTTTTCTGCAGGAAAGCTTTTAATGTAGAGTATGAAAGTCAACTTGGATGGTAGCTTAGGAAGTTTCCCATTAATATTTGTAACAAAAGAATAGTTAGCCCAGTGCAGTGTGTGTGTGTGTGTGTGTGTGTGTGTGTGTACACACACACACACACACACACACACACACATAGGAAAAGGCAAGATTTCAAATAATGCAGAAGCTTCTTTTCTTCACAATTAGTTGCTCACCCAATGAAGGCTTTGCTTTTTATATATGATTAGTCACCCAACTTTTAAACAATTACATATACATTTGTATATAGTAAGCCCGCAACTTGTGTGTGTTCAGCTTTATGCACATGGCAAAAAAATAAAAATAAAAAGTTGGGTGACTTTGGCAATCCCACCTGCCATTAAGCCCAGTGTGTTCTGACTATACATCACTGCATAAGGATAAAAGAGCAATTTAAAAGAGTTAAAGAGTACCAAGAATTACCGTATTTTTCACCCTATAGGACACACTTTTCCCCCCTCCAAAAATGAAGGGGAAATGTGTGTGCATCCTATGGGGCGAATGCAGGCTTTCGCTGAAGCCTGGAGAGGGAGAGGGGTCAGTGCGCACCAACCCCTCTCGATCTCCAGGCTTCAGGAAGCTATCTGCAAGCCTTGGGAGCCCACGGGAGTTCCCACCGGTCTCCCAAGGCTTCCGGAGAGCTGCCTGCATCCCAAAGCCCGGGGTGCGCTAAGTAGCGCACCCCGGGTTTCGGGCAGATATCCGCAAGCCTGAGGAGACTGGCGCGACTTCCCGCCGGGCTCCCTAGGCTTGCGGATCGCAGCCTGTTCTGGGGGCTGGGGTCGGGAGAAGCTTGGGCTTCTCCCGCCCCAGCCCCGCGCCTGGGGAAAAAAATAATCCCCCCCTTATTTCCCCCCCAAAAAAACTAGGTGCGCCCTATGGGGTGAAAAATACGGTAAGAGGGGGGAAAGATCCAATAATTATCCTACTGGACACACAATACCACAATCTCAGTGTCTGTTCTTTAATGTTCACTCACTTTTTCCTTGGTCCTCAGTTCATCAAATATCTGTTGAATTTCCAGTTTCCAGTCATCTTGCATGGAATGGAAAGATTCCTGAGGCATCTCAGTCAAAACAGCCCCCTCAATGGCAGTAAGCTGCTCAAGAATCAAGGTAAAGGGCGGTCGGATATGGGGATCCTGAGCCCAGCACACTAAAATTCATCAATTGCATCAGTTAGAAGAACAGGGAACAAAATCTGACATCATCATCATCATCATAATTTATTTATACCCCGCCCATCTGGCTGGGTTTCCCCAGTCACTCTGGGTGGCTTCCAACAGAATATTAAAATACAATAGTCTATTAAACATTAAAAGCTTCCCTAAACAGGGCTGCCTTCAGATGTCTTCTAAAAGTATGGTAGTTGTTTTTCTCTTTGACATCTGGTGGGAGGGCGTTCCACAGGGCGGGTGCCACTACCGAGAAGGCCCTCTGCCTGGTTCTCTGTAACTTGGCAGCTTTTAAGAATTAATTTCTTTTTAAGCATTTCTATAATGTTTATATAATGTTTCTAAAAAAAACCCTCAAAACAATTAATAGAGCACTTTCTTGGTAGAGTAGGGTTTGCTTGAGATTGCATTAAATGAGGCAATTTCCTCAGACTGTCCAGAGCTATGTATAAAAGGTAGCACGTGACTTGGATGCATGCACAGATTATTTTAGGCATGACCTGTTAAATAACTTATGGTCCTTTCACTTTCAAAAAGTGAGACCACAAATATATTCATCATGTGCATTTTTGCCTGGGTCTCACACAATCTTCTTTTTGCAACGGTGACCCGAAGGCACAGACCCATGTCCTATAGATTAATCCAGGCTCAAAATATGGAAGGATAGCACACAAGAGCTTTTAAAAATAAAGATTCCTTCACTTCCCCCATATGAATTATTCAATTTGTAGATCCGCAAACATCCTGCATTGATAAAATCATGCTACACCAACAAAATAAACTGCTTCCGATGTAACTTTTCATTAACTTTGAGCATTAACTGCACTGACTTGCAGACTCTAAGCAAGTAGCTCAGTTGGTTGGAGCTCAGTGCTAAGAACACCAAGGCTGCAGGTTTGATCTCCGTACGGGACAGCTGCATATTCCTGCATCGCAGGGGTTTGGACTACTAGATGATTCTCACTGCTCCTTCCAACTCTACAGTTCTAAGATTCTAAGCCACACTGTCTCAACCGGAGCTACGTCACAGGCTGTGGTGAGGCCACACTGCTATTCTGAGCTTCTTTGGAGGAAGGGCAGAATATAACTTAATGAATAAATGAGCAAGAAAGCACTTTCAAAGATGAATGCAGCTTTTAAAATGAAATTACGTTCCACTGCTGAACGCGTTAAAAAAAACGTTTTTAGTACTGGACTAAAATGAAATGGGAAGCTGGTGTTTTCTATACCTTAACGTAAGTGATGACATTTCTAAATGAAGTGCTAAAACTAAAAAAAAAAATGTACACATATTATGGACAACATGCGAGTTATCTCATAGCAACTCCCCCCCCCTTTTTAATAAGCAGCACAAGTACCTTTCATTAGTTTAGCAAATGGTTCAGGACATGTGGATGGAATGGGCAAAGTAAGCTTATTGACAGCAACACCGTAAGCCACAGCAAGACCATCAATGCCTCGGTATGGAACTTCTCCCGTAAGGAGTTCCCACAGCAATACGCCATAACTATAAATAAATGTTCATTTGACAGTTAAATACATGGCTTAATGAAGGGCAAAACAAAAACTAAAAAGGTCATCAGCCCATCTAGAAAGAAGGAAAGCATCCAAACACACCGCAACAAAGGCTATGCCATTGCCATGCTCTACATCCTTTCAGCACATGGTTGCAGCTAAATGAAATGTCTTACAGCCATAGGCAAATGAAAATCCAGCTACATAAATAAGTATTCTGCATATCTGAAAGTGGTTTCATCATATTTGTTTCCATGAAGCCTTCACCTTGCAGCCCACAAAAAAGGAAGAATGAACTGAATAATTCCTTTAAGTGTTTAAGATGGATGCTTGATCTCATTGCTGCTGCTGTTTTACTGTTGCTCTGGTGGTTGTGGGTTTTCACCTGCCTTGTTTTAATTATACTGTAAATGAAACCTGGATAGCTCAGTTGGTTAAGAGTGTGGAGCTGGTAACATCAAGGTTGCAGGTTCGATCCAAGCTGCATATTCCTGCACTGCAGCAGGTTGGAGTAGATAATCCTCAGAGTCCCTTCCAACTCTATAATTCTATGATTCTATGAAACTGTTTTACACATGAAGAGATGAGTGGGGTGGTGGTGGTTCTGCCTGGCAAGCAAAAGTACTTTACCAGACAGAACAATTGCCTTAGTGCAAAGTTGAATTCCTCTCCTTGTATATCTGACCTCATCTTTCAGGTGTTAAAAAATGCACATAGGCGTATAGAGGGATATTCCTCCTGCTCTCTAGAATGCAATATAGTGAGAACCAATATAGTGAGAAGTATAGTGAGAACCATTAAGGGAAGCCTAGAATCAGCAGAGTCCCAGAGTTACTGATTGGGTGAGGTTTAGGAGCCAGGACCTTGTAAGTTGTGCACACCTTGGTGGTGCTCCTTACTTGCAGCATGTACCAGGCACCACCCCAGAAACAACCACACAACTTTAGGTTGCTTCAAATTTCATCCAGCTGTACAAAAGTTATTAAAAATAAATAAAGAGAATATTGAAAACATAATTACCTCCAGATATCACTTCCTTTAGAAAACAGGGATGATTTGATAACTTCAGGTGCCATCCATGCATAGGTTCCCGCGGCACTCATTTTAGTTGTTCTATGCCACTCTCTAGCCAAGCCAAAGTCTGTAATCTTCAGTGTTTTGTTATGAATATCATCATTCTCTATCTTCTCAAGCAACAGAACTGAAAAAAGGGGGGGGTGTATAGATCATCATTAATATGAACTTGACCCATCTGGAAATGCAAGCATAATCCGTCTGCAGCCAATATGGAGCCAAGTGTTTCCCTTTTTAGAAATTAATGTTAAAATTTTTATTTAATAAATAAAACTAGGACAACGTGGATTTAGCTCATAGTAAGAGGTTCAGAGTGCAATTCATCAAGGATTAAAGCTGTGCCTGTCCCCCCCCCAAAAAAAAAACTGATGGTTTGAGTAGATGCATATGCTTTGAATGATGATTTACTAACATAAGGTGTGGAATGTTGAAGGAGTAAACACCTACAATTAAGAGAGTTCAGGTGTCACACTAAACCATAGTTTAGCATAATGTGAATAAGCTGCCTGGAACCTTAGACTTGTGTGCTTCCCTTCTCCTGAGTAACTAGTTTCAATGGCTAATTAACAGTAACTACAGTTTGTCAGTTCAGATGATATGACAAGCTGAGGTTAATGGAAGCCAGAAGCAAAAGCTGGCAAACTCATCCCAGGATTGGGAAGGAGACAGATGGTTACATGAGTCAGAAGCTCACTATATCCTACTAAACTGCAGTTTAGTGTGGTGTTGAAATACACTAAATAGTGCAGATTCAATTTCCAATTTTGGAGCTAATTCTCCTCACAGTTTAACCTAGTGATTGATGAATTGCAGCAGAAGATTTATGTCAGAATCCTCACGCATACAAAACTAGTGAATCATAGAGGCAGCTAAACTAGAACTACGATGCTGAAATTTCTCATATCCAGTTCACACTATTGTTGCCAACAGCAGGAACTATGTTTAAGCACTTGAGACAGACATGGTTCAAAGTCCAGTTTACAGATAATGAATTGCGATTAAGTTCTTTTCCTGGCCATATAAATTGCAAAGCACCATTAACAGGTAACCAGTTAAAACTATCTAGGGCTGTGGAATGCGTTCAAGCAAAAGGCGAGGTGACCTCTAACCCTTGCAACTGTGGAGAATGTTTAATATTTTACTATTCATGTATGCATTTATTTAAAAGAAGAAGACTCTGTCACTGATCCATAACAGTGTGCCTCGAGGCACAAGTGAAGTACTGAATAAAATTATATTGAAACTCAGTGCCCATGACAGAAATAATTAGAAGCAGGAAAATGTGGTGAACGTAGTGATATGAACTTGCTGCCCTTTGTACTTTAATGAAAGGCCTATTGTTTTGCATTCTACACAGGCAAAGCAAAATTCCACAAATTCCATGTCAGTCAATCTGACCGAAACCAAACACAAACTGACTTGGAAAGGTAATAACTGGCATATGGCCAGGTTTCATTTTAATGGGAAAGAGGGGGCAGCAGGGAAGAACTATTTCCCATAAGCAGGATGAAGAATTGCAGTCACTACATATACTTTGTATAATTTCCCCCCTCCCTCCCGTTTGTCAAATTGGGTGGCAGAGCACTTGACATAAACAAACTAAATAGGCGCCAGTGCCTCGTGACTGAACAAATTCTTGTGGTCTGTTGCTTAGCAACCTGTGCTAGGCCATCCCTTTTGGACTTCTACAGATATTTGCCCCTCATTAGCTTCATATCAAAACAAGTGACCTTTGCAACCTTGGGCTTATTCTGTGCACTCAACCATACGTGACTGAAGTTCACAAATAGCAGATGCAGAATCTGGAAGTTACTTTAACACACATGCTATATGATTCAGGTGAGGGACTCTGCATGCAAAATGCTCCACCAAAACGAAAACAATTTGTAGAACTTGATCACTAAAATCACAATGTCAATATTTGCCATTCCGACTTCAGATTGAGCCCAATCCTAAAGGCTACACTTTGCAAACATTTACTTTGACGCTAAGAGAACTCAGGAGGAAAGTGTGCTTTCAGAACTAGCACTATGTCCATAACATTAACATATTTTAGAACGCACCTCCATAGCATCAAGCCCAATTACGGTAATAACATGGATTTTGTGTATGCATGCCACTTACTGGTATTTACCAATTCCTATTTAAAATTTGGGTGCACAGAGCCATTTAAAAACCTACTCCTTTGGATTAATAGCCATAACATTTTAAAACAAGACTAATTCAATATACACACAATAGGTTATAAGATTATCTGTAACAAACCAAGGATGATTGTAGTAGAGGAGCTACATGTAAGTCGCTCTTTTCCATTTAAATCTCTCCCATTCCTTGGTGGAGTGTACTACCACTCCATGGGTCCTGTGAGTGCAAACATCACTTCCCTTAGGGAAGAAACCACAGCAGAGGCTATAAAACTACAGTGGTGCCTCGCAAGACGAAATTAATTCGTTCCGCAATTCTCTTCGTCTTGCGGTTTTTTCGTCTTGCGATGCAAGGTTTCCCATAGGAATGCATTGAAAATCAATTAATGCGTTCCTAGGGAAACCACCTTCAGACCAGGTCCGGGGACAGTCTGTCCCCGGACCTCTTCTGAAGGCTGGGGGGGGGGAACAAGGGCTTTTCTTCCCACCCCCAGCATTTTAAAAAACTTTCCGAAGTGGGGCGGTGGGGCCAGGTGTTCCCGACCCCCCTCCCCACTTCGGAAGAGCTTTCCGAAGTGGGGCGGCGGGGCCAGGTGTCCCCGACCCCCCTCCCCACTTCGGAAGAGCTTTCCGAAGTGGGGCGGCGGGGCCACGTGTCCCCGACCCCCCTCCCCACTTCGGAAGAGCTTTCCGAAGTGGGGCGGCGGGGCCAGGTGTCCCCGACCCCCCTCCCCACTTCGGAAGAGCTTTCCGAAGTGGGGCGGCGGGGCCAGGTGTCGCCGACCCCCCTCCCCACTTCGGAAGAGCTTTCCGAAGTGGGGCGGCGGGGCCAGGTGTCCCCGACCCCCCTCCCCACTTCGGAAGAGCTTTCCGAAGTGGGGCAGCGGGGCCAGGTGTCCCGCCCCCCCCCACTTCGGAACAGGTCCTGGACCTCTTCTGAAGGCTGGCGGGGGCGAAAGTCTTTGCTCCCCCCGCCTGCCTTCAAAAGCTGTCCGGCCCAGGCATCCCGGACATTTCCGCCAGCAGCGGCAGCTCTGCCGCTGCTGGCGGAGACTTGCCGGCATGCCGAAGCCTGTGCGCAGCGCGCCCAGGCTTCGCGGATCTCTCTGCCAGCAGCGGCAGCTCTGCTGCTGCTGGCGGAGAGTTGCCGGCATGCCGAAGCCTGCGCGCAGCGCGCCCAGGCTTCGCGGATCTCTCTGCCAGCAGCGGCAGCTCTGCCGCTGCTGGCGGAGAGTTGCCGGCATGCCGAAGCCTGCGCGCAGCGCGCCCAGGCTTCGCGGATCTCTCTGCCAGCAGCGGCAGCTCTGCCGCTGCTGGCGGAGACTTGCCGGCATGCCGAAGCCTGTGCGCAGCGCGCCCAGGCTTCGCGGATCTCTCCTGCCTTCAAAAGCCGTCCGGGATAGCAGGAAGCGCTTCCCTGCTATCCCGGACTGCTTTTAAAATGCTGGCGCTGGGGAGCAAAGCCTTTTGGCCCCCGCCAGCCTCCCTGGACCTCTTCTGAAGGCCGGAGGGGGGGGAAAGGCTTTGCTCCCCACCGCTAGCATTTAAAAGAGGTCCCCGGAGATTTCCCTATGGGCTTTCGTCTTGCGAAGCAAGCCCATAGGGGAATTCGTCTTGCGAGGCAAATCGCGGACGAAAAAACCTTTCGTCTAGCGAGTTTTTTGTCTTGCGAGGCATTCGTCTTGCGGGGCACTACTGTACATGAATTTGGGGAAGAAACAAGATACCACTCAGCAAGCACATCAATCCATCAATATGCTACAGCCAATAAACTAAAAATAAAAAGTATACAGCACACAAGAATCTCAGAGCAAAACAGATTGTTCTTCTGTGTCACTTTATAGGCATATAAAACTACTATGATATCGAGTGAGTCCTTGCTAAGACGGCCTGTCCAGTCTCAGGTGGTGAATTCTTCTCACTGATAGAAATTTAATCACTGCAAGTGATACCTTTGGGTTTGTAACTTCCATTGGATATTGAACATAAAACTGAACTGGTCTGCCGGGTAGTTTGGTCAACAAAGGGCTAATCAATCATATGCTGCAAAACTCCAGCATAGAAATCACATGTTCTATAAATTCTACCTCTTGATTATTACAGGGGCTTACCCTTAAGGAAAGAGGAGCAGCAGCATACATGCCTCAAAACACTTGGGATGAAAGAACATGAAATCTGGCTGTAAGAAAATCTCTACAATGCATAACAACAACACAGCCAAGCACATAGTAAAAGTGTGATTACCTGAAGTTTGAGAGTACAGATAGTTTTGTGATGAGTCGCAGGGAGGACATAATGAACCCAAAGCCCTTTGCAATCTGGCTGTAATGTTGGGTTGAAAGTGTGACAATAAACTGGGGGGAAAGGCGTTCAGATTTCTCCTAGCGAGCCACCCATTATTGGCAAGTCAGCAAAGTGTTTCATGGTAATTATGCAACAGCACAATTACTGATTGCCAAAAGAAAGCTAATGCTGTAAATGCAGTATGCAAGTACAAAATGCAAGGTTACATACTACCCCAGGCTTCCCCAGCCTCAGCCCTCCAGATGTTTTTTGGCCTACAACTCCCATGATCCCTAGCTAGCAGGACCAGTGGTCAGGGATGCTGGGAATTGTAGTCTCAAAACATCTGGAGGGCCAAGGTTGAGGAAGCCTGTGCTACCCTGTAGCAACATATGCCTTGATTATCTGCACTAAATTGGCTCATGGTGGTCTGTTTATTGTGCGGGGAGCAAGGAACAAGATGATACTATTGGTAAATTTAGGGCATTGCTTTATCAAATCACAAATCTCTGCCCTCCCATATTGCCTTCAGCTTGGCAGACAAGTTACAATGGGCCATGCAAATCCATAGAAGTGTCAGACTGCACTATGTTTTGCAGGATAACCCACCATCAAGTTTGATAGTTGCTTGTGGGATATTAACATGGCCATACCTGTATCTATCAAGCCTACTGGATCTCGATGCAGCTTTAACCAACAAATCATAATCAGCAATGGAGGTACAGCTGTTGAACTTGGTGGATGATCACAGGATTTTATGGGTCACACTGTTCCTGGACTATCTCACACATTCTCTCTGTCTCTCTCTGCCTTGCTTGTGTTCATTTCAGTCTGCTAAGTGCCAACACTCACAGATTAAAGAGCACCCCATCTCAATATCCATTTATTATTGCTTGGGTGTTTGTTTGTTTTTTATGCAATTCTCCCTCCATCCCCCTTCCTCCTCCAAATCTCCCCCTTGTCCATAACATACAATGAGAAAACTGGTGGTGGAATGTACTGGGATGGGGAAGGGGGAGAGAGGCATTGGTGAGTGTGGACATTCACCATATCACAAAGATGTATTCCAGCCCATGTCTCTTTTTGTAGATTTTATTATGGCAGCTCTCATGACCAACAAGACAAGCTATTGCTTAATAAATCATTATCATCGTCTTATTTTTTTCTAGCCTGCTCATCTGGCTGGGTTTCCCCAGCCACTCTGGGCGGCTTACAGCACATACAAAAACACAGTAAAATGTTAAACATTTAAAACTTCTTGACACAGGGCTGCCTTCAGATGTCTTCTAAAAGTTGTGTAGTTCTTTATTTCCTTGACATCTGATGGGAGGGTTTTCCACTGGTGTTCCTATCATTTTAAGAAGCCATTTGCTCAAGGTTCATGACATTTTATATCTTATCTAGAAGAACTGCCCATGATTAAACTTTGTGCTCTATAGGAAAGGCGTGGATCCAGACCAAGTTAGTGATGCTTAGAACCCACTGAAATCTACATGGAAACCTCAAGTCGCATTAAGTTCCGCAAAACCAAATGGAGTTTTAATTTGCTCTGAATCCAACCCCCAAATTCTGTGTTTTCAGTCACTTTAGATGAAATAGGTCATTGCTATTCTTGCCTTTGTAGATAATAATTGTTGAAAATATGAGTTAAAGAACAGCATTATGCAGCTAGGAGAATTAACATTCTGACAATAACTTTACACAAAATACAGGTTTCAAAATTGTTTCATTTCTTGAGCAACAACCTACAGGACACAAGACATTGCTGCTGCTGCAGTGCTTTGGAGGAAGCAGGGAGAAAGCTGGCTGGCTTATCAGGCTTGAGTTAAAAGCACACCTGCAAAAGTAAACATTTCATTAGCACTGAAAAGAACAAAGCAGAGTTGTTCTGCCAACACTGGCATGTCTGGGTCTGAAGCTGCAGCATTAGGTAGAGAAAGAGCCCCTTGGCAATAAACTTTGAAGTGAGTAACTGATTTGTAGTTTTCATTTTAGAATTCTAAGCTAGTTTCTCAATGGACATCTGAGTCATTTATGAAACAGGGGGAGGAAAAGCTCCTTGCTAAAATGAAGTACATATTTTATTTCAAAGATCAGCAAGTGAAGTCGTGCCCCTGTGAAAAACTTGAGCCTCACAATGGTGGGAGAAACTTTCTCAACTTGCAGAATAATTTCACACTACCAAAGATGCAGTCCTTTTATACTTGCACATCCATCAAATTCCTGCAATAAACTGAAAATCTTGTGTCCTCCCCGTCCCTCCTGGCTGATACATGCATATTTTGGCCTCCTCTGCCAAGCTCATCTGCATTTACTTAAGTCTCCCATGTCCTTCAGCCCACTCTTTCTGCCTGGCTTCTTCAAGCTACAGTGGAACCTCGGGTTAAGTACTTAATTCGTTCCGGAGGTCTGTTAACCTGAAACTGTTCTTAACCTGAAGCACCACTTTAGCTAATGAGGCTTCCTGCTGCTGCCACACCGCCGGAGCACGATTTATGTTCTCATCCTGAAGCAAAGTTCTTAACCTGAGATACTATTTCTGGGTTAGCAAAGTCTGTAACCTGAAACGTATGTAACCTGAAGTATACGTAACCCGAGGTACCACTGTATTAAAGGTTTCCAGGCTTTTCTCTATTGAGCCACCTTCCAGACCATCCCATCAAATGGGCATCTTTGGCAGAAATATATGAGATGGTACAGTATGAATTAAAATTCAGATATAGCGCAATCCTGCCACTCATCAGGAAGTAGCTGGGTAGGTTATTGCAGGAGTAAGCAATGTGGTGCCTCCACATATTGTTGGAATACAATTCTCATTATCTGACCATTAAACGTGGTCAGGGAGACTGATGGGAGTTGGAGTTCAACAACATCTGGAAAGCACCACACTGGCTGCCCCTGGGTTACAAGTTTTTAATATTAGGTTTTTTAAAATGCACGGGGCCTTTGATATAGCTCCAAATATAGTCCCCACACTTTTACTGACCAAACCAGGTATAACCAGCAGAGGTCTGGCATCTTGTATTAGAACTTTGTTACCTTACAAGCGACTCGTGAATTCAAGATTAGTAACAGAAGAACTTTAATTTTCTACAGAAAGATTAAGTGGACAGATGATAAACAAAGAAGTTATTGGTTAAGCCATATTAAAATAATTAGCTCATTGGCAGTGAAGGGCTTTTAGATAGTACCACCTTCACATGGATTGTTGCCATGGGGACTGGCTCTTTTCAGTGCTTATTTGTGGGCAAGTAACATCTTAACCAGGTCCTCAAACTTTTGCCTTTCAGGGCAAAAGTTGATTTTTCAAGAGGTGTAGCCATATTAGTCTTTTGCAGCAAAAACTACTGCGAGCCTTGTGGAACCTTGAAAGAGTAACAAATCTATTATGACATAAGCTTTTGTGGACTAGATCTTGTCTACAAAAGTTTATGCCATAACAAATTTGTTAGTCTTTAAAGTGTCACAAGACTCTTTGTTACTTTGTTTATGCACATAAAACAAATACGCATATGCAAATACAGAATGGTGCTGCAATGATAATATGGGGCCACAGAGGCAGTGGCCGGGAGGGTAAAAAAGATTCAACTTGCCAAAACATATCTTGCTGTTGAGTGTGTCTCTTGGAGCAGGATGCAAGGCCCTATGAATTATTTCTAGCATGTAGAATTTTTCGTTTGCAGGAGGTGCATAGAGCTGATGTTGCAGTTCTGTTTCATGTTATTAGTATCTTAATAAGTTCGTCAGCTTTTGAATGACTGTATTACTGTAAAATTAAAATAATCTTACTGTTTGAAACATGCATGGAAAGAACTGTTGCACTCAGCTTCGAGAGTAAGAAAATACACCCTTTAAACAAAATGCAATACCTTTTTTTGGCCCTTTTGTGGAGACGTTATCTATAACACATGATTTAAGGAAATGAGCATGTATACAAATCTGTATGTGTGGGGTTTTCGTTTTTAAAAATGTGTTTCTAATTTTGGCTTTTATTACAGTTTCTATGTATATTTTATATTCACTCTAAATTATTTACAATAAAATTGTATACAATTTGTATACAGCTTAGTACACAAATTCTGTTAAAGAAATAAAAACAAACATATTTGTACAGACACGTATAGTTTTCTACAGAATGCTGTGATGGACCTAGAACCAATTGCATTAAAAACCACAAACATATGAATGGAGGTCAATTCTATCATCAGTGAATGAATGCTAAAATGGAATTCCCATGCTCTGGCAATATGCCTCTGATGTCCAGACGTTGGGACAAAAAAAGAAATAGTAATCTCCATCATATTTTGAGTTTCCTGAGACATCTGGCTGGCAGCTGCTGAAGATAAAATGATAGACCAGGTAATCCTTTAATCTGATCCAGGACAACACTTCTAATGTGCTTATACATATGTGCAGAACAGCTATGGAAAGTTTATAAACTAAACCAAATAGAAGTGCTGGTTATTCAGCAAGGAAAGCAAAAATAATCCATTTCAAGAATCTGTAGGTCAGGGAGAAAGACAAATATTGTTTAGACTAGAACAAAGGTATTCTATGATGGAAACCTTTACAGTGGTACCTCTTAAGAACAGTCTGGTTTAAGAACGATTTGGTTTACAAACTCCGCAAAACCGTAAATAGTGTCTTGGTATGAGAACTTTACCTCGGTCTAAGGACAGAATCCGAAAGGTGGAAGGGCACTGGCGGTGGGAAGCCTCATTACGGAAAGTGTGCCTTGGTTTAAGAATGGTTTTGGTTTAAGAACAAATTTCTATGGTTTCTGGTCTAGTTTGTCAGAAATAATGTCACCCCAAAAAATCAAAACAAAGAAATGCTTGACTTTGCTTGTCATTAACGCATAGAGGTTCTGCCAGATCTAGCAGAAAGGGATGTGATTAACCTTTCACATCAATACAATTCCCAAGGGATTGCTTCCTTATTATTTTCTCATGCATCCTCTATTGCATCAACGACTATCCCCACGCAGAACAAAAGAAGCACTAGTATAATGCCTAGCAATCAATAAGCCTTTGGGTGCATAAGGCAGGGTGTGGGTGGAGAGAAATTATTACATTTGTCATAATTTCTAATCAAACCTCAAGGGAAAGGCTATCTAATCACAACATATGTGCTTGGCTTTAAGATGAGACAATAATGGAATGCTCAGTTTCAGGAGTCATAAAGGAAGTTGACTAAAAGGAAGTTCAGGATAGCCCGGGCATTTCCTGTGCTTTGCTGGCTCAAACTGAAGCAGCTTGTTCCTTTAAATGACCTGCGCCTTACCTGCATTACTCTAGGCAGAACAACTCTGCTGCAGAACCTCATGACTCAACATATGCAGCCACCTCTAACCATTACACAGTTTTATGATTCCCCTCCCAAGAAAATCCCACCATATAGTACAATATTATTTAATGCAAAACAGCCAATAATTAAAGTAGTAGCAGGAATGGCTAATGGGTTTGCTCTGCTGAGCAGCTGCAGGTGGGCCAAGTATGCATGGCAAGTCTCTGGCAACCTCCTAAATATGCCACTAGCCTTCTTATTTAGTTGCTTTCTTTTCCTTTCATAGTAACTATATCTTTCTTCTCATCTATGCTGCACAACACTGTGCTGTATCATGGGGTCACTCGCTCATTCCCTTACACACTTTGCCTCTCTGAAAGGCCACCAGCCTGCTTGTTAGGCTGGGGAGAGAACTTGGCAGCTATTCCTTAGGCATCCCCATTCCTTCTTGACACCAAGTGGAAGCACTCCTGACACGGACTCTGGGTTCCTATCTTTTTGGTACCTTCAATGCTGACTGTCTTTTAATCTAATGAACTCGTCTCTGTTGTTGTCCAGCTTCTTTTATGACATTATGTTACTTTGTCTTAAATTATGTAGGCCAGCCGATCATAGCTGTTATTGTGGAAGCTGGAATATAAATTCCTTAAAATATATAAAAGAATTAAAATGAGTTTTTTTAAATTAAGGCTTAGTGGTACAGAATCATAGAGTTGGAAGAGACCACAAGGGCCATCGAGTCCAACCCCCTGCCAAGCAGGAAACACCATCAGAGCACTCCTGACATATGGTTGTCAAGCCTCTGCTTAAAGACCTCCAAAGCAGGAGACTCCACCACACTCCTTGGCAGCAAATCCCACTGTCGAACAGCTCTTACTGTCAGGAAGTTCTTCCTAATGTTTAGGTGGAATCTTCTTTCTTGTAGTTTGGATCCATTGCTCCGTGTCCGCTTCTCTGGAGCAGCAGAAAACAACCTTTCTCCCTCCTCTATGTGACATCCTTTTATATATTTGAACATGGCTATCATATCACCCCTTAACCTCCTCTTCTCCAGGCTAAACATGCCCAGCTCCCTTAGCCGTTCCTCATAAGGCATCGTTTCCAGGCCGTTGACCATTTTGGTTGCCCTCCTCTGGACACGTTCCAGTTTGTCAGTGTCCTTCTTGAACTGTGGTGCCCAGAACTGGACACAGTACTCCAGGTGAGGTCTGACCAGAGCAGAATACAGTGGCACTATTACTTCCCTTGATCTAGATGCTATACTCCTATTGATGCAGCCCAGAATTGCATTGGCCTTTTTAGCTGCCGCGTCACACTGTTGGCTCATGTCAAGTTTGTGGTCAACCAAGACTCCTAGATCCTTTTCACATGTACTGCTCTCAAGCCAGGTGTCACCCATCTTGTATTTTTGCCTCTCATTTTTTTTGCCCAAGTGCAATACTTTACATTTCTCCCTGTTAAAATTCATCTTGTTTGTTTTTGCCCAGTTCTCTAATCTGTCAAGGTCATTTTGAAGTGTGATCCTGTCCTCTGGGGTGTTAGCCACCCCTCCCAGTTTGGTGTCATCTGCAAATTTGATCAGGATGCCCTTGAGTCCATCATCCAAGTTGTTGATAAAGATGTTGAATAAGACCGGGCCCAAGACAGAACCCTGTGGCACACCACCAGTCACTCTTCTCCAGGATGAAGAGGAACCATGGATGAGCACCCTTTGGGTTCGGTCAGTCAGCCAGTTACAAATCCACTGAGTGGTAGCATAGTCAAGACCACATTTTACCAGCTTCTTTACAAGAATATCATGGGGCACCTTGTCAAATGCCTTGCTGAAATTAAGGTAGGCTACATCCACTGCGTTCCCTTCATCTACCAGGCTTGTAATTCTGTCAAAAAACGAGATCAGGTTAGTCTGACATGACTTATTTTTCAGAAATCCATGCTGACTATTGGTGATCACAGCATTCCTTTCTAGGTGCTCACAGACTGTTTGCTTAATGATCTGCTCCAGAATCTCCCCTGGTATTGATGTCAGACTGACTGGGCGGTAATTATTTGGGTCCTCTCTTTTCCCCTTTTTGAAAATAGGGACAACATTTGCCCTCCTCCAGTCTGCCGGGACTTCGCCTGTTCTCCAGGAATTCTCAAAGATGACTGCCAGTGGTTCTGAGATCACATCTGCCAGTTCTTTTAATACTCTTGGATGCAGTTCATCTGGCCCTGGAAACTTGAATACATCTAAACTAGCCAAGTATTCTTGTACTATCTCCTTAGTTATTCTGGGCTGTGTTTCCTCTGCTGAATCATTTGCTCCAAATTCTTCAGGTCGGGCATTGTTTTCTTTATCGGAGAAGACTGGGGCAAAGAAGGCATTGAGGAGTTCAGCCCTTTCTGTGTCCCCTGTTTGCATTTCACCATCTTCTCCTCTGAGTTACCCCACTGTTTCTTTGTTCTTCCTTTTGCTACGAACATACCCATAAAAGCCTTTTTTGTTGCTTTTAACCTCTCTAGCAAGGCTGAGATCATTCTGTGCTTTAGCTTTTCTGACTTTGTGTCTACACGTGCAGGCTATTTGTTTGAATTCCTCTTTGGTGGTTTCCCCCCTTTTCCATTTTTTGTACACATCCTTTTTAAATCTTAACTCAGTTAAAAGTTCTTTAGATAGCCACCCTGGCTTCTTTAGGCACCTTCCATGTTTCCGTCTCATTGGTATTGCCTGATGTTGTGCTTTTACTATCTCCCTCTTAACAAACTCCCAGCCATCATGAACTCCCTTTCCTTTTAGTATTACTGTCCATGGGATCTCATCCAGCACTTCCCTAAGTTTTATGAAGTCGGCTTTCTTAAAGTCAAGAAATTGAGTCCTAGTATGCTTGGCTGCTCCTTTCCGCTGTATAGTAAACTTCAGAAGAGCATGATCACTCGTGCCTAATGATCCTTCCACTTCTACCCCACTAACCAGGTCATCAACATTGGTTAGGACCAGATCTAAAATGGCTGTTCCACTTGTTGCGTCTCCCACTTTCTGGACAATGAAGTTGTCTGCAAGGCCAGTGAGGAATCTGTTTGACCTTATGCTCTTGGCTGAGTTTGACATCCAACAAATATCCGGGTAATTGAAGTCCCCCATTACTACTATCTCCCTTCCTTTTGCGTGCTTGGCCATCTGTTCCAGGAAGGCATCATCTATGTCCTCCGTTTGGCTTGGGGATCTATAGTAAACTCCCACAATGTGGTCACTGTTATTCTTCTCTCCCTTAATTTTGACCCAAATGCTCTCACTTTGGCTTTGAGGTTCTAAATCTTGGATCTCTTCACAGGTATACACATCCCTGACATATAACGCCACTCCTCCTCCTTTCTTGTCTGGTCTGTTTCTCTGAAATAGATTGTATCCCTCCATTATTACATTCCAATCGTGGGACTTATCCCACCAGGTTTCAGTGATGCCTATTATGCCTATTATGTCATATTTAGTTTGGTGTACCAAGAGCTCAAGCTCATCTTGTTTATTTCCCATGCTTTGCGCATTAGTGTACAGACATTGAAGTCCAATAATCATTCCCCCGTGTCTCTTATTTAAGGATTTTTTCCTCCCACCACTAGGTCTGCGTGCTGTTTGCTCCATTTGGTCTATGACATTTGGATGATCATCTTCATCAGTTGAAAGACTCCTACCTTCAGGAGCACTGTCTTCCTCCCCCACATTAGTCAGTTTAAAGCCCTCCTGATGAGGTTTCTGAGATTTTTGGCAAAAACATTCCTCCCAACCGTTGTGAGGTGCAGCCCATCGCTTGCCAGAAGTCCATCTTCAAGAAACTGCAGTCCGTGATCTAAGAATCCAAACCGTTCCTGTTTACACCATTTGCGAAGCCAGCTGTTCACTTCCACTATTTTTCCCTCCCTCCCTGGGCCACGTTGTTCAACTGGGAGGACAGATGAGATGACAATTTGTGCATTTAATTGCTTCAATTTCCTGCCCAGAGCCTCGTAGTCTCTTTTGATCTTCTGGAGGCTATTGCTTGCAGTGTCATTGGTTCCCACATGAACCAAGAGGAAGGGGTATTTGTCAGTGGGTTTTATGATTCCTTGTAGTCGTTCAGTTACATCTTGGATCTTAGCCCCGGGGAGACAGCACACTTCCCGAGACATCTTGTCAGGCCCACAGATCACTGCTATCACCACTACATGCCTCTTCTTAGGTTTGGTCGGGGTTCTTCCGTGAGCTGTCCGTTCCAAGGTCGCCTGCACATTCCCTGAGGACTGACTTTGCTGCTTTTCTTCATATACCTGATCGACTGTAATGAGGGAGAGATCCTCAAATGGAGTCTGCTCTTCGTCTTCCATGCTAGGGGAGAGGACCTCAAAGCGATTGTGTATTTCTAAACAATAAGAGCGAACCCTGGGCCTCCTACTTCTTTGAGTCACGTTTCTCCATATATCTGGCTCCTGTGTTGGTGAACTAGCCTCCTTCTCAGGGGAGTCCCCTGTCTCCTCCTTGGTGGAGACGGTGTGCTCTGTTGCTTCCAAGAAGAGCTCCAGCTCTCTAATTCTTTGGAGCGTAGCTACACGTTCCTCTAGTTGCTGGACTTTGTCTTCTAAGAGGGCAATCAACATGCAATTGCTGCATGTAAAGCTGCCTGCAATCTTTGGCAAGATGGCAAACATTGCGCAGGAACCGCAGGTGACTGCAGTTGTTCTCTCCCCCTCCATCTTGAGAACGTGTCGTTGGGGGTGGCTACAGCGGTCCTCCATCATAAAAAGCGTGAAGACAGGACAAATAACTCCCCCCAAAAAAACCTAGGTCTCCCCCAACAAATGTTTGAGACTAGCTCCCCTAAATCTAAAAGATGGATCAAACTGTGCGCGCCGCTAGCAGCTAATCAGCCACAAAGAAACACACACACAAGAAAACCCTTTTTGCTCCTTCTTCAGCTGCTGCCCTGCAAGCTCTGATAAGCTCCTCCCACAGCTAATCCCCTGCCTCAACAGAAACCCTGCCCCCTCTGACCTTTGCACAGGGAGAGCAGCTAATCAGCCACAAAGAAACACACACACAAGAAAACCCTTTTTGCTCCTTCTTCAGCTGCTGCCCTACCTTCAGAAGGTGAAGGTACCCATTTCTCCAGATGTCAATTCTCTTCAGTTTGGTGTTTGTGTTTTACCATTGGAGCTTGCTGGCTGGACGTACTCCAAGGATGATATCCAAATTTGCCTCCAACATCTGCAAATGGGATATATGCTTATTCTCCACCCTGCAGCTTCCACCCGCCCCCCCCTCAGATATGCTCCAAGTCTGGAGGATTCTTTGGAGGAATCCATGACTGTTTAAAACCACAAGATACTGAAATGTATGGCATGGATCGGGCCACTGTTTCAAAATCCATATAAGGGCAATATATGTATCAGGCCAAATAGTACATCAGAAAATTGTATTCAACTTTTCAGGTTCCCCAAAACTTCTCATCAGGCTGAACAAAGTGAGGCAGACAGGAGAGAGAGGGAGAGAATTTTTTAAAAGTTAGCTGGTGAAAAGCTATGAGTCTGCATCCTGTAATCTTCCTAAGATGGAACATGGGAGGAGGTAGCAGACATGCAAATAAGGCTCCGTAGGTGCCATGCGGGTTTCAGGTTGCATTCGGCAAGGCCTTTGGGAAGGGAGAAACTCACAATGGCCAATTCCCCATTTCTAGAAGTATAAAAACCAGCACTTCTCCTACCCTGAAGGGAACTAGCCAGATTTTGTTTACATCTCTAAAGAATTTAATTGCATCACAACCAAGCTGCCTTGCATGTAGCAAGGCTATTCTACCCCATTTGTGTGTGGATCATGTTATTATTGCTGAAAAGCAATTGTGAGACCATTGTGCTAAGGCTAGAATGCAATTGGGATAGATACCGTATTTTTCACTCCATAAGACGCACCTGACCATAAGACGCACCTAGTTTTTAGAGGAGGAAAGGGGGAAAGCCCCATTTTTTGAGGATCAACTCAAAATTGTTGAGCTTACTTTGCAAAGGGAAAAAAATCCTGTTTTTATGGGGTTCAACTCACAGTTCTGCAGCTTCTTTAGGAAAGGAAGGGGAGCTGTTTCTACAGTTTCCAGACAGATAATCTAATCATCCAGTCACATGTCGCTGGGAAAACAAACAGCCTCCATCTGCAGAACACTCAACAATGGAGGCCGGGGCAAGGGGGCGGGGCCAGAAAGGGGGCCAGCGATCAACCACACATTCGCTCCATAAGACGCACAGACACTTCCCCTTACTTTTTAGGAGGAAAAAAGTGTGTCTTAATATGGTATTTGGTTATTCTGAAGAAAGCCCAGATGGAAGGGTGTTTATGACTCAGGGGTTAAGCGTGTAGCTTGGGAGCAACCCTGCACTCTAGAGATAACTACAGAATGTAGCACATCAGCATCTGCACTATCTAATCCAACCCTAAGCATGTTTATCCAGAACTTAGGTCCCACTAGGATCTATAGGACATACTTCACGGTATGAACTTTGGGGCATTTTCATTTCTTCCCCAGAAATAAGGCAGTATTTAAAGATAAAACCAGTTTTGCAAGAGAATAAATATCTAGCTTTTTTCCTTGGAGGAGTCAAATGAGGCCTTTCCACCTCTCCTGCTACCTTATTGGAGCTTTCCCATAATCTCATTACGTTTAGTCATATTTCACATTTGAATGATTTTCAGCCTCATATTTATGGACCATGGCAGAGGGATGTCCATTCATGCTTAAGCTGCACACATAGAATTTGGTTTAAGAGGACTTCTTTCCATTCCATTTCTGGTAGCAATTTCCAGACTGCAGCTGGTGCACAGATCCCAAACAAGTGACAGAATACTTATATGCAGTGTGTGTACATGCATAAACATCTGCACACAAATGCAAGAAGGCACAAGCTTCTGACCTGCACACATAATGTCAAATAAGAAATAAACAACCCTTATATGCTACACAAGTGAAACAGTGGTTGTGTTCACATGTCACAGTAAACCATAGTTAACCATGATGTGTGGATAGTTCTCTCCCAGCATATGTGGGAAGATCAAGCCACGATGCCTGGCTTCATTTCACATCCAAATTGGGTCACCCTCCCCCCACCAGTTAATCCCTAGAATGACCCTGTGAAGTAGGTTAAGAGGCTGTGATTGGCCCAAGGTCACCCAGTGAGCTTCATGACTGAGTGGGTATTTGAACCCTGATCTCCCATGTCCTAGTCTGATGCTCTAACCACTACACCACACTGACTTCCTAGAGTACTTCTGCTATGGGGCATCTATATAAATTAAGTAGGTAAATAAATATGGGGGAAATGTCACTTAGAGAAGGATCTGAAATATTTTATTTGAAGCTTGAATTTGTTTTATTCTGGATTGTTTTATTTGATGTTTTAATATGTTGTAAACCACTCTGAGATTTTTTTCTTTGAAATACAAAGTGGTATAGAAATGAAATTAATAACGATAAATTTATTCTATTGTGGCAACTATAACGTAGGTTTAAGGTGCCATTTGGAGATTAGCTTATGTATCCAACACGGGTGGGTGCCTTAAGAAGCAGTAGCTTTATATTAAGTCAGTAGGGTGGCATTGCAGAAGCTTAAGGGGACTAACGTAACTACTGTAGTGTGAGTACGGGGCTGGGGGGGGGACCTCCTTTAATACCAACGACTAGAAAATATTGGTCCAACAAAGTAAACTGGCCATGTCGTAGCAGGAAAACATGGAAGCTTTCTTCACTCATTTTGAATTTTCAAACTATTCCACCATTGCTTATTCTACGTGTTGCAACAGGATATTTTGAGAATAAGAAATTCCCCCTCTCTTTTCCACTTGAAAAGCAATGGGATCCTTCATCCTCACAATCCACATTAATAATAATAATCGGTAGCAGCAGCAGTTTATTATTTGTACCCCACCCATCTGACGTGGTACACAAGGACAGGTAAAGACAATGAAACACTTTTTTATGGCAGTTCTGCACACTTACTGCCCTTCAAATTATGACATTAAACACCTCAGGCACCTGGAAACAATAATAAGCTATTGGTGAAGTAAGATTGCTTCCTCCCAGATTTAACAAAATGGCACCAAACAACAGCAGTCCACAGATTTGAGCAGCATTACTATTTTAGATTTTCAATATTTACAAGCCAGGTAGTGTATATAAGCAATAGCCCTAGTCTAAATATAACTCCTAAAACAAACAAACAAATGCTTTTGTTGTTTTTATAATCAACAATGCTGAAACCAAAATATCAGAAGAAAAATGTCACCCAAACCCTTTTTCTTTAAGAGGCTGCTCAGGTTTTCTAAGAATGCAAACACAGCTAAAAACTGAACAGCTTGTGCATCTACAATGGTGTTGCGACAACAGAAAAGGAACAGAACTGGATTATCTTGTAACATAGAATAATTGAAAGGCAGATTCTGAATAGGAAAAGAAAAAGTACTGATTTCAAATCCCAGCACAAATGCCTCGAGTCTAACTTTTGCTTTTGAGACTTGACTCTTTTATCCAACTTGACTCAAGAGGTTAGAGCTTCATTGTGGCATTGCCAAATCCAGGTCTTACAGAAAAAAATATTTCATTGCCTTCACTTAGAACACCACATTGTTTAAAAACAATGTTTCTCACAGTGCTGTTCGGGATTGCAACATTTAAAAATGGAAAGGAATTTGTAACTTGTCTCACTCAGTTTTTAAATTATTTGAACACTGTACTTACTGTTGCTTGACTTGAGGTCTCTATGAAGGATGGATACTAAGGCTTCTTCATGCAAGTAAAGCATCCCGCGAGCTATCTGCACGGCCCAGTTGACCAGTATATGAGGAGGTATCCGACGGCCCCAATGACTCCCACTGGTGGAGGGAGAGGCGCCTGACAGAGCTCTGTTGAGGGGTCCTCCCTTAGCATATTCCATGACCAGGCAGAGGTTGGGCTCCTGCAAACTTACACCATGAAGCTCAATAATGTTGGGATGTTTCAGCATGGAGAACAACTTTGCCTCCTGCCTCACACTCTCTGCCGTGGCCTTGATGTCCTCATCTGGGTCCTGCCGCGCTGCTTTCACCGCCACTTCTTGGCCCTTCCATTTTGCTTTATAAACTTTGCCAAAGCCCCCAACTCCAATGATCTCCTGCAGTTCCAGATGCTGGAAGTTAATCTCTTCTAGAGAACCCAAATGGTCTTCACCACTGACAGGATGCCCATCGCCCATAGCTTGGGCTTGGGCTTCATGCCCAGACTTTTCCAGCAATCCCAGTGGAGGATGTTGGTAGCGTCCCGGCTGGTAGGTCACATAGTTAGCTGGGAAGATACCGAGGCGGTGGCGGATTTTGCCAGCCCACCAGCCGTCATCTCCGGAGACCGCCGCATCTTTGGAGAGAACTTCCACCACTTCCCCTCGCCGCAGGCTCAGTTCATCTTCCCCAGAGGCCTCGTAGTCATAGAGCACGGTCCAGAGCGGGCAGGAGGTACGGCCAGTGGTCAACGAGGTCCCTTCAGCCGCTCCCTCGGAGCTCACCAAGGCCATGGTCAAGGCGGGGGCCCAGATCTCATCCACTTTGGCCTCAGCATTGGGAACAGTCAGGGAAGCCTCTGGAAGAAGACCATCCCCCTCAACGCTTCAACTGGGCAGGAATGTGATGGCAGAGGAAGTGGAGCAAGCTAGAAGGGAGCAGCAGAGGCATTGGAAGAGCAAGGGCAGGAAGTTGGAGTGTGGAGGTGGGCAGAGGATGGGGGGGGGAGTCAGAGAAAGGGTCATAAGGAGGAGAAAATGAATGAAAGAACTAGGTGGGGAGTGGGAGGTTTTCACAGTCCAGGAAGCCTAAGCTAGGAGGCTGTGGGGGCTCAGCGGAAGGCGCC
Organism: Podarcis vaucheri; assembly: GCF_965113315.1. Lineage (NCBI taxonomy): Eukaryota > Metazoa > Chordata > Lepidosauria > Squamata > Lacertidae > Podarcis > Podarcis vaucheri. The sequence goes on from NC_138761.1 coordinate 48,873,486, forward strand.
CAAGCAAGGGAGGAAGTGGAAAGGTCTCTGGTCCACAGACTGGGGACGGGAAGCAGAGAGGTTCGGGGACAAGGCAGGCCGGAAGAAGGGAAGAGAAAGAGCGAAAAGGCTTGACCGGAAGGGCAAAAGGCGAGCGCGCTCCGGGGTCTCCCAGGGAAGGCAGGAGGGGCCAGGTGAGGAGAAGGAAGGCAAAGGGGCGTGCGGGGCGGCGGCTGAAGCAACAGGTAAAGCGGCCCGCCTCGGGCAGCTAAGGCGGGAAACGGAGGTCCGGGGGGGGCGAGCGGCGTGGCCCCCTCAAAGCAGCAACGCCGAGAGAGGCGGGCGAGGGCGCGCGACACGGAGCGGCGAAAGAGCAACTCTCCCAGCCAACCTCCTTCTCCGACAGCGGCTGCTCCCGAGAGAGAAAAAAAAAAAGAAACCTCCTGGCTGGCCTCCGATTGGCTGGCCCCAGCCACGTGACGCAGGGGCCAGGTTCTGGGCGCAGGTCGGAGAGCCAAGCCGGGCAGGTGTCTGGAGCTGCTCTTGCCCTTCGCCCGGCGCAGGAGCGGCGGGAGCGAGCGGCGCGCGCGCGCGACAGAGACCAAGCAGCCTCTTCGGGAGAGGAAGGGGCGCCAGGAGGGGCGGGGGGCGGGCGGGCGCTGGAACCAGAGCGCCGGCATCAAGGCTCGCTCTTCGCCTGAAACCCGGAAGGCTGGACCTCCAGTGGATGGGGGCTGCTGAGCAGGGGCTCCCCTCGGGTGCGCGCGCGCAGGAGACGGAGAAATGGGAGGGGGGGCGCAGCAGCAGGAAACTCCTGTAAACCTATTTCATAGACTCACAGAATTGTAGAGTTGGAAGGGACCCCGAGGGTCATCTAGTCCAACCCCGTGTAATAGAGGAATCCTTTGCCCAGCGGGGGCTTGACCCACCCACGACACTGAGATAAAGGAGTTGCACGCTCTGCCGACTAAGCTATCCTGCTCTGAGGAACTTCAGGGTGAAATGGACGCTCACTTTCACCCCCAAAGCCCCACTTTGCCTCCTGCCTCGACTGGAATCCTGTACTTCCTGCCTCTCCAGACTAGGGCGAGGCATCATAATACGTGGTAGCTTGTTTTCAACAGCCTTGCACATGACAGGGGTCAGGATCTCTCCTATGTTGTTCTGTACAGAGAGAAATGGGGAGGGGGCGTGTTTGTATATACTTTTAAAGCACGTTCAAAGCACATTCCTTCCCTCAAACGAATTCTGGGCACTGTAGTTTATCTCCCACTAAGTTACAATCCCCAGCAATCCTGAGCAAACTACAGTGCCCAGAAAGAGAAAGCATATGCTAGAGCACTTCGTAAGCGATAGTATCCCAGGGGCATGGGCACTTTAATCGCTTTGGCCCAATTCCTGTAAGCTGCCCGTGTTTTGAAACCACTTTATACCCAGACACAATTTTAGGCAGAGCATGCTAGGCAGCACAGTCTTTGGTGGCATGAATGCCTGATCTGAAACAGAGCAAAGCTTATTTACTAGCAAACCTAGTAAAATCGCTGCCCCGTATTGAGGTTGTGCCTACACCTCTGACCCGAGTACACAGAAATCTGCCGTATATTGATTTAGAAACAAACCCCTCTGTTGCAATAAGAACTAATCACAACAATACAAACAGAACATGTAGGCTAATAGTTCATAGAAAATATATAATAGAATAATGATGTCATTCAAATTATAGGAGTAAGCCAATCAAAGTTCTTATATACAATATAACAGAGCGAGGACTGTCAAGCCGTGTGTTCAAAACAGATGTCTAAGGACAGTCTCACAATAGTCTTTCAAAAGTATCAACAGAAGACATCTCAAAAGTTTCAAAAGTAAAGTTTCTCAATAGTTTTTCAAAAGTTTCAGCAGAAGACGTCTCAAAAACATCAAAATGACAGTGTCTCCAGAATGATGCTACTGTTTCATAATACCTTGGGTTACAGACACTTCAGGTTACAGGCGCTTCAGGTTACAGACTCCGCTAACCCAGAAATAGTACCTCAGGTTAAGAACTTTGCTTCAGGATAAGAACAGAAATCGCACGGTGGCGGCAGCAGCAGGAGGCCCCATTAGCTAAAGTGGTACCTCAGGTTATGAACGGTTTCAGGTTAGAAATGAAGCTCCAGAACGAATTAAGTTCTTAACCCAAGGTACCACTGTAGTCTTCATCAGCTGGAAATAAGATACAAGGCATGCAACAGATGAATGGTAACAAAACTGAGCTACCTGCATACACATTGTAAAATAAAGCAGAATATACAAAACAGAATAAAGGTACATACCCGATATTTTTCAACAGAATATGTAAGTAAGATTCATGATAAGGATCTGTGCTCACTAGATTGTGTAGCTGCTGATACTTGCTACACAATTGCATAGGACACATGAAGTAAGCCTGGAGATGCTGGGAATTGAGCCACTGACCTTTTTCATGCAAAGCAGGCGCTACAGCTTCCCCACTAATGAACCTGGAATGAAGATCAGGAAGTGGAACCACTGTCTATCTCATCTGATACTTTCTTTACCTCCTTCCCAACAATCCCTGTTTATAGCCTGAGAATTTTTTTGGAACTGTTGCGTTCAGTGGGGCTTGTTGGCATCAGGCTGTCTTGAGAGACAATGGAGTATGCCTCTGGGGGTGAAGTCAAACTGCTGTGATAACAGCACCGAAGTGACCTCTCTGGGACGCAAGCCTGCAGGAGTTGCCGGAAGGAGGCATACAAGGTGCCATTGAATCGTCTTAGGGACTCCACTCTGGATCTGTGTATTGTTTACTCCTAGGTCACTTATTGAGGTTACATTCTTCCTTGCCCAGGCCTTCATCCATTAAACAATCTATGGCCTTTTTAAAGTAGGGGGGACTTCTATTATGATGTTTTTCTGTGGTTGTTTATTGCTTTTTATTATTATGCTATGTAAAATAATGTTTTTAATGTTGTACATCTCCCTGGGATCTTGGGGATAAATTATTGATTAAATAATAATAATAATAATATCAGATATTTCAAATATATGTCTAGTCAGAAGTAAGTCCTATTGACTTTTTATTGCCAAGTAAGTGAGCATAAGATTGCAGCCTTAATGATGCTTCCAGGCCACTGTTGTATGTGCAAGATTTGGGGGTGCTTTGAAAAAAATATTGAATAGTAATGCCACTTTTAGGGGTTATATCTAGAAGGAACTATAGAACCATAGCATTGTTTTCAAGGAAAAAGGAAGATGTTAGGAAACTCCAGGGAAACTTCCTTGGCTTGGCAGCGTTTATTTATTATTTGCATTTGCCAGTCACATAATAATAAAAAGATTTACTAAGCAACATACAATGACAGTGTAAAACAAGTTTAAAAACACAACAAATATAATAAAGCCAACCCAGCAACCATTCAGCAATAAAGCCCAAGTCAGCATAAAATAAACATATATCAGCCACTGACAGCCAGTTCAATTAACCCATCAAGAGAGCAAACGCTAAAAACGAACCACTTGCCATCAGTCTGCAGAGACTAAAATAAATTATGTATTCTCTGGAGTCCAATTCATGTAGGAGGAGCATGTTGGCAGGAAATTCTGCCAGCCACAGAGAAAATGTTCAATGCTGCCAGGTACAATTATCTTTTGAGTTCATTGAGACATTATTATCTTGAGGTTTCTTGTTAAGCTGCTTAGTACAGAGGAGCCTTGTCCTGGCCTCCAGAGTAATGCTAATAGGGAGCTGGTTGAAACTGAATGGATGCTTGAGGAGGGTGAATTAAAGCCAAATAAGCTGCAATTCTGCTTGAACAGCAGTTCTGCTTTCAAAATGAAACCGTCTAGAATTATGACGTTCCTGCCGTCATGAATTTGGGCTTATATATATGGCTTATATATATTGTATGTCTAGAGCTATGTTCAAATTGGTCCAGTAACAGCCCACTTGCAAGCAAAATGTGCAGGGCTCATTGTCCCTTAGCCCCCAAATTATCTAGTATATTTGATTCCTTCACTCCTTCAACTGTCAGGTTGCAAAAGGGAAGGAGAGAGATGCCATTCCATCTTCTGGGCTGGGCGATAAACTCCATTTGTTCCCTTCCTTGAACTGTTTTTTGTTGTTTAGGATTGTAAGAAGTGGGTTTTAGCACCTCTTGAGAATTTATCCAAGGTGAATTTGACTTGGGTGCATGGTCGTTGGTCAGAAGTGGCTGTGTGAAATTTCAGACTTGCTGTCACACACTGTAAATGGGCTGGGAGTTAACATGGGCTGGCATTCCTCCCCTCTTTTTATTTATTTACTCTGATGTAGTGAAAGACAAAACTATTCTAATTTGTGATCTCTGATAATGTAAAAAAAAAATAAAAATCCATCCATGTCAGCCCACACAATGGGCAGATCCTTTTTATTTCAGCAGATGAAGATAAGTTAAAGTGATGAAAAGTGCTCAAACGCTCACTATTAAATAATATTTTAGATGAATTGCTTGAAAATGTCTAGGCTGAATCTTGCAAAGTCTATGGACATTGAAAGACTGTATTTCCATAAATACTCTCATGTAATCATTGTAGTATATTATATTACACATGGTAACAGGCATTCACTACATCTGGGGAAACCAGAGGAGCAGAGGTTTGGGCAGGGGAGAGGAGAGGAGGGCATAAGTGTGTGTCTGTGGGGGTGGGCGGTGGCAAGGGGCAGAGATAGGCCATTCCAAGACCTAGGAGAGAGGTAGGATAAAAGACCATGGAGAAAGTGGAAAGGTGAAGCAGTCACATTGATGATGGGATGAAGGGAAAGAATTCTTGTGAAGATGAAAAACTAACAAGGGAAAATGTCTTAACAATAAAACTGAGCATTCCCCAAAAGTCAACACAGCAGTAAAGAAAATAGTTAAATCACTTACATATTGTGAGTTATTTTGAAAGCAGTGGTAAAAGTTGTGTGTCAAAATACATAAGCGGGAGAAGCAATAAAATAGAATTTCTATCTTCCTTTCAAAACTGTTTTTGCAGGTACTGTATATAGAAAAGTTCTATCGCACCCCCTAGTGGATATATTGTGAAGCACATAAAACTTTCTCTGGCTGGAATGCTCACGTCTGCTTTGCACTCCGTCCACAGTACACATTCAGCGCAACCTTGAGATGCTTCATAGTAAGTGTCACGCAGAGGCAAGCTTGCATTCTAAATTATAATTATCTTTTTATTTGTATAGATTCGTAAACGTATTTAGCAGAAAGAGGCCACCCTTCTCCTACTCCCGGGTTCCCAGATTCCATTGGACTTACAATCACCCACCATTCCCGGCCAGCAAGACCAATGATCAGGGACGGCAGCGCTTGCAATTCAGCCCCATCTAAAGTTAGGGCAAAGCTACCGATCCTCATTGGGAAGAGGCGGGGGAAAGACTGCGCTGGGAATGGAGGGGTGAACGACATCGGTTGCCCCCTGGAAACTAAACTGGGGAGGAACCGAAGAAGGAAAGGCAGCGTGGCGCCCAAGAATCCTGGGAGCTGTAGTTCGCCCTCACGGAGCTCCTCCTCCCAGACCCCATTAGCAAACTACAGTTCAGGGGTCTGGAGTGAAATCTTCCCAAGCGGAGAGATGGGGAGTCCAGCCATGGAGAACCGATGAGCGGCAGGAGGGTAGGACGCAGAGGAGAAAGGCAAAGGAGAAAACGGGCAGAAGGGAGCTGCGCGCCCAGCGTGGGAATCCCTCGCGCGTCTGAGCGGCCACGTCCTGGGAAAGGCGTGGTGGGCGGAGCTTCCCATCTCAGGGACCGCTGGCATAGAGGGCGCCGCGGAGCATGATGGGAAAATCCTTCTAGCATCCGGCATGGAGGTCCTGGCGGCCGGCTCCAGGCAGCATCTCGGCGGCGGTGGCGGCCGGGACCAGCACCGACCAGGAGAGTGAGGCGGCGGCGGCGGCTTCCGGGGTCGGCCATGGTGTCCCAAGCCGTGCAGCTGCTCCGGCAGGGCGTGTGGGCGGCGCTCACCGGAGGCTGGTACCACGATCCGGAGCAGAGCAAGTTCACCAACAGCTGCCACCTCTATTTGTGGCTTTTCCTGCTCCTGCTGCCGATGGCGATGCACCTGGTGAGGAGGGAGCCGGCGGGGAGGGAGAGGCCCAGAGCCCCGGGGACAACGTCCCGAGCCAGGTTCTGTGCGGGCAGGCGGTCCCGCAGCTCCCTTCCTGAGCCCGGGATGTGGGCCCGGAGAAAGCAGGGCTTCCGCTCAACCCCGGGAAGTCCCGGTGGGCAGGTGGAGGCAGCGCGGCATGGGGAAGAGAGAGAAGGATTATGGGGATTCAGAAGGTGTCCTATGAAAAAACTCTAGGGACGATCCTTCTCCCAGCTGGTGCTACAATAAAACTATTATTATCTGCATTTTAACAATATGCCAGTAATATATTCATCTATTATGCTCCTATATTTCCCAAGGCTTATTCTCTCTTTTGATTTTGTTCTGCTATCAACTGTGTCGGGTGTGGGAACCTTTGGGTTGCTGGACTGCAACTCTCATAATCCCTGGACATCAGTTTTGCTTGCTGGGGCTGATGGGAGTTGTAGTTCAGCAATGTCTTGTTGGCCAAAACTTCCCCAGCCCTGGACTAAGTGCTGAGTGGCTCTTTGGATCCTGACCAAAGTATCTGCAATTGTATCTCTTGCCAGTCTGAAGAAATTGTGTGTGTGTGTGTGTGTGTGTGTGTGTGGCACTCTAACACCCACACATCCCTGCAAGTAAGCCGATTTAGGTAGTGGTTAAGAAAATGAGCTAAGAAGTTCCTGCTCCATGTCTCATATCAGCCACTGAATGGTCTTAGGCAAAGTAAAATCTCATCAGCCTCATTGCTCCTTCTACATCTGTAAAATGAAAATGATTAGCAATGTTACTACAGGGGTATCACACGCCATAACTGCTCCAGATGCTATTGGGACTCCAAGTCCCATCAGCCCCAGCCAGAATGGCCAGTGGCCAGTAATGATGGGAGTTGGAGTCCAAAATCATCTGGAAGGCCACAGGTTATCCACCACTGCCTTACATGGTTGTTGTAAAAATTACATTTCAAGCACTTAGGAAAAGCACCATGTAAATGCCAATAGTATTGTATAGTGGTTAGGAGAACATTAGCAGGGTTATCAATAATAATCAGTCTTGTTACAAATTTAAATTGTCACACTGCAAGTAAATGAAATCTACTGGCAAACCAATGGATCAGTTGCATTAACTCTTTGTTATTCTTATGTTTAGGCATTCCCTCCCAATGCCATCACAGCCTTTGTCTACTGTAGTTCTGTGACTGTGCTTTTCACGATCATCAAAGTAGTCAGTTATCGCCTGCATCTTATGTTTGACAAAGGAGAAGTGATTCAACAAAAGGTCTCATGGAAGGAAGGAAAGCAAAATAAAGAAGGTAGAAGAGACAATGCAGTTCGGCATATAAATCTCAGGCAAGTTTTCTTCCTTACTGTGTAAGGTTATCCTTGGTGCCCTCTGAAATAATGAGGAGGCGTACATGTAGGGAAACAAGCTTCTGCAAATAATTTACTGTGAGCAAATAGGCTTCCTGCCTTTGTCAGAAAATTATGGATGGTGCCAAGCAGCTGTTTAGGAGAGGGAAGGGAGGTAGATTAATCCCAGCAGAATTACTGATTGACTGCCAATTTTCTGACAGGCTGATTTGCACATATATTTGGAACAGGACTGGTGATGGTCATTGTGAGAAAAAGTCATCCGTGTATCTGAAGAAGTGTGCATGCACACGAAAGCTCATACCAAGAACTAACTTAGTTGGTCTTTAAGGTGCTACTGGAAGGAATTTTTTTATTCTGAATTCTTTGTTCTTTATTATTTTTGAATAGCAATAACATTGGGGACAGTTGTGCATTTGAAGAGCTCAAGCGTAATGGTTCAACACCAACCATCCACAGCAGCGTAAAAGTGCAGGCTATCCTCTCTCATCACTCTTCAGGAGTCCTGGTTAGTAAACCTTTTTCCGCAATGTTGTTCACTCTACATATGCCACTGGGTTTCTCTGACTATCAAAAATGTACTATGGGTTTTACTGTAAAAATAGTAGCATACCATCTTGTCAGGGGATGATTAGCTGCTTGTGCTTAAAATAGTGCCCCTTCAGAGTTTGTGCGGCCCCACAAACCTCTGTGTGTGACAGAGCTCCTCAGACATGTCTGCTCTAGTCACTAGTAGAGTCTGACAGTGGCTGCCTGCGGAAGCGCTTCCAGCAAAGAAGTTCCTTAACGGAAACGCGTCTCCTGGACTCACGACGTGGCAGCTTCCGGCGAAGCAAGGGTCTCCCTGCAGTTGCTTCTGACACCTCCCCGCTATTTTCGCTGGACGTGTCTCTCACCCCTTTCTCTCCCCTGCTGTTTCCTGCCTGGGCTGCTGCGTCTCTCTCAGCATTACTGAGATCCTCCTCCAGAGACCCCTCGCTCCCCCTCCTTGTCCCTGCTTTAGCTGCTGACTCTCTCCCAGTCTTTGGGAGCCCTACCACCTCCCTTTCCTCTGATGTCAGTTCCCTGACATCCACCTCCCCTCCAGGGCCCCCTTCTCCCCCGCCCCTACTCTCTCCTCTGGGCGGTGAGGAGCTGAAACCCCGAAAAGAATCCTCTTCATCTTCAGACGTCTCGAACATTTCCCTCCATCGGTCTTCGTTCCGACTCGCCGAATCCTCCTCCACCTCGGAATCAGAGAACCCCTCCAACTCTTCTTCTTCGTCGGTGGTGGCGAAGTATTCCCTCCGGAACCTCGCCACTGGCTGGGGTTTACGAGGGAATCTCTGATGAAAAGTTTCAATCAAAACCTCGTCATCTACATCCTCTGCCCTGACCCAGGTGTTTTCCGACTCCGGCTCCCCTTCCCACATTACCAAATACTCTACTTGCTCTCCCTTCCACCTGGAATCGAGAATCTCCGCTACATGGTAGCTGTGTTCTTTTTCCTCCATAGCTGGTCCCCTATTGACCCTCCCCTCTCTGTCCCCTATATACGGTGACAGCAACGACCTGTGGAACACTGGGTGCAACTTCATGTGGTTCGGTAACCGGAGTCTGAAAGCCACTGGGTTGACCTGTTGCGTGACTTCAAATGGGCCCAGTCTTTTGGGTCTTAACTTCTTACAACCTCCTTTAAATGGTAACCCTTGGGTGGACAGCCACACCTGGTCCCCCACCCTAATGCTTTCCCCTTCCCTTCTGGTTTTGTCTGCCTGCCTCTTATATTCCTCCTTCGCCCTGTTTAAATTAAGTTGGAGCTGGCGATGGATCGCTTCCATTTCTTCAACGAACTGTTCTGCGGCTGGAACGCTCCAGTTCTCCCCTTCCCCCCCTGGGAAGGCTCGGGGATGACACCCGTGATTAGCCAAAAAAGGGCTCATCCCCGTGGACACGTTCTCTGCATTGTTGTAGGCAAATTCTGCCAACGCCAGCTTCTCCACCCAATCATTCTCTCTGTCATTCACATAACACCTCAAATATTGCTGGAGGACACCATTAGCTCTTTCCGCCTGCCCGTTGGTTTCTGGATGACGGGCAGTAGAGAAATTCACCTCTACATGCAATAAGCTCATGAGCTTCCTCCAGAACCTGGAAGTAAATTGTTTCCCTCGGTCAGAAACCACCCTCAAGGGGGCGCCATGCAGCCTAAACACATTTTCCACAAACAATTTAGCGGTTTCTTCCGCTGTGACCGCATGTGAGCAGGCTATAAAGTGGGCCATCTTGGTTAACAGGTCTACCACAACCATGATGGCTGTTTTCCCTTTGGACCTGGGCAGATCAGTCATGAAATCTATTGCCACTGCCTCCCATGGCCTTTCCGGCGTGGGTAGTGGTTCTAATAAACCTGCCGGTGCCCGCCTCTCCCCCTTGGCTCGTTGGCATCGGTCACACCCTCTCACATATTCCCGCACATCTTCCCTGACCTTGGGCCACCAGAATTCCCTGGTAACCAGCCACATGGTTTTGTGTTGCCCAAAATGCCCTGCTGTGGGGCTATCGTGCAGTTGCTTGAGCACCTTTTCCCTCAATTCCCCTTCAGGTATGTATAACGCTCCCTTGTAGTACAACGCCCCATCTCTCTCCTCAAAACCCCCGGGTTTGTCTCCCTCCCTCCTGAGACCCCTGAGTTTGTCCTGGGCGTATTCATCCTGCACCGTTCCCTCTACCAGTTCCCTTTGCCCCACCAATGCCGCCCCACACACCCAGCGGTCCTCGGGAATGACATGGGTCTCTTCGGGTGCACCCTCTCCCTCCAAATATTCAGGTTTGCGTGAGAGAGCGTCCGCCCTAACGTTCTCCGGGCCTGGTACGTAACAAATCTCAAAGTTAAATTTGGAGAACTCCTGGGCCCATCTCAACTGCCGTTGGTTGAGCACTCGCGCAGTTCTCCAATACTCTAGATTCTTATGGTCCGTGCACACTTGCACCTTCTGTTGTGCACCAATTAGCAGGTGCCTCCATCTCCGGAAGGCCTCATAAATCGCAAGAAGTTCCCGGTCGTACACCGTGTAGTTCCTCTCGGATTTGTTCAGCTTTCGCGAAAAGAAGGCACACGGTCGCCACTCTGACCCCTCCTTCCCTGGCTGCAGAAGAAGCACCGCCCCTATGGCTCTGTCAGAAGCGTCTGTTTCGACCCTCAGCTTTTTTTGTAAATCCACATGTAGAAGTTGTTCATCCGAGGCGAAGGCCCTTTTCAGTTCCTCAAACGCTCGCTCCGCCTCCCCCGTCCAAACAAACTTCTTTTTACTGCTGAGACAGTCCGTGATGGGCGCCGTCAGGTGGGCGAAGTTTCGGATGAACTTACGATAAAAGTTTCCAAACCCTAGGAACCTCTGCACATCCTTCTTGGTCTTGGGTGTTTTCCATTCCAGCACCGCTTGAACCTTGCCGGGGTCCATGGCCAACCCCTTGTCTGACAAGCGGTACCCCAGGAATTCCACCTCCTTGGTATGAAACTGACACTTCTCCAGTTTCACCCACAGTCTGTTGGCTTGCAGCCTGCTCAACACTTCTCTGACGTCTCTCACATGTTGCTCCTCATTCTCCGAATACACCAACACGTCATCTAAGAAGGCCACGCAATTCTTGTAGAGCAAAGGCCCCAGTACGTGGTTCATGAAGGCTTGAAAACACGCGGAGCCTGTTTGTAATCCAAAAGGCATAACGAGGTATTCAAATGCCCCCAAAGGGGTGAACATGGTGGTCTTCCATTCATCCCCTTTCCTTATACGTATCAGGTTGTACGCCCCCCTTAGGTCCAGCTTTGTAAAAATCTTTCCTTTTCGCACCCTGGTCAAAATATCATCAATCCTGGGCATAGGAAAAGCCGCCGGCTCTGTCACTGCATTTAGGCGCCGAAAGTCACATACCAGCCTCGGCTTGTCCGTGTTTTTTTTATCCACAAAAAACACTGGGCTACCCCCCGCTGCCTTGGACTCTCTGATGAAGCCTCTCTTCAGGTTCTTGTCAATGAACGCTCGCAACTCCTGCATTTCCCTGTCTGACATGGCATACAACTTGCCTACAGGAAGCTGTGCTCCAGGGAGTAAATTGATCTGGCAATCAAAGGGCCTATGCGGGGGTAGTTGGTCAGCTTCCTTCTCGCTGAACACGTCGCTGAGATCAGCATACTGTGGTGGCACCTTCCCCTTCTCCATTACTTCAGTCCCTGCTAGGGTGGCTTGGGCCCCTGCTGACCCCTTTTCCCCCCTGCAGTGTTCTAAGCAATGTGCTGAACCAAAGGAAACCACTCTTTGATGCCAGCCCACCAGCGGATCATGTAAGGCTAGCCAGCTCATTCCCAAAATAATGGGAGCGCCTCCCAAGGTGGCCACATTAAACGCTATCAGTTCTGTGTGCCTTGCCACCCTCATTATCATTGGGACGGTCTGCAAGCTGACTCCTCCTCCCAACAGTTCCCTGCCATCGATCGTGGTCACCTGCAGGGGGTTGCTTAAAGGGATAGTCTGTATCTGATGTTCAGCAGCAAACTCCTTGCTCATAAAATTGCAGGAGCTGCCTGAGTCCAACAGCGCCTTTATTTTTAGGGGGTGTCCATTTTGCAGCTCTAGCGACACTTCAATCACTAGAGCAGGTCGAGGAGCTTCTGGCACGGGCACTTTCACTGCTCTTTGGCCTGGCTGCAGTGCCCTGACTCTGGCAACCAGGCGTTGGCTTTTACCTGCTCCGTTTCTCCCTGCTCTTCCCCCTCAACTGCTCCCACCATCCCTTGCCATTCCTTCCTCTGGGGGCAGACTCTGGCAAAGTGGCCTGGCTGTTGGCAGAGATAGCATTTCCGGGCTCCCTTTCCCTCCTTCTTCGCCCCCTCACTGGGCTTTGAAACTGCGCGCGCGCGGGCTGTTCCGATTTCCATCGGCTCTGCCGGCGGGAAAGCTGGCTCAGGAATGTCTGGAATGCGTAACTCCTTCCAACGTTCCCCTCTCCCTTCCCGCCTCTCCAAGGCTCTTGCCTCCTGGCGCGCTCCAATGGTCAGCGCAGATTTGGTCAGCTGATCCATAGACACCGCCCTGGGGCTCCTGGCCAGCTCGTCCTTCACAGCTGAAGAAAGACCTTCTTCAAATAGCATCTGAATTGGTGCTGCCGATAAATCCCACCCCAATCTGTGAATCAGCATGGTAAATTCAGTCCAGTACTCACGGACAGATCTGCTTCCCTGCTTGCAAGCCATTAGCTGTCTGCGCACCACCCCTTCCTCAATATCGCTGGAAAACATGATATCCATTGCACGAAAGAATTTCATAGTGTCCTTTAGGATATCGTTGTGCGTTGCCATCAGGGGTCGAACCCAGTCCCGCGCCCCCTTCTCAAGATGCCCAATTACGAAAGCAACTCGCGATTCCTCATCAGGGAACTCATCAAACTGCACATTCAGGGCATATTGCATCTCAGTCCTAAAGGCATGGTAATCCTTGGGGTCCCCCCCAAACTTCTGCACCAATCCTGGTACCTTTCTGGGGAACTGAGTGGTTCTCCCCTTTTTGTCAGCATCCTGAGCCCTTCTCTCCTCGAGCCTCGCCGTCTGCAGCGCAAGTTGGACCTCCAACGCTCGGTATCTTTCTTCCAAGCTTGGACCAGCTCCACCCCCTGCTCCTCCGGCTCCGTCTCCGGCTGGGTCGCTCATGATGCTTTCTCCTGCACAGGCAGCGTACAGAGACTGTCAGACTGCTGTCAGGGGATGATTAGCTGCTTGTGCTTAAAATAGTGCCCCTTCAGAGTTTGTGCGGCCCCACAAACCTCTGTGTGTGACAGAGCTCCTCAGACATGTCTGCTCTAGTCACTAGTAGAGTCTGACAGTGGCTGCCTGCGGAAGCGCTTCCAGCAAAGAAGTTCCTTAACGGAAACGCGTCTCCTGGACTCACGACGTGGCAGCTTCCGGCGAAGCAAGGGTCTCCCTGCAGTTGCTTCTGACACCTCCCCGCTATTTTCGCTGGACGTGTCTCTCACCCCTTTCTCTCCCCTGCTGTTTCCTGCCTGGGCTGCTGCGTCTCTCTCAGCATTACTGAGATCCTCCTCCAGAGACCCCTCGCTCCCCCTCCTTGTCCCTGCTTTAGCTGCTGACTCTCTCCCAGTCTTTGGGAGCCCTACCACCTCCCTTTCCTCTGATGTCAGTTCCCTGACACATCTCCTTTGCCTAGCAAAGCAAAATGCAAGATGGGATGTCATTGTGTTCCAAGGTTTGCCATCCCTGCAAGCAGCAGCTAGTGAAGTCGGGCAGGGAAGTTCAGAGGGTTGTGGTGCCAGACCATCCGTTTTGTTTTACTGCTGTACACATGACAGGGAAGGGGGAATGGTGGGGCCGGTGTATTTGGTGATACCCATATACTGTAGCTCCAATAACATCTGGTTCTGGTCATCGTTATCAATGCAAATTTGAAAAGATCCTGTTTTAATTACTGTGTACTAATTGAATTGCATATTTTATTTGTGGATGTCTATATTTTAATGTTTTGATGGGTTTATTTTATTCCGTTATTTTAATTCTGGGTGTCTATATTAATGCTGATGTAGTAGCCTTCCAAGTGGTTTACAAGTATAGAACCCTATGTTAGCATTCAGCAGTATATGAAATAATAAATATAATAATAATCATTCAGTGGCCAAAAATACTAAAGAAGGAGAAGGAAATTTAAAGATTCAGAATTCTTTTGTTCTCTCCCCTTGTCCCAAGATGTGATCAGTGCTGAGTACTGTGATAGTGATAATGACTGTTAGTGAATGGGAGGAGAGGTGGGGGTCATTTGGGGTGAGTCCAGCACCTGCTTCCCTCTTCTGGGGCTCTAACATGTCCACTTGCTTAGTTGCAGAAGACAATAGGGAAGCTTTTTTAGTTTGCACATCTCTGTGTGAAGCAGACCCACTAGAATGTGGCAATAAAAAAAATATGATGTGAGGTTTTACCCATTAAACCAGTGTGGGGGCATCCCTGGCTACATTTTCCTGTTCTGTACATGTAGATGACACCAATGTTGGCCTCAGTGGGAAGCTGACTCACATGGGTAGCAATTGTGTAGAGCTTTGAGATGGATTCATGATTCAGATACATTTCAAATAACAACAGCAACAATATTCTCCAATTTACAGGTTTCAAGTATTCAGTTAGAGTTATTAGTATGTTTTTTTTAAGTATTGCTTGCTGACTCTTGACATCTGAAAGGAAAAGAAACTTTCTTAACTTGTGAAATGTACTATGAACAAAATGATTAGTTGCAATACCACCACCACATCCTTCATTGAATGTAGAGTAATCACATAGCTTACCCTGAGACATCTATGAGATATTGGGTGCAATCCTTGTATTCTGTCTTTATTATTTTTGCCATTGATTTTAAGTGGGATATAGGCTATACTTACTATGATTTGCTAAAGTACTCTGTTTTAAATTATGCACATTTTAAATATAACATGGATCACATAATCCATTTGCTTCATTTTTAGGAACTGCCAGCACAAGAAACGATTGAAGATCTGAAAGGTACCTTATAGATAATGTTTGTTACTATTGTTAAAAGTGTTTCACCCCAAAAACTGTACACCTCAGAGTTTAGAGCATGTTCCTAAAATAAATGGTGGCAGTGAACTTTATATAACTTGTAAATGTTTACTATTTATACTTTGTTTTAGAGCGCATGTTCATGCCCCACTGAAAGCAATAGGACTTAGAGGCTTAGTTGTGTACTGCCCCATTGATTCTAGTGGGGATTTTCTGGACTGCCTAGTGTGACGGAACTTCACATGTGTTTGGGTCCCTTCTTATTAGGAGTAATGCTTCTGGAAGACCAGCCCGCCCTACCGGTTTCATCTACCTCGCCCTGTGTCAAAGCAGATATTCTGTCTGCTTCTATGGCACTTATGTCAAGTTCTACCACATCAGCAATAGTGGCGAAGCCAAATGCCATGGAGACATTTATCAGCGCTGCAACCAGTGAAAAGGATGAGAAGGTGCAGCTTTCTAGTTACAGTGCAGTGGAGGATACGCCTCTTGATAAAGGTGTGGTTAAGAAATTGCCAAATCTTTCCTTGTCCCAGTATGACATTATAAAAGCTGGCATTTCCTTTGAGTCCTGGAGCACTGATAATTCAGTCATCATTTCTGAGCATCTAAGCAACCCAAAGTGTTTCCGGAGAGAAAAAGTGCTGGATGCGTCTGCTCAAGACATCACTACCACTAGTTGCCTGCAATGTAATACCGTGGCAGCCAAGGGAGTGGATGGACCTCTGGAAAGTTCCTACCTTGATGACATGAAGGTTCACCTTGACGATTCGGAGAGTGAGGTAGCTGTTGCTCTCATTGACAACTCTCTCTCTGGAGATCCGCTTACACTACATGAACCGATTAAAATTGTGATCACCATGAGTAGCACCCAGAACTCAACCACCGACCTGGATGGCTCGCGCCATTTGCAAGTTTTGGGGGCTGAAATTGGATCCAGCTCAGATCCAGAGTCTGGTGTTGTCATGGCAGACCAGCACAGTAAGCAAAGCAGTGAAATGATGAGAATCCCCGTCATCACCTTTGAACTGTCTGATGACAGCGGAGGCCAGGCTTATCAAGAAGCGAGCGAAAGTTTGAGAACGCCAGACAATTTAAACGTAGATGCCTCATCCAACCAGTGTTCGGGCTATGAATCTGGCGAACAGGACAATAATGCAAAAGAGGACGGTGACAACCCAATGGATAATCACGAAGAAACAAGCACTTGCCCGGAGAATGCCTCTGAGAACGTAGAAGTCCTGACTTTACATCCCAAAGAAGGGCAGCAGAATTTGGGCGTACCCTCTTACAAAGCAGCTCACGAGAAAAGGCATGCTCGCGTGCTCAGTGTGGACAGCGGGACTGATGTTTTTTTAAGTAAGAATTCCTCGGAGACAGTCAGTGATAAAGAGAAGCTTTTGCCAACCTCTAAATCTGACCTGGAAGCTAAAGAAGGACAGATGCCAAATGAATCTAATTTCTTGGAATTCGTCTCGCTGCTGGAATCCATTAACACCTCAAAGGCAACCGCGTCTGATGGCAAACCAGAGACTGCAAAAGATAAGCGGATAACTGGAGGTATGCTGCATGCTTTCAAAATTATGAGCCATCTCTGCACTTAAGGCATTTCTGAGCACTTGCATTAAGAGCAACTTGCCAGTCAAGGGGTGGTAGCAGATAGCAATATATAGTCCAGAATGTAAAGTGTGGTGTTTTTTAAAGCTGAAAATGGAGTACCATATGCTGTTGTGTGCCGTACAGAAGATTCTTAAACCACATACGAATGAGTTACACACAGAAATCCTCAGTTTGTGTAATTGATGTTTTCATTGCATGTTATGATTTGTGTTGGATATTTTACAGTTATATGTAAACTGTTTTGAGGTCCCCTGTGGTGGAAATAGATGTACAAAATCTCTGAAACACTACATGAAATAGACAGTGCAACCCTGTGCTGCTTTGTCTAGCCACAGCCAGAGAAGTGTGTTAGCTAGTACCTTGGATTAGCTCCTATACCACAGTGTCTCCTTGTACTGGAACTTGTGCTGTGATTGTTCTGAAGTCAGCCCCACTAAGCCCTGAATAAATACGCTGACATTCACGGTGTAAGTGAAATTCAAAAAGCAAAAAAAATGAGGGGGATGTTTATTTACGTTAGCGTTGCCTACAGGTTCTAATCATGAGTCATTTTGCCACTGACACAAATTCATGGAAGCATGAAGGAAAATATGGCAGGTGATTTTAACCCCTTATTTATATATATATTATTATTATTACATCACTACCTATGTACATGGTGCTATATAGAATTTTATAAGCCAGGATTGGGGGCCTTTTTTTTTCTTTCAAAAGCCATGTTACTTTTCTCTTTCTCTCGGGCACCCGATTTCCCAACTGTTTTTCTCCCTCCTTCCCATTCACATGAAACTAATCTGAGGGTCACAGGTAACTCACCTGACATAAACAGATCCTTGCCCCAACCTGTTCTGAATACCATATGACTTTGAAAAATTGTCTGCCAGACTGTAGTTGTTTTCGTAGTTTGGGTGTCTCACTCCTCATCAAAAATACTCTTGCTCTCTCAAAAAGAGAAAGCATGAAAACAACACATTTCCAGTGTCTTATATAAGTAGCCTTTCTATTTTTTAGATGGCTGCACAACAGAGAAAAAGGAAGAAACTCCAGAAATGGATAAAAACAGTGCACATGGATCTTCAAAGCAGGATAAGCCAGAGATGCAAACTCAAGACTCTGGTAGTATTAATCCAACTGCCCCAGAGCCTATCAAGTTCACTGCTCAGTAAGAAGTTTCTTCTCCTCATTGACTGTGTCTGAAATGATTCATATCAGTTGCTTACAGCGAGAATAATTAATTTCAGTGTCTCTTTTTGCTTTTGTGCCTAGTTACCAGAGCACCAGGCAAAGGCAGATCATTTACCGGGTTACTTCACAGCAAGATAGTTCCCTCTTGCAAGTCATAAGTGGGCCTGAGGCTTCTATGCAAGAAGAGATGTCTGTGGATGCAATGCATGTCTTCATAGATGAAAATGGTAAGCTCCGTAGAGAACTTAGGAGAAAGGGAGAGGTGTCTATGAATAAGGTTGCTTTATTTTTTTACAAGATGCATTCAATATTTATTGGATTGTAGGATAGTTATATAAGTACCTGGGCATGAGATCCACAGCCTTGTATACAGAAGGGATTCATACTCTGGGTGGATCACTTAGGTCACTGTATTCATAAGCCCCAAACATACACACAGACTCACTAAGCCAAGTGGATTCTAGAACTTGGGTCTTGTCCACACTGGAGTTTCCCAAGAGGGAATATCTACTGGTATGAATGGGAAAGACAGAAGTTGCTTCTCATATGCTATTTAAATGCAGGCAGGTGTGGGCATTCTAATTCAAATTGGGGGAAGGAAATGAATTAACAGCTGTATAACACTGAAATGTTGACAAAGGCTCACTGCAAGTGGATTCCAGAGCTTCATTGACTTCGGTGGTTTCCCGGCCAAAGTCTAGATGAATTAGGGAGTAGCAGATTGAATAGAGCATCAAGGCATCACTCCTGCTTCTTCACCACAGCAGAGACCCCCTTCCTTTTCCTCAGAACCTATAATGTCTATTGGAGTGGACAGAAGGTAGATGAGGATCTTCTGGTAGATCTCTGGATTTGAAGTACACAAGCAAAGATTTCTGTTTAATAATAACAACCACAAAATTACCGTATTTTTTGCACCATAACACTCACTTTTTTCCTCCTAAAAAGTAAGGGGAAATGTCTGTGCGTGTTATGGAGGGAATGCCCACGGGTGGCATGCCTACGGATTTCCCTCCTCTAAAAACTATGTGCGTGTTATGGTTGGGTGCGTGTTATAGAGCGAAAAATGTGGTACTTTCCTCCATCCTCCTCAATAATACTGCTAAAATGAGGAAAGTGAAGTGGGAAAGGATCGTGAACCTCCATTTTGTTCTGGTCCTCCAAACAAATTCTGGGAATAATTTATTGGATGTGTATATCTTTTTCACCTGGCTATGGTTACTGGATCTTAGTAACAAAATAGATTCCACAAGCCTGAAATTCCCCCCCCCCATAAATAAAATGGGAGGAAGCTGAGTAGTGGGCAGCTGTGGCATGACTTGCGTCAAAGCATGCTTGCAGCCCAGAGTGTTTAAAAGACTGCTGCAGCCGTGGGTCATTGTAATGAAATTCCACCTTAAAGGAGTGTACAGGTCACTGGCAAAGATACCTTAGGGCAAGATCAGTGCTTCCAGCAGGAGGATTGATCCACATGTTCCCTTCCAGTTCTCTTATTTTACAGTCTTAAAATTCAGTGTGTGAACAAATAATTACACCACTGAACTGACGGTGGCTTCTTCTTTTTTTAAAGGAGAAATTAGATCCTGTTACTTAAAGGCTGGCAGTCAAAAAGAAGGAAATATGCAAAATCCAGCACCCAACTATGATTGTATTTCTCATGCTCAGTAAGTAAACTCTTCTATTAGAATGTATTAAGCTGTTCCTTTTCACATTCCCAGGGGTTGTGAAAGAATTATGCAGTGAACAAAAAGGCAAATCTGCTTTTTAAAGCCATAGCATTTTACCCCGTATTTTTATGGTATTTTATGATTAATTGTGCTTACATGTATTGCTGTGCAGGGCCTTGACATTTTATATGAGTGGGAGGTTTATACAAATTATTATTTATAAATAAATAAATAAAATAAAATAAAATAAAATAAAATAAAATAAAATAAATAAAATAAAATAAAATAAAATAAAAATGCCCTCAGGGCATTTTATGAAAACCTTAATAAAAGATAGTTCCTGTTCTCAAGATTATAATCTAAAAGACATTGAACAGAAGGGAAAGGGTTTGGGAGAAGAAGGAGAAAAGCAAGCCCAGGCACTTGTTATTTTTGGTTTGTGGTACAGTGGTACCTCTGCTTATGAGCACCTCTGGTTACGTATCCTTTGGGATATGCATGCGGCAAGAAGTGCTCTACCGCGCCGCACACATGTGCAGAACAGGCACCTCCAGTTGCGAAAACCTCGGGATCCTACTGGAGCTCCGGAACAGATCCCATCCGCAACCAGAGGTACCACTGTATTGTATATATAGGAGGAGTAAAAAAAGAAAGAAAGAACTGCATTTCACGATAAAGGTATATTCCAGTAGCTGTTTTCAGTTTTGCAGAGAGCCAGTGTGGTGTAGTGGTTAAGAGCAGTAGACTCATAATCTGGTGAACCGGGTTCGCGTCTCCGCTCCTCCACATGCAGCTGCTGGGTGACCTTGGGCCAGTCACACTTCTCTGAAGTCTCTCAGCCCCACTCACCTCACAGAGTGTTTGTTGTGGGGGAGGAAGGGAAAGGAGAATGTTAGCCGCTTTGAGACTCCTGAAGGGGAGTGAAAGGTGGGATATCAAGTCCAAACTCTTCCTCTTCTTCTTCTTCTATATTGGGAATATCATTTTTAGGAAATGAATGTAGAACATGGGGAGCCACATTACACCAAAGCAGGCAATTGGTCTGTCACTCTCAATACTGTCTATATTGTAGCCTATGTTTCCTGGGAAAATGGATGAATAGTTAAACCAACTTTAACAAAGTAGACTTAAAACATGACTGTTTAAAGTGGTATGTTTGGATTTTTGAAACTTTCCCAAAAGAAGCTCAACAACTTTCTTTGCCCGATTCCCACCCCCCAAAAGAAAATATGGCAACCCTACAGAGTATTTGGATCCTCAGTGATAATAATGTCTCCTCATCAGCACACATGGTTTATTCAGTTATATATGTTAAATGCCTTTTCTATTCATATTGACTGAGAGAGGAGGGATGGGTCTTGCAGCATTTATTGTATGGAGGAATTGCAGGGCAAAAGAACCTGTTTCATAAGAACGTGAGAAGAGTCTTGCTGGGTCAAACCAAAGGCCTCCTTAGTATAGCTTCCTGTTCTTGCAATGATCAACCAGATGTCTATGGGAAGCCAAGAAGTAGGACATGGACACAGCAACTCTCTCCCAACTCATGTTCCTCAGCAATTGGTATTCAGAGGCATATTGCCTCTGACTGTGATGTGGTTATGTAGGAAGATTTTCCACCAGCCTCTGCTCTGATAATTGGCTGGAGAAAATAATGCAGATTAGGTATATGAATTGAACAGCACCATCTTGTGTTTCCATAAATAATTATGCTCCTGCCAGTTCCTCACTCTTTTATTTGTTACACCCTCTTGATTTTCACCTGTCATTACAGGATGAAAATGACATATTTCAGGGCTATTTCTAGTTCCCTCAGTCTAGACAGAAGACATGTGGCCTCCTTGCTTACTTCCATGCAGGGCTGGCCTTACATTTGTACCAGGCCACGCATAGACTGGGGTTGTGGCCACGCAAGCCAGAGGGAGGAAAAACTACTTTTATGATGGGACTGTTTAACTTCGCAAAAAATATATATTCTGCTGGCTTTATGTGTATGTCTGCCAGAAGTGAGAAAACTTGAGGCTGCTTTTCTGTCATGTTTGTATTCTGCCTTCCCTTGAAAGCAACTCAGGGTTGTGTAACTGTTATAGGGTGACTATTAAGATGCTGCTGTTATTGTCATTACTACTACATAATGATTTATTTCTATGCTGCCCTTCCTCCCTGGGAGCCTGCAGCAGCCAACAAGATGGAAAAATGCCTTGCATACAGTAATAAACAACATCCTAAACTACATAAATATATGAAATATTTAAAATCAGAAAAACATACAAAAGTGATACCAAACTGTTGAAATCCCCACCAACGTTCATGTCTCCATAGGCCAGGCAAACAACAAGTATTCACATTGTTAATTTGTGCAAACACTCATTTACTCATTGGGTAAATCAGATGAAAAGCCATTATTTAAATTGCAGGGGCAGCACATTCTGTTTTGTCATGTGACGTGAAACTGCCCTGCCGCTGCTGCTACCGCCCCCCCCCAGCTACGTGCTCCCTCCTACTCTGCCACTGCTGCACACCAAGCCACATCCACCACTAGTGGATTGGTGCCATATTCAGACAAGACCTTGCTAATTTTGGGTGAGATCTCATGGGGCAGGGCACTCACAGGCATGCAGCCTAGGGGGCTTCTGCCTCACCTTGCCTAATGGCTGGGCCGGCTCTGGTGAAATGCTCGCATAGCAGCTCAAAGTGGATGAGGATTTTCATTTGGATCAAGGGGTGTTCTGGTAGAAAAAACTTGTCAAAGGTCATAAAAAGTCAGTGTGATTATAACGGAAGAGGATAGAATGTTGTGCCATTACTTTCACTGCTTTTCAGTCTAACCTACCTCATTTTGTTGTCGTGAGGACAAAATGAGATAATCTTATGCATGCCATCCTGTCTCCTTGGAAAGAGGATGGCATACAAATGGGAGATAGCCGCAGCCATCTTGTCATTCTGTCTCCTGCTACCACAGCGGCCACATAGATGCATCTGATAATTCACAAGCAGGTCACAATGGACGCAGCTATTCTATGTTGTCGATCGGTGATATATGATAATCTGCTGGTGCTGCCTCTGACAGTGACAGCAATTGTACTTGAGCTTTCTTTACCAGGCAGACCTCCCAGTCTCTTCTTTTTTGCACACTTGCAGTCCTTACTTTGACTGGCCTTGTGACAACTTTATAATGTAAATTTCCCCATCATGCAGAGAGAATTCATTTGAAAGCCTCGTGATTAATTTGTCGTGTTTGTTTTGAGGGCACGTTACTCTTTCCGGTAGAAGTCAAAGCCTACAGGCTACAAAGAATTAATTGCTGCAAAGAGAGATTCTCTGCAAGTGGCTAGGAGGAAGGTTAATTTTAAAACACTCTGCTAAAGCAAGTTCTTAAATACTGCAAAATACAAGTGTGTCTGGCCTCAGGCATGTGGAAGAGTTTCAGTCTAGTTGCTCTGTGCACTTGATTTGGATTCATTCCCCAAAGTAACTAGCTGCAGAATGCTCTGTACTGTACAAAGGCATCTGTCTGAATACCTTAACGGTATCAGAGATCTCCTGGGCAATTACATCCATATCTGACAGTTTTCAACATCACAATGCTCTCCAAACTCTCTGCAAATGTACTCTGCACTCCAGGCTTTTTTGCTGGAACAGAAGCAGACATTATTGTAAAGTTCTTTAGCACTGAATGGCATCAAAAAAGCAGGCTTCGTTTCTCCCCAGCTACCAAGGTGATTTTAAATGACAGGGACATCCTTCAATTCTAGCAGTAAGCCGCCGATCCTTATTACTGATGCAGAGCGGATGCTGGCATTTGACAGGTTTCCACTGCTACGCAGCCACACACATTTTCACCAATACACAGTGAAACTCTGTGGGATTATGGGACATGGAGGTTTAATTATTAATGGCCAGCTAGGTGCCTCCAGGAGACGTTCATTCACTGCATTTTTATTCTTAAAATACACTTCTACACCGCAATCCAATGCAGATACATTTCACTAATTTAATCAGGGTTTATTCCCAAAAAACCATATACCGAATTATAGCTTCAGTACCTTTGACTGTTGCTTAAAATGTCTGTTCCTATGATGTAAAAAAAAGCTAAAGGACCCCTGGATGGTTAAGTCCAGTCAAAGGCAACTATGGGGTTGTGACGCTCATCTTGCTTCAGTCTGAGGGAGCCGGAGTTTGTCCACAGCAGTTTTTCCGGGTCATGTGGCCAGCAGGACTAAATCACTTCTGGTGCAACGGGACACCGAAACCAGAACAGCGCACGGAAATGCCATTTGCCTTCCCATCGGAGTATCTATTTATCTACTTGCATTTCGTGCTTTCAAACTGCTAGGTTGGCAGGAGCAGGGACCGAGCAATGGGAGCTCACCCTGTTGCGTGGATTTGAACCAGTGATCTTCTGATCAGCAAAGCCCAAGGGGCTGTGGTCTAAACCATCTTTTCCTACGATGTATCTGATCGAAAACTAGAGAGGAAGTAGGTGGAGCACATACAGCTCTGGGAGAGCAGGGACCACACATCTATCTCCAGTGTCGAGAAACTTTCCATGCACACAAAGGAGATGCTTGCTCAGTATGTTTCCTGCATTTGAAACAAATGGGGAAGGTACTGTGTCATTCTTTGTGTTTACTGGAACTGGAATTACAAATGGGCCAGAAGAGAACCCGGCCTAGCTTTCCACTTGATTTGTGGACATGACCAGCCAACATCTTAGCCCTGCTCAGATCTGTAGATCTAGTTGCTTTTAAAGACACAGTAGATGTTGCTGGGCTTTTTTTTTATTTTAAAAAAACACAAACTAGCAACCCTAACTATAACTGCTGTTTTTTAATAGATACCCTCTAGACACAGAAAACTCATGTCATTGGTTGTGCTACAAACGAGTCCTCAGTGAAAGTTCAGCATAGAAAACTGGCTTATACCAAGTGACAGCAGTGTTTCATCTTTTCCAGCAGCTCTCCAGGGTTCCAAACAGGAATCTTTTCCCATCCTTACCTGGAGAATCCAGGGATTGAACCTTCTGCATTCAAGCACGTGTACCAGCCCAGAGCTACATCATGATGAAATCTAAGCTGTGACATAAGACTATTTTATGTTGGATATCTCCTTATGTTGTAGGAAAGCTCCTTTTAGGCTTAGCATTTAAAGCTTCAGAGCTCTTCTAGAAACTCTTTCATTATTACTATGATAAACAGCCAGTTTTTCTTCCTCATTTGTGATCAGCCAGACTTCCTTTCTGGCTTAGTACTTTCATGTGTCTCTTAGTATGGAAGTAAAAAATTCAGACAGCATTTATTCAAAAGTAATTGCTTAGAAATGATAAAGTAAAAAGAGTCTCCTTTCTGTAGTTAGTCTACCATGCCAAGATGATTTGAACTGTATCCATTCTCTTCCCCTGCCCCTATGCAAATCAAAAAACATATAATATATCCTATGTGGGATGTTCGGAGAAGGAGAAAAATGTTGCAGTTAGGTTTCATTGGCACTTGTTAATGTACTCAACAGCTGGCAATTTAGATCATGCCATAGAAGTCTACAGAAAAGAAAGAAAAGGAATGGGGGGAGCATTGCCACATGGTGGCAGCAAATGTCTTTCAAGGAGCGACTATCTCTGTAGTGATCTAAACTCAGGTGCATCATTTAGATTAGAAGGTCATAAGGGAGGGACATCAATCTTCTGAAGAAACAGGAGGGGTCTCTCGAGAAAACAGAATGGCAAGAATTGTTATCATCTTCCTAATCTTCATCTATCTTCTGAAGTATTTTTCAGAGAGTGCTAGCAAAGGTGATTGATATTATTTGGGGTGCAATCCTGAACAATTGCAGTTAACAAAGATACGATTTAACAGCACTTGGAGATACGTGTGTCTGTATATATAAAATTTATTTACACCCCACCTTTTCCCCTAAAAAGACTCAGATAAAAATAAGAACTGTTAAAAACATAGGGAAAACAATCATTAAATTAAAACTGCACACAATTCTCACTATCCAAACTTTTGTCATATGAAAATTCAAACACAACGAATTAGTCCACAAACCTTGCTGTACACACTGCAGATGCAGATATCCAAACAGCTGGACCTGCAATTAGTACTGTTAACAAATAAGCAGCCTTAACCAAGCCTTACTGTTTTGTGTGGGGAGAGATAAGATAAATAAGAGAGCATTTTTTCCTTCCTTGTTTGCCATCTGCAGAGTTTCAGGGGTTTTCCCTGGGTTTCCCCAGGTTTTTTCATCATTTTATGGTCCAAATCCCATGACTATAAATGCATTAGAAATTAGAATAAGTGACTTGTTATGGGAATGTTCGCCAAATGATTTGCTGAGAACGCGTTGTGTATAGATAGTAAGATCTGTGTTTGTATACATATTTTTAAAAATCTATAAAAATCATAGCAGGCATATGCAGGTCCTGTCTTAAAAGAGGCATCTCCCCACAAGATGGGATACCTCATTTCAGATGATGGATGCCACCCTCAGCTTTTATATGTTTCTATTTAAAATGGTTGTTGTTGTTGTTGTTGTTATATCTGCTGTCCAATTAATCTGGGATCGGCACCTTTTAAAATCAATCCAAACACTTTAAAAAAATCAATTGAGTGAACGGACTAGTTCACTAAAGATTGGCTTCATGGTCTTGTGCAACAAGTGTCAACAGCACATTATTTTTACATTACTAACTGAATTATTAACTAAGCAGGTTTTTAGCTGGCAGGACAGTCCAGTGCATGTCTGCTCAGAAGGAAGTCACATTGAATTCATTGGGGCTTAACTCTCAGCTAAGTTTGCAGCCTGAATGCTGAAAATTCCATGTTCCTGTTCCATTTGCAGCCTAATTAAGAGTTGGTAGAGATTTCTAGTACCCTCCTGCATATGGTTTCTTGGAATTAAGCCACATTGGTGCTTTAGACCCTAGCAAGTGTGTTTTGAATGGTAGCCTTAAAAAATTGTTTCTCCATTTCAGTAGAATGCCTTGTGCATGCTGCTTTTTTTCCTGTGTCTGAGGCCCTCAGTACTTGGATTAAAATACCAGTTGACACAGGTTTAGTTGTTTTGGTTCAAGCTACGTTCCCGGAAGGAACAGGATTTCCTGTGTACTGGTTATGGATACTCATGATGTACCTATAATGCAACAGGTGCACTAGATTGCTTTCCTTACCAAAATTAAGCTATGTACAAAATCACACCGTAAATGAATTAATTTCTAGAGTGTCAGTAGAGGGCACTGTATACCTTTTGCATAGGTCATGCATACATAACATGCCTGTCAAGTAGATTGGTAGTTGCTAATTTACCTTTCGAAATGCATTCATTATTCCATTGCAGATATTAATTGTCTGTGGTAGCTATTTACATAACACAGAAGATTTTTAGAAATATCAAACCTCTTTTTCAAGATCCTACATTTATGGTGTTATTTTTTGGGGTGCATTTTTTACTTACTATTTTATTATATATTTATATTTTAAATACTTATAAAACACTAACACAGTGTCTAGACTTCTTATTGTTTATGCACTGTAATCTGAGGTGGCACTTTAAAAATTAAAGTCAAGTGTGTGAATATTATAGCATTTGGGCTGAAGTGGCTTTAAACAACACAGGAGTGAAAAAAAGGAACATGCCAAAGCTAAGTTGAGCAAGAAAAGAAGCAGAGGGAATGTGGCGCACCTCCATGATAGAGAATGTGCCTGGTGGATTGGGCATTCAGTGATTAGCAGAAACACATTCACCAAGTGGAGATCGAAAGGTAAAGGGTAAAGGGACCGCTGACCATTAGGTCCAGTTGTGGCCGACTCTGGGGTTGCGGCACTCATCTCGCTTTATTGGCTGAGGGAGCCGGCGTACAGCTTCCAGGTCATGTGGCCAGCATAACTAAGCCGCTTCTGGCGAACCAGAGCAGTGCACAGAAACAGCGTTTTACCTTCCCGCCGGAGCGGTACCTATTTATCTACTTGCACTTTGATGTGCTTTCAAACTGCTAGGTTGGCAGGAGCAGGGACCGAACAACGGGAGCTCAACCCATCACGGGGATTCAAACCGCCGACCTTCTGATTGGCAAGTCCTAGGCTCTGTGGTTTAACCCACAGCGCCACCCGCGTCCCAAGTGGAGTTCTAGTGCAAGTTAAAGATTAATGTCATGGATGGGGTGGATGCAGAGGAGCGGCTGGAGGCACCAGCCAAGGAACCCCCAAAGGAACTGCCAGAGATTGAAGGGTCTGAGCCAGGGTGGGATGACAATGAGTGGTCAGAGGTGGAAGGAGCAGACTGTCGGTGGTGGAAGCTGAAGAGGTAGCAGAGTTTAGTGAACAGGAAGAGAATATGGCAGAGCACCGTTCAGATGCCAAGACAGAAGCGGGGACTGGAGAGGAGTGAGGCCAGGAGGCAGAGAGGCTGGTTGCGGAAGATGCAGTCTCCCTCTCCTGCTGTGACCAGCTCTCCTCCTCCCAGCCTCCTAGAACACGCAGAAAAATGAAATGGGCAGAGCAGAGAAGGCTGAGTGCGCAGGCACAGCCTGAGATTGCATGGGAAATGTTATGTATTCAGTGGTCTGTTTGCCTGAGCTTGAGTCTGGACTAAGGATTTTGAGCTCCTGTGTTCTGATTTGAAACATGATGTCCAATCACAGAACATTTCAGGATTTGGGCCTCTGCCATTGGCCCTTAAACTCTGAGTCGTGATTCGCAGCTTGGAAGTTTAGACAGCCAGTCACTTTGGGAGTGGGAGTGGCCCAGGCCTTCAGGAATGTATATAAGCAGTTGCTTTGCCCCATTGTCCAGTTCTGTTAGTTCATTAAAGGTTCTTGCTGTTATCACTGTATCTTGCCTTGTAGCAACCCACCTACAGTTCAGGAAAGACCCTGGAGATAAGGAGTGGGCACTGGGAAGGTGTCCTCACAATTGCTTCATCAAGGCAAAACTTCCTCGAAAGAGTTGCTGATGTCACTAGGCTGCATCTTAAATCCCTCCTCAGTTGGTTCCTTATGGCTCAGGTTCATGGCTTGTATCCACCAGAAGCCATACATTCGGTACTGTGGGCCTAATTCTGTATAACTCTGCCCCAGCTGAGATCATACAGGCCCGCCTTCCTGTTGAACTTCAGACCTTTCTGTGATTAATTTAATTGATTTAATCCACTGTGTGCTCTTTGTAATCTCACTGTACAATGCTTAGAAGCTCTGGTGATTAAGTGGTATATATATAGCTGGAATAAAATAAGCAAAATATATTCACCTCTGCAAAGAAAGCATTCCCCATTATTTATGACTACTGCATTGCCGTCATCCTTGTATATAAAGCCTCTCTAAACTATCTCTCTAGCTGAGGTTTCCTATCCTTGCAAAATGCTACTTCCAGACAGTGACCTCTAAGGTACTGAGTGGCCTAGGTTTTAATCGCTCTGCAGAAACTGGGGTGAGGTTTCATAAAACCATTTGGGGAGCTGCAGGTTGTACAAACACTCCCTCAATCTCCATAGTCTTTTCAGTGCCTTAATGGGGCACTCACTAAAAATTAATTCTAGTCCTTTATCTCCTTTTGTGCGCAGTGAAACCCATTTCAGCTCCTCTAGTACAACTACCTCAGAGAGCCAAGAAGCATCTTCTGATCATGGGCCAAGTGCGTTGCAACAGCAGCTGCTACTGATGGTGGCGCGAAGAACCCTTTCCGAAACCCAACGGGTACCGTGTAATATCTCAGTTCCTAACACTTCGTATAAATATGTCCCAGGGAAGGAGATTTCTTTTAAATGGGCCTTTTCTGTTATTGCTGGGATTAGGGTGACTTGTTTAATAATCCTGTAAATATTGATGTACATACTTGACAGTTATTTCAGGATATTTGACTACTTTTGCATGCTTGTTCGGAAAAGATCCCATAAATACTCCCAGCAGGGAAGGAAGGCATTCCTTACTGATGGGGTCAGAGCGAACCTTTTCTGGAAACCCCCACTCTTGCTGATTGTCTGGATCAGGCTGATTATGTATTCATTGTATTAATATATTCATTTATTGTTCATTATCTCTTTAGTTAATCTCCTGATGAAGAGCTGTTTTGTCTTGAAATGTGTACGGAGGGTTTGCCTTTGTGTAGGATACACTGAAGTGCATTTATAGGTGAAGCTTTTGTGGGTTTTTGGTTCAAGGTTTGGCAAATCTGATAGAACTATTGCTTCTGTAGGATAGCTTTTGGGATGACGGCTGTGTGAGTATAGGTGGGGAAATCTTATACGGTCGTACCTTTGTTTTCGAACAGAATGAGTTCCGGAAGTCCATTTGACTTCCAAAATGTTCGGAAACCAAGGCGCAGCTTCCAATTGGCTTCCGATTGTGCAGGCGTGCCAAAAACAACAGTGGAAGCTGCGTTGGATGTTTGGCTTCCCAAAAAATGTTTGAAAAACGGAACACTCAATTCCAGGTTTTGATCATTTGGCAGCCGAAATGTACGAGTACCAAGGCATTAGACAACCAAGGTACGACTGTATATGTATGCGTGTATACACACACATATTCCTGTGCTTCCTGGGGGTGGTATGCATCTGTTGGGGCTCTTGCACTTGGATCAGGAGTTTGATGGCCTGGGCCAACTGCCTAACCAAGTGGGCTACATTTACAGATAGGTAGCCGTGTTGGTCTGCCATAGTCAAAATAAAAAAATTCCTTCCAGTAGCACCTTAAAGACCAACTAAGTTAGTTCTTGGTATGAGCTTTCGTGTGCATGCACACTGTGGGTATCTGAAGAAGTGTGCATGCACACGAAAGCTCATACCAAGAACTAACTTAGTTGGTCTTTAAGGTGCTACTGGAAGGATTTTTTTTTATTTTGACAAGTGGGCTACAGTGGAGGCTGGAATATTGGGGCAAATGGAGCACTTCTTCACCAGCTCCAGTCTGCCCTCGGTCAGCCCCTACCTTCCTGATTTCTCACTTGCAACAAGTCCAGGGGGTGGCCCTACCTGACAGATTCCTCTTCCCTAGTCTCAGCAAGGAGGAGGATGGGGACAAAAGTAGAATTAGTTGGCTCTACTGGCCATTGGCTCCAGTTCCACTTCCTGTGCCATTGTTTATGAAGCCAAAATGCCACCATCCATGCACATGATGCAGGTATCAGCAGACTTGTGGGAACTTCAAGGTCTGCAAAACCTTTGGAGGTGGGGAAACTCCTAAGGGGAGCAACAACAGGGAGAATCCACACTGTGGCATTTTCTTGCAGTTCCTACTAGTAAATAGTAAAAATTTGGCTTTCTGCCCTTGCCCATGTTGCCTCATGGTAGCAAGTATGGGCATGCAGAAAGTTTTCATTTAATTACTTCATGTGTTTTAATTCAGTTCAGCTTTTTTTTTGGTTATAACTATAGGTCATCACAAATATAAAAAAGGGGAGATCTCCATTAATTAATCAATGAGATGAGAAGTAAAACAACAAAAAAAGACTCCATTTTACTTCAATGCATGCATTTCTCTTCTTCTTTTTTGGCGATCACTCATAGCCGGGTAACATTTTCTTCCATGAACACAGTCTTAAAAGTGAGTCCATAAGTGACTGTGGAAGCCAATTCCACACGTCCTTCCACAGTGGGGACATAGGTTTCCGGTTGGGAGTTGATCACGGTGTGGGTTTGCCAAACGTGCCTTTCTCTTAGCACATTTCTCCCTTTCATCTTGAGTTCAAGCATCTTCAAAGTCCATGGCACCTTTGGTAAAGGCTGTTCTCCAATTGGAGCACTCGCAAGCCAGTGTTTCCCAGTTGTCGGTGTTTATATTACATTTTTTTAGATTTGCCTTGAGAGAGTCTTTGAACCTCTTTTGTTGACCACCAGCATTACGCTTTCCATTTTAAGTTCGGAGTAAACATGACTCCACATTTTGTTGCAGTTCCCATAAGTAAATAGTAAAAATTTCACCCTAACATGGGGTTTCTATGCATAAGAGACATTATTACATGTTGATTTTTTTAAATTAGACCATATGCTTCAGATTGGCCAGAAACCTTCCAAAATCTGGCCAGAATAATCCTCATATAGGAGAAGGGGAGTTTTTCTTCACTAACTGATGGAGAAAGTTATTTTTCATCTTTCACATAAAGAACAATGTTGTTGACATTTTTTAAAAAAATAAAAAGGAAGTCAGAGCATATCCTTGCTTCCCCCTCCTATCAGCTGAAATAAATCCACTAAGAGCCCTTTACAAAGATAGTTTTCCCTTCGGGGAGGTGTTAGAACAAAGCATAGAAAAGAATCAGAAGGCATTGGTCAATATTGGTGCTGGATAGCTTGAGCCACAACAATGGTTTCAGAAGCAGCTTTCAAATTCACAGATACTGCAGATAATAACCCTTTCATGAGTTTTGAATGTTTATGTATTAGATGGCTCAGCATAAAGCAGTTGTGCAGAATGAAGAATCTGCTCCTAAATCTTTCTTGTTCTTCCATGAAGATGTTATTTTCTATTGTCCAGGCTTCAAGTTTAACTAACAGATACCTCACATATATTTTAGCAACAGTATCAAACTGATTGATTGGTCTATAATTCAGTGGTAAAGTTGTATCTTCTGTTTTATATACGGGAGTGGGTTTAATTCATTTCATTATTCATCAGTTTGCTTTTCATTTGTTTTCACAGCTGATACATAATTAGTTCATTCATTGTCATTATTCCCATTCACTATCATTTTCTACTGCCTTAAGTGAAACTTGGCTACATACTCTTCAGCTGCCTGTAACTTTTGTGCTTTACATTTTGAAAAACGTCATGGTATTTTTTAGCCTCTTTCTAACTCTCCAAAGGATCAGACCTACCACATTCCAGAAAGATAGGACAAAGTGTACCCATGTTATAGGCAGTTTAAAAATGCACACCTTGTCACTAATGAGCTATGAATGAAGTGAATGGGAAATGAATGGGGTTTTTTAAAAATCAAAACTTATGCATTCAAAAGTCTATTCACTTTTTCAATAGAAACAAATTTTAAAAATGGGGCTTTTTCTGCCTGTTCTATTCCAGATTTTGGCTTTTGAACTCAAGGATTCTAGAGTACAGAACGTCCTCACTAGGGTTTGTTTTAGGTCAACTTCTGGCCTTGTTAACTTGTATTATTCCATCTGAATGTCTTATTCTGATGTA
The DNA here is from genome assembly GCF_965113315.1 of Podarcis vaucheri. Lineage (NCBI taxonomy): Eukaryota > Metazoa > Chordata > Lepidosauria > Squamata > Lacertidae > Podarcis > Podarcis vaucheri. The sequence goes on from NC_138761.1 coordinate 48,906,086, forward strand.
ATATAATACATGACCATAGCATTGTAGGAACCATACCATTGACGCAAGTATTACTTTGGAAGTCGTCGGCTGTTAGATTTGGGGCAGGGGCAGGATAGCAGTCAACCTGTAACTTTAAAACAGGATCTGACTGCCCAATGAAAACATAGCTTATTTTCTACTGTGGTAATTTTTCATTAGAAAGTATGTTAAACTTTTTAGATGGTGGTTTTGATTCTGAAAGGTTAACCAATGATTAAATTGAATAATGTTTTTTAAGGAGCAGAGAGTAGTTAGAAAACAATTTTAGTACTTCAGAGAAATAAAGGTCAAAGGAACTTATTCCAGCATCTTACAATAATTGAGTTTGTGGCTTGATAGATTCAAATCACATACAAAACCTTAAGGTCAAAGAGCAATCTTGGCTGAAGTAGGCTCAATAAGTATTTTGTTTCTGTATATTGTAAATGGTCTGTGGCACAACCTTATGACTACAATGAAAGATAGACTAGTTTTTTCTATGCACACAAAATTGGGTTTCATTCATGGTGCAAGCAAAATGAAATCTATTTTTAAGAAGTTCAATATAGAGGCTCGTTCAGAAGTATCCACTGGAAAAAGAAACCAGTATGAAATTGCATAGCTTTCTCTTAGGCAATACACAATTATATTCATCTTTTATTTTATTTTAAAGCATCTCAGTGAAGACCTTGAGGATTCATCATGTTCATCGGCACAGAAGAAAATTAACAGGCAGTTTTACAAATTTATCGTATTTCCTGGCAAATGGATAAAAATCTGGTATGATCGACTTACCTTGCTGGCCCTGCTAGACAGGTAAACTTTTTTAAAAAAATAATAATAATACTATTTTACAGTGACATTTATTTGTTCCTTAGAATAGGGTTGGCATTTCAGATTCTGGGAGGTAGACCAAAGGGACTTAAAAGGAGGCGGAGATTCAGTGTGAAAGGTCTACTCGCAGATATGGTAGAGATTAAATTGTGAAACACTAGCATACTTTTGAAAAAAATTCATTAGGATATTTTCTTGTTTCATTGTCAGCTAGCAGCCTTGTGCTGGGCTTTGCTCGGGAATGCCAAGAAACCAAAATGTTTTCAACACAAATAAACTAATTTTGAAAACGCACAAAGGGTTTTTAATATCTTTGACAATACTAACATTTATATAGACCCATTTACTGTAGCAATCATTATACAGAACCTGTGGGTTGCCAGAAATGCATGTGCTCCTAAGGAATAATCACATGTAATTTGAAACATGGGGAACATTGATGGTCTTCCTACCTTTTTTAAAAATAATACCTTTGCCTGTCATTCTGGCTCAGCCATATTTTGCATGTACTGTGACTTCAGTACACACATCTTGCTTTCTCACTCGTAAGGGCTTTTCTGTTTCCTTTGGTTGTGGGGGCAGGGGACAACTTTGCACAAAGAAGCCATTTAAGGATGGAGTTTTGTGTTTTCATCAGGGCATAATACAGATTTGTTTTGGGGCATCCAGAGAATGTTAAGCCTGATGCAAATAACTGAGATAGATAGTTATATAAATAACAACAACAACAACAACAACAACAACAACAACAACAACAACAGTAGATAGGTAGCCGTGTTGGTCTGCCATAATCAAAATAAAAAAATTCTTTCCAGTAGCACCTTAAAGACCAACTAAGTTAGTTCTTGGTATGAGCTTTCGTGTGCATGCTTTCGTGTGGTATCTGAAGAAGTGTGCATGCACACGAAAGCTCATACCAAGAACAACAACAACAGCAAAAGTTAGTGCACAGTTATGGACTTAAATCCCTTTCGTTTCACTTAATTTCTCTAGATAGCACATTGCACCTGCCCCCTCCTATCCCTAATGTTGCTATAAAGATATGTTATACATATGGTTGTATTTCTTCTTTGAGTAAAATACTTGTGTTTTATTTCTATAGGACAGAAGATATCAAGGAGAACGTTTTGGCAATTCTACTAGTAATCCTTGTTTCTTTTCTTGGCTTTGTAATTATGAACCAAGGTTTTTGTAAAGACATTTGGATCCTCCTGTTCTGTCTAATCATGGCAAGCTGTCAATACTCCCTTCTAAAGGTAAAAGTAAGAAAAAGACAAGTTCAACAAAGACATGTGGGGTCCTGTAATTCACTGATACTAATGCGGTGAATCTTGTTTTGTTTTCAGAGCATTCAGCCCGATCCTGCCTCACCAATACATGTAAGTTTCACCCAACAGATAAAGGCTTTTACCAGTGACATATCTATTCTCTCAGTTGGTTCAGCTGAATTTCTGGAAATAGTTGAAATAAGCCATCTCTTTAGAATCCTAACTCCATTTTTCCAACTAAAAAGTTAAAACTCAATAAAATGACTTTTTTATTCTGATGACGGACACAAAGTAATTAGAAGAAGCCTCGGGTTGACTGACTTGCATGTGACACATGTTTTCTCCTTGCTAAATTAACTTGTACTTTGTCATTCTGGATGTCTGAATCACCCTTTTTGCATGAGCACGAAAGTACTGTAGTACTTTGGGAGAAGCATAATTAAAGAATCAATACTGGAGAGTTATGATATATACCAGGAATGTTTTTATCAAGTGGCATCAAGCTGAGATGCATGGGATCTGCTAATTGCAGGAACAGAATTCACTTATTCCCAGCTGACAAAGTGTGGCTTCTGATGTTACTCAGAAGCATTGAAAGAAAATGTGCAAATGACTTGCACATCCCCTTTCCATGCTTCCAGACACTGTCTGAAGCAGTGACTCACATCCTTCCCTCCATGGGGAAATGTGTGCTGGGTGTGCATCTTGAAATCACACATCTCCCCCAGTTTTGCTGCCTGATTCATTTGTTTTGGATGTTAAATGGGTTTCTGGTAAGATGAGTTATGCAGTTACCTGCTCATCTATTTATTTGGGCTTACACAGGTGATATCAAAAGTTGCCCACAGACCATAATAGAGGGTTCTAAAAATCCGGGTGGCCATTATTATAGTGAGTAGAGGATAAAGATTTCCCTTTTTAAAATTGGCCTTGGTGTACAGAATTCTTAGAGAATTATTAGCTATGGTAACTATGAATTCAAGCCAGAAGTCCTTTGTAATGGCACATACCACTGTGAAAATTCAATTTGTTGCCAGTTTTAACTTGTCCTCACTCAGGGCTCAAGGTAGAATTTAATGTACTATTTGATTCTCTGCAGTAAAAGGGGGGGAGGGGGAAAAAGATTGTGGCATGTGACTGTTTAGATACTTATTTTGTAGTTTATCAGCTGGCTAGGCTTAATGCTGATTAGAAGACTGATGACCCCCCCACCCAATAATTGATTTGCTACTTTTACATACAATATAATATGTAAAATAAAGCTCAACGAGTACCAGTGGACAATATCGTTAGATATAGCTCTATGTGTGTAGCCTTGAACTCACATACTCTAGAATTGTGTGTGTATGTGTTTCAGAAATGGTTGGAAGCCTGATTTTTTTTTTTAAAAAAATTGGAAATTGTTGACAATGCTGGTTGAATTAGTTAATTGTGTCTGCCTTGTTGAGCATAGACAGAATGGCATTTCTGTGACTGTTAAACCTATTTATTTTATATGCTCGTATGCCACACAATAAACAAAGTATCTAGGCAGTTAACGTACCCATAAAACGGCAAAAAGGTGCTTAACATCTGGACTGTGATACACAGTAGAAACTGGGTTGAGCCATATATCAAAAAAAGTTTGTGTAAACAGATGAGTCTTGAGCAAACATCTGATGGTGTCTGTTTAATATGAATAAGGCAGGGGCTTCACAACTGGGTGCAGACATACTGAATGCCCTGTTTTTTGTAGAAGGAAAGCAAGCATCATGTGACACTCTTAACAGTTCTTCTCCAGATGAGCATAAAGACCAGGCAGGTATGGGGCAAGTTAGTCCAAAGCTGTTCAGAGCTGTATAGACTATCAGCAGAATCTTGGATTTGACATGATAGCTAGTTATATGCAGATGAGTTATATGCTGGTGATGGGAAGCTGCCATCAACAACTAGGCAGCTCCATTCTGGTCTAGTCACAGTTTCCAGACCAAACACAACAGGCCCATCTAGAATGAATTAATGTAGTAGTCTGATTTTGAGGTTGCCAGCACCTGAATCACAGTGACCAGGAATTGAGGAACGGGTGTAGCTGTCTCACCAGATGAAGGGTATCGAAAGGTATTCTAGCCACCTAGACCACTTGGGCCTCCAGTGATATAGATGGATCCAGGAGCATCCCTAGGCTGTGAACCTGGTCTCTCAGTGGAAGTGTGACCCTGTTCAGAATAGGTAATCCCCTGGACACAGAAACCACCCACCCACAGCTCCCCCATTTTACCAGGAATTAGGCTTTACTATTGGTCCCTATCCAGCCCACTACTGCATCCAGGCACCAATCCAGTCCTCACACAGTGCCACCTGATTCAGATGTAATAGGGAAGTAAGAGTTGAGGCTCTTCTGTGTACTGATGACATCCTAGGGACTGCTTCTTGAGGTTTCATCAAGATGCTGAAAAGCATTAATGAGAAAATAGTACCCTGTGATACTAGATACCATAAACACCATGGGGGGCAATGACTTCTCTCAGTGCTACCCTCTGGGCTTGACCCTAGATTCTATAACTGCAACCACTAGCCCAATATTATCAACTTTTGAGTGGCACCCACACTGGGATCTCTCTCGCTCATTTGTAGCTCTTCCCAAATATGTATAAGCCCTCCCTTGCATCAGTCAGAAAGACTGTAAAACTCGAATCCAGAACTCCATGGGTTCAAACTTAAAGACTCTGCATGATCCCAAATCACCAAGTCATTTTGCTGTCAAAGTTCACTGCAATTCATGTCACAGCTAACATGCAAATTAGTTAATCCTGAACTTCATTGTGTTTCTTTTCCCTGCAAGCATAAATAAATCACAAAGCATATGGAATTGCTAGATACATCAGAGCTGAAAGGCATTTCATGCTTAGATGCAAACTGGGCATTGCTATTAGAGAACACATTAGTTTCTAGTTCCAATCATTACTACATATGATTTCCAGTGATTTATAAGAAATAAATATTCAGACCTCGCTAAAGAGGTAATTTTCTCTGTGCTAAATGTAAGTTCTGTTTGTCAGTTAAATCATATAAAGTAGCATGAGCGGTAATCAAATCAGTTGCATGGGCAGACATTAATAATGTGCACATTTGTTTTAAAATGAAAAGAAATTGGCTTAATCAAAATTGCATTATAATAACATCAAAGCCTGATTTGAAAGTACTGGCAGAGACAAAGCACCTAATGATTTTTAATGAAAGCATTTTTCTAATGCAATATTGGGGACCTAAGTTCAGCAGTGGTAGTCAAGTTTTATTGAAATACTAAATTTATGATTTCTTTTATGAAATGCTATTATATAGGGAAACCTGCCCTCTTTTTGATTTCACTGATTCTGATGTCTTTTGAGTATGGCCATTTCTTTCAAACCACCGTGCTGTGCAATTATAGGCTCTCCATATCCCCTGTTTTGCAAATGCTTGGGGGGAAAAGACATGGCATCTGTTGTGCCCATCATGACTGTAATACGAGCCCCCTCTCCACCCCTATCGCCAGCTATATTATCCAAACAAATAACTCAGTCCTAGGAACATCTGGATGGAATCTGTGGCTGGATCTCCACCCACAGGATGCCCCTGTGGAAGAATGGGAGAAGCACTTTTAGCTAATTCTCTCTGTAGCCTCCTATGCACCCCCTGAAAATCTCTTTGGAGTGTTAGGGAACCCTCTGGAACTGTGTGGGAAGAAACTTGACTGGCAAGGGCCAAAGGCAGAATCAACAAAAGTCACCTCACATACAACCTTCCTCCAGCAGGGAGCTTCCACTGGATCTCAGTTCCTTCATTGAACAGAAGAAGGAGCCTTTCTGTTTGCAGAGGGGCAAATCCCACCAAACCTTGGGATTGCATGGACATGCAGGGGACTGGAAAAGAGGGTGCAGCTACTTTGCTCATCCATGCTGCTTTTAGCTGTCATGTTAAGCTCAGTGGCGGAGCTTCATGCTCCAGCGCCAGGGGGCGGAGAGCAGGCAGGGACGGTGCTGGTGCACGTCCTGGGGGCGTGGCACCCCACCAGGATCGCTTTGCCGGGGACGGTGCGCTCCCCCTGCACCCCTCTTCCTCCACCAGTGGTTAAGCTAAGACAAAGTTTAATTGATGCCACACAATCCATAGGTGTTCAGACCAAAGTTCTTTCCAGTCCATCCAACATCCTGTGATTCAGGCCCTCAACATGCCTCATAACAACAAAAGCACAAGTCTTCTAAAACTGGATCCATACCACACTAAACAGCATCATCAAAAAACAGAAGGGACTTCTCTGCTAACCAGATCACCCTTCCCCAAACACCTTGTGAAAGGAGATCATTTTGCCAGTCTCCTGAAAATCTGAATGGACTTTGGAAGAAGGCTCCATAAAGTTTTTGCGCTTCTGCTTTCCCTTCTCTTCTGCGCCCAAGTCTTCTTGTTGTTGTTGTTTTCAAAACCTTCTTTATATTTTTCAGATCGCTTTACAGCAGCTTTTCCCATGACAAAATGGAAAAGCAAGGCACATATATCAGAGATCTGAAACAGAGCAGTGCTGCATAATGTGTTACAAGCACCAACATTTTTTCACATTTTATAATACATGCAAATGGAAGCACAGGCACCCTTATGAACGGCTCCGCAAGTTGGCATGACAGGCTGCCATATTGTACTTCTTCATAATTCACAGAATTGCATTAAAGTGAAAGCACACAAGGCAGGTTGATGTTAATGCCAGGACACACAACAGCAGGGAAATTAAAGAATGATTGGAGTCCCCACATGTTTGCCCTTCAGTATTAAAACAGCTGGGGGAGACTTGGCATAACTGTCCCCGAGTGGTTTCCCCTAGGATTGTTAAGTGAGAGCTATAAGTGCTCTTCATCTCAGGCTGTTTCCGTGGGTTTTGCAGTTTTGAAAATTTGCACAGACTTCTTAGTTGGGGGTGGAGTGCCCCTTCCAATGTTATGTTAGCTTGGAGCTGCTGTGTGGGTCCTTTCTGTGTCCTTCCATACCAGTGGGTATCTGACAGCACACAGGAAAAGTGAAGATCGCATCTTCTCCTGCTGCCACTTTTGAGGTTTTCAGTATGAATCAACGCTGATCTTCCTATGTATCCAAGATCTTCCAGCATTGCTGGGCTAAGGTTACCAGATTTTTTTCAATGAATCGGGGTATACTTTTCAACTTCAATGGATTTTGTATGGGGACTGATTTGTAAATCTGGGGACTGTCCCCAGGAAACGGGGACGTCTGGTAACCTTATGCTGGGCAGCATGGGAAGAACACGCAATACAGCAACTCCCAGGGTGCTGAACATAATGTTACAAGAGATACCCACAAAAGTGGGGCAGTGGGATGATCCTTTGACCACTTCATCCATGGCATCAGTGGTACAAGGCTTGTGGCTCCATATAATTGCTATTACGCTGGTTCACATGTAGCATTAAACCGTGTTAAAATAAACTCTGGCTTGACGTGGAAGAGTAGCAGGCTTTTGCACACAGTGAATACCAGTGCATTGCTTGTTCACTTTAAACCATTTATTTTAACTACGGTTTAGAATTATGTACAAACCATTGTAGGATTATGTACAAGGCCATTGTAGTGTAATGGCATATGCATTTGGATTTTGAAATAAAAAAGAAAATCATAATATACTGCTATTCTCTGATATTTGAGATGCATATCCCAAGTTTTGTACTTTTCATGTTTTGCGATATGAAAATATTTTTGTGATGTACAATATGAAAATTTGCACTTTGCATATGAAAGGGTATAATGGCAGCATTAATTATATTTATGTTTTGTCTGCTTTTCTAGGGGCACAACCAGCTGATAACGTATAGCAGGCCTGTGTATTTTTGTATATTGTGTGGCCTTATTTTACTGCTAGATGCAGGATCCCAAAACAAAACCCCCCCTATTTATACGGTATATGGCTTGAAGATCTTCTCACCAGGATCATTTCGGGCAGCCAGAGACCATGTGATTGGTGAGTTAAACGTTAATAGTGGGCAGTCTGATGCTCTTATTTTGTCACTTCTTTTGCCTCTTTGCTTTTTATCTCTGGGGTTCAGAATGTGGTAGAGAATAAACCTTTAAACATGGATGGATGTCTTGTGTGTTGTCAAGCACTGGTAACCTCTGATCTGTGTAGCGCAGGGACAGGGAAATTCAGGCCTCTGTATCTGACCCACAAAAACTTCCCCAAGCCACACCCCTCACTGGCCCTGTGTGTAGAAAGATCCTACTATGCAATGGTAAAAATGACATTTGTTGCCCCACCCACTTTTGCCTCTGGTCTCGCCAATCACTGCCATGTTCTTCTTGGAAGGTTGCCCAGTAGTGAAAGCTCACTTGGGTTGAAAAAGCTTCCATACCCTGATATAATGGAAGATGCTGCTGAAGTTATAATAATTTCTGGGGGTGTTTTCAGAATGTTGGGAATGTTCAGGTGTTGTTTTATGTCTTTATTATGCAGTGCCATGTTTTGTTTTGCTTTTTTAAAAAGAGCCTGAAAAGAGGTGGGACGTCTCTTTAAGTTATATTGCTGCTGCTCACCCTCCCCAAGCAGCCCCATGTCTCCTCTCCCCACCTCACCCTGCTGACCTCCTCCAGCTGCTCCAAATGCATGTTTGTGGAGGAGAACATGCAGCTGGAGTCCTGAGAGATGGGGAGAAGCGTGGTGAGAAAATTCCAATAGAAAAGTGGTGAAAGGGTTAAATACCCCTCTGAGATTACTTCTCTGCTCCAAGCTGACCCCTCTGGAAGATGCATTGAAGTAGTTTTTAGGGTTGTAACTTGAAACTTCTCAATCATTGGGGGCAACACTGGAGACCATTCTGTGTTGTCTCCTGCCATTGGAAGTAACATGGGGTAGGTAGCACAAGGGACTAGGCATTCTCTGTTATTGTGCCAAGGTAAGGATGTTGCAACAGACGTCCACCCAGTTGTATTTCTGCCTACCTTTTAGGGTGCCGTGGAAACACCCAGTGTGCTTTTGGGGTGCATATTTACCAATTTTAACAATACCATGTTTCAGATGCTTTAAACTCCTTGGAGGAAAACTGAGATAGAAATGTGAATAAATAAACATTTACTCTATGTATTTTATAAATTCTAATTTTGTTTTTATTCTCGGGGGTGGATGGGGATTGTTAGCTATTTCAAGATCAAGCATGTTATTATGAAGTAAGAGTTTTTAAAGCTGATAGACAGAGAATCAGAAGTCTTCTCTTTTTCCCCCTTTTAGTTCTTATGTTAAAAATGCTTGCCATTTGATGTTGATTTCTGTATGTTTTTTATTTGTTTTTCAGTTATAAAAATGGCTTTAAAAATAGAAAAGCTAGGTCCAGCAGGGGAAGTACTTCCCATGAGTGGTGTGGACTCTTCTGTTTCAGTCATCAAATAAGGAATTAGACCCTGTGTTTCAGAACCAGAGCTGGGTGTGCATGACTCATTACGTTGCTGTGTTCTTGCATAGTGTAACTGTATTATGAGTTCTGGGTGGTGCTGAAACTCAGCCACATTGGTGAATGGAAAGCTTTTGTGCTGGATTCCACCCTTGGCTGACATAACAGAAACACTGGCCTTAGTCCCTAGACCTGCCAAAGCTTGCTTGGCTCCACAACCTGACCCAGAGGGCTCTGGCACACCTAGCCCCAAAGAGGAACATTGAGGTTTGGTAACTCTCTGGGTATATCTTGTAAAGTCACCTCCTTGACTTAAAAATAATAATACTTTATTATTTATACCCTGCCCATCTGGCTGGGTTTCCGCAAGCACTCTGGGTGGCTCCCAGCAGAATAATAATAATAAAGAAGCAATAAAACTTCGAACATTAAAAACTTCCCTAAACATGGCTGCCTTCAGATGTCTTTTAAAAGTAAGATAGTTGCTTATTTCCTTGACATCTGATGGGAGGGCATTCCACAGGGCTGGTGCCACTACCGAGAAGGCCCTATGCCTGGTTCCCTGTAGCTTCACTTCTCACAGTGAGGGAACCACCAGAAGGCCCTCAGCGTTGGACCTCAGTGTCTGGGCTGAACGATGGGGTATCCTTCAGGTATACTGGAGGTATACTGACTTCCTGCAGATATACTGACTTCCTGCAGCCACTGATAAGATTCCTATATCAACAGAGGAAATCCAGCAGTGAATGATCAGGCCTTTCTGTGATAATTACTGGTACATATATCTTACAGTTCTGACATGCCAGTTTTACAGTTCTCTTGTTCTAGTCTCTCACAATGAAATGGCTTGTCTGCCAAACAATATCTCTCTCTCTCTCTCTCTCTCTCTCTCTCTCTCTCAACATTTGGCCTCTTCCTCATTAAGGGTCACTTATATTATGCTTTTGGGCCATAATATGATTTTATTCTCTCCTCCCACCCTATTTTAATGATGGATTTAATTTCCCATCTTAATAGGTGTGTAATTGGGCAAATGGTTCCCTTATTACTGAAGAATGGGCCTTTTGACTCCAGCAGATGTGTTTTCGTTATTTCCTATAGTTGCTTGGTAACCTGTTGATTCGGTCTGCTCATCAGTTAGCACTTAGGGTTGGAAGAAGTTAATAAATAAAAGATAAGGAGTTTGGCTGATGCATTGGCTGATGGCATCAAAAAGCCTGTGAAGTCCTAGTACCAAGCTAGTCTTCTTGTGCCATTCTCCAAAAGGACCTCTCCAAACTCAGTGACTGGACAGTAAAATGGCAAATACAATTAAATGTAGGCAAGTGTAAGGTGATGCATGTTGGGTCAAAAAATAATAATCTTTATTTCACATATATGCTTATGGGATCTAAACTGGAGGTGACAGACCAGGAATGAGATATTGGGATCATAGTTAGCTACCTTGATGAAGTTGTCGACCCAGTTTGCAGTAGCTGTGCCAAAGGCAAATTCCATGCTAGGGATCATTCAGAAAGGAATTGAAAACATATCATTATGCCATTATACAAATCTTTGGTGCAGCCAGATTTGAAATATTGTGGTAAGTTCTGGTCACCTCACCTCAAAAAGTATATTGTACAGTTGGAACAGATTCAGAAAAGGGCAACCAAAATGATGAAAATCCTAAACGGCCTTGGTCCATTATATCTGAAGGAGCGTCTCCACCCCAATCGTTCTGCCCAGACACTGAGGTCCAGCGCCAAGGGCCTTCTGGCGGTTCCCTCGCTGCAAGAAGCAAAGTTAAAGGGAACCAGGCAGAGGGTCTCCTGGCTAGTGGCACCCACCCTGTGGAACACCCTCCCACCGGATGTCAAAGAGAAAAACAACTTCCAGACTTTGAGAACACATCTGAAGGCAGCCCTGATTAGGGAAGCTTTTAATGTTTGACCGACTATTGTATTTTAATATTTTGTTGGAAGCCGCCCAGAGTGGCTGGAGAAACCCAGCCAAATGGGTGGGGTATAAATAATAAATGATGATGATGATGATGATGATGATGATGATGATGAAAGGGATGGAGCGGCTCCCCTATGATGAAAGGTTGCAGTGTTTGGGACTTTTTGGTTTAAAGAAAAGGTGACTAAGAAGCAATATGATGGACGTTTTTAAAATTACGCAAACCTGGAGAAAGTGGATTGTGATCTCCCACCCCATAACACTGTGGACATCAAATGTGGGCATCAAATGAAGCTGAACGTTGGAAAGTTCAGAACAGATAAAATGAAGTGCTTCTTCACACAACATATAGTCAAACCATGGAACTCGTTGCCATGGGAAGTGGCGATGGCCACCAACTTGGATAGCTTTTGAAAGAGGTTTAGACAAATTTATGGAGGGAGAGGGCTGTTGAGGGTCACTAGCCACAATGGCCGTCCTCTCCCTCTACAGTTGGAGACAGGAGTTCTTCTGAATTCCAGTAGCTGGAAGCTCTTGCGCTTGAATCCTGATTACTGATTTCCCACAGGCATCTGGCCACTGTGAGAACAGGTTGCTGGACTAGATGGGTCAATGGCCTGATCCAGCAGGCTCTGCTTAGGTTCTTACATACAAATATGTTCTCATAATAGAGCTCATATACCTGTTCAATAGCTGCTCAAGAGAGGAGTGCAAATGAATGCCAGCATCAGCACATGATTCATCCAGCGGATTTATCTCACCACCACGTTTATTTTAATTTTATGCTAGACAGCTTGATATCTTCTTTTGTTTTCTGTTGGAAAGGTGCATGTCATTAGAATCCCTTAGGGACGTCATATTACAAATCGTTGTTAACTGCCTAGAATAAGAAAACCTTCCTTTCCCCCACTCCGCCTTAATTCTCTCAATGTGAAGGCCTTCCTGGGTCAATGTTTACAAAGCTGGATGCTTCACTGTGCTTGCCCAGTACTGAGCCATGCAAGAACTGGCACCTTCTAAGAAAGGAGCCAAGGAACAGTGGGCCAGGTGCTGTATAGTAAAATGCGAAAGTTTGCACAAACTGACTTTTGCTCCCCCGGCCCATTTATTTTCATTTTCATGGCAGATTAGAATAAAAAATGTAGCCTGCCCAGTCTTCTTAAGTAACACATGGTTTATTCACAGGGGAAATTGCCAGAAATAACAAAGTGTCCCCCTGCCCCACCATAAGAAGCAGAACAAACAATCTGTGTGCAATTTGAGACCCAATTTTCTACAGCCTCCCTACGGCCCTGTTAACATAGCTGTCTGATTGCTTTTTTCTTGAACTGGAACTATGACCCGACAGGAGGCGCCTCCCCCTCCTTTTTCCCATGGATTTCAGATCAGATTTTTGTTGGATTTCTCATGATACGGCTCCAGTGTAACTGACTTTGCAGCAGTTTACATGCTGTCCTGACACAATATGCTCCCTTCTGCCTGCTACATGTTTTAAATTGGAAACGAGATAAGCGATTTCCCTCTGGCTTGTGTCAGATTGGCTCATAAACCAACCAAGATGTTTCTCCAAATATCTGAACCCCCAAACCCCTCCCTCTTTTCTTCAACTGGTGTTCTGGGAGCAGCAAGGAGAGGAGATGGAGGGAGGTCTTCCCACTTCTGGTCTGCTCCACCCCATAAGGCCTTGCAATAGCTCATGGGAAGGATAGTTTTCTCAAAGTATACTGGCATTGCAGTCACATATGCACCTCACATTTGCACTAATTGGTCATCAGCTCTGTATCTAGTCTTATATCCATAGGCCAACCACTCCTGAACAAGTTGTCCCTCTTATATGTCTACCTAAACATCCAATCATTTCGTTGCATCTTGACACTAAAAAGCTTCTACTCTTCGAGCTCTGTACTAGTCCACTAGGATGTTGACCCCATAGTGTAGGGAATAAGAGCAAGGCAGTCTCCAGAGTTCACAAGGGTGTAATCGTTTCTTCACCAAATTGTATTTTTATTTAGACCATAGATCAAACAATTATTACAGTTTCACATAACAATATTCAATACATTTATATTATAGCCTTTTCATGTGGCAACTCAATAAGATAATAACAACAGCAACAAAGGAGGAATGTGTAGGTAACAGCTTCAGTGGAGTCCCAACAGTTTCCCCAAATCCCTTTCTTGATTTTGTACTCTTATGACATAATTTTTTTTCCAGGTGCAGGCAATAATCTAATTTTCTGCCTCTCTGCATGTTTAATTTCAGGATTTTTATTTTGCTTTCCTGCCATTTCTCTTCTTGGCCTTTTCCCACAAATCAACACTTTCTGCATATATCTCCTTGAACAAATTGATATGCTGCTGTTTGGAGGTTCTGGTAAGTAACTTATATTGTGTAGATAATGCCTGCACACAACAACTCTCTCTCTTCATGATCATCAACATGGATAAATATGGCAACCAGAAAACCTTTGGTGTTGCCTCTTTGGTAGCAATGCTGGCTGCATCCATCCACGGAAGGGCTTGGGACCCCGGGGTCTGATGGCACTTTATTGCATCTGTGTCCCATTGAGCAACCAGTCAGGTGCACTAAACACACCTCGTTCCAGCCTACAGCAGCCTTAGTGAGCTTCTGGGAGATCGGGGAGAAGTGATGTTAAACAGGGCCCTTCTCCTCAGTCATGGTTCTTCCTCTAGCCTCTTCATGCCTCTCCTATTCAGCTGTTTTACTATTCCATCACAGGTCTCACTTTTGTGGGCAGGCACTGTGGTCTGGCGGAGCTGCCTGAGGCTGCCCACAGCCACGTCCTCTTCGGCAATCACTTTGATATGTGTTGAATTAGTAATGCTTCAGGTTGTCATTTTGGTCTCTCCAGGTCCAATAACTTGTTCGATTTTTTGACTTGGGCAAAACCCTTGTCATAAATTGGCAGGAATCTGTCAAAGAATCATAGAATTGTAGAGTTGGAAGGGACCCTGAGGATCATCTGGTCCGACCCTCTGCAATGCAAAAATATGCAGCTGTCCACTGTGGGAATTGAACTTGCAACCTTGGCATTATCAGCGCCACGCTCTAACCAACCCAGCTATCCATGACATATTTTAATTTGCGCCATAACAGCTATATCCAGAGAGGAAGCAGTGCATTTTGGTTTTTGTGTTTCAGCTGCTGCCGGGATGATCTCTTCGCTGTACAGTATTTTTCGGAGCTTCATAGTTGTGATTGTCCTGTACGCATTCTGTTTCAATGCAGTAAAGGTAAGAAGGGGAGTGATTCTGGTGGCAAAGCAGGGCAGCTGCTACTGTGGTTCCAGTCTCAGTTTCTCTGTTTTCTTCTGTCTACAGACCTGTATAGATAATGCTCAGATTTGCAATATTTTCCCTCCTTGCAAAAAAAGGGGGAAAGTTTGTGAAACTTGGTGTATTGTGCATATATGCTTCAGCGAGGAGACCCTGCATCGTAACTTATGTTTGTGGAACATAAATGTGGAAGGAAGGCCACTGTGGAAGTGGAGCATCTCTTGTGAAAACTGAAAAAGGAGAATTTAAAGTGGAAGGAGCTGGGAAATATTGTATGCGATTATGGAGGAGAGAACAAAAATCTTAATGCTAACACATTAATCAGTTGCTTTGTATAGTTTTGTGCTTTCCGAGGGTTAACTGAACTTCCAAATCGCCTTTGGTAAATAGCGTTAAGGACAATCCTTTTAAACATGTTCTGCCATTTGCACATCTTTTCACGGCACAATCAACTAAATTACAGCAGGCAGGTGGCTTTGTAGATAAGCAATCTTGCCCATAGGCTCGACTTCATACTGCTTTGAAATGTGCTCATAATGCTACCCTGAAGTTGGAGTGCGCAGCAAAAGATTTACAAGATATCTCCTTCAAATTACACATATTAACTGCAGACTTTCTGTTCACACAGGAAAATTATGCCTCATTTGAATTTTTATGACTCTGTTCTTTTTGAAGATACTCCTAAAGCAGAAAAATGAGGCATGCAAAAATGATACTGCTTATTTCACCTTCTAACCTTAGTCTACTCTGGATTTGGAATTTTCATACCTCTTTATGGTGTGTGAAGTGAAGGCCTACGTGAGCCTGATTTCCTTTCTAAAAATGACTTTCATTTCCATTTCAGGGCATTCTTGTAGTGGAGTGGTGCACGCGCCAAATTCAGTAGAAAGGGCACTCAGATTGCATAGTGCTTTCCCTCCTGCTTTGCTTGTGGTCTGCATAGATAGAATATAATAACAAATACACACACAAACACTTTATCCACACAGATATTGCTTGTCCTATTGATCAGTGCAAGTGGTCATAGAGAACTGAAAAATGATAAATAAGAAGGAAACATTTTGGATGTGTTTTAATTGTTGTAACTCACCTTGGGAAACTTCGGGTAAAGGGCAGGTGATAAATTGTAATAATAACAAACAAATAAACAAAATAAATAATAATAAATGAACCGAGCAGATGTGGAACAGAAGGATTAATATATATTTGGGCGGGTGTGTGGGTGCGCGCGCGCACACACACACACACACACACACACACACACACACACAATGCTATATTTCATATAGCATTTTGCTGCTTGTGAAATGTAAAACCCAATGTGTTAAAGCACACAAAACACAATTTCATGCAGTTCCCAGGATTATTGGGGAGGGGGATGTGCTTTAAATGTGTGGCGTGCATGCAACTTAGGTGACTGCAACCTCAATACAATTCAACACCACATCCTCTCCAGTGTGGTGTAGTGGTTAAGAGTGGTGGACTCGCAATCTGGTGAACCGGGTTCGTGTCTCTGCTCCTCCACCTGCAGCTGCTGGGTGACCTTGGGCCAGTCACACTTCTCTGAAGTCTCTCAGCCCCACTCCCCTCACAGAGTGTTTGTTGTGGGGCAGGAAGGGAAAGGAGATTGTTAGCCACTTTGAGACTCCTTAGGGTAACGATAAAGCGGGATATCAAATCCAAACTCCTCCTCCTCCTCTTCTTCTCTCTTGTAAATTATCCTTTTTGAAACGCCTTCTTTATAATGGCCACCTCTTTTAGTTCGTGTATTGAAATAGAATTGGATTGAAGCTGGAACCTTCCTCATGCAGCGTGTCTTCTCTGTCACTGTTCTGTGGCCCAGCCCCTGAGTTTGCATTTCCCTCGGAAGCACTGAAAGACTTTTCGGACAACTGCCTGGCTTCAGAAGGCAGTGACTTGCATCAAAGTTGTCAGAATGGGAGTTGTGCTGTCTGTGAAGGAATAAGTAGTAAGGTGGAGACTCAAACCTGCCTATCCCCTGAATCCAAAGGAAGGCCTAGCTAGCATCTTCGTTGCAGGATCTACCAGGAGATGACCAGCACTGTCCATCAACTACCTAATAGGACCCCATTCCAGTTTTGACTTGGGCTGTTCCTTAGCCTTTGACTCTCTCAAAATTAGCCCCCCAAATCAATGGGAAGTAGGCTTATTTGTGTCATGAGCCAACATGGAGTTAAGATGATACCCCATGAAGTCACTGATACCATTCAAATAATTATCCTGTATCCTCCTGGTTATGGTTTTTCCTAGTTTACAAATGTTTATTATTTATGCCCAGCCACTTATTTTACAGTAAGTCTACACTGGAAACTGATTTGCTATCCATGCTTTTAGGCATGCTTAGTGGCAGTATATGTGCCGGTGTGCATTCTGTGCATATGTTCTCAGGCGCATTGAAGTACAAAATTGATTTACAGGCTCCTGTAGCTAATTACTGTTCAAGGCTTTCTTAACAGGTGGAATTGGGATATTTAAATTCTCTCACACCCATTGATTATATTAATGAGGCATGAAGTGTTTTGTGAGGCCCACTTTTTAGTACCAGTAACTTAATCCCCACACCCATAACTTTGACTAATTTGTCTTAATTAACATTTCTGAGCGGCAAACTCTACAACGTAAAGGTAATCTTCAAACAGCTAGAATTCTCAGTAGATTTTTAAAACATGACTTGATATCCACAGAAGCACGTATAAAAGAAATCCATGATTCCATTACATTCTGTTCATAGAGTCAAGAGAAAAACATGATCTGTATTTACAAATACTTCAGAATATGTGAGGCAGTTTTGGAGACAGGCTGCAAATTGATAAAAGTTATTTAAATTAGAAAACTTTGGAGTCTTTCCTACAGCTATTCGAAAGATGAAATAGCTTTCAAGTTTTACTATCTATTATGAGTGATATGATACTCACAAATGTCAAAATGAATACGATTGTGATATTTCTTCATGGTTTTCCTTAGCAACGTGGTTTTGAATATGTACTGAGTCTTACCTTATTATTTTATTTATATATTAAACTTATATAACCCACCCTTCCTCCCAAAGGAACTTTGCTGTCAGTCACACAAGTGATAAAACAATAAAATAACTTCTAAAAGCACCTTAAATTTATGAAACTATTATTAGAGTGGCAACAGAGAAACGTCTGGACCTCAAAGCAGAAGGAGAAAGATAGGCATTGCTTGCCTATACAACGATGGACCACAGAATGCTGGCATAATTAGGCCCAATTTTACTATCAGTGCAAGCAATGGTCATAGTGTGAAATGCCACCAAGGGAGGCTGCTCCCTTCAGTTTCAGTGGGTGTGAGGCAGCTCCCTATATGGTTCCCGCCAATTTCTTTCATTTCTAGCTTTGCAATGGAGACATCGAAATTGTCCGCAATATGGCGGGAGCTATATAACACCTATGGTTTGCCACGCGAAGCTGCTTCTGTGTGGTTTGCATTGTTGTTTTACAGAACCAATAAGGCAGCAGTTGTCTATATTAAGCAAGTGATGGAAGACACTGCTGTTTTATCAACTATTTTGCACTTTTAAGTGTTTTAAGACTACTCCATGTCATTGTGCTGGAAGGGAAATGAGATGGATTCACTATAAAGTATTCATTGTTCCTCTGGGTCCGCAGGTTTGTAGGAAGGAAATCGGTGGTCGGTCAGCGGGGTGGGTGGGTAGAATCATTTGACTTCCTGTGGTTTTCCTTGTTTCTTTTGCTGCTAACTGCTGATTTGAAAAGCTGTTGTGGTTTATATAAGGATGCTATTGTGGTTTATATAATTATGCAGTGTGTCGGAAACATCACAACTTCTCCCAGATTAGAATTAACAGTGTAATTCTTCTAATATGTGGTGTTACAGTTGAATTTAAGGACATTTCCCCACCCCCATTTACTTCTGCAGGAGCCGTGGGACGCTCAACACATTCCTGCACTGTTCTCTGCTTTCTGTGGCCTTTTGGTTGCCCTTTCATACCATCTCAGTAGGCAAAGTAGCGACCCGTCTGTTTTAATGTAAGTCATCAGCAAATCCTTCTATAGATCTTTGTCACTGTGGCTTATATTGATGCTCCTGTAAAATTAACAGAAATGGAATGATGTGGCTTTGATCTGTGTGGTGAGCATACCTGTGGAAGGAAAACCATCAGGAAAACCAGAAGCGAGAGGGTTCCTTGAGGTTAGAAACCATTGTGCTCGATTATTTTTGGTTAGATCCAGAAAGTCAATTCTTACATTTTTATGAGGGGGGGAAATAGCAGGCTTCTTTCTTTAGGAGGACTTTAGGAATCTGTCTAGATGTGCTAGATCCTGGGCTGTCTAGATCCTGGGTTGGGACATTAAGAGTGCAGCTATATGACGTGTGACTTGACAAACGGTGTCTTGACGCGCTGATCACAGTGATGCACTGGGAAGCCCAAATCTGCTCAGATTTTGCACAAGAATGGAATAAAAACCCATTATAGCTCTTTAAAATTCCCCCAAAAGTACAAACATGTTTCCCCTTGTTGAAAATGTACCCACTTTTCATTCATGCTTATTTACAAAAAAAAAAGCTCCTGCATTTTACTTTAAGTGAGGAGTTTTGTGTCCTTGAAATCTTTGCTTGCTTGCCTTGTACAGTATCTAATCTCCTCTAATACCTTTAATCACATCTCTGCAGTTCGAACTGCTCTTAAATATCTTGTTTGGGATTAAAACACTTATTTCTGATATTTAAAAAGCATCAAATATTCATGGACTAACCACGATTAAAGTGCATAATCCTATTCCCTCCCCCAAATTACTTTGAACTAAATTAAAGGGTATTCAAGGGATTGCAAATGTTCAGATGAGATGCAGTGCCATAAAGATGAAAAAGAAGTTGGAACACAAAACTGAATTTGAAATTAGCATTCCCGCCCCCCATTGATACAGCAGTTCTTAACCTCTTAATTATGACTGGTTGAAAGAAAAGAAACACTAACATTAAGTATAATTTTGCAAAACCCTTAAATCAATTCTCAAATTGTTTTCAGGTTATTTTCTCTAGTGCATTTAAAAAATAATAATTAAAAATGTAGGTGCTAAGGATGTGGTGGCAAACTCACACCTTGAAAATGATACTGATTTGCCTCTTATGTTGTGCTTATTTAACTCCTTTTTGCTCAATCTCCACACAGCCAATTAACCATTGCACAAGGGAGAGAGTGGGGATGAAACCGTTGGTCCTGACTGCACAGACCCCATCTCTGCATCCCACCATGTGTCATGGCCTGGATGCTTGCATGGAGAGTCTGCTGTACCTGAATAGGCTCCCGAGACAATGCAGAACCCTGATCCTCCAGGTTTCTTATTTCATGGGGAACATCTGCCTCTCCCCATATAAACCATCCCAGACTCTGTGGTCATCATCCGAGACCCTTCTTTGTGTTCCTCTCCATGTGGGATCTGTAGGGTGGCAACACAAGAAAGGGCCTTTTCTGTAGTGGCTCCTCATTTGTGGAAGTTTCTCCCCAGGGAGGTTCTCCTGGAACCTTCATTATATCTTTTTAGGCAACAGCTGAAAGCATTCCTCTTCAACCAGGCCTTTGGCTGATTAATACCTTTTAAATGTATCTTTGGGAAAGGGGGGGTATTGCTTTGTTGTTGTTGTTTAATTATTTACTTGCGTTCTTACCTTGTATTTTATTCTGTGATCTGCCCTGATGAGGGGTGGTATCTAAATTTAATAAATATAAATAAATACAACCTCCTTGTGGGTACCATTGTTGACTTTCCGTCCCTGACACACAGAGGGCTGCAGGAACAGTGACACGAGGCACATGGGAAGCCAATGGCTGCATCTCTGCTCTCCCCCTTATATGATGGTAATCCCAGTTGGGGGGGGGCAGGGAGAAAATAGCTATACTTGTACCCAGACCAGTCCTGTAGTGTTGGCCTGTTAGTCATGAGCAGTCACTCTCAGCCAGATCCTGAAATACCTCCATGTGATGGTCTGCTGAGTGGTGATGATTTTCTGTCATGGGTCACCGTAGCACATCAGAGACTGGGTGGGGCTCACATATTTTTGTAGTGGCTTTCCCTTGTTTTACCCAGACGAGTTAGAAAACATAGCCACTAATGCCTAGTTTGCCCTATAAATAGCTCATTTACAAGCTGTTATATGAAAATGTCCTAACGAGGGGTTTTTTGTGTGTTTTTTAAACCAGGTCTCTTATTCAGTGTAAATATTTCCCTCACTTTCTGCATCAACATTTGGAAGATTCACAAACTGATCCGCTACCCGAGAAGATGAGAGAGTCAGTGGTAGGTTTTGTTTCTTTGTTTTTACGGGGAGCCCATGCAAAGGCGTCATCTGAAATCCCACAACCATGCTGTGATATTATTTCACACACAAAGTGTCAAGATGTCTGGTCAAATTATTTAAATCTCTAGCAGAGAAGCAAGTCTGGGGTAGAGCTGCGAATTGCTTCAGATGAATGACAGTGGAAGAAAGAAAGGCTTTAGGGACGACAAGGCTGCTTTCCTCGCTCTTAACTTTTCCTCCTTTGGCACGTAGACGGAAGTCGCTGGGATTCTTCAGCACTGAGGGTGTTGCAAAATTGCATCTTGTGTGAATGGAAATCATTATGTCTTCCATGAGAAAATTAACAGGACTTGCATATGACGCTTGTGGTTAAAACAGGCATTATCCGGGGTGTTTATTAGAAACAGAACCTTAAAGCAGTCATGTTGGGTCTCTGATTTTGCTCAGAACAGCAGTGAAGGCTGAAAGGGGTTTAGCTTTCCCTTCCTGTGCCACTTCTCCAATCTAAATGTGCTCCTCCAGAACTGTTAGCTCATTATGAAAAAAGCACATGCACAATGTCGGTCCCTGTACCTAGTGATAGAGAGGCTTGCATGCAGTGATAGAGAGGCTTGCATGCAGAAGGTCCCAGGCAGCACTGGGGAATACCCCTATCTGAAACCCTGAAGAGCCTCTAGCATTCATTGCAGACGAGGGGGTAGAAATAGTGCAAGGCCCGAAATCACATGAGAATCCTTCACGAGTAAAGAAAGCCCCCATACCTTTGCTCTCAAATGAGTAGAATGCTATTAAGGCACCAGGTGATGCATTGGAGGGGATGGGGTTTGGCAGCATGCCATTGCCCTCCTAGTGTGTGTGACATGTGAGGAGGACAAATTCCTGTGTGCTTTGTATGTGTGCATGGAAAGTCATGTCCACCACTGGCGTTTGGCACCTGGAAAGTTGGCTAGGAGGGTTTAGCGCCCTCAGGCCCCCAAATAAAAATTTCCCCCAGTCCTACAGTAGTTAGTTCTAGGCTAGAGGGACCAATTTGCTAGTCTGGCACAGAGTCCTATATTCTTACCTATATTTTTCCACACTAAGATTAGTGGGAAGGATTTTAGATGGAGAAAACAGGTGTGTCAACAGGTTAAACAGCCGCTTCCCTCCACTGCTGTATTAATAAAAATTGAAGGCCCCTGAGGATACTTTGCATCCCCTGCTTTGTTTCTTTTTAACTTCAATAATAGACCCCCCCACTTCACACCCTTCTTTTGTCAACTTACGACAAGCTGCTTTAAACTCACTCAGCGAATGCTGCTACACGCCAACCCAATCGCCATAAGCACTGCAAGATTCCAGGGGTTATAGGTGTGCCTTAACCCATCCAGGGCTTGTTTTCCTTTTGGACAAATGAGGCATAGCCAAGACCCTGGTGTCTTTAGGATATATGGCTTATTTACACATATATACAACCTGAACCTAGAGGGGCTCACAGCACTAGCACCCAAAAAGGTCCCTGCTCCTTCCATAGCTTCAGCCTTTCACTCAGATAGACAGCAAGCATCATCATGCCCTGCTCCTCTCCAGTTTACATTTCTGCTACTGGTCTGAACCCTCTGCTTTTATCCCCTGAGGGATAAAAATGTGTTGTCTAGATTTGGGGGTTATAGGTAGTGTTGTGTGTGTTTTAAATACTACTATTGTTAATGTTTTTATATGCTGTTACTTGCCCTGGATCTCTTCTCTCTGGTGAAAGGTGAATTAAAAAGTAATGAATTATATTATATTATTATTATATTATATTATATTATATATTATTATATTATATTATATTATATTATATTATATTATATTATATTATATTATATTATATTATATTATATATTATATTATATATTATATTATATTATATTATATTATATTATATTATATTATATTATATTATATTATATTATATTATATTATATTATATTATATTATATTATATTATTATAATGTAATTAATAAATGATGCAGCCCTACCACGAAGCAGCACGAGACAGCCACTTCAGGTAGCTGACATTGTTAGTTCAAGTAATTAGAAAGTAAAGTAATAAATTGAAATATTTATTCCCAGAGGTAGGGAGAAGGCCTTGTGGGATTTTCTGCCTCAGGTACCAAAGTAGCTTGACACATCAACTTTCAACTGCGGAGGTGGTTGCTATATTGCCTGAGGTAGCAAAAACTCTTGAACCAGCCCTGGATTCCTCCAGAATTCATTAAAGGGCATTTCTTGACAACTCTAACAGCTACAGACACAATTCCTGCTCCTCTACTTAAGTTTGTAATAGATACCGTTAATGGGACTGACACTAGCATCCAAGAGTTAGCAGAAATCCTCACGTCACAGCAGTTGCCTCATTTTGTG
Source organism: Podarcis vaucheri (assembly GCF_965113315.1). Lineage (NCBI taxonomy): Eukaryota > Metazoa > Chordata > Lepidosauria > Squamata > Lacertidae > Podarcis > Podarcis vaucheri. The sequence goes on from NC_138761.1 coordinate 48,929,514, forward strand.
TCCATGAAATGATTTTTCTATTTATTCCAAAGTCCTGTCCACGTGGCAACTTCCTGCACTTCTGATTGGGTACTGTGGACCAAACAGGGATTGCAGAAAAGACCTTGGAAAAGGCATATTCCTTCCCCTTGCATCTTCAGACCCAGATTCAACCTTCAAGATATTTGTAAATCAAGCATCCCCTTAAGTGCTGACTATGGTGAATTGAACAATATTTTGCAGTGCCCAACCACACTTGAATATAACTTGGTTTACAAGTTACAGCTTCCCTTAAGTTGGATTTATGTCCCTTGTGGCTTGCAGAGTCAAGCTGCATCAAGTAATATTGTTAAATGTTGAATTGAAGTTGGCATGTGAAAAAGTAATATAACATATGTGTGTTCCTGCCTATCTAGCCTGATGATTTCAGTTTGGTAATAAGGAATGTAATAGCTAACGTGTTACACATTTGTATATGCACACACAGAGAGAGTATAGAATTATATGGATGATATTTATTTTTAAGTTGGGTGCCTTGAAATCAATACCATTTGAGCTGAAGATAATTGGTCCACTCTTCAGGATGAATCTAGAGGGATTTACTATTTAAAATAAGCCTCTCTGATTCCCCTCCAAATTAGCAATAACTTAGCACTGCATTTTCCAGTGACCTTTGCTACATTTTTGTTGCTTGAATGGCACTGTAACAATTGTCAGCCTTGGTGACTGGAATCAACAAGGCGGCTGCATTGGATAATTAACCACTCAACTTGGAGAATGGAACTTCCTAGCTTTATAATTAATTTCATAGGCATCCACATGGTTGATTACAGCATTAACCAGCAGCCTAAGGGTATTCATGTGTTACATTCAGACTCTAACTTCCTTCCTGGACTGTAGCAGTAGTGGAGAATCACAGCTCCAAAAAACAAATCAAACCACAATTAAATGCAAAAAGAAGAATTGCATAGTTCTCTCAGATTTGAGAAGGGTGGTATGAAATTGGCATTTTCTTTGTAGAAGGTTAGTTTAGATAGTCTAAACTATCAAAAATTGCAACCCAAATCCCATCAGGCTCGTTTTTACTGGGGGGTTTCCTCCCTTCCTGTTATACATATTCCAAACACAGTGGGCTGAATCTATAGTCACCCTGCTGCATCTACACTGTTGGATTCTGTTTTGCATATCTATTGGTATAACACCATGGATGGGAATGTGCATTACTATCTGATTTGTAAAGCAAATGAGAATATGCCTCTCACCAACAATATGCAATGCAGCAATGCAGTGCAGTTCCAGATCACATCAGTGGATACAAATTTCAGTGCAAATGTGCATCGCTCCATCTCCAATAAATCTTGATTCCTGTGGGAGAGAAAACAATGTTGTAGGTGCAAACCCTAATTGGTGGGCTTTGGTGGTGTTTCCAAGGGTGTTGGTGGCATACCTACTATTTTTATGCTTGGGGGGGTTTGGTTGTGTGTTTTTCTGCTTCTGGGCTTAGCACATGCACAGTATAGAGGCCATTTGTTCCACTGCCAGAGTATACTGAATTCTTGAGACTATGCAATTGTTCTGCCCTTTTGTTTCCATTTTCTGTTGCTCTTCCCGACTGGCATCAAGATTACTAGATGTGGCTATACTTCTCTATGCTCATTAGAGGGCTGATATAAATAGTATTATTATTATATTACATAACGTTACGCTTTAGGATAAATAAAGCAGCAAAGCTTCAGCCAAGGAGGCAATAAATAAGTGTTTCATTCGTGCTGTGAAGCTTTATCCTAACAGTAACCCTGTCCCTTAGGCTAAGTTGAGAGAAAGTGATTAGCCAACGTGAACTTTATGGCTGATTGGGGGATTCACACCCAGGTCTCCTGAACTCCTAGTTTGACTCCGCTCGACCCACTAAGCACTGCTCCTGTACAATTCCCATGCATCTCAGAGGATGTGTGTGTGTGTGAGAGAGAGAGATAGAGGGAGGGAGGGGTTTCCTGTGTTAGAGATACTGTATTTTTCGCTCTACAGGACGCACCCGACCATAGGACACACCTTGTTTTAGAGGGGAGAACAAGAAAAAAAATCTCCCCCTCTCTGCTCAGCACCCCTTCAGCAAAGCGGTAGGAGAAATGGAGCCCCTTCAATTTCTCCTCCCGCTTGACTGAAGGGGCACTGTGCAGCTCTCCCTCTCTGCTGAAGCCAGGAGAGTCTTGCTCTCCCGGCTTCAGCAAAAGGAACCCGAAGCCTCCGGAGTGCAGCGGGAGCTCCTGCTGCGCTCTGGAGGCTTCAGGCAGCTATCCCTGAAGCCTGGAGAGTGAGAGGGGTCAGTGCACACCGACCCCTCTCGCTCTCCAGGCTTCAGCGAAAGCAACGTGAAGCCTCCGGAGTGCGGAGGGAGCGCTCCCTCTGCGCTTCAGAGGCTTTGTGTTGCTATCGCTGAAGCCAAGGAGCCTGCATTAGCTCCATAGGACACACACACTTCCCCTTAATTTTTGGAGGGGAAAAAGTGCGTCCTATAGAGCGAAAAATATGGTAACTAGTGTAACACTTTGCCAACTTTTTTTACCTGAACATCAACTGGGGAGTGCTTTCATTCAGGGCTTGCCCACATTTTTGGGTGACCCATGGGCATATTTTTGGGGTCCCAAGACACATTTGCGAACTGGAGAAGCTGTTGTAGTTGGCTCACACCCACCCAACCAACCAAACACTGCAGTCTATTATGTTGGCTACAGCAGAATGCCTTTTTTCAGGCCCCATTTCAGCCTGAGGGGTTGTGGCGGGAGGGGACCCTGCGGGTGCCAGGGAAGGCCTCTGCCTGCGTGGATGCCATGCTGGCAACCCCTTCTTTGAGCAGTGACTGATGTGAATTTCATTGCAACTGTCAACTTCTGAAGATGGAGTAGCTTCATTTAGCAAGTCAAATTGGTCTTAACTTGAGTTTGATCATTTTAAAATTATATTCACAGAGGGAAACCTTGAAATCAGATCTCATTGTGTGCTCCGTGGCGGCTGTGCTGTCTTTTGCAGTCAGTGCCAGTACTGTTTTCTTGTCATTAGGGGTAGGTATTCCTTTCTTCTACATTATTTCCTAAGATATTGTCTCTGTTATTCAAAGCAAGGAGAACTCATTATAGGCCATTATGGAAGACACATTAGCAGGCGAAGGAATATTTGCTTGTGAGTGGTACTGGGAGTTTTGTATCACTTCACACATAGGAAAATCCAGTTTTTAAATATGAGGTGCGCTGCACTAAGATGTTTTTTGGCCATGGTGACGCAAAGCCTCTGGTACAAATTGGCTGAGCTACTGTAATGCTTTGGAAAGTTTATGAGCATTCAGAATACTGAGAAAACCTGCCAGCTATAGGATACTCGTGACAGTCAGGCTTCCGTGAGTTGAAGTGAAAGGTTTTTGCCAAGAAAAGCCTGCCACAGTGTAAGGACAGGAGGTTCCCTAGAGCCCTCAGCACTAGGGAGGAGTTGGGGGAAAGTCCTGTTGTGCTAGTGGATGCAGCTAGCTTATCTTTTAGCATTATGTCCAAATAAAGCAATTGTATGGAGTGTTTATGTGCCACTATTAGCAGTGGCCAGGTGACAGTGTCATGCACTCCAAGATCATAACCATTTCAGGTGATCTTCACATCTTGGCCATAGTGTGTCAACCAATTGTTGTAGCCCTTATTTTCTGACTTCCATTCATATTTATCATGGAAGCAATTTCTATATACTGCCTGAAGCATTCCTTGCGCTTCAGCCTTGTATCTGGCATATTCTGATTTTCTATTGGCATTCCGTTAAAAAAGACACTTTCTGTGTTTTATGACCCAGCACAACAGACTCCTTAGGCTGTGAATGTGCAAAAAACCAAACAAACCCAAACAAAAAGTGCACGCGCGCGCACACACACACACACACACACACAGAGAGAGAGAGAGAACAAGTTTAGCAAAGGCGAGTGAAACACTACAGCAACCTTTCTCTTCTCTTGAACTAAAATATAAGTAAATACTGTAAAATATAAGTAAATAAAGCACATGGTAAAGAGTAACTGAGAGACAGGAGAGTTTGCTTTCGTTTCCTCAGTCCCACATCTGCCTATACAAGCATATGTTTTCCAAAATAAAAATGGGCAAATGTTGAATGGAAACAGCAATACAAAAAATCATGCGGTTTTTTTAAAAAAACTATATATATTATAGTGCTTAATATATTGTTTTTAAATGAGATTTGGTTTCTCCCCCCCCCCCTTTTCTTCTCCTTTCAACTCAGCCATTCCTCAGCATTGTGCTTTATGCTTTAGCGTGGACTGTGGGATTCATAACACACTACCTAATTCCTCAGCTTCGCAAGCACCATCCATGGCTGTGGATCTCCCACCCGATCCTTAAAAATAAAGAATACCAGCAGAGAGAGTTAAGAGGTGTGTAAAAGCTTCTTCTTCTTCTTTTAAGAAAAAAGTTTTAAGTGACACTGTCTATATGTGCTTTACATTATAATGATTTTTGTGTACATCAGCGAGAGTAATCATTCACAGAATACAAAGGGAAATGAAAACAGGCAGATTGTGGCAAAGTCAATTGTTGGGCACAAGAACAATAGCATATCAGGGATCAGACAGAAGCCTCTCTGAATGTGCTGTTGAGACACCAAGAGGAGGGAGAGACAGAATCTATCTGATCCTGAATATTCTCTTTGCCCATTCCAGTGATATTACTCAAAGTGGACTCTTGCAGATAAATTTGTATATATATGTATATCTCTTTTAAAAAACAACCTGTATCAAAGGCGTTTAAAAATTTACGATATAAAAACCATACAATAAAAGCATTAAAAAGTTCAAAAAGAATATAAAAGCAAAAACATTAAAAACTTTTAAAAAGTCAATTGATTCCCCTGTGGACTCCATTCTGAATAGAACTCCCATGGATCATGTAAACACCCCCCCCCATTTTTCATTACTAATTCTTGTTAGATTGTTTCCCATTGCATTTAACTCGGTTGTTGCTATGTATCTTTGAAAACCTCAAACTAAATATTGCAAGAAAGCAATGTTGCAAAATCGGATGCATTTTGACCTACCAAGCTCTTCCTTAGGGTATTCCTGTAAGCACATCCAGCAATCGCATTTGTGTGCAGATTCCTGATTCAGGTGATAGCAGTCAGATTGCTGCCTGCGCTTGTGGGAAGGAAGCATAAGGAAACAGGTCAGGGGTGAGAGGCAGCAAGACAGGTGAGCCATCCCTCTTCCTGCTGAATTTGTCTACCCTCTCTCTGTGTGTGATGATCCTGGATCATGGCTTGTTTTTACCTTTGACTGGAGATAAGTAAAACACACACAACAATTTATGAAAGTATATTTGAACAAATAAAGTTTGACAATAGAAAGTAGCATTGCTGAATTGCTGAAACTGGGTTTCTTGTGGTTGCTTTTCTTCCTTTCTTTTTGTATATCCGTTCAGCATTCCGACTGCTGTCAGGGATGGTAATTTGCTGTTCTCTCAGTGACCTCAACCCACTGAGCCCTGCTGCTATGCAATTTCCTAGAGGCCTGGCAGAGATTCATAAAGAACTAAGTGGCATAAACGGATATTGTGTTGTAGTAGTGGATGACAAGTTTCTCCCTTTGTTTAGAACAACCTTTACAACCTGCATCCTCTATTTATGTCAGCCAAGTAACCTGAGCGCTTGTAGTTGTTCTGGTCTTTGACGTTAGTTTTGTCCAATTTATCAGGAAGCTATTTATATGAAGTCAGACCATTGGTCCATGTGGCTCAGTGTTGCCTGCTCTGATTGGCCGCAACTCTCCAAGGTTTCAGGCAGGGAGTCTAGCTGGATATGGCAGAGACTGAACCTGGAACCTTTTGCATGCAAAGCAGGCGCTTTGCTGGGGAAGCTGTAGTCCTTCTCCAAGCTTCTTACAATCTTAAAAAGAAACAAGAACAAAAAACCCACTGCATGCTGATTAATGAGTTTAATGCAGTATGTGCAACCCATATTTTTAAAATGCATCTCAGTGTTTAAATTTCTGGCAGAATTCTTTTTCAGATATTTGGATGCAAAATAAAGTTCAGGTGGCATGAATACACTGTGATTTAAATTTCCTGCCCTGTAGTGTCGTGAGGAACATTATATTTGAGTTTTTTAAAAAGTCATATTGTGGGTATTTTGGAATTGCTATCTTCAGCAGGTGGTGTCTGGAGACTTCATTCCAGTTCTCCTAGAAATCTGTTGGCTGGGAGCCAGCTTGTCTTTGGATAACCCTCACTTTTTCTTTGCTCCAATTAAGAAACTTGCTGTCAACTTTTGATGGGTCTGTGCTTTAATCACTCTCAATGTGTGTTTTTGACGTGTTTGAAGATAAGAACGCCAAGACAGTAGGTCTCGTCTGTGACCTCAGTCTCTTCTTGAAACCAATCCAACAACTAGATACTCTGCAGAGAAACATATTTATAAGATGCATTATTTAAATAATAAAAATATGCATTATAATATTAAGTGTCTTTGGCAGGAGGGTGTTGCATGGAAATATATTTGCAGAACAATCAATCTCGAAAGATCGTCTTTGATACCAAAATGTACTGAAGAATTTCTAGTTTTTTACATTTATTACAGAATGACATAGAGAGAGTAAAGGAAGGGCAGGTCTCCTTCATTGGTTTAATTCCAGATGAAAATAAAATGCTAACAGCCAGTGAGCGTTAGAAATGACTTTGCATTCTGGCATTGCTTACATTTATGACCCAGCCTTCTGATGCAATCTTCTGGACTTTGTTTTCATACTAGCAGACCAGGATTGTAATGCACTCCACCAAAAACTTTATTCTTATATGGCATAAGATTCAACTCTGTTCCCCCCCCCAAAAAAAAGAATTCTTCCAAAGACAACAATTTTATCTAAGCTATGATTTGTGCCCAGGTTGGAAACCAAGTGTGTTTCAAGCTAAGGGTTACCTGGCTCAGTTCAGAAGGTACTGTAAAATGTTAAGTACTAGAAGAAGAAAACTACCTGCAACCAATGTATCTTTGAACAAGAATTTGACTCTCTGATTTGAAATAGTCACCCCAGCTTAAGATGTGTTGGGTTTCCTGCCTGCTTAATAACTTCCCACCTGCTATTGCTATTGACCTGCCTTCTCTGATGTTTTTGCTGTTGCATTGCTATTCACATATAGTGCTATGGCTTGTGCATCCCCTTAGTTAAAGCTAGTTTTCTTCACTGCAATTTTCTGTTGCTTCTAGAACTGCTGTTAAATCTGCATTCTTATGGAGCTCTGATCTAATTACATATGCAATACTGACCAGGGATCCAACGCTTAATCAACTTCTAGTTGCTCATATGAATCCAATGTCCCTTTGGAGTTCCACTTTGGTATCCTAGCACATTTCAGATTTTGATGAGAGATCAACACACACACACCCCATCAGAGCCAATTTTGGCATTCACATTCCATGTGATAAATGAATAAATCAGCTAATGCCATGTGTGAGACAGATGAGCTATACCCTGTTATGCATGGCAAGAGTTTTGACATCACTTTGTTTTGAAATGTTCAGGTGCTGCCCATTTAATGTGGTTTGAAAGACTCTATGTGTGGCTTCAGTGTTTTGAAAAGTACATCTTGTATCCGGCAATAATACTGAATGCCCTCACCAATGACGCCTTCTCAATCAGCAAATACAAGAGGCTGACTCCACAGTAAGTTACTTAAATGTTATGATACATTATTTGTAGAATTAAGAGCTGGACAATATCATTTATGCATCTGGTCTACCATTCAGGCTTCCACAACTTGTGACCTGCCTCTCCTAAACTGCTGTCACCTATAGCAGCCATTATTTGTAACTGGAGAGGTTCTTGATGTCTCTCCTGCCTCTCCCTCCAGGTTGGCCTACCCATTGGCCGCATTGAGACCTTTGCATCAGATGGTGCGACAGGAAAGGCAATGGATTTATGTGCCCTCACCCCACTAACTCACCACTGTTGAGTGTTGTTGGAGTGCTCCTTTGCTGAAAGTGGGTCTGTCCAGTGGGGCCTCTTCCTTGGAAGTGCTTTTCCCCAGAATGAGGTATGCTGAGCAAGGTGGCCTCAGAGATTTGTCCATCCACACACACATGGGGCCATAGGCGCTCTGCTTCAGGTGGAAATATGTCTTGCACTAACCCTGGCCATGCAGACAGCATGAGCCTGAACCTGGTGGGCTGCCATATGTGGCTGGAGGATAGCATTTCTTCTTCCCCTTGCCCTTCCTTCTTGGTCTTCATTCTTCTCCCGGGATGCCAAACCCAGCAAGTGCTCTCATCACGTTGGAGCATGCCTGCCAGTGAGTTCAGAACTCATCTTATCTGTGTTGCTTTCAAAACTGAAAGTACGGATGAGAGAAGAAGCTCTGACAGCCTCCAAAAGAGTTTCTGACATTTCATTCACAGGGCAACATTTAGCTGATTGTTTGGAGTAGCGAACCTAAAGATCTGCTTGAAGGGACATGGAGCCAAGAATAAGTGAACCTAAAGATCTGCTTGAAGGGACATGGAGCAAAGAATAAGTGCCTTTTAGATTCATATCCACCGAAATCCATCCAGGCTGAAAATCCCGAATGAACAACCAGAGCACAACATGTATCAAGGTCTTAAAAAAACTGGCACATGTCGCTCATTGGAGAAGACATTCTGAAACCTCGCGGCTTGTTTTCATTTAATTTGAAGATAGTGGCAGCATCACAGTTCCTTTATGAAACAACGTGTGCAGGATTTGCATCAATAACTTATCTCAGGAATGGGGAAACCTGTGGCCCTCTAGATGCTGCTGGACTCCTACCCCTGTCCTCCCTCACCATTAGCAGTGTGGCTGGTGCTTATGGGAGTTGCAGCCCAATAACTTCTTTAGACCTCAATTTCCCCATCACTGCTTTACCATCCCTTCTCTGAGGTGACATAATTCCCACTTGGCTGATTTCAGTAGTCAACCCATACAGTAGTTTGTTTCCATGGATGAAAGGTGCCCTGAAACTCCTAGTACATCCCTTTGGGAATGGGTCAGGCAAGCTTCTATTACAAAAGGAAATTGCTTGGTTCACTGAGGTAAAAATAACTAAAACTGAACACATTTGCAATCTTATATGAAAGTCAAGGAAGGGCAACCCCCTTCACAGTGAACCCCTGTTTTTCTGCTACCCCAATTGGTAGTTCCCTGCCCCATTTGTGCAAGAGGCTTGTGACCTTCCTCCATTCTTTTCAGTGCCACAGCCTGCTTTTTCTACAGTGTGCTGTTTACTTTATTAACATAAGGAAGATTTCAAAGAGGGTACGCAATGCCTATATGTATATAGCAATATGTCTATTAACCTAGGAGCAATTATTATGTAATCTTTATTGGGAAACTGCATTTTAAAAATAAAATTATTTTCCACAGCAAAAATGGATCAATGTACAAATAAAGGTGTAAAACAAAGAGCACAATGCCTACTAAAAGATAGAAGCAAGAATTCTGGGAAGTTTGCCAACTATCTTTCTTTATGTTCTAATTTTCTAGTACTTAACAGTATGTTGACACCAAAACTGTTATAATGATTAATGATCTCTGAAAACATATAACGCTGTGCTTTCAGCAGGGAAATCAGTTTAATTCATGGGTACATCTTTCAGATATGTTATACATATACTAGATAAGGACACCAGCCTTTTAAATCGTTATTTATTTGAAATTTGTTCCAAAGGATTCAGGGGAAGTTGTGTTCTACCATTTCATCTTAATTCTTTCAATAGACTTGTGTGGTTGAGCTGGGAAATAGTGACTGGCCCAAAATCATCCAGTGGGCTAAAAGGCAGAGCAGAAATTTGAATCTGCATATCCTGCTTAATGCTGCCCATTGTGCAGCACTTTCTCCTCTCTTCCTTTCCCTTGTAGTCCTTTCATGTGCTCCCAAACTCTGCTTTGGGACATTCTTCAACCCTCGAGCAGATTTGGGGGGCACCCAGGGAGGGAGAAGAAGAATGGGAAGTCACATCATGCAAGTGAAAGTCTGGTCACATGATGAAGTCTGGTCAAGGAAATTGCCGATGTTATCTCAGTGCCTCTGTCTATTATCTGTGAGAATTATTGGAGAACAGAGGAGGTTCCTGCAGACTGGAAGTGGGCAGATGTTGTCCCGATTTTCAAAAGGGGGGTGGGGAGAAGACCCAGCCAGTCAGCTTGATGTCAATACCAGGAAAGGTCCTAGAACAGATAATTAAACATTTGATCTGTGATTACTAAGACCCAGCATGGGTTTCTCAAAGACAAGTCATGCCAGACAAACCCAAAGAGTGCTCACTAATGGTTCCTCGTCATCCTGGAAAAAAGTGACAAGTGAGGTGTTGCAGGGTTCTGTCCTGGGCCCGTTGTTGTTCAACATCTTTATAAATGACTTGGATGAAGGAATTGAGGGGATGCTCATCACATCTGCAGATGACACCAAACTGAGATGGGTAGCAAATGCTACTGAAGGCAGAATTAGGATACAAGATGACCTTAACAGATTGGAGAACTGGAGCCCAGACTAAGAAAAAGAATTTCAGTAGGGACAAATGCGGGATTTTACATTTAGGCACGAAGAACCAGCTGCACAAATATAAGATGGTGGCCGTAGCATATGTAAAAAGGATCTAGGGGTCTTAGTAGACCACAAGCTCAACATGAGTCAACAGTGTGATGCAGCAGCAGCAGAATGAATGAATGAATGAATAGCTAATGCTATTCTAGGCTGCATCAACAGAAGTATAGTGTCCAGATCAAGGGAAGAACTAGTGCCACTCTATTCTGCTTGCTTAGACCACACCTGGAGTATAGGGTCCAGTTCTGGGCACTACAATTTAAGAAGGAATTTGACAAGCTGGAACGTGTGCAGAGGAGGGCAACCAAGATGATCAGGGTTCTGGAAACCAAGCCTTATGATGAATGGTTGAGGGAGTTGGGTATGTTTAGCCAAGAGAAGGCTGAGAGATGATAGCCATCTTCAGATAGCTAAAGGGCTTTCTCATGGAAGCTTATTTTCTCCTGCTCCTGATGGTAGGACCCAAACCAATGGTTTCCAGATACAAGAAAGGAGATTATGACTGAACATCAGGAAGAACTATCTGACAGTAACAGCTAGAATGGACTTCCTATGAAGATGGTGGACTCTTCTTCATTGAAGGTTTTAAAGCAGAAGTTAGGTGTCTATCCAATATGGATTCTTTAGTTGAGATTCATGCATTGCAGGGAGTTGGATTAGATGTACCTCAGGTTCCTTCCAGTTCTACAGTTCTATGACTCTATTATGCTGAATGTCACCTCCGTCTTTTAATACAGGACCAGTCCAGATTAAAGTTGTACCAGAACTACTGCCAGACATAAATAGTCTGTATATTTGTATAGTGATTAGTTAAACGAAACAGAAGCCATCCTGATAAGTTGTTCTATTGAAGTTTTACTTTCCTGATTTTTTCTTTCTTTTCTTTCTTTTCCCTCTTGCAGCTGTGATATCTTTCTGATTACAATTGCGGGAATGAAGCTATTGCGGTCTTCATTTTGTAATCCCATTCACCAGTTTGTTACATTAAGCTTTACTGTCATCTTCTTCCAGTTTGACTACTATGGTAACTCCGATAACTTCTTGTTGAATTTCTTCATGATGTCCATTGTGTTTAATAAGGCAAGTGAATTGTTACTTAAAACTTTGTCACAATTTTGAGTGTTTAAGAAAAAGAAACAAAAATCCATAACTAATAGCATGTGTCTAACTGTATCCTACAATAACACCTGAAAAACATAGTTAACATGTCACATTAAAGCATAGTCTAAAAGAAACAAAATGGAAGTTCCAGCTCATGCTGCTGCTGCTACACCACCAGGAAACAAACCAGGCTCTGATTGGTTGGAATATCTGAACCTGTGTTCCTTGTTTGTTATTCTCCAAACAAACCACAAACGGTAACCAAGGCTGTTTCTTGCCTTACTGATGGTTTGTTTGGAAAGAAAGAAACCATGACTTGCGCCAAACCCGGAAATGACCCCAAAAGTCACAAAAACATCACAAAAAGTAACAGGGTGAGGGAGGAGGGTTTGTAGGCTTTTTCAATGGTGTTTCAAATATACAGGATTTCACTTAAACACTTGGTGCCTTGGGAACATAACTCTCACATAATTTGGGGGTTGCCTGTACTAAAATCACAAGTACATATATTACGGGTTTATTGAAGAAATGCTACAGGCTAGGGGCCAATTAAACATATTTTTGAGAGGCAGATCTTGATTAGTCTTAGAGGCTTAGAACTTCCCAAAAAGTTTATATGAGTTTATTAGGGGCAAGTGTTTTATATATCTATATATACCCATATATCTCAAACTATTGAGAAGTTGACCATGATAGCAATATCTTGGGAAACAAGTGAATAAAATGGAAATAGCATGTGCGGAGTAGTCGTACTGAAATTGTTTCATTCAGAGGCATGCTGAGACAATGAGTGAAAAGTACAATCTCATTGAGCTGGTAATTAGAGATTTGCAGTGACTCTGTAAATGAAACACTTATAGGATTGCTGGGTTTTGAAGATTAATTATTACATTTTGCAGGTTATTATTTCATCACATGGATCTAAATCCCCAAGAATCTCTGAAATGTTGTGGGCTGGCCTTTAAAAAAATTAATTTGGGGTAATTTTATTCCTATGAAAAGTCTATCTGTCAGGTCCCTGCTCAAATGGCACCAGGCACTGTATCTGTATCTTTCCCAACCCTCTATGGTCCATTCTGCTTCAGCAAGAAAAGGAAATGACAGCTTCAATCAATGCACTGTTCAATCACCATAATGTTGACAACTATTTCTGAAAGATAGAAAGCACATTTTTGCTGCCACCACCTTTGGCTATGTAGAAATAACTCTGGAAGTGACAGCCAGGAACTTATTATTCTCTGAAGGTGTGATTTTTCCCATGTCTGAGCAGCAAGGCTTTTTCCTAAGTGTTGTAAGTCTGTATAATCATTTCAGTAGAAAAAAACAATCCGTGTGAAGCCACGGTTGAAGAAGCATATCCATTTTTCCACTAAGGGAAATGAAATAAACCCACAGTAGACAACATCTCCAGCTTTGTTATTCCAGGTTAGATGACACTTTCTTCATCTGTCCTCAGTAACGTGCTTTGCAATGGTGACGGGGGTCACAGCTGGCAAGGGAAGGGGTATCCCTTCCTCCTCATCTGTGACTGCCCCCCAAGCCCCAAATTGTCCCACTGCTGTAATTAGGCTTGAAATAAAGCTTTCTGTTGTAGCCAGTGGAAGGAAGCCTAATTACAGTGTATAGGGCATTTGCTGTGTGGGCGGGTCACAGCTGGGGAGGGGAGAGCCCCCCCAACCCCCATTGCAATTAGGCTTCTCTTGACTACAAAATAAAGCTTCTTTCAAGCCTAATTTGAGCAAGAGAAGGCAATGGGCACCTGTGGGCCCCAAGGAAGGGCCTCTGCAGACTTCTGAACACCTGCAAGCGCCACATTGGTGACCCATGTATGTAATTAATGCAGTCCAGTGAGGATGCAAATCAACCTCACTGCTCACAGGGCACTGCTTTCCACAGCCACTTTCCTCCCCCTATTAGCTCCTTGTAGCTGCTTTTGGATGTGCTACCGCATACTGGAACATCCAGTTCAGTAAATTGGTTGGGAGCCCTGCCCCCAGAACCAAAATAAAAATGGTGCATAAAGGTATTGGGAGGGCTGTACATGGATGATGCATTTTGGCTGTGATCCAGGATTAGAAATAGCTGTGTGATATGTAGGGAACTGAACCTGGTTGAAATAGGGGAGGATAATTGCCTGTTAGTTATTTACTGGCAGGCTCAGTCTTCTTATTCGGGTACAATTCCTATTCCAGGCTGTTTCAAGTTCTTGTCTAGGCCAATGAAGCATGCATGTTGTACTCTCATCAGTCTACCAGGCCAGTGGCTTGGATTGTACCATTGCCACTCAGAATGTTCACCTTTTCAATGGGGAAGATTCAGACACACAGGAAATCTAGACATCAGAGAGGACTGATTAAAGAAAGGAACAGTTGTGGGAAGTGTATGGGGTGTTAGGAGATGAATAATACCTCTGGTGGGGGGACACATCATGCTCCTTCTGGGGTACGTTTGTCCACCTTTGGTCCCCACCCTGCACTCAGCTCTCACCTGTGGCTCCTAGAAGCTGTCAGAGTGCGACAGTGGCCACACTCTGAGAAACAGCTTCAACCGGCCAGCTAAATCAGGTAGCTGATGGGTCTCAAATCCTCAGTGAAGTAGGGACTTCTCCTGCATGCTCTGGTGTAGTAGTGGGTCCAGCGGTCAAGAAGGCATTTTTTGCAAGTGTTATAGAGGAAATGAGGGGCAGATCGGGCTTACCAACCTGAGAAGATAGCCCATCTAGCAGAAGGAAAACTCTGATCCTAAACTTCTGCTGCCTTGGGGATATCTTTGGGAGAAGAAAAGGCTAGAGAGTAAGTCCTACACAAATCCGGAGTTGAGTCCCTAAGACGGTTGGATGGTGACTTGTACACTTCTTTCCAGCAACTCCTCCAGCCAAGCTGGTGCCAAATTAATTGCTCTGCTTTCCTTTGGACCACGTCAGTGAGGGCGAGAGGGTAGGTCTTGTTATCTGGGCAGCCCAGGTTTGCGGTGCACCATGCCCAGGCCTGCACTCCAGGAAAGTTACTGCAGTGTTGCTAGCACAGCAGTTTGACTTCATCCCAGATTTTCCACCCCATTTTCTCTTGAATGCCAACAGCAGATTCCCTGAGCCCACTGTTTCTTCTCTGGAAATACCCTTCATGCCGCTACTTTGCATGATTGCAGTGGTTGTTTATTAGAGAGCGGTGAACTTTAAGTTTGCCATGGGAAATTGCTGGTGTTCACATTCCCCTGCAGACAGATAACAAAAGTGGAACCAAGTTGTCCAAAAGAATTAAGCCCTACAACTCACACTTCACAAACTGCAATAATCTATCTTGCCTGGTGAGTGGTGTCTCTTGAATACACATAGAGAGTCTGATAAGTTCCACTTGGATTATTTCATCATACAACAACCCAGTGTTGTAAAGATATGTTCAGTGATAGGACAGAAATCCACTGGCCTTTTTATTCTGATAAGCAAATAATCACCTGAAATCCAAAACATTTGTTGAAAAGGTCTTTGATATCTCAGTCTGAAATGTTTTATATGTTCAGTTGAACCCTTGTCCTTTGGCAATATGTGTTCTTGGCTCCGATTAAGGTCAAAACCTGTCAAAATTTCTTATGAAAAACGTTACAAAATGAATCTGTCAACTTAATCTGCTCAGCACAAGACCACCTGCTGGGCTTCTCCTTGAGGTTGTAATGAAACTTCCTCATCTGCAAGAAAAATGGACTGTTCTTCATTTATGGAAAGCTCTTTGATACAACTGAGCCTTTTATGAATGGTATGGGGAGAAGGCCATTTTTAAAAATTGCCCCCTTTTCCCTGCAGTTCCTTGCACCACCTCCCATACTATTCTGGAAGTTCCTCCAGGCCTCTGGAGGCTGGATCAAGTGGGGGCGGGACATAGGGGGCTGCGAAGAGGAGGGAAAATGGGTGGAAATCACTTTTCCCCTTTCCTTCATGGAAGTCTCCAGAGGATTAAAGAGTTCTCCATGAATAGAAGGTTACTGCTGGATACAACTATTTACTGATAGCAGAACTGAAACAAATTAAGCGGAAGAGTTATAAAGCTTTTAAGTTCAGAGACAAGATTCACTTGAATGATATTTTGTATAGAAAAATAGGTGAAAGCATAAACAGAAGCTAAGATGTACACAAGTCATAAATGACTTTCAGTGTTAATGGAAAGTTAGATTTGTAGAAAAGAAATTGCACTTCAATGAGGAAATCTTTATCATCGGCAACATGTAAGTTCCCCCAGCTCTGCCAATTTTCTCCAAAGATGCAGAAAGATTGCTCAAAACATTCATGAGCAATGCACATTAAGGGAGATAAACACAAATTAGTTTGCAAATGGGCAAAATATTATCTCTAATTGGATGCACATAAAAGAAAAGTATTATAATTCCAATTCAACAGTGGAAGCAGTAAGATGTTTCAGAATAGGTAACCGACAGTTATGTGGTTATAACAGGGCTATGAATCTGGGGGTCTCAAATGCGGCATTAAAGCACCCCAAGCTCTGTGATTACAAAGCTCAAATACTGCAGCAGATAACAACTTTTGCAAATTGGGCAGATTCACATAATGCTTTGAATTTTTATGATTCACACACTTTGCATAGTTGCACAGTTTGCTCAAAGAGCCTAGCTGACTTGGTGATTTTGTGTGCTCTGCTCCGGATGTAGAGTTTTGTGAAAAAGCAAGGGATGGGGATAGAACGGGATTGTGCGCAAAATTACTTTCAGTGTTTGGTGACTTTTTCATTGGTTAGTCTGGGTGGACAGGCACAGTGAAGCAGCCGTCAGTATTCAGCCAAACTTCCAGATTTATCAGACCATTTTGAAAAAGGAAAAAAAAAACCTATTAAAAAATAAGTCAAGGGAATGTGTAACTGTGGGAGTGGGGTTTATGGTAGAACTGCATCTTCATTTACTCTGAGTGAAGGGTCACATTCCCTTTTTTGGGGAGTGTCTTTGCAAACTAGGGGATGCAGGTGGCGCTGTGGGTTGAACCACAGAGCCTAGGGCTTGCCGATCAGAAGGTCGGTGGTTAGAATCCCCATGATGGGGTGAGCTCCTATTGTCTGGTCCTTGCTCCTGCCAACCTAGCAGTTCGAAAGCACGTCAAAGTGCAAGTAGATAAATAGGTACCGCTCCAGCGGGAAGGTAAATGGCATTTTCATGCACTGCTCTGGTTTGCCAGAAGCGGCTTAGTCATGCTGGCCACATGACCCGGTAGCTGTACACCGGCTCCCTCAGCCAATAAAGCGAGATGAGCACCGCAACCCCAGAGTTGGTCACGACTGGACCTAATGGTCAGGGGTCCCTTTACCTTTACCTTTTGCAAACTAGAGGAGGTCAGGGATACCATACACACGGCAGCCACTCATACACCACAACCTAGTCTATTGACTACAATATAATGTTTCTTTTAATCTGAATTTTGGAGAGGGGCCAGGGAAGGCCTCTGTAGGCACATATATGCCCACAAGTGCTATGTTGGGGACCCTTGATCTTGGCAGTCAAAGCAGGAACCACCATAAATGAAAGTAATCTTCAAAAATGGCTGTGTGAATCACCCCACTGAAAAAGACAATCGACTGGAAGTGTTTCTCCCTTTGGCTCTGTAAGATGTACTTCATCTGGAACCATGCCCTGATGTCATAACTCACAGAATTATAATGTCTGGTTACGGAGCAAGTTGCCCTGCATGTTACAGAGGGGCAGAGGAAAAGATGCAACCTGGAGCTGCTCCCTTAGGCAGTAGCTCCTTTACCTGTTGTGACCTCACCTTCCTCCCTAAGAGCAGGGGAGTTTGGAACACAAAGAAGTCTCTCACACATTTAGCCATTCTATTTATATATCTTCGTTTTATTTTAGGAAAGTTCTCTTCTTCTTCTTCTTCTTCTTCTTCTTCTTCTTCTTCTTCTTCTTCTTCTTCCCCTTCCCACGTTTGTGATGGGGAACAACATCTTGGCTAGAAAGCTCATTTTTTTACAGAGAAAAATCTGGTGGGTTTATCTGGTAGATGTGTTCTGTGCGCCATATGGCTACCCTGACCACTCACGTTCCCAATGCCTGAAAGATCACCTACAGACCCTCTTGAGTGCTGAGATCAGCAGAGGGGGCCCTCTTGGTAGTTCCTCCACCCTCATGGGCTTGGAGGGCAGGTGGCAGCCCTGGGGAGGGCATTCTCAGTGCTGGCCCCAAAGATGTGAAACTCCCAGCAGAGGTGCTGAAGATGTCCCACTTTACATTGGCTTTTGACATCAGAGGTGTATGTTTTCAGGACCCAACTTTTTATGATTGCAAGTTGTTTTAAATTGTTTTTAATATTGTGTTTAATGCTGTAACCGGCTCTCAGACCTTGGGGTGAAGGGCAGGTAATTAATAATAATATTGATTGATTGATTGATTGATTGAGTAAATATTGTGTTAAAATAAAAATTCCACTTCACTTTCTATATGAACTGAATACCAACAATCCAAGAGGTAGTATAATTGTAATATAGGTACGTGGACATTGCATGTTATATAGGATATATATGGTAAAATGCTTTCTTTCTTTCTTTCTTTCTTTCTTTCTTTCTTTCTTTCAAAAGTGCTTTTCACATACGCTGTCATAACTTTTCTGACTCTTTTGCTTTCAGCTGTGGGACCTCCTGCAAAAGTTGCAGTTCATTCTGACCTATATTGCTCCTTGGCAGATTGCTTGGGGCTCTTCGTTCCATGTATTTGCTCAGCTCTTTGCAATACCTCATATCCTTTTTAGTGTACCTGCTATTTTGTTCTGCATTCAGAGGGTTAAGGAAAGCAGGGTGTTCTTGGGCAATTTATATTAAGAAAAGTATTATTTTTTTATGTTAAAGTTTTGAAAAAAAAAGTATAGATATTCCCAGAGGGAGAAAATGCAATATTAAAAAAGATCCTTTGAACAATACTTTGAAAAGTGGGATATAAATTATTAAACGGATAAAAATAAGAAAAAGCAATGAGTTGAGAAATGTATTTCATTATTGCTTGTGACATTATTACTTCTTCGGTGAGGTGTGTAACTTAAAGTCTGCTTTGCTTCAGAAGCCACTCTAGTATGTAGGTAAGAATGGCTAAAATGTATTGTTGGCTCTCGGACAGATAAGGAAATTGGACAGTGACTCTTAGACTTTCCCAGACTCTCTGGGAATCTCTGCTAATCTCATCACTCTGATACGACATCAGAAATGGAAGCCCTACTGGTGGCACTGCCTCTATGTCATTAATTGGGAATAAAGAAAGTGACTGAACTACAGAGATCAGATTAGCAATAATAATTGTTGTTGTTATTACTATGAATGTTACATTTTTATAGTGAAGTCGTGAAAGTCTGTTCGCAGGATTATTGCTGGGATCCTTCTGGTCTTAAAGATGTAGGCCCAGGCATAGGCAAACTCGGCCCTCCAGATGTTTTGGGACTACAAATCCCATCATCCCTAGCTAACAGGACCAGTGGTCAGGGATGATGGGAATTGTAGTCTCAAAACATCTGGAGGGCCGAGTTTGCCTATGCCTGGTGTAGGCCTTCTTTTTCCCAAGGTCCTCCATTTGCTTATTGGCATGAGAGCTCTTACGTTTTTTCTCCCTGTTTATTATAGAGGGATATATGCATGGATTGAGTGCCTCCATTGCCTTTGAGTGTGCATAGATATTTTTGTAATGCTTTTGATTTTGAAGTAGTCTTTAGGAGGCTTCCTCGACCCCTCTTCTTTGGTTTCTCTACCTTTCTTGCTCCTTGCACGTACTCCACAGCGATGACTTTCTGTCCTTCCAAGCCAGTATGAATCACGAGTCCACAATATTATGGCAGCTGAACTTTGTTGACACTTCCTTCATCCCCATATCCTCTCCATTGGGTTTGAGAGGCTCTGAGGGCAACTCATCTCACATAATCACTAATAGGCACAGACATCATTATATAGCATCCTCTCAATAAATTTAAGGAGTTCCAGATATATACTTGATAAGTATTTACTGAAACAGCAGATAACATCAAACGTTTGATTAATTAGGCCTTAGGAGAAAAGCTGAAATGTGATTATTACTTCAATTACCAAGAAAACATGTCTCTCCCATATCAGTCTCTGCAGGCACTGTATGTAACCTTCCAACAGTTTGGCTTCACCCCCAAAGGCACACTCCTGAGACAGATGGATGAAAAAAATAAATCATTAGCATATTAGTTATTTATGACAGTAGAAGTTGCTCATATATGACAGATTAAGAAGAAATGTTAGACACATTTCAATACAGGACCCTGAATTAATTCAAGTGACAAACAGCCTAATCTATTATTCATTTATTTTTTATTTATTGCATTTATATTCCATCTTTTAATCCAAAGATTTCAAGGTTCTTCCTTTCCTCATTTAATTCCCACAACTGTTTGAGGTAGGTTAGGCTGAGAGGTTAGGCACAAGGGAGCTTCATGGCCAAGGGAGTATTTGAACCCGGGTCTCTCAGGACCTCGCCAACACTGCACCACACTGACTCTGTAGCCAAAGTAAAAAAGAAAAGAAAAACACTTCAAAGTACTGTTGATTTCAATGAGGCAGTTATGCATATATTTAGAGCTCTATCATTGAACTCAGTCAGACCTAAAAGGGCTTAGCTTCAGCTAAAACGTTCTTCCAATTGGCATTCGAAGCCCAGGGACACTGAAAGTTTGGATAAATGTCAGTAATCTTGTCCATAACATAACATTCACTGGGGACAAATGATAGACACACAACTAAGTCAGGTAAGTTTGAATGATGGTGACTCTCATCTTTTCCGTGAGACTTCCTTGCTTCTGCCTCTTTGTGGAGAAAGTTAGTAAGATAAATAGGTCAGAAAGTGCCCGAAGGACAACATAAAAGGCAGCGACCTCATCTGTGTTACCTTAACTTGAAATTTTCAGATTCGGCAATGCTCTTCTTTCAGACTCTGGCCACTGCAATCTTTTCTACACCGCTGAGTCCATTTCTCGGGAGTGTCATTTTTCTCACATCATACGCGAGACCAGTGAAGTTCTGGGAAAGGAATTACAAGTAAGGCAAAGTGTTATACATCTGTTTACTTTATTGTTAAATGTTTTTGGAGCTTTCGAAAGCTTTCCTTCTATGCCTAACAGTTCCCACAGCTTTTCTGTGGACCTTGAAGACTGCTCTGCTTATTTTGCTACTGTTCCCGGGTATGTTGCACCAGTGGCTGTTTGGTAGAATGTTAGTCATTTTGGAAAATAAATGCATTTAAACAATCATCAGAGTGGAGTTGTCACAACCCATTTACTGGGCATAGAGGGCAAAAAACCCCAAAAAAACTACGGGAGTAAACTGCCTCAAATGTCAACAGCTATTGATTCAGCAGCCGCAGTTAGAAACTAAATCATTTCGGCCTTTGGGCAGCAGAAGTCAAAATGGATTAATGCAATTTATGTTAGCCAGTTAATGTTCTGTCAGATAAGTGGTGCTGGGTGGGCAGCAAAGCTCTCACCTTTAAGGCTGAGTCTGTTGGAGCCAAACTACACATTACATGCAGTCATGTGTAAGGAAACCCTGACAGTTTACTTCTTTGCTGAAAAGCAATGTCAGCATCAGGGGGGTGGGGTAGGGGGGTGATTTTCCAGTCATTTTCTCACTTTTTTTGGGGGGGCAGTAGGGCGAGCAGGTTGCAGCAGTTCTCCCCCCCCCCACTGCTGTTCTCCCCAGCCCCAGGGTTCCAAGTACATATTTGCAACACCTCTTTCTGAAGCCCAGCCAAGGTGGTGGGGAGCCATAGAACTGAAGTCAGATAGGCAGGGTACAAATAACAAAATTATTATTAAGCAGCAAGGAGGAAATGGGAATGGGATGGCACCCAGGGCTGGATTTAGGTTTGATGAGGCCCTAAGCTACTAAAGGTAATAGGGCCCTTTATATGTCCAGCTGTCCTTTGTCAACAACAATTTGCCACTGTTTTTTGTCTTGAATATATGCTATATGGTAATTTATCGACCTAATAGGTATCTAAAGCCATTTGCACATAACAAAATATGCATTTTATCAAAGTAATTGTTGAAAAGTCCATGCAGAATGTAGGTACCCTATATATAGAAATGAGCAAACCAGGGATATTTTAGGGAGCAGATTAGCAGGCTACATAGGAGCCTACACAACACAAAACACTGTTGATGTATGTAGGTTTTATTTTATTTGTTTTTTATCTTATATTGTGGAAATGTACATCCAGGTTTTTTTCCCTTTAATTTTTTTTTGGGGGGGGGGCCCAAGAGAGTAGTTTTTCTTTTTCTAATAAGAAAAACAGCTTCAGAATTTTGTTACACACACATTTGGGCAACATGCAACTTGCAACCACTCTGCTGCGTATATTCCAAGTGCATTTCACATGCCACAAAGCCATCAACATAAACTCAGTTCTATGCCCCTAATATGTGCTGGTAGCCTTTCTAATGGTATTATAGCTGGAAAGCATAGTAGAATAGTTGTGGCCCACTTGCTAGGCATGCCATGTCACTATAGGTACACTGGCAAACGCCACTGTGCGCCTTCAGAAAAATCCTAGCAATAGGATCAAAGTGGCAATAAACAGAAGCGCTTTTATTTTTCTTGCTTTTCATTCATTCTTCCTTCCTTCCTTCCTTCCTTCCTTCCTTCCTTCCTTCCTTCCTTCCTTCCCCATGAAAGGTATACTATAAAAATGCTTGCTACACATATGCATGCCATATGGAAACATCTTGTGTGAAATGAATGCAAGTTGTGCAAGAGGAGGGCTGTCGTTTTCTGCAAACTCCTGCAGGGTTGCAGGGTTTAGTTGATTGATTGGCCAGATTTATTAATTTTGAATAAACCTTTTATGTTATTTTTAATTTACGTACCTATATAATCCCCAGTGGTGGGTGCCATCTAAGTAGAGGCATTTGTACGGGTCTTTCATACTCTGACATATTCACTCATCACCTTAATCCAAAGAGAATTCTTTCATTTTCAGAATCCACGTGCAGATTTATGCAAGTTCAATAAATTAATTAATCCATCAAAACTTATTCAATTAATTAAGATATATTTAATTGGATGGCAGCCCTCATGTCAAGGGATTTATTCAAGAGACATTCCTGATGGCTTGCATTCTGTGCCTGCAATGATTTCAGTGGATCACATGTACACGCACGTGTAGACATAATGTCAATCACAGCCTACAAGAACAAGTCATTCATTTTGAATTGCTTCCTGCTCCAGCGTAAAGAATCATTGCCCCACATATTCATTCCTGGCAGCTTGAGACAGAAAGAAAGAATCAAGATTCTAGTTACATAACCAGGATAAGTCAGGTCAGATCTCCAGAGCCTTCTCTCTCCTCCTCTCTTCCCAGTGAGCTGCAAGCGCTGTGATATCCCCAAACTCTGAAGATACCAGCAGGGTCTGTTTTTCTCTACCTCCTATTCCTCAAATGTCCACCTAATAAGAACAATAACAAGTGTTTGGTTTTTGTGGTTTTAGGGAACAGAAGCAACTTTACATGTGTGACTATGAATGGGTAGGGGAAAGGCTAAAGTGAGTTGTACAAGTTGTGTATTTACTTGAGACAATTCTTGATTTTTTTCAGGAAAGAGTTTCAGAATCTATTGTTCAGTGCCAATAATTTTTAACACAACAGGGAGCAACTGTTCAACCCTAGAGAGTGAGATCGCATCTTAGGCAAGGGTTAGGTTCTGGGTAGAGTGCATGCACACAAAATCGTGTATAGGCCAGAACCTCAGACTCCCTGGGATTGCCGCCCTCCAGTCCAGCCAGGGCCCTAGAAAACTGCCTCTCTCTTTCCCCTTTGGTAGCTCTAAAAGCTCACTGCAGGGCACTGCTTCTCTCCCACCTTCCAAAAACAGGTCAGGAGGTCTCCACTCCACTCGGATATTCCTTGAGAGCCTTTCTCCCTGGTTCCCCACTTGAGAGGTCTGTCCCCCAGAGGCTGCAGTCAAAAGCATAAAACTGCATCTGTGTTAAGCAAGATGCATGTAAGATGTGATCGCACTGTATACAAAGAACAGATGCATCTTCTGAGTACCAACTTTTTCATTGCCACAACAGCACCACTCACATACAAGTGGGAAGGATCAACACGATTGTCGAAATCCAAAGCTTTGCAGAGATATAACAATTATTTAGGGGGGAAACTTAAGGGGGCAACACCCCCCCAAAAAAAACCCCAACCCAATGAGGACTGAGATGGAAGAGCCTCCATGCTTGCTTTACGGTAAAAATAAAAGCACAGAGAGATGTGGTGAGGGACCCCTCATATCAAATCCACTTTAAGCCTGAAGGAAGAATCACTTCCCAGTCTGATACTCCACAGGGTATCTAGCAATAAATGTGATACTTTGCCATGCTAGGTTGGTGAATTATGAACTTTAAAACATTATCTATAACCTTTCAGGATTAATGATAATCTTTATTCAGCAACATCATAGAATGATAAAGTTGGGAAGATAGTGATCTCATCTACCTGCTTTCTTCAAAACACAGAATCAATCTCTGTCCTCCCAATGCATGCAGATAGAGCAGGCATAGGCAAACTCCAGCCCTCCAGATGTTTGGGACTACAATTCCTATCATCCCTAGCTAACAGGACCAGTGGTCAGGGATGATGGGAATTGTAGTCCCAAACATCTGGAGGGCCGGAGTTTGCCTATGCCTGAGATAGAGCATAGTGTGCCAGATCAGATGAAGAAGACTGGAATCTTCCGTCTCAGAAAATACCTGAAAAGAAATGGTTTCTGATGATTCCAAAAAGTGAGCCAAGCCAAGCCACACTTTGCAAGCAAATGCAACATTTTAGGAGTAGACATGGAACCACAAATCTGCCATCTTAGACCACCTGTTTGTGTCCAAGTGCCCATAACTCTCACTGAATTTGCTTGGAGATAGAATCATTTGTTTTCCTTGCACAACACCTGCATTTTAAATTTAGGCTTATTTTCTAAATGTTGCAGTCCTTGCAAAATGAACCAACAGCAAATACATTCTGCCCAAGAAATACACCCAGTGTTGGTCCCTTGTTGGTGATGAAATCATCCCCGAGTGGGAAAATGTTGTGATCTGTCATTAATTTCTCAGCACAGTCCCTTGACTGATCTAACTGGATTCTTGCTTTCTTCCTTCTCGTGCATTTAACATGAGCCTCACTCCCCTGCCCTCAGTTTGTTCTTGGCTTCTATTTTCATCTAGCTATTCCTTTTGTTTCCTTAATTTATTTTTATCCACATGCTGTTAAAGAATTTTCTCTTCTACATCTGCTTTGATGTCAGCTTTTTACATTTCCTATTAAATTGTTCTTTGTTATTTAATCATTTCCAGACTTGTTTAGCCACTTTTCTTTGCCACAATATGCTGCTCTACAGCACATGTAAAAATGGCCACGATCCAGCTTGCTGTGTGAGGGACAGGATATGGAGGCCATATATGTGAAGCAGCCATATTCTGCAAGCTACTAGAGAAGAGATCGTGGCGATGAGTGAGGCTTGTCTATTCCTCATCTTTTCTGTCACTTTCAGTTCCTGCTCAGCACTGCCAATCACAAGCTCAGCCAAAGCCCTCCGCTTCTTTCCATGTGACACAGAAGAACACGGTGCCCATTCTTAGAATGGACTCTTGCTCTTGGAATAAGTCTCCTGATCAGTAGATGACCCCATGTGGCAAATGTAATGCTCATGGGGCAAGACACAATTTAATTTGAACAAGAGGACACTGCTGAATGAACTGGTGTAGATGATCCGTGAGTCTTCTCCTGGGGTGAGGGGTGTGGGGTTTTTTTGTGGGAGCAGGAGATGGAGACAAAGCTGTTTGTCCTACATAGAAAGTTAAAGGGAATTACATTTCTATCCTGTTGGAGACTGTGCAAGTGAATGAGCCTTTAATGTTTGGGCAGATGTTGGATCATTTATCAGTATTGATGAAGTATAGATGGGGGCAGAGTTGGCAAATTAATTTGTTGCAGGGTCTGATTCTTCTGTTCTCACTCTCTCTCATAGGTTTGTTTGTTTGCTGTTGTCATTGCTAGTACTTACCTGTTTTATTTACGGGTCTGCCTGTAAATAAGTCCATGCCTCATGCCCGAAACTTGTAAGGAATGACATATCATTGTCCAGGATAGGCTGTAGATCCTTGATGATATGTTGGAGTGGAGTTGCAGGAGACAGCCAGTAGCGTGGTCCCTCCCCCTTTGTTTTATGTTTCTGCCCCATGGTAGATTATTCCTAGGTTCCATCCTGACCTTATTGAGCTGTTTTGTCACTTTATTGGGTGAGTACTATGTTTAATAAAGACACGGGTGGCGCTGTGGGTTAAACCACTGAGCCTAGGGCTTGCCGATCAGAAGGTTGGCGGTTCAAATCCCCATGATGGGGTGAGCTCCCGTTGCTCGGTCCCTGCTCCTGCCAACCTAGCAGTTCGAAAGCACGTCAGAGTGCAAGTAGATAAATAGGTACCGCTCCGGCAGGTAGGTAAATGGCATTTCTGTGCGCTGCTCTTGTTTTGCCAGAAGCAGCCTGTCTGCGGACAAACGCTAGCTCCTTTGGCCTATAGAGCGAGATAAGCGCCGCAACTCCAGAGTCGTCCACGACTGGACCTAACGGTCAGGGGTACCTTTACCTTTACCTATATTTTAATAAAAGCCCAATGTCCGTCTTCAGTCCAGTGAGCTGGAACAAATGTATTGTATTGGGGGGCTTTCACAGGCAACACTGTTATAGGATCGTGCTTAATCCAGTAAGTGCTGGCTGGTGTTGTAACTAGGCAGTGTTTTCCTCACAAATTGAAACTGGGAGCAGAGGAGATGTTGGCTTTTCAAGGCAGTGAGACCCTCCACCCTTAGTGAACGTGGACTCAGGGTATGGGGCACCATAGTAAGAAATGTTTCACAGTCATGGCCGTTTTGTTAGATTTCACATACTTCTGTCTTCTTCCCGTTGATGGCTACATCTTGGCTCAGATTCCTCTTTAGTTAAACTAGTTAAACTTGAGTAGGGGGAGGTTGAGCAGAAAATTTTGGGGGAGGGGAGGGGGAAGCAAACTTGCTACGGAGATAGTATCTTCAGCAGGACAATGTGACAAGGGTAACATATAGACTAGGGCTCAGTCCTGGGGATTAATTCACATGAGGAGTAATTATCTCTTTACACACATTCATGTTTTCTGCCTGTATTGCCAGAGTGAAGTGGGAAGCTGCCACACAGAGGTAGCTCTCACACCACCTATTGGCCTTATATGAAGAGACTTTCATTATGAGCAATGGGAAGCTCTATGGCTGTTCCCCATTTACCTAGCACAGAGTGTTAATTTGCCTGTTGGTACCATTGAAGATCAAGCCAACTTAAACAGGTTAGGGTTGCTGATCTTCACTGAGATACTGTGACTTTTGCCTGCTATAAGCACTGTCATCATGTTTTATTTACAAAGCTCCTTAGATGACTAAGTACCACACTATTAAAAAATTAAAAGATAAATCCACGCCCACAGGCTCACAGTCTAAAACCGACTGGTAGGGAGTGACTGCGGAAAAGAGGCAAGAGAAAGCAGGGGTCTTCTGTAAACATACATCACACATCGAAAGGAAACAAAGTCTCATTGTGGTACCTACTGAATTGTTCCATCTGTCTTGCCTCTTAGTAAGTGGCCACTATATAAACCAAACTCTGAACACTTCTTTGTTCCCTTAAAAAACAGCATCAGCCTTGAATCCAAGAGTCCTACGTTAGCATGTGTTCCTTCCCCAGTATGGAGGCTGCTCTTTCCCCCTTATTTTTACAGCTGCTCAAATTATTACATCCTATAGGTAGGAGGAGTGAAAAGGAAATGGCAGTAAATCTCATTTAATGTGTGGACACTTGAAAGCTGACCTTTCCCCGGCTTGCAAAGAAACCCCAAACAGAACAGTCGCACTAGAATGATGCCTTTTATTGTTTTGTCTCTTCTAAAAGTAACAGATTCAGCAGTGCAATAAGGTGATTTCTTTCTTTCTTACGGGTTTGCTGAACCCCACGGAACAGTAGGCTGCTGCCCAAGCTCTGCATCGTGAGTGTGATGCCTCTCAGCTGTGGAGCTGCCACCAGGAATCTTGCACTCTTCCTTTTCAAGCCTCTTTCTTGCTTCTCTCCTTCCTTCCTGTTTCTATTCTGTCCTTTCAAAAAGCATCTGTCAGTTTCTATTTTGGGGAATGGCACAGCTTGTGTTTGCTCTGGGGGTCTCCAGTGAATTGCTGCATAGTGTAACTAAATCAGTTAAGTGTCTCTAAAGAGGTTAGGATGGAGCTGCCAGTTTTCTGAGCGTCGCGGTCCCAGCTTTCTCGCTATATTGAGGAGAAAACTGTAACAGGCCTCCAGCTGTTCAGGCATGCCCCAAACATTCTCCCAGTAATTATGATCTCGAAAACAGACACTCAGAATGGTATGCACTCTTAGGCAAAAGCGGACGTGAACCCTTTTACTTCTCCTTTTTCCACAAAGTTGACATTTGTTTTGTTCCGTTTTCCTGCTTTCCTCCCTGTGTTAGCAAAGTGGAGCAAAATTGCTGTGGCCAAGGTGGGTCGCTCCTTGGGGCCAGTTCAGAGTACCTCTTTCCTGAATTGTCTTTCGGCTCTGTCTTCCTGAATTGCATGGATGCATGGTACATCGGCCAGATGCACGCATTCAACATAGGAAGCTGCCTTAAACTGAGTCAGGCCAATGGACCATTTTGCTCAGCATTGTCTACTCTATCTGGCAGCAGTGGCTGTCCAGGGTTTCTGGCAGGAGAACTTCCCGGCCTTACCTGGTGATTCCAGGGATCGCACCTGGGCCTTCCAAGCCCCATGCTTGACTCTTGTATACTCAGCACTGAAACCACATGGGGAGCCAGGTATCTGTACTGTCTGTACCATCTAGCCATGGAAATATGAAAACCTTTGCCATGCTTCTTCGTGGTTAACATCTTACCATGTGACGGCCAAAAGAAGTGTCATGCTACTACCACAATGACTCAGAAATCCAGGAAAGTAGAGGGCAATGGCAATCCTCACTGAGCAGCTACAACAGGGAAACCTTTTTCAGTTCAAGGGTCTGAAAGGGTATGCCAGATGTCAGGGAACTGACATCAGAGGAAAGGGAGGTGGTAGGGCTCCCAGAGGCTGGGAGGGAGTCAGCAGCTAAAGCAGGGACCAGCAGGGGGAGCGAGGGGTCTCTGGAGGAGGATCTCAGGAATGCTGAGAGAGACTCAGCAGCCAAGGCAGGAACTAGCAGGGGAGGGGTGAGAGACACGTCCAGCGAAAACAGCGGGGAGGTGTCAGAAGCAACCATAGGGAGACCCATGCTTCGCCGGAAGCTGCCACGTCGTGAGTCCAGGAGACGCGTTTCCGTTAAGGAGCTTCTTTGCTGGAAGCGCTTCCGCAGGCAGCCACTGTCAGACTCTACTAGTGACTAGAGCAGACATGTCTGAGGAGCTCTGTCACACACAGAGGTTTGTGGAGCCGCACAAACTCTGAGGGAGCACAATTTTAAGCACAAGCAGCTAATCATCCCATTACAGCAGTCTGACAGTCTCTGTACGCTGCCTGTGCAGGAGAAAGCATCATGAGCAACCCAGCCGGAACCGGAGGGGCAGGGGTTGGAGCTGGTCCAAGCTTGGAAGAAAGGTATCAAGCTTTGGAGGTCCAACTTGCGCTGCAGACGGCGAGGCTCGAGGAGAGAAGGGCTCAGGATGCAGACAAGAAGGGGAGAACCACTCAGTTCCCCAGAAAGGTACCAGGATTGGTGCAGAAGTTTGGGGGGGACCCCAAGGATTACCATGCCTTTAGGACAGAGATGCAATATGCCCTTAACGTGCAGTTTGATGAGTTCCCTGATGAGGAATCGCGAGTTGCTTTCGTAATTGGGCATCTTGAGAAGGGGGCGCGAGACTGGGTTCGACCCCTGATGGCAACGCACAATGATATCCTAAAGGACACTATGAAGTTCTTTCGTGCAATGGATATCATGTTTTCCAGCGATATTGAGGAAGGGGTGGTGCGCAGACAGCTAATGGCTTGCAAGCAGGGAAGCCGATCTGTCCGTGAGTACTGGACTGAATTTACCATGCTGATTCACAGATTGGGGTGGGATTTATCGGCGGCACCCATTCAGATGCTATTTGAAGAAGGGCTTTCTTCGGCTGTGAAAGATGAGCTGTCCCGGAGCCCCAGGGCGGTGTCTATGGATCAGCTGACCAAATCTGCGCTGACCATTGGAGCGCGCCAGGAGGCAAGAGCCTTGGAGAGGCGGGAAGGGAGAGGGGAACGTTGGAAGGAGTTCCGCATTCCAGACATTCCTGAGCCAGCTTTCCCGCCGGCAGAGCTGATGGAAGTCGGAACAGCCCGCGCACGCGCAGTTTCAAAGCCCAGTGAGGGGGCTAAGAAGGAGGGAAAAGGGGCCCGGAAATGCTATCTCTGCCAACAGCCAGGCCACTTTGCCAGAGTCTGCCCCCAGAGGAAGGAATGGCAAGGGATGGTGGGAGCTGTTGAGGGGGGAGAGCAGGGAGAAACGGAGCAGGTAAAAGCCAACGCCTGGTTGCCACAGTCAGGGCACTGCAGCCAGGCCAAAGAGCAGTGAAAGTGCCCGTGCCAGAAGCTCCTCGACCTGCTCTAGTGATTGAAGTGTCGCTAGAGCTGCAAAATGGACACCCCCTAAAATTAAAGGCGCTGTTGGACTCAGGCAGCTCCTGCAACTTTATGAGCAAGGAGTTTGCTGCTGAACACCAGATACAGACGATCCCTTTAAGCAACCCCCTGCAGGTGACCACGATCGATGGCAGGGAACTGTTGGGAGGAGGAGTCAGCTTGCAGACCGTCCCAATGATAATGAGGGTGGCAAGGCACACAGAACTGATAGCGTTTAATGTGGCCACCTTGGGAGGCGCTCCCATTATTTTGGGAATGAGCTGGCTAGCCCTACATGATCCGCTGGTGGGCTGGCATCAAAGAGTGGTTTCCTTCGGTTCAGCACATTGCTTAGAACACTGCAGGGGGGAAAAGGGTTCAGCAGGGGCCCAAGCCACCCTAGCAGGGACTGAAATAATGGAGAAGGTGAAGGTGCCACCACAGTATGCAGATCTCAGCGACGTGTTCAGCGAGAAGGAAGCTGACCAACTACCCCCGCATAGGCCCTTTGATTGCCAGATCAATTTACTCCCTGGAGCACAGCTTCCTGTAGGCAAGTTGTATGCCATGTCAGACAGGGAGATGCAGGAGTTGCGAGAGTTCATTGACAAGAACCTGAAGAGAGGCTTCATCAGAGAGTCCAAGGCAGCGGGGGGTAGCCCAGTGTTTTTTGTGGATAAAAAGCACACGGACAAGCCGAGACTTGTATGTGATTTCAGGCGGTTAAATGCAGTGACAGAGCCGGCGGCTTTTCCTATGCCCAGGATTGATGATATTTTGACCAGGGTGCGGAAGGGAAAGATTTTTACAAAGCTGGACCTAAGGGGGGCGTACAACCTGATACGTATAAGGAAAGGGGATGAATGGAAAACCACCATGTTCACCCCTTTGGGGGCATTTGAATATCTCGTGATGCTTTTTGGATTACAAACAGGCTCCGCGTGTTTTCAATCGTTCATGAACCACGTACTGGGGCCTTTGCTCTACAAGAATTGCGTGGCCTTCCTAGATGATGTGTTGGTGTATTCGGAGAATGAGGAGCAACATGTGAGAGACGTCAGAGAAGTGTTGAGCAGGCTGCAAGCCAACAGGCTGTGGGTGAAACTGGAGAAGTGTCAGTTTCATACCAAGGAGGTGGAATTCCTGGGGTACCGCCTGTCAGACAAGGGGTTGGCCATGGACCCCGGCAAGGTTCAAGCAGTGCTGGAATGGAAAACACCCAAAACCAAGAAGGATGTGCAGAGGTTCCTAGGGTTTGGAAACTTTTATCGTAAGTTCATCCGAAACTTCGCCCACCTGACGGCGCCCATCACGGACTGTCTCAGCAGTAAAAAGAAGTTTGTTTGGACGGCGGAGGCGGAGCGAGCGTTTGAGGAACTGAAAAGGGCCTTCGCCTCTGAAGAACAACTTCTGCATGTGGATTTACAAAAAAAGCTGAGGGTCGAAACAGACGCATCTGACAGAGCCATAGGGGCGGTGCTTCTTCTGCAGCCGGGGAAGGAGGAGTCAGAGTGGCGACCGTGTGCCTTCTTTTCGCGAAAGCTGAACAAATCCGAGAGGAACTACACGGTGTACGACCGGGAACTTCTTGCTATTCATGAGGCTTTCCGGAGGTGGAGGCACCTGCTAATTGGTGCACAACATAAGGTGCAAGTTTGCACGGACCATAAGAATCTAGAGTATTGGAGAACTGCGCGAGTGCTCAACCAACGGCAGTTGAGATGGGCCCAGGAGTTCTCCAAATTTAACTTTGAGATTTGTTACGTGCCAGGCCCAGAGAACGTTAGGGCGGACGCTCTCTCACGCAAACCTGAATATTTGGAGGGGGAGGGAGCACCCGAAGAGACCCATGTCATTCCAGAGGACCGCTGGGTGTGTGGGGCGGCATTGGTGGGGCAAAGGGAACTGGTAGAGGGAACGGTGCAGGATGAATACGCCCAGGACAAACTCAGGGGTCTCAGGAGGGAGGGAGACAAACCCGGGGGTTTTGAGGAGAGAAACGGGGCGTTGTACTACAAGGGAGCGTTGTATATACCTGAAGGGGAATTGAGGGAAAAGGTACTCAAGCAACTGCACGATAGCCCCACAGCAGGGCATTTTGGGCAACACAAAACCATGTGGCTGGTTACCAGGGAATTCTGGTGGCCCAAGGTCAGGGAAGATGTGCGGGAGTATGTGAGAGGGTGTGACCAATGCCAACGAGCCAAGGGGGAGAGGCGGGCACCGGCAGGTTTATTAGAACCACTACCAACGCCTGAAAGACCATGGGAAGCAGTGGCAATAGATTTCATGACTGATCTGCCAAGGTCCAGAGGGAAAACAGCCATCATGGTTGTGGTAGACCTGTTAACCAAGATGGCCCACTTTATAGCCTGCTCACATGCGGTCACAGCAGAAGAAACCGCTAAATTGTTTGTAGAAAATGTGTTTAGGTTGCATGGCGCCCCCTTGAGGGTGGTTTCAGACCGAGGGAAACAATTTACTTCCAGTTCTGGAGGAAGCTCATGAGCTTACTGCATGTAGAGGTTAATTTCTCAACTGCCCGTCATCCAGAAACCAACAGGCGGGCGGAAAGAGCTAATGGTGTCCTCCAGCAATATTTGAGGTGTTATGTGAATGACAGAGAGAATGATTGGGTGGAGAAGCTGGCGTTGGCAGAATTTGCCTACAACAATGCAGAGAACGTGTCCACGGGGATGAGCCCCTTTTTGGCTAATCACGGGTGCCATCCCCGAGCCTTCCCAGGGGGGGAAGGGGAGAACTGGAGCGTTCCAGCTGCAGAACAGTTCGTTGAAGAAATGGAAGCGATCCATCGCCAGCTCCAACTTAACTTAAACAGGGCTAAGGAGGAATATAAGAGGCAGGCAGACAAAAACAGAAGGGAAGGTGAAAGCATTAGGGTGGGGGACCAGGTGTGGCTGTCCACCCAAGGGTTACCATTCAAAGGGGGTTGTAAGAAGTTAAGACCCAAAAGGCTGGGCCCATTTGAAGTCACGCAGCAGGTCAACCCAGTGGCTTTCAGACTCCGGTTACCGAACCACATGAAGCTGCACCCAGTGTTCCACAGGTCGTTGCTGTCACCGTATAAAGGGGACAGAGAAGGGAGGGGCAACAGGGGACCAGCTATGGAGGAAAAGGAACACAGCTACCATGTAGCGGAGATTCTCGATTCCAGGTGGAAGGGAGATCAAGTAGAGTATTTGGTAATGTGGGAAGGGGAGCCGGAGTCGGAAAACACCTGGGTCATGGCAGAGGAGGTAGATGACGAGGTTTTGATAGAAACTTTTCATCAGAGATTCCCTCGTAAACCTCAGCCAGTGGCGAGGTTCCGGAGGGAATACTTTGCCACCACCGACGAAGAAGAAGAGTTGGAGGGGTTCTCTGATTCCGAGGCGGAGGAGGATTCGGCGAGCCGGAACGAAGACCGATGGAGGGAAATGTTCGAGACGTCTGAAGATGAAGATGATTCTTTTCGGGGTTTTAGCTCCTCACCGCCCAGAGAAGAGAGTAGGGGTGGGGGGAGGGGGGCCCTGGAGGGGAGGTGGATGTCAGGGAACTGACATCAGAGGAAAGGGAGGTGGTAGGGCTCCCAGAGGCTGGGAGGGAGTCAGCAGCTAAAGCAGGGACCAGCAGGGGGAGCGAGGGGTCTCTGGAGGAGGATCTCAGGAATGCTGAGAGAGACTCAGCAGCCAAGGCAGGAACTAGCAGGGGAGGGGTGAGAGACACGTCCAGCGAAAACAGCGGGGAGGTGTCAGAAGCAACCATAGGGAGACCCATGCTTCGCCGGAAGCTGCCACGTCGTGAGTCCAGGAGACGCATTTCCGTTAAGGAGCTTCTTTGCTGGAAGCGCTTCCGCAGGCAGCCACTGTCAGACTCTACTAGTGACTAGAGCAGACATGTCTGAGGAGCTCTGTCACACACAGAGGTTTGTGGAGCCGCACAAACTCTGAGGGAGCACAATTTTAAGCACAAGCAGCTAATCATCCCATTACACCAGGGCTGCATGCAAGTGGTGGGCAAGGCAAGAGGCAAAAATTGGCACAGCAATGGATACAACTCTTACCTTTGTACAGTAGGCATGCAAGTCAGACGTTTCTACAGACATTGAGCTCACAAAATTAGATGTCGCCCAGGTACTATAATTTAAACATGAAGCTTTAATATATGAGACGTACAGCTTCTGACAGGCCAAATGGCATGGCTCCATACTGATAATGCCACCCCTGTTGTGTGAACCAAAGGTACTGCATTTGAAGGCCTGGGCAAACACTCTGTGGCATCTGGTTCTTGCCTGGGCCCCCTTGTGAGGCACCACTTCTCTCCCTGCTACACTCTGGCCTCTGCATGTCATGTGAGTCACCCCAGCCATCGAGAAGAAGTGCTGGTGACCAACTTCTAGCTGCTGGTGGGCACCTTCAGGGTCCCTGGACTCTCTTCCTAGGGTTATCTTTAAACTGGACTGGGACTGGACACCATTTGAAATAGAGGGCTGCCCTCTGCATAGTGAGGCATGCGGCTGCCCTTTTCCTCCCTAGATAACCACAACTGTCTCCCATATTCTGTTGACTTAAATATCTGAGTTTTGATCTGACATAGGACTAGATTTTTCTTTCTTCCCATCTATTTGCAGTGGCCTAAATGAGCCTTGGGGAACAAGAATTACATTTTGGCTAGTGAAATAAAAACGGGATGCACGGTATCGCCACAAGAAAACAAACATACTGATAAAATGATGTGATTACATACATGCTGAACCTTTTCCGATCGGCCTTCACGGGCATTTAAAGAGGAAGAGGAAGCAGTGAAGTCATTTTAACAATTTAGCGGAGTCTTTCAGAATTAGTTAGCTCCCTGCTGAAGAGACTCTCACAATTTTCACATGCTCCTCTGGGCAAGCTCCAGAGGACCTGCACTCGGTTTGTGTGGAATAAGGCCACTCAGGAAGAAATTCAATTACTGAGCTAATTATCACCCTGGCTGAGTGGTAAGAACAAAATTTAAAGTAAGAAGCCACTGGAGAAAAGCTCCCATTGCCCAGTAGTCTCAAAAGTTCATTTTTAAAAGAGATCCTAGCTGACAGCTGAAAGCCCAAGGGTGAATGTGCAGCTGAGTCTGGGATACAGGATATTAGAATTTTAATACTGTACAGATTCTTGGAGCTTTTATCAACTTGCAGCATTTCAGCTGCCATAATTGTGTGGAGATTTTAAAGTCCAAAATAGACTTTGCGGATGTCCCTTGGCTAAATTACTTCTGATTTCCACAACTTTAGGAGTGAAATAGTTTCTCTGTACTTTGGTTTTGCAACAGCTGTGTCATTTTAAACAGTTTTGAGAAGGCTGGGGTTGTGGTTCTTAGTTAAAGAGGCAGATAAGAGCAACGTTCTAGGGTTATCTCATGTGTTATTCTAAAACTTTACAAAGCAGTTGTGTGAAACTCTTTGGGCCAACACAGATGAATCTGTCAGGAGGAAAAACATGCTGTTTCTAATGGGTTTATGGTGGTATCTCTTTTGTTTCAGGAAAGATACCCTATATATTGGATTTCCAATGATGTGGGAAGCAAGACTCTCAAATCTTTATAGACAGAAACTTCTGATTGGCCATACCAACATTTTAACTCCTCTCTATATATAAGTGTAAAAGTGGTACAGGTCTCTAGATAATCCAGTACTGTTTATTTGGCAGCACATTCAAAATGCCCATGTCTTTTTCCTTCATGAATTGATGTGTCTTTATACGGAGGGTGTTTTAAAATATGATTTGTTTGGAGCAGATAGATATTTATTGTTTGAATATGGAAAGCTGGAAATACATTTATTTCAAACTAACCCACATTAAGTTATGAGGAATATTTTGAAGATGCAGGTGTCAACAGCATAATTGTGGTCAGTATGAGATCTACTGTTTTAGATGGTTCACTGCATGAAATGGCTCGCTTTCTGGAACTGCCATCTGAAAGAACAAGGAATTCAGTCAGCACAGAAAGCCAGCACTGTTGGTTGATGTTAAAAGAATTTGGGTTGTGTGCAAATGAAACACTGCACAATAATATTTTGTGTGGCCAAATGAAGCCAGATCAGGAATCAAAGTATCTCACTTGTACAGAATAGAAATAGAAGACAGGGATAATCTGTAGGTATCTGTTTATTTCCAGCACAAAACGAGTGGACCATTCCAACACGAGACTGGCACTTCAGATTGAAAAGGGTGCAGGTAGGGGACAGAATTTATTTTGCTCAAATTTATAATGACTGATTATTCAAAATACTGGGTGTAATTGGGTTGGATCCAGGGAGACAACAGTAAATGAAATTCTGGCAGTGGTGCAAACTGTTGTGGAAGATCTGTCAGAAGACTTTGCACAACACGGACTGGGCACAAGCATCTTGAAATAATTGTGCAAAACCTTGTGCGCTAAGGGAAACATTCAGTCCTGTTTTGTCACATTAGAAACTTGTTCCAAGTTGGGGAAGGCCTTTCTTCCTCTGAAGGAGACTGTCCACTTGCAGAAGGGAACCTCTGGATCCAACCCATTCTGTTTGTAGTTCAAAGCATAATAATATTCTAATGGAAAGGGTTATTTCAGATTTTGAAATATTCATGCTTTAAATAATATTTTTAATGAATTTGTTTTCATTGGATTTATTTATTTATTTATTTTATTTGTTATTATTTTATAAAAGGGTTATCAAGCTGCAAATGAGCCCATTCGAAGAAAACATTTTGGATGAGTATCTATAGTATCACAGCCATCTATCAGTTTTGCTGGTGCAGGGAAATCCTATACTGATGTTATCTCTGTGCAACACCCCCTCACACCAAAATCCAGCTTGTGCCTAATCTTGATGCCTAAGAGTGCATCCTTATGAAGCTATAGGTGCTCAGGGAAGTGCAGTAACTCTAGAGCAGGGTTTCCCATACCTGGGTCTTTAGCTGTTATTGGACTACAACTCCCATCATCCCTAGCTAGTAGGACCAGTGGTCAGAGATGATGGGAACTGTAGTCCAAAAACAGCTGGAGACCCAAATTTGGGAAATCCTGCTCTAGAGCAGCCAGCAGCTAGATAGGCACATTTCAAGCTATGACTTGAACAGGAGGACAAATGCAAGAAGACAAGTCCCCCAAAAGAGGTGTTTTTTTATGGATGACACTTGCTGAACCCAGTGAAGAAGCTGTAAAAACCCCCTCATCTGCATTAAAGACACAGGAGCCTTGTTGTCTTATGCTTCAGGTTATTATGGGCTGAATGAGAATCTGGCACAGATGATCCCTTCATCACTGCTGTTCCATCCCCGCCCCCAGTAGTCGAATTTCAAGTGTGCCAATACAAAGGGAGGTGTTTTAAGAATCAGCACAGTTTTTGTGTGTGCCTCCTGCAGATTTTGTTTGTGATTCCTGTAGTCAGTTGTGGCTTTAGAATCCCTTTTCTTTTCTTTTCTTTTCTTTTCTTTTCTTTTCTTTTCTTTTCTTTTCTTTTCTGTGGCTAAGTCAGCCCAGCAGCCCTATAATCAGCCTTCAGTGGGGATGTGCTGTGAGGATGTGCTGGAAAACCAGCTCATCCAGATACCTAACATTGCCCTGCACTCTTAATTCATGTTTGATCTTCATCAGCATATTCAAAAGGGAACTTTGCTGAAAGTTTTTGACATCTACATTTCCAAGGACTTCAAGGACCTTGGGTAGCCTTTAAATAGAATATATCGGTGGGCACTGATGCATGGGAGAAAATGGAAGCCCTGCCCGAGCCAAACCATGTTAATTAGGCAGGAGAATTCAAGCTCACTGGCACTGTCAGTTAGACTGTGTGACACTGTTTTGGCACACATGGAAGATTTTGCTTCATTTCATTAATGATATTTAGTTTCTTGTTTTAATTTGCGTTTTAGCGCTCTGCATGCCACGAGTGCTTAGGTTTGCGAATTAGACTTCATAATTCTCAAAGGACTGAACAGTCCAAAGTGTGGAGAAGAAGATGAGGAGTTGGACTTGAACCAGGGAAACCTAGGTTCAAAAAATTCCTGCTTGGCCAAGAAACAAACTAGGTTGTTACAAGAATAACATGTCATAACGTGGGGGTAATATGCAAATAATTAAACCAACAATGCATTATTTGCCACCTGTTTCATCCACCTCCCTACTCGGGGTGATCCACACGCCTGTTGCTTTGATACCCCAAAGTCGCTTCTGCATTAACTCCCCAGTCCAACCAGTCATGATCAAAACAGGCCTACACAATCCCTTTAAGGTGCTTCCTTCTGTCTGAGGGACATATGCCGAGGAATAGAAAAATACTGGCAAACTTAGTGTGGCGTGTGAACACAGGTGTGGACATCAGACCAGATTTCATAGTTGGTGTTGGATGTGGTGCAATCAATTTCATCCATTTGAAGAAAAAAAACAACAACCCAAAATGGAAATAGCTTCATTAGGACCACAAAAAATCACATAGTAGTCAACTAGCATTTAGATTTCACAAAATGCTTCCTTGGCCTTGTCTACAATTTACTGCAGATTTGGTTTCAACATTGCCTTCTAACAGTGACAACTTTTTCTTCTCTCCTTCTGGCTCCTGTATCCTCCCACCTATTTTTAATGTTGAACCTGAAAAAGATTTCTGTGATACCCATAACCTAGCTCACTGTTGTGCGATTTCTGGTTGGTCTCAATAAAACTGCACAATACTGTCCCTATTTGAATTCAAGGTCTGTAATGTGACTTAGAGGTTTCTTCTAACTTATTAAGGCAGTGGTGCCTTAATGGTTGGTTGTCTGTGACTAACAAAACTGAAATAGTAGAATCTGAAAGCCAGAACATCTATTTCTTTATTCATTGGCTTTTAACTGAAGCATTTATACTCTGGTGGGTGCATGAAGTGCATTACATTTACTTATTAACTTTATTTTTCACAAGGTTACATCAGGGTCAAGCATTCTCAGCTAATGTTACTTAAAGCAGGCAATTCATGAGAGAATCTGGAAGCTACAGTTGTTATAATGAGTCATAATGGCTGAGGTTCGAGATGCCAGTGTGTCCATTGGCTTTGTTGTAGATCACTCTGCACAACACACTCTAGCAAGGGGATAATTAAATAAATGTGGAGAGTACTAAGTGCTAAGTAAGACTGGGAGTCTTATTCCCCATTTGGTAAGACAGTGCTCCTCATACAGACTGTAAAGCACAATTATGAATGGGGCGCTTTCTACTGCCTTTTTCTCATCAGAGACACAACATTCAAAACTGAGCAACTGGGCTAAAATTATGGAGGGAAAGGCTCCTCATATTTACTTATCCTCTGCTCTTCCTTGAAAGTGCCCAGAGTGCCTTACATGTGATTCGCAGGCAGCTTATGGGACAGACCTGCAAACAGAGCAGTATCCTGTGCCTTCAGACCATTTATTTATTTTATTTATATCCCACTTCTTTTTCTCCAAGGAGCTCCAGGTGGTGTACATGCAGTGGCGTAGCGTGGGGGGTGCAGGGGGGCCCGGCCGCACCGGGCGCAACATCTGGGGGTTAGGGTTAGGGGGCGCAAATCCACTGGTTAGGGGGCGCAAATCCACGGGTTAGGGGGCGCAAATTACTTGCCTTGCCCCGGGTGCTGACAACCCACGCTACGCCACTGTGTACATGGTTTTTGCCTCTCCCGTTTATCCTCACAACAACGCTGTGAGGTAGGTTAGACTGAGAGGCAGGGACTGGCCAAATGTCACCCAGCAAGCCACTTGATTGAGCGGGTATTTGAACCCTGGTCTCCCAGGTCCTATTATTCCGGAACCTAAGAAATATCCGGCGGTAGAAGCACATGTATGGTGACAATGATGAAGCTTTATTAAAGTTTTACCATATACAAGCTGCAAATGCTTTTCAGAGTTATTTCACTCTAATAATACAAACTTAAACATAAACAATAAAAATGAGACATCAAAAGCAATTAAACATACATTCATAGACACAGTATACTACATACACAATAAGAAATATTGTGTATATCACCTCTATAAAACCCTGTCACACAGGAAGAGGTTTCATATCTAAATATCTGGCAATTAAGCTCCTCTTTTCTGTTTCATGGCACTCAAACCTCTGTACAATGAATATAAATCATTACATATTGCAATTTTAGACAGTATTATGATCTATAATTTTGTGGCTTGTATAACAACCGTGCATCCAAGCATTTCAAAAGAGGGCAGCCGTGATCACAATTGCTTGCATATTCAGTAAAACTAAAGCAAATGTCTGCAAGTGTATCTCTCAGGCCCTGACTTCTCACTATTTTCATCCCCCCCCCCAAGACCCTTTGCCAAAGTTTCTGACATTGTTGTTGTTATTATAATTATTCAAATTTCTATCTGGCCCTTCCTTCTAAAGGAGCTTAGGACAGCAAACAACCAAGCAATAAAACAATACAAAATGAAATAAAAGTATATTTGAAACATTAAAAAAAATACAACCCAAAACAAACTTTAAAAGGTGTTCAGTGATACATGTGGTAAAGTGGGCCCACATTTAATGATGCCGTGTGCTTCCAAGATGATCATCCTCATCTCCAAGGATGAGCTTCTGGTTGAGTAAGCATTCAGAAAAACAGGACTCCTTTCTGAGTCTTCGGCTGGGTGATTTGTTCCTCATCCCTTTTACATTCTTTTGTGTTGTTGTGATTTTAGGAAATGACGATAACAACCTCAACTCCATCTTTTATGAGCACCTGACAAGATCTCTGCAGGAGTCTCTTTGTGGAGATTTGATACTTGGGCGCTGGGGAAACTACAGCTCTGGGGACTGTTTTATTTTGACATCAGATTACTTGAATGCCTTTGTTCACTTGATTGAAATCGGAAATGGTCTTGTCACTTTCCAACTCAGGGGGCTAGAATTTCGAGGTAAGCACCTATGTAGCTCAAAGAATAAAGAGCTAGAAAGAGGAGAAAATTCATTTGCTATGTGCCCTTCTCATTAGTAAGCCATGTGTGCATTGCAAATCTGAGTAGTGGCGTAAAATTCTCTATCTGGGTTGTTGCTGCAACAAAATTATCTGGGCACTGTTTCTGGGAAGAAAAGATGGTGCCCCCCACACCATTGGTTTAGTACCACCTGGTTTCTGTTCTGGCCATGCCCACTGCCAACATGTGACACACACACCCAGGCAACAGATTGTCCCCATTTCATCTCCAGCCCTTAACTGCTTTCTTTATAAGTTTACCTGCTGCAGTACTCATGACAAGAGATCTTAGCAAGATGTTCCCAGTTCTCTGCTTGTTGGAAGAGTAATTTGTGGTATAGCAGTCAATCTTAATTGGTTGGAAAGAAAACAGTGTGAAGCTTAATGCTTTTTTGGTTCATGGAGGTCTGGGAAATTATATTTTGGTCTTGATGCACATGATACCTGCTGCTTTAGCCCCCAAAGCATAATTTGGAATTTAAATCAAAAAGCCAAACAGCAGACTTTTGCTTGCTAGCCTAAGTGCAGTTATGCATTGCTATCATAGAAGAATTAGAGACAGAATGTGAAACTATTTATTAGTAAGTTGAATAAAACAATGTGGACTTTCCCCCCACCAAGTGCACAATAGACCAGTTTTAGTTAGTTAGTTAGTTTTCTTTTCTTTTAAAGGCCATAGGGTTATATCCAATGCCACCTGTGCATCAGTGGAACAGACCTCCACTTGTGCGCTGGGGATTTGGGGACTCTCCAGAGAAGATTTTAATGGTGCAGAGGGAAGATTCAGGGAAGAGGAGTTACTGCTGGAGTTCCATTGTGTGGAACTCCACACAACTCACGCAAAATAGGATTCCACTCCTATTTGGCCCACTGGTACATAATACTTCAGCAAAGCTCATGTTCCAGGCAGGCATTTCCGGGCCCTAGGGGAGCGAGCATCAGCCCCAGCAGACCAGAAGCAGGTACATGGCTGGGGACAAGGTCCTAAGTTCCTTCTCCCTTTTCCAAACTCATTCATAGGCTCTTCAATCCTGTCTAGC
The DNA here is from genome assembly GCF_965113315.1 of Podarcis vaucheri. Taxonomy (NCBI): domain Eukaryota; kingdom Metazoa; phylum Chordata; class Lepidosauria; order Squamata; family Lacertidae; genus Podarcis; species Podarcis vaucheri. Next base: position 48,971,813 of record NC_138761.1, read on the forward strand.
ACACCTGCCTCTTGGCATTTCTGATTTCATTCCAGGCAGGCAAAAGCACTCACAGAGCAGGTGAGAAGCGTGGCATGAAGAAAGTGGGCATGGCCCAGAGATGTGCCAAGGGGTCGCATTCAGCCCCAAAGCTTGAGGTTCCTGTTCTAAACACTATGCTGTTCTGACTCTCATGTGTGACCAAAACGGCTACAGTACCCCATGGCTTGCTGCTAATTGAATTCCATTGCTTACTTAGGTAGAGGGAAGTCTATAGTTAGCATGTTATTTATAACAAGTCTTGACTTTTATAGGCAAAGGACTCATATTTGGGGGGGGAGGGTGAGTCCTGCTGCTGAACATGTCCCACCTGGGTATAACAGGTCTATAAAAGCACAAAGAGCACTTTGGGTTTATCGTTTAGATATTCCTTCCGAAAGCAAAGACTCTGGCATGCACTTCTAAATCCCTATCATTCTACATTTAAGGTAAAGCATTTAGATATAATTAGGCTCCATATAATTTATGCCAGGCTGCCTAAAGCATAGAATTCAGCATATTTTACTTTATAAGGTGAAATCAACAGTCTGTACCTCACCGCTCTCTCTCGAGCACAGATTAATTGGCACATTTTATTCCATGCTGGAGCTCTCCCCTCCACCCCCTCCTTTTCCCACTTGCCATTTATTAAGTATTTGAAGGAGCACCAAGTATTAGCCACAAACAGTTTCATTCGCATTGATCTCACCAGTAACTGCCATTGTGTCCTTCTGCTTTTCAATTATTACTACACTCCAAGGGACATATTGCCAACAAAGGGAGGTGGAGGCTATAACAGAAGGAGATGAGGACAATGAAGGCTGCTGCTGCTGCAAACCTGGACGCCTGCCTCATTTGCTGTCGTGCAATGCAGCTTTTAACCTTCGGTGGCTGACCTGGGAAATAACACGGACTCAGTATATCCTGGAGGGCTATAGCATTATTGACAACAATGCTGCCACAATGCTCCAAGTGTTTGATCTGCGAAGAATACTCATCAGATATTACATCAAGGTAAAAGCGGTGTCTGTCAGTACCTCTGGGATGAATGGCCTGTAATCTGGCAGCCCAAACCCTTACGTGAATCAGAAGCAAATAAGTTTTGGGTGCATTGGCCACTGCATAACTGCGACATCATGAATCACAACACTGTGCTCACGGCCGGCCCACCCATGAGGCAAAGTGTGGCCATTTCCTCAGGTGGCAGGATCCACAGGGGCAGCAGGTCCCAGTGTAGAACTTTATCCACCCCACCCCCCTTGTTCTTGACATAGATCTTCATGGGGAGATGGCGTAGGAGGGGAGTGCCATTTTGTGGTTTGCCTCAGGTGGCAAAATGTCTTGGGCCGGCCCTGACTGTGCTACAACCTGTATAACCAAAAAACCAACCAACACAACAACCTCAGAATATTAAAAAAAATGTAAGTACAACCCTGCTGGATCAGACCGAAGGCCCATCTTGTCCATAATTCTGTTCTGACAGGGGCCAACCAGATGTCTGGGGGAAGTCCACAAGCAGTCCTGAAGGCAAAAGCACTCTCCCCACATGTGATTCCAGCAAACCAGTATTCACAGGTGCACTGCCTCTGATGTGGAGGCAGAACACAGCCGTTGATAGCTGTACCCTCCATGAACTGGTCTAATCAACAGACCCATCCCCTCGCTCCCATACAGGTGCAACACTGTGATGAGAACAAAACATGGTTATTTTTTTTTCAAAACTGTGTCTAGTGAATGCAAAGGGCTTTCACTAAAACAGCACCCACACAGCGATGAGCAGGCATTGTCACTGACCTGCCTTGCCAACACTTCCATCAAGGTCAAATGTTGGGCAATGGGCAGCAAACACAGCAAATGCCAGGCTATCACATTAAGCTATTGATGAACGGGATGCTGACAGGCATCTACAACAGCCATTTTCAATAGGATCAGGCAACTAGTCACAGATTTAGCAAAAGTAATATTTGCAGATTAAGTCATCCCATTTTAGCTTTCAGTCATCATCTTTAAGAAAAGTGCTTGTGTTCCTTTCCTCTTAACCATGCAGAGAGTGGATGGAATTTATTGACTACTTTGATCAGTTGGTGATATTGACTAACAAAGATGGGCATCCCGCTGTGTTGGAGATGCGTTTCTTTATTTCATAAAATAAATCCTTGAGATAAATCACCCTTGTTGCAATGACTGCCAGAGAATGCATTGCTTCTTTCTCTGCGCCTGATGAATATTGAATTTAGTAAATGGGAGGCCGAGACTAAAATGAGGGATGTGTACAGTAATATCCTCTGCGCACTGGAGCATTGGCCAATGTGGGGAACAGGATGCTGGACTGGGTATTTGATCTGATCCAGCCAGAGCAGTTCTTACGATCTTAAGGACGGAGGTCTGAGAATAGCAGATGCCAGACACTAAATGTAAGTAATAGCATGTGGTCTGAATATAATATGCACGATTCACTCAATAACTGACATTAGGCAACTGCCATCACTGTACCCTTTTAAGATGCTTACTGAAAACTTTTCTTTTCCGCTGACCTATTCAAACACATGTTTTGGTTGCAACTGTTTTTAAATGTGTTTTTAAAAAGTTTTGTGGTGTTTAATTGTTTTCAGATATTTGAACAGTTTTTAAATGTTTTGAATTTTATTTTATTTTAATTGTATTTTTATTACCGATACAGGTATGTGTACTGGGTTCCTTTGGGAGGAAGGGTGGGATATAAATTGAATAAATAAACAAAGAATGGGAAGTAGCCATTTCTGCACCACCACTCCTCCCCAAGTCATATTAAATGCCTTTACACGTGCATTCCGGAGTAATACTCCAGTTTTTACATGCAAGGCACTGGTGCATACAAACCCAAGACCAGGTCCTGTGCTCTACCTTATGTAAGAGTTTTTCTTGGCCATCAACCTCTGAACCGGCCCTAAATTAGGCTCTTACCTTAGTCATTCTTCAAAAGTGAGCCCATGAAGAAACCAAACATTCGGATCAACATCTGTAAATGCGCAGATTAGCTATTTTAGCTTTAACCTAATCCAGAGATCAACAAAGATTATAACATGTCTCATTTTGGTCTTAAGAAGCCACACAGAGTACATTTTGTTATGGGGGGGGGAGTACAAATGTTTTTAATAAATAACACTGATGCTGGCTGAGCTTTGCAAGGTGTTGTCTCAGCAAAGGACCAGAGTCATCCCAAGGCTGCCAAGGCGTTATCTTCCAGTGGCTCTAGCCTTTTGAGAAAGCTGTCTAGAACTGTTAAAGGGCCCATATCTTATGCTACAGTGCACTAATCATCCTCAGACTATGAGGATGCAGGGAGAGCCAGGTCTTCAGGCTGGGATGCTGAGGAAGGGTCTTCTGAGGGCTCCCACCCTCCCTCCAAGGTGGGATGACTTGTGCATCATCTGAATCTGAGCCCTCCGCAGGATGACACTGGGAACCTGATGCAGGGTACATGACGGATACTGGAGTTAAGGATTAGACATCAGTATGATCTAAGACAAGTGGAAAGTTTTCACTATTCTGCTTTTATCATTCTGTAAGAACATGTTTATGCACAAGCTGTATTTAAAATTAATCAAGGAGGCTGGAATACATTGAAGCAAAAGAGAAGGAGAATTAGAGGTTAAAGACCTAATACTAGAAATCAGGAATTTCTTTTGTGGAAAGCATGCTGCTATGTAAACATGCTGGAATAGCAGAATTAGCATCTAGTTTCAAAATATTTAATTTTACATTATCATATGCTTGAAGATTTCACATTTATCTTTTAAACAATGCTAGCAGTTGGCTTTTTGAATTGATTCTCTCTCTTTTTGTCCAACTTGCCATTCAATTGACAGCTGGGGGGAGGTGGAGAAGACTATTTCTCCACATAAAAAGAATTTTTGCTCTCCTCTAATAAAGTGGGTCAGTTCCTATAGCCTTTCTGCATATATTTGAAATAATTTCCTGCCTGGTTACTGCCGGTTATTTATTCCCCCAGTGCCTACACATTCGCTTTTCAATTTATTCCTTAAAAAAATATCTTTAAAGAATAAGTCTGCTGCTGCTGTGTGTGTGTGTGTGTGTGTGTGTGTGTGTGTGTGTGTTGAGTTCCATTTTTATGGCTCTTCTTAAAAGGCTCTGTGCTTATCAGGCTCTGCACAAAAAAAACCTGTCCTTGGTTTGTATCCATCACTCTGTCTTGTTTCTGTGCACTAAGTAGGGCTTATTTCCCACATTTACTTGCTAATTTGAATATGCAACTGAGAGTGTGGCACCCATGAATTTTAAATAGGTAGAGTAATTGTGCTTGTTCTATTGTGGCCTCTTTACCTCCTAATTTTACTGTTGCTCTTTCCATTCATTTATTGTGCACACTTGAAATACAGTCTCATCATCCCCATTGTTTGCGATCCATCAAAGTCCCAGGGGCATGTAAGACTGAAGGGGTCACATAACTGCAATAAGATATTAGAGACTATCACTTTGTTCTCCTTAGATGGCTTGCCTCTCACCTTTGTAGTATTTAAATAACTTCTGGCTTCTCCTGTTATTAAAACAAGCAACATCTTCTTCTTTCCTTTTGCTTTTTTTTTTCACAGAGCATTATATACTTTACTGCAAGCTCCCCCAAAATCCTACATTGGCTAAGAGATGAGTCGTTCCAAAAAACACTGCAGCCTTTCTCCAAGTGGCATTACATAGAGCGGGACCTTGCAATGTTCAATATTAACATTGACGATGACTATATCCCTTGCCTTCAAGGAATCACCAGGGCAAGTTTCTGCAGTGTTTACTTGGACTGGATTCAGTTCTGTGCTGCAAAAAGAATGGAGGTACATGTCGGTCTAATGTTGCTGATTTAATGGGGGGTGGGGTGGGACGGGTTCTCTCCTTTACTTGTTCCAAATCAAAACAAGGAAGTTTATTGGAGCGCAAGCCACCAGCAATACGTTGTGGTAAACATGGTACTCGTTTTCCAGTGAGATAACAGGCTCTTGGGCTGACTCCAAAGAGCTCTTTCACTGAATTGGTTTTAAGAACTGGGGAGCAAAATGGAGGAGAAACATGATGGTAACATTTGAGAAAGCAGAAAGTGTTGGGAATGGAGAGAGAGTATGTATCTTGTTAGCTACTGGGTATGACCTGCTGTGGAACTGATCTAGTGCACCTTACACTGATATGTTATGAAATTAAAGGACTTTAGTCACAAAGACAACAGTGATACTTTTCCTGCTTATTTGCATCAAAGCACAATGGGTTGTTGCACCGGCAATGTTTTCCCCAACCCCTTTAGGATTAACTGAAAACTTTTAACTATTTTTCAGCCAATAGAGTGTGATGAAGATTCTCCTCTGGTAACTCTTTCCTTTGCCCTGTGCATTTTGGGTAGGAGAGCACTAGGAACAGCATCGCACAATATGGCCATCAGGTAATTTTATACCAAAGCCATGGAAAGTATGGATGTAATAGTTTGCTGGGTTTTCATTTATCCTTAAATTCTGTAGGGGTAGTGGAAGAAAGGAAAAACACGAGAGATGGGTGTAAAATCATTTATAAAAGAAATGGTTACAGTTACAAATGGCAGCATTTGTTACTTATTTGTCCCTAATGAAATACAAAACTTTATGATTATCTTGAGAGTTAATTTCACCAATGAAACCAAAATAGCCAGATGAATTGGCAGAATTAGAAAAAGATTGTGTCCTTTTTGCGTTGGTGATTTACAGTGTAAATATTGCATGCTTACCTGAAAAGTACATCCCACAGTGCTCAATGGAGCTTTCCCCCTAATAATAAGTGTGTATAAGGTTGTAGCACTAAAAGATTTTCCCTTGTTGTGCAGTTGAGACCATCCCTCACTTTTGTTGTTCCAAGAAGACATGGTTCGCAATATGGTGGTGGCGTTTTAATGAAAAATAGATAACTGGTTAAGTCATACTTCGGACTCACCAACTGATCTAGTGTGCATTTGAAACACCCAAGTTTCCATCCACTATAAAAGAGAGAAAAGTGGCGGGCATTTTATACACCTCCCTTTTAATGTTTAAGGTTTCTGCACAGGGGTGACAAGATCCTTTAATTTAAGACTCTCTTCAACAAACATGTTGAAGTAGCAGGACCTCTTGGCTGCCATGGGTTAGTTCACACATTGCCTTGACATGATCTGGGGTGCAGTGGAACATGACGTGCACAGTGCAATGATATTCAGAACCACCACACTTTCCCTGAAGCTGAATTCTTCAGGAGAAGTCATGTGCTTTAAATTTGGGGTAACTGTGGATGTGACATGACAGGACATGCAGCTGAATTTTCCCTCTTGGCTGTTGGGGAAGAGGAGGGGAGCACATGATGAGTCAAAGGTTGATTAGGGCTTATTTGTGCTCATGCACATTAATTAAAGCCCAGTCTAAGCTGCCAATTATTCCTTTGGAGCCCTGCCCTACATGCAGGGCACTAGGTGGCCGTGGCTTCCTCACATGGCCTTCCGAGCCAAATAGGGAGGCTTGGCAGGCCAGAGGTTCCCCATCCCTGCAATAAACCATGGTTTCTCAGGATATGTGGATGCAGCTAATACAATAATGCCATTTTGATGCCTCTGCCATGCCTATGCTTCACATGTGTGTGGATGGGTGCTGGGAACTGCACAAGGTGGAGGGTCTCATCTGTCCCTTATCACATTGGCATCAGGGCTGTGTATAAACCCATGACTCACCGCTAGGCCATATGCCAAGAAGGGATTGGTTTTATTATGTACAGTAAAGTTATGTAGTATTTAGCAGACAGCAAGTAAGACCGGGCCTTTTATGTAGCTTGTTTCATGTTGATGCTACATTCATTTAAAAGCCATTACCGTTTACAAGGCAAAACGCATATTTAGAGAGCAACGCTGAGCTGTATGCTACTACATACAAAGTGAGGTTTACATTATATATGTACGATGGCAATTTGCATTCATTTACACATGAATTACCTTTAATCAATTAATGGGAAGATTTTAATGGTAAACCATGAAGGTAAATATTCTCATGCAATGTATGTAAATAACATTTCTGTTACCTGTCACTGTGAACGTTAGCAGAAGCCAAACATTATCTTTCAAATTATGCAGTACAGTTGCTAATTAAGAAGCACAGCATAGCTATAGAAAGGATGCATATCTTTCTAGCTAGACAGCCTCTTATATGACCCAGCTATATTATTATTATTATTATTATTATTATTATTATTATTATTATTAATTATTAATTATGTATACCCCGCCCATCTGGCTGGGCTTCCGCAGCCCCTCTGGGCAGCTTCCAACAAAAATTAAAATACAGTGATCCATCAAACATTAAAAGCTTCCCTAAACAGGGCTGCCTTCAGATATCTAGATCCATTATTTTTATGGCTCAATAAATGGAGGCAGTTGTGATCAATGGTAATGGGGGGACGACCAATGAAAAAACACATGTTTTCAAGAGGATCTGTTTTACTGGATCCAATTTCTGTGTCCTATTCTCTCTTTTTTTTTACTCATTTGTCACCCCGTTTTCTTCCCATTGACCGTTTCATTTCCTTCGCCTACTTTCCCAGATTGCCCCTCTTTCCATCTTACCTCTGTTGCTCCTCTTTCTGTTCAGTTGCTCAGATGCCAATCTGAGGAACTCCAAAAAGGAAGTGGGAAGGAGTTCTGCTGTTCCTACTTCAGGTCTCTGCAGCTCTTAAAAAGGGGAAAGGTAGCACACTCACGACTTTATGATAAAGGGGGGAGTCAGCGGGTGGTAGGCTAAGCTCAGAGTCTTTCTCAGCACTGTTGCCCCATGGGCATCACACTGGAGACCCCAACTTAAACTGGTGCAGAATGCAGTGTCTAGAACACTTGTGGAGCTCAGTGGTTCGCTCATATTACATCTACTCTTTGCCAATTACATTGGCCCAATTTAAGGCATTAAACTTAAACGGTTTGGGACCAGGCTGTCTGAAGGACCACCTAAACTCTGGTCCAGAGGTAAGAGCCTTCAGGTTAGTTAGTATAAGGGACAGGCCGTTTCCTGTGGTGGCAGCTCCATATCTGTGAAATAGCCCTCTGCAGGGAAATGTATATGGTCTCTTTTTTGTTCACCTTTTATTTTATTCCAGTCTGTATTTAGTTAATTTTTAGTGCTGGGGTTTTGTAATGCTTTTGTTTGCTCCTGCTATTTTTAATGTTATTTTTATTTTATTGTACTTTAATCATTTGGATTTTTAGTGTATTGTGAAAGTTACATGATTATGTTGTAAAGCACCTTGTGAGGATAAATATCCTGAGAAGAAGATTAAAAACCCATTAAATAAAATAAAATAAATTGGCCAACAGGCCAGAAGAAGAAGAAGGGCCCTGAGGGAGGTTTTGAGATTAAGAAAGCTAGGAAAATTTCAATATAACCTTATTAAAGTCTTCCCAAGAATGCATGTTAAACTGAGGAAATGCAATAGATTTGAACTAATAGATCTGCCATACATCGAAAAGAGAAATTTAGACAGTTTCGAGTAACAGCTTTGGTACAGTCATAAAATTTGCATATTTTATTTCATCTCTGCTTTCATAACCTGATCTCATCATATGGCACTGAAAGACATATAAAATATTTAAAATAATGGAGCTGTGTAATTGTCTCCTACTATTTTGCTCCTAATGTGAATCTACTTTGCTGTTAAGAAGTTCAAGTTGCTGAACTGGCTGTTTGCATTTAGGCAGACTGAGCCCTCAATGCATTTCTATAATAAGCGGAATTATTCCCGGTAATTGTGAATGTGGGTCCAATAAAAGCTCTCACCCTGAGCTCTATTGTTGCAGCCGATGTCTTGTGCCACTGTTACCATAGCTGTTAATGTTATTAGTGAGATGATATTAAAATGCACGTTCCTTAGTAATAAATCCAAATCCCACTTTATAAAATAAAACCCAGCAAATAAGCTGTTGCCTTCTCTGTGATCAGTAGTACATTTTCTTCTGGTCAGTGGCGTAGCGTGGGTTGTCAGCACCCAGGGCAAGGCAAGTAATTTGTGCCCCCTAACCCGTGGATTTGCGCCCCCTAACCCGTGGATTTGTGCCCCCTAACCCGTGGATTTGTGCCCCCTAACCCGTGGATTTGCGCCCCCTAACCCTAACCCCCAGATGTTGCGCCCGGTGCGGCCGGCCCCCCCTGCACCCCCCACGCTACGCCACTGCTTCTGGTCCAAGTACATCTGCAGATGGGCATAATATTTTAAGGGTCTTTGGATGCCCATGTTTCCACCACCACTCGGAACAATCGCTGGCTCATCCTCCTCCCCAAGCTCAGTGGTGGCAGCACTGGCGGGGAAAATAGAAACATTCCATGTTCAAATCAGAAGCCCGGATGGCTTTCATAATTCTGGGACTGTTCCTGGAAAATTGGGGCGCTTTGCACAGTGCTGTCATGTGACTTCCATAGAAAAACAGGAAGCACGCTTATACTGAGTCAGATGATTGGTCCCTCTAGCTTAGTATTGTCTGCTCTGACTGGCTGGTTTCTGCCAGGAGCTTTTTCAGCACTTCTTGGAGACACCTGGGACCTGCAGGCAAAGCAAATGTTTTGCCCCTGAACTATGGCCCTTCCTGACTTCCACAAACATTAAAGTTGTGTGAACACTCTCTTTGTTACTATGTGCTTATGATACCCATCTGACACTCAAAAGCTTTGCCTGTGCCCAATACAGTGGTACCTCTGGTTACAGACATGAACCTTTCCAGGGTGCCATTCACACCCCAAAAAGTCTGTAACCAGAGCGGTGCTTCTGTGCATGTGTGAAGCGTGATAGAGCGCTTCTGCGCATGCGCACGTGGCAAAACACGGAAGTAAACGCTTCTAGGTTTGCCATGTTCTTAACCTGAAAAAAACGCAACATGAAGCATTCGCAAGAAGAGGTATGACTGTATATGTGAGCTTTTCCATTCATGGTCAGTGCTGAAATAGAGCAGTCTTTCAAGAAGCTTTCCTCCTGCTGCTGTTTGTCGGTTTTAATAGTATGCTAGCAGAAACAAAAAATAGCAGCATTGTTTTGAAGCTCTGTAAGAAGAACAGAGAGTTTAAGAAAGTGCCAAGTCAAACCTCGGTTTCAATACAGCACTGCTACTTTTGGGCTATACACATTTTTTTCTACTCCTGAAAATAATTAAAAATGCTCCACTATGTGGGCAGTTCACATTTTATTTAATTTTTTTAAAAAGAAAGAGGAAGAAAATTCTGAATGGTAATATATATAAAAAAGAACTTCTAACATCCTCTCCAAGGACGCAATCAAAAATACGCTCTTGTAAAAATGGTAAAAGCATGTTAGGTAGACGAAGCAACATCCTGTGGGGTTGAAACCAATGCTCCAAGGTCTAGTTCTGGTTTCCTGAAAAGCATAACCTAGTTTCCTGGAGAACATGCTTCAAGGCAACTGCATAAGTAGTTTTTACTTTTTTTAAGAATAATAAACTCATGCAAACATCTGTTCTTTGAGTCTGAGGGGGATTGTAGCTCAGCGGAAGAGCTCGCACTTTGCATAGGGAAGGTCCCAGGTCCAGTCTCTGGCATTTGCAATTATACAGATCCGGGAGTCATTTTGGACTCACAGCTGTCCATGGAGGCACAGGTTAATTCTGCATCCAGGGCAGCTGTCTACCAGCTCCACCTGGTACGCAGGCTGAGACCCTATCTGCCCGCAGACTGTCTTGCCAGAATGGTGCATGCTCTAGTTATCTCCCGCTTGGACTACTGCAACGTGCTCTACGTGGGGCTACCTTTGAAGGTGACCCGGAAACTGCAATTAATCCAGAATGCGGCAGCTAGACTGGTGACTGGGAGTGGCCGCCGGGACCACATAACACCGGTTCTGAGAGATCTGAATTGGCTCCCAGTACGTTTCCGAGCACAATTCAAAGTGTTGGTGCTGACCTTTAAAGCCCTAAACGGCCTCGGTCCAGTATACCTGAAGGAGCATCTCCACCCCCACTGAGATCCAGCGCCGAGGGCCTTCTGGCGGTTCCCTCATTGCGAGAAGTAAGGTTACAGGGAACCAGGCAGAGGGCCTTCTCGGTAGTGGCGCCTGCCCTGTGGAACGCCCTCCCAGCAGATGTCAAAGCAATAAACAACTATTTTACTTTTAAAAGTCATCCGAAGGCAGCCCTCTTTAGGGAAGTTTTTAATGTTTGATGCTGTACTGTTTTTAATATTTGGTTGGAAGCTGCCCAGAGTGGCTGGGGAGGCCCAGCCAGATGGGCGGGGTATAAACAATAAATTATTATTAAATTATTATAATAGGGAACGGAACAGAAACTTGGGAGAATGGCCAGTGAGAGCAGGCAATGCTGGGGGTAGATTGGCAAGGCGTCGGCCCTAAGGCTCAGCTGGTCCAGTGTGAGACTCTTAATCTCAGGGTTGGGGGTTCAAGCCCCACATTGGGCAAACAATTCCTGCATTTTAGAGGGTTGGACTCAGTGGCACTTGTGGCCCCTTCCAGCTCTATGGTTTGAATACAAGGCAGCCATTAGTGAAGGAAAGGGTCTCCTCTGCTGCTATCAGGTCCTTAGAAGGTTAGCATTTTCTCACATATATAGATCCCAGGCATTCGGGACTTTATATGTCAACATAAGAACCTTAGATTGAGCCTGGTAACACCAGTGCAAATCCTGAAATATGGGTGCCAGTGGAGACTGGTCTGCTTGGACAAAAGGAGCACAGCCAGTCTCATTCTGCCCTCAGCCAGCCACCACTTGCCTTCCTGCCTTCTTAAATCCAGTACCGGGGATGGTACTTCCTGGGGGCGGTACTAGCTGTCAGCTTCTACTTCCTTAGTCTACATGCTGCTATTAGAGAACTCAGCAGGGAAGAGGAAGAATGGGACAAGATGAGAATTAGCAGTGGTTCTGACTTCACTTAATATTGGTCTCCTTGCCCTACACTCTACCAGTTCCAATGGGCACCAGCCGCCACTACCAGTCAGCAATCTAGTGACAGTATTTTGCAGTTTTTTGGACCTCCTTCAAGGGCAGCCTTACAGAGAGGACACTGCAGTAGTAGAATTAGGAACTTACCAAAGCATGCAAAACTGTGGCCTGGCTATCCTTGTGCAGGAAATGCCCTAGGTGGTAAACCAACTGGACCAGGAAAACGATAAGCCCTGGCCACAGAAGCTGGTCCTCTAATGACAGTGTTGTTGGGTGAAAGAGATTAACTAACGACATTCTTCCACAGTTTAGAGTCCTTCCTCCATGGACTCCATGCCTTGTTCAAAGGAGACTTTCGGATCACATCAAGAGATGAATGGGTGTTTGCAGATATGGATCTGTTACACAAGGTTGTTGCTCCTGCAATCAGAATGTCACTGAAACTTCATCAGGCAAGTTTTCCTCACTTTATGCTTTTCTCTAGCACTATTACCAATAATACTGTTTATATTTCTAAATATTGCTTTTTGTAATGATTACAATATATGGTAGCTGTAAAAAGGAGGCCCACAATTCTCTCAAATGGATCAATAAAACACAACAGTGCAGTTGTGGTTTTCTTAAACATTTTTTCTGTAGAACTAAAATGATCCTGTACTTCTTAAGCCTTTTGCCCACATGTAAACTCACCAGTTACTTATTCGGCCATCACTTTACTTGTATAGTGAAATGTTGAGAACGTGTTATTAAAGCCAGTTCATTTTAGAGTGTGAATTGAGTTCAAGGTAGACTTGGATTACTGCCTATTTGTTTGCCACAGTTTGAGTCTCTGACTCGGAGTAGATGTTCAGCCCATAAACTAATCAGATTTCCTTCCAAAGCTTTCAAGCGAAACTTTTCAGATCCATTTCAATCCTCAGGAGACTTCAGTGGGTGTGGTTTCTGCTTTTTTCTGTTTGGTGGAGGAGATAGTAGCTGCTCTGAACTCCCTTTCCTCTAATCATGTTAATCTCCAATGAAGTCTTTTCTGAGCTGAGGTAAACAGTTTTCTGGCAAATCTCACGGGGAGCAAGATTGCATACGCTGCTGCCAACAACCTCCATCTTCTTCACAGAACTTTTTGATCATAGCAATGCCTTTTCATTTAATAAAAGGACCAGTTTACCTGTCCGGATGAATATGAGGATCCTGCCATCCTTTATGAGGCAATTCAGTCATTTGAAGAAAAAGTGGTAATCTGCCATGAAGGTGATCCTGCCTGGCGTAGCGCTGTTCTCTCAAACAAAGAGGAGCTTCTCACTTTGAGGCATGTGGTGGAAGAAGGGACAGATGAATACAAGATTATTATGCTCCACAAAAGCTACTTAAGCTTCAAAGTGATCAAGGTACCACAGCTGCATAATTTTCATTGTTTTGCTCTTATGCTCATAATATGTCTCTCGCACACACACACAAATAAAGGAATAATGATTGCCTAAAAAGATGTCCCCTGTCATGGACACACCAATTAGGAAGGTCGGCAAGAATCATATTCTCTCTTTAAAAAAGAAAAAGAAAAGAAAATACATAGGGAAGTCCTGACTGCTCAGATACAACTAAGTGCAGGGCCACCATGAGACTTGACCATATAGCGATACAAACCCACATGATCTGCACCTCTGGAGATTACTCCCTGTGCTGCAATATAAAGCTAAGTATCTTGTGTTTCTTTCTTTATTTTAATATTACAGTAAGAAACAATTCAGGGAAAAAAGATAAAACACAGCTTTAAAAAAGAAAATTAACAATGTATCATCACACAAATAACAATATATGATTAACATACTGTTGAAAGTCTACCTGTGATCATTTCATTTTTCCTGAATATTTTGTTTATCGTATTCCTGATAGTACATGTGGTTGAAGTTTTTCTTGCATTCTGTTGCACCAATGCTTTACAGACATCAAGAAACAATCTGTTGATTTGTCTACCTTCCCTTGCCCTTCGCTATATGTGTAAATGTTACCATATACAAAGAGTTATTACTTTTCCCCAGTGAAGATGGATGAGTATAAGTACTGCAGTTAACAAATGGATTACCATATTATTACCGACACATATTATTTGTTCCTGTATATATCCTGTTGAGCCTTGAAGTTATTAAATACCATCGAAAAACAAATGCATAAAGCTTTCCTTTAAGATTTGCGCTTAAGGTGTTTTGGGGAGCATGTTGGCATGTCCATATGTCTGCTTTTTAGGTTAACAAGGAATGTGTCCGAGGGCTCTGGGCTGGACAGCAACAGGAACTGATATTTTTACGCAACCGCAACCCGGAACGAGGCAGCATCCAGAACAACAAGCAGGTTTTGAGAAACCTGATTAACTCCTCGTGCGACCAGCCTCTGGGGTACCCTATGTATGTTTCCCCTTTAACCACATCCTATATAGGGACCCACAGACAACTGAAGAATGTTTGGGGTGGACCAATTAGCCTGGACAACATCAAAAGATGGTTCAGAAACAAGTGGCTTAGGTAAGCTGGTGGCACGGCAGCAGATGTTCAGTCACATCTGGAAATGAGTTTGTGTGTGTGTTCTTTTGTAGGGGGAGCAGGGCTCTCAAAATATATAAATTGCTTGGGGACGTACAGCTTTTTCCTCTTAACGCCCTTCACTCGAGCCCAAGATTTGTGTACACCTGAGTTGGGTCAGAAGAGAAAGTGTGCTGAGTGCCTGCCTGCCCTCCCTTTAAACAAGTGTGAAGGCTCCGTGTGCTGAACTTCTTGTTCTGTTAAAACAATATAGAGCATCTCCTTGTTGTTGCATTTGCTGCTTTCCTGGAGCTCTTCCTTTCAGGAATTAAAGCACGGTGCAATCCACAAGACCTTGTGTTTACTCTCCTTATAGTATTTATTTGCCACCAAGTAAACGGGTGGCGCTGTGGAGGACGCGGGTGGTGCTGTGGGTTAAACCACAGAGCCTAGGACTTGCCGATCAGAAGGTCAGCGGTTCGAATCCCCGCAACGGGGTGAGCTCCCACTGCTCGGTCCCAGCTCCTGCCAACCTAGCAGTTCGAAAGCATGTCAAAGCGCAAGTAGATAAATAGGTACTGCTCCGGCGGGAAGGTAAACGGCGTTTCCGTGCGCTGCTCTGGTTCACCAGAAGCGGCTTAGTCATGCTGGCCACATGACCCAGAAGCTGTAAGCCGGCTCCCTCAGCCAATAAAGCGAAAT
The DNA here is from genome assembly GCF_965113315.1 of Podarcis vaucheri. Classification (NCBI taxonomy): domain Eukaryota; kingdom Metazoa; phylum Chordata; class Lepidosauria; order Squamata; family Lacertidae; genus Podarcis; species Podarcis vaucheri. The sequence continues at coordinate 48,986,957 of NC_138761.1, forward strand.
GAGCGCCGCAACCCCAGAGTCGGTCACGACTGGACCTAATCGTCAGGGGTCCCTTTACCTTTAAAGTTAACAGAAAAAGTAAAAAACAGTTGTACACAGATATAAATGTTTAAATGCTAATGAAACCATAAAATCTTGCACAACATAAAACTCACAAACTGAAAGTAACAACCAGAAAACAGAAGTTGGCAGCAGTACAGTGCCAAACTACAGAACTTACAAAAAGATGTGGGTGGGGAAATAAAAAGTGCCTTCAGCTGGTGCCTAAAAGGCCAACGTCATCTGTGGAAGGCATTCCATTGTTGGGCTGCCACCACAGAAAGGGCCCTGTTTTACATCTGTCCCTCTGGTCTTGAGATTCTGGTCTTGAGTCATCGTTGCCTGCTGAATTCCTTGCATTTCCTATATTCAAGTAGCTCACTGTGACAAAGTGTCCTTCATGAACAATGGAAGACTTTCCCCCTCCTCACTGCTGTGAGTCCTTTTCATAGCCAGCTGTGGGTGCGCCTGACAATTTTGGGGTCCCCTTTTGTTCCCTTGTATTTTAAACAGGATGCGGAAAGACTGCCATCCAAGCCACAACAGTGGAGGAAACCTTGAGGAAGGAGCGAGTAGAAATGGATCTTCCAGCAGCAATCCAGTTAATAATTCAAGTCAGAGCAGCAGTGCCCAGCATACGAGGAACAGCACACCCCAGCTGCAGCCATCTTTAAAAGTTGCTCAGTTTTCAGGTATTTACACTATTCATTTATTTTACTTTTTGCTTTACAATTATCTATCAGGGGGAGTGCACCAAAGGTAAGATTCGGTTCACGACACTCTTGGGTGCTTCAGAAAGTGGGCCAGTTCAACTTGGACTGCTTTTAGGAATGACCTGCTTCTCCTTGGGTCCGAATCGGAACCTCACTTTGGAAAATCCACAGTCTTTTATATCTCCTTATTGACTTACACAGGTGTCAGGTGTGGAAGTGGTTGCTCGTGAGTAACCAGGCAGGACTCCGACCTATCTTTTACAGGTTTTATTGGTGCAAACTATTTACAGTGCAGAACCCCAAAGTTCATGTCCGTCTCAGTCACTTGCAGATTCCGGGAGTTCCCTTTTCTGGTTTCTCCCCCAGCATAAGAACTTAGACACCCCAAATCTCTGCCTCCCCTCCTTACATTTCACCCCTCTGCGCAAGCAGGGCGACGGAAGCAGCGTGGGTGTCTGCTGGCCGGCCGGGCTAGGTGAGGCACTTGGGCTCTCCGTTGCATCTTCGAGCCCTCCCTTCACCTGGCTACCCCCCCCCCTCGGCTCCACTGGAGATGTGGCTTTCTCCACAGCCGGACGAGGAGCTGCTTCTCAGAATCACTGGAGGCTCTCTGTATCCCCCTGCATCCCTGCCCCGTCCCCTGACAACAGGCAAATGACCAAATGGCTATAACTTTTTGACCAAACTGGGTGGCATTGGCTGGAGTACTAGTCATTTCTGAGCAGTTGAAGATGGCTAAAGATCAGACAAATAGGTGCAGAAGTTTCTATGATACTTTCTATGAATATCTCTTTATGTGCCCTTGCTAGGATGAAATGGACCAGTAGGAGATATTGGATTTGTTGAACCTTCAAGTTAGCTGCATTTGCTATATTTAGGTATAGATTCTACAGCTACTTGCTGAAACTTCAAGTCCTTGCTATTAGTAGGCAAGGCTGGAAATGATCTTCCCATAAATGAAAACTGTAAGATTAGAATTGCTGCTGCGTCTTCTAACTTGGTCTAACTGAACACATATGACTGCTTATTCTTGTAAACTAGTGCTGGAATAATTGGGAAGGCAGGCTTAATTGCAATATAATAATCATGAGATGCCCAAGTGGGTTTAAATGTTTCTTAATTTAATATTTAATTATATTGGCATCTGCAAAATTCGGTTATAGTTGTTTTTTATGACCTGAGTAGAACCAGGCGCAATGGGAGTGGGTTAGATGCCTCAAAAAAGTGTCTTAAGTGTATAGGGGAGCCTTTGTTTCCTAAATGTTTGCAGATATTTGGTTATTTATGTGCAAATATGGGTGGTCTACTGTACAGCACTGCAACCATTTAATTAAAAGACAAATATGCAATATTTCTGGACAGTGGTCAGCTTAGCTGCTGAAATTGTGAACAGATGTTTGGCCACACTTGACTGTGAACACCAGGGTACCAGATTCCCTTGCTTCACTTCCTAGCTGTAATTTTTTCTATAAAGGTATTAACATTAAAATAATCAACAGACCCAGAAACAGAATTTAATCCAGACTCTGAGCTTGAAGAAGCGAATGTTCAAAAAAAGGGTATTGTTGCAGCAGAAGTTTGCAGTGAAGGCCTGCATCTAATTACAGTTTAAAGTGGAAGATTCCCTCCAGTTCTCTTCCAAACTGCAGCGCTATCTGAGGATGCATGTTCAAAGGTGTGCCAGATGATTAATAGCGTTGCGCCTCTTTAATAGGAACCACAGGGCTTAGACTCGGGGGCCACCACAACCTGTCATGCCAGCTCTGAAAATAGGCTGTTTGTTATTTTAAGCAGAAAAGGTAGAAATGCTTACTGGTGCTTTGCTAATAGGTGAGCAAGATGCACATCCAGTTCCCTATTGCTGATTTTAATGACTTTTAAAAAATTGTTTTAAATAGTTTGTCTTTACTGATAATTTTACTGTTTTATTATTTTTTGTAAGCTGCTTTGAGGGTTTTTTTTACAATCACTTAGTATATAAATTTTATGAGTAATGTATATAAATTCACACACACACACACCCAAAAAAGTGGCAAGGCTACTCATTAAACAGGAACAGCGTTAACAGTATATGTGCATTACATTCCATCAGCATCCCACGAGGTTAAGTTCCCTGTTCCACTAGAGAATAGTGGATTGGTTTTTATTTACCAGGAGATGACCTCACATTTGCGATGACAGCATGTAGCTTGTTTTGCTACTAGTCATGTCGAAAGCCCTAAAGGGGGTTGATTCTTTCTCAGCTTAAGCGTATAACCATGACCATTGGTTCAATTCCAGTTAGTGTGAATGATTTATAGATTTTGCTATTACTGGAATATTTTAATTTTAATAACATAGAATTATTCACAGAATCACCAAGTGGCCTGCATTACTTGCATACAGTGGTGCCTCGCAAGACGAAAATAATTCGTTCCGCGAGTCTTTTCGTCTTGCGATGTTTTTCGTCTTGCGAAGCACGGTCCGTCGCAACTGCGCCTCTTCAAGCGGCTTTAAGAAAAAAGCGCAAGACGTTTTCGTCTTGCAAAGCAAGCCCATAGGGAAATTCATCTAGCGAAGCAACGCAAAAACGGAAAACCCTTTCGTCTAGCGAGTTTTTCGTCTTGCGAGGCATTCTTCTTGCGGGGCACCACTGTATTATTATATTGCAACGTGAGCCAGTCTCTCCTTTTGACTGCTGCTACTTTTTACTATCCAAGAACTCCTTCTCATGACAGCAGAGAAGATTTCCAATTGCAGCTGAGCCTCTGAAGTCATTTGCTCCAACCCAGACCTTTGAGCTGCTATACTAGTAATGTTAAACCGGGATGCTTTGGCAGGTGCCCTTGTGCTGGTACTGCAAGCTGATCCTGGTACTCTGATGCAATTGTATATCTCAGTGTCCTGAATTGGAACTGCATCACAAGAGCATCTCACACAAAGCCTTTGCATGGCACACATTTAAGGACCGGCTGTGTCTGCACTGCATCGTCAGAGCAACTCCAGGTGACTTAAAGAGTTAGCGGTGCTCTTTTGTTATGAGTTTCATCATCATCATTGTTTTATTTGTATGCCGCCTTTCCTTAGTTGAAACTATGCTCAAGGCGGCTTACGACATGACAAGATTTACATAATTACAAACATGACAGAAGTCATAATAAATAAAACACATTAAAAAGTACACAACCAAACGGAAACAATTTCCACGTAAATCGTAAGATCTAAAACTAAAGGTGCAACAATAATACTGTATCAATAAACAATACTCCAGCCCAAGAATCTGTTCAACAGCTTCAGCTTTTGTAGCTGGAGTCAGTCAGCGCTCCACTCTCCCAGGCCAGGTGGGAAAGGGTCAGCAAGGCAGGGTGCAGATCTTCCAGGACTCACAGCCAAGATGGTCTCATTTAAAACAACACAGATTAAAATTAAAAACAATTTAAAAGCAGCTGCAGTCCTTGTGAAGCCTGTCAAGCCCTGCTCCAAGCCAGGTGGAAAGAGGCAAGGGCAGGGTTCTTCAGGCCCTCAGCAGGCAGTCCTCCTGGGTAGCAGCAGCAGCAGCAGTCCTTAAGAGCCTGAGTTTGCTGTGCACAAGGTACCTGTGGAGCTGTTGCTTTGTTGGGTTTGTTTGTTTGCTTCCCTTCCTCCAAAAAGCTCCAAGCAGCAACTGTCAGGTTTGTCAACTTTTATTCCCACACAACAGCCCTGTAAAAAAGGTTAAGCAGACACACACACACACACACACACACACACACACACACCCCTACCTGAACTTAAAGGCTGAGTCAGTGTGAACCCAAGTCTCACCCATTAAAGTCCAGCACTTGTGTTCCTGCACTAGAGTGGTTTTCAGTGTCCCTCCAAGCCCCTATGCACATATACCTAGAGGATGGGGGCTTCAAGTACGTTTCCGAGCACAATTCAAAGTGTTGGTGCTGACCTTTAAAGCCCTAAACGGCCTCAGTCCAGTATACCTGAAGGAGCGTCTCCACCCCCATCATTCTGCCCAGACGCTGAGGTCCAGCACCGAGAGCCTTCTGGCGGTTCCCTCACTGCAAGAAGCCAAGTTACAGGGAACCAGACAGAGGGCCTTCTCGGTAGTGGCACCCTCCCTGTGGAACGCCCTCCCACCAGATGTCAAAGAGAACAACAATTACCAGGCTTTTAGAAGACATCTGAAGGCAGCCCTGTTTCGGGAAGCTTTTAATGTTTGATGTATTATAGTATTTTAATATTCTTTTGGAAGCCGCCCAGAGTGGCTGGGGAAGCCCAGCCAGATGGGTGGGGTATAAATAATAAATTATTATTATTATTATATTATAAGAGGTGCATAGGATTGAAAATTTATTTCTTGCAGGATTGCTGAGCAAAACTTGCTGTTATTGTGCAGAGAAGCAAAAGATGATCCATAAGAGTTCCTAGGAACCTAATGACTATTACATGTAACATGGATAAGGAAATGTTGCACTCCGGATGCTGTTAGACTCCAGTTCTCATCAGCCCCAGTCAGCACAGCTAACAGTGGGGGCAGAGGCAATTCTAGGGTGGGGCGACTGGTGCGTCAGCACTGGGTGCTGCCCTGCAGAGGGTGCCACAGCAATGCTGTAGAGCAGAGCACAAGAGAATTTTAGCGTTGCACAGGTCACCACTGAAACTGGAGGGCCCAAAGTCTGCCACTGGTGGGGGATAATCAGAATTGTGGTTCAGCAACACATTGGTTCCCTGTCTGTGTCTTGCAAATCTGCTAGTCCACAGTAATGGCTGTGACATCAAAAGATTTGGGCGGCAAACCTTTTAATTTATTTGAATAACAGAGCCAATGTTCAGTGTTGCTTTCAAAACACAGGTATAAAAGCAGCACGGGGAAGCCACAAATGGCGCATGTAAGATCCCTGCTGTTAATGTTACAGAGACATTTGCTCAAGCAGATGTTCTGGGCATTCAGGACTTGTTTGTTTATTGTCTAAACAACTCATATGGAAGAGGCGAAAAGAAACCTAGATATTACTGCCACGGTTAAATTACTCCTGCTGCTCAGTTAACCTCTTCCCAATTCAGCGAGTACAGCCAAGGCACTCCAAGGGGAAATCTTGGCTTCTCCACAGTCGTAAGGACAATTAATGTGAAAAGCAAGGCACCGGGGGAGGGGCGGTTCAAATAGGTCAGCTCAGTGCTCCTTTCTGATACCAACAATAAAGATTCACCACATTCTCAAGCCTCTCTGTAGAGAGGTCCAGTGTCATTCTGCTCAACCTTCTCTTGTTTCATGGTATCAGTAATGTTTACACTGGCAGTTTCTCTCCTCTTTTGGTGACCCTTCCCTGCTTCCACTCTGCTCCCAATACTTTCCCCTCGCTCTCATCTCATTCCATGTTTGTCACTGAGCAAGCCAGCAGATGGGCAATCGCATCTAAAATCTGTAAGGTAGAGTTATGCTTGCACAAGCCCACTTCTGAGGTAAGTCCCAACCCATTCAGATCAGTGATAAATAAATTAGGGCTTAAGAGTGACTCAACTTTCTCTGAATCAGAGCCAAGGGATTGTGTGTTGGATTATGACCATTGCTTATAAGACTGTGTTCCTATGCCAAAGCTGGAATCCTAAAGATACTTGGAGACTTGGAAGCGAGTCTCATTGCAATCTGTGGGATTTACTTTCAATAAAGCACAGTTAAGAACTGCTGTAAAAGTCTTGGATGTTTTGCCATGGAATTGCATTGGAATGGATGCATAGTTTGGATGATGTCACCTACTAGTTGGCCAGATTGCCAGTAGTACTCTGATTTTCTGTATCCCTAAAGCTCTGTGGGATTTTCGGGATAAAAAACGTTTAATTGTTATCCTTGGTACTTCCTACTGTGCACTAATTGGATCGAGGCAGTACATTTTGAAGGCTATTGCTGGAGCTGTCATTTCCCAAAATAATCCTTTCTTCTCTCCCTCTCTCTCACAGGCAGAAGAAAGTTCAGGAGCCAGTCTGTTCAGACACACGCTGCCTTAAACCAAAGGCCCCCTCGTTCAAGTCATTCTGGTCCCATCGTAGACAGCCACCAGCCATTCATCCAGACTTCTACTTCTGCTCATGAAATTGCCCACGGGCTTTCTGGCAGCCAGCTGTCCTTCCACAATTCAGCAACCTCCGTCTTCTCCCAGACTCCTGCCATCCCTACCCTGGGCCAGCTCACTGTGCAGGAGAGAGCTGGCGCAATGCTTCGCTCTAGCCTGGCTTCTTCCACCAGTTCAACGCTCAGCCTTTTATTTGGCAAGAGAAGCTTTTCGAGCGCTTTGGTTATTTCCGGGCTCTCAGCTGCCGACGGAGGAAACACCACAGACACCCAGTCATCCAGCAGCGTTAACATCGCAATGGGACCATCTGCTAGAGCAGCAAGCCGTACTATGCAAGAGACCACGCAGGTAAGAAGAGGCTACCAAAAATGCCGCTGGCGGATATTTTTCTATTGACTCGTTCACCCCAGTGCCCCACTTAGTCCACACAAGCCTCCTCCTCGCTATGTGGAGTGTGGAAGAAATAAAGATTTTGATAAAGAGCAGTTGAGCAACTCCCTCTCTGTTGGGAACAGAACACTACTTGTATTAATATCACATCATCTGAGATTACCAGATGGAGACAAAGTAGTGGAGTATTATAAAAGGATAATGGAGGTCTCAGAGCTGTCATGTCAAATAAGGCACGGGATGCTTTACTCAGGAATAGATTGGCATCCTAATACTATAAGTCTGCTGTAAATTTGGCAAGCTGGCTGGCGCTGTGACATTCTCGCTCCGCTTTTCCAGTCAGAAGCAACCCAAAACCCGTTTGCTAAATATGGTATTAGGACTTAATAAGCTAGTGATTTAAGGGATCCTTGCCAACACTGCCTCTTTCCCTGCTTTGTCTCGGCAAAAGCCGTATCAAATACTGTAATGCAACAGGCCTTCCATCAACGCTGTGCTGTGGCTGGGGCTCTGCTGTGGCTGGGGTAAAATCCCAGTCCAGAATTTACATCTTGGCCAGGATCTTAACATGAGCTTATCTAAGATGCTTCCAGGGGTGAACACGGATGCAACTGATTTTCCATTCTTCCTTCCATCCTCTGTGTGCTTCTGTGGATGGACTCTGACATCTCCGAGAGCAGCTTTTTTATACAATTATTTATTTATTCCAATTATTTATAACCCACTCTTTAGCTGGAAAAGCTCCCAGAGTGGCTAACAAAGCAATGCAACACAGAGGCATTTGGGGGGATGGGACCAAGGTGAAAACACAGATCTAGACATCCTTGGTGCCTATTATTAATTTATATCCTGCCCTATACCTGGAGATCTCAGGGCAGTTCACAAAACAGATCACAATATATAAAATAAAACAATAACCCAATAATATACCCCCCCAAAAAAGAGCCAAATTTTAAAAGGATATAGAATGTTGATCAGGTCAGCCAAAGGCCTGGTTAAAAAGGAACATTTTTGCCTGACGCCTAAAGCTGTATCATGAAGGCACCAGGCAAACTTCCCTGGGGAGAGCATTCCACAGAGAGGGAGCCACTGCAGAGAAGGCCCCGTTCTCGTGTTGCCACCCTCCAGACCTCTCAAGGAGAAGGCACACGAAGGAGGGCCTCAGGAGTTGATCTCAGGGTCCAGGTAGGTTCATATGGAAAGAGGCAATCGTTGAGGTATTTCGGTCCGGTCCTGAGCTGTTTAAGGCTTTATAGGTCAAAACCAGCACTTTGAATTAGGCCTGGAAACTAATTGGTAGCCAATGCAGTCGGGCCAGGATCGGTGTAACATGCTCAAACTGCCCATGCAGAAGAGTACATGCCAGTTGTTCTAAAACACCATTTCAAAGGTTACTTAAGACACTGCTGACACAATCTCCTTTTCTGTTTTAAAAGCAATCGTCTGAGGATTACGAAGCAACTGACACGAGTGAATCCAGACAGCGACGAGATCTGGGTGCTGCGCATGCTCTTCTGATGAGCCACATGCTGGAATGTAGGAGAGCCAGCCAAGAGGACATGGCGTTGGAAGACACAGGTTCCCAACACAGTCTTTCAGAAGAGCAGTAAAGAATCCACTTTCACCAAGGGCTAAAGCTCTGTTCACAAGACATCAAAACACATCTAGCTTCACGCCCCAGACAAAATTGAAGGTTATTCCAAGTATAACAAAAAGCAAACAAACACAACACAAAATGTAAAGTATCTATTTTTTTAATTCTATATTACAATATAGAAGCAAGATGTTCTACGATTGGCATTTAGTGCTATCTAAAAGCGCTGGGCGACGTCATCTCAAGTTCATGAAAATTCAAATGCGATCTGGAAAAAAAGTCAACAACTTGTCTTGACTTTCCTTCCCCCGAAGTGCTAATATTTTTCAGATGGAACTTGGAAAAGATTTGAGGAGGGAGCGAGAACACACATACGTGGAACTAAGACTGAAAGCAACAGAAACTCTGAATGCATCTCCGTGAAAAAGCACATCAACATCTGTCTCTTGTTGTAACCAAACAGATGATTGCATGCTAAATAACTGGCATTTTATACATAATGCATCAGAAACGATTGTTTTTTTTAATTGAAGCAATGAATATGTAATAGGAGAGAAAACTGCATATCCCAACATTAGTATGCAGAATCTTCTTTTTTTAAAAAAAGGAAAGTCAAAAGGAAGGCCTCATTCTTCTGTTTGTTTGAAGTGTTATGCAGCTGACAATTATGTGCCGCAACATATTAATCCAGAAGGTGGCCCACTGCATGCAGTCATAATGAAATAGTATATGAAAGTGCCAGGCTGCACATTGCCGTAAACCAAATATAGCCAATGCATGAAAAGCCTTCACAAAGCCAATGGTGCTCCTTATTTGCAAACAAAGCTGCTTTTTCTAAAAGGTCTGCATAGCCTTGCAGTCCTGATTTGGTTGGCAGAAATTCATGCCTATTTCTGAAACCAAGAGACACAAAAGCACTACGATGCTCTTTCACATACACAAACACAGACAAACATGTCAAATTATTATTATTATTTTGTAATTAAAGACTTTACAACTACCAGTGTCTGGTTCTGCTGTTGTTGTTTGACTACCTCCGGAAGGACACACAACATTTCTGCTCTTAATTTCACTAATAGACCACAATCATCATCAGGAACTAAGACAAGTAGTTGATTCACAGCCAGGCAGGGGCAAAACTAGGTTTTATGTCACCCCGGTCAAACACCCAAGTTTGACAAACCATGCATACACAGGCTGGGTGCCTCAATGGCGCCCCTGTGGAGGCTTCAACAAGGACAAAAACCAAAACACCTCAGGTAGCGCCTCCGCAGCTACAGCTCTGCAGTCAGAGATGATTGGAAATGTTTTGTGAGTAGGGGACAAGTATTCACATTGCTTGAAAGCAAAAGTGTATGTTGTGGGATACATGAACAAAGCCTGGGTGTGCAAGTAAGGCAGTCATATAAGCATGTTTATTGGGCTTCTGCTGCATCGCAGTGGCTTGCAACATTTGGTCAGCTGTTGAGCAGGAAAGTGATCGTCATTGGACAGCAAGAATGTTGCATCACCAGGATTCCTACAATACACGCCTAAAATTGATCCCCTTACAATTTTTGTGGAATTGTAGGGCCATGTTTATCACCTCTTTTAGGTAAAGGTAAAGGGACCCCTGGCCATTAGGTCTAGTCATGACCAACTCTGGGGTTGTGGCACTCATCTCGCTTTACTGGCCGAGGGAGCCGGTGTACAGCTTCCGGGTCATGTGGCCAGCATGACTAAGCCGCTTCTGGCGAACTAGAGCAGCGCACAGAAACGCCATTTACCTTCCCGCCAGGGCGGTACCTATTTATCTACTTGCACTTTGACATGCTTTCGAACTGCTAGGTTGGCAGGAGCAGGGACCGAGCAACGGGAGCTCACCCTGTCGCGGGGATTCGAACCGCCGACCTCCTGATCGGCAGTCCTAGGCTCTGTGGTTTAACCCACAGTGCCACCCGCATCCCTAATCACCTCTTTTACTAGCCTATATCTCTGTGTCCCAAACAATACAAACTATGCATCAAATCCGACAGGAAACTGTGCGTGGAGGTTGGGGTGGGGCCTCTTTAGATATTCAAGGCACAGACCCAATTGGAGCCTGCAGGCCCAATTGGTTCTTCCCCTTGAGCAGTGCCTGCTCCTGAGGCTGCCTGACATTGGCTGAATATGGAGGCGGTCAGGATTCTCTTCCCTGGTGGGCAAAGAGGCCTCTGGGTGCCCTGCTGACCTTGAGAAGCCTCCAAGCACCTTCCCCTGTCAGGTAAGTGCTTGGGGCAGGGGTGGGCGGCCCACAACACCATCATTACCCAAGAAAGGTAAGCAAACTTATACATCAAATTCCAAGCAGGCATTTGGGACACAGGAACTTGGTCTCTTGCATGCTATGAACTGCCCTGAAATCTTTAGATGAAGGTATATAAATTTAATAAATAATATTTTCCAATAATATATTATTCCAATGTGAAGACTAGGGTGGAAATGTGCTGTTTCTCGGGGGGGGGGAGGAGGAGAAGAAGAAAACTCTAAAATCTCAAGATTTGTACTGAATTTACTTGGGGTGGAGGAGAAAATGTTGCCAAGGATTGTATGGATGCAGAGAGATGGCCGGCTGCTGCTCTTCTTTTTTGGGAGAAAGACAGCAGAAGTTTCCATGGTTTTGAGCCCCTGCAGCAGAATTAGCTTCCTCTTACCTCCCTTTTCAGTGGCTGTCAGTGAAGCACACAGCCAGTGCCGGATTTACGTATAAGCTAAACAAGCTATAGCTTAGGGCCCCACTCTCTTGGGGACCCCAAATTTTTTTTAAGAAAAAACAATTGGGTGTACGTTTCCAAAATATAAGTTATAAAACAAATAGAATAAAACCTACATATAACAACAGTGTTTTGTGTTGTGTAGGCTCCTATTTGTTATGTGCAAATGGCTTTAGATACCTATTAGGTCCATAAATTACCATATAGCACATATTCAACACAAAAAACAGCGACAACTTCTTGTTGACAAAGGACAGCGGGACATATAAAGGGCCCCATTACCTTCAGTAGCTTAGGGCCTCATCAACCCCAAATCTGGCCCTGCACACAGCCGTAAGAAATAAACCGCAATAGCTCCCAATACTCATTCAGCTGCAAGCTCCTCTTCCCTTGCACCAGTCTGTGTTTTGCAGAAGACTACTGGAAAGGAGCAAAAGGCACCTCTGCATGGTGCTTTCTGGCAGTTCCAGCTGCTTTTTTCCTCCACATCAGAAGAGCCCCACTGGATCACACTAAGGCCAAGCTAGCGCAGCACCCCATTTGCCACAGTGGCAAACTAGATGCCTCTGGGAAGCCCCCAAGCAGGACATGAGCCACTGTTTGTACAAAACTTTTGGCCCATCTTTAGTTCAGTTCTGCAGAATTCCTGCAAATAGGTGATTGGAGCCTGGCCTCTGCCAATCCTCACATGCCTACAGAGCAATCTCTAGCCCTCTTTGTTGTACTAATTCCTCAAGAATTGCTTTTACCACACCTGTGTATATGTTTTAGTTCTTATTTCTCTAGAAGCGAAAGAGCTTGGTGAGTTAGGAAATGTTGCATAATCTCATTTAAGCCTTTGTTTGAAATCTATTCATCACATCCCTGCATCGCAGAAATTTCCGTGTGAATACAAAAATCTTACTCTGCATTGGATCAAATGCAGTCCGGGCTAATATACAGCTTCTGTAAACAAATGCTCCATGATTAATCACAGGGCAGCTGCATTATGAGATGAGCACAAATATTCATGGGCAAAAGCTTTGATGCCTTTCATATGATAATTGCAGCCAACACATGAGCCGCTTTTTTACGGTGTTACAAGGATCACTTTCTTCTGCCAGGCAATTCTGTAATAGTTGGGAGGCAAACCGGAAAATGATACACCTGTCACATATTCTCTCCGATTTTAAACTATTTGTGCAAACTCGCATTGTGTTTGCTTCTCATTTTCCTGGAATGAATTCAAGTCATCTTTCATTCCCAGATGCACAGCTGTCCCATGTTGATTTTGAGGGCATTGTTTACAGAAGTCACAAGCTGAAAAGCACACCGGGGGGGGGGGGGTTGGTGCTGGAAAGGATTTTAAGGTGAAGGCTGCACCAAAACCATTTTGTCAAAATCTGCATTGTTTAGCTCTGCACTGCTCCAGTACTAATCTTTACGCATTTCCTATGCCTATGTATTTTGCATCCCCATACAGTGGTACCTTGGGTTAAGAACTTAATTCGTTCTGGAGGTCCATTCTTAACCTGAAACTGTTCTTAACCTGAGGTACCACTTTAGCTAATGGGGCCTCCCACTGCCACCACACAATTTCTGTTCTAATCCTGAGGTAAAATTCTTAACCTGAGGTACTATTTCTGGGTTAGAGGAAGCATCTGTAACCTGTAACCCGAGGTACCACTGTAATTGCAAACATGGGTTTCCTCCTTATATATATCAATCACCTCTCAGCCAATTCACTTAAGGCAGTTATTGGTAGAATGGCTTCCAATTTAATAGACATGATAACTGGCTGCCCATATGCTAGGTTCTTATATTCATTTACAAGGCTATTGACAACTTGGGTCCAGGATACCTCAAGCACCACCTGATACCTTATATCCCTGCTAAATCACTAAGGTCTTGGGGGGGGGTCACTGTTAGTGGTCCTTCCCTGACTCAGGTGCATAGCTCATCCACCAGAAGCCATGCATTCAGTAACATGGGCCTGATTTAATGGAACTCCCAGGTGAGGTCAAACATTTAAAGAGGAGAAATCATGGTGGGGAGCCCATGGTACAGACATTTTGGTTTCATTTCTTTAAAATTGTTTTCTACTGCTTGGTGTTAATCTTTATTTTTTCCCCTATCTGTGGTTGCTCTGCTTAGGAGGCAAGTCTTTTTGAAATAAACCCTCTCATTATTGGATCTCCTTTAAAACCACTGCTTTTTAAACTTGTTATTGACAGTTCTCCAGACTGTATTCCATCTGATATTCTTTTAAATGTGTTGTGGGAGGGGGAATTATTGGTTTGCTTTTGTTCTTATTTGTATTCTGTACTCTGTCTTTTTTATATAGAACTTTTTTGTTGTGAACCAGCCTGAGATCTACAGATGATGGATGGTATACAAATGTAATAAATTACTATTATTATTATTATTCCACTGCCAGAACTAGCTTGAGGGATAGTAGTATTCACAGCAGAAACCACTCAGAAGTCAGTCTCATGATACTGAACGCCAAGCCATAGCACAGCGAGTCACTACTAATGCTGGCCAGATTAATTTTCAATTTATTGTGTTAGTGCAAGATATTTTCACTCTGCTTGTACTGGTGAAATTACTTGAGACTCCATTGCACCCAGCAGATGTTCCTTCACTTGGTGAACAGCTGCTGTAATGGCTCCCGTCACCCCTCATTCCACACACAGATGTGCTGCTTCTATGGGAACAGAAGCCAGTGTAGAAAAAAGCCAGAGATAACTTCATCCATTCTTGGTTCATTATAGAGGCTCCGAGAACACTATAAGTGAACTGTGAAGGTTAGTCTTCCCATTGTTTAGATGGAGAACTGAGGCAGTCAGAAAAGGCTTTCTGTAAAATCACCAAGTGGTCATTGTTGGCGTGTAGCCATTCCTGGCCAATTTCTGCTTCTCTTTTCTTTCTGAAGCAGGTAAAATGCAACACCCAGGCACAAACGTAGAGGAGCTGAGGAAAGCTGTGTTCAGTGGGCTTCTGCTTCAACAGTCAGAATTCTTAAAAGATGGGATTGTTCTTTTCCCTCCTCCTAGGTCCTTAATGAAATAGCGCTGCTTGCATTTCCACCACTGAATCTCCCTAAAAATCTCATGTTACCGCCTTTGAACTTCTGCAAACGTTACAAAATTCTTTCTTCGGAAATCCTGAGTGCAAAATAAATACATAATAGACCCAACACAAGTTGAACAAAACAGCCTTTGTTGCTCCATCTGGATACTTTTTCTTGGCTCGAATTGCTACAAACATACATGCTGAATGGCCTTGATGCATAGGCCCGTGGAGCAGATCAAGCACAAATTATGCTCTTCCTGTTATACCAATTAAAATCCACAGGTGCAACACAACTTTAATCAGAGCACTGCAGATACACCATGTGCCGTGGAGACCAGGCACACGAATTATTTGCTGTAGGGCTGCTTCTTGTATCATAGTGCTCTTGGGCCTTCCAAACGCAGATAATGTACTATTGTCAACATAAGGTCTCATGAAAGAAAAACAGAGTGGGAAACTTGCTCATTAAGGCTACCCGCAAACCACTGGGTTCATTCTCCTAATCCAGTTTCTTCCTTTATTGATACACGTTTGAAATAGTCACGCTGCATTCGTGGGATACTGATGTCTTAAAATGATATCGGTATGACGCACAGAACACCTGCAATAGCAAGAAGTGACTCTCAGGGGAACTGGGACACACATTGCAAGGAAAGGAGAAAAAACCTTGTCAGTTCTACTTGGGGAAAGTTCTTTCGTGATGCCAAATATAATGAACGGAGATATCATCTATGAAACAGGGCTGCCAGTTTCCCACTTCCAGCTCACTCTCAATATTAAGTGGTGAGAAAATTGAGAGAGGTCATAATATTGCAGGAGTCTAGTAGAAGACTGCAGTATAATAAGCCTTTACCACAAGTATACGGGGCAGGGGAGACTCGTTCATTACTGTCAAGTCCATGGGCAGACTTCTAAGCACCTTCAATAAGGTAGAGCTGGTAACAGGATAGTCCTATGGGAAAAATGTGCACCCACTGTCTTTTTGCTATTGTAGACAGATTCTAACCTGGTATCCATATAAATGGATTTGAAGACACTGTAGGTTTCCATATTGCATTAACCAAGGGATGTCTTGATTCAATATTTGTTACACTTCACACATGCAGGGCAGAGGAAGAAAAGGGCTAAATTCCTTTACAAATTTTGCTATAGCCAAGGAACACCACACAATGCATGAAAACAAATGTGCACCTGGCTGGGAATTTAGCTTTCATGACATGCAGAACTGATTAAGTGGTAAACACTTTTCCTGAACACCATTCATAGGTCTTGTGGGACACAAGCTGTGCCACAGTAATTTATACAGGTAGTTCCTTTATTAACGAAACGGTGCTAAACGAAACAAAAATGGTTAAGCATTAGTGGACACTAATTGTTTAACTAGCACCACCAGAAGTCAAGCTGAGTTACAGAAAAAAGGTTGGCTTACATGAGAAATATTACAGTTTAATGAATGAAATACCTACCAGAGATTTGGAAACTGAAGAGCTAGCAAGCAAACGACTGAAAAACATGGCAGAATCCTGATCAAATATCACACCAGCAGAATAAAGTTAGGCTTGTTTTTTTAACCCCAAAAGAACACTAGAAAGATGAATAGGAGTGTCCCTTGGATCCCAGATCATATTTTCCTTCTTCACTTACACTGAGAGAGAAGTTGAGTTGATATATCAGTGTTTCTTAACTGATTTGCCTAAAGAGCATTCCATGTGCAATTCAGGTATGTGCCTACTGTACATCTGTGTACAGGGCATGGGTAGAAACAGGATACAAACTGTTTGCAAGGATTTATATCAAGAGAAATTTCTCCAATTCCAACACGATACTACAGCTGAAAACATCTGAACCTATTTCTACTAATTTTGATGTGGGACTGTGTCAAATTGGTTCACTACTCATGTAGACCAAAGTTAGGTACAACTCAATTCAGAGACTGGCCTCCCATCAGTATTGCAAAGCTAATAATCCAACAGTTTTACTTTCAGGTCTTAAGATCAATTTGCTGGCTCTTATTTTAACTGCAAAGGAACAAAATCTGATTTGAAAATCAATGGCAGGCCACAAATGTGAAACATCACAATTCACAGCTGCATATTCAAAGACAATAAAGTTTCAAAGATGGAGGTTGCCCCACCTACTATCTGTCGGGATTCAAGCCTGCCTTCAGGAGAAACTGGCCACTCTCCAGGCACCTGGCTTGAATCACTGGTTGACCTCCCTGTCTGCATTCCCCGGCAGGATACAGGCAAGGTCGCTATTGGCGATCCTCCTCAACGTGAGGAGAACACACCACTCTTTCCTGCCCCCCCCCCCCCGGGGCAGGGGAAAGAGATAGACAGAAACGTGTTTACATGCCTTTATTTCTGTCTTTGCAGCGTTACATAGAAACACGTCTGCTCTCTTCAAACTCCAACAGCGGAGAGACAAACTCCTCCTGTACTTCCTGTACAGCTCATATTACACTGTGAGCTAATTCCGGTGCTTCGCACTGTGAAAAGACTGTCCCTCTGTTTCCCACAGAAACAGCCCCAACATTCCCATTATGTTTTGCTTCCAAGCTAGCAACAGCTCGCGGCCGCATTGCTTCTATATCGTAACACTATCAGCAGCCAGAAACATCATAGCCAGACACTGGAGGGACCTGTCAGGAATAAACATGGAACACTGGTACCAAATAGTATGGGAAACAGCCTTACAAGAAAAGTTAACCAATACACTGAAACTGACACGGGGACAAATAGAAGAGGATGCCTTCACTCTGGTATGGCTCCCCTTTATCACATACACAGCCCAACAAGACAACAACATGAACCCACTGACAGCATACTATTCAAAATGGCTAACTTAAGCAAACAACTCCCCCCCCCAAACAAATCCCACTGCAGTCAATCAAAGACAATCAACCACACCCTAGGCCACGCCAACCTCTCTCACCACCAAGGAAACATAACAAGAAAATAGAAAGAGAACCTCCCCAAGTGATGCTGACACAAAAACCCCACACATACACTAAGTAAATGAACATAAGCTTTACCACCCCACCCCCTCTCCCGTTACCCCCTCTTTTCTTCCCAACCCTAAACTGCATATAACACCTATGTCTCACGACAAATGCAACTGATCTGCAGAAAACGCAACATGAAGAAAGGGACAATGCACGTGCTTTTGTAAACGAGGAAAATCTTTAATAAACATTATTTTGAAAAAGAAAAAGATGGAGGTTGCACTGGGATGGAAAGAACACATAAAATGGTGCACATCATTTTAGGCAGCTCTGCACAGCTGCCACAATATCTTGCAAAATGCTGTCTCTATTCTCCTTTGTAATCTAGAATCAGAAAGAATAAAAAAGATTAGTTAACGTTGCTGGCCATTTATTGTGACCAGTGTTAGAAACTGAGATATGAAAGCTAGGAGCTAAATGACACCTTAAACCTAGGTTATGGGCACATCAGGGGAATGTCTAGGTGTGCCTTTTTATAGCAAGAATACAAAGCTGAAAATTAATGAACTGCAGCTAAAATATTATGTTCATTTTCCACATTGTCTAGTCCTTTCCCTGCCCACCCCCCTAATATTCTTAAGAGGGTCTCTTCTCCAGTCTTCAGAGAGTAGCTGGAAGTGGAGATGCAGAAAAAGGTTCTCCTTTCCTTCCACTCTGCAGTTTTAATCTGAAATCTTAGGTGCAGCACAGCGCCGAGTTCAGAAACTGCTCACACTAATGAAATTCCCTGTCGCAAAAGGCACATAGAACATGCATAGGCAAACTCAGACCTCCAGATGTTTTGGGACTACAACTCCCATCATCCCTAACTAACAGGACCAGTGGTCAGGGATGATGGGAATTGTAGTCCCAAAACATCTGGCGGGCCGAGTTTTCCTATGCCTGGCATAGAACAATGGGAGTTTCGAACACTGATTGTGACAGTTGTCAATATGGAAGGCTGAGGAAGTGGGTAATTTCTTCACTGTAATTCCACCATGGGAGAAATTTTCTTTCTGGCCCCAAGGTATCCACCTTCAAATTACCCAATTTGTATGTTAACTGCTTCACAGCAATCAGGTTCAATAGACTGCATGTGCTGCTGCAGATGTGAAAATATGCAACCAGGTGCAGTGGGTGCTGATGGCATATTACCAAACTAGCAAAGAGATGCAAGAGGTGTAAATTATGAATGAGTGAACTATATATGCCATGTTTGCAGAGGGAAAAAAAGGGCCTTGGAAAGGATAGGAGGCGCAACGATCCTCCTTCCAGAGGGCTGAAAGCTTTTATAGGCAAAACACTACGAGCATCCCAAGCATGCATGACCTAAATTAGCAAGAGCTATATTGGACAATTTAAAGTGGGAGGAAACCAAAGACGTTTGGGCAAAGATCAACTTGCAGAATCAATCTGGGGATGGAGCTGCTGATGAGCTGGGGGGGGGGAGTGGAACTATAAATCCATATTCTTAGAAGATTCTATCAAACTAAATTGACACAAATGAATCAAGAACATCTTGGGCATTTGCCTGCATTGATTTTGTGTCTGGTACTTCTGGTTTCGTGAGGTGCAATCTAAAGAGGCCTTGACATGTTGATACCAGGTGCCAGAAACAAACATGAGGAAGAGCTATTATGCAGGCAGATGAATTAAAAGGTCTTCCGACACAAACAAGCAACAAGAGAGCAATGTGGTGGAAAGCGGTAGGCTTCGTGGACGCTTCTCATGCTGTTGTTGGTCCCGAGGAATCTGAAATGTTTTCCTTCCTCTAGTGGCAAGCAAAAAAAAGAAAGAAAGTGTGTTGCATTTGTTTTAAGGTCTTCCCTTAAAATATCTAATGGACTGAGGGGCTTTCAAAAGAACTCAAGTTAATTGACCAGGTTGGGCCCCTTGTGCACCCATGAACAGAGGTCTCTGTAGCCAGCCACTTTCATTAGCTGAACACCATAGCTAAGGTCTACATACAACTATAACCGAGTGCATGAGGACACACCATCCTATTGGCAGAGGACATGCGTAGCCCACAGAAGATCCCAAGATCAATCTCCACCATCTCTAGTGACAAAGATGGAACTATGAGCCCCTCACAAGCAGGAAACCTATTGCCCCAAAGGACATGCAATCCTGTCCAGAACACAAACCAAATGGTGGTAAGAGCTGATTGCTAAAACTGGGCCAGACATCACAATGGGCAAAAGATGAAAACTTGCTTAGTGGATCTTCAGCTTACTTACATTGAAGACCTTCACCTCCTTTCTACTTCTGATCTCCTCCACAAGCCCCAAGGGCTTTCCTTTAGGCACTGGGATCGTTCCAAGAATCACAGTTCCTGATCCAATCAGAATTTGACGGGCAGCTTGAATAAAGGACTGGCTGAAGAGCTCCATTTTACCGATCTCGTCAATTATGCAGACCTTTTTCACTGTGCTACTGCCAAGATCAGGCTATAAGGAAAATATAGGTATCTGATTGAAGCCACCAGTAAGAAAATTTAGTAGATTAAGTCAATATGTCAATCATTCATTCAATTTATTACTGTCAATAGACCAGTAATAAAATTAAAACATACACAGTAGATCAGAATCTTAGAGCAAAACAGATTCAGAAGTGCGACATAATAACCTCTGCTTGGCCCCTGGAGATAGTCCTTCCAGATTCAGATGGCGAGTTGTTCTCTTGTTTTCACTGCTACTGATAGAAATTTAGTCACGAGCAGGGATGTCCTCAGGATTTTATCTTCCATTGAATATTAAACGTTAAACTGATCTGACCTCCCTGGTAATTTGGTCAGTAAAGGGCCAACTGTATGCTTCCAAAGAGAGCCAGTGTGGTGTAGTGGTTAAGAGCAGTAGTCTTGCAATCTGGGGAATCGGGTTCGTGTCTCCGCTCCTCCACATGCAGCTGCTGGGTGACCTTGGGCCAGTCACACTTCTCTGAAGTCTCTCAGCCTCACTCACCTCACAGAGTGTTTGTTGTGGGGGAGGAAGGGAAAGGAGAATGTTAGCCGCTTTGAGACTCCTGAAGGGGAGTGAAAGGCGGGATATCAAGTCCAAACTCTTCTTCTTCAAATTCCAGCATAAAAATTACAGAACAAAGGGATGCGTTCTATAGATTCTACCTCATGTGTGTTACAGGGGCAGACCCTTGGGGCTTTTACTTCTGAGAAAAAAAGCTGTGTATCTGCAATGCATTGTTATAACAGGGCAATTCTATGAGTGCTTTCTTGGAAGTAAGTAATACTGAGTTCAAAGGGCCTTACTCCCAGGTTAAATGTGTACTGGACTGCAGCTTAAGATTCAAGTCATATAACAAAGATCCCAGCAGCTTTGCTCAGATGACCTATTTCTTTAACAAACTATAGTTTTACATTACTTCGCCATGCCTTTTTGTTCCTGTTTGTCCTTCTTTATCTGCCTGCCCATCTGGTGCTCCTCATCCTCCCCCCCCCCCCCACAAAATCATTTTTAAAATTATTGTTATGTTGGTCTGACTACATATATGGTCCTGCACCTACTGAAATAACAGTTGACAGAAGCTAGCTAAAGTGGTGTGATTTCACCCTCTGGAGTTCATTGTTCTGTCCAAGCCACTTATTACCCTGCTGCTAAATACTCTATGATGCTTTTTAAAAGAAAAGGAAAATGACAGGAAATGCCTTTGTACTTTCCTAAAATGAGGCATATCTGTATTAAACGCTTTGTGTTTGGATAAGCTCTGCGGGATAAATGAGTTATGGTAGAGCATATAGTTTGTCAGCATCGTTCCTGGAGAATTTTCAGGACACTAAGTGTTTTCTAATTTGTTTAGTGATCACATCGCTGATTTATCTTGGAATTGCATTTACCAATCCTAAATGGTGCTGAATAAGAGCAGTTATACAGTCACCCACACAGTTGCAAATTTCTCCAGTGGCGTTTTAGCTTCCCAATAGTCCTGTAAGCCATGTGTTGAGAATCATTTGCTCCTTTTTGCAACTGAACAGGAATCTGAACCTGTAAACCAAATATGAGAACTGGGAGGAAGGGGCTCCAAACGCTGTGTGTCCACTCTTACACTGCACACCAGAACTCTGGGTAACACACCAACTTCCATGGAGTGCAAGAGGATGGGGTGGGGAGAGACAGACAGACAGACATGTAGGGAGCTGTGGGTGCAGAGGGACAGGAGGATGGTGGGAGCTGGGAAAACTCATAAATGGAGCTGACAATGGAAGGGGGTGCTCGATCTAAGCTCTACCAAGATAGAAGAGTATAAGACATTTCACTATAAACTCCTCATCATGTATTATCCATTTATTCATATTGTTCTCCAGAAATTCCAAAATATTACTCACATTTCTCAACAAAGGAAGAGTCAACTGTTCAAATGACATTAGATCCACTACATACTGGCCAACGCGGTATTCACGCCTTGCTGTGGAAGGACCAGAGCTGAAGAAAGGAAGAAAACACCCAACACAGTCAACAATAAAGCATTCTAGAACCCTGTTCCTTTGCAGATAACCCTCAGACCATGTGAAACATGTCAACATTTTCACATGCCCTTGCAGTGCCCCTCTTTAATCCCATTAGAATGTCCTCCCACCTTTCTTAGATGCCCCAGATGGTTGCTAATATTGCAATCCTGGTGGGATATATGCACAATATCACAATGAAACACATCAACTGGAACCAGAAAGTGGCAGCTACTAAGAACAGAATTCTACAAAATCTGGTAACTGCCCCTGGGTGATATAAAGAAGGCGTGCGATTGGCTCAACACCCATATAATTGTTCTAGAAACTTGCTGTAAATTTTAACTGGGAGTACAGTTGCTTGTCATTTGCACTGCACATCATTCTGGTGGACCCTGACTATCCCTGTGCCTGTTGCTTCTCATTTATTGCATGCCCTGATACTTTGCTTGGTTTTTGTAACAAGAGTTTTTTGCCGTTTGGCAGCAACAAGTCAACACTAAAGATCAGCACAGCGACTTCACAATCTTATTCACCACTTCAACGGTTCATCTGATTCCAGCTACCCTTGAATGAGCAGCACAGGAGCTTCAAAGGGCAGTTGTGCATTCTACAAAGGCATTCCCAGATTAGGTGTCAGAATGTGAATTTTAAACATCATACCCAACTCTAGACAAAATTCCTCTTCTTCCACTCAGAGTGACAACATCAAATCCTATTCTCCTGCCACCTTCTCTCACTTCTTCTGTATAAAATCCATCAATAGGGATACCGGATGATTTTAAAACTTCAGTGGCTTTCTGGATCAGTGTTGTTTTTCCAATTCCTATAACAAGAAGAGTGTTTTTTAAGCTTTGTTTTCAGTATCATGGACGTGCAACAAAACAAATACACATATGTATTTCTGGACTCCTTTGGCTCCTTCCTCCTAACTGAAGCACACATTGTCCTTGCAATGGATGCTTCATCCAAATTGGCCTCCAGTTGTGGCAGCCTGCACTGCAAGTTATGCTGAGAAGAATTCACCATGCACACCGGAGTCATCATTATTGTAAGTCTTTGTGCCCCTTATCATGGCAAAAATATGAGATGGAAACATGAAGACATGACACAATGGGTCTGGTCTACCGGGCACATGATCCTACACACTGTGATCAGATTGTTCCCCATTTGTTTCAGGGGGAGAATGGTCAAGGCTGTGCCGTTTGCATTTTGGAGCTCCCAGGCAAGTAACACATTAGGTCATTGCATATATATCCATTGTCTTTTTTTGGATACATTCCTAAGTGTCAGTTTTTAAGAGAGAGGGACAGTCTAAAAAAATGGAAGAGCATCTGCTTAGGTATTTTGTAGCCCTCTCTATTACAAATATCCCCAGTGACAAATATCCCCAGAAGTGATAAATGAGGGCCATCATCTCAATTTCTGCACCTTCTAGAATGCTACACGATAAAAGAGTTTTGCTTATTAATGTAACATCCACCCACCCCAAGCTCTATTGCCGTCATCTTGTATAATCATATTAACATCCACTGATAAATGACTGTTTCCTTGGCTCATAATTTAACTTTTCAGGAATCCAATTTACTCCAATAAAAGAGGAGGACAGTGATAATTGTATATTATTTAGATCTGATGTACTAAATCATTTTTTTAATAATTAAGTCACACAAACTAAATGTTAATGGGAAGAACGGGTGCTTGCACTTTAACTGATGGGCAGATAGGGTTTCAAAAACCTGCAAGGATCAAAAAATGTGGCATGAGTTATAAGGAAAGGAAAAGAAATTAACCTTAATAATGCTAGCAGTATGCGAGATCTGTAAAATATTTAAATGTGTTTTGTCAGATAAATCCAATTCCATATTTCTTCCAGAAATTACAAACAACTGTGTGTTTTCATGGTGTAACAGAATAGATATTGCAGCACAATACTATGCATACCTATTCAGAAGTAGACCACACTCTGTGTGCACAGTGCTGCAGTCTTGAGTGGAAAACGTTTAAATGCTAAGGTTTGATATTATCATTATTGTACAGTGGTACCTCAGTTTACGAACTGAATCCATCCATGTTAAACCAAAGCCGTTCTTAAACCAAGGCATACTTTCTCTAATGAGGCCTCCCACCGCCATTGCCCTTCCACCATTCGTAGACCGAGGTAAAGTTCGCTAACCGGAACACTACTTCTGGTTTTGCAGAGTTCGTATACCGAATAGTTCATAAACAGGGCTTGAACCAAGGTACCACTATATTATTTACAGAGAAAAGGACATACCTATTTGCAACCTACAATACAGTGGTACCTCGGGTTACATACGCTTCAGGTTACATACGCTTCAGGTTACAGACTCCGCTAACCCAGAAATAGTGCTTCAGGTTAAGAACTTTGCTTCAGGATGAGAACAGAAATCGTGCTCCGGCGGCGCAGCAGCAACAGGAGGCCCCATTAGTTAAAGTGGTGCTTCAGGTTAAGAACAGTTTCAGGTTAAGAACAGACCTCCAGAACGAATTAAATACTTAACCCGAGGTACCACTGTACTAAGACAACAGAATCCTGGTTTAATTCAAACACTATGCTGTGGGAGGGTGTCTTTCTGGAATAGTTTTCAGTAGACATATTTGGATCTGGAACAAAAGAGATAATGGGGCTCAGAAGCAATGTGGAAAGCGGAGGCGGAATTCCAAATATCTGAAGTAATCAGGCCATTTTCTTAGCCGCAGGTGTCTAGTAAAGATGATAAAATGAGTTATGTACTGTTATATAGATAAATATTACCAGAGAGAAGCGTCTCTCACAAACAGTGCAAATGACTTCCTTTATTTAGTACTGGCATTTAAAGCAGAACAGGCTTACAACCAATCCTAACCATGCCTTCTACACGGGGGCTAAATTATGTCAGGCTGCAATTCTGCACCTGCTTCCCTGGGAGTAAACTTCGCTGAATGCAGTGGTACTCACTTCTGAATAAGCATGCATAGTATTGCACTACAAGGCTGTAATTCTTTATGTAGTTATAGTGGTACCTCGGGTTAAGTACTTAATTCATTCGGGAGGTCCATTCTTAACCTGAAACTATTCTTAACCTGAAGCACCACTTTAGCTAATGGGGCCTCCTGCTGCTGCCACGCCGCCAGAGCACGATTTCTGTTCTCATCCTGAAGCAAAGTTCTTAACTCAAGGTACTATTTCTGGGTTAGCAGAGTCTGTAACCTGAAGCGTATGTAATCTGAAGCGTATGTAACCCGAGGTACCACTGTACTTCAGAATAACCCCACTGAACTCAACAAGGTTTATTTCAGAGTGTAAATAATTGCAGGTTTATAGTCCAAGCAGGGCAGAGAACCTGAAGCCTGGAGACCAGGCATCTCCTTGAGTGTGCAGCATTGATCTCTCATAACGCCTCTGGCTTCCAGGACAGAGAGGGATGCACGAGCGCCAGTGCAGACTTTAGCCTGGTGTGCAAAACTGAAATCTGCATTCATTGCTCTGTCCACTTTTGCCCCTGGCATGTACCCCGCCCCCCCCAAAGAAAGGTCGTCCAGATGGGAGTGAAGCCTTCTGGCTGAAAAGGGTTCCCCGCCCCAGCTACACACTATTACCACTCAGATTTGATTTTATTGTAAATTTCACCAGGTTCAATGGGGCTTCTTGTCAAGTTAAGGGGGTGCACCTAGGATTGCAGCCTGCGCCCTTAAACGCAAACCTTTCCAGTTTAAAAAGGTTTCGGGCTAGAAAGCACACAGTGCAGGCGACTCAAAACACGCCGGGGAAGTGCGAGGGGGATCGTGGGAATGGGCGGGGGAGCGTGAGGCCCTCAGCACGTTTACTCGGAAGTAAGTTCGCCCCTGGCAGGCAGGAAGGAGCCGAGGCACGGCTCCGCTTTTTGCCCGGAAGAGAAGGCCTGGTTTCAGCCGAGCTCTGCCTCCGCCTTCCCTTCCCGGAGCCTCGCAGCCCCGGCCGCTGCCCAGGCAGGGCCTCCCGCCTTCCTTCCTCTCCGCTCCCGCCGGGTTGGGTTACCTGGCGGTCCCGTCAGGAAAACGTGCTTGGCCATGGCGGGGGCCTCCGTCCGGGTAGCGGCGGGGAAGCGGCCTGCCGTAGCGGGAGCCCTCGCCCTCTCTCCCTCCCTCTCTCCCTCCAGCCGCGCGTTAAAGAGCCCGCGGTGCTCGGCTGCCAGCCTCTCTCTCTCTCTCTCGCCTTTCTCCGTCTCTGCTGCTTCCAAGTCCGGCAGCTCCGTTGCCCGCTTTGCGATGGACAGTTGCTCTTTCTTTTTCGCAGGCTTGGGCTGCGACGACCCCACGTTCACTTACTCGGGAGTAAGTTCCACCGAACACAGTGGGACCTGCTTCTGAGGAAGCATGCATCGCTTAAAGCGAGTCCCCTCCTGGCCTCTATCAACATTATTATGGCTTAATTTTATTCACTTATTTATGGCACTTATTTCTCGCTCATATCATGAACCCCTCTGTCAAAGTTGTCATGGGCAGTGGCGTAGCGTGGGGGGTGCAGGGGGTGCCGGCCGCACCGGGTGCAACATCTGGGGGTTAGGGGGCGCAAATCCACGGGTTAGGGGGCGCAAATTACTTGCCTTGCCCCGGGTGCTGACAACCCACGCTACGCCACTGGTCATGGGCGCTGTAACTCCGCAGCGGTTTGACTTTACACGGAAGATGCACGCTTCCATTGTCTCCTGAGACAGGCGGATGCCGACCAGTATTATGTTTTTCTCCAAGAAGCTCAAGGTGGCCTACACGGCTCTTCCCCTCCTCCGTTAATCCGCACAACAACCCTGTGAGGCTGAGAGGCAGTGACCCAGTGAGCGATGTGTCCAAGTTGGGATCTGAGCCCAGGTTTCCTATTCAGACACTAACCACTATATAACACTGGGTCTTTCATGGATTACAATCCACTTCATAAAGTGTTAGCCTGAGAAATGGGCTTGTATGTATATGCATCTGATTAAGCGGACTGTAACCCACCAAAGCTTGTAACATAATAAATTTAAGGGACAACGTGGCTCTGGTGTTTTCTCTGCAAGAGAGATAACATGCATGAGAACAACCTATGGTACACACACACATCCCCACCATAGCTGTCAACCTTCCCTTTTTTTGCGGGAAATTCCCTTATTCCAGCACCGTTTCCCGCTGCTTCTCGCTGCTATCCCGGATTGTTAGATATCCCGTAGACAGGTGAGACTGCGGTTCCCTTATTTTCAAATCTGAAAGTTGACAGCTATGATCCCCACTTTCCTCTCTGGTGAACAGGTTTTTGCATTGTTTCAAAAGCCTGTGTACCCAGGGTTGAGAGATAGACAAACGGAACGGGTGTGCATGATGGGAAGCAAAGCCTCATCACGTTCAATTTTGTTTGGAAACTTGCCTGCCTCTCCCACAAGTAAGCAGCTGCTAGGCTGTGGAGAAGTACTAAGCTGTGAGAATTACCATTTTTTAGGTGATCGCTCCTAAATGGCCCCAGAAATCTGTCATGCTCTCTTCAAATTCTATGAACTTATTATTTCCTAATGTTCCTATCCTGTCTTTCCTCCATCATGGACCCCATGGTGGGGTACACATTCCCAGGTAGTCACTCATCCACACACTGACCAGTTTAAGACCTGATCAGCTTCAACAAGACGGTAGCCTCGTGCCTTCAGACCATACCCGGCGAGAGTGGTATTAACCACATTATTTGCATGCAGCTTGTCTGTCCCATACACTGGTGCTCTGTGGAACATAACAGGAGCCCCAGTTCAAATTCTCCCCCTCCTGTTCTGTTTGTATGGCTACTGGGATGCATTCAGCATTTCAAATTAAAAGAAAATCAATTTATGATTCTGAGTCAAAATGGCAGTAAAACAATGGAAACCACATGGGAAATCAGTGGTACAATTGAAGACTGAGCAAGATATAAGGGAAAGATGAAGGACAGGAAGACTGACCTGGGAGCAAAGTCAGTTGTTAACAGATTACCAAACAGAGCAATAACCCCTTCCCATACAATGAATAGCCTTGCACCCTGAGCCAGGGACACAGGGACATGCAGTTGTCTATGGCCAGAAGAGTGGGTCTTTATTGCCTTTGCAAAGTTTTAAAATAAAAATTGCATTTTAAAAATAAAAATTGCAGCAGCAAATTGGGGTTTGAATGCTGGAAGCATGTGATTTCCACACAACAGAAGCAATTTCTTCAATAAAAGATTGTGTGGATCCTACACTACAAAGTGCCTAATAATATCTGATTCATTGGTTTGATTAATTGAATTAAAACTTGTAATCAAATAAAAAGGTGCCACCAATTAATCAGGCAACAGATTTATATTATAATTATTGATAATATAAAACAACTGCAGATGGGAAACATCATCTCAAAAGAAGCATTTTGCTTTCTGTGTTGTAACTGGAAGAGGTTATTCTTCTAAAATTATGACTGATTGACACAAGTCCATAATCTAGAAACAAAGACAGTATGCATGCTGCTTGTTCTGTTTTTACTCATGTGTATGGGTTTAATCGACATAAACCCATACAGTTAATTGACTAACATTGTTTAAATGAGGTGGCAGTCATTGCACAAAAGCCTTACCTGTAAAGCCTCTTGATGGTTCCTCATACCTTCTGCCCACACCAGGAAATGTTTGCTTTTAAAACAAACTTCTAAAATACAACTTTCCCCGGGCTCAATTCTACTTGCTTGAATTTTTCTTTAAAATTTAAAATTAAAAAAATCACCTAATAATCTCACATGGGGGATTTGCTGTGGTGAACCCTGTGGCAGGCATACTTTGCATATGCTCAGAGACATCTCTTTTCCAGCCATCTCAAAGGGGAGGAAAGGGTCTAATAATAAGGTATTAGAAGCAAAATTAGCTACCAAAAAGGCTTTATGTTCCCAACATTCGAAAGCTCCCATTCAAATTAATCAGAGGGAAGAACAGAACTTCACTCCCCTCCAGACACACTTATCAGATAGTGTAAATCAAATAACTCTGGACTAGCAAACCTGGGGCTCATGTTGATAGAACAGATTACAAAGCTTGAGAACAGGACCATCAATCAGCAGATAGACATTTCAGCTCCATATTTTGCTGAAATTTCAGCTTCTAATTTGCCAAAGGGGAATGATGAAAGCTCTGTACTTCAGGGCAACACAACACATTCTAATTGGAGTGGGGGCCTTGGTGGAAATCTACTGTAATTTAGGGAAGGGTATAGATTTGAAATGCAGCGTAGGCTTTTTTCTTCTGCAGGGTAGAATTTGGATTCCGGAGTTCATCCCAGCAAATTATCAAGCAAGGGGAAGTGTATCTCCTACAAGCACACTGTAAAGCCTGAATGAATTTCTAGAGCTTCTGGTTGAATGGGGGAAATCAATTAGCAGCAAGTTTCCAAATCAATGGCTGAGAAAAGAGGTCATTTAACCAACTGCTATTCGCTAGGGGAGGAACTGGAAGGAGAGAATGAGAACAATATTAGGCTGTGACCTGTGCCCTTGCTTGGATTCAGTAGTTTACACTGAAAGAATTGTGATCTTATAAAGCAAAGCCCAGCTTGGGGCTCTAATTCTGTGCTTGAGGGCACCATTTCAGCTTCCAGGAGTGGGAAAACAAGATTTCATTAGGGCAGGGCAAGATTTGCAGAAAGGTCACGGTTTGGGTATTTTCAAAATTAAATTGCAAAAAATTGTATATTTGAAGGGGATTTGTTCTGGCTCTTTATTATTATGAAGTATAATATTATGTTATTATTAAGTATACTATTATGAACTATAGCAATCCTAGCAACAGTGGTTTTTTTATTTTTTAAGGAGCTTGTGCTTTTGATATGCAAACCTTGGTGTATGTAATTTTTTCTAGCAGTGTTGAACCAATGAATGCATATAGGTTGCTTCAAAGGAATAATGTCTGAAATATGGAAGGGGTGGTGGTGGATTACACGCCCTACTGTCTTCTTTTTTGGTTCTCCAATTAATTTCCTTTGATTTATCTGAAGAATGTTGCATTGCAATATATTCCCCTATCTCTTAACTTGGCGTGCCTACAGACTGCTAGCATTTGACCAAAAGGATTCAAGAGCATACATCTGAAGGTAGCCCTGTTTAGGGAAGTTTTTAATGTTTGATGTTTTATCGTGTTTTTAATACTCTGTTGGGAGCCACCCAGAGTGGCTGGGGAAACCTAAATAATAAATTGTTGTTGTTGTTGTTAGAAAATGTAGGTTTGCACAATTAACGTGGATTAAAGCACTCTGTCACTCTAGCGCAAGAAATGTACTTTTAAAAAGAAACAGACCTTTTGTGGTTAGGGAAGAAATGGGGAATGATGAACAGGAAGATACAAAAATACCTCACAAGCAAATGTGGGTGAGTGCTCAATAAAAACCAGAGATAATCTAATTTAAGGTTACCAGATTTTTTTTCAATGTATCCGGGGACACTTTTCAACTTCCTACTAAATAGATGGATCTTGTCAGGGAACTGATTTGTAAATCCGGGGACTATCCCTGGGAAACGGGGACATCTGGTAACCTTAATCTAACTTCTGCATAAGCTTTGTGTGAGCAAATCAAGATGAATATTCAATAAATATATCATTTGAAGGAGCCCTAGGCTTGCAGTATTTGTGACATGCTGGATTTCAAGCTGAAAGGCAGCATTGTTTTGTAAAGCATAATACTGAATAAAGTTGCATGCTCAGGAAATACTTCTGAGTGAATATGGTTAGGATTGGGCTGCACATGAGCTGGCTCCATTGGTTAGATCATGGTCTAACTCCAAGGTCACAGGTTCAATCTCCATATGAAACAGCTGCATTGCAGGGGGTTGAACTAGATCAGGGTTTCCCAAACTTGGGTCTCTAGTTGTTTTTTGGACTACAGTTCCCATCATCCCTGACCACTGGTCCTGCCAGCTAGGGATCGTGGGAGTTGTAGTCCAAAAACAGCTGGAAACCCAAGTTTGGGAGACTGTGGATGAAATGATCCTCAGTGTCCCTTCCAACTTTACAGTTCTGTGATTCTGTGACTGTAAACCTATGCTCACTTACTTGGGGTAAGCCCAATTGAACACAGGCTTCCTTCTAAGTTATGCAGAGCATTGCACTGTAAAGTTGCATTTCTATACACACACTTACTTGGGAGTAAGTCCCACTGAACTCAATGGAGCTTATGTCTGAGTTTGTTTGTTTGTTTGTTTATGAAATTTCTATACTGCTTTTCAACTGAGGACCATAGGGTGGTTTACAATAGAAACACACAAAAGTACATAACATATTAATAAACTAAAACAATACCCCCCCCAGATTAAAGGCCATAAGGTAAAGGTAAAGGTAAAGGTACCCCTGCCCGTACGGGCCAGTCTTGCCAGACTCTAGGGTTGTGTGCTCATCTCACTCTATAGGCCGGGAGCCAGCGCTGTCCGCAGACACTTCCGGGTCACGTGGCCAGCGTGACAAGCTGCATCTGGCGAGCCAGCGCAGCACACGGAACGCTGTTTACCTTCCCGCTGGTAAGCAGTCCCTATTTATCTACTTGCACCCAGAGGTGCTTTCGAACTGCTAGGTTGGCAGGCGCTGGGACCGAACGACGGGAGCTTAAAGGCCATAGATTATTTAATTAGCCCAAAACCTGGGAGAAGAGGAATGCATACTCACTTTTTCAGAGGGAGTGTAACCCTATCAAGAGTAGCTGACCTCCCATCCTACTAGCAGTGCTTCAGTCTTATCTGGATTGAGCTTCAGTTTGTTGGCTGTCATCCAGTCCATAACCAAGGCAAGGCAACGGTCCAGCACATCCACTGCCACACCTGTAGACGTAAAGGAGAAGTAGAGCTGTGTGTCATCAACATACTGCTGACAACATGCTGCAAAGCTCCAGATACCATCATTCAGTGGTTTCATGTGGATGTTAAATAGCATAGGGGATAATATCGAACACTGAGGAACCCCAGTCTACATGAAGCAGAAGAGCACTTCTCAAGCACTACCCTCAAGCATCCCAGTAGGACTGGAACCACTGCAAAGTGGTGCCACCCACCCCTAACTCGGACAGCCGCTCTAGAAGGATACCATGGTCAGTGGTATTGGAAGCTGCTGAGAGGTCAGGGAGAATTAACAGAGACACATTCCTCCTATCTCTCTCCCAACAGAGGTCATCATACAGGGTGGCTCAAGCAGTTTCTATGCCAAGACTGGGCCTAAATCCCGATTGAACTGGATCTAGAAAATCCGTTTCCTCCAAGAGCTCCTGGATCTGGTCCGTGACCACCCGTGGAGCAATTTATGCATTGTAGGTCATTTACTGAAATGCCAGCATGCCTTGATATAATTGTTTCACTTGCTATATATATTTAAATAATATAGGCTTGCTTTTGTTCTATCCTACAAATATTTGTTTTATTCTGATATACTTTAGGAAAGCTATGAAAGTTATATGTCATAAAAATTAGATGATTCTTCAGCTTGCTTTGCCCAAGTCTGCATATCGTAGTTCTCTTGGAAACGAGCTGCTGCTTATTACAGTGATTATATAACACATGGAACATACAGCCCTGCACAAACCAAGTTTCTTAGAATTTTTGCATCTCTCAGATACAATTGTCAAAAGTTATAGGGCAAACAGGAATGTTCCTCTGAATGTAGAATTTTGTCTCAGTCAGCCAGTTATGTCACATTGTAAGATTTATGCAAAATTTGTGCCTGGTTCCAGATGGCAATATGAATTTATCATGTTTCCTAAAAGCATTGTGAGGGATTTTTAAAAGTGTAATTAAACATTAACATCCAGTACATTTCCTCTATTTTAAATGTCCCCTCCCCCACAGTGCCATCCTCATTCCTTCAAATATATTCCCAGGGTCACTGATTCAAATAATACTCCAAGGGGAAAATATGCTACATACACCCTACACGCTGATTTCACCTCAGATTATTGCATCTTAGGAAGAGGGGCATAGAGAGAGGGAAAGGAGGGAGAGGCCGAGTGGGAACAATAGCTTTTGCCAAGACAATGCACCATCAACCAGTCCAGAAACCAAACAGACACATATTTCTGTCTCCCAAATGGTGGTGGAAGCACTGGAGAGCTAAATGCACCCGCTGCTTAATTACTTCTTTGGGGCTTTCTACAGGGTCCCAAGACTCTTTCTCAGACTAGGTGCCCCCCTCCCCAAGGTGTAGGTCAGACCAGCTTCTGAAACACGCCTGCCTTGTCATTACTGTGAGAAAGTCAAGGACACCTGGTGTTTTGTGATGACTCCCCAAGACATGGCCAGGGCCATACAGTCTCCGCTTTCCGGGGTAGTCTGGCACTGTGTAGCCAAGAACACCATCATGGGCGCATCCTTATGACATCAAAAGTGGCCTCAGGATGTGCTTGGCGATGTCTGTCACCAGCAAGTAGCCATTACCTACAGAGGAAGTTTGCATAGCCAGGCAACTGTAAATTCTTAGCATGCTTTACACTTGCTTTGCGCACGGACTCTTCAGGGTCATTCTTTATTGGCCTATATATAAAACCCAGAATGACAAATTCAGCATAAACAACAGAGAGTCTTGTGGTACCTTAAAGACTAAAAAATCTACTGTGGCAGAAGCTGTTGTGGGCTGCAGTCCATTTTCTCAGACGCAACAGACTAATAGGGCTATCCTTCTGGAAATCAATTCAGCATGGTTGTCACTGATAACTAACTCATTCCTAATAGGTCCCCAGGCAATTGGCCACAAAAAGACTAGATCAAAGAAGCATGCAATGGAAATACAAATGTTTCAGCTACACTCTTTCTCAAGAAAGGCATGTGGTCCCTAGGGTTAGAGTGATATTTAAGCATCCTCATGCCCAGTGAACGTGGATACTAAAAGTGCACTGGGGGGGGGGGGCTGCAGTTGACTCCGGCATGAAGGGCAGCCATACATCAAATCCCAGGCACTGTTTAGGCCATTTGCAAAACAGCAGCACTAAATATGACAATACAATATGTTTTGTCCCTTTGGGTTATTTATTTCTCCCTGTCATTTTTATTTCTTGGACACCTCTAATAGCTAGATTTTTATAGCTCAAACGAGAACATACCATATATAGAACCATATATGAAAACTCAACGTCTCTGCGCAGGTGGTCAAAACAAAAGTTGGAATTCCTGCAGCTGTAAAAGCAGCATCGACAGGCCCAGTTGGATAGACCAGCATAGATGCCACCCATTTTAAAGCCAGGAGGGAATATAGGTTGACTGGATCTACGGGCTCCTTTGGGAGGAAGAGCAAGATATAAATTCAACAAATGACATCATCATCAACACATAGAGCCAATGACAGGCAGAGTCAACTAATTTTAGTTTTGCCCACATCCTCTTCCCTGATGAATTCTACAAGGGCAGCAATGAGAGCAGATGCACACCAGACATTTAAAGCACATCCAGCGCACAGCACAAGGTACTTCCCACCACATGGAGCTACAATTCCCAGCATCCTTAACAAACTACAGTTCACATAATTGGGGGGGGGAGTCATGTGCTTTAAATATGCACTGGATGTGCTTTAAATGTACAGTGTGGATCTGCCCAGTGACAAAGGAGGAGGAGAGTGATGCCCAGTATCATCTCATGGACTGGTTGTGAGAAGGCAGGAAGGGGCTGGTTGAGGGCAAATTGAGGCAGGAGGGGCAGTGACCCTAACAGATCAGCCTCCACTGACCTGAAGAGCTTTCCCCCCCTCCCATCACCCCATCTATTTGGCTGCCCCCTTTTCCCTCCTGGCTCCGCCTATGAGTATGAAATTCAGCTGAGGGGTGCATGGTACCCATCCCTGCCTTGAATATGTGCTGCTAGTTACAGTTGAGATTACGCTGAAAATCCAAAGCACCTGAAAAAAAAAATTTGTTGATGTGATTTTATATATCATAACTCTAGAAATATTTTTTTCTGACACTCTCTCTGAAACCAAGAGACCTATGCCTTTGCTAGGCATTCCTAATATATAGGTACATTTAATGGTTTGGAACAAAAAACCCACTTTCTTGAGACCAATCCCCACTGTACACAGAGCAATTAACTTCCAAGTAAACCTTGTGTATAACCAGTGTTCCATCCTAAATACTCCTGATAAATAAATCACATAAGGTTTCAAATGAGGGAGAGTAGTCCTTGCTTCTGCTTCTAAATGATGCCCCTGTTTGCTACTCACCCCGACAAAAATACTATTTATGGTCAAAACCAAAGCAGTGCATCTTCCTTGCAAAAGAAGAGGTGTTTGTGTTAGAAAACTGCAGATTTTTATAGGCTTAATTGTGCCTTCCAGCAAACCGGGAGGCATGGGGGACTTTGTTACAGTGTGTTAAAGTCAAGCAGACTTCTTCTTTTTTTTTTTTTTTACCTCTGACGAGTCTCATAAAAAAGAGATAAGCCTTATATGAGCATAGCAGCTGATTTCTCAAGCTGAAAAGCTCATTGTGATGTACTCTCCTTCCCAAAAAGGGGATGAGAGCCAAACTCCACAACTTAGAGCACCTTTAATAGAAATTAGCAGTCACTTAGTCTTAAATAGCTTCAATTTTGAAGGCAGACCCATGGCGTCTTCCATCTCCTGCCACCCCTTTTATAGAAGTGTAACAAGAAGATAGCTGAAAGCTGCAATTGTTTCTTCTTTGTGCTGAAGAGCATCAATATGGCAATGTATGACAGTTGGTCACACCGTGCAGACTTTACATTGCTATCATATGGGGCCTAATTTATGCCAGTTTGCTAGTTTAGGCACCCACGGGTGGTGAAAAGTACTTCAGCACAGAATATACTGGAATGAATGGACCCAGATTTGCCCATATTCACTCCATACTTTTAAAGTACAATGATACCACTTTAAGCAGCCATGGCTTCCCCCCCAAAATCTGGGAGCTGTAGTATGCAAAGGGTGCTGAGAGTTCTTAGATGACTCCTATTCCTCTCACAGAACTACAATTCCCAGAGTTCCTTGTGGAGAGGGTTTTATTTTTAAATCACTCTAGGGACTGTAGCTCCAAGAAGGGACAACTCTCAGCACACTTCCCAAGATTCTTTGGCAGAAGACAAAATATGATACTACTTCAAATGTGTGAGTGTGGTCTTCCTTTGCTTTACATCAAAAGTCTAAATACAAAAAAAATCCCATCACATTAAAACATAAAAATAATGTGACATTAAAACAGCCTCAGGTAAAGAAATACGGAGTACCACATATTAAAATGCAGTTTGGTGTTTGTGTTTTGAGCCTTAAGAGTCTGTTAAAACATCAGCAGAGTCAGGGCTATATGTATCTCCCTAGGGAAAGGATTCCACAGCAGGGCCACCACTGAAAAGGCCCTACATCTCATGCTCATCAATACATCTTAATGACAGATCCACATGCAGGGTCTATGGGGGTAATCTCAAGGCCTGGGCAGGTCCACAACATCTGATGGATAGGAATGGGAGAGCCATGTACAAACTTTTGGGGTTCTCAAAGGTTTGTGTCAATTCACTCCTAATAAGCGGGGGGGGGGGGGTAAACTGGGCATACTCTGTGCCACTGTTCTCCTGAGAAGCTCCAGTTCATTTTAATGGGTTTTGTGCCAGAGAGCAGCCACATGATTAGACCCATTGCTATTTACTAATTAACTAATGCATATTTACACTGTTGTCTTTGATCAACTGCTTTAAACTTAATCTAAAGCAGCATACTTTCCCCTGCCTTTGATGAGCTTAAAAAAAGGTAAAGGTAAAGGACCCCTGACAGTTAAGTCCAGTAGTGAACGACTCTGGAGTCGCAGCGCTCATCTCACTTTACAGGCCAAGGGAGCCGGCGTTTGTCCACAGAGAGTTTTTCCGGGCCATGTGGCCAGCATGACTAAGCCGCTTCTGGCGAAACCGGAGCAGTGCACGGAAACAACATTTACCTTCCCGCCGGAGTGGTACCTATTTATCTACTTGCACTTTGACATGCTTTCGAACTGGGACCAAGCAATGGGAGCTCACCCGTCGTGGGGATTCAAACTGCCGACATTCCAATCGGCAAGCCCAGGCTCAGTGGTTTACACCACAGCGCCACCCGCGTGAGCTTAAGCCACTACAAACTTTCTTTCAAGCTGTGTGTAAACATCAACAAATCAGCAACATTGTGAGGACAAATTAGGGCAAGTTCATTGTATGTAAATCAGTTCAGCTAACTTTACAATGTGACATTGTAATTAACTCCACTGGTAAAATAACATCTCATTTGTATTTAAGAGATCCCACTTAACTCCAAAAGGTCTCTCATAACAACATTCTTAAACAATAGCCATATTCTCTGGAAATGCGCAATTGGAAATTAACATCTGTTACAATGTAGTGGCAAGCTATGTGCCTAATAGTAGTCAGTGGCCCAGCGGATGTCTTTATTAAGATGTCATTTTGAAAGAACAACACTGAACAATTTAACTTCTGGCAAGCATACCAATTAATTAAACAGGCTCTCTTTTAATTATGCTTGTGCAACCAAGATTGCGCCTTTGCCACATAATAGAAGACTAACTATTCAGCTCACTGCAGATATATAGGGAGATGAAAAGACTGATGAGCCACTCAAATATTCCTCTCTGAATTGGTGTAGAGCACCCAAATAGAAAACTCCCTTTTTAGAAGCATATTTTTAGAAGTGGTTCTGAATTATGACAATTTGGTGATTAGAAATACCGCATTTGAGTGTGTGAAGAGCACCTGGGGAGTATAATGGAGTCAGGGTTGGATCATAGGCATCAATCTGGAAAGATTCAGGAGCTGGCAACTAGAAGCCAGGACCCGAGATCTATCAGGGATCAGAGGGCAAAGCAGAGAACACCACTGGAGATGCTGCCTTCTACTGAATCAGACTATTGGTTCATTTTGCTCAGTATTGTCTACACTGACTGGCAGCCGCTCTCCAGTGCTGAGAACTGAACTTAGGACCTTCTGCATGTACAGCACATGGCCTACCACTGAGCTATGGCCCTTTCCTATTCCTGACAGTGAAGGACCAGGATCAGAAATACAAGATTCACTCGAGCTCAGGTAGGTTTGTTGCTCATGCAGTGGTGAGCTTCAGAAGAAGTCCTTAGGTATGACTTCCTGCCCTGGAGGGGCCAACGGTCAGCTTGCAGGGAAGGATGGATCTGGTCCAGAAGGTTCTTCACTGAGGTTGCAGTCACATGGGGCAATGGGCAGCATTCTTGACAAATTACTAGCTTAGAAGTTATGGAAGCTGTGCCTTAAGAATGAAAGAACATAGAAAGAGCGTGCTGGAGCAGGCCAGTAGCCCATTCAGTCCAGCCTCCCGTGCTCACAAGCAGGACCTGACACAAGAGCCCTCTTCCCTGCTGTGTTTTCCGGTAACTGGTATGCAAAAACAGTGCAGCCTCCAACTGTAGAGGCAGAGCCTAGCCGTCATGGCTAGTACCCATTGATAGCCTTCTCCTCCATGAATTTGTCTCATCTTTTTTTGAAGCCATCTTGGTTGTTGGCCATCACTGCCTCTTGTGGGAGCGAATTCCGTCGTTTAGCTATGCGCTGCGTGAAGAAGCACTTCTATGAATCTTCCAACGTTCAGCCTTTAAAGCTATGCCTACAGTTGGGTGGGCAGGACGTCCTCAGTGGGCCAGTGCCACTGTCTGAGAGCGGAGGAGGTTCACACTCATGCCAAAAGGACGGGTGAGGTAGCAGATGGAGCAAGGAGAGGCTCCGTCAACACTTTGCAAGTGCACAGCTCCCGACTGGCTGGCTGGCTGCATGGGTGTTGATCACCCGTATCAGCAGACCATGGTGGATGCAGCTGTCCACTCAAAAGCCACCTGGCTGCGTGGTGCCAAGATAATTACCTTCTTGCTTTGGCGGCTGCCTTCTCTTGTTTCCTTTTGGTAAGCATGGGGGTCTCCCTCCCCCTTGCCTTCCATGTAGGCATCTTTAAAGGCAAAAACACCCACAGACTTGAAGATCTGGCAACCCTATTTGGAGCCCGCCATGTACCATGCATAATTCATCCCTTTCCCCCCAGGCAGCATGTATTAGAAAGTCTGCATTTGGTTTTTATTTTTGGTTTGATGAATGGGATTAATAATTGCATAATGGTATGAACGTAAAGCATTATCTTCTTTTCCTTACAGCTCTTCCAGCATCTCAAGACAGGCAGCGCATTAGATATTTAAGCGGAATTGCTCAGAGGGTATGAGTCATCCAGTTACTTTTTTTGTTTTGCTTTGGTTTTTTTCCAGCGTGGACATAGAAAGATTCTTGCTAGTTCTCAGTAATTCAGAGTGATTTCAGAGCAGAACCATCTCCAAATATAGATCACACTGAATAATGGCTGTGAACAGCCCTTGTTAGTGCATTCAAATGTCTGGGAAAAGAGGGGAAAACATCCTGGAATGAAATATGGTGAGTCATTACCTGGGCCCTTCATACATCCTCAGACAGCTGGGCATCAGAAACAAAGACAAATGGTCTGAACAAATTTCAGTTTTTTGACCTGCACAATGTCCCTAGGCCTTCATCATGAGCTTGTCTGTATCTACGTGATGCACAACTCAGTAAATTACAGTCTTTTACCATGGTGCTTGAGTACTTCCAAGCGATTTCAGAGGCTGCTACCTTGTTCCATAGATAAGCTATTTATCACACAAAACTGTTACAGAGATGGAGCCCCCACACTGCAGAGAGAGAGAGAGAGAGAGAGAGAGAGAGAGAGAGAGAGAGAAACTTTTGGGACAAGCATCAGCCCAAACTGCTTTTCCAACTCAATAAAGTAGTTTTTGCGAAATAACTCACAACATCTGTTTTTTTCAAGATAAAAAGCATTCTTTGATCAGAGTGTCTACAAATTATGGTGCATTAATTGGATCCTGTCACAAGGCTGCTTCATGCATCACACTTTTAAAAGAGTCCTTTTTGGGTGGCCATGCAGTCTACGTCACTGAATACAGTCCTCTATTTGAAGGTGTCCTCTATTTGGATGTTCATTCCAATTATGACCCTTCTAGATCAGGGTTTGCTTACATGTGGACTTCCAGAAGTTGTTGGTCTTCGACTCTCATTAATCCCAGCCAGCTTGCCAATAGACAAGAGAGAGAAATTGTTGTCCAGCAACACCTTAACCTTCATCTAGTGGTGGTAGTATTGGGCATCACAGTAATAGCTTTGGGGGTGTATTTTTCAGCCCAGTGATATTCCCAATTATGAACAACAAAACTATTTTATTTTATTTTATTTTTAAAAAGTTATTAAACTATTGTAAGCTGTCTAGAAGAAACTTACAACTGAGAGCAAATCTTAACAGCATTTCCACTCCCGCCGTTCAGCCTGGACACTGAGGTCCAGCTCCGAGGGCCTTCTGGTGGTTTCCTCATTACGAGAAGTGATGTTACAGGGAACTAGGCAGAGGGCCTTCTCTGTAGTGGCACCTACCCTGTGGAATGCCCTCCCATCAGATGTGAAGGAGATAAGAATTAAATAACCTTTAGAAGACATCTAAAGGCAGTCCTGTAAAGGGAAGTTTTTAATGTTTAATGTTTTATTATGTTTTTGTATATGCTGGAAGGCTCCTAGAGTGGCTGGGGCAGCCCAGTCAGATGGGCAGGGTACAAATAATAAAACTAGTATTATCAGTGCTATTTTTCTAGAAAGAGAGGTGTCAGAATTCACCATGAGGTAAATTCACTGAGAGGTGCCAGAACTAAGTTCTGGTGAGTTCTGACTAAAAGAAAGCCCTGATTATTATTCTTATAAGAGTTTCATGGGGTGTTTTTCTGCCACCATCAAGAAACCTGCAAAAAACACAACCCAAATAAAACCTTTTCCTTAGTTGAAATATGGTTTGTGCCCGCCTGTAGACACCCGACACAGTTTCTTGCCCTTTCTCTGAGCTCTGTAGAAAAAATGATGGTGTGCTTTACTACCCCATCCACTAACAATGGCTGGGGTGGTGAACACACAACAATGACAAAGTTCAGTGATTTTTGGAGCTGCAAAGTGTGTTTGTTTGTTTGTTTGTTTGTTTGTTTCTGTTTCCAAAAGGAAAATGATAAGTGGCACCTGGTTGAAATTTAAGAACATTGTACAGGTGAAATTTTTTGAAAATGTTCTAGAATGACTGCTCTGTAGGTCTACTTTTTGTGAGTTACACAATGAAATGTGCACCAGGGGCCCCTCCAAATGGATGGAGGTTAAGGCAGTGGACCCCAAATGTTTTCCTCCATGAGCCACCTGAAAAAATCCACTATGATAATACAGCTGGATCAGGCGTTCCTTTGATATTGCATAGTAATTATGTTCTGATAGGCAGGGAATGGAGAAAGCACTATCAGCAAGTATAAAGCAAGCAAAATTAACCATATGAATTCTTAATGCCGTGGGAGACAGCTGGCAAAGTTTCACAGGTACAAGGTAACACAAGCGAGAAAGATGCTAAAGAGAGTGTGGAGC
The DNA here is from genome assembly GCF_965113315.1 of Podarcis vaucheri. Lineage (NCBI taxonomy): Eukaryota > Metazoa > Chordata > Lepidosauria > Squamata > Lacertidae > Podarcis > Podarcis vaucheri. Next base: position 49,028,390 of record NC_138761.1, read on the forward strand.
CCAATCTAAGGGACTAGAGAGGAAGTGCTGGTGTGTTCGCTGTCTGAAAATTGGATATGCCATTTCCTGTGAATCTTTTCCACCTTTCATATGGTCATCCCTGCTCCTCTCTATACTCCTCAGAGCATAAAGAAACATTATAGCTGGTATATATGCTGACAGATAAGGTTAGTTCAGTGCTTATGGAAAAGTAGAAGTAGTAAAGATAATATATAAAGTGAGACGCTGGAATCAGCTTCATCACTTTCTTCTTGACTGTGGGAAGCTGCAAGAGGAATGTATCAAAAACATTCTACAAAAAGTCCAGAGACCATGAGGAATCATGGGAGGACAGGATAAGTAAGTCAGGAGATTCCACCCCATAGTGGAAAATGGTTCAGTTCTGGAGCCTGTTTTGGACACTGAACCTCTGGAGTATAGTGCCCTAGTAATGACCACATAAATTTGTGACTAGTTGAGAAGGAAGCTGCTCATCTAACCCCAAACCTGAGTAGTACAGTAGGGAGTGACCTATCCTTTCATGTATGGGAGAGCTGGCAGTGGAACTGGGGTCAGGTAATGTGATCCTTAGGCACACACCAGCAGATCCTAAATTCACTTCACCTTTCAGGATGCTTTACGGATGGTATAAGCCAATGTGGTGCCCTCCATATGTTTTTGGGCTACACCGCACTTCATTCCCTGACCATGGGCCATGTTGCTTGAGGCTGATGGGAGCTGCAGTCCAATAACATCTGGAGGTCATCACAGTGGCCACCCTCCACCTTCAAGCTGTTATTAGCTGTGTCCTCGACACAACTTCAGTGGTTTGATGATGGATGATTAATTAAGATAAGAGAAAGTGCTTTCACACTGATCCTAATAATACCTCAACCCCAAGGTAACTTCCTTATAACAATATCCTGGAATGCAGTGTAGCGAGGTTAGAGAGGCATATGCCTCAGTTGTTGGCATCCATCTGTCTCAGGAGACAATGGGATGAAGTCTAACTGTTGTGCTACCAGCACTGAAGTGACCTCCCCAAAGCCTGGGCAGTGTTTCTGGAGGTCCTGGGCTACTCAGGCAGCAAGACCCCACTCTTGGCCTGTGGTCCAAAGGAAAGCAGAGTACAGTGGTACCTCAGGTTACAGACGCTTCAGGTTACAGACTCCGCTAATCCAGAAATAGTACATCGGGTTAAGAACTTTGCTTCAGGATGGTAACAGAAATTGTGCAGCAGTGGTAGTGGGAGGCCCCATTAGCTAAAGTGGTGCTTCAGGTTAAGAATTAAGTTCTTAACCCAAGGTACCACTGTAATACGTCTGGCACCAGCTTGGCTGCAATAATTGCTGGAAGAAGGCATGCAAGGCAAGGCACCATCCTACCGTTTTAGGGACTCCACTCTGGATTTGTGTAGGGTTTACTCCTTAACCTTTTCTTTTAGTGTCACAAGGCAGCAGGGGTTGAGGTTCAGAGTTTTCCTTCTCCTAGACGAGCTGCCTTCTTAGGTTGATGACCCCCATCTGCCTCACTGTACGTGTCCTCAGTTCTACTCCATTCCTTCAGGCATACCTTAGGCCAGTTTTCTCCCATCCCATTTTCCTCCCCACTCCTTGGAAACTCAACTTTATGTGCCTCCTCGTGGTCGCTGGGCATGTTCAGTCCTCATCAGCCAATGATTTTGTCTCCTCTTCCTTTTAATTTACCAGCAAATATTTCCCTGCATACCTGTGGAGTTCCTCTGAGTATACAGAAACTACAGCCTTGTCTGGTGTTGGCTGTCTTTCCCTGCCCAGGTGATAGACACCAGACCCCCAAGTTTGGTATTAGAAGGCATGATGAATTAGAAAGGTAATTGCAGTGAGTCATCTATCCAGTAGATGGCAATTATAAACTCTCCATGTGAGTTCCAGTTACCTTAAGTCTCATATAAGCTGTCATGTGACTTAATGGAATGAATATGCTTCGGGTGCTTTCAGACATCTCATTTTTCTTTGCAGAGGGAACAAGCAGCAGCACAGCACTCCATGATGTCCCAGTGACGACTTCCATTTATTTGTGACATTGTTGCAGACATTATTTTTGTGTATTGATAGTGGTGTGGTGTGCTGGTCCATACCTTGGATTTCTTCCAGGATGATTGAGAATAGATCCGAAATCACCATTCATTTTGCCTAGCAATTTCTCTTTGATAAATAGGAAAGAAGTACCGTACTTTTCCATGTATAAGACGTCCCCATGTATAAGACGCCCCCTATTTTTCTGCATGATTTTTTAAACTAAAAAACCTAGTCTTATACACAGAAAAGTATGGCAAGTAAGGAATATTAAACAGGCACATAATGGATAAAGGAAACAAGAGAAGACATGTCAGTATTTCATATCTTGAAGTCAATACTGTCAAGTGGTGGTGGCAATATACCAATACCAAGTCTTCCTTATAGTGATGTCTACTCAGAACTGTCCATTGTGCCTATAAAAGTCTATGTACAGAGGATCTGTACATGTATCTAAACAGTTCTTTTAAAAAGCACAGTCACTTCATACATGTTTAACCCTTTACATGCCAGCAAAACAATACTTTACTTGGGAAATAACCTTAATAAGAATAATTTCTCCCTACCCCAGAAGGCTGTATCCCTAAGAAACATTAGTTGCATGGGAATGTGGAGACCCTGTACCAAAACAATGAAGTACTGGATTGCAAATCTATATATAGACGTTCTTAATTTAGTTCCCAACTACCTCAGTGTAGGATGTTATTAATCCTGATCTTGACATGTGTTTTCCACAGGCTCAAAAGAAGCTGTCAAACATCCAGCTATTGATCTAGGCAGCCAGAAAATGTTTACCATGGGTGTGTTTTTCATTATTTGGATTAAGTGAATCAATGTACGTAACAGTGGAAGAGGCAGCACACATGTGGGGTGGAGGGTGGGGAGAAAGAACTCACTGGTGGCAACTGCCTATTTATTTCTATTTTACTTTCCTCTTTTGAAGTGTTATATTTCTATTTGAATTATAGTACCCCCCCAAGTTACACCTATACACAGAAGTATATGTAAGTTTTATTCAGATCTGCATCATCCCCCCCCCCGCCCCGCAGCTTTTTCTGGTTCTGCATTTGCTCCACCTTCGTAATAAGCAAGTGGACACCAGAGGAGATTATCCAAAGTGGACAACAGTCTCCATGGCTACAGTGGCCTCTGTAAAATGATACAAACCTAAAGGCCTTCTGTAAACCATCTGATGTCTGCTTGGTTTAACAATGCGGTGTTCCTTTCACTCATTCTAAAACTCTATGAATTAGTAATGGAGAAAACATGCAAGCCAGCTTCTTCCACTACTCTAGTGCAAAACAAAACCGAACCCAGCATCTTCCTCTACCTGTTCACTGCCATGATTCCGTGACAGCAAGCAAGTACAGTGGTACCTCGGGTTAAGAACTTAATTCATTCTGGAGGTCCGTTCTTAACCTGAAACTGTTCTTAACCTGAGGCACCACTTTAGTTAATGGGGCCTCCTGCTACCACCACACTGCTGCTGTGTGATTTCTGTTCTCATCCTGAAGCAAAGTTCTTAACCTGAGGTACTATTTCTGGGTTAGTGAAGTCTGTAACCTGAAGTATCTGTAACCTGAAGTGTCTGTAACCTGAAGTGTCTGTAACCTGAAGCGTCTGTAACCCAAGGTACCACTGTAGTTCAAAACAGGGTTTTCAGCAGGGTTGAAAATTTGCCTTCTCTAATACTCACCTCCCTTTTAAGCACGTCCTGCTGAAAATGTGATTACTGTACTTTTCCAATTACTGCTCCCTTTGCCCTCTTCTTCTTCTTCAAACAAATACACTTGTCTTGCAAAAGCAAACAACTTTTTGAAAAATAAAAACCCCTTTCCCCCCTGAATTCTGTGCTGCTGCTGCTAAGACTGCCTGATGCCAATGGTTCCCACTCTTCTCCCTTGGCGAAACCTTGATTAATTCTGTGTCACCATTTGTTTGATCTTGTCATTTCTTCTTTCTGGGGTTTGGTTGGCTTGCAGACCCAGGAGCTTGCTTCAGTTAATGACTTGCTCCATCCTTCCATCTCCTACAGACACTTCATCTTTTACCACTCAGCTGCTCTTTCTGTAACATAAAAGGAAGAGGAAGCAGCAACAGTGCAGATGATTGAGTATGTTTTATTCAGAGAGAAACACACTTAGAAAGATTATTTCCCCCTACTCTGACAGAGGTTGTCTGCAGGTCAGGGGGGTGACTCAGACTGAATCACGAGGGAGAATGGAAACAGTCAGCATGGGGGTCGTCTTCCTTCACCTTTTCTGCTTTTCATGTTTCTCTTTCTCACCACGGTGCAAAATATTTCAAGAGGCTTCATGGAAATTTTAAAAAGCACAAATCTCGGCTTTCTTTACCTTCCTGCACAGGTTCTTGACACTCAGCTCAGTATAGTGTAGCCGCTAGGGATATAAAGAGCTGCCCTAGAACAACAGGCCATTAGAGACCACTGACCAACGCAAAAGTAAAACTGAAACAAGTTGGCCTTCTGCTGGAGACATTCCATCTGCCAACCTACTTCTTTCAGTCCCTACCTAGCAGGAAGAGTGTGTGCACTAGCTGGAAGCCACCAGCCATCAAATGTGATCTAACTAGCTTCCAAAACCCCAGAGATAATTATCTCTTCACCGGGTTGACATAATAGTACCCCTATTGCAGTAGCCTTATACGGCGAGACCCGTGGTACTATCTACTTCTGCAGGTCTTTCCAAGTTCTCCTTGAGTGACATAGAATCATAGAATTATAAAATCTTACCTGGTTTTTGTTTAGAAAACAAACAAACTCTGGAGATGCCAAAAATTGAAACCGGGGCTTGACACACACAAAACCAGCAAAGCCTTTGCTCTACTACTGAGCTAGGCTACCTTCCATTTACAGGTGAGAGTAATGTGGTGAGTGATAGCACTTTCTTTCTTTCCATTTTATAACACTGGATGCAATATGACTTTTGAACAACCGGTGGTTTTTGAACAATTCTTTGCTTGAACTAAAGAATGGAGAAGAGGGGTAGAGGGCCAAGGAATCTCCATTCAGGCAGAAAGATGGAACTGCATTGATTATTGCTAATGCCCATATAATGAGTGGCATCCAATTTTGAAAATCATCACCATTATCATCATCATCTTATACACTTTTCATCAGAAGATCCTAGGGCTGGTACTTTACAGAAAATAAAACATAATGCAACTAAAATAGAAATAAACAACAAGCACCCAGCCATAGCCCCCAAACAACCTGTGAGTAATAATTGTGTCCATCTGTGAGTCAACAGCCTTAAGCTTGAGCAACAGGACTTTCCTGTCTTCTCATTCCCCTTCCAACCCTTCATGCACTCCCCAAATCAGCTTTTGTGTTTGTGTGAGGGAGCAGATTGGAGAGAGGTTATATGGGGAGGAGATGAAGGAAAAGTTCTATTTCCACTCATACAGTGTTGGAGAACACACTCTAATTCCAATTTAGGAGAAATATGTATTGCTGTTCCAGCATCACTCAGTGGTCACTGATGATGTGCAGAACTATAATTTAGTGGTAATTACACCAGTTAGAAAGCAGCAAAGCTGTAATTTGGCTCCATACTAAGTCTTAAACTAAAAACTCCAGAAAAGCAGACAACTTTCTAAGGGCCAAATTAGATATTATGGCAATCCTGTGGTTCTGCCCAAAGACAGCTGCCACATGTTTGTTCATCTCATCTTCCTCCCCTCATAACATATAGAATGTACTTGGTTGTGATATCAAGCAGCCTTCAAGATTTCCACACCTCTGCCGCATTGGTATGTGTCTGGCAAATGCCAAATGTTGTGATGTCACTACATGAGGTAAATTCCACTACACATTGTGGAGAGGAGAACAAGGTAAGCTGTAGTGATTTCTGTTGGCGACTGTGCATTTGTTGTAATGTCTCCTTTGACTCTGAGTCTGTTCCACATGTTACATAGAACTGGAAAAGGGGTGTGTGGAATTGTACTCCTTTTTGTGTTTCTACTCTAAAAGGCATGTGGAACTTGTGGAACTCAGATGATTTCTGGAGCTCACTAATCTTACCAAGACTGAGCCACCTGTGCCATCATTTCATATTTCTATGTCTTATAAAATAAGATGAAAGTGTAGTTTGGCAAGGTCCTTTTGTTTCTCAGGAGCTTAAGAAATTTGGGTGGTCATATCAGCGTTCTTCAAAACATGTGATTCCTGAATCTTGTTCTATTCTCACTGGGTATCTGAGTAACTTGCCAGTGAGGACTTGCCAGAAGTCTCACCAATGTGGACAGGAATCCAGAGTAGGGACCAGGGCTGGTCCAATGTCAAAGTCCAAGCAAGCAGGGTAGACAACACGATGTCAGGGGAGAGACAAAGTCAGAGCAGTCCAAGGTCAGAGTGGAGCCAAACAGCATCCACAAAAAGGATCAAGAGAGAAGCTGGGTCAGAACAGTCTGTGGTCTCTCTCCTCTGATGAGGAGTCCCTTGGTTGAGGCATAACAAACCCACATCATCCATGTGATTACTGTGGACTTTCACATCATAATGCAAGTTTCTTCTCCACCATTTTCCTATACTAATGGATTCTGATTTAATCAACATTACCAAACAAAACAAAATAAAAATCAAGAGCCTTGAAGAACAGACAATATTTTTTTAATGAGTTCAAAATTTTGAGGAGGCAATATTATACATAAAATGTACCAGTTTACATCATGTAAGAAAACAAAAACACTTCATTTGTTAAAAATTGAGACAATTAATTATTGTTTCTCGAGGCAATCTCTTCTCTATTCAGCCATAGCAAAGACTCAAGAGGATGTTATATTAATGGGGCAGGATGATTGGCTGAACACTTCCACATTTGTTCTTTATAATGATCAAGATTAAAAAGCCATCATAAAGATATTACCATATTAAATTACATGACTGTCAGCAATTAATTTGAATTTGTGCATTCTAATGGCTACAAGACAGAAACAGTGTGGTTACTTAATGACTTGTTAAGGAATTGCCACTTTTATATATTATCGTCTTTTACCTGTAATTCATCTTGGAAGATGGCTGGATAAATTTATTTCTGGTATTAGTCCTACGAATTTTTCATGCATATACCAGAAATGCTACACAAACTCAGCATAGCTTGATTTGGGCGTAAAGAAATACATACATTGGTGAGTCAACACACATGCTCTGTCATGGAAACAAATACTGGATAGTGTGTGTTCAGACAACTTCTACCACATTTTAGAACCTCTCTTTAGGGAGATTCAGAAGACACTCCCTGTCCTGTTCTGGTTCTTTGGAGACACCCACACAGTAAGGTACCCTGTCAGGTTGGCTCTCACAACACAAAGGAGAGATACTAGGGAACAATTCTGACAAGCGTCAGAGGTGAACTGAATGAGTCCTTTTGAGCCTTTTGAGCCTTTGTGTACACACCATAAAGTAAGAGCAACTTTCTGTTATGATATAGAAGCAACGCAGCTGCAAACTGATAGCTTGAAAGCATCACATGATAGGAATGGTGGGACTGACTGTGGGAAACAGTGGGACAGTCAGTTCACAGGGCGATGCACCGGAATTTGCTCAGAGTGTAATTTGAGACCTTCCTCTTGCGTTTGCACAGGAAGTATTTGTCACTTGCTGGAAGGAGTTTGAAGCAAATGGACATGTTTTCTGTAGTGCTGAAAACTCAAAATAAAAGCATGTAAATAGACATTTCTGTCTATTGCCTTTCCCTGCTAGGGAAGCAGGAGGGAGTGGGTGTGTACTTCCCACGCTGGGAAGTATCGCCTATTGAGACCTAGCCTGGATCCTGCGGGGATTGCAGCCAGGGAGGTCACCGGAGACCAAGCCGGGAGTCTGGGAGAGTTGCCAGCTTCTCCCGAAGAAGGCTTGATTTCCAACACTTTCCCCCTCCCAAAGAATCCATTGCAACCTGCAATTCACATGCTGAAGGCAGAGACCTTTCTCATGCTGACCAACTGTTCTTACAACAGTGCGGGTGGTTACTGCACGTGCCAGTGATGGGGATGGAGTTCCTCATGGGTCCTTTCAGCATATGTGAGTTATCTGAATCTCCATCATTACCCATAAGGTGCCCCTTACTGGTTCCCAAATCCGTTCCAATTCTCTGGCAAACTTGCCTCATGCCATTTTTAGCTGTTGCCATCAACATAAGGCTTGCCAACTAATTTTGTCTAGATGGAGCATAAATTGGTCACCCCATTCCATCACAAATCTCCATATCCGCTAACAGATGTGGTTTCTGTCCTGACCCATTCAGAGTTCTTAAATTGGCATTCTCTTTGAAATAAGAAAATACAACACTGGCGTTTTCTTTCAGTGGGATCACTCCCCAGCTACTCCTTATGCGTGGCCCTTTGTCAGACTCGCTAAAGCTTCAACAAAGGAGTACCAGTAAGTTTGATAAAACAAAAGTCACTTCTGCCTTGGTAGATTCCACACGTAATTTATTCTGTGTGATAATAATAATAATAATAATAATAATAATAATAATAATAATAATATATTATTTGTACCCCGCCCATCTGGCTGGGTTTCCCCAGCCACTCTGGGCGGCTTCCATGTGCCCATGTGCACATTTCATGGCATATAACAGTTCATGACAGGTGACAGTTCCTTTCAAGGATTTCCTCTCCCAGCATAGGAAAAGACCACGAGTGAAAAGTTTAAAAATGGTTCACTTTCAAAGGTCTGTGCTTTTTCCATACATCGGTCAGAAAAGTTGCACAGGCAGTAAATTGTAGCTTAGTTACAAAGTAGTAAAAGTGGTAAAAACTATTGGTATAGGAACACAAGAGAGGCTGGTGAGAGTCATGTGGCTTTGCTGGATTAATGAGCTCAGATGTCCTCACATGCTGAATTCACATGTAGACTGGAGGGGAGGTGACAAAGGCTTGATGACCTATTTCCTCTCAAGCTAAGGGGAAGTGACATAGCCAAACCTACCAGGACAGCTTACTCTATGGTATTAACCCCTTCATACATTAATTAGACTTAAGAATGTTGACTATCTGAAGCTGGTTATCCTATAAAATGAAAGTCTTCAGTAAGTGCCAACAAGAGAATAAGCCAACAAGAGAATAGAGATGACAATTTTATGATATGTAACGGGGGGAGTTCCCAAGGGTGGGGGCTGCCACACTATTGTGCATCTGCAGGAGGCCATTTCCTGCAGAGTGCCATGATTGATGGAGCATAAAAAGGGTGAGAAAATATTTCAGGAAAAGAACTTAATAAGAAATAACACTGCATTACAAATGAAAGTCAAGTGCACCATCACAATGCACTGCATTTGCAGCAGCCAGGAATGGGGAAAGACAGGAATGAGGAACTTCCTGCCTAGGGGCCAGATCTGTACAGGTCTGTGGTTTCCCCTCCACAGACCCCATGGCAATTAGGCTTGGGAGTGGGGTCTCATTCACTAATTCTTGCACTGGGGGCTGATTTTGCGGGACGATGACAGCTTGGAAGAAAAGGGTAAAAGCAGGGCTGCCCCCAACAATTTAAACAAAGTTTCCCACTTGGTGCCTTAAACTAAGCAGATGAGAGATCTGCTTGTTCTCCCTGAAAAGGGTGTTTTGCACGATCAAGAAAGCTCTAGATCACTGGAGTGTAGCAGGAATTGGTAGTGGTGAGAAGTTTGAGGGGCTGCGTAGGATGGAACTTGGAAGAAATTTAATGCCCCAATCATTTGGAATGATAAACAACTCTGTTGCCATCATACTGACCTTTGGCCAGAAAGTTTCTGTTGAATCGTTGTTAAAAATTGACTGTGTTACAATTGACTCCACACTGGATTAGCATGACCAGATCTTGGGTCCATCTGAGGTGGTGGTGGTGGTCGGGGGAATCGCTCATGGATAAGTACTCAGTCTGATTCACTTTTTCCATCAGATTTAAGTGGGTGGAGAAAATGTCAATGTATCAAAGAAAGTAGGTGTCTTTTCACATTTAATTTCTATCTCAGGAAATATTCCTGTAGCATGGAGTGATTTGTACAAATGTCATTTGTCAAAACAATTTGCATCAATTCTTTATTCTGCCGTTCATGATTGTCCCACTTTTGTAAATTATGTGGAGTATACTTTTTTAAAATAATAGCATATGCCATGAATCTTTTGTGGTTACATAGATTTGCTTGAAAATATTACTGCAATCCTATACACATTTACCTGGGAATAAATCTCATTGAACCTGTTAGGGCTTGTTGAGAAGTCATGCATAGGATTGCTCTATCAACTCCTAACAGTATTTTGTTAGGTACTGAGAAAAATGAGAGCAGATGAAGGGAAGAGGTAAATGATGGCAGCATAACGACCTGAAGCCAATATATTTGTATGCAGCTGAGCACATGAAGACCTCCTTGTCACATAGATGTCACCTGTAGAAAGGGGAAAAGGTGTATGGGTTCAGAAATAATAATAATAATAATAATAATAATAATAATAATAATAATAATAATAACAACAACAACAACAACAACAAGATCAGTTTGGCAGTACACTCAAAGCGTAAGACTGTCAGGGACTGGGCAGAGGAGGAATGGTGGAGACCCTGCCCCATCCTGACCCAGAGAGGAGGAAGAGGAAGATTTGTATTGATTTACAGCAGGGGTTTGAGGAAGGTCAGAGCTCAGAGACAGATGGGGGGGGGGAGTTGGAAATTCATGGGAGAGCCAGAGCAGCTGGCTGACACGTCGTCCTTAGAATGCATTCCAGATCCCCCATCTCCCAGAACCCGGCAGGCCTTAAAAGTAGGAGAGCAAAGAGCACAAAGACAGGGGGCACTTAGCAGCACCCATAGATGAGGTGGTGATGACAAATGAGGAAGGGGGAGAGACGGGGGAAGGAAATTCACTCGGGCAATGCCATTATCCAAGAGGATGGGTTCTATAGCCTCTCTCTGTTTGAAATTAAAAAAAGGATTGTAATGAACTTTTCCTTGTCTTTATACTTTCCTGGGCAACCAGCCGGGAACCGCTGACAGCATCCTGACAAAGACCTTGGGTTGGATTCAGATTTAGGCATGTTTAGGGTAGAGTCAATGGGACTTATTAGTCATTATGACTAACTTGAATCCCACTGGTTGACTAGTCGACCTGAAGCATGGCTAAATCTGAAACCAACTCTGTATACTTCATAGCACCTATTGCACTCTGTTTTGGGAGCCAGCTTAAAACCGATTTGCTTTCCCAAGTTTTTACAGGGTGAAATGTAATTTGTATGGAATAGGATGGCTTTCCTTTGAATCTTATCTGGTTTGAGCATTGGTTTTATCATCTGGGTTTTTTCCTGTATTTTGCAATATATGTTGTATAGGTGGTTATATTTGCAGCCCATTCTGGGGTCAGCAGTAATGAAGGTCAGGGTGGAAATTGCCTAAATAGAAAAATGAAATACGTAGTGCTTGAAGTAGATCATTTTCCCATGTTGCCGCCTTTGGTGTGCCTAAGACTGCCTTCAGAGGGACACTAGCCTTCCCACTTCAGCAGTAAATTTCAAACTTTGATTGACCTTTAATTGTTTGGATGACCATGTTGTGTGAACTAGGCGAATACTGAGCTATCTGAACCTGTGGTCCAAGTAGATAATAAGCAGCTTCCCATGTTCCTACATCTGGGTAGGGGAGGATCATTTGGAAACACATTGCTGCTTAGAGTGGGAGACTGCCTCACAATTTCAGCTTGGTATGATACAGACCAGAAACAATCCAACACATATCTCCATTGAAATCCTTGATTTTTAAAATGCTGCAGATATTCTTAAACAATATCTGGATGCCTGAAATGCTTGGAATCAGGTCTACTGCAACACTTGTACCTTTTCACTAGACCAGTGTTTCCCAACCACTGTTCCGCGGCACACTAGTGTGCCGCGAGATGTTGCCTGGTGTGCCGCAGGGAAAATTAAAAAATCTGAAAGATTTTTTTTTTAAGTCAAATTTTCGATTGGGGCGCCGTCACTAGATGACCCCTGGGGTTCCCTCCCTCCCGCTCTGCGCCTCACCTCCTCCTCCTCCTCCGGGGAGGCCCTTCCTGGCTCTCGGCCAAGGCTTGGCGGCTGCCACTCACTCACTCGCTCGCCCACCCGTCCCTCCATCCCTGCACCCGGCCTCTCCCCCTCCGCCCCCGGCGCGGGGGCTGCCGGGATCCGTAGTCCCCTCGCCCTTGGGCTCTGCGCCCGCGCGGGGTGCGCGAACTACGTTTCCCAGCGTGGCCTGGCGGGCCGGGCGTTTTGTTTGAAGCGCTCTTCTCCCGGCCATGGAATGAGCGCAGCGGCGGCGACCGGGCGGGCAGGGGCTCTTCCGTGCAGACCCCGCGCAGCCTGCCTGCGCCCCCGCGGAGATCGGGTGGCAGGATGGAGCCCGGGGATCCCCACGGAGGCGGAGGCTGCCCCCCAGGTAGGGCTGCGTCGGGGGGGTTTATTTTTGCAATGCTGCATCCGTGCCGGAGGGGACGCATCGGACCGCGGGGAGACCCCTTGGCGGGCGTGCAAGGCAATGCATGCGTGCAGGCGTTGCATGGAGTGCAGTGCAATGCAATGGCAACACGGCGCCCTGCATGCATGCATGCAACTTCCACCGGCGCTCCGGACTTGGCAGGTGATGGGGGTCCCCAGTGGGCGGCAGAGAGAGCCAGGAGGGCGAAGGGGAGCCGGTGGGGAGCAGCGCTGCTCCCCGAGCCGAGCCCGGGGGGGAACTTCGGCGTCGTTGCGCCGGGTGTTGGAAGCGGAGGCTGGCGGGGGCCCCTCACCTGCAAAACCTGGTCGCCTCTCATATATCTCGTGCATTGCATTCATCGCCCGCTTTCTCCTCCAAGGAGCTCCCAGGGGCGCGCATGGTTCTCCCCGTGTTATCCTCGCAACAACAGCCCTGCGAGGTGGGTCAGGCGAGTGGCCCAAGGGAGCACCCAGGGATTGTCCTGGCCAGGTGGGGTGATTTGAACCCTGCTCTCTGCCCGGTCTTCGTCCTCATTTAGCCCCCACATGTGCATGACTGTGCATGACTGAGGTTTTCCCCCCTCGTCTTGGCTATGGTGTGAGTCTGTGCTGTTAATTAATGGGGTTCTGCCTTCGGAGAAGATGAGCCAGCCCTCAAGGAGGTGATTATGTAATTTGCTAGCAATTCATGTCCCTCCCGGCGTGACGCTGCGCGCTGACGTCACGGGGCTGTAATGGTGGTGTGCCTCGAGATTTTTTTCATGAAACAAGTGTGCCTTTGCCCAAAAAAGGTTGGGAAACACTGCACTAGACTACACCACTTTATCATTTAAAAGGAGATGCATGGATAAACTGGGACAATGGCGATCTTGAGAGTCCTCCCTAGCTTTCTCATTAGTTTCCAAGGCAAGCCTTCGAAAGCAAATATAATGGATAAAGGAGGTATAGTGGTTACTTAACCTCCCTGTGTCTGGCCTAACTAATTAGTTGATGTGCACAATTAGCTAGAATAAGGAGCGATGGATGTGTTCTTCCAGCATTGCTGTTGGTCTTACTTGTGTTTTGTCTGGTTCTTTATGTGGTCTGCACTGTTCTTCTGGGGCAGTCGGATGGATGTGGTTCAGTGAATCCCTGGAATGAGGATCAAATTGTAGCCTGTCTGCCGTCTCCTTCGTGGGTTTATTTACTTAACTGCCTTGTAGGAAGAAAATGGCAATAGGTGTATATAGTCAGCTTGTCTTGTATAATTGACTGTCTGTGACTTTCAGATTTTTAATCCCATGTCAATCAGGCCACAGCAGACTGTGGGATTTGCTACTTTGGATGCATTTGTTGATTTATTTGCTATTTTTATCCTCCAGCTTTTTGGTCTGGCATACCCACAAGATGGATTACAATTAAACCAAAATGCAATCAAAAAATAAATAAAGCCAATGCTAAGACATTGTCGATATGCTGAAATGCCGGCAGAGATGGAGTTGACAGAATAAATCTGGGAGAGTGGCATGTTGTGCAGGCTGTGCTCCTTGTGACCATCAGCCAAGTTTCCTATGGGTGAACTAAGCATGGTGATGGATGCATATGAGACACGGAGCTTGTTGAGATAACCCAATCCCAGACTGTTTAAGGGCTGTATTAAGAACTAGCAGAAAAGGTTATTTACGTATGCAACAACTGCGGCCCATGTTTTGTTAGCTCCCAAATGGAAAATGAGCGAGGTCCCAGCCAAAGAAGAATGGCAACTTAAGTTGACAGAATATGCACAACTTGCAGACTTAACATACAGAATAAGAGAACAAGAAGAACATACGTTTAAAGAAGCTTGGAAAACTTTTATTGAATTTATGGAAAATAATTGTATACAGCTGAAAACACTGGCAGCAGTAAGATAAATTCAGCAGTGTAAATAAGTTTTGATGGATGCAATAATGGAAAACTGATTGGTATAGTTTTTGTAAAATACGCAGGGATTTAAGATATGTAAAATGAACCATGGAAAGAGAAGAAGGGAGACCACTGATATAGATAGATATAGATAGATAGATAGATAGATAGATAGATAGATGAACTAGCAAGGGTGTAGTCGAGTTCTTAGCATGGCAGTGGTTAGTCCCTGTCAACTGTGGGGCTGATGTATTTTCAGCCAGTTGCAGCTTCTGAATTGTCTTCAGGGCCACATTACAATAGTATAGTCCAAATATTAAAGGACTGCTGAATGTATGTGCATGTGCAGCCTTCAATCGATGACAAGAGCTACACTCAGTAACTTTCTATAAGTTTTATTTTGGTGGCCCTTCAGAGGAAAGGTAAGGTAAGGTAAAGATAAAGGACCCCTGGACGGTTAAGTCCAATCAAATTTGACTGTGGGGTGCTGCGCTCCTCTCTGCTTTCAGGTCAACTGTCCACATACAGGTCATGTGGCCAGCATGACTAAACTGCTTCTGGCACAACGGAACACCATGACAGAAGCCAGAGCGCACAGAAATGTGGTTTGCCTTCCCGCCACAGCGGTACCTATTTATCTACTTGCAGTGGTATGCTTTTGAATTGCTAGGTTGGCAGGAGCTGGGACAGAGCACCAGGAGCTTGCCTTATGATCGGCAAGCCCAAGAGGCTTGGTGGTTTTAGACCACAGCGCCATGCATATCCCTTGGCCCTACAGAGCATCCTAGTGGGAAACAATGTCTCCTCCTGACTGTCTCACCATTTGTTGTTTATTTATTCCCTCCCTAGCATGTGGGCAGCCTGCCTGCTTAATAAGAAATAAGTCCTTCTGAGTGCAATTGGTCTTGCTGTCTAGTAACAGGCTGATCATTGTAAGCTCCATTATACAGATGGATCAAGAGAGGAGGTGTGCACATGTGTGCGTTAGGCCCTGTGCATTTTGCAAGCCATTTCACTGGCACTGAGTGACTTGTTGCACTGCACTACAGAAATGTGCCAGCCCGCCCACCGTGTGTGTGTTTGTGTGTGTGTGTGTGTGTATTCAAAGCCCCAAGAAGTAAATACAATGCGCACATTTCATTAGCATGTGGTGAGTTAATTGTTGTGTTTATCATTGATTACATCACAAACATTTCCAGTTGTACACTCACATTTTAAATATCACTCAGTACAACAATTAGTTCATTATCAGGTTTTTAAAAAGGGGAATAATACGTTGCATTTTCAAATGTGGAAGGCAGTTTGCTCCTGCAGCAGAAACAATTCCTCGAGCGAAGACACTGGCATCAGGCACAAAAATCAATGCAACATGGTCTTTGTTGCAGAAAAGCCACACACCCCACTCTCTCTCTCACAGAGAGTATTGCAGTAATAGGGCAAAGCATTATTTATTTTCTATAAGGAAGAGATTTAATCAGTGTTAATTAGAAACAAAATACCCAGTGTATGCAGCTGGAGTTTGATTGTAATTATCGCCACAAAAGCTATTGTATATCCTGTATGCATTTTTCTGACGTGTGCTTAGAAACCTCCAGTACCTCCACCCACATGTTACTCCTTAAACACTGCTTTAAATATCAGTCGGAGAAGTACAGCTCACAGTAAGATGCTGAGATCTGACAGAAAGGCATGCACACCTATTCTTTATTGATCACAGCACAAAAATGTCATGGGAGAGACAGAGAGAGCTGGTGTGCTGTGCCCTGTTCTTGAATCCATTAGAATCAAGCTGTTGAGCGCAGTGTCTCTTTCCCATTCTTCCTGGGGGTGCTCTTCCCAGTGGTAATGTGATGTCTATTATTAACCTTGCTGGGAATAAATGCCAGAAGAAAATGAAATTGCTTTGTTTCTAGTGATTTATCAAAAGCCATCAATCTCTAAGATACTGGTAAGCGTAAGAGAAAGTTGCAATAACGGCTTCCCACAGCACAACCAAGGCTCCTGTTCAAGGACCCCACTCTCCCCACTCCAGAGCATTGTGGGTGTTATTATTATTCCTACTATTGGCGCACAGGCACCTTTTTGAATCTTATTCTAGCCTAATTAAGTTCCTTGTTTCCCCTTGGGGCAGGTACTTGCATGAGATAACAGCTGCAGTGCCGTAAGAAGTGCTCGTGAAGGGCAAAATATTTGTTAGCAGTTGCTATTTTCAACCTTGCCAGAATAAACAAAGAAGAGCTTAGCACCTGCAGTCTTTGCTTTTGAGGAGTCAGCACAATTTCGTACATCGTCGGAGGGAGGAGGGGGCAGCAGAGGAAAAGCAGGGCGGACAGTCATCCTTTTTACTGGAAGTTGTGCGAGTTCCTCCATCTGCAGCTGCGCAGAGATAACAAATGCTCCCAGAAGGACTGAAGAATACACCGAAGAATTAAATGCTTTTGTAATTATTAATGCGCTGGGGATAATAAGCCAGCGTGGGGACCAAACAGGAGGGTGGAAAACCCAAGCGGAGCGAGTTCAAGAGAAAGCTACGATATGGGAAAGGAAGATAAGGCATCAAAAATAAAACCTGCCAGCATAGAAATTATCTGTGTTTTTCATCTCTTGCATCGAAACCAAACCAGAAAACTCTGCAATGGGAATGCAAGAGAAACGGCAACAGGACTCAGCACAGGGTCAAATCAAAGAGAAAATGGATGACTAACAGACTGTGCTAAAGCAAAAAATAATAATTTCTGAAAGGCAATTAGGGAGGTCAAGCCTGCAGGGGTTGAATCTGGCCGTATGTTCTCATGTGACAAATTTCTCTTCCTTTGTGCTGCCACACTTGTATGAACAAGTACCGTATTTTTGGAACCATAACACTCACTTTTTTCCTTCTAGAAAGTAAGGGGAAATGTCTGTGCGTGTTATGGAGGGAGTGCCTACGGGTGGCGGGGGGAATCTGCTGCAGTCATGAGCAGAGGATCCATGGTTCCCCTTCCTTCCCTCCTCCGTGGCTTGCTTTGAAACAGCAAACCGGGAGAAGAGCCGCTGTGTGGGGAAGAGAGAGGGACAGAGAGCCTGCTTCTTTAAAGGAGCAAAGCGGGAGAGGAGAGGAGCCGCTTACACGAGTCCTGTCCGGTTGGTTCCTCCCCTTATACCCCTCTTCTTCATTATTAGCAGCATCCTTCTCCACCCACCCCACATGTGCTCCTTGTCCCTTGAGTGCTTTTCCTTCCCTCCCCACTTAAAACGTGGTTACAAAGCACAGATCCACATGGATCCTCAGGATTTTTGCACTGGGTCACCCCAAATTCATCATCAGATCACATAGAATGTCCATGGCTACATCTTGCACCAAAAAAATCACGCACCCACTGTTGCCTGGGGCCGCAGTGGTGCAAAAACGTGGTTACAAACATGGATCCACATGGCCCCTCAGGATTTTTGCATTGAGCTACTCACTGTCAGATCACATGTCTGTGGCCACAGCATGAACCACAAAAATCATACATCCATTGTTTCGTTTAGAATATTTTTTTTCTTGTTTTCCTCCTCTAAAAACTATGTGCGTGTTATGGTCGGGTGCGAAAAATACGGTAGATAAACTGCTCGGAAGCAGGTGGAGAAAACTGAGTCACAGAATGGGGTTAGGAGAGAAGGCCCACTTGCTGGCAGTCATTAAAAAGTTGCTCTTCTTGTGGCTTCTGTAGGTAGATAAGCTGAAGGGTGTGGCAGAGAGACTGAGCTACTGGCTCATCAGGAAGTCCCTGGTTTAAATCTGGTATAGGGGGTGGGGAGGGGATGTGGGTGGCGCTGTGGGTTAAACCACAGAGCCTAGGGCTTGCCGATCAGAAGGTCGGCGGTTCAAATCCCCGCCACAGGGTGAGCTCCTGTTGCTCAGTCCCTGCTCCTGCAAACCTAGCAGTTCGAAAGCATGTCAAAGTGCAAGTAGATAAATAGGTACCGCTCCGGCAGGAAGGTAAACTGCATTTCTGTGCGCTGCTCTGGTTCGCCAGAAGCGGCTTAGTCATGCTGACCATGCTGACCACATGATCTATACTCCGGCTCCCTCGGCCAATAAAGCGAGATGAGTGCCGCAACCCCAGAGTCGGTCACGACTGGACCTAATGGTCAGGGGTCCCTTTACCTTAGGGGGTGGGGAAGCTATTGTTGGGCCACAGCTCTTGAAGCCCTCACCACTAGGGGTGGGCCCAGTGCTATTTTTCTGAGAGAATTCAAGGGTACACAGTACTGGCACCTTTTTTCTAGAAGAAAAGTGCTGGTTAAAAATGTGGCACTTACTGTAACAACTTCAACAACTTAGTGTTACAACTCCCCCCCCCCCCAGAAGAAAAGCATGGGATGAATCAATATGTCAATTTCGGTTTCCCTCAGTTTCCGATTTTACCAATGTTAAATTCAGGTCTCCACATCAGTTTGCATATTCTTTTTTTTAAAAGTCCTTATGAAAAATTCACCAGCATTTTAGTGTGATTTCTCCTAATAGGCACATTTTTGCATGCAATCTTGCCTAACAGACAAAATTTTGCAAAGCAATTTCCCCTTATACAAATCATTTTTGTTATGTTATTTTCACTAATATTATAGATTTGGCGGGCAGGCAGGGGAGCATTAAGATTGAGAGAATATGTCTTGTCTAACAGCCACCTAGTGAGCTCATGGCAGACGTGAGGTTGAAAGCAAGGATTTACTGAGTCTCTTAGCCACTACGCAACAGCAATGACAGGCTATTCAACAGAGGCACTCTGACAGAGTCAATAAAGATACAGGGGGGTTTCCAGACTGTTGTTATTTTGGGGTGAGATTCAATTACATACTGGCAAATTTGGGTCTTGAAATCATAGTGGATTGAGAGGTCTTGTGGGGCAAGGTGCTTCCCCAAAAGATAGGACTTTTTGCAATAAGGAAAGTGATAGGAAATGCACTGGACAGGTGAGATAACGTTTACTGTGAAGCATTGAAATCCAGCCTCCCCACAAACAAATCAGGATGAATGCAAATAAACAGGGCATCTGTTTGTGGTATTATGTTTGCTCTGCCGTAGCCACCATTCCCAGAGCAAATGGATGACAGCCACTACATTCTATAATAATCCAATTTACTACAATTGGCCAAATGGTGATCCTGAGCTATAAGAATTTTGCTGGTGATAAAAAAAAAAAAAATGTTTGCTTTGGGGAAATCCCCTGTGGGTTGCTACCCCACCACTTTACATTGTTAATTAATTTTTTTTTTTTTATAATAATTTTTATTACATTTTTTACAGAAATAACAAAGAGATCAAAAAGTAAGAAGAAAAAAAAAAAGACCAGAAAAAAAGGAAAAAGAAAAACACGACCATTTCAATAACTCATTTCAAATTTCCATTGGACTTCCCCCATCCCTCGCAGAATGCATTTCTTAACAATAAATTTATCAGCAAATTATATCCTTATTTCGTATGTTTCTTTCTATTTTCAATTACAGTTTAAATTTAAATCTCTTGATCAATATATACTCTGAGCAATATACCATAATATCGTTTTTACCCATTTAAACCTTGATTCTTTCATAAATCTTGTCAAATTTCATAAATAATTAAGTTTTGTTACTGGAGCTAGATTCCCAATCACACGACATCTTATGTTTCATATAACTTATAATACTTTTGCAAATAGTCTTTAAATTTTTTCCAGTCCTCCTCCATTGCTTCTTCTCCCAAGTCTCGAATCCTTGCAGTCATCTCGGCTAATTCCATGTAGTTCATCAGTTGCGTGTGCCAGTCCTCCAGTGTGGGCAAATCTTGGATCTTCCAATGCTTAGCGATAAGAATTCTTGCTGCTGTTGTAGCGTACATAAAAAAAGTTCTATCCTTTTTAGACACCTTCTGGCCGACAATGCCCAGAAGGAAGGCCTCTGGTTTCTTGGGAAAAGTGTACTTAAACACCTTTTTTAACTCATTATAGATCATTTCCCAGAAGGCCTTCAGTCTTGGGCAGGTCCACCAGAGGTGAAAGAATGTTCCCTCAGCTTCCTTGCATTTCCAACATTTGTTATCGGACAAATGGTAAATCTTAGCTAGCTTAACCGGGGTCATGTACCACCTGTATACCATTTTCATAATGTTTTCTTTCAAAGCATTACATGCAGTAAACTTCATACCGGTGGTCCATAACCTTTCCCAGTCATCAGACATAATATTATAACCAATGTCCTGGGCCCATTTTATCATTGCTGGTTTAACTGTCTCATCTTGAGTGTTCCATTTAAGCAGCAAGTTATACATTCTCGATAATAACTTGGTCTTTGGTTCAAGCAACTCTGTCTCAAGTTTCGATTTTTCCACCTGGAAACCTGTTTTTTTGTCTAGCTTAAAAACCTCATTAATTTGGGCATAATGCAGCCAATTTTGCACCTTATCCTTTAGTTTTTCAAAGCTCTGCAATCTCCAGTTACCTTCAATATTTTCTATTATTTTTACATTGTTTTACATTGTTAATTAAGTGCCTCAACCGTTGCGTTTGCACTCTTTAAACAGTATGGTTTCTGCCTTTAAAATATTTGCCAAGCACGCCTCCCGTTCAATTTTGTAATCATTGTATGTCATATAAACCAGTTTGTGAACATAACAGTAACATACCATCTGTTACGCTGGCAGTCGCTTAGACAGGAATGAAATTCCAATTAAGTTCCATTAGCCGATCCAGGAAATGATGGATCCCACTTGAAACTTTGTCATCAGCAAACCCCCATTGATTACAAATGTTGCTCTTTCTCCCCCGCTATTTCTGTTTTTGGTGGGTGTTTTTTGTTATGTTTTTTTTTTTTTTTTTTTTGCTATCCCTCCCTTGTTGTCAGAAAGAAACAGTTTAGACAGTTGTTTTGTTTCTGAAGGAAGACCCATATGGCAGGTAAATTGGAAAAGCCACACTGCGAAATATATATCAGGGTGGTACAGCTGGTGTGTAAATAACCTCTTTGGTCTGACAAGTGAGAATTACATCAAATGCAGATATATAAAGAAAGCTGTGTGGAAGACGGGGACCTCCTAATTAAAAAACTCTGCTCTGGAAGCAGATTCGGCTTTGTCTGAAACCTCACAGATCCATCTCCTTTCCTGCAAAGGACTTCAAGCTGTCACCAAATAGTCATGCAACTGTTCTTCCCTGTGACTCTCTACAAATAAAGTCAGGACAGGTTATTAAAGAAATATCACAGGAAGCCTCTAAGGGGATAAAGAATGTCTGGATTTTGTGTTCTGTCTCAGAAATGTTTTTTTATTTACATAAGACATCCTCTCCAAAACTTGACACAGCTTCCATCAGAGGAAAACTACAAAACTGCAATAAAACAAATGAAGAACATCAATCGGTAGTTCCAACAGAATTAAGAGATGTAGTGACAATGCAAAGCTGCAATGCACACTCACCACAGCCTTGCAGAAGACGTAGGTTTTACATCTTCTTTTCAGCCCAGGGGAAACATTCCCTTATGGGAATCCTTCCAGCAGCTGCATGGTAGTGCTGGGTTTAGCCACTGGCAAAATGAGACAGAGCAACAGATGCAACTCTTACCTTTGCAGTAAGCTACGTTCCAGCCAAACCAAACTCAAGAGGTCTTTGCACACCCACATCTCTTCATCCTCCATCTAAGCAAGCAAAGGTGTTCAAGGAAACATTCCAGCCAGGAAAAAGCATTAAAGGAAGTCAGCGACCAGGCTAAGGAGGGGGGTGGTGGCCTGGGCTGGGTCCTGAGGGCTGGATATAGAAGTATTGAGGGCCACATCCAGGCCTGAGGCTCCACAGTCCTGTTCTACAGAAAGCACGAGATCAGGACAGCCTGTCTTATTCCAGCCACAGGCTCAGAGCAACTGGAGCAAAAGCACACTGTACCCATGCTTTGTATCATATCTCTCCTCCTTGTGCCATGTGGAAACAACAGCACAGGGACCACACCTCAGAACACAGGCAGACCCTGGGCTCACATGAGGTGATTTCTAACTAAGGGTGGACAGAGCCATCTGTTTCAGTTTCACTTATGTTTATTCACATCTCCTAAGTTCAAGTTTCTGCATGAGTGTGGGGTGAGCCAGTGTGGTGTGGTGGTTCGGAGCGGTGGACTTGTAATCTGGTGAACCAGGTTTGATTCCCCGCTCCTCCACATGCAGCTGCTGGGTGACCTTGGGCTAGTCACACTTCTCTGAAGTCTCTTAGTCCCACTCACCTCACAGAGTGTTTTTTTGTGGGGGAGGAAGGGAAAGGAGATTGTCAGCCGCTTTGAGACTCCTGAAGGGGAGTGAAAGGCGGGATATCAAATCCAAACTCCTCCTCTTCTTCTTTTTTAAATTACAAAAATAACACTGCATGGCAATTGCTATTTGCATTTTACAAAATAGGCATTTTAGCCCGAAACATACATATTTTATTCTAAAGCCACTTTTGCCCCTGCCCCCACCCACCACAGGCGTGCCCCCCACCCCAAGGTTGTCCAGAAGGAAACATGACCCTTGGGCTGAAGGTGGTTCCTCACCCTCAAGATAAAGAAACAACCGGCCCATCTATCATAGGAAGGACCAGACCCTTCCAGTTCCAGAGTACTGCCATTTCCTACCAGTAGCCCTTCCACATTGTTTGTATTCATTTTTAACCTGTTTAACCTCGTCAGTTTAATCACAGCCTTCAGGTACTGATTTACAAGGGAGACAGCTGCTCCTGGCTGCCTAGTGAATGGAATGGAGATGTTAGTCACCAGCATACAACCAACTTCAAAGGCCCAGATAACACTCAGCTCTGAAAGATCTTGCCCACCATGAGCCCAGGTTCAGACATAACCTTAAGCCAAACCAGTTGCAGGACTGGAGAAGGAGTGAAACTAATGTGATTTTTCTTGCTAAGTACCTGCATGTTGTGGGGGGCGCGGGTGGCACTGTGGGTTAAACCACAGAGCCTAGGGCTTGCCAATCAGAAGGTCGGCCGTTCAAATCACCGCGACGGGGTGAGCTCCTGTTACTTGGTCCCAGCTCCTGCCAACCTAGCAGTTTGAAAGTATGCAGTGCAAGTAGATAAATAGGTACTGCTCCAGCAGGAAGGTAAACGGCGTTTCCGTGCACTGCTCTGGTTCACCAGAAGCGGCTTAGTCATGCTGGCCACATGACCCGGAAGTTGTACGCCGGCTCCCTCGGCCAATAAAGCAAGATGAGCGCCGCAACCCCAGAGTCAGTCACGACTGGACCTAATGGCAAGGGATCCCTTTACCTTTACCTGCATGCTCACTTGTTCCTGCTTAGTCAGGGTGACTATTAGCTGAACTGAGAATTCTTGCATGTGTCACTACAACATCTTCTCATTCCTTGATAATACACTTATCAATTTAACCACCATTGCTGATCGATTGACTTTAACATTCGGTAAGTAAGGCCCAGAGCGCCCACCTGCTGATTCTCCTCCTTCACAATAAAAAAAAAGTGAAACGCTTCCCTGGGTCTAGAGATGTCGTTTGTTTCATTGGAACACTGGGCTGCAAGGCATTCTGGAAAGGTTAACATTTCCCATTCAAACTGCATTATTAGTAAGTAACACTACAACGTATACACAGGCACTGTACAAACATTGTCAAAGGACAAGAAGACAGAGTTACTGCAAAGGTTACTTCAGTCTATGCAGCCTATGCAGTGCTTTTTTCTTTTAAAAAATGTTTAAGGGTACTCTCATTTTCCTACTCATATTGAAATACTGCCCCTCAATATGGCCAAACTAAGATTCACAAAATGTTTAGGGGTATGCGTACCCCTGCATTCCCTCAGGAAAAAAGCACTGAGTTTATGCATCCAAACACTCATGCATGCAATTTGCAAAACCAGTTGGTTAATTAAAGCAGGGAGGTAAATCAAAGGTACCCAAATCCATCTAGCTATACTTTTTTGATTTCTTTGTGACATAGATCACAAGAACCCAAGTTATAGGTAGTTTTGCACATCCTAAGATGTGGCAAAATTATGGTGCTGGAGGAGACTCTTGAGAGTCCCATGGACTGCAAGAAGATCAAACCTCTCCATTCTGAAGGAAATCAGCCCTGAGTGCTCACTGGAAGGACAGATCGTGAAGCTGAGGCTCCAATACTTTGGCCACCTCATGAGAAGAGAGGACTCCCTGGAAAAGACCCTGATGTTGGGAAAGATGGAGGGCACAAGGAGAAGGGGACGACAGAGAATGAGATGGTTGGATGGTGTTCTTGAAGCTACTAGCATGAGTTTGATCAAACTGCGGGAGGCAGTGGAGGACAGAAGTGCCTGGCGTGCTCTGGTCCATGGGGTCACGAAGAGTCGGACACGACTAAACGACTAAACAACAACAACAACAACAAGATGTGGCAAAAAAAGGCAAATGCTAAACTACGCAAATGCATTATTTGTACCATCCCCCATTGTCATGTGTGAAAAGGAAAGTGCTGAATATCTTCCTATTTTTTCTAACACAAAGCCACTCAAAATATATGGAATAAAATGGCCAACAAGATATTCTTGGGGAATTATCCTGATTGCATCTCTCAGAATGTGCAAGCTTCCCTATAACCATTCTCTACTCATTACCCATTAATGCTCCACTTAAAAACACACACGAACTAAACAGTAATTTACCCTGTAATACTTTTACCAATAGCTGAAAGCCCAAGGAATGCTGATAGCATCATCCATGAGCCAATTGCCCTGTGCACTCCCAGAAGTGATTGCGTGGGAGCTGTTGAGTGCATGAAACATACTTTAGGTTTTAATAAATGGCCAGTGAAGAGCACTCAAAGTGAAAAGTTCCCCCCGCCCTTTTCAATGCAGAAAGTATCCACACACGATGCAAGAAAGTCCTCAGAGCTGAACGTGGTGGTGGTGGTGGCTTTCTTAACCCACTCTGAGCACCATGAATATGGTGTTATGGAAATGATAAGTAATATTGGTTATCATGGGCAATAATCGTATTTGTGAAACAAAGTAGTACTGTATGCAAAATGTTAATGGTGGTTTGTGTGGACCCAGGGAAGGCCTTGAGAATCTTGCTGTAACCATTAAAACCCAAATCATGTCCAGGAAAAAAATCCAATTTTACAAATGTAGAAATGCTATGATGCTGCCACTTTGTGAGCCAATTATAATATGAGCTTCAAAAACAACAACAAATTCAGAAATTACTTTTACCGTATGCGAGTTAAGATAATTATGCTACATTGCTTAAGGCTTGCAGTACAGTTGAAGATATTTCGTTCCTTGTAAAAATTTGTTTTCATCTTGTCTGTGCCTCTCATAATAACCGCAGGTAAATGCATTTTAAAATGTAATTTCTATAATTGAATGCATTTTTAAACTGAAATTTTGCCAACAGCAATTGAAAACTCAGATGATAGCAAGAAAGCTTCTCCAGGAGGCTGTATACTTTATTAAAATGAGAAGAACCGTAAGTCGCAAGTGCATTTCTTATAAATTGAAAAATGGGATGAGGAAGATCTAATAGATGATTTTAAGTGATATGACACATCCTTTCACAACGTACTGAAGAATAACACACATTTTCTAGCAAGCTGCAATGGTTTTTGAGAACTAACCAGGACAGGTCAAAGTTCAATACAATATGAGGAATACATTTGAGTTGGTATGAAAGATTCTTTGAAATAGCAGAAAAGGAATTCATTTTGCAACTGTTGAAGTATCTGCGGCACAAAACAACTGAGTGGCCATCAAAAATGGGAGAATATAAGGCATGATCCTAAATTTGATATTAAGTGACAGAAAATATGTTCATTACTTCTGTGGTCCTAAGCATATGTATGAGGAAGTAAAGTCCATTGAACTAAATAAGATGTATAGGTGGAAATATGACAGCCATCCAACTAAAGTAAGGTATTCAATGAATTTAGCAATTCACCTCTCCACAGTCCCCTCCTCCCTCAATTCTGCTGCTAGGAGCTGGGGGACCACTGGGAATGGTATAGGAAGCTGAAGCAGAGCAGGGAGTTAGCACAAATTACTCTCCCCTCTTACGTGAAGGACCAACCCGGGATCCAAGCTCTGGTCCTTTAGCACCACACTGAGTCGTTTTATTTTTAAAGTATGACTTTTTGAATAAGCCCACGTTTACTCTTAAAATTCGAATAACCACCTTTTTTCTGCTTCATGAAAACAAAATGGCTATAAAAGGTCCACAGAAACTCATCCTTGTAAAATAATCTTACTTCCACCCCACTTCTTTGAGCAGCAAGAAGTTCCGGGAACTCAGCATTTATCCAGATTTGGTTTCCGTTGGAAGGTCATTGGAGGCTAATTGGCATTTTGTGATGTTCATTTCTTTATATGCAGGTTGAGCATAGTTGGAGATACATCTTAAATTAGGGGTCAGTAAACCATGGACCTCTAGATATTGTTATAATACAACTGTCGCAGCTTCCACCAACATCCTTGACCATTAACCAAGCTGGTTGAGTCTGATGGGAGTTGGAGACTGCAATTATCTGGAGATCTGCAAGTTGACAACCCATCTTAAACAATTGAACAGATAAAAGTCCACGGCTCCCACATCAGACCTCCATGGAGACTAACCTGCAACCTTAGGTTGTTCACACAGCCAAAACTCTTTCTCGGTTTCTGTCTCAAAAGGGCAGACTATTGCTTTTACACCTGGATGAATAATCTCTTGTATTGGATAATGCAGACATTTTATACTGGGAAGGCCACGATTTACAATTTGGCTGGCATGCATGTCTTTGGTATGGGAAAGAGTTTTATGAACCGCATTCTCAGGAAGGATTTGTAGTGTTTGGGAGAAATATAAAAATTTGCTGGAAAGGGAAACACCTTTACAGTTATCCCCCATTGAAGCAATTACAATTAAGAGAGTTAATATGGATAGACAATGGGCGATTTACAGGGAACTGCTGGATTTTACGGGGGGGGGGGGGGGCGGACCCAGACTGAAACCTATGGAAAAATTAAGGAGCCAAGTTACGGACTGGCTACAATACCACCAGCTATATGTTTAAGTTAGATTTTTAAAAACAGGGGTTTTTAAACAGCTTATCATCACTAATGTAAAATACATGTCATGATATGCAGTTAAGATTCCATATTGCTTGAGAAATCCTTGTTAGAGCCAAGTTTGATTTAAGGAAGACCTTAACCTTACTAAAATTCCAGCAAATGCCCCTGGCTTCTGTAGATGGACGGGCTGCAAACTGACTTTTGATCCGTGCCATTGTTCTGTTGGGGTGAAAAACAGTGGAAGTCCTTCCTTACTACATATTGCACTGTGTGTTTCCATGAATATTCAGAATATGTTTCTAAAGCAACTTCTGAGAGATTATTAACTCTGGTCCTACCAGCAGAACTTAGAATTCCTGCTGGCCAATGGGAGCAAAGCAATTTTATACAGTGACTGTTTTTGCTCCGGCAGCCAGGAAGCAACAACAAAAATGACTCATGTTGTGGGATGTAATCATGATGCTTGGCTATTGGACTACTGTAACTCTGTAGAGATGTTTTGTATGTATTTCTTTGACTACTGCCTGGTTGGATTTATTATTTTTGGTTGATATTTTGTTCTGCTCTGTTATGGCCAAAGGGTAAAATAAATAAACTTGAAATGAACTTCTTAAAAACAATCCAGCTGAAGTTAGTTGTGCTTAAGTCCCATCAGAATCAAAGTTAAGTTAGTTAAGACTAATCTGCTGTATGGATTTCAGCAATGTGATGGACACAATCCTATGTCGCAGGTCCAATGGCTGGATCAAAATTAAGATTTGGAAAAGCAAAGCAAATTTTCACCATCACAGTATTCAAACAAGCAAGGAAGCAAATACTTATTTAGAATACAGAGCCGTTAAAGGTATGTAGCAATAAATGAACAAAATAATAGAATTGTACAGTTGGAAGGCATCCTGAGGGTTACCTAGTCCAACCTGTGCAATGCAAGCATCTTTTTGCCCAACATGGCAAACTCATGATTCTGAGATTAAGAGTCTCACGCTCTACTGACTGATCTATCCCACACATCCCTGTTTGGTCATTTTAGCCATAGGTAAGCTGGCTGGGTAAGCTCAGGAAAATTAAGAGAAATAAATACAAACAATTTGAACCTAGATACAAGTAGGCACCCAAGCCTTTAGAACAGGCAGCTGTGGAATTAATAGAATGTACTTACCAATAGCACAATACAGAATGAAAAGTAATTCTGTTTGGTCATATTAAGGGGAGGGGAGGAATTTTAAAAAAAGGGAAGTCTTGCATTTGAACAAAATGAGAAACATTTTCTAAATAAACTCCCGTTCAAAAATATCATTGGTGCTCCTATGTTCTGCCCCCATTGCAACATGCATTTCTGATTTCAGTGGGATTCAAACATCGCTAATGTCATCTGAATTGCACGGGTTTCCCTTACAGAAAATGCAAAAACTGTGATTTCTCTAAAGAGTGCTAGAACTGAAACGGTATAGCAAACTAGGTGCTCAGTGGACTACAAAACTTGTTTCCTTTGCATACTTGTAAAAAATGCTTCTACATATTTGCAGAAAATGCATTCCGTCTGTAAAAGTAAAAGGTAAAGGACTCCTAGACAGTTAAGTCCAGTCAAATTCAACTGTGGGGTCAAGGAAGCTTTCAGGTCAACGGAGCCAGCGTTTGTCCACAGATTTCTGGGTCATGGGGCCAGCATGACTAAACTGCTTCTGGTGCAATGTGACATCGTGATGGAAGCCAGAGCACATGGAAACACCTTTCTGCTTACCACCACAGTGGTACCTATTTATCTACTCATGCTGGTACATTTTTTAACTGCTAGGTTGGCAGGAGCAGGGACAGAGCAACAGGAGGTCAGCCCCATCATGCAGATTTGAACTGCCAATCTAGTGATCGGCAAGCCCAAGAGGCTTGCTGGTTTAGACCACAGCACCACCTGTGTCCCCTTATTCCCCCCCAAAAAACTGCTCTTGAGAGTTTGAGAATCCTTTACAGTGTGGGAAGTGCTATACTGGGCTGCAGCAAACTGACAGTTTTGCAGCACGGAGTTTGAAAAACGTTAAATAGTATGTTTTAAATAACTGAGAGCTAGCCAGTTTGTAGCATAGTGAAGTACCAACAAGATGTTTTCAGAACCAACTGCAAATTATTTTAATTGTTTCTCTGAATGAACCCAATCCAAGACAGTAACAAATATTGTATAAAAAAGAAAATACATTTCATTTTATCATTACATTTTAAAACTAGGAAAAATGCAATTAAAGAAATTAGAATTTTTCAATCTTGGGTAAAAGATTGAGAATAAAAATAATGTTTTATTTAATAACACATTAATAAAATGCAACTTAACACTAAATATATTCAGAATATTATTATATGAACTGCTGTCTTGGTGAAACGAGATTAACATCCTGTGGAAACATCTCAGCATCTGAGTGAGTTGTAACCAATAAACTTTCAGATCACAATAGCAGAAAATGAGGAATTAATTGGACAGGAACATTTGAAAAAAGAGAAGGGCAAAAGGGAACCGCAGAACTTTTCCAAATGAAGCCACTGCCCTAAGGCAGGATTCTATAAATCTATAAATATGAAGCTCCAACACAAAGGGCTGGTTGAATATGTTGAAGTTTGTGTGTGACCTAGTCTCCTCTTTGTGACTGGGCAGCTCCAGAACTATTCTGAAACAATGCAAAGATAGAAAAGTGAAGTCTTAGTTCACAAGTACATATGCCTGCCTAAATAGGATAGAATCCTTAAATTATAAATGAACAGGGCTGAAGCTTTAAATTATAAATTCAAACAATTACATTCTCAAAAAAAGGGGAGTCCACAACTTGCCTCTGGCTAGATTTCACAAGTGAGAGGTAGGTTACTCTGAAAAGGCAGAGATGTCAAAGCTGCAATTTGTGTGTTCTTATATAGTCAATATTCCTCCCTTCCCTCCTGTGCATGCACTCACAGAAAAACTGCCTCACTTTTTAGTACATTGGCTTTTCTGGATTATTCCTCTTCCAGTGACAAGAGTGAGCAGAGCCATTCAAAATATCTGTGGTTGGTCTATATTATTATTGAGAGCATGAACTTTTTTCATCATTCATGGAAACTTACTATGTATAGTTTGAGAATGCTGTCTCCCATGACACCCTCGATTTAATTTGCCCCCTCTCCAACTTAAATGACATCTTCCTTCCTGCAGTTGAATATCATTTGCTTTTTCTATATTTTTGTTCTATGGTGTCCCAAACCCCATTTTGTCCTAAACACACCCTGTAAATTCTGCTTTTGTTTCTCCTTTCTGATCCTGATTCACTTCAAATTCTCCTATAGTACTCTAAAATAGAACACTGAATCGAATCGAACCTTCTACTACATACTACCGTATTATTATTTTATTTCTATACCGTCCTATACCCGATGGTCTCAGTATACTGTCCCGTTACTTCTGACATTTTGAATGCAATGTTTATGCTAATTAAACTAAAGTAGCATTTGTCTATAACGACATGACACTCACTTCTGGTACTGATGCACTAGGAGCCCAATCCTATGGAACCCAGCACATAAGCTTGTTTCATTCTTGATCTCAATCAGTGCTTATCAAGGCTTCTTTATGGTACTTTCACACAAAAGAGTGGGAAACTCTTAAATCTGGCCTTACAGGTACACTTGGCAGGCAGTAGAATAAGATCCTCTGCATTTCTGAATTAAGATTTGACATAATTTTAGGGGCAGCCACAATATGAACTTGCACTATAACAGAAACAGGACTTGGCTCTTAATTGGGACAAAACACATCTACTCTAAAACTTACATGAACTTGGTCTTACTAATATTATTTACTTAAGGCATTTATATCCCATCCTTAACAAAAATCAGTACCGCTGATGCATGACACCCAGCGTGCTTCCAAACAGGCTATTTATCTGTGCAAAAGTTAGTTCTTATCCCACACTTTCTAGTGTAATTATTGTGTTACTTTTCTCACTGCAAAAAGTCCAATAAAAGTGAGA
This sequence comes from Podarcis vaucheri, assembly GCF_965113315.1. Classification (NCBI taxonomy): domain Eukaryota; kingdom Metazoa; phylum Chordata; class Lepidosauria; order Squamata; family Lacertidae; genus Podarcis; species Podarcis vaucheri. The sequence goes on from NC_138761.1 coordinate 49,059,739, forward strand.
GAAATTGCCCTGGAAAATGCAAGATAACAATCAAGAGCTGGCAATGTTATATAAGCACTGCGCTAACATATCAGGATGAATTCTCAGTAAGCTGGTGGCATCATATAGCCTCCATAAAGTTTCATGCAACCCTATCAGTGTGACTGCACAATAAACAGCCAGTTTGGAAGTTCTTTGTCTCCCATATATCAGTTAAAATTAAATGTGAGAGTGCTCCTGTTCATCTCATTTTAACTGTTTCCCCCTTCTGAAATTGATTTAAGAATTAGACTGTTCTATTTGAATTGAAAGTGTGTCTGAGGACTTGTATACAAATTGTTTTGATCACTGAACACTTATTGGGCATTAGCTAGGATGGTAGAACCACTGCACAATGCTATGACATTCAAGTGGAGCTGCAGTAAAACAATATCAAAAAGCATTTTTTACTTATTCATATTACTGACTTGATCAGCATTGATCAAGATTCAGATTGCTGAATTTATTTCAGAGGATGAATTGTTCAGTGCAGCCATTGCTACATATTAGATCTGCCTTTTGGCACAAAAGCCCAAATTCTCTTTCAAAATAATATTTGCACTAGCGTGGCAGAGGCCAAATGTGTCACATGGCAGCAATGCCATTCCACTTCATAAACTTAGGTCCAAAATGGACACGCCATTAGTTTATATAGCCATGCATTTTTCTAAAATGAAGTGGGGTGGGGAGTGTCAATTCTTTACCCCATGCCACAGTCTTGATACAAATCAGGGATCCCTGTATCTACTTGCAATGAAAGGAAACTGCTAAAAATGGGAGACACTGGACATCAGTCACGATAGGAATTCTGCATGCACCCAAATACTCATTGGAAACACAAAAATGTATATTTGCATGGCAGTCTTCTCCCAAAAGTTTTTGAAACTTGTTTTGAGTTTCAAAAGCAGCTCACCATTCTGTACGTGTGTGCGAGAGCACTAACCTAAAATCCAAACAGTTGCAGAGTTCTGCATGCTCTGGATGGCTCACCTAAAAATACCCATGGTACATTTTTTATATCCATCACTTATAAAATAAAAACTGCATTTGTGAAAGACACTCATAATACTTGCAAACTTAGCATATAAAAATAAAGACATTTTCACTTTGATCTGGTCATTATAATTGGTAATTACATTGTGTATCCTGGAAGCTTGTTTACTACTAATTCACTGATGTGTCTATATTGATTAGTAATATCCACCATCTCAAAATTATCATCTTTTTCTTTTTCAGATGGATTGCTTTCTTCTAACCCACTAAAATCAACATCAGACACACTGGAGGGCAAGTAAGAGCTAACTTGAGATGTCCTTATTGACTGGCTCCTTTCCACAGATGATTCACCTTTTTCTACATTATTATTTCTCTCAGAGGGAACTTGTTCCTTGCCCAAGGTCTGCATATCTTTGCTCCCTTCCTTGTTGGCCCGCTGAGCTGCAAGTTCCTCCTTTGAAACTCTTGCAGAAGGAGAATCATGATCAAATTGATTAAGATCAACACCTGTGGCTTTTTCATTAGATTTTGAATAATAGGTCTTTTTTAGAGATTGGATAGGAGATGTATCTGAGGGAACTGGAACAGGGGGTGAAATGCTTTCAGCAGTCATGCTTCTTTCAGACATTTTAGAATCCGAGTCCATAACAGACTGGCTTTGATTTGGGTTTATTAGCAAAGGTTCAGAGCTGCTCTCTTGAGCTTCTAAGGCTGTGCCTGAACTGTCAACATTGGTGAAATCTTCTGAATAGGCTGCATTTTCAGAGCCAAGAACCACATCAAATGAATTCTTAAGTCCATAGCTTCTTTCAAAATTGTTGCTCTGGCTATCATTACGAAGGCTTGAAGCATCCCAATTATTTTTCAGTACACATTTTTCTTCTTCTGTATCAATTTTACTTTCAAGGGCATTAGTATCCTGCAAACAGACTCTCGGCAGATGGACTTTCAAACTCTTTTCTTTATAAGAAGAGCTAATACTTTCAGGAAAGCCCTTGTGTTTTGCATTTTCATGACTCTTTACACGGCGGGCTGCAACTTTTTTTTTGAGATCACAGGTTAGTCCCTTTATGGTGGCAGAGTAATCTTGGTCAGTACTGCTTTGTATTAGAGTCTCAACATTTTCATTTATTTGAGCATTTTCTTCGGAGATGCTTTTTTCATCAAATTGTACAGAAGACTTTGAATGGCGCTCGGGAGAGCTCCGCAATAGTTTCCCTTTATTTGAAGAGCTTTTGCCTTTCCTTTCAATGGTGAAGTCTCCTTGCTTTTTTCTACGATGTTCCCTTTTTTCATGCACTTTCAACATGACTGGATTGGAGCGCAGCAAACGAAGTTTTAGAGTATTTGTTAGGCCATATGTAAGCCTTCGTTTAGGGGAAGAGTTTTCCTTAGTATTGTTTTTCTCAAGATTGCCACTTCTTTCCATTTTTGTGAATCCTTTACCAGCGCTTGTAACGTGCATGGAGGGATACATGCATTTTAAATGATCTGGGCGATTTCTTTTTAACTTTGGGCTAGCAGACCTTCCTCTCTCTTTATGATTAGGAGAGGGTTTTTTATATTCCCGGAAGGGGCATAGACTCTTGACACTTGAGGGCGGGGCTTTTGTACCATCTGCTACATTTTGGTATAGCCATGCTAACTGAGGATGCACAGTAGACGGCCCTGGCTGCAGTGACTGGTTGCTCAGCAGGGACAGTTCCACCAACAAAGCATTCAGCAGAGGCAGCTGGCTCAAGGTTTGTCTGAGCTGATCATGGCTACTAAGCGCTGGAGATGCCAAGGCAGGCTCTGGGACGCTATTTGAAGGCTCTTCCTTAAGAGGCTCTGCAGAGGGAAAGACGATTTCTTCTTCTGGAAAAGGTTCGCGAGGTGCAGCCACCGTCACCATCCCTGATGACGCTTTCGGCGTGGAGCAAGGATTTTCAGCCGGGCGACTATAGTACATTGGCGGGGGGCAGAAGACGTTGGTCAAAATCTCCAACTCTTGGGCTGCTTTCTGCACAGCAAGGCTGGGGGGTTGTTCTTCGGTAAGGGTGCTGTTTAAGGACTCCGTGCTGCCACCTTCCGGGGCAGGGTCCTGCTGGTCTTCTTCTCCCTCTGGGATGAGCTCCAGGTTGACCCCTCTGTCGCTGTGGACGCTGGGAGGACGTGGCGGTGATCTGTGCCGCTCCTCGATGTGGGGCTCCCCGGGGGCCGCCCCCTGCCCCAAGTGGCCCAGCAGGCAGGGCCCCAAGTTACTCAGGCGGTAGCTCAGGCCCAGTTCTCCCACCGGCTCCCCCATCAGGTCCCTCAGCGGAAACTGGCCCCTTCGCCCCCCGGGGCCGCTCCCCAGCAGCAGCTCCTCGGCGGCGGCCGCCAGGGAGACGCTGGAGGTGCCCAGCAGGCGGGCGGGGCCTTGTCCCGGCGGCAGCGCCAGCAGCAGCGCGTAGAGCGGCGAGCGCCTCAGGAGGCCCTTGAGGGCGCCCGGCCGCAGCCGGAACAGGCACGACTTGCCCCGGCCGAAGGGCACCAGCGGGCCCGGCACCGAGTGCGGGGCGCGTACCAGGAGCGTGGGGAAGTCCAGCAGCCGCAGCGCCACCGCCGGGCGGAAGGGCCTGCTGGCCGGCATGGGCGTCGGCAGCAGCCGCGGCTCCACGCGCGCCGACTCCACCAGCAGCTCCAGCGAGAACAGGCTCTCCTCGCAGCCGTCGCCCTCCTCCATCCCGGCTCGCCGTCGACAGCAGGGCGGGCGGGCAGGCGGCGGCGGCGGCGAACGTTCGCTCTCGCGAGACCGGAGGGGGGAAACCGCGCGGCCACTCGCGCGCGCCAGCCTCCGCGTATAATTATCTCTATGGAAGCCGTTGTCTAGCGACCGGCGACCCTCGCTGCGTCTGCCCGCCGCGGCCGCAAAGCCCTCTGGGGAATCCCAGCTAACCTCTCCTGCGATCAAGCTCTCCGGGCCGTATCGGGGTCAGGACCGCGGAGTCGGAAGGGACTCCCAGGGGTCATCTAGTCCAACCCCCCCGTGCTAATGCTGGGAGCTGCTAGACAGCAGGCCGTTGCCGCAGGCGGAGGCTTGTACGGCGCAGTATCCGCGGCAGCAGAACGGGTTTCATTGTCTTGCGCGCCTCATTTATCTTAATGTTATTGCTTAAGCAGCCGGTCGCTTAGACTAGAGCAAAAATAGTTTTTAGCATTCTGAGATACCAGTGAAGAAAAACCTGGGGTATCCCCCCTCCCCTTTCTTGGTCTCCTGACTTGAGGGGCATAATCCAGACAAAAATAAGCACCTTAAGTTGCTTTTGGGTCGTTGTCTTCAGTGTGAGCACATGCTGACCAATATCTAGCGGAAATAAACGGAATGATTTTGCAATTTTGCTTGAATGCCCCTTAGGTGTTTCTTTTTTGCATTTCCTACACATGCTTCCCCCTTTTGTGTTGTTTTTCAATGTTAAATGTTGCAGGTGTTGGAAGAGGGGGGGGGGTGAGTGGGATTTCAAAGGGGAAGAGCGTTGTTTGCATATGGATGCATGTATTTCTTTAGCTGCAGGCTTTGGAAAATGTTCTTTCTTTTTTGCTATACAGGAGAAATCATCTCCACTGCAACATGAAATTATAGGATTTGTGTTTGACTTTAATTTTTGTTTTGAGTGATCGGTTTAGCTAGCTCCGCATTCATTGATACAAGCATTGAAAGTATGCAGGAAGTGTTCAAAATCAAGATAAATCTGAGCCCAAGCTTTTGTTTCCTGCTTGGCAGGGGGTTGGACTCGATGGCCCTTGTGGTCTCTTCCAACTCTATGATTCTATGATTCTATGATTCTATGATTTTAAGCCATCCGCATCAGAAGAGGTAGATGAATATCCTTTTTGGTGGGTTTTGTCAAGAAAAAGGAGCATCCACAGATGTAGGCCCATTGAACATAAAATGTCAAACTCAACTTTCCCCTCCCCTGCAAAATAACTCAGTCATTGTAACAAACTGGTTTTCTGAGAACATGAACTCATTGTTGCGAAGAGAATGCTTGAAAAAGTTAATGAACTGTTCCAAATATTAAACAATCAGAATGGAAATTAAAACTCTTCCAAAACCATTTTTCCTCTTCAAACTCACTGATTTATCCTTAATCTGATTGTGTTTTGGGCTTCATCCAAGACTTTTAAACACTTGGGGTTTGAATTATTTGGAGTGAATAATTCACGTATGGCACTTAGTTTGCAGACAGGAAGATTGCTGTTGTCAACAGTTCAAGCCAATGTACCAGATTTGACTTGGCTTCTTCTTGTTTGTTAGGATTAATGTAACACATCTCAGTGAGCTGGAATCTGTGCTGCCTGCAACAAGAGTTGTGCACTCAAGCAGCCTGGAGAGAATACAGAGCATGTCCTCTACAGGCCAGATATGGGCTCCCTTCCCTCCATGACAGGGAGAGAGCAGTGCCCCGATTAGAATGGAGCAGTGCCCTTTCATTGCAGGAAGAGATAAGCAGATACTCCTTTTCTGTTTTATGGAATGAATTACTCTTCCCCCAAAGATGACACAGTATTGCACGTATTAATGTTTACGTTTAAAATACTTAAATCATGGGGAAATGCCCAAGGTTCACACGCTGAGAAGCCTGTGGTCTGTATTATGATGCATGGTAAAGCTTGTGCTTTTAATACAGTTTAGAGGATTAAATGCACAATGCAGGAGAGGAACACTTATGAGTAGAAGATTTATTTTAAGCTAGAATGTATTTGTTAGGATTTGGTTTCTTCCTTTTGAACAAACGTTTGTTCAGTTTCTGAAAACAAACTATTAAGATTGAAAGCATCTATAAACTATCAAATTAGCAATTTGTCTTTTGCTTTGTCATAATATTTTTAAAAATAAATAGATTCTTAAATACTTGTAATATTGCGTAGCCAAATAAATATATATTTTAAACAAACAAACATCAGAACACTCTCAAACTCAGGCACCATCCTTCCATAGCCGCCTCTATTCAATATGATAGACACTTTCAGGCATCAGTTCAAAAAGCATGTTTGCATGAGATTCCGTTCCTCCTGTATTTGGTTTACGCATGCATTTGTTTGCCTTTTTGATTCTCCAAATAATCACATGCTGAGAAGTAAAGTAGTTATGTAGTTCCTGAATTATGCAGAATGTATTCATGTTTATTATCAGTATATTGCTGATTCAAACACCGTGTTGGAGCCAGACTTAAATCATGCCTAAGAGTAATGTCATTGATTTCAACAAGTCCATTCTAAGCATGACTAACAAAATGTGTGCACTCCAGCCGGGCAGCAGCAGGGCTGACAAAGCAGTGGAACCACCAATGTCTCCACAGCCCTGTTGCTCATTTTCGGGTGGAGGGTGAGGAATAGCTTGGAGCTCTTGCAGTGATTGGGGCACACTGTCAAGTGACAGCGGTAGGGACATCTTGGGATTCAGGTGTTCTAGACTGACTTATCTCTCCCCCACCCCCAGCAATGTCCTGCTTTGGCAACTGCATGTGTTTGTCATGCGAAATGGGGAGCCCTGTGCTTGTGGAATTACAATGGTATCACTTCAGACAGGGGCCAGCAGGGTTGGCAGAGGAAGCCTCAGCACCCAATTCACACATTTCTGAATGTGAAGAGGGGTTGGATTGCAGACTAAGCCTGGATCCAACCTCACTGTCTTTTTCTGCATCAGAAATGATCAGATGGAGGCCAATAGCCCATCTATTCTGACAACTTGTACTCAACTCACAGTGGCCGACCAGATGCCTGTGGGAAGCAGGCAAGCAGGATCTGAGTGCAAAGAATTCATTCAGCTGCTCTGCAATCCCCTTCGCAATCCCCTCCGCCTCCTTTACACACCTTTGACTCTCTTGTCTTCCAAGGGTCCAGCTGCTTCCCTACCCAGGGCTTTCTGCTACTACTGTATTTAAGAAACTTCCTGTTGGTCTTAATGCTTTCAGCAATGTGCTCAAATTCTTTTTTTGCATACCTTACTGTCTACCTGTGCCCCGTCTCCCCCCAAAAGAAAGTTTGTGTTCATCTTTCTCAAATGGGCAAAACTACCATATTTTGAAGGAAGCCTTGTTGCCTCAAAAAGCTGCTTTGATTGCTGATTAGCCACACCAGCATATACTTGGCTCTTGTAGTACCTTTACCGATCTGCAATATACAGTCCAGTTGAGCTTGATATTGTGTCTTTATACAACGCCCAAACATTTTGGAGTGATTCGACCCTTCTGACTTTGCCTTTCAGCTTCCTTTTTACCAATCCCCTATTGTTGGGGAAGTCTCTTTTGAAGGCAAATGCGACTGTGTTGAATTTTCTGGACAATTGGCTATTTACCAATTCCCAAATGGCTCGACAAGACTTGCCTCTCGCACAAGATTCTGGGCACCACTCAAGATTAAGTCCAGGGTTCCCACCCCTTTGGCCAATATGAAGACCAACTGTGCGCTTTGCAGCCTAATCCTAAACATGCAGAGGCAGGATAGTAACCCATCAGGGATATTGTTGTGCATTTCTTCTGGCATAGAGTTGAACTAGACTACATTTGATGTCACTTCCAGCTCCATAATTCCATGATCTCAGAAGTCAGTCCTACTGAGTTTAACAGGAAATATTTCTTGGCACATTTGCTTCAGATTGCAGTCTCAGCACAAAGTGTGAAAGCCAGCACCCCACTCCAAAAAAGTATGATTCATGTCCTTGCTCTCTGCAGAATTTGACTGCTCCCACAGTTCTCCCAAAGTTTCTCTCTGGTCTGCTGTGTGGTCTGCCAGATGATTGGCTTAGGCCTGATGTTTCTGTGGAGGCTCCATGTGCTAAATGAGTACTTGAGACCTATGAGAAACTTCAGCATGCTGCTAAACCCCAGATATGCCAAAGTGAATTCATTATCTCTATGTGACTTTCCAAAATGTTATGCTGTTGCCCAGATCCAGAGAAGGCAATCTGCATGTGGAAACAGACTTCTGTGTACTTATTGGGGACTGTCGTGTAATGTAAATAGGATGCATATTTGAATGAGGAAGCCTGTTGCTTTCACTGGAACAAACGTTCCGATGCACATTTAAATGTGCTTTCCCTTTTGGATATGGAGTAGAACACACATCTAAATGTGTTAAAAGTAATGCTTCGGTTGAAGACATGACTTTTGCATTTGGATGCATATTCGCATATGGAACTAATTTACATTTGTGGTCCCTGATAATGAAGGCTGCTTCTCTGGGCAGATTGCCTTCATTTGAGTAGGATGTCTTGGGATTGTTCCAGAGCTTTGCTCTTTTGCAGGTTGGATTCAGTCACGTACAGGCAAAATCACACTGAGCAATTAAAGTGGATTTGACACTCCCATTCCCAAAACCCAGCACCATCACAATGGACTTGTTGGCATTAAGGAAAGTGATGGGAAGATGCACTGGAAAATACGCAATAGCAATTGCTTAATGTGATGTATTATAACCTCTTCACATACAAATCAGAATAGTTGCTAAATAAACAGTTTTAAAAATGGCTTCCCCATTTGTTCTCCTTGTAAGTTTGAGGCAACTTGGGCTATACTGCTGAGAGGTGAGAATTGAGACAAGGGCTTGTTTGTTATTTCTGCCCATTTGGCTCCCTCACTTCATCGTCACCTTTATCATCTCCAAATAGTCCCAGCGACACTGAAAGGAAGACATGATGAGTGAAGAGATACTTACATTTAAAAAGTTGTTTTGTTCAGCTGAATGAAAACTGGCGAAACAATAAGAAAAATAAATGAAAAGCCATCAAAGCTGTGGTTTATTTTTAGCAGGTTCTGATAAATGGAAGTGAAAACCAACTCCTCCCATTTCTCTGTTTCTTGACTTTCTGCCTCCTGCCTTCCCTGCCAATAAGTGCAATACACCACTTTAAGAAGAAAGGAAAATTTTGTTTCATTTTGTGGCACTTTAAAATGGTTTATAGTCAGCATTTAGCCAATGCATCGGCGGGCGGGGGGTTGAATTTGATCGATTAAAAGAATTTGTGTTCACAGCTAAACCTACCTTTATCCAAAGTACCAGTAAGTGTCCTAAAAGTATACCTTCTGATCTGAGAGATTTGACCCCCAATCCCAATCCATAGGAAAGAGATGGGGGTGGGAGGCTTGGAGGAATCTGTGGTTCTGCTATGGTTGGACTCCAGTTCCCATCAACCCTCTAGCTAGCATGGTCAGTGGTCAAGCATAATGGAAATTATAGTCCAACAGCAAATGAGGGTCTAGACATTTTCCTTTCCTGACATAGGGGCTGGCTGTAAAATAGATACTCTTAAGCTTGTCCAGAAAAAGCTGCGTAGTGAAGTAATATTTATTCTTTGAGTTCTGGCACTGAAATTTATTCAGTTTGGCCTGAATAAATTCCTACATTTGCCTGACGTACAGCCCAGTTACAATAACAAAAATATATTTTTGTATCGCTGATTCTACAGGGACTAAGCTGACTTAAATGTTAATGCCCATCACTAGGAATTAGAAGGTGGTCATCCCTTCTTAAAGGATGGATGTCTTCATAGCTAAAACTGCAGTTTACATCCTTCCAAATCCAAGCCAATGGTGGCAAATTAAAATAGCTGCTCCAGGGAATAGCCAGAATAAGCAGAGGCATGACTCACTCATCATGGTAAGTCATGGCTTAGCAAAAGCGTATGGACTCCTAGAGATAAAATTATGATCTCTTTGTTCCTCCCCGATTATTCTGCTATTGCACTGCAGTGAAGCAAGCCATGGTTTGGCTTAGTGTGTCATTTCAGCCTGCACTCATGGCTTAGCTGTCCTGCACAAACCATAAGCTATAAATCACAGGACAAACTTTAGTTAGTCTGGAAAAGGCTAAACCACAAGCCCAGTGTTGGGCAACATCCTCAGCCAAGCCGTGACTTAGCTCTGCATGGGGAGAAACAAAGCAGCTGTAGTTTCCCAGGGCTTGTGTGTTCACAGTATGCCATAGTTTGACTTAATGCAGTGCCTGGGGGCGTCATGAAATGCTCACCGCCATTGTGCGGATTCGAACCGCTGACCTTCCATTCAGCAAGCCCAAGAGGCTCAGTGGTTTAGACCACATTGCCACCTGCATCCCCTTTTTTATATATGGAGGATATGGCCGCACAATTTTGCAGTCCTGTCTCTTTCAGATTTTAGATGGGTCAGCCATTTTGTATAGTGCCATGCCCTATAGCAGTCATTTTGTGTCATGTCGAGCCCCAGTGGCATCATGCAATGTTCTCCTTCCAGGGCAGCCATTTTGCAACTGGCACCCATGGTACTTTCTCAAGGACACATCCCAGCCAGTCAAAAACACACTAAGGAGACTATGAAGTTGGGCTGGTTAGAGTAGACAGCCTGGATTGAGTAGATTTGGCTGAGGAGGGGTTGTGACCTGAGGAGAATTCGAAGGGCCAAGGCGGTCACATTTGCCCCACTCTGATTTAAAGGATCTGGAGATTGCATGGCACAACTGCATTCTCATTTGCAGAGTCAGAACAGCCAGTCATCATAAGACAACAAGGAAAGGAGAAACTGGGTGCTGGCATTAAGTGTGAAAAAGTAAAGGATTGTTTGTAGATATAATCCTTTACATTTTTCACACGTAATGGAATAATCATCACCTCATTTTTACTAATGAGGGGGCTTTCTTGAATCAAATGATTTTCACGGCTAGATCAGTAAAGCTAGTTCTAAGTTACTGCTCTTGTGACTTTAACCCATCAACACAGTTTTAAAATACTCTCTTGTTGGGACATAGTTTCCTCACTCTCCCCTCCCAAGAAGAACCAAAGACCTAATAAAATATGACCACCCACTGTAAGCCCGGGAAAGAATGTTCAGGTGATGGGAGAGACAATGGAGAAGAAAACAAAGTAGAGAAGCTTGTCTACTCTGTAGTTTGTTGAGAGGGAGAAGATTGCATAAAATAAGACCTGACCTTTCAAAGAGACAGCCCTTCAACTCAGATTTTCATTCCAACATGTCAGTCTGCTAAGCTTGTCCTTTTGCTGTCAGAACACTGATTTGGCATCATCTGGGGAACAGGCTTTTGGAAGAACTACTTTTTAAAAAACTCACATTTGAAAGAGTCTGGTTTCCTCCGTTCAGTTAAAGGCTAGCTAATGTTTCTTGGTTTTTTTGTGATCTCTTGAATTACTCATTTTTTAAGTCTTTGCAAATCTGAGTTACTTCTCAAATATCATCTCTCTGCAACCGAAGGAAAATGAGTCAAAAGCTGCTCTGCTTAGCAAATCTGTATTTTCATGTGGACCCCCAAATTCAATCTCTATACTTGCCTGCACCTGTCTTTCCAGAGTGTTCTTATCTAGGCTCTGAAAGTGAAAGGGAAAATGATCCTCAGCTATACAGCTGCAAATAAAACGTTTTAAATCTGTTGTAAAGTGCAATATACAACAGTAACACTAGATGGCGACAGTGAGCTATGCCAAATTCAATGTATTTTTCAAAACGTTTTTAAAAAAAGCATTTTCACAGTGGTTTTTATATGTGTGTAGATTCCACCCCAAATGACAGAGAAACAGAGTGTTATTAGCATACTCCAAACCTTACCTTGTGGTTTCATATAGTTCTTAGCAGCCTGAGGGATATAAGATGGCACTCTTTGTGATCCCACATGGGGTAGAGCAGAAAGTCCCCAGCCACCCTATGAGTAATGAAAATAACCTTGAAGATAATGTGAGAGTTCTATATTTGATGCTTCTGTATTTCTTACATTATGAAAAACCTGGTTCAGAGGTTCTCAGAAAGTGTGACACATCTTTCTGGAGGAGTGAGGAACATTTCTGAGGAATATATGAGCTCCTTCTACCTTGATTAGTCCTGGGGTGTACCAGAACATCAACGCCTCCACTCACTTTCCGCCATGTTTTTCACCCATCTTGGCTGCTGGCACTTTGCAATAGCGTGTAGCTCCCTTCCAAATTGATTGCCAAGAAGAGGAGAAGATTATTTTTACAAGCATTCAGCTTTGCTAGATATGCTGTGGACCTCAGTGGTTTGTCTGTTTTAATCTTTCCCCCCTCGGATTCAGGCAAAAATAAACACTGCCATTTTTAGGGAGTCTCAAATAATAGTTTGCTTGACTTAGGGAGGTTTGTAGCAATTAAGTCTGTCTCTGCCTCCCCCCCTTTGCTGTCGTCTTTGGAAGGTTAGCTTTAAAGAAGAATAAGAATCAGGATTTGCTGTTCTAATATGGGAGGCATTGTTCCAGTAACTCCGTAGCACAGTTCGGGTCATGATAAAATTCCATGTTCTTTCCCCCCACTGTAGAATCAGAGTTTCATCATCGTTCTCTTATAATGTTTACTGTAGAACGTCACTCCCTCATGTGGTATTACTGGAAACCCCATGAGTATTTCTGGTGTAATTCATTGTTAATTAATGTACATCTTTAAATGTTGATCCTTGTACATCTAGGATCCAGGAAATTGATTGCCTAGTGATGGTTTTTTGTTTTGTTTTTTAAGCCAATCTGTTTTCTTTTGCCATATGCAGCAACAACGTCTTCCCAACAAATGATGCTGGTATCCCATTTACTTAGTCAGCCATAAAGGGCAGCTTTAACAAGCCTGCACAGTTATGTGTGATGTCAAGAAAGTATTGAGGCTGCGCCTTGAGGTGGCATTCAGCACCTGCATCTCCTGCTGAAACCAAGCAGTCCTTGAAATATCCAGAACCTCTCCAGATTGGGCCCTTTCACTGCAGGCAAAGATTTATTCAATTTGCTCAGTGCCACCTCAAAAGCTACATTTTACAGTATTCTTATAGGTCAAGCTGTAAACCACCCAGGGCTGAATTGCAGTTAAAAACTGCACAGTGCCTTCCACTCTGCAAGCCCTTTTTGCACCTCAGGGAGGTTTCAGAAGGAGATGAAACAATTAGATGAGCTTTTACGAACAACAAAAAAGGGCTTCAAATGTTTGTTTGGGTACAAATATGTTTTTACTGTGTGCATCCTAGCATCAGCTCATGAGATCGTACTGAAGCCAAACCGCATTTTGTCAGAAGTTTATAGTTCAACTACTCTGTGCGGTTTCTGTGCCGAAAGATTCTATCTTTTCTTCAAAAACAGATGGAAAATTCAGTCAGGCTGCTCTGAGCTCTCTTGTTCATTCTGAGACTTCAAGAGGATTCCGGTGGATGTTAATGGCTGAGCTATTTAATTTTATTGCTGTTTATGTTTCAAAAGTCAGTGGTTAGATCAGAATAAAACCAAGAAGCGTTGGGTTAGTCTTGCACTGAATGCTCAGTCTTGTTTGTAAGGATGGAACCAGATGCAAAACAGACTGCGACTTCTGTACCTTTAAAGGGCACACAGAAGATGGAAATTTGGCAGGTGCTACTTTCCATATAGGGCTGGAACAAAGTGCATCTGTAGAAACCCCTCTGTTAGAGATACAAGACCCCTGCTTTCCTTTGCAGCAGCTGTGTTAGGAATTATAAGGAGAGTCTCTGAGTGTGGCAATTGCATTAGACTTAACAGCACCACAGTAGCAGACAGTGGGGTGGGGTGGTGGTGCTCCTTTGACCTCCAGTTGCCCATATCACTGCAGCATACCGGGATGGAAAGGCGGAGGGGCATGGTCAGCATGGTGCAAATGCACCATCAGAGCCAATCGCTGCTCCTGCCAGTTTGTTTGCACCACACCAAATCTGTTGCCATCGAAGCCCTCCCCCTTTCCCTCAGGGTAACTGCAGCAACACCAGTGAGGACAGTGTTATGTACTGAAGTTTTCACCCTGGGCCAGCAGGGGGATACTGTAGAGTTTTCACTCAGGTCCACATATGCAAATAAGGGATTGAAAGTGACGTTCAGTGATTGGATAGTTACAGAAAATGGTTACTGTTGCGTTCTAGTGGAGCTCTATATAAGCAGGCTGGCTGAACCCTTCAGTTCAGTTCTGTTCTGGCCTGTGAATAAACAAGAGCTGTTTGAAGAATCGCTGTGTCGTCTGATATGTTCACCCACAACTTAACAGAAAGGTCAGGTAGGAACTGTTCCACCACCAATTGCTGTGGAGTACACATATTGTTGCAGGTCCATCCAACTGTTCAGATTGCAATTTGGGCCCAGGGTAAACTGAATTGCAGGTGTTGCTGTTGCCTTATCTCACACTTCTTGCACTTGCAGTGGTGCCACATTTTCAATTCAATATTGTGACTTTCTTCTTTTAGCTGCATTAGGAAAGATTTCTGTCAGGAGCATGTATTGTTTGGGAAGACGCCGCATTAATTAAAGTGTGAATTACTCACTGTGTGGGTGCAGGAGAGGAAGTAGATGGGAGCCGTTCCAAAGAGCCTTTAATGAGTTCAGTCATCTGGGATCCTGATTTCCATCTCATAAATAATAAACCGTCCTCAATATGCTAATTAAGACTTGCCTTTAAATTGCTCTCTTTAAATTTATAGAGAAGGGGGAAAGTTCTGAAAAATGCAAGTCTGCTCTGACAAGAGTGATTGGGCATTGAGAGGGTGCGCCACCTCCTCTAATTCAAGAACTGTGTGAAGGCTATATAAAGAATCGATGCGTTTTCCCTGCTATAATTTTAGATTTTGTCAGGGAGAGTGGAAATCCCACTTAAACATTTTAATTAAAGGTTATTGTGTATGCTATGTTTATTCCTGAAAAGACGTGGTGGGGTTTTCTTCCCTAAAAGCCTCACCTCCTTCCTTGGTGGTTGTATAGCAAGGGGCCTCAGAATGAGAGCCTAGCTACATAGCAGCCTCTCTGTACTCACCTGACTGAAGGCTTAAGCCAGAGTTAGAGAACCTTGACCCTCCACATGCTGCTGGACTACAGCTGCCACCACCCCTATCCATTGGCCATGCCTGGTGGGGCTGATGGGAGTTGGAGTCCAACAGTATGGGGGGGGCTGCTGCAGGGGTATCTATCACCAGCTTAAACCCAGCGTCCGGGCTGGAATTTTGCCTGAGCCCAAGTTGGCTTGAACTGGTAAATTCCTCCCCTCTTTCTTTTATTCAGTCCTTCCCCCATGATGCTGGTAAAATGTGATCTTGACTATGCTACCACTCAGTGGATTTGTAACTGGCTGACTGACCGAACCCAAAGGGTGCTCATCAATGGTTCCTCTTCATCCTGGAGAAGAGTGACTAGTGGGGTGCCACAGGGTTCTGTCTTATTCAACATCTTTATCAACGACTTGGATGATGGACTCAAGGGCATCCTGATCAAATTTGCAGATGACACCAAACTGGGAGGGGTGGCTAACACCCCAGAGGACAGGATCACACTTCAAAACGACCTTGACAGATTAGAGAACTGGGCCAAAACAAACAAGATGAACTTTAACAGGGAGAAATGTAAAGTATTGCACTTGGGCAAAAAAAATGAGAGGCACAAATACAAGATGGGTGACACCTGGCTTGAGAGTAGTACATGTGAAAAGGACCTAGGAGTCTTGGTTGACCACAAACTTGACATGAGCCAACAGTGTGACGCAGCAGCTAAAAAAGCCAATGCAATTCTGGGCTGCATCAATAGGAGTATAGCATCTAGATCAAGGGAAGTAATAGTGCCACTGTATTCTGCTCTGGTCAGACCTCACCTGGAGTACTGTGTCCAGTTCTGGGCACCACAGTTCAAGAAGGACACTGACAAACTGGAACGTGTCCAGAGGAGGGCAACCAAAATGGTCAAAGGCCTGGAAACGATGCCTTATGAGGAACGGCTAAGGGAGCTGGGCATGTTTAGCCTGGAGAAGAGGAGGTTAAGGGGTGATATGATAGCCATGTTCAAATATATAAAAGGATGTCATATAGAGGAGGGAGAAAGGTTGTTTTCTGCTGCTCCAGAGAAGCGGACACGGAGCAATGGATCCAAACTACAAGAAAGAAGATTCCACCTAAACATTAGGAAGAACTTCCTGACAGTAAGAGCTGTTTGACAGTGGAATTTGCTGCCAAGGAGTGTGGTGGAGTCTCCTCCTTTGGAGGTCTTTAAGCAGAGGCTTGACAACCATATGTCAGGAGTGCTCTGATGGTGTTTCCTGCTTGGCAGGGGGTTGGACTCGATGGCCCGTGTGGTCTATTCCAACTCTATGATTCTATGCTTCCAGTGGCTGGAACGGTGGCCCTAAACCTGCCTGAGAGCAAGGTCAATTTCATTACAGCCACTTCTGAGTAAACGTCAACGGTGGCTCGCCGTAACGTTTGGCCTTCCAGACTTTGTTGGGCTCCAACACCCATCAGCCCCAGCCTGCAAGTCCAATGATCAGAATTAGGGGAAACGATAGCCCTTCAACCTCTGGGAGCCCCCAGGTTAGACGCCTCTGCTGTAAATTATATGAGGCCTCACATGGCTTAGTCACATGATTCCTCAATAGGTTGACCACCTACATGAATGTGTCACAAGAAGAAATATCTCTGTACTCTTCCATATCTTGGGTCAGCATGTGAAGTGCCTAGAGAACATTGCCTCAGTGGTGGCCTAGCTGAATAATGAAGTTCCTTGATGATTTTGTTGGTGCGGGAGAAGAATTAGTGATAACATATTGGGCATGGTGCATTTCTTTCCAACTCTCCCTGCAAAGAAGATGAGTGTCCATTTAACCCTACAACAACCCCATGAGGTATGTTAGGCTGATAGCCTACCCTTTGTTATCCATAGCTTGTTAACCTTCAGATTAGACTACAGTGGCACCTTGGGTTACAGACGCTTCAGGTTACAGACTCCGCTAACCCAGAAATATTACCTCGAGTTAAAAACTTTGCTTCAGGATGAGAACAGAAATAGTGCTCCGGCGGTGCGGCAGCAACGGGAGGCCCCATTAGTTAAAGTGGTACCTCAGGTTAAGAACAGTTTCAGGTTAAGAACGGACCTCCAGAACGAATTAAGTTCTTAACCCAAGGTACCACTGTATTTTAATGTGTTTTAACAGAGGAGGGGGGGTTTCCCTTTGAAGATGGCAGGTAGTTCCAATTTGTAGATCACTAATGGACTGTTATTACCATGTTGCACTGCTGCATCTACATTTTATAATTTATATATTTTATATTTTGATGATCAAAAACCCCCTGGGTTGACATGATAGAATATTGTTTCCTGAGCAATATGTAATTTCCATAATTTTCTGCTTAACATACATATGATTGTAATGTAAGTCATCATTTAACAACCAATACCTAGACTTTGCTCGATACAGTTTTATTTTCTGTATCTCAGCTCTTTGTTCTATATTCTTTTCAAGAAATATGCCCCATCAAAACTGACTCCTAGTTATTTCACTATTGATCTCCTGTAGAAATTGATCACTTCAGCATAAAATGCTCTGGATGCACAAATAGAATTTTCTACTCACCTTAGAAAATGTTTTGTTTGCTCAGATGAAGATTTATGATGACTTCAGTAAAACTGCTATACACCTTTCAATAGGTTTATATTGCTTCCCATGGGAAAAAAGTGTTTCATATACAGAGGCCTTGACTTGGCATACCATATTTACTCAGATCTAATGCTCACCTTTTTTGGCCAAATTACATTGCGAAAAAGGGAAGCGGGTGGCGCTGTGGGTTAAACCACAGAGCCTAGGACTTGCCGATCAGAAGGTCAGCGGTTCGAATCCCTGCGACAGGGTGAGCTCCCATTGCTCGGTCCCTGCTCCTGCCAACCTAGCAGTTCAAAAGCATGTCAAAGTGCAAGTAGATAAATAGGTATCGCTCCGGTGGGAAGGTAAACAGCGTTTCCGTGCACTGCTCTGGTTTCGCCAGAAGCGGCTTAGTCATGCTGGCCACATGACCCAGAAGCTGTACGCCGGCTCCCTTGGCTAATAAAGCGAGATGAGCGCCGCAACCCCAAGAGTCAGTCACAACTGGACCTAATGGTCAGGGGTCCCTTTACCTTTACCTTGTACATTGCGAAAATTAAGGTGCACATTAAATTCGATGGCACATTTACATTTGCCAGCAAATACTTTTTTTTGTTTTAAGGTTCTGAAAATTGAGGTGTGCATTAGATTTGGTGGCACATTAGACTTGAGTAAATACGGTATATGTGTCCCACACAATAAAGGATCCTTTGTTCTGATCCCTGGGTTAGACCCTAATCTGGTTCATGCCTTGAAACCTAGTTTCTAATACCCATTCTTGCATGTAGCTAGGATTTTGTGGCAAATGTGCTGAAGCAGATAACACTCCGGCTTATTCCAAAATGTGCTGAAGCAGATAACACTCCGGCTTATTCCAAACAAGACCCTGTCAACATATCACACCTCAGCTCAGAGATCTGCACCGGTTGTTCATTTGTTATGGGACCAAGTTCTATGTGTTCCTAATAGGGCCCTTAATGGCTTGGGACCAGTTTAGTTGCATAATCACCTTACACCACATGTGCCCAATTAACTGCTTCAATCCGCCAAACTGGCACTGTTACATGTTCCATGGTTCAACATTCCACAGTTGTGAGAAATCGATCATTCAATGTGGCTGCACCTTCACTTTGGAACTCCTTGTCTATTGATGGCCTCTGCTCAACTCTTCTTGGTGCCGCCTTTATACATTTTTGCTTGGGCAAGTCTACCCAGACACATAGATGTTCACATGTTTTAATATACTTGTTATTTTTTATCATGTTTATTTATTTTAGCTGTTTTTCTTGATCACCGCCTTTTATTGTAAGCTGCTTAGAGGGTCTACTACAATCAAAGGGCCAAGACCCTCAAAAAAAATTCAAGGAGGGGATTGGACCCCCTCAACGGTCTGCGTCAGGCCTTGTTGGGCCTTCCTGCGGCTGCGACAGGCCCCATTGGGCCTCCTTCCACTGTGTGATGTTCTGAGTGCGCAACATGCCTCCCCAAAGTTGGGCAGAACCCGGTGCACATGAATGGTAAGGACAGTTCCTTGGTTTGGACCAAGGCCAACCCAAGACATTTCACTGCCTGAAGTGAAGAACATCATGGTGTTGACCATGTCCAAATCCCAACTGGACTAGCAGTTGTTTCTGAGTTCAACACCGTCAATGGGACAGAATCCTCCATCACATGCCATGGCAGTAGGTCAGCTTAAGGGGTGCAGGGCAGACGGTGTGTCACTCTCACAGCAATGTTCATTCTCCGTCTCTCAGCATCTGCTTCCTGAGATGGCCATCTTGCTCTCCCTAATGGTGAGGCCAGCTCTGGTTAGGACAACATGTGATCCCTCCATAAACAGAAGCACAAATCCGTTGACTGGTGGTGGTTGGATCCAAAATACTAGATCATGTGTTAGAAGTGATGGGAAATAGATTCCTTATGGAAAGCCTCACAGTGAAACACAGAGTGTTTGCTTATGGTGGTGCAACCAACAGCTTGTGTAAAAAAATAATAATGGGGAGGGGGCTTGTAACTCTTTTAATGTGTGCCTACATTTAGCTTGTGGCCATGCTCACATTAGCTAAAGTTCGAGTTTTCCATTAGCTGAGCTGACAGGTAAACACACTGAAGGCAGCATGTTAAGGATTTATACTTCTCCCCATGTGATCATGTACAGCAGCTGAAAGATTTCAGGCTCTGCTGGAAAATACCTTTAAAAATTGAACTGCTGTTGTCACCAAAGTTTTTGTAAATGAAATATAATTCATTAGTTACAACAGCAATGCAGATGCAATTGCCTTGAGCCATAATAAATCTTGCTAATAGTTATATATCTCACAGTTGTTGTTGTTTGTTGTTGTTGTTTAAAATACAATCTTATTTATTAAAATATTTGGCTACTGATCTGCTTCAATATTTATTATGGCTTCATTTGCTTTCAGCGATGACATTTTGATATGGATCTAAAGAGCCAAATGACTATACTGAGTAGGGTAAAGCTAGTTAAACTCATTTCCCTTCACTGGTGCTAACCAACGATACACTACGACATGGGCCCAAGCCACTGAGAATTTCTCTGAAGCGTGACCCATTGAAATGAATGGAAGCTGTGCCAAAGCATTCTGTTCATGGGCAACTCCCATTCATTTCAGCAAGGCTCATAGGAACATAGGAAACTGCCTCACTCCAAGGCAGACATTGGCCTCTCTAGCTCAGCACTGTCTACAGCAGGGGTCAGTAAACTTTTTTAGCAGGGGGCCGGTTCACTGTCCCTCAGACCTTGTGGGGGCCAGACTATTTTTTTTGCCGGGTGGGGGGGGATGAGCAAATTCCTATGCCCTACAAATAGCCCAGAGATGCATTTTAAATAAAAGGACGCATTCTACTCATGTAAAAACACGCTGATTCCGGGACCGTCTGCGGGCTGGATTGAGAAGGCGATTGGGCCGGATCCGGAGCCTTCGTTTGCCTACCCATGGTCTACACTGACTGTGACACCTCACCAAGGTTTCAGATTGTGAGGGATTCTCAGCCATACCTGGAGATGCCATATTTTGAATCTGGGAGCGTCTGCATGCAAAGCTATAGCTCTTGCACAGGAAAAATTCCTTATCAAATGTTTTCTGAAGTGGCTAGCCTCACCATTGTGTGCTGGCAACTTTCAGTTGGATTACTGTGATGCATTCTAACTGGGTCCTGAGAATCCTGAATAATAGAAGCATAGAATTGTAGCTGCAGCCCTTGCAAAATGCAGCTGCTCGGCTGCTCACTGAGGCAGACTATCACCACCATGTAAATACTGCTGCTGGAAGAATATTATTGGCTGCCAATTAGTCACTGAGCTAAATTCAAGACGTTGGTTCTGGTATAGAAAACCCTTTACAACCTGGGGAAAGTTGTATCCTGGTGGAACAGAAAACATTGTTGTACTCCTCATATACCCATTTCATTGTTGAGCTTTGCAAGAGAGAACCACAAATTCCATCATATCAGGAGATCTATTCCATACAAGGTGTGTGGTAGCAGCTGCCCTTTGGAATTCCTTCCCACTAGGTATCATAAAAGCACCATTTCCATCCTCTTTTTGGCACCTGTTGAATAACTTCCTTTTCCAACAAGCTTTTGCTTATGTGGAATTGTTTTTATGTACAGAATTGATTCCACTGTTGACATTTTTACATTGAAATGGCATTGAGGCATTTTATAGGAAGCGGTTCATAAACTGAATCGCACAAAATAGATGTGGGTATCATACCCACTAAGCAAGATCTCGCCAACCAAGTATTTCACAGAGATTTAAATCAACAGCAGCCATTTCTGTCACCTCTGAAAAACTCACTCGGCTCCAATGCTTTTTATTTCAAAGTGTGCTATCTTTTTAAAATGTGGTACAGCAGCCTAACCCTGGGCAAAGAAAGTGTTGCCATTCTGTATTTGAATAATGAAAATGAATGGCATTTCGTCCAGGTGAAATGTTCCGTTCCCACCCTGTCCCTCCATTGCCCTGCAGGTTATCTGGAACCTTAACAAGTCGCCTCAACTCTGCATAACATCAATGAACTGAAACAGCACGTCTTCTCTAGAGGCATGCACTACACATTACATGTGAAATCTAACGTGTGACCAACCATAAAGTTGTCCCTGCCATTGTGTAATTTACATGTATCATAGAATTGTAGAGTTGGAAGGGACTGCATGGGTAAAGCTGACAGTGTTGTGTGTTAGATTACAATTTTCTACACCTGGTTATGTTGGGCAACAGGCTGAAAAGTGTGCTGACCGTTTACAATTGTTTTTATCTCTTTTCCAGCATGCTAGCTAGTAAGGGACCACAGGTGTTCACACACACACACACACACACACACACACACACACACACACCCTTTCAGTATTGCACAAAACTGGAAAACTGCCCAAGCAAATTTATAATTGCCAGATGGTGTGATTTTGTACACTTCTTGGGCAAGGATTGTCTTTTTTAAATAATAATAAAAACCCACAAGGCGCGCAAGCATTGCACCTGCTCTGCTGGTACCTAATTGCCATAATAGAATCAACAAATTAGAAGGCAGTGACAGACATGAAAGGGAACACCTATTGGTATGAAGGGGGGAAACCAAAGTTGCTCCTCAGATACAATTGTAAATACATATGGGTGTGGACAGCTCTAGTCTAATTAGAATTTGGGCAGAAAGGATTAACAGCTAAATAATACTCAAATGTGGACAAGGCTCAGTCATCATTCAGGGAGCACACTCAAGCCTCATTGGGTTGTTTTTGTTGTTCCTCCCTCCCTCTAGGTTTTCTTTTCTTTTTTTGTCTAAAATTTGCTTTTGTATTCTTGTCATACATTGCATTAAATCAGCTCCCGTGTTGTCATGTGGGTATTCATGTAGGCTTCCTGGATGTAATGTATCTTTAGAAAGATTTAAAAGCTAAACTTGCTTCATGTGCTTTATACCCTTATGTTTCTATTATCCCTACCTTTAATTCCTCACTAATGTAATGTAATCAATTCGAAACTGTATCAGTGTGGAAAAATGAATGTTCAAATGGATGTTGGCTGTGCCTAAATTGCTGAGGGGAGAAAACAGGAGAATCACTCACGGTTATCTCAAACAGGACACATAAATTTTGCCTTTTTACAATATTAGATAAGAGAAACCTTCTTTGGAAGTCACAGATTAACAGACACTCCTGAAATGGCACATTCCAGGGCAGCTGGTACCTTGTCTCTCCAGGAAGGACAATAGCATCCTGATAAGAGCAGAGATTTCTGCAATCATGGTGCTGACCTGCTTGTTAACATACCTGAAAACTTGGAAAAAACAAATGGAGCAAGGTGCTCAGCTGAGCATACAAAGCAGAAGCGGGGGGGGGGGGGGGAATATAGGAGCCACAGATGAACAGATCCATCTTCGATCAAGACTTTGCCCGTAGTCTACACTGAGAATGATAACTCTCTCTAAAGCACAAGTTTTTGTAGGCAGAGTTTGATAGGAGTGGCAGGTTCATTCGTGAAACGACGTATTCATTCCACTTTGTAAGAAAGCTGAGATGCATTACTCAGTTAATCAGAGCAATTCATTGTTCACAGGTTAAACACATGGATTTTCCAGGCTGTTCCACACTGAAGGGTTTAAGTGCTGTTTTTCTTCTCGTAAACAATCTGTGTACTTATAGGGCGACATCCAAAACCACACAACAGATTTCTATTCCTTTCGTCCCTTCTGCAGCCCCCCCCCCACATGTCTGCCTGTCAGCTTCAGAAAAGGAGGGGAGATTTGTGCCACCAGCAGTATTCATTCCATTGGGGGACGGTCACTATTGGATTTCACCCATAATGGCTGGGGAAAAGAGGAAGAAATTAAGCGAAACGCTTATCTTTCTGTAATAGCTTCAAAGCAGCAATTTAGCTGATTGTGTGAAATTGATCAGTTTCTTAATGAATAAAAATATCAATATGCTGAACTGGCAAAAATGTCCATGTCCTTGTTTTAAAACAGTGATTACACAAAAACAATGAGTCTTCTTTTTGGGGTGGGTAGGGGTGTTTATTTTATGTTGTTGCATGGGGGGGGGAGATGTTTAGTATATTTGTTTCCTTGTAATGATTATTTATTGTATATGTTTTGTTTGTTATTTTCTCTATAAATTGGGGGGGAGATGTTTAGTATATTTGTTTCCTTGTAATGATTATTTGTTGTATATGTTTTGTTTGTTATTTTCTCTATAAATTGCTTTGGGACTCCTCCTGGCAGTGTGAAGTGATACATACTGGTAAATTGAGCTGAATTAACTATCGGGGGGGGGGGATGTTTCCTGCTGTTGTCTTGGAAATCTGAGGGTAGCTTCGATGAACAACTTGGGCAAGGAGCAACCGCAGCAGCAGTTGTCTCTCAGTGAAACTTTAACTTGTATGGCAACTGATGGGTCACAAGGAGGGGATGAAAACATAGGTCACCAGCTGTGGAAATACCTTTAAAATGTGGAGGGAGCCAACAGATGCTGAGAGATGATTTCATCACATGGCTTTGATGTGTCAGCACAAACAAATGATTGCCATAACCCCTGCACCCAAATCTCTGCTATAGCCAGCTGCCTGAACGCACCTGAAGAAAAACCTAGAAATTTAAAGGAAGATGCAGGTTGAGAGAGTCTGAGAGCAATATCCAGTGATAAGAGAACTTCTGGTCAAATTCCAAGAGTTCTTGGCTATTGATGGGCTCCTCCACATGACCTGTTTATTGATGTACTTGCACAGAGCTTATGAGGAAGTTAGACTGAGCCTGGTGTTTATTGGGCCTTCATTTTTATTTGTTTGCAGGGACAATGAGCATTTTTCCTGATTTGCTTGTCTGGTGTTTCTATATCTTCCCATTTATCATTCGTTCGTGGTACACTTTTTGGTGCATTTCCCCACTGCTTTCTTAATTGTAAAAAACCCTTTGTTGATGTTTTTAAGTGGATTTGTTGTGCTAGGGTGACTGGGCACTTCAATCCACTTGAATTGCGCAAACCAAAATTTCTCATGTGCACTCAAATCTCTTCTGCAAAATACTGACAGCCTGGAGGGGGCCAGGGTCAGTTTCAGAGCTTGTGCTGGCTGTGACACCGTACTGTGCACTTGTCAGAGTGTAGCAGTCTCTCTGTGGCTGTAGGGTCATGCGCTGAATGTGTGGTGGTGCAGAATGATCTCACAGAGCTAGTCCGCCCTCTTCACACATGGATTGGTTCTTTCTGTGTTTAGCTAATGTAGGGAGGGACATGCTTGGTGCACTACACTGTGATTGATGGGTGTTGCTAGGGTTACTGTAGAAGTGTCTGGCTTTGCTACATTATCTTTTGTTTCTAGTAGTAGTATTGCTTTGCTGTTGACATTGCTGCCACATTGAATTGGCTCACAGCTACCAAACTTACACTGATGTAAGAGACCACTCAGGACCACAGGACCATTAGACTGAGATGCCTGTTTGCTACCCTTCCTTCTGTGTGCCTGATCCTTCACAGCGAAGCAGCCTGACTGAGCTGTTGACCGGTTTAACAAGTGACACGACCTTTTCATCCAGATTCTCCCTCTCCAACTCACTGCAACGACTGAGTTCCGGGTCACAAATGTCCATTCGCAGAATGTTAAAACTTTTCTAAAATGATCCAAGACTGACCTTTGTGCTGAGCATCGCAGCACCAGACATTTTTCAGGCTGCTGAAAAATCTAATGGCCAATTCTGTGTACTTTGGAGTGGAAAACGGAGCAGATGGTTTTCAAGTCAAAGTGCTGAAATGAAGCAGGCAGATTGGTGGAAAACTAACGTGTTATTGCCTTGTCTGCATTTGTAAAGCCTCAGCAAAGGATGGATGGTATGGAATCTCCTCCTGCTGATGTTGGCACTCTACACCCTTGAGTGGCTGTGAACAGAGTCAGCATTTATGAAAGGGTAGCATTCAAAGACAAGGTGCAGAAAATGACTGAGAATTAGCTTGCTCTTCCACATTCTTAGGAGGTAAAATATTTCTTTATTTTCAGAATTTCTGGGGACAAATCCAGTCCTGTTTTATACTTTATACTTCGATCAGCATCGAAACAGAATGTGATCCAGTGAGTTGCTTGCATGCGCGCGCGCGTGCGCACACACACACACACACACACACCTATCCATGCAGCATTTTTGGCCAGGCCAGTGGATGGAGAATTCATACTAGTTTAGGGTAGATCTGCATATCTTGTGGCCAATCAAGCCAAATGCAGGTTTTGTGGAAACAATAAAGCTCCCATTTTTCTGTCTGCTTCTGATTGCAGAAATACTGGACAGGCCAGATACCTGACCAGTGGAGTAGGGATAGGAGAGAAATTTGGTTTGGTTTGCATATTAATGCAAACATACCTAATTTGTGTTTCCCAAAACAAGACACAAATGAAATGCAGGTGAGAGTGCTACTGTGCTCAGGTCCTTATTGAGGGCTTGGCAACTGTGAGAACAGGATAGGTTACTGGCCTGATAAAGCAGGCTCGTCTTATGGTCGTATCCGCCAAAATTCATACTTCTCTGAATTTTGTGATGCAGTTCTTCAACCAAAAAATGCACACAAAAATGTGTCAATTATGGAAGTACAGTGGAACCTCGGCTTAAGGACTTAATTCGTTCCGGAGGTCCGTTCTTAACCTGAAACTGTTCTTAACCTGAAGCACCACTTTAGCTAATGGGGCCTCCTGCTGCCGCTGCGCTACCGGAGCATGATTTCTGTTCTCATCCTGAAGCAAAGTTCTTAACCTGAAGCACTATTTCTGGGTTAGCGGAGTCTGCAACCTGAAGCGTATGTAACCTGAAGCGTATGTAGCCTGAGGTACCACTGTATGTCCATAAAATTAGGGGAAAGAACACACACAAAATGCATTATATTGTTGAAAATTGCTTGTAAAAATGTGTATATTTTGGAAAACTCTGACATATGTCCTGAAGAGATGTTTTGGAGGGGCTGGTCAGAACTGGACAAAACAGCTGAAGAAGTTGGAAACTGATGGTCCTGGGAAAGGACCCAGTGGCCTGGCACAGGCCACATCAAGGCCCTGTGATACTATTCAGAGTAGGGGGTGGGATTGCAGCAGGTGAGGAAGACCCAGTGAGTTGCCACGCAGTTAACCCCACCTCCAGTCCTGATGGTGCCTCTCATGCCACTGGAACCTGCCCTTCCATTGACACCTGCTGACTAGCCTCTGCCCACAAAGAAGATGTCAGTCTGGTTCTGAGCTGGTGCTGTCTTCACCTCTGTCACCTAGGTCACAGGGATGCCAACACTGGTGCAAGCAGACAGTGCAGGCTTGGCCTGCTGGAAGGCAGTCCCATTTGCTTGTCCACTCTAAAGATATGCCCAACTTGCAATGCTAAAGCCATGCCCATACCCCTCTCCTATATAACAGGAGCTCAGGGAGCACATCACCCATTGATCTTAGCTCCCTTAGCCATCCATTGCACTTGCTGTGTCCTTCCCTTTTCCCTTGCTTAGGTACCAGGCTGATCTGAGCATTGAAGTTTTTTGCAGAGACTGTAATCTGAGTTCAAGTTCTTTATCCAGTGGGAGCCAAGACAAATTGCATTCAAAATTGTATACATTAAGAGATGTTCTCATTAAAATGCTGGTGAATTTTTGTGTAGTTTTTTTTAAAAAAGTAAAGCATGGAGTGATGCAGAACTGGGAAGAACTTAGGAAAGTGAGAAATGAAGAGAAACCAAAATAGGCAAGGTTGGTCCATCCCTGGTCCATCCCTGCTTGTGGCACTTGTCCACTAGATGTGGAGCCTTGCTTGAAAGATACCTGAGCTCAACTCCAATGGTGAACGTTAGAAAAACTGCTACCTCTTGGCCTCTAAAAATACTGAGTTGGGATGATAACGAGTTCCCACAGAATGGGATTTTGGTAGGGCTCATTAGCTGCTTTGCACACACACAGGAAATATTATATACAAGGCGAAACCCATCAAAGTTGGAAACACTTTGCCGTCTTGTACCCATTTGCCCTTCCTCTCTCACACACAGTCGCTCGGATAAAATGTACAAGTTGTGCTTTCATTAATATGCAGACTTGCTGGAAGCTTTTGACAAGCAGAACTGTAAAAAGCTGAGCCAGGAAGAACAGGAATGGGGGGGGGGGGGGTTGGCTTGATATTTTCTGCCCATAGAAGAGAGGCAAATATTATGCATGGGAACAACGAAGCCAGAGAAAATTTTGAAAATAAGCATAATCATTCTGCCCTTCTTCTTCCCTCAGGGTGGCTCCTGTCCTCCCACTGATAGGGGAGATGTTAGAAGCAATTTGGGTTGATCCATCACAACTGTGAGATAAAAAGTAAGGTAAAGGCTGTGTGGTGGTTTTTCGAACTACACATGACATTAGCCATCATCCATTGGCATCCTGTAGCTTCTTGAGATATATTTTATCTTAACATCAGATAGTCGAGGGTGAAGCCAAATTGGACAGTTCTGTGGACTGGTCTCCATGTTTTGATTATATATAGTCAATAAACAATCGTCCCATGACTCATTCTTTGTTGTGGTTGGACTATATAGATTCATCTTAAAATCTGGCTGTATGTAACTGCATCTCTGAAATTTGATTTTTATACTGCATGTGATCCATGTGTGGTTCTATTATTGTTTGCATAGTTATGTGTTAGTTTGTATGATAAATCAATACAGAATATTTCTAAAGTGCTCGTTTGATGTGCTTTCCCTTAAACCAGCTTCCATCCACTTACAAAATGGAAGCCACCGTTAAGCAGAGGTGAGTAGATTTCAGGCAGCCAATGCACAGATAATGGCTTTAGCAAATTGGAGTTTAGCATGAGGAAACAAACCAGGCAATGGACATCAGGTAGAGACATCCCAACCACCTCTCTAGTGTGAGGAGCAGCATACAAAAGCACAACCGGAGGGCAGGACCACACACTCACTGTGTTTCAAGCCGCAAATGTGCACAAAGCCAAAGAAATGCAAGACAAGTCCCACCTCATCCACACCTTTAACTCTTACATATTTTAAATTATGTGCCCCACTAAACATGTCTGCTGGAAGGCTAGCTATTTCCCACATCGAGAAACTGGCTCTGGGACAGACCAGTCCAGGGATGTTTTCAGCTATGTATAAATGGGGAAGGATTACATCTGTATTCTGGAATTTTGTCAGCTAGGCAGAAGGATTCTGGCAGAGCTTTTCTCAAACATCTCTGCACTGTTGTGACCTTTTGCTCTGAGTCATTGTTATTCTCAACAGTAGGAATGACCCAAGGCAGCCTTCTTGATAAGGCAAGACAATGACATGCTTTCGGTAGGCTAAAAATATTACATTGGCCTCACACAATGAATAGCGGTATGACAGCAGGGAAATCAAAAGCAACGCTGGGCTGCATTTTATCAAAAATGCAACATTGCCCGTGGTCCAGATGTGATGTTACTAGTCCTTCTGCAACCTCTGGACTTTTCTAACAAAAGATACTGTAAAAAGTGACAGTGATGCTGTACATTGAACAATTACAATGGCAATTTATATGTTACCTGGTGTTAAGTAATAGATTGGCTGAAAAAAATTGCAGAAGAAAACAACTTTGTCCCCTGTCTTCCTGCAGAGAACTTTAATAAGATGAACAGCTTAAATCTATTTGACCTTGTTTCCAAAAGCCAAAGAGCATTTAACATGGAACAATGTTAAGGAAAGGCAGCGATCTTTGGTGTCTTCAATCTCCTTTGGGCATAAGAAGCAGCAGCTTAAATGCTCTGCTTTTTTCGCACTGTGGAAGGGCATCTCCTATAGAGCTAAGCTGAAAGTTATTCATGAAATTGTTCTGCCTGAAACTGGGGGCTCCAGGGGAAAAGGAATCCTAAAATTGCACGCCCTTCTCTCTTTCCACCACTGCCACCCCCCATTTCATGGTTTAGACCAGTGTTTCTGAGACTTGGGTCTCCAGCTGGTTTTGGACTACAATTCCCATCATCCCTGATCAGCGGTCCTGCTAGCCAGGGATGATGGGAGTTGTAGTCCAAAAGCAGCAGGAGACCCAAGTTTGGGAAACCCTGGTTTGGACAGTAGTGTCGGTTGCACTGTTGGGAGTCTTGGTGGCTGGTGGACACATTGCCCCATTTCCCCACTCCCCCAAATCCATAAGGGTATGGTTTGATTTGGCTTCACACCAATGCCATATCCCCATGTGACTTTATCGTGAAGCATCGGGGAGTGAGAGCAACGCTTCCTGCTCTCATTGGGGAGCCTTAGCCGGGGCTTAACAAAATGGCATCCAGCAGCACAAGAGAACATGATCACCTCACCTTGCTCCTCAAATCACTCAGTGGTCCCTAAATGTGTATGTTATGAAGAGGATGGTGAAGTGGCCCAGGGGTTCACCACTAATCCAGGCACAGTATTTTACATTCTCCCCTTCCTGGATTTGGGAGAAGTCCAGGGCAGCCTATTACAGGGCAGCTCAAAAGATGGATGGTGTCTGTGTGATTCACTAGGCACGTCCACGCTGTGCAGGTGATGCAAGGACACAGAAGAATCCACTTGCCAGCAGGCCGGCAATGTCACATTTATTATTCCACTGCAAGACCTGTACACTTGAAAGCAGCACTGTTGATTTTTCACTTCAGAAATCTGTCCGCCAGCTCCAAACAAACCTATTCTTTTCACTTTGTGGAATCTGGATCATCCTCCTTCAGCCAAAGCATCAGCTGGGTGAAATGTATCTTGATCACCTGGATCAAGATTCGGCACCTCTTTTTCTTGCAAAATAGCACCGGTTTGGCCCATTAAATCTGCCTATAGCAGCCTACAACATATCTGTGCGGCCAATGGTGAGCATAGTGACCTCCAAGCCCCTTAATTCAGGGGTCCCTGGGGGCTCCTTTTCACCCTGAATCTTACCTCCAACTCTCCCATCTGGCCTTTTTCTGAATCTACCATTTTGTCCCCAACCTTCTCCTGAACAACATCCTTCCCTCCACCTTGGCCCATTGCCCGGCAGCTGTTTCTCATGGGAAATCAGCCCAGGGCAGGTTCAAAAACGTTGCATTCCTCCACCCAAGTGCTACCAAGAAATGTTTCCATGGGGTGGTTCTGCATGTGGAAATCATCACCATGCCTGTAAACAACTCAGGGTGTTGTTTGGGCCAGTAATACGACACCTCTCCATGCCAGTGGCTACCAAGGGAATCTGGTGCCTGTATGAAGACGCCTCACATGATGTCAGCCGCCCTAACCGCATGGTAAGCTGTTTACAAGAATTATGGCTTCCACATGGCATTCATAACTGTCTTTTCTCCGCAATGTGCATGTTGTGGGCTGTAATGTTTGAGGCAGTCCTGAGAATGTAGAATGCATTTGTCTCCCAGAGTTCTGAGCAGCCTGGTGTTTGTCTTCTGAGCTACAGAGAAGGGTTGTAGTGCAGTGGTGGAGTGCAAGATTTATCAGCAGAAAGTCCCAGGGTTATCCACCAATGTCTCTAGATAGGACTGGGGAAGTTTTCAGTCTGGAAACCTGGGCAGATGCTGCCTGTCACTATACACAATTACCCAAGGGTCTGACTTGGGAGACGGAAGCATTCTATGCCTCCAAGTCCCACTTTGGACCTTATCTGAAAGGTAGCGATGCCTTTAAAGTTTGGGTGCTGTTACAATGTTTCAAAAGAACATTTAACTCCATTGGAAATAATTTCTTGATATTGTTGACTAATTCAGGGTTATCTTCTGGGCTGATTCTGTGTCCTGATTCAAGCTAAACTACAGTTTGTATTATGGATTGCTAATGGGAAGTCAACACATGGTTTTTGGTTTGACCAGATGTAAAAATAAGTTGATTGCTCTATTATTATTATTATTATTATTATTATTATTATTATTATTATTAAAAAAGAACATTTAACACACATTTCATCCCTTGTTAGCTTCGATCAAATCTATACCAGACACCTAAAGCACATGGCTGCCCCCAAAGAATCCTGGGAACTGTAGTTTGTTAAGGGTGCTGGGAATTGTTGCTCTGTGAGGGATAAGCTACAATTCCTAATATTTGGGGGGGGCAGGCACAATGTGCCTCAATGTGCCTCATTCCTTCATAGTTTAGCCTCTCCCTTTGTCTTGTTTTATTGACATCCTTTGGAACCTCTCTCACTGTTGAGATTTAGAGATACAGTGGTGCCTCACAAGATGAAAAGAATCCGTTATGTGATTCTCTTCGTCTAGCGGTTTTTTCATCTTGCGAAGCAAGCCCATTGACGGATTAGCGCTATTAGCACTATTAGCGGCTTTTAGCAGCTTATCAGCTTATCGGATCAGCTGATAAGCGGCTTAGCAGCTTAGAAAAAGGGGGGGAGGGGAAAAAACCCGCAGGAACTCGCAAGACATTTTCGTCTTGCGAAGCAAGCCCATAGGAGATTCGTTTTGCAAAGCACCTCCAAAACGGAAAACTCTTTCATCTAGCGAGTTTTCCGTCTTGCGAGGCATTCGTCTTGCGGGGCACCACTGTAGTAAACTCTTTGGGGCACGAACCTGCCTCCTTTCCCCCACTTAAGTCACACTGTAAAATGTATTTTTGGGCATTGAATTACAAGAGGATCTGTCCTGGAGTGTCAACACAAGGGGGCTTGTGAAGAAGGCGCAGCAGAGACTGTACTTTTTGAGAATTCTAAGGAAAAACCATCTTCCGCAGAAACTGCTGCTTGCCTTCTATCACTGTGCCATTGAGAGCGTGCTCACTTATGGCTTATGTGTGTGGTATGGAAGCTGTACTACCCGGGACAGGTTGGGGTTGTGCAGAGTTGTTAAGGCAGCAGAGAGCATTGTTGGCTGCCCACTCTACACCTTAGAGCAGATTTATGCCACAAGGTGCCATAGGAAGGCACTGGACATAGTAAAAGATCCCTCGCATCCTGGTCACTGTCTCTTCGAGCTCCTGCCGTCGGGACGGAGATACAGGATGATGAAGACAAGAACGAGCCTGGGCACAGGACATTGGTCATAACATTATGTTTGCTGACTGGGAATGGTTGTGGAACACCGGTATTAAATTTACGGCATGTAATGCCCTAAAGGAAAATATTATGAAAATGATTTACAGGTGGTATATGACCCCAGTCAAGCTAGCAAAAATTTACCATTTGCCTGATAATAAGTGTTGGAAATGGGATGGCGGGTGGCGCTGTGGGTAAAAGCCTCAGCGCCTAGGGCTTGCCGATAGAAAGGTCGGCGGTTCGAATCCCCGCGGCGGGGTGCGCTCCCGC
The DNA here is from genome assembly GCF_965113315.1 of Podarcis vaucheri. Lineage (NCBI taxonomy): Eukaryota > Metazoa > Chordata > Lepidosauria > Squamata > Lacertidae > Podarcis > Podarcis vaucheri. The sequence goes on from NC_138761.1 coordinate 49,092,329, forward strand.
TGCTCGGTCCCAGCGCCTGCCAACCTAGCAGTTCGAAAGCACCCCCGGGTGCAAGTAGATAAATAGGTAGCGCTTACCAGCGGGAAGGTAAACGGCGTTCTGTGTGCTGCGCTGGGTCGCCAGATGCAGCTTTGTCACGCTGGCCACGTGACCCGGAAGTGTCTCCGGACAGCGCTGGCCCCCGGCCTCTTGAGTGAGATGGGCGCACAAACCCCAGAGTCTGTCAAGACTGGCCCGTTCGGGCAGGGGTACCTTTACCTTTACCTTTAAGTGTTGGAAATGTAAAGAAACTGAAGGTACTTTCTACCATCTTTGGTGGACATGCCCGAAGATTAAGGCTTTCTGGGAAATGATATATAATGAAATGAAAAAGGTACTTAAATGTACTTTCCCTAAGAAACCAGAGGCCTTTCTCTTGGGCATTGTCGGCCAATTGGTGTCAAAGAAAGACAGAACTTTCTTTATGTATGCAACAGCAGCAGCAAGAATACTTATTGCAAAGTATTGGAAGACACAAGATCTACCCACTCTGGAAGAATGGCAGATGAAAGTGATGGACTATATGTCATTGGCCGAGATGACTGGCAGAATCCGTGACCAGGGAAAAGAGACGGCGGAAGAAGAATGGAAGAAATTTAAAATCTACCTTAAGGACTACTATAAACTTGATGAATGTTAGAATGTCGAGGTTTTGAGAAAGAAAGGGTTACAGTGATATAAGATTAGATTGAAGGAAAGATTAAGAGGACAGAGGTTCGACGGAAATATTTAGAAGTTGTTAAAAAAATTTGGACATTGGGATGCAGAAAGGGGAGGTATGGGGGAGTCTGAGAAACGAGGTTTATGAAAAAAAGGTTATGAAACTATATGTGTTTGTATGTCTTTTTATATGTTTGTTTTGTTTTAAATTTTTTTTTGTAAAAACCAATAAAAAATTTTATATATAAAAAAAGAACGAGCCGTCTTAAGAACAGCTTCTTCTCCAGAGCGATCTCGGCCCTGAATGGGAAGCCTGGACTTTGAAAGTCATCTAATCTTCCTTGCTGTATTATACTGTATTGTTTTAATTAGTGTTTTTATAGTTGTTTTGATTTTGTGTGGAGTGCCCTACCTGGGTGGATGGAGCAGCCAAGTAATTTCGTTGTCCCCGAGAGGGGGCAATGACAATAAAGATATTATTATTATTATTATTATTATTATTATTATTATTATTATTATTAAGATATTCAGTATGTGGCCTTAGGAAAGGCAGCTACTATTTCTTAGCCTCAGCCATCCATTTGAAGAACAGGGATAATAATACCAATGCACTTTACAGGGGGTTATAAGAACTATTTACCTCAATAGTTCTTATGTATGTGAAGTGCTTTCAACACTCTGGGGTGCTATAAAAATGCTCAGCATTTTTAGAAAGAAAAACAAAACAAAACACAAAACCCCCAAGGTTAAATCAGAATTATACCTGGGTCAGAATACCGGCTACATTATTATCAGGACATTTGGGGAACCAGGTCTTTGATTCCGCAAAGCAGACTTTTGGAAATGTTAAAAACCATTTTGTGGATTCTCTGAAGCGAAACTGAAAAGCAGGCAACACCTCTCTGTTTCAGAAACTCACGCCTGTGTGGCAAGGTCTCTGAAATCCGTGAGCAGCACAGAGTACCAGAGGTTTGCTTTGTCTTCCTGCCTTTTTTGGTAAATTAATATTTTGGACAATGGGGGATATAAATAATGTACAGATACAGCTTCTGTTTTGCTGGCTTACTGAGCTGGAGTTGCAGAGGCGCTGAGCCAGGATCTAATTCCTGGCTTTATTAGGTTATGAAACTCTGTCTGCCTAGAAGAGGTAATGTCCTCAAGCTGTTAACATCAGCAGCAACCGATGGATCTAGTGCTGTTGGATCTAATGGAATTAGGTGTGTGTGTGTGTGTGTGTGTGTGTGGCTAATGAATGCAAATGCTGCTGGGAAGTCATTTTGGGTGAGGCATATGGTAGACTAGAGAAAGTACTCAGAACTATATTCCGTGCAACCATAATAAGCCATTTCACCAGAGGGGAATGGTAGGCAAATGCCAGCAAGATAAAGCTGTATGATTTAGGACCAGCTGTGAAGCAACATCTGTATCTATGCATTGGGCAATTTGCAAGGGTTCCATTGGTTCTGTTTTCCAGCAGCCAGAAAAGTAGTTTAGGAATGGCAACTGCACAGACAGGAACCTATCATCAAAGTTCTCATCCATCTACCTTGCTATTGTCTAATTATTGACTCTCCAGGCTCTCCAGGGTTTCAATCCAATCTGGAGATCAGACCAGAGATCTTCTCTCACCTCCAAGGCAGGTGACACACTCCTGAGCAACAGTCCTTAAAGACTCTGCAGCTCTTCCACATTAATAATGCCTCTGCTTAGTCTTCTCAAGAGGAACATTTTACTGCTAGAATCCTTGAAGAAATGCAGGCAATGTTTCCATCTGAAGCCCCATAAGGAAAGCCCAAGCCACATGCAACCCTGAACAAAGTTTGCATTTGATAGCCCTTTGCTGGGGGGAAGTAACTTGGTTAATAAAGGAATAGATTTCCCAGCAGTGTTTGGATGCATTCTTAGCCAGCTGTTACTCCAAAATGTTGGGCTGTGGGAGGCTTGTGAATGGCTGGCTGCTAGGTCATGAGATGGAACCACCAGGTAAATACATCCATAGTGGAAAGTGCATCAAGGGATAGAAAGGAGCTTGCCATAGTTGGTTGTGCAGAAAGGGTCACCTTTGGTATAGCATCCTATAGGTATGTGTACATTGGGGTGGAGAAGAAATTCAGTTCAGCTTACATTTAAAGGCAACCTACCTAATTCACGGGACGTGGGTGGCGCTGTGGGTTAAACCACAGAGCCTAGGACTTGCTGATCAGAAGGTTGGTGGTTCAAAGCCCCACGACGGGGTGAGCTCCCGTTGCTCAGTCCCTGCTCCTGCCAACCTAGCAGTTTGAAAGCATGTCAAAGTGCAAGTAGATAAATAGGTACCGCTCCGGCGGGAAGGTAAACGGTGTTTCCGTGCGCTGCCCTGGTTCACCAGAAGCGGCTTAGTCATGCTGGCCACATGACCTGGAAGCTGTACCCTGGCTCCCTCGGCCAATAAAGCGAGATGAGCACCGCAACCCCAGAGTTGGTCACGACTGGATCTAATGGTCAGGGGTCCCTTTACCTTTACCTACCTAATTCACACCTTCATAAAAAACCCAACAACCTAAAACCTTCCAAATTTGCTCTTCTCTGAATTTTGCAATGCAGTTCCCCGGGCAAGTACTGTAGTGTGTACAAAAATACATATACTGGTTCATAAATGTGCACTAAAATGCTTTATGTTAGGGAAGCGTAGGCAAAATGGCATACAAGAATGTGTATAGTAGGAGAAATTTGGACTAAAATACTGATGAATTTTCATAAGGACTTTAAAAATCTGGTGTATAAATGTGGACAACTAAACTTAAGACTGGCAAATGAGAAACTGAGAGAAATGGAAACTGACAGATTTGTGCATCCCCAGTCTACATTGATAAGCTTCTCCACGATTGCCACCTACAACGGATTTTCTAAGCCTGTTCCTATTTGCATTCTATTTCCTGGTGGTGGTGCTGGCACTCATATTAATATCCCACAAGGAAAGCCAAGTTCATTGGGATGTTCCTTAACCTTGGTGATCAGACCAGCCTCAAAGTACCTCCTTTGTGCCCAGTGAGCGAGAGGCAGCTGTGAAGCAACATTGCATATTACGCACCAAACCACATACCAAGATTGCATTGGCATTCCTTCTGCTTGCTCCAAGATGACACTACAGTTATGTGCCTGTTCCACATGTGTGCATGTTAAGTATACACTGGGCACACATTATTTAAAAACCCTTAGTACCCTTATGTCCCTCCCCTCCAAAAGCAAAGAGTAGGGGGGAGGATAATGAAAGGAGTCTGTGTGTATGTTTTGCCAACAGAACGCAACATTCAAAACACAAAACATGCTGCATGAGATCAAGAAGAAATAGTGCGTCAGGAAACAAAGCATTAAGATCGGGGATGAAGGTGTGATGAGAGTTGGTGATAGAAGCATAGATGAGCATGTTTTCAGCCTGGCATTTATGATGCAGCAGCAGCAGCAGCAGCTCACTATGGTGAATTCCTGGTAGGATCGTCTAGAGTTATTCAGAGATTACAGATGCAGGAAGTGAAAATCCCACCTACTGATTAAAGAGCCAGGGCTAAGAATGAGGGAAGTTGTTAAAAGCTAGGAAACTAGCTCGGAGGGTAGCCTTTTGGAGAGGACATTCTATCTGCTATGTTTTATGGGAGCAGCACGTGATAAGCCATGACCAACAACGCTCCCCTTGACATAGTGCAGGTGTCTGGACATTCTCCAGGGCACTTATGCTAACAGTATACCAAGATGACTCACGACACAGCACAGATTACAGCAGTCTCTCGCACATCAATACAAATCTGAAGTAAAACCGAGAGCCATGGATTTGTACTCATGCAGGCAATCATTAACTGAACAGCCTCAACCTTGCCCAAGGCTAGAGTCTGGATTCTAGCCAAAGTTTGCACTCAGTAGATTACGTGACAAAGCTTCCATTAGCCATGAATAAGCAGAATTCCGTCTGATGGAAATATAACCCATAAAGGTGCATCTTTGGGTGAGTGCAAAACTGATAAAGATTTGCTTCTGGACATAGCAATAAGGAAAAATATCTTCTGTAATCTAAAATGTGTATGCTTAATCACAGAAGTCTTCAGGGGAGTCACCGTTCGTAGTCTTGCATGGTTCAGATGCGTGGCTTGCATCCACCAGGAGCCATGAGTTTAGTGTGGTGGACCCAATTTTACTCCCTTCCAGTTGAAGCCAGACTGGTCACCTCCCTGCTGAAATTCCAGCAGCTACTGAAAATTTCTGTATTCCAGCAGGCATTTCAAGTGAAGTCTGATTTTATAGTTTTAACTGAGTTTTATACTTTTTCCTATTATATATCCTTGTAAACCATTTAGAGGCAATTGCACTTGGGCAGTATATACATTTCCAAACAAACAAACAAGCAAACAAACAGACAGACAGACAGACAGACAGACAGACAATAAAATGGAAAGTCTAAGAGCAGCATGTTTTTCCAAAGAGTGACTGCTGATCTGTTGTCATTTCTGGTGCTTTGAAGCTGGCACCAATGGGGGATTTCCTCCCAGCTGAATAGCAGCTTCAGAGAAGGGATTTTCCATCAGCACTGCAGCAGTGGAGGCATGAGTTAAATTCCCTCCCCATAACTAGTGTGATACTGATAATTGCCAGACACACCAGCGGATGGTATAAGATTTTTAAAAATGTACTTGTTAAATGCAAAGAGTCATTCAGCATCACCACCAACTTTGGCCCCAAGGAATTGCTGGCAGCTGTATTTCTTCATATTACCTGTTCTCCTTCCTCCCTGCTGCCTTCTCTATTGCTCAAATTTATTACCACCATCATTTATTTTGTATGCTGCCTTTCTGTAGTTAAAATGGTGCTCAAGGCCGCTTACAATGTGAAAAGATTTACATAATTACAAGCATAACAGAAGTAGTCATAAACAAGAAATAAAACACATCAAAATGTACACAACCATAATTGAACAATTTCCACATACATCTAAAATGAGTATTGATAACAGCAGCAGCAACAAAACCCAACAAACCTCTTTAAACAATACCCTTGTAAAGTCAAGAGAGGGACCTGGGCTCAGTGTTTTGGCTGGTTTGTATACATGGTTCTATAAAGCGTGATGCACATTTGGTGCCACTATTAGGAAAAAAAGTATATAATAATCATCATTATCATGTATGACTAACTCAAGTGGAGCTCAGCAGTTCCCAGATGTAAAGTGTAAAGCTCTCATAAGAGCCTACTGTCATTAGTCTGGCAGGAAATACACATTTAATAAATAAAACCTATTCAGCTGTATGTGGTGCTTTGTTGTTGTTGTTAGAAATAAGCTGCCTGGTAGTCATAATAATAATAATAATAATTATTATTTATTTATTTATACATACATACATACATACATACATACCCTTACCAATCTGGCTGGGTTTCCCCAGCTACTCTGGGCTGCTCCCAACAAAATATTAAAAACACAATAAAATATCAAACATTATAAACTTCCCTAAACAGGGCTGCCTTTAGACGTCTTCTAAAAGTCTTTGACATCTGCTGGGAGGGTGTTCCACAGGGCAGGCGCCACTACCGAGAAGGCCCTCTGCCTGGTTCCCTGTAACCTCACTTCTTGCAGTGAGGGAACAGCCAGAAGGCCCTCGGAACTGGAACTCAGTGTCCAGGCAGAACGATGGGGGTGGAGATGCTCCTTCAGGTATACTGGGCTGAGGCCGTTTAGGGCTTTAAAGGTCAGCACCAATGCTTTGAACTGTGCTCGGAAACGTACTGGGAGCCAATGTAGGACAAGTGTTATATGTCATATCTTGATAAATGTGCTGTGGGCGCCACCACAAAATGGCTGTCACAGGCAGGAAAAAAGAAAAAGAAATGAGGTGACCACTCCGTAATGGTGAGTAGCTTCATACACAAAAGCACCGACTATATCCTCTTTTCAGGAATACCCAATGTGGAGCCCTCTAGATGTTGGTAAGACTACAACTCCCACCATCCTTTTTTTTTTTATAAAATTTTTATTGGTTTTACAGAAATTTTTTATAACAAACAAACATATAAAAAGACAAACAAACACGCATAATTTCATAATATCTTTTCTTAAACTTCTTTTCCGAGACTCCCCCATACCTCCCCTTTCTGCATCCTCATGTCCAAATTTTTATAGCAACTTGTAACTGTTTTTTCCCCCCACTCTAATTCATCTTAGTCTTTTCTTGATCAAATCTTACATTACTGCAACCCTTTCTTTCTAAAAAACCTCGACATTCTAACATTCATCAAGTTTATAATAGTCCTTAAGATAGATCTTACATTTCTTCCAGTCTTCTTCCGCAGTCTCCTTTCCCTGATCACGAATTCTGCTAGTCATCTCCGCCAATGTCATGTAGTCAATCACTTTCATCTGCCACTCTTCCAAGGTGGGTAGGTCTTGTGTCTTCCAATACTTTGCAATCAGTATTCTTGCTGCTGTTGTTGCATACATGAAGAAAGTTCTATCCTTCTTTGACACTAGTTGGCCGACAATGCCCAAGAGAAAGGCCTCTGGTTTCTTAAGAAAAGTATACTTAAATACCTTTTTCATTTCATTATATATCATTTCCCAGAAAGCCTTAATCTTCGGGCATGTCCACCAAAGATGATAAAAAGTACCTTCAGTTTCCTTACATTTCCAACATTTGTTGTCGGGCAAATGGTAAATTTTTGCTAGCTTGACTGGAGTCATGTACCACCTATAGATCATTTTCATAATATTTTCCTTTAAGGCATTACATGCCGTAAATTTAATACCGGTGTTCCACAACCTTTCCCAGTCAGCAAACAAAATGTTATGACCAATGTCCTGTGCCCACTTAATCATAACTGATTTAACTGTTTCATCTTGTGTATTCCATTTCAACAGCAAATTATACATTCTTGACAAATTCTTAGTATTGGGTTCTAACAATTCTGTCTCAAGTTTTGATTTTTCCACCTGGAAGCCAATTTTCCTGTCTTGTTTATAAACCTCCATTATTTGATAATAGTGGAGCCAGTCTTGTACTTTGGGTTTTAGTTTTTCATGGCTCTTTAATTTCAATTTCTCTCCATCCTGTTCTAAAATCTCACAATACTTTGGCCATCCGACCTCCATATTGACTTTCTTGTATGCCTTAGCCTCTAAGGGTGACAACCATCTAGGGGTTTTGTTTTCCAACAAATCTTTATATCTCATCCAGACATTAAACAACGCTTTCCTAACAATATGATGTTTAAAGGCACTATGCACTTTGATTTTGTCATACCATAGATATGCATGCCAACCAAATGCGTTATTGAAACCTTCTAAATCCAAGATATCTGTATTCTCGAGGAGCATCCACTCTTTCAGCCAGCAGGACGCTGCTGCTTCATAGTACAGTTTTAAGTCCGGCAGGGCAAATCCCCCTCTTTCTTTTGCATCTGTAAGTATTTTAAATTTTATTCTGGGCTTTTTGCCCTGCCAGACGAATTTCGCAATGTCTTTCTGCCACCTCTTGAAACAGTCCATCTTATCAATAATCTGCAAAGTTTGAAACAAAAATAACATTCTAGGCAATACATTCATCTTAATCACTGCAATTCGGCCTAACATTGACAATCTCAAATTTGACCATATTTCTAAATCTTTTTTAATTTCTGACCAACATTTTTCATAGTTGTCCTTATACAAGTTCAAGTTTTTAGATGTTAAATTTACCCCTAGGTATTTCACCTTCTTAACCACCGTCAAACCTGTCTCTTCTTGGAATTTCTCCTTCTCCATATCTGTTAAGTTTTTTCCTAAGACTTTAGTTTTTTGTTTATTCAGTTACAACTCCCACCATCCTTGACCATGTGCAAGGTTGGCTGGGGCTGAGAGGGACTTGTAGTCCAACACCACTTAGGCTACCACAGACCTGTTTTATTTCTTTTTTGTGTGTGCACTCTGAGTACGTTCCATATGGCTGTCTATCTGCATAATAATTACAAGTCTCTAAATGCAGATACTATTCCTTCTGCCACACCTTTGGCATTGGCAAGGAGAAGGGGAAAATCAGCAAGTTTGTTATGAAGCTAGATCTTTTGAAATGCATATTTGAACTAATCAACCCTTCTTACAGTGTTTTAACAAGCAGCAGGAAATAAAAACAGAGTTGTCTGAGTAAATGAGCAAGACTGACGCAGTTAGTTCTTCTCCTCTGCAGAAACAACGCAAAATCAAAAACCGCTCACAGTCATGTGTGCTATAAACACTTCTTTAGAGAATTACACGCACACACAAAAAACCCCACGATGATAAGTTATATGTCAGGAAATGTAATAAGCAAAAGCAAGAGTTGCCAGAATATGTAAACACGCCATTTCTGCTTTGAAAGATTGCTTTGTTTACCTTGAGTTCATTAAAGATACAAGAGAGACACACATTGCAAATTCAGCATCCTTGCAAAGCTGCATTTTCTCTCTCTCTACAGTCCCAGATCAGAAGTGCATGATAGTTCAAGAAGGGTATGTTCCCAAATCTGTAAAAGAACACAGATGGGGCAGGAAGTGCTTAACCCTTGCTCACCCACCAATTCTCCCCTGAACCATTCTGCTTCGCCCTTAAATTGGCCTCATTCCTGGTCTTGGAGTTCAGCTGCAGGGGAAGGGGGTGAGCAAGAGACCTCACAAAGCCCAGTTGCCCTCACACCATTCATGTTACAAGCAAAGACTGGATCACCAATGGGCCTCTGGATTCTCGGAGGTAGCAGAGTGCCTGCTCAATCCCTTTTTGCAAAGAACACCGATTGCTATTAATAGTACAGTAACTTCAATGCAGCAATAAAAGAGGAAATAAAGTTTTTAAAAAGAGAAAGAGGAACATCTGCTCCATAGCGGAGAAAGCAAGCAAGAAATCTCTATGGGAACAAGATATGTTGACCTTGTACCATCTTCCTGTCATCTCTTTTCTGGTTTCATTTTATCATTTCATGCGGGACTCCAGGTAGCAGCTGTGCAGTTGAAGTTGCTTCGAAATGCTTCTAAAATGTAACATCAACATTCACAAATCAAAATCCGCCAGGAAACCAAACCTCTGCAGCCCACAAGACTACTATGGCTAATGTAGAGATTTGACCTATATTTCAATCTAAAAGAGCTCCTTACACTTAGAGCAAAACCTTTTCTCCATTTGCACCTTTCCAAAGTTTCTCTTTTGTTGTCGTCTCCCTCACATTTCAGAGAGGCTGCTCATTGATATGTCAAAACAATAAAATATGATTTTGTGATAAACTTACAACCACGAGAAGCTACTTTTTGAACTAGCTATTAACTGAAGGGTATGCTATAACTTACAAATAGTGCTGTAAAGGACCTCATGGATTTCCTATACTACAGTAATACTATGAATATGGCTATTTTTACTTTGGGGGGGATACAAAATGCAGTTTTCAAGGATGTTGCAAAAATCTGCAGGTCTAAAGTAACAGCTAATGCAGAAATATACTTGAGTCTCAAACCTATTATTTGATTATGAGTGGCACAAGGTTTCTTTAACAGAGAGCAGATGAGCTAAACAAGGGGAAAATCATTTCTGAACATGTTTGCACACACACCCCTTTTGACCATTTGCTTGAGGGGTGAAAAAACAAGCTATTGCCAGTACTGTTGCTTTGGCAAAGGATATTTTCCCTCCTCTCCAGGGTTTTCCCCCAATTAATCAGGGACTGCATCTGTGTGCAACCAATCTCTCTTCGGCTCTTTTCATTTCTCTGCATGTCCTAAGAGACTAGGCTAGGAGAGCTGGTGACAGCAGGAGAGGGAGACTCCCTGGATTCTTCAGCAGCCTGCCTCACCCCTGTCTCCTGCCCCCCACCTCCAGCCTCTACATCAGGACTGCTTTCTGCCCCAGCTTCTTCCTGCTCACTAAACCCTGTTGCCTCTTCAGCATCCGACACCTCGTTCCCCCAGTCTGCTTCCTCTTCTCCCTCTGACCACTCATCGTCATCCCACCACCAGTCCCTTGCCTCTGCTTCTTCTTCCCTTGGGGGTTTCCTTGGGAATTCTCCAGTTGGTGCCTGCCACAGCATCTCTTCATCCAGCCAGTCCATGACAGTTGCCTAAAAGAGAGAGCCAGTGTGGTGTAGTGGTTAAGAGCGGTGGACTCATAATCTGGTGAACTGGGTTTGCTTCCCCGCTCCTCCACATGCAGCTGCTGGGTGACCTTGGGCCAGTCACACTTCTCTTAAGTCTCTCAGCCTCACTCACCTCACAGAGTGTTTGTTGTGGGGGAGGAAGGGAAAGGAGAGTGTTAGCTGCTTTGAGACTCCTTCGGGTAGTGATAAAGCTTTGAGACTCCTTCGGGTAGTGATATCAAATCCAAACTCCTCTAAAAGAGTTCTATCTATTGTGGATCCTGTTTCCACACATTGACTTAATCCAAATATTCCATTATACAACTGGAAGGGGACTGGGCAATGTTGTCCCCTTCTGCATGCCCCCTGTGAGCCTTGAAAACCCTATAGGGGATATCCAGAATTGCTTTCCAGGCAGCAAGAGGGTCAGTGCAGGAGGGAGGGAGGAAACCAGCGACACCCCTGTACAAGCAGAGATGCCTTCTGTTGACCCAGCGGGATCTTTGGATATCAGCTGCTGCTGGCAAACTATGAAAATCCAGCTTGTTCAACAACTGGTGACTGTGGAGTCTATTAATCATTTGACCATCTCTGACAATCAAGTTCCAACTGTTTTCTGCCAGCCAGGGACTGCAAAACTGCTTTTTGAGACAAGGATTTTAAAGGGCATTGCACCTATAATTACACACACCAAAAGAGGACTGAGGGCCAATGCGATTCACCTGTCTAGTGATGGCATGGATTCCTTCCCCCCTTAAAGTAAATAAATTCATGGGAGTCAGCTGGTCAGGGTTAGGACCCTAAGTAGGGGTGGGGCACTTTAAACCTGCACCCCAAACCTAATTCAAATCCCCTTTTCTTGCCCTCCCAGCTGCTATTTGCACCTGGAGAAAAATCCCAAGCCATGGGGAAAGTGGGGAATCTGGTTTCGGACCTCAGCAGCGGCAAAGAATTAAACTGGACCACAGTTCTGATCTGACTCTCTCTCTACCCACCCACCCACACCCCATAAACACCCTGTGGCTGCTATTTGCTTCTAAAAATGATCCATGCCATTGCCGACTGTGTGAATACTGGGGAGCCCAAACAGCAAGGTACTATCTCCAGTTTCACCCCGGACCAGACTAATAACTTAATGCCGAGCCAGCAATGGTGGCTTGAGAGAAACAGCACACAGCGCTGTCATGGATTTTCAATCTCGGCTGAACATTATGGAGTTAGGGAATTCCTGGCCCACATTCCGCCAGGTCAAGAGTTCAAGCCTCCCTTTGATCTCCATGGCAAACAGTAGCAGATACTGATGTTGTGTATTCCTTTGAGTTGTCAATTTCAGTGAACCTTTTCCATGTCACACTGAGGGTTTATAGCCTTTCCCCTGCTTCATTGGTCCCTGTTGTATTGACCATGAAGTGCTTTTTAATGCCTGGAACAAACAACATTCATCCAGTCTCCAAACAAAACAGACATTTAAATGGCTTTTAACAAGCTCTTTACCTGGGGTCTTTATGCACTTACCATTTATAGTGGAACAGTTGCTGGGGGTTTTCAGACATTTTGGCACGACAGCAGCACCATTCAGCTGGTATTCTGGAATAATGGACCAACACTTGTGGCTTGTACTGTAGGCTACATGCCAGCCGCACGGAAGCCACATGCATGTACACATCTCTGTCCAGGCAAGCAAGCCGCATTAAGGATTCCTGGAATCCTGGGAACTGTAGTTGGAAATTCTAGGAGTAAACTACATTTTCCAGGATTCTTGTGGGTGGGGGAGCAATGTGCCACTCTGCTATCATAGCGTTCTATAAGGAACAGCTGTGGGGGGGGTATCCCAGAAGGTAAAAAAGGAAGAGCCATTCAGGCCACACCTGATGAAACTCTCTTTTACACAGAAACAAGACATAAAACCTCGTGATTTTTACAAATAGTAGCTCAAATCTAGTCTAGTTTGAAAAGGGTGCTAAAAAGTTGCTCCAGAGACCCCTATTTCCCTCTCAGAGCTGCAATTCCCAGTGGCTTAACAACTAATTCATATTCCCAGGCAACACCTGGGAATTGTATCTCTGTGAGGAATAAACTACAGTGCCCAAAACTCTTTCGGGGGGGGGGGGGAGAACTTCCGGGTTGGCGCCACCGGCGATGGTGGAATTCCTCTGATCGGGAGGAATTTGCCTTGTGGAATTTCGGGTCTGGCCGCCACGGCGAAGGCGGACACCCACTAAAAATCACAGGCGGTTGAAGCCTGTGAACGTGGGATCCGGCGGGCACCTTTTGTGCCTCCCCTACTCATGGGGAAACCCGATTTCGGGGATCCGGAGTGATGTGGGGTGAGCAGCGCGGTGCTTCGGATCGACTGCTTATTCCACGAAGCGAAGCCGCATAGCTGTTGCCGGAGAGCGCTGACTTTTTCCTGTGGACAATTTGATCTTAAAGCAACTACCCGTGAGTAGAGTGAAGAATTGGATTTTTAAACGTTTTAATTTGGCACCGAAACGGGAGGTTCAAAACAGGAAGTCCACCTCCCCTCTTTGTAAATAAGACTGAGGCAAAGAAGCCGCAAGCTAAAGCCTCGGAAAGCCCATTGTAAAGGACTAAATTCTTATCAGTAAAAAATATTAACCCCCCCCCCCTTGGAAGCAGGAGAAGAGGGGGGAGGCTTTGGACTGTATATTCCTGCAGGAGTGAGTGAGGAAGTTAAAATACCACCGTTCCGAACCTGTAAACGGGCTGCCAGTAAAACCAACGGGCTTTGGAAGGCTCAGTGACAGCGAATAGAACGTTCGGTGACAGCTAGTATAAGAGAGATATATTGTTTCCAATTGTCTTTGTCTGCATTTAAAAAGGAGTAAAGCAATGGAAAACTGAAACAATCTTACTGAACTTTATTAAAAAAGGAGAATAAGTAACTGAAATTGAAACAAATTCTGGATTATTGAAACTGTGTTTAAAAGAGGACATACTGACAGATACAAATACAACTTGTTTTCCCCTAGTGGAAGCTTTTTGAAATTTATTTGATAGGAGCTGGGCTAGGGGATCTCCAGCTGCAGGATAAGAAAGTGTGAGACTTTGGAATCGACCTTGAATTCTTCAGTGTGAGACTATGGAATTGACCTTGAATTCTTCAAGTGTTATGGCGAACGGAAGGGAAAAAACAGACGGGATGTTGACAGAGGAGGCCTTAGTGGCTGCATTTTTGAAAATAAATGATTCGCTGGAACAACTCCATAAGAAAATAGATGCGAGAAATGTGAAATTGGATGTTGCAAGTATTGAAATTGATTCAACTGTAGAAAGCTTAAACAACTTGGGACAAAAGGTGAATACCAATTCAGAAACCACTCAGAAACTGACACAGGAATTTACTTTGATATGGCAAACTGCAGATGAAGTCAGGGGACAAACCCTTGCTGCTGAATCTAAAATAATACAATTGCAGAGGAGAGTCCCATCCATACAAAGACAACTGACATCCGTTATGATTGAATTTGAGGAGGATTGGATGAATTTGAGGACCAGAGCCCCATCTGAATTGGAGAGGGAGGGCCTGACAAAGTTTCAGGAGGCGGTACTGACATCGGTTGAGAAAAAGAGGTATCTGGGGGTTGATATGACTGCCAAAAATGTGAATTTGTTTAGGGATAACTGTGAAGGATGTTGGATTGAGGAGAAGGGGAATTGGGAAATATGGATAAATCAGAAGTTGTCACTGTTGGGCCGAGGTACTGTGGTGGGGATGAGGGCTGCTGTGCTGTTGGGGATGTTGCTCTTGTGTCAAACACTGCAAGCTTTGGATGGGATGGAGGGGTTCAGAAGGTGGCAGAGGATTGCTTCTGGAGTTGCTTGGCAGGGCAGGAAGCCTCGAGTAAAACTTAAGATATTGATGGATGCTAAAGAAGGAGGAGGACCTGCCCTGCCAGACCTTTAAATTTTGCTGTGAATCATCTGCTTTTTGCTGGCTGAGAGAATGGTTGCTTTTTGAAAATATTGAAGCGTTGGGTAATGACAGATGAAATTGATGGACTATATGGAATCGGCGGAAATGACCGGCAAGATCCGAGACTAGGGTGAAGAGTCGGTGGAAGAAGATTGGAAAAAGTTTAAAGACTATTTATAGAGATATTGTAAAATTAAGGAATGTTAGAAAAAGGTTGGAATGAAATTATATGGCTTTAGCAGAAATGTTATAAAGGATTAAGTAAAAATAGATTGTTAATGGGCCAAAGGGGAAAAATAAGGTTAGATTGTGTTAAGATAAGTTATAGGGCAAAAACTGAGAAAGATGGAAAGGATTTGCTGAAATAGCTAACTGAACTAGAATACAAAAAAGGGAGGTGTGAGGAAGTCATTGAAACAAGTAAATGAAAGATAAGATATGGAAATATTGGATGTGTTTTTAATTGTTTCTCTTTTTGTTTTTGTTTGTTGAGCAGTGCTTTTTGTTTTTTTATGTATTGTATTCTATTGTTTTGCTTTGTTTAATTCCTTCTCTTCTTTTTGTAATTTTTAAACTCTTAATAAATATTATTTTTTTAAAAAAAACTCTTTCAGGGGTGTGTGTGCTTCAAATATGCTTGAAAGGTATAGCCTTGGAAATCTCGCTGTGATGCTCCAACGTCTAGAACAGCTGTGGCCACATTCCTCCATTTGCCCCGCCTCTTCCCTCTAGAAAAACCCATGGTTTACCACTTAATTGGGACAAGTGGCAATTGAGTTTTCCATGGATTGAGGTTTGTTCTGATTCAGTGGTGAAGGGTGTGTTTTTCAGGGGGGAAGTGTGGAAGACCCCCTTGGTCTGCCCACCAGCAGAGCAGGAGCCAAGGGCTGCAGAGAGAGGTGGCTCCCTTCGTACCAAGCTGATTCATTAAGCATCTCTTTTTCCTAAGGGAGGCACTCTCAAGACATGGAATCAGGCTCAGGAATCTGTTAGATGGTTCTGTGCCCAAGCAAGGGTGGTAACCCATGGCATTGTATGTCCAGCTCTGTATGGCCCATGTTCATGTGTGGCACAGCATATAGACACATATACCTCTCCACAGGATCTTCCTGTCACCAAAAAGGGGATAGACTGTGCAAGTGAACAGTACACACAGATGCATGTACTGCCTAAGCTCTCATGCAACTTTCTGATCATTCTCATTCCACACACTCAATGTGAGCCATAGATTCTACCCCAAATTTCAGTTGTTCCTTTAAATGTGTCCTAGCAGGGGGGGAAATCCCTGCAGAAAATCTTGCAGAAAACCTTCAATCCAAGGACTTGGAGATTTCTTGCCAACACAAAAAATAAAATAAAAAATTGTAGAGTTTACCTAGTCCCTGAAGAGCTGCCACAACATTAATGTTCTATGCACTTTTTTCCAGTTCACTTCACTGCCTAGATGAAACGAAAATGTTTTCCTGGCCCATCCTAAATGGGTCAGCGAAGTGCATCTCCCATGATTCCACTGACCACCACAGAAAATATCCTGTTCCTAGGAGAAAGAACGAGGCATCTGTTTCTCCATCAGCAGCTAACTACGAGGATGACCACCTACATTCCACCACCTAACAAGGTTTGTGCTCAACCATTCATTTGCTATTTTAAGGCCACCCTCACAATGCAAATGGCTGAATGTGAATTTGGGTTCAACGTAATTGTTTGGTTCAGTCTGGCATATGCTTAACTGGTCATGTGACTTCTTTTGCAAATACCCGACTCTTAATTCAAGCTTTGGGTGGCTTCTCTCTGGGGAAGCCATAGATAGGATCCGAGTTTCTGTTCGGATGCTTGCTGGTAAAATTACAAGACTATATGACTGCATTCACACTATACATTCAAAGCACTATGATGCCTCTTTAAACAGCCATGACTTCCCCTAAAGAATCCTGGGAATGTGTTAAGAGAGCTGAGAGTTGTTAGAAGGCCCCTACTTCCACGACACAGCCATAATTCCCAGAGTGGTTTAACAATCAATCCCGCTTCACAGGGAAATCTGAGAACTGTAGCTCTGTAAGGGGAATAGGGGTCTTTTTAAACTCTCAGTACCCTGAACAAACTGCAGTTCCCAGAATTCTTTGTGGGAAGCCATCACTGTTTAAAGTGACACCATACGCTTTAAAGGTATGGTGTGTCAGAGCATATCAGACTCAGCCTTGATGTATACGATGTAACCCATATCCACAGTGCTCCAGATTGATCACATTGTTGTTGTTGTTGTTTAGTCGTTTAGTCATGTCCGACTCTTCGTGACCCCATGGACTAGAGCACGCCAGGCACTTCTGTTTTCCACTGCCTCCCGCAGTTTGGTCAAACTCATGTTGGTAGCTTTGAGAACACTGTCCAACCATCTCGTCCTCTGTCGTCCCCTTCTCCTTGTGCCCTCAATCTTTCCCAGCATCAGGGTCTTTTCCAGGGAGTCTTCTCTTCTCATGAGGTGGCCAAAGTATTGGAGCCTCAGCTTCACGATCTGTCCTTCCAGTGAGCACTCAGGGCTGATTTGCTTAAGAATGGATAGGTCTGATCTTCTTGCAATCCATGGGACTAAATTAGCCCTAAAACTTCACACCCACACATTTAGCTTTAATTGTTCTGCTGATTTCAGTGGAATTTACTTCCAAGTAAGCATGGCAGGATTGCAGTGTTACGGAGACTTCCGGGTTGGTGCCTCCGGCAATGGCGGAGTTCCTCTGATCGGGAGGAACTTGCCCCGTGGGAATTTGGGTCTGTACTGCCGCAGCGAAGGCGGAGACCCGTAAAAATCACAGGTGGGAGAAGCCTGTGAATGTGGGATTCGGCAGGCACCTTTTGCGCCTCCCCTACTCATGGGGGAACCCGATTTCGGGGACCTGGAGCGACGTGGGGTGAGTGGCGCGGTGCTTCGAATCGTCTGCTTCTTCCATGGAGCGAAGCCACATAGCTTTTGCCAGAGAGCACTGACTTTTTCCTGTGGAGATTTGACTCCAAAGTAATTACCCATGAGTAGAGCTGATACGGGAGAATCGGATTTTAAACATTTAATTGGGCATCGAAACGGGGAGGTTCAAAACAGGAAGTCCGCCTTCCCTATTTGTAAATAGACTGAGGCAAGGAGTCTGTAAGCTGAAGTCTTGGAAAGCCTTTTGTAAAAGATTAAATTTCCATCGGCAAAGAGTATAAAATCCCCCTTGGAGGCAGGAGAAGAGGGGGGGAAGTTGTGGACTGAGTATGCCTGCAGGAGAGAGTAAAGAGAGTTAAAATACTGCCGCTCTGACCCTGGAAATGGGCTGCTAGTAGGACTGACGTTTTGGAATGTCCATTGACAGCACTTAGAATGTTCCTTGACAGCTAGCAAAATAAGAGAGATATATTGTTTCTACTGTCTCCGGCTGCTTCTAAAAAGGAGTAATAAAGTAACTGAAAACTGAAACTAACTTTGGATTGTACGAGTTGCGCTTAAAGGTGACATTCTTGATTATTATAAATAGAAACTGTTTCCCCCTAGTGGAAGTTTCTGAAATTGGTTACTTTATAAGAGCTGGGCTAGGGGAGTTTCCAGCTGCAAGATAAAAACTGTGTGACTCTGGGATTGACCTTGAATCTCTTAAGTGTTATGGCAAATGGAAAGGAAAGAACAGATGAAGACTATTTATAGAAATATTGTAAAATTAATGAATGTTAGAAGAATGTTGGAATGAAATTATATGGCTTCAGTAGAAATGTTATAAGGAATTAAGCATAAATAGATTAATAGAGTATTAAAGGAAAATAAGGTTAAAAGGTGTTAAGATAATTATAGGATAGAAAACAGGGGAAGATGATAGGAAATTGCTGAAACAATTAATAGAAGTGGAATACAAAAAGGGAGGTGTGAGGAGGCCGTGGAAATATGGGCAAGAAAGATAAGATATTGGAAGTTTTTTCTTTTTTCTTCTTCTTTTTCTTCTTCTCTTCTTTCTTTTGATGTGTTTTTAAATTGTTTTTGTTTTGTTAATTTTTATGTAGTGTTTTTGTATTATAATGTATTGTTTTTTCTTTGTTTTTTCTTTTGTAAGTGTTTAAATTGTTGTAAAAGCAATAAATATTATTATAAAAAAGGATTGCAGTGTTACTTTTTCCTCAGTTTTCATTTCGTAGCTATGAAAGGGAATACACACACACACACACACACAACTTTGCAAGATTCTTAGAAGGGAAAATGTTGCTACTCACACTGGGCCTTTGGGAAATGTATTTGCATATTAAATAAATTAATGGATATCTATGCTCTACTTCTTGCAAAAAGTCCTACTGTGCAGGAATGGGCAAGGTTTCATTCAGCTCATTTGCAACCTTATGGGTTGCATTCTTGCACACATTTAGGCAAGAATCCAATAGGATTTAAGCAGTCTTAGCTGTGTGAAGGATTGCTGTCATAGTCAATCAATTCCAAAAGATCTAATGAAATGCAGGAAGTTGCCAGGGCAGTACAGCTTACTTATAATGACTTATATGATTCCACTAGCCCTCCTGACTGACAATATCCAGGGTCTCATAATGCACATGCATTGTTTAGCTGTCTGAAATGTTTCTTTGTGGTCCAAATGATGCATGAGCTCTGGTTGTTCATGTGCCAGTTCTGAAAGTCAAGGACTAACTGGGAGTAATTCAACATATGTGTAGGAATGTCAAAAGCATTTATATTGAGCCTTCAAGCTGCCTAAGTGGAGTTTTCAATTTAGCTTGCAGCTTATCTCTCTCCTGTATTTGGCAGGGAAAGATATTAGGCTTACGATCTATCTTGGTGGTGCTGGAAGCTAGCCAAAAGCTTGCACTTGAATTGTTTAGTTCTATAAATTCTGGTTTTGACTGGGCAGGGTAGTAGGTGCCTGCAAACTTGTGACTTCACAAAACTTAGTAAGAGTTCTTAAGCCGGAGTCCAGAAATAAATGTAACCCTAACCTCCACCTGCACTCAGAGCAAAGCAGAGATATTTGCATTGTGGAGTTCAAGGCAATGCTATCTGATAAGAAGAAATCAATACAAATACTCTACCAGAGACAGGAATGTAGGAAGCTGCCTTGTACAGAGTTAGACCATTAATCCAATGGGGTCAGTCTGCATTGACTGGCAGTGGCTCTCCAGCCCCACCTGGAGATACCAGTGATCCAACTGGGGTCTTCTACTGGAGATCTGCCACTGAGCCACAGCCCTTCCCTCAATTCTGCTTTCTCTGTCCTGATCAGAACAGAACAGAATTGTTGAGTTGGAAGGGACCCTGGCAATCATCTAGCCCAACTCCTGGCAATGCAGAAATCTTTGTTCCCAACATGGGGCTCCAACACATGACGATGAGATTAAGAGTCTCATGCTCTACTAACTGAGCTATCCCAGGTCCCTAAGTTCCTTTCCTGCCTAATACAAACCACTACATCTAGAGAGCACAGGTCTAAATATTTCTGAACTCTGACATGCTTACTAGCAAACAAATGCTAAAATATGACCTTTGCTGACAAGGCTATTGACTTCCTTTGGGTGGTTCAATCTGGAATGATCTTCCATTTGTGAATCAGTGGTTCTCCCCAGCTCTTAGCCCAACTGAATAGTTGTGTTGATGACAAGTTAATGAACCAAAATAAAGCAAAAGTCAATGACAAGTTTCGATTGTTAATGTCCCTTAGTTTCCTTTTAATTGAAATTTATGTAGAAACATGCATGCCCTACTCAGAAACAATGGACTGGAAAGATAACATACAGTTAGACAATTGGCAAGACACAATAATGTTGGTGGAAAGCTCTGATGACACAACACAGACATTTCTAGGTTGGTACAAGAGATTTTATTGCTTGAGGTGGAACAGCAAGTCAAAGTACATCGTATCCAGGTTGGTCAGAGTATTTTGCACCAGGGTAGTAAATCCCAAAAGTGTCTGCCCCCTCACTGGCAGTAAAAATACAGCTATCATAAATTAATAGAATCAAAGAATTGCAGAGTTGGAAGGGATCCTGGGGCCCATGGAATCCATCCCGCTGTGATGCAGAAATCTCAGCTAAAGCATTCATGACAGATGGCCATACAACTTCTGCTTAAAAACCTCCAAGTAAGGAGAGCCCACCGCCTCCTGGGAGAGATCAGAAGGTCCTTCCTGATGCTTAGTCAAAATCTTCTTTCTTGTAACTTGAATTCATTGGTTTGGGTCCTACCCTCCAGAGCAGCAGAAAACAAGCTTGCTCCATCTTCCATGTGACAGCCCTTGAGATATTTGAAGATGGCTGTCATATCTCCTCTCAGTCCCCTCTTTACCAAGATAAACATACCCAACTCCCTCAACTGTTCCTCATAAGGCTTGGTTTCCAGACACTTTACGATATCCAAAATCAACGGCCTGAGGTGGCCAAGACCTTCTCATGCGCACTTCTGTGCATCGTGCATAGCTCCATACATCCCTAAAAAACTGTGGCAGACAGCAGGCCTTCCCTAAGCCTGCTGTGTAGGTGACAGTTGGCTGAGACTTTCCACAACTATTACACAACTGCTTTCTCTTCAGCTAAAAATGCTACCTCTCAAGTTTACTTCAAACATGCTCCATTTCATGACAAGTAGAACGTACAAATGGCATGCCAGAGAACCAGTGGAGCCTAGGGAATGTGCCAGATGAGAACACAGAGACCCAGGTTCAGATCCCCCTCACCAGGTTGACCTTGGGCCATCTCTCAGCCTAACCTACCTCACTGGGCTGTTCTGAGAATAAAATGATGGTGTTGGGTGAACATTATATGCCAGAAGCTCCTTGAAAGAAAGGCGGGAGAGAAACACAACACATAATAATGTAGGAAAGCATGTCAGTTGGAAATCATGCATGGCAATTGCATACTTTCAAACTAAGGAGCCAAAAAGAGATGTGTGCATTTGCTGCATGTGGTGATTTACATGTGGCTGGCATGTTTCCACTCCACCCCCCCACAGAAGTACCATCTGTGTGGGAAATTAACCATATTTGGAAGTGCCCTTCTGTTGACACCAATAGTGGAAAGATTAGTCAGTCTCCTTGTTCTTCTGTTGTTATCTAAGCTGCAGCACTGTTGCAACTGGCAGGTGTAAAGGAAAGAAAGATTACCTCCGTGCTTAAAAAAGGGGATGCACCGGGAGAGAAACGGTAGAATAAAAAAAAACCACAGTCTGGGTTTTTGAAACAGTGCTGCCCAGCAATGTTTCACTCCGAGTTAGTAAGGGCTTAAACTATCATTTACCTACTGCTACTCACAAAACAGTGGATCAAGTGTGAGTTATAAAACCATCATACCACTACCAGCAGCTAAATGTGGGGGAAAGGTCATGCTGTGTAAGACCAACTTCCAGAGGTGAAAGTAGAAAGCTGAAACATAATAGGGTGTGGGGAGAAGAGATCCTTCTACACCACACCTATGTGACACAGCCACAAAAGCCCTATTCAGTTGTTCTGCCTCAGCATGAAGGCTGAATGTGTAGGGGGCAGGGGAACATGTGCCAACCCCACACCCAATATTCTTGCACACTGGGGGCACCGTCTCCAACCTCACCTTCATGCATTGAGTGGGAAAGTTTAAAGAAGAAGGGAATGTGGGAATTGATTGGTTTACTAAATATTCAGTAGCCGAGGGTGTCCAAGCTACTGGGTCATAGGGTCATTTTTGGAAATGCATCCTCCCACCTCCATATACAGTCGTAACTTGGAAGTCGAACGGAATCCATTCCAGAAGTCTGTTCGACTTCTAAAACGTTCAAAAACCAAAGCCCCGTCGCATGTTTGGCTTCCAAAAATAGTTCGCAAACTGGAACAGTCACTTCTGAGTTTGTGACATTTGGGAGCCAAAACGTTCAGGAACTAAGCTGTTCGACTTCCAAGGTACGACTGTATTTATATATGGAGGTGGGAGGAGGCATTTCTGAAAATGACCCTTAACCCAGTAGCTTGGGTCATGTGTATGTGTGTGTGTCTGTCTATATCTACCGTATTTTTCGCTCTATAAGACACACCCGACCATAAGACGTACCTCATTTATAGAGGAGGAAAACAAGAAACAAGAAAGCAACGCAAAGCCTCTTGAGCGAAGGGGCAGGAGCGCTCCGGCTGCGCTCAAGACGCTTTGCGTGGCTATCGCTGAAGCCAGGAGAGCAAGAGGGTTCGGTGTGCACTGATCCCTCTTGCTCTTCTGTCTTCAGCAATAGCTGCGCAGCCTGCATTTGCTCCATAAGATGCACACACATTTCCAGTTACTTTTTAGGAGAGGAAAAGTGCGTCTTATAGAGCGAAAAATACGGTATATAGGCAACATCCAATTGACTCAGGCCTGTGCATGTGTGCATTACTTCAAGGTGGAAGTGGCTGGAAAGTGGGGTGGGGCAGTGTGTGAAGGGGCAGAAGGGGTTTATGCGCACTCCACTGGTGTGCATGGGGGTCAGGAGAACAATCCTCTGTGCAAAACAGTCGTTGCCTGTATCTATATGCAAAACCTCTGGCCCTTTCTCCTCTTTATTGTGTGAACTAAAATAAAAAAGCAAATAATGTGGTCTGTAGTCTGTGGTCACCTTGAACTAAAAAACTAGAAGAAAGAAGTTTTTAAAAAGCATATTTTACACACATTCTCAGAAGTTACTTGTGACTTTTTCTGACAAATCCTGTTGTTGATGTTCTCACAGACGGGTGTCAAGTAGACCCCGTGCTGAAAATGGATAGCTCTCTAGACATGCAATCTGTAAAGCGATCTTCTGCCAAGAAAGGTACACTGTAAAAGCAACTGATAATGTCAACTCCTTTCCTGTGGAATGGGATTTATCCTCACCCTTTTCGCTCTTTGGCCAATATTGAGAAATATTAGTGAAGCCACTCCCCAACTGAGTCAGTGAAACTTCTGTAATAACATTCCAGCTCATTCCAGCCATCAGATAAGAGAACCCCATGCATGCAGAGCATAAAGTTACAGTGAATGAGTCAGAAATGAATCTCCCAAAGACAGGCGTATATCAGGGGAGGTCTCATGGTGTTACGGGGGGGGGGGGTGAGGGGAGACACATCATGTGCTTTTGCAAGGGGATAAAATTCATTCCACTTCTTCAAAGAGTGCATCTTAAGAGACCCATCTAAACAGTTTTCTGGCATGTTTTGCCATCTGTGGCTACCAAGAGAATAAGATTAATATTATTGTCTGCTACCAGTGCTGTTTATTCCCTTTATAAGATGCTGAGCTTATGCGGTACCATATATGTTATGTTTTTGTAGTTCAGAGTGAGTGGATAAAAGTAGTTTTGAGTGGCTTAATGACTGAACTTTATGCTGTATGCAAAAATATAACATGAAAACAATAAAACAGTGTAACAAAAATCAGCAAACCAGTACAATATTCTGAAAGCAGGACTTCCGTAATAACAGGGTCCAATCTCATGTGTCAGGGAAAGCCTGATCAAAAAGCTATATGCTTACAAGATGTCTGAAGGATGATTCCATATTTGCCGGGTAATGGAAATAACTCTTCACGTATTTTAGATTGCTGGGTGGCACAATCCAGTTGCAATGCCAATTATCCTATTTCTGGATTCTCATTGTCATCTTTTGATGATGCAGAATTGTGGGGAAATGTGGCACAAAGTGAACCCAGGGCTGTGTACGGACACTCGTTTATCCTGCATCTAGGGCACTCCCACCACTGATTTGGGGAGTGGTGTACACATGACATTAACCACAATCCGTATCTATCCTACTGTTCCTCATGAACTGCTGTGTTTTGATGTGCTTTCCCCCAAGCCACCTTCCATTTGAATTGAGAAAAAGGACAACCTAGCTGCATTTTAAGCCAGTAATGTGTACACAGCCTGCTACAAAAATAAAATTCATTTTATTGATGTTCAAAGTTTATACCCAGAAAGAACTCAAAACCCTTCTCTAACCATGTATATGAACTACACGTGATAATGTCAACAAGAGCACTGGATGGCCAACCTTTGTGAATGTCCTTTCTTAGCAGGAACGAAGAGTGACATTGTGGGAGGTCATGAGAAGTGTACAGGCAGGACCAGTCCCATATTTCGTGCTGGTCATGCACGACAGATATGCTCAGCAAAGCTGCATTAATTCAGGGGAGCTCAGAGTCAGCACAAAGTGACATGACATTTCCTGATTCCATGCATCTTTTCACATGGCAGCACACAGTATAGCACAAAAACCACCATGTAAGGCTTCTGAGGACTGGAAATGTGTCCAGATGCAGGGGAAATTCCCATGTCCATCGCTGGCCTTCAGATTCCTTTGCATGCAAAATCTGAGTCTGTGTTAGCGCATACTCTCATTGCACCATTTAGTTCACACCCTTGTGTGGCCATGGGAGTAAGTTATATTAAATTAGCTAAGATGTCTGCAAGACAAATAGCTTAGAATGCAAGTCCATAGATATGTAGAGGTGGGTGATCCATATGTCTGTCTGTCTACATATCTAATCATGTCTGTATTTTCACATGGTTCTGTTGTGCGAAAAAGATAAAGAAGTGAATATTTTGTTTGTATTCTCCCTGAAAGGTGTTGGGTTGATTGACCAAAACCCCACCACCACATTTCACCTCTCTCCCTAGCCTGCCAGAGATCCTTGACCAGCGCGAACAAGGCAGTTTCAGTCCCACGATGAGGTCTGAATCCCAATTGGAAGGATCCAAATGGTCCGCATCCTCCAGGTGTGCCTGGAGTTGTTCAGCAACCTCCGGCTCAATCACTTTGCCCAAGAATGGAAGATTTCTAGCCTTATTTTCTCTATGACATGCTAGTTTACAGGGCGGAAGCATCCATGGGAGTGAGCATCTCTCTCCTCCATTCTTAAGTAATAAGAGTCTCACTAATGGTCTATTATGGGACACAGGTGGCACTGTGGTCTAAACCACTGAGCCTAGGGCTTGCGGATCGGAAGGTTGGAGCTTCGAATCCCCGCGACGGGGTGAGCTCCTGTTGCTCGGTCCCAGCTCCTGCCAACCTAGGAGTTCGAAAGCACATCAAATTGCAAGTAGATAAATAGGTACCACTTCAGTGGGAAGGTAAACGGGGTTTCCGTGCGCTGCTCTGGTTTTACCAAAAGAGGCTTAGTCATGCTGGCCACATGACCCAGAAAAACTGTTTGCGGGCAAACGCCAGCTCTCTCGGCCAGTAAAGTGAGATGTGTGCCGCAACCCCAGAGTCGCTGGCGATTGGACTTAACTGTCAGGGGTCCCTTTCCCTTTTTAATGGTCTATTGACTCTATTTATTTTTCTGACAGAGCTGGCCTACCTATGAGGCAGACTGAGGCAGCTGCCTTGTGCAATGGAAGCCCAGGAGGTGCCACACCTGTAGGCACCTCCACCACTGGCAAGATTTCTGCTTTGCAAGTGCCGCCCCACAACCCAGGTAAGGGAGGTGGCAGTGGCAGCAAGATGGCAATTTCCTAGTTTGTGTCAGGTGGCGGTTAAGCAAGCATCGCCTCTGTTTTCTGAATATCTAAAGTGCCCCTTTGTCCTGATATAAGAATCAGACCAAATCACTTTGAATTTTGCTCACTTTGATTTCGTTCACCATTTATTCGCTGATCAATGCGAACCAATTTGTTCTGAACACAACAGAAGCCATAGCATGGGTAACAAAAACTGAAACAAGCTGCTCATTGTTTCATGCTCTGCATTTGACAAATATGCATCTGAACTGCAATAGCTGATGTAATGATCATGCCAGTGCCCAGCGCATTCCTGCTGATTTAGAGCAGAATTTAAGAGCTCTTTGTTCAAACAGCGGGTCAGAAATTTTGGGCAACTTTACATCAACTACGTATTCTCCCTGTGCTTCAAAACACCATCTTTTAAACTGGGACAGCACTGCTCTTTTGTACAAGCATGCTACAAGAATAAATTCATTAATGCATCTGAAGTGCTCAGAAACATAATGACAGTGATTAGCACCATAGAAAAGTCCCTGAATTAATACACTGATTACTCACAAATATAATTTGGGTTTTCAGAGATGCAAATTTCATTCAATTGTTGTTCTTTTTATTCTGATCTTAGCAAGCTGACTGTTCCCCCCTCCCTTTTTTATTTGAAGAAATTGGCTATGCAGTATTGAAAGCAGAATGGAAGTTAATTCTCAGTAAACCCTGGGATTAAATCCTTAGCAATAAATCATTTTCTTACAAAGCACCCTATATGATATTTCCAATTTGGGAGGTTTTCTATTCTATATTCAGATTTTTAAATAGATATATCTGAAGGAATTATTTTCAGAAATAAACCAGTGACTGAAGTCACAAGGCATAAACTGTTTTAGATACAGTTAATTATATCTGTTTTAGAGTCTTCATGTTTTTAATGTTCATCTTGCGTCAGAATGGGATCTGGGATGCATAGAATTCTACAAATTGTTATTCCTTTCAGCACATCACAAAAACCACATATTCCTTTCATAACTGCTGGGATGAGTCCAGACAAGTCCATTGAAAACTTCAGATTCGGATTTGATCAACCAAAGCTGGGCCTAGGAGATAATCCAAAAAGCTAGTTTGCTTTTTTAACTGCATAAATGACCCTTAAGCTTTGCTAGTCTGAGCCACAAAGCCAGATGTGATGATACATACTATTTTTAGATATATTTTTTGTTGCCTATGCTTTATTGTTTATGTATTTTATTGTAAATGGTAAACCTCTGTGGGATCATCTTGTTATGATGGAAGAATGGGGTAGAAATATTTTAAATAAATAAATAGCATTATTTTCTAAGGTGCAAAGTTTAATTTTCAAGGTTTTGTGTTTTTTTTTAAAGAGAGCACATGCCTTGAAATATCTGAATGGTGGCACAAATGTTTTGCTATTCAAAAC
The DNA here is from genome assembly GCF_965113315.1 of Podarcis vaucheri. Classification (NCBI taxonomy): domain Eukaryota; kingdom Metazoa; phylum Chordata; class Lepidosauria; order Squamata; family Lacertidae; genus Podarcis; species Podarcis vaucheri. The sequence continues at coordinate 49,119,913 of NC_138761.1, forward strand.
CTCTTGAGTAGGGATGGGGGGGATTCAATTCACTTTGCATTTAAACATGAACCTACCTAATTATCACTTTTAGTGAATGCAATATATCCACACTTCAAATGTTGGGCTTCTCTGAATATTGCAGTGCCAAGTAATACACACACAAATGCATATACTAGGATGTAATGTGCAGACAAATGCATATACTAGTAAAAAGGACATATGGAAGTGTCACCAACTGCTTTTGCAAAAAATGTGTATGTTTGGGGAAATTACATGCTAACATGTGCATACAGTATAAGGAGAAATTTGTGTCAAAATGCTGATGACTTTCCATGACGACCTCTTTTTTTTAAAAAAAGCAAACTGATGTGGAAATGTGAAGAACTACACTTAGGACTGGGGAAAAATGAGAAACTGAAATGGAAACTGATACATTGGCCCATCCTTGCTCATGAGCAATAAAAAGTGGTGTAACAGTAATAGTAGACACGGGCTACAAATCTGTGACTGCTGATGGTGAATTCTGCAGTTCCTAATTTTCAAAAGTACATGAGTAAGAACTATGCTGCTTTATACATATTTTCGTCTATGCAAGTTCATCTTAGCCTAGCTAGAGAATGTGGACAGGTCATTTATAAAGTCTGTTGGTTGTGGTAGCTCTTGTGCTATGACCTAAGGCAAAATTTGCAAGCAGGCTTGTAAAAAAGCGATGACAGTCTAAACAAAAGGTGGCGTGGGTGTCATTTCCAGGTTTCACCCTGCTCCATGTAAAGTTGATGGGAAATGGATTTTACCAGAAGCAAGACCTGGGGTTATACAAATATAAGCTCTTTAATGTGACAGCAGTGCCCAAATGGAAGATAGTGTACAATGCAGCAAATGTGATGCTCTGTTGAGATATTATTATTGCTGCTGCTGTGTTACTATAGTGTTGTAAACCACTTTGAGGTTTGTTTGGAAGTGAAATATTGATTTATAATAAAGAAATACATTTATCCCTCTTACCTGTACACAGCTGACAATGAATAGCCTACACTGCCTGATTCATATTAAGAGGGCAGATCATGGCATTGCTTTATTTTACCAGCATGAAATGAAATGCATCTAAGGATGGAGACAAACAATAACTTTTAAGAGAGTTGAAGGCATTGCAATAGAGTAGGGTATCCTTGCTTCTTTGATCTGATGGTTTGGTCCAGTAGCTTTTTCAGGTTTTTGAAGCACTATGAAACCCACTTACCAGATACACCATATGCAATATTGCTTCTAACATACCTGTATGAATGTACAGTGGTTAAGAACTTAATTTGTTCCGGAGGTCCGTTCTTAACCTGAAACTGTTCTTAACCTGAGGTACCGCTTTAGCTAATGGGGCCTCCCGCTGCCGCCGCACGATTTCTGTTCCTATCCTGAAGTAAAGTACTTAACCCGAGGTACTACTTCCGGGTTAACAGAGTCTGTAACCTGAAGCATTTGTAACATGAGGTACCACTGTATAAGTGAATGGGAGGCACTATCCCTTAGGGAGCACTGCTCTCTACTTGGTTTGGCTGGTGTCAAGAAATGGATGCAATGGATTTCCCTTCCTCCCTGTTATTTTTATCCTGACTCTTTCAAGTTTCAGGTGGCTCACATCTGTAAAGCACCATATGTAAAATATCATCACCAGGAACACAGTGCAGCCTTTGCCAGGTTTGGAGTGTGTGTTTCTGAAAATGGGGTGCTCTGGACAGGAAAGGCATTGTGTTGGTGTACTGCCTGCCTCACTGCCAAACACTCTCTAGGCCGGTGAGGGATGTAACCTGAGGAGAAGTGGTATGGCCTAGGGAGGAGGCATATTCTAGGGCAGAGGTCAGCAAACTTTTTCAGCAGGGGCCGGTCCGCTGTCCCTCAGACCTTGTGGGGGGCCAGCCTATATTTTGAAGGGGAAAAAATGAATGAATTCCTATGCCCCACATATAACCCAGAGGTGCATTTTAAATACAGTGGTACCTCTGGATGTGAATGGGGCTCTGGAACGGATCCCGTTCGCATCCAGAGGTACCACTGAAGCGAGCGCAACCCACATCTGCGGGTTGCGATTTGCCACGTATGCATTCGCGTGACGTCATTTTGAGCGTCTGCACATGCACGAGCAGCCAAACCCGGAAGTAACGCATTCAGTTACTTCCGGGTCGCCGCGGAGCATAACCTGAAAACGCTCAACCTGAAGCATATTTAACCCAGGGTATGACTGTAAAAGCACACATTCTACTCATGTAAAAAGACCAGACACGCCCCACAAATAACCCAGAGATGCATGTTAAATAAAAGGACATATTCTACTCATGACTCCCGGACTGTCCGCAGGCCGGATTTAGAAGGTGATCGGGCCGCATCTGGCCCCCCAGGCCTTAGGTTGCCTACCCATGTTCTAGGGAGAGTCTCATGGGCTGGATAGAGTAGCCTGGAGGGCTGCATTTGGCTGAGCTTTCCTATGCCTGAGGTAAGAGGAAAAGTGATGCTGATATGATAAAGAACCGAGCTGTCTTAGGGCAGATCCACACTACACATTTAAAGCACATTCCACTCAATTTCCCCCAAAGAATCCTGGGAACTGCAGTTTCCTCCTCACAGAGTAAACATTCCTAGGACCCTTAACAAACTACAATTCCCAGGATTCTCTGGAGGAAGTCATGTGTTTTAAATGTGTGCTGGATGTGCTTTACATGCATAGTGTGGATCTCCCATGGAAAACCACTGCAGGGAAAAGAAGTTGAGGTTTTAAATGGCTACATCCAGAGTCCTTCAGCTTTTCTCTAGTTTTTAGCCTCAGGCAGAGAGCATTCCCAACCCATGTACACGTGAGTGGACTTGTCCACTTTCGAAGCAGTGTGGTGGGTCTTCTATAAATACAAAACAGGACCAACAACTTCAAGAACCAGTTCAAAGTGTCTCTGCTGTAAATGTTACAAAACAGAGACTATTTGCAATGTGTTTTGAGACCTGCTGATTTCTGAGACTGAGCAGTGAACTAATTCACCTCCCCCCCCCTGCAGCCCCAGCCTGTCTTTGCCCAGATGGTGAAAAATTACATAAAGTCTGTGTCATTGTACTTGTTAGAACAGTGGGGAAACAGTATGAAACAAAAGATAAAACCAGGTCTCCTTTCTGTTGTCTCATGTGATGGATGAGTCAGGAGCCTTGGTCAGCATGACGTGCAAAAGGAGAAACAGTGGGATGGGTCAAAACACAGAGGAGGAGGTGATAACATGACATGCATAAACGGTACCCAATGGGGGGGGGGCGCTGGCAGAGGCAACACACAGCTCTCCTGTGAGCCACGCAATTAAGTGAAACTTTTTTTAAATAAAGAAACATCTGAAAATTGAGTTGCCCGAGATATCACTTCTAAGGTTTTCCTAACCTTTTCTAAAGTTTTTTCCCCCAGCTCAACATTCGAGTACACCCACCAAAATCAACGGAACAAACTAAAGTTAAGGACGTCTGTTTTGTGTGCAGCATTTTCTGATTGTGTATGTTTTTCCCTCTGGCTGAGCATGCTTTGGATTATGGTCTAATCCTTTAACTGCCTGGCTGCCTCAATTTTTCAAACCTTCAAATGAATAGCTGATTGCTTGCCTGGCATATGCTTCTGTCACATGCAGCCAAACGAAGGAGGCAAACAGGAACTTTGAATTCCATCACAGACACACAGAGGTGTACCTAGACTCCCTCATGCCCTTGGCAAGATGATGTTGGCCAGACGGAGCAGAAGAGCAGTGACCCAAGCAGCGCGGAGACAGGCAGATGGCCTCCTAGCCACTCAAAGCCAGAGTGGAGAGGCACGGTTTTTGCACATACACCCTGGGCCTGTGTCCTTGGTGGTGGACAGCCTGGCCAACCACTAGGTGCACCCCTACATACACAGAAATGGGACCTTGCTCTGTTGCACCTTGTGTCACGGTCCGGTCTACGGGGGATCAAAGTTCCAGCTGACCAGGAGCAAGATGGCGGGGTGGGAGCAGGAATGAGAGTCCAGAAGCCGGGGGTCCGAGTGTCAGGAAGCAAGGAGTCACGAAGTCAAAGGTCCGAGGGTCAAGAAACAAGGAGTCACGAAGTCATGGGCCTGAGGATCAACAAGCAGGGAGTCAAGAAGCCAAGGTCCGGGGATCAGGAAGCCAAACACAGCAAGGCAGGAAGTGTGTTTCTGGGGCAAAGAGCCGAAGGGAAATGCTGACCTTATATCCCTTCCCAGCTCTCGCCACCAGGTGCTGTGAGTTACCAAGCGGTCCCACCTGTGCGGCCATGCCTTGCCTCTCCAGAACAAACTTAGGAAGGCCCCAGTCCTGCGAAGCCCTACTGGTCACAGGGCCTGGCTCCTGCACACACTCCTGACACCTTGCTTCCTAGGATTTCAAATGGCTAGAAATCAGTGTGGGTGGTTTGTCTCCAGTATCCAAGTATGTTTGTGAGAGACACTGTTTGTAACAGGCCTGCATGACAGATGACTCCCCAAACCCAAGATGCCATGCCCAGTAGCTTCTGAAATTCTTGTCACCCTTTCCTTTTTGCACTTCTAGGCAGGGAGGGGGGGGGAAGGATTGTGTTACCCTTTGTTTGCCACTGTCCGGGGGGGTGGGGGGGTGGGTTGTGCTTAACTTGGTGGGCTACAAATTCTACAGGCTTAGTGAGCCACAGGTTGTGCACAAATTGTGATTCTTGCAGCTGAGATCTTCCAAGGATACCAGGACATTGCAAGCTACTTGTATGTATATATATATATACTTGTATATACTTTTGTGTGTGTGTACACACACATATACACCCCCCCCCCAAAAAAAAGAAGTTTAGGAGAAAATTAAGCCTCCTTAAAGAGTTAAGCTTCATTCTCAGCAAAGCAAACAGTGGATTAGCAGTATTATATTTCACATTTGCTGAAATGCAGCCAGTCTAGCGTGCTTTAACACAATGTGAATCCTGTTGAAAGTACAGAGGAATTTTAGGCAGCTTTCTAATATGCTTTGCTTGTGTGAGAACTGGCCAGGAAACAAGCCTGAAAGTTTTCATTGTTATAGGAAGAGGCATAATGGATGCAAGGATTGTGAGTTTTAAATTACTACCTTAAAGCTACAATCCTGTACATACTTGAGAGTAAGTGCCATTGAACACAATAGGGGTAACATCTGAGTGCACGTCAGTTTGCATTTAAAGGCAAATTTACCCAATGCACAATTTCCAAAATAAGATGAAACCGAAACACAGCCATCTTTTGAAAAGCACACTTGTCTGAATTTTGGAATGCAATAATGTGTACAAAGATGCATATACTAGTGTAAAGTGTGTATATAAATGTATATATATATGAAGGAAGGAAATACAAAAGGAAAAATTCTTTGGAAAAATGTGTATTTTATGAGAAATTTGCAGGAACATACTGGTGAATTTGCATGACACACACACACACACACACACACACACACATATATATCTAATGTGGAAATGTGGAGAACTGAAGATAAGGTTGGGAAAATGAGCAACTGAGAGAAACCAACATTGGCAGATTCACCCATCCAGGCTTCTGAGTAACTAAGGCCACACTACAAAGTCTGATTCTCTCTGGTGTGATGCAGCATTATCAATGACTATAGAAAATAGCCACTGCCATGTGGAGAATTTTGATTTGATAGGTCATGGGTGCTCCAAGGGCATTCACTTGCAAATAAAAACATGCCAGGAATGGGACTTCCGGGGTTGACGCGATCTGGGAATGGCGGATTCCCTCCGAGCTTCGGAGGGAATCGGCTCAGCAGGGGACGGGTCTTTGCCGTGCCGGCGACACGGGGACCCTTAAAACCGCAGGCGCGGAATGCCTGCGGACTGAAGACTCGGCGGGTGCCTTAAACGCCCCCCCTGATTCGCGAAGAGCCTTTTTAAAGGCTGCGGAGGGGATACGGGGGGGTGGCGCGGCACTGAGAGTCCATCGCTACCTCTGCTGAGCGAAGCCGCGAGCCATGACCGGAGAGCGCTGACTTCCTTCCTTGAAATTCGGCTGAAAAAAAACAACCCGTGAGTAATTTGGACTTGGTTTTTAAGAAATTTATCCACTGAATTTGAGACGATCGGGGGATGTGCTAAAAGGAAGTCCGCACCCCCTACCTTGCAGAAGATTTAGAGCAACGAAAAAAGAACTAAGCTGGAGTGCCTACCCTGTAAAGGGTGAGTTTTTAAAAAAGACAGTAACTTCCAAGATTTGGAAATTTTGAGCAGGAGAGAGGAGTGTTGGATGTTTTATGTTCTGTTGTAAACAACCCCCCCTCCCGGGCCCGGGAGCGTCCTGCTTTGGAGCTGGTTTAAGAAGTGCAGAGTTTGACAGCTGTCAAAGCTGTCAAACGGACTGTTAATAGTGGAAAATTGCTACCTAAGTTACCTCTGGATTAAAAAGAGTTACAATTGATCTAAAATTGTTGGAAATAAAGAAACAATAACAAGACAGAGGACTGTTGGGGAAAAGAATACTAAGTAACCAGATTCCCTCTAGAGGGAATTCTGTGGAATTACAATGGCTGTGGATGGAAAGATACTGGGAGAAATCGAAAGGATGTTTTATTTGGTTGGAATCTTACAAGAGCAGACTACGGCTATGAGTGAACAATTGATGACCTTGAATCCTGAAACAAGTAGTTCTGTTCAATGTAATGAGAACCTGGCTGAGAAAGAATCCACAGCTGAGCCGGAAATGATAACCAAAGAAGAGGAGAAGACAAAACAAGAAAGAGAAGAACTGAAATGGGAAAATATTGTCCAGAAGCTGACATCTGTGGAATATAAACAAGGAGACTATTGGACTGAACCTACTACAAATCTACGAAAGATCCAGAAGATGAAAGTGGAGGCCCTGGGAATCTATGAAATCAAGGAATTTAAAATAAAGAAATATAATTGGGGCCTCCACATAGACTCTGACTTTGATTATGTTCAAAATTCATGCCTTGTGGAAATTCCTCAGCAGTTGCTTGCAAATATGGGAAGAGATTTTGGACTGACTGTGAAAGAACTCTTTCGAGACGTGAAGACCGACATAAAGGATTGCCAACTAGGCCGGCGGAGAGGGACTGAAAGAGATTTGAGAGCCTCGGACGTAAGGAATCCGGGCTAATAATTGCTATTTTGGACATGTTTTTGGAAGGGACACAAACCGGGGAAGGGAGGGAGGGAAGAATCTAGTTTCAACAACACTTAAGACCATGGGATTTAGCTAACAAGATTATTATTTAAGACAAAATGGGAAATCGTTGGAAGGGAACTGAGGTCCAACTTAGAATAAATTTAATTTTGCTTTTTTTATATATATAAAGGACTAATATTAAGATGGATAAGGAAATGCCAATTTGCTGATACAAATTTGGGAATAGGGATGCAAGGGAGGGGGTGGGGGGAAGTCAATGACCAGGGTTAGAAAATAAGTTTTTTTTGGAAACTATATATGTTTGTTGTGTTATTTTTCTGTTTGTTTGTTTTTATGTTTTTCGTGTTTTTGTCTTTGTCTATATAAAATGTGAAAACCCAATAAAAATTTTATAAAAAAAAAAAAAAAGGAATGTTCCCCAACAAAGAGCTGAAAGGCAGAGGAGGACAGCTTTTGTGTGATTAAGTAATATTTCGGGAAACTGTGTAAACCCAGCGCTTGGTGGTGGAGCCTGGGAAGCTCCCCTGCCCTGCTGGGGTTTGTTGTTTGATGGAGAAGGGGCAGCATGTATCAGAGGCTGGCTCACCATGGTCCCCGCTGGCTGAGCTAAGGAAGACGTTGTCTCAGCAACACACCAGCTTTGTCTGCTGACAAGACCTTTCTTTCCAGTAGCTCCACCCTTCTGGGACAGGTATCTGCAAGCCGTAAGGGGCCCATAACTGATTCTGCCGTCACGTGTCCCTGAGTGGCTATGGAGGAGGGCACGTTAAGAAGGGGCCAAGGAGACTGGTGAAACTTCTCCAATAGGAGCAGTATATGGAGAATGGGGCACTACTTTCATCTTGTACCTCCTGGTTGTCATGGTGACCGCTGGCTCCAGGCCCCTTAGCCCATGGAGTTTCCCCACTCCTTCATACTCTCAAACACACAGCTGCTTGATTTATCTTGCAGGCCAGATTATTTCCTTTGACCTAACTAGGGCAGGCATCTTTACTTCATGGCGTTCTTCTTAAGTTGTCACGACTCCCTTGTGCTTTCTAAATAAACTTTCTCAAAGAGAAAGAGGCAGCCTCAGAGCCAGGGCACATGTGAAGAGTGAACAACCCCAAAGTCAGAAGAAGATGGCAGAGCTACGTCCTTAGGCTGGGATGATACTGAAGGAGGTGTTAAGGGCACTCGCCTGAGTGGGGGGAACACTGGGACTTGACAGGAACATGCCCGCTCATCCTTCCTAGAATATACTTCCCATGTTTATAATGTAATTTCAAATTTGTTTTATTTTCCAAAGTCTTGTTTCTGTGTGCTTAGTAAAGTGGTATGGAAAACAAGTCTTGCATTTCTGTTTCCATTAGGTGTGTGCAGGAGAGAATATGCAGTCCCGGCCCACACACAAGGTGGGGTGAAGCAGCTGCCTCAGGCAGCAGAGGTTCCCAAGGTGGAGCCCCTGTGAGTGCCCACCCCACCCCAGAGAAGCGGCACCTGCTCTGGCGTGCAAAGTCTTGTGAGATTTTGGTGAGAACTGTTGTGGTGAGCGGCACAGCGGTGACAGAGCAAGGCAGCACTTCTCGTTTGGCCTCAAGTAGTGAAACAGGATGCGTTGCCCCTGAATATATGAGTGGATTGTGTCCCTTAAGTCCTATCACTCTGTCACCCATTCTGCTGCCCCTAGTGGCATTCACAACAAGTCACAAGCCATCACCAGCAAATCGACTGCCTCAGCTTGTTTCATAGTAGGGCCAACACAGAATGCCAAGCTCTGATACTCTAACAGTGGCTTGCAGTGCCTCTGCTTGCTCACGCTCTCATTGAAAAGGCCGTTTCTGCTGGGCTCCTTTCTCAAAGGTGGTGGGGAAATTACAATCGGGGTCATCCAGCTCATTAGCTGCCGGCAGTATTATGGGTGGTGGGGTGCAATTATTTATGTTACAGTGTTCGGAGATCTCAGATACCACATCTGGATCAGGAGGGGGTGACAGCTGAACTTTAAAACGATTTCCTTCCCCAGCATAATTAAGTTAGTGTGGCTGCGCAGCTCCTTTTAGCAAATCTGAAAGGCTGGAAAATGTCAGCATGCCAAGTGTACAGATTATCGTTGTATGTTCTCTAATCTTATATTGATAAGTCCCCTCTAGTGGTTTCCTGCTGGTAAACCACAGACAAGGGAGGCAGGGGTTAGTCAACTAGGGAAAATTAGATGAAACTTTGCTTCTGCAATTAATATAAAGGCACACTTATTTGAAGGATATTGCTAATTAAAGCAAGCAGCGCTTCCCCCATTTCATGGGCTCTGGAAATGGGTTTCATGGAATGCACAGCGAAGCCTACTTCATGGGAGTTAGTGGTGATTGAGGTAAGCCACTGTGGCAAACTCCATCGCAAGGCATCTGTTTTATGTGTTCAGGTGAAGACTTCTTCACCTTTATACATACAGATAAAATTGAGGATTTTTAATGCAATTTAAATGCATGTGGTTTTCTGTGGATTTTTAAAGCAGCCCTCTTCCTTCCCTGTATACCATCTCTCCACTAAGTGTCTGCAGATTAAAGTTATCACACACCCCGTAATGCTCCAAAGGTACTCAGAATTGCTGTCCTGACCCCAACCTCCTACTCCCCCCATTCACCCAGCAGTTCCTGGACTGTGGTTGCAGCAGGTCTGATGGTGGTGGTAAGCAGAGATGAAGAATGAACTTTCTTTTCCTCACTTCCTCTCTGGCACCAGGAATAGGGCTGAGGAGGGTGGGGGAAGGAAGAGGAGAAGGAAGGGGAGAAAAGAAGATGGACAGAGGATTCCCAGCTACTGTTGACACTGTAGCACAGATAGCACAAGCAACAGCTAGGTCAGCAGGTGGGAGCAGGGTGGAAGAACAGCCCATCCCTCCTTCCTCTGCTCCTGCGTAGTTATGAACCGGGAAGAAAACGACATTTGGTTTGGTTTAAGGATCACCCACTGAGATTAGCACCAACATCAGAATCTAAATATTAACAGGAAAGGAACTAGGCAAAGGGCCTGTCAGGAGGTAACAAACGTCCACTGGAATTATATGAAAGCCTGGAAGTGCAAGTGTGTATGTATAGGATTATTGTCTAGGGCTGAAGCCCTGTGCTCACTTACCTGGGAGTAAGCCCCTTTTAATTTAAGGGGATTCACATCAAGTAGACAAATGTAGCATTGCACTGTTAGCGATCCAAGTGAAAGCCAGGCCTACAGAGAAAGAGCAGAGAAAGGAAATTTTAGGGGGATGTGCTAGCATGTCTATAAGGGATGCAATATGCACTGTTTCAAATTAATATAGCTGGCATTTCCATGGTCTTAGGCAGTGCTTTTTTCTGGGGGGACCCCTAATCATTTAGTGAATCTTTGTACTTCTGTCCATTTACTGTACTTATTTCCCCTTGAGTCAAAATGAGAGTACCCCCAAACATACTTTTTTTAAGAAAAAAAAGCACTGGTCTTAGGGAATAGTATTTCCAGGCAAGGTTGCTGAAGTATAAATCTGCAGCAAACAGACCCTGGATCTGAAACACTGCTGATCTCTTAATAATACAGGTTGGTTTCAGTCCAAAAATTGCTTGCAAAAGGTCAAGAATTCTGCACAGCATTTAGCACAGCAGGGGGGTCCCATCAAAATGGGCTCACATGTAATAGTAGCCAATAATGCAATAAATATTTCAGCATTACTGAAATGTGATAGGTAAGAGAGAAAAATCAATGGTTCGGAAGGGCGACCTGTTCATATTTTTAAAAAGGACCAGAGATTTCATGTCCAGAAATAACCACAGCAGCAAGTATTAACAGAGGACACCTAGTGGTGGAGAACCATAACAGGTTACTTCTTAAGACAATGTACATTATGTAAACTGCACAATCAAATTGCCTGTAATGCAAATTCTTGTATAATGATTTTACAGAGATTGGGGCTTCGATGGGTCTGGAGAAAATATGCTAATGAAAGAATCAGAAAGTTTTAAATACATGTGAAATAAAATCATTTGTGTCCTCAATTTTGTTTCAAACTACTTTAAGCAGAGGGATTATCCAGGGAATAGCATTTTTTGCTCGTTCCCTTAATACACTTGTCAGTTATTTCTAGGAACAACAGTGACAAGCTATGAAGAAAAGGCTTCAAACACAGCCAGAATGCTTTGTAGGCGTAATGTGGGACTCTGGGTACTGGAGATAGCACGGCAAGAAGAAATATAGGTGTACCTTCAATTGTTCGGCATGAACAGTCTTTAAAAGGCGGAAGTAATATAGATTCCACCTGCCCACCTTTAAGGAGAATTCACATCCACCTACCAAGCAAAAGGTAGTTTATATAGTACACCAGTAACGATTTAATTCTTCAGCTGCTAATTCTTACATAGCCAAAAACCATCCATGCGCAAGAGGTAGGTGCCAACGGACTTGGGGGAACCTCAAGGTTTGCAGAAGCAGAAAAGTACATTAGAAAGGCCCTATGGAGGAAGAAGACCCCCTCCCAGTCTGATGAGGGTAGCGTGTGCTGTGTGGGCATTGAATACTGAGTGTCTGTTAAAGGGATGCTGGTAAAAAATGGGTATTTGTTTGTTTGTATAATTTATATCATGCTCTTCCCCCCAAAGAAGGCCAGGATGGCAGGGTGAGTTACAGAATGTCCTCGAAGAAGCCATGACCCACTGGCAGGCTGGAGCACTCAATGGGAGCATTCCACACTGCAACAAGTGCAGGTCCCACTTAGAAACATAGTAGAGTTTGAAGGGATCCCGAGGGTCATCTAATCCAGCTCCTTGCAATGCAGGAATCTCAACTAAGGCATGCATGGCAGCTTAAAGACCTTCAGTGGAGAGTCCACTACCTTCCAAGGGAGCCCTGATGTTTAGATGTAATCTCCTTTCTTGTAACTTGAATCCATTGGTTCAGGTCTTGCCCTCCGGAGCAGGAGAAAACAAGCTTGTGATGGCCCTTGTGATATTTGAAGATGACTATCAAATCTTGTTTCCTTTTGTTTTAAAAGCAGGTGTTTCACCTTTATACTGCAGTTGTGCTTTCAATGCAGCTCTCAAAATATTTACTAAAACAATTCAGACACACTAAAACTATGTGTTGCCCACACAATGCAAAACGAGTGTGAGCTGATCAATGTTGATAATGTGCTAGCCAACACCACACTATTACTTGTCTGATTTTTTTTAAAAAAAACTATTCATATACTGTTTAATACTGTAGTCTCTATGTGGCACTACTAAAACCAGCCATTCGGTGCCATAGCATATTAACATTGTGCATATATGTGCAGTGTATATATTTCTACAATATATGCACCCTGTACAAATTCTCCACAAACCTTTGTATCATAGATGGATATACGTATGTCTACCCTGAGTTTATAAAAGAGTGCACTTTCAGATAGCACTCACTGGGGAGTAGCTACCTAATGACTCAACAGAATGCCACCTTCATTTAATCAATTAAAATGCTCATTTGTAATTACATTTGTAAAAATCAATAAATAAACAGAGGATTCTTTTTATATATGGAGAGAGAGAGAGAGAGAGAGGCAACTATCTACACTGGGTAATGTTGTATACAATTTGAAACAAAGATTGCCTAGGAAAAAAATTAATGGATTTGATTAAACACTTGAGGAATGCAGTCAGGTTGTGTGTGATGTTTTACTTATTTAAAACATTTCTAGGCCACTCTTCATCAAAGCAGATGCCAGGATTGTCTTCAGTAATATAGGCAACAAATTAATTAAAACCTAATGCTACACAAAAACATGAACATTAGCAGCTGGGGTAAAAACAACAATAGCAACCCAACAGCAGATATGTTAAGGTTAAAATGTAAACTTGATTGGTTGAGTATTTTAGAGCAACCTTGAGCATGTGGCATTTTCATTGTGTCTGCCTGCTCTGTTTCAATAAGGTTAGCAGTAAAAGCGAAATTTACAAGACAAGGGAATTCTTGTAAATGTCAGTCTGTTGCTTGTTTCCAAGCCATGTGAAAACTAGGGTTACTGAATGGTTAATCCCCATACCTTCCTAGTGAGCAATTGAAACTTTGAGGGGCAGACTATGCACTACACGAAAATGTATGTAATGAAGGCCTGATGAGTTTTGTAATGAAAACAGCCTCAGGAGACTGTGTTTTTGAACAGAGGAGCACTTTGCCTATGTGTAACCTTTTCCCTGCCAAGTATTTCCCCCCCTCCCAGCTTCTCTCCCTGTGTTTCCATATGTGTATTTGTGGAAAAGGGTATTTGTGTGTGTGATTTTAAACTAAAAATCATCATGGGGAGGGGTTAAGCACCCATCCCCTCTACCATTCTTTTGCTCAAAATTGCAGCCTTTTTTTAAAAAAGACATTTATAGATCACTTTTCTATCTCAAAGATCTCAGTGTCTTACATACACAATAAGTACAAAAAAACCTTCAAATGATTTGCACAACAAAATACATGAACAATATCCATAAACTTAAAATAAAATTAATAAAATCAGAGAGCACTACAAGGCAGGATATCTAGGGGCTGCTTTCTATTGCAAAAACTCTGGGCTTCGTAGTACCTACTTTATACCAGAGTTCATTACTGTCATGTCACAGTTATGATTAAAAGAGTTGGTGGCAGTAGCACTTTTATTAAATTGAATGATATCTTGCCTACTGTACTGCCTGGACTCTTGCAACTGCCCATCTCTAGACATGATTTCACCGTGGATGAATTCTGAGTCAACTTTAGGAGGATCAAGACCATGTATTCCTGTGAGGGGGCCTCTCACTGAGAGCCAGTGTGGTGTAGTGGTTAAGGGCAGTAGACTCGTAATCTGGTGAACCGGGTTCACGTCTCCGCTCCTCCACATGCAGCTGCTGGGTGACCTTGGGCTAGTCACACTTCTCTGAAGTCTCTCAGCCTCACTCACCTCACAGAGTGTTTGTTGTGGGGGAGGAGGGAAAGAAGATTGTTAGCCACTTTGAGACTCCTTAGGGTAGTGATAAAGTGGGATATCAAATCCAAACTCTTCTCTTCTCAAATTCTTTTTGTCCAAGGGGGCTGAAGAAATGAAGCCAAGAAAACAACACCTTCTCCCATCACTACTTTACTAATGGGAAACACCCCAAAAGAATCAATTAAATATCCTTTCAGAGCATACTGAAGTCATAATGTCTTTTCCCTGGAGTACACCTGTTTGAATTTATGGGGCTAATATTTTTCATATATATAAAAAGATGAAAGCGCACTTCTTCTGGAAACTGCATTAAGGCTTAAAATTATTGTTTCCAAAACTTTAGTGCACTATTCTAAATTTTAGAGGGAATAATAGGGCTATAGTACATTTGCACTTTACTGAAAACCCTGTGCCTGTCCTCAAGACAAAGTGCAACAAGGGAACTGTGCTTTGGGCTGCAATCTTGCACACACTTACTTGGGAGTAAGCCCCATGAAACTCAGACTTATTTCTGAGTACGATTGCACTGTCAGAATCAATGTTGATGACTTCTTCTTTCTTCCCAGGATGGCCTTCCTGTATCTGGGTACCTGGTACATAATTCCTTCAGAATGAGCTGCACAACTCTCTGTGTCTCTGCATTCCATGCATTCCTATCAAGTATCAGTATCCAGACCTGGTCAAATCAGATTTTTCTTATGGTGGATGTTTTAATAAGAAATAATGTAAGAAGTCAGCAAAATGCATCTCATTAGAGAGATGGGCAGGTTGCTTTACATACCCAACAACAGCAAATTTGTAAGCATAAGGTTTTCAGAACAGAAGTTACTGTAAGAGTAGCTTTTATCATCATACGTTTGAGAGATATGTAATTTATTTTGTCTTCTCAAATAAAAACTCATGGTGCAATTTTACTTCCTGCTTCTAAAGAGCTGTCCCTACATGCTGTCTGTCTCTCGTTTTTTTCATTTCCACTGTTTTACAGTGGCTACCACAGATGTGTACATTACGTTTTTAAATAGACTTTGAGGTAGTTTGTGCGTTATGGCACTCAGCTGGGATAGCTCAGTGAACTGAACACGAGACTCTTAATCTCAGGGTTGGGCAAAAGATTCCTGTACCATAGGAGCCAACTCCTAGGAGCTGAGGGGGATTGACCCCCCAATAAAATATTTGCTGCCCCTCCAAATTGAAGGGCATTGCCATATAAATGTGCACAGTGTCATGTGATCGATTATTCGGGGCGGGGCTTACCTCCCTTCCCCCTATTTTATTCAAGTTGGCACACCTGACCCTCACGGTCCCTTACAATTCTGTGATTCTGATTTCGCTGCGGAGACACCACCTGCCCCAGAAAGAGAGCACCAAATGGCAACGCCTTACAACGATGGAGTTGTCCAGGGTCTTGAAACCGAGATGCCATTGAATGCTTCGAGGATGCTCCCCCCCCCCTCTCTGCAAAGGGCTGCCCTATGCGCCCTGTAGGGGCTACGGAGTCCCCACCGGAGTTTTAGAGGCAGGCACGTTTATTAAAGTTTGCCAATAGCCGCTTTTCTTTTCACCCCCCCCCCCGCTTAAACAGCGACTCGGGTCAAGGTCCGATCGCCGTCGACGCAAGAGAGGAGTTTGCGGTGCAAATCGGCGTCCTGGCCAACGTAGGTTTCATATTCGCATTTAAAAAACCCCTTTGGCCGCCCAGAGTCGCGCTATGAGGAATCCCACCGGGATCCGAGACGCAGCGCGCAAGGCTGGTTACAGTCTCTCTCTCTGGCGGTGAGCTGCTTCGCTCCGGGCTTCCCGCCGGCCTCCTCCCCCAGCTTAGAGACTTTCCCCAGCGGAGCTGTCCTAAGAGGCAGAACTTTAGGAACCCGCCCCGCGCGCCGCCTGGGAAACCGGGGGGGGGGGAGGAAAGGAAAGAGCGGCGGCTGCGGATCTCAGCGGGCTCTATAAGGCAAGGAAGACAATTACCGAGAGAGAGAGGGAGAGAGAGAGGGGGGGGGGACAGCAGAAGGTGGGATCGCCTGCTAATACGTAGACGGGGCGTCCTCCCCCCCCCACAAGAGGCATCCTCCCTGTCCAATGGGGCCTCAGGGCGCCCTCCGAGGGGCGGCCTCAGCCAATGAGGAGCCAGGGAGGCGTAGCCGCGCCTCGCAGCGAAGCTGAGCTCCTTTCCTCCCCAGCCTATCCGGCGGCTGAGACGGACCGAGCCGGAGCTTGCCTCGCGCGGGCAGCTGCGCCGGCTAAAGCGGACGGGCGGCGCGCGCGGCGCTCGCTCGGGTCGCCCCTCCCCGCCGCCCTTTGAGGGAGAGACGCTCCGCCAGTCAGTCAGTTGGTTTCGAGAGGGGAGAGGAAGGTAACCGGACGGAGCTCCTTCGCCTGGGAGCAGCCCGGCTTCGCTGCTGGGGTGTGGAAAGGAGGTAAGGGAGCTGCCGCTGCCGCCGGGTCTCTCTCGCGCCGGTTCTCCTCAGGAAGTGGCGAGGGCGTCTGGAAGGGGAGCCGAGCCGGCTGGGTTCGAGACTGAGGGGCAGAAGCGGCTCCTTCAGTCCGGCTGAGGGGAAAGCGGGTCTTCCGAGGAGGGGCAGGTCGGTGCCATCCCCTCCCCCTCCGCCCTTTGGTGGAAGAGAAAGAGGGAGGAATTAATGGAGGGCTTTTGGGGATTAGTTCTCCACAGCACCAGGAACTCTCGCTCTCTCTGTGTGTGTGTGTGTCTGTGTGTGGTTTCTGGTGGGGGGGGGTTGGAGAAGCGACACTTTCTTCATGCACTTGCTGCAGATGGTGCAAAGGTTCCTCACGTTACTTTCTTCCTCTCCCCTCCCCTCCGAGAGAGAGAGAGACAGGCGGGCAGTCAAGATGGAAAGTTGGAGGAGGTTATTCTGGCCTGGGAATAGGTGAGGAGGCGAAGGCTCAGGAGGGAGTTGCCTTTTCCTCCCTCCCTCAGGGATCTCTGCTTAGCCACCCCCACTCCCGTGGGTGGAAAAATAGCACGGGGGGAGGGAGAGGGGCTTGGGGTCGGAATTCGCCTCCCCCCCCCGCCCGCCCAGCACAGAGTTCGCCTCTCTGGCGCACAGCTTTCGTGCCTGCTGTAGCATCGCCATACATCGCTTGATTTCATCTACTGTATTTATTTATAAGTTTTGCAAAACAAATGGTTCTGCTTGGACTAGGGCATGGGTTGGCACAACGGTGGTATCTGTTGGGCTGCCGACGTCATTTCGCTGGTCAGTTGTCTAAAACCGGCACCTCAAGTTTAGTCTAACTTTTTAAGGAATGCTGTGTGCTAATTGCTGGGATGTTTTTATAAGGCTCCCCCTCCCCCAAATGGGCATATCGAAAGGGAGGTAATGGGGCAATCTTCTCTTCCCTTTGGTTTTGAAAAACAAATGTATGTACATCAATCGTAGGTACTAGAATACGGTTATTGTCTGGTACAGCTAAATGATTTTTCAGCAGTTTGATTTTTATGTATAGCAAATGGCAAACGATGTCCTGTGTGTTTTCTCCCCCCCCCCTTCTCTGCTACCCCCTTGTTTTTCTTTGAGTCTGAAGCATGACCACCAATTCATTTTTTAAAAGAAAGCTTTCTCCTTGTTAATTTTTGTCTTATGCTGCATTTAATGGAACACAAGTGCCTTTGTAGTTTTGTGGAAAACTTTTACCATTATTTTATGGATTTTGGTTTAACAACATTTGCAGGGCTTTCCACTGTTACTGGGTAGCTAGCTCACTGCTTTATTTTGACAATAGACTGCTCTGAAGCTGATAATTATCTAATGCACCTATTAACATATAAAGTGAGTTTGTCAGCTACATTTTTAATGTATGTTAGAGGATACCTTTGAATACCTGCAGCATGGTTATACTATTTTTATAGGGTTGGTTGTTGGCAAAACATTGTTTGAAAACAAATATCTATATTTTTGTAGTAAAGATTCTTGCTAACGAAAAGACTGCTGTGAATTCTTTTACCTTATTTTTGTGTTCAATTTTCATTCCTAAATGTTAACACTAGATGGCTTTCTTGCATCGTCCAGAAAGTACAGTACAGTTCAGAGCTGGCTTCTGACTTTGCTAGGTTATATCCTAGCACTTGCTGCTTATAAAATGCTAGTGCCCTGATCTGTTTTATAGTAAATGGAACTACAGTAAAACCAAATTTAAGCAGTTCCGTTCTTGGCAGTTTTGTTTTGACATTCTTCTTTACAGAAGTGCTATATGTGCAGTTTGCAATTTCTATAATTCTGTGCTAAGCGATGCTCAGAAAAAGCTTTGAACATATTTTTTCCATGAAAAGGGCTGCTTTATCATTGATGCATATATTGATTAATCAAAATTGCATTGCTTTACATTCTCTTTGAAACTGGTTTAATATAAACAAATCAATATTTTCTCTAGTTTTGTGTTTTTGTTGTTAATTTTGGCCAAAATGATGCTACTCCAAGTCACGTTTCATTAGCTTCTGTGTAGCTAATACACTTGTATTTTGTTTGTACAAAAAGTGGCCATAGAACAGTTCTTTATTAGTGCATGATGTTTTTCTTCCTATGAACTAGGTGACTGTGCAAGTAGTGTAGATATGTTTCTCTCCATTCATAGGAGCACAGTATGAAATAGAGACTGCGCTGTTGTTGTGGCCTGTCTTCTACTTGGGTCATGCTCTGAAGAGTAAAAATGTCGCCCCCCCCCCCGAATATCAGCACCCTTAGACTGCATATCAGTACAGAGGATTGAAATGTAGAGGTGCTGCATTTGGATTTAGGAAGGCTATTGGGCTCATTATGGTTATCATTTTTCTGTGCTGTTTTCTGAACTATTGTTGCTGGAAAACATGAAATGTAGGACCCCAATGAAAAAAAAACTGCTTACTACCTAAGAAATAATTACAGATGAAATTATTCCAATAGTGCAACTTTAAGGAAATTTAAAACACAGTTTGGCTTCAGAATTGTTGTCTTACTCTGAATGTTCATATAAATTAAAATGGATCCCAGCAAAGTCTTAAGCATTGACTTGTGTAGCTGTCTCTTACTGCCTTGAACTTGAAAAGGAAGAATGAGATAATATTTCTGCAGTTTTGAAAAAAATTGTATAGATGGTCTAAGCAGCAGTGTAGCTAGCCAATTGGGTGCCTGGTGCGGCGCACGCGCCCTGCAGCTGAGGGCGAACTGAACCGCCCATGGGGGCGGGGTGAGCCAAGGCAGGGGTGCTGCGTGGAGCCTCTCCGCAGCCTCCTCCTCAGCTATAGGGTGGCTGAGGTAGTGGACAGACGCAAGCCCTGTGCTGCTCAAAAAAGCAGTGCCGAGCTTGCAGGCAGTCCACTCGCCGCCTCACCCTCAGGAGAGACGCATGGCTAAGGCACACTGCAGGCCCCGCGGTGTGACACCCAGTGTCCACTGCCTGACCTAGCTGGCAGAAAATGAGCCCAGCAGGATCCCGCAGTTTCATTAGCTAGTGGAGAGAGAGAAACACACAGAGCTGCATTGGCGACCGCCACACCTGAACTTACCTGTCCTCACTGGGTGGAGCTGCTCCACCGTGTCCACTGGGCTTGTGGTCCAACAAGGATGCTCCGGGAGGTTTTGGGTGGCCTCAGCAGGCAGTGCCCAGCCACACCCGGTGCTGAGACCGTCCCAGCCTGCCCCTTCGTCGGTGGTGAAGGGAAAGCGCTGCCTGTCGCCAGACGGTTTTCCACTCGGTAGGCGCCACATGGGTGCATTGGCTGCCCGCAGTGGTGTAGGAAGGGGGTGTGGTGGGTGAGGGAGTTATTTTTTCAAAAGATGTGTCATGAGCCCAACTTTTATTTATTTAAAAAAAACACATTTTTGCCATTTTGTCACCCCCCTCAGTGATGACACCCAGGGCAGCCCGCACCCACCACATGCCGCTTCCTACGCCACTGGGTCTAAGCCAAGATGACATTTTTCTTGGGCCAATGTCAAACACTTCATCATTCATTACTTCCAATATTATGATTCTGAATATTCACTTGGAAGGAAGTCTTGTCAATTTCAATAGAATTTCCTAATAAGCATTCTTGGGATTTCCTCTGTAGGCCTAGTGAAGAATCTTAAATCCCAATATTTGATACTGGAAGGGGTTAGAATAAGCTTTGCCACTGTGGAGGCCCCCATTGTACGCTCTGACCAAGCGCGATGTTCCTGCCCCTGGAAGCCATAATAAAGCCCCCAAATGAGGTATTAAAGTTGTGCAGTGTCCAATTCAGTGTATTCAAAACTGCCCCATTTCCTGACAAGGGGCCTAATATGGGCTCCTCTGCTGTGTCAGCTTGGAGTTGCCACAGCTAAAAGCAGAGGATTATTGCCTCATGCCCTCTACTATGGCTGTCAGGGAGCTATAGGGCTGCAGTTGTAGTGGTCAATTGACTGGTCAGTGCCATCCCAGCTCCAGTTTTAATTGCTCTTCCTAGGCATGCTTCCTGGGGAGAAAATCCAACTGCCCTTAGTGGGAGTTACTTCTGGGTAAGCATCCACAGGTTTGAGTTGCATAAGTTTCAAGACTGGAGTAAATATATATATATATATATTTATTTATTTATTTGGTTGGTTGGTTGGTTGGTTTATGCAGGCTGTGACCAATGTTGTCTGTTACCCATCAGTAGGCTTTTCTTGTAGGTTGATGCTACAAGAAGTAGATTGAGATAGTTGGCCACTTCTGCTTCTGCTTGTTGTTTCTCACATTGGTAAATTCCATCATTGAATGTTACAACTGAAATTGTCTTGATGGATGTTACTTTATATGTATGATTTGGCCTCATTTTAAAATCTACTTCAGTGTCATGTCTATCCCTAGACCTGACAGAGGGTTAGAGCATAATCTACTCACTTGGTATGCTTTATAACATGACCAGAATAAGTCAAATTGTTTACATTCTGTTTGTAAAAGCTACTTACATTTTCTGTGCTCTTATCCCTGCACTTTAGTTAGGTTTGTGAATCCAGTTCCGTGTTTCTGGATTTGTCAAGGTTGATTGGCAGGTGTCTTGTAAGTAATTAGCTCGTTTGGCTTTTATAGAAGACACTCAGAATATTTGACATCATCTGTTAATTTGCAATGGAATAAATTTCTGGAATAAAAGTTGACTACCTGTACTTTTGTAATTCATTAACATAATTTCAATCTTGCAAACTCCTATCTTTTCAGTTTTCTTTGAATTTATATTAGAATATTTTGTCAAGTTATTTTGATGTGTGAGAAACACTTGTTTAATCAGAGTTTTGAAATGTCTGCCTCATGTACATTGATGGCACTAAAATAAACGCAGCATTTACAAAAAGTTGTGGAAGAATTGATTTTAAAACATACTGATGAAGTAAAAAGTTCCCCCAACTAATTGAGTAGATGTTTATTTGCTCCTGTGTAAATACTTCGAATAACAGTAGAGGAAGAAGTGTTTCTAAGGTTGTGCTGGCCAGGGTTGGAGGGGGACAAGTTTTTCTGCCTGTCCTTGGTGGATCTCCTTTTAATAAAATGCCCCCCTCCAAAAAATAAAAAAATAACCAATGCAGGATAATTAATTATGCCAGTTCCAAACTGGCATTTTTGATGATTATAATCCTGGAGCTTCTGAAAGGAATGAAGGGTTTCAGATTGAAGACTGCCTCTACCCCACGCCTGGAATGAACCATTTCAGGGCCTAACTTTGACTACTGCCAGCAGTAGAACTATGTTCATAGAAGTATCTGCCAGTGTGCAGCAGGGGCCTGTGTAGCAGATGTGCCTATCTGCCAGTGCAGCTCTTCATCAGTGCCAGCTGCCTCCAGCCAGTGAATGAATGGGGGGTGGGTAGGATTGTTCTTCCAAACTTGTGTAGTTATTTGACTTTCTTTAATTGGGTGAGAATTATAATCATAGAGGTGGAAGGGACCCAAGGGTCGTCTTGTCCAACCCCCTGCAATGCCGGAATCACAGCTAAAGCATCCATGACAGATGGCTATCCAACCTCTGCTTAAAAATTTCCAATGTGGGGTTCCACCATTGAAAAGCTGTTAATGTCAGAAAGATTTTCCAGATGTTTAGTCAGAATCTTCTTTCATGTAACTTGAAGCCATTGGTTCGAGTCCTACCCTCCAGAACAGGAGAAAACAAGCATGTTCCCTCTTACATGTGACAGCCCTTAAGATATTTGAAGATGGCTATCATATCTCCTCTTAGTCTCCTCTTTTCCAGGCTAAACATATCCAGCTCCTTCAAGCACTCCTTGTAAGACTTCATTTCCAGACCCTTGATCATCTTGGTTGCCCTCCTCTACAAACGTTCCAGCTTGTCAACATCCTTCTTAAATTGTGGTTCCCAGAATTGGACACAGTATTCCAAGTGTGGCCTGACCAAGGCATAATAGAGTGGTACTATTCCTTCCTTTGATCTGGACATATACTTCTGTTGATGCAGCCTAGTATAGTGTTAGTTTTTTTGCTGCTGCATCACACTGTTGACTCAAGTTAAGCTTGTGCATTACATTTGTCCCTATTGAAATTTATTTTGTTAGCTTGCGTCCAGTTCTCCAATCTGTTATGGTCATTTTGAATTCTAATTCTGTCTTCTGCAGCATTAGCTACCCCTCACAGTTTGGTGTCATCTGCAAATTTGATGAGCATCCCCTCAATTCCTTCATCCAAGTCATTTATAAAGACATTAAACAATAATGGGCCCAGGACAGAACAGTATGACACCCCACTTGTCACTTTTTTCCAGTTGACAAGGAACCATTAATGAGTACTCTTTGGGTTCAGCCAGCCAGCTACAAATCCACCTCGTTTAACCCACATTTTAACAGTTTCCTCACAAGAATATCATAACATGTACTTCACTGTCTACACAGTGTGAACCACTCTGGATAGTCACACACTCCTGCATAAGTATTCTGTAGTAAGAACTGTAGTAAGAAGAAAAAGAACTCCTACAACTGACAGCTGTTCAACATGAATAAAACATGTATAATAAATAAATAGTCATGTTAGGTGACTTTGAACATTTATTAACATGAGAAGTGTTCTATAGTATCTCCAGCTGGTCATTGTAGCAGCAAAGTTGGGAGCAGTTTACGGAGAGAAGTGTTGGTCTGGCAATGTGGGCATACCTTCTGCTGCACAGGATCATAATATTTAGTGTTTCTTTTGTGCCTTTTTAGCTTTTCAAATGCCAGTGTGGCAAAGCATCCAGAAAATGGAGAGCTGGAAAATGAAATTATGGTATAGGGAACAAAAATACAGATACAATAAGAATGTTCTGATTAGAATTGAATACCCACATACTTAATTGTATTTAAATATCAGTGACCCATAAGCAGTAAGTCTTCCTTTATTTATTAGAGATGCAGAATAGAGTGCTGGGCTCAATTTGTGTTGAAATTAGAAGAAACTTCATGGAAATAGCTTGTATGTTTAGGATTTATCCCTTTATATTTGTTGCAAAACAGCATGGCATGTGGAAAGTCCTAGCAAGATGAGAACTGAATAGAACAGATATCTGTGGAGTATTACAGAAGGTTCTAGGAACATTTTAAGATGTAGAGACCAAATGAACACAGCATAGGGAGGTCAATCTATTCCATTTAGAGAGGCTGAAGCAGGGTTGCAGTCAAGCAGTGAGCTGCCAGGAAGGTAGGTGGGCAAGAAACTTGGAAGACTCAGAGGGGAAAAAGCAGGGGAGTGAGAATATATTTGCAAGCTGACAAGCAGAGGCAACTAGAGGTAGACTACAGCCTAATGGAAATAAGACCAAGATCTGGCTGTTGATCAGGCCTGATCTGGAAGTATTTAAGACAAGTCAGAGAAACAATGGATTGTCTGGGTAGTGAAGCATTCAAGGAGAATGCTTTTGTCAGCCTTAGCACAAGGGGCACAGCTGATCTAATCAGAAAGCTTCCAGCTTGAGACTTACAGTACTGAAAATAAGGCACCTCTCCAGATATATGTGGCTTGATAAAGAGCACTGGGTTTAGGTTGTTGTAATAGTGTCAGCATCTACATGGTTGGAATGTGTAAAGGACAGGGGTCTACCATTTTGGGTTGGCGTTGCTCACCAAGCCAAAAAGTCTAGCTACTAGACACACACCACCCAATCAAGCCTCCAGCCCTCTTCTCTCTGGGCAATAATCTTAACAGGCATTTCTCAAAGAAAAGACCAGTAGTGTACCAGGTTTGGCACTGCTGGTTTGAAAGCACTCTGAGTGCCTTCAGAAAATAGCATCCAGCCCTCCCCAGTGCATTCCATTCCTGTTCCAAAGCAGGAAGAACCAGTATGGGGGTTGTTGGTTTGGCCCTGTGCGGCCAAGGCTCATCAGACATTTTGGCAATGCAGCTGCCAATTTCCCTCATTCCTTACAACTTTGGAGGTGGCAGACATAACCACATACTTGTCTGGATGACCTCCACTCACCTCTAAAGCTTCAAAGTTGGGAAGAAAGCTTTGTTGGGAAGTTGAGGAGTGAAAATAAAAGGACAGGAGGGAAACCTAGAGATAGAATTTAATTTCATTGATAAGTAAGATGAAAATTAAACCAAGTTCCTAGACAGAGTTAAAATAAGCTGTTGAGTCATCACTTGCTCTTTCAACTTCCTAATGAGGCTGATTTTATTACCGGATGATGGACCCTGGCATTGATGTATTGCATCTTGGTTTAGACAATTTATTCAAATATCTTTCACTAATATGGAAATAAACTCTGTCCTACTGAAATCTCAATTGTGGCTTACATGCAAATACAGTACATGGTTTCATTTTTCTATTGTAACCTCCAAGCAACATCACAGCAAGAAGATTATTTTTGCTGAGCCATTTGAGGTAAGCTAACACATTTGCTGTTTGACCAGCAGTACAATTGTCCTCCATGGGCTTCGTATACCAGCTGTACCACTACAAATGATTGTGTTGAATGGTGCTTTGTTTAAAAGAGAGAAAACAAATGTGATGTTAATGTACAATTTCCAGAGTTAGCCACATATGGGGGTTGGAGAGGGGACTGGCAAGGAAGTGCATGGATGGATAAGATGTAGACAGCATTGTGGTGAGAAAAGAATTTTAAGAGGTGGGAATAAAGTGGAATCAGGGGTTTTCATAGATGGAATAGCATGCAAAACAAACTATTTACAGATTTTGTTTAAAATATTTTTCAGAATATGTATTGTAAAAACTCAAGGTAGGTAGGAGTGAAGTTGTGAAAACCCTAAAGAATAAAGAATAGTATTTGTTAAAAGTGTAATAAATAATCCCCTTTAAAAGGTCTTATAACACATAGTAACCTATAGTAAGGCCTACCATTTGTTAACACATTATTTCTTATTACCACTGAGGAAACCGTTCAGTGGAAATGTCTCTGGCACAAATGCCATTGAAACTATATGAATGGTTGCATGCTACATCCAGGGTTGCTTGCATAAATGTTCCCAGTGAATTGCTCATATATATAACCCCAGGGTAGTCAGAATTGTAACCTGTACTGTGGAACCTTGAAATTAGTTCATTAATGTATAAGAAATTTATAAGCTTTGTTAAAATGATCATGATAGATATTTGCCTTAAATAGATTTATTTAGTATGGCCTTCAAAAAACTTCAGTGAGAAGATGATGTGTTCTGTATATGTTTCACATGGTGTGATTTAATCACTTGCTTCCATTTTAAAAGCAACAATTATAGTTGTAAATAGCTTTTTCTAAAGCATAGCATAAATACTATAGGAGTTAATGACATTTCAAAATAACAGCTGCTTTTAAAAATAACATTAAGTACTGGTGTGTGTGCATTTTTAGCATTCCCTTGATTTTGGTAGGTAGTGTAGCTGAACAGCTGCAGATTGTGTATTTTCATCACAAGCTGTGGCAGTTGGAAAGTTACTCTACTTCTGCCTATCCAACAAAGGTAGTTTGATGCTTGAGCAGCTAGATCAAGGTCACTTAGTTTCAACTACACACAGTACAGATCCCCCCCCCTACTGTGTATAACAGTATAGTAAGTCACTGAAAGGAAAGGCACCTACAGGATTATTTTGTATGTTCTCACAAACTTTCAATTTATTCTTTTATGTAATTGTGCTTAGTAATAATTCTCTACATAGACACTCACATATTCAGACTATGATTAATACAAATGAGCTGTCAATGGTGCAATGCTTGTTTGTAATATACAAGAGATCTGAAGCAAAATGTTGTAGCTTTGCGAGTTCTGTTCACTGTTACTATCACTCTAATGCATGATAACACAACTCAGTTCATTTCTCCTCTGGTTTTCTACCCTTCCCTCCAAATATCAGTCAGTATTTATTGGCCATTGAGTAAGCATAGTTCTCATTTGGTTATTTTGTGTTCCCCTCTTGGTTTTTTATCTCCTAAGCATTTTTGTACTTCTGAGCAATTTGGGCTCTCCCAAGCCCACTAATGTATTAGTTAGTGCTCACAGCCTGGACTTCAAAAGCATAGGGAATGGTAGAAAGATTATTTACTGAGATGTGCTTACTGTGTTGAATCTTAGTAGCCTGCTTAAGAGCTTGACCAGCTTCTTTCTAGAAGCTTTACCATAAATCCTTAACTAATGGCTTTCACAATGCTACTTGATTCAATAATGACCATCTATGTTCTAGAAGATTTCGAGGCATGATTTTGGCCCAAATCTTGCAGTTACCACCACTAAATATTCAACTGTTGTAACTCTTTTTCAGGTCAATTGCAACAGTCAGTGTACTTGAGTACATGCCTTTATCATGCCTTATATTTCTGATTGAAGTTGTCTTGTGATTGTGGCACTGCCCAAGCATGTTGGGGGACCGGGCGGGCGGGGGAGGGGGGCTCAGCTGATGAAGCATTTCAGCCTCAGTGATGACAAGTCAAGACAAGTGAGATAGGCAACTATGTAAGGACAGATGACATCCGCCCAAGAGTTTTTAAAGAACTCAAATATGAACTTGTTTATGAGCTATACTTTTGTTAGAAGATATCCAACTGTGTTGCTCAGCTGATAGCAAAACGTCTATCAGAAGAATGGGGGGAAAAACAATTTTCAGTAAACCCCACTCCTCCCTGAAGCACCCAAGTTCCTCCAAAATTGTTCTGGAGGGGTCAGCTTGAGCAAATTTAAGGGGAATGTGGAGGGGAATTGTGAAAAAAAGATTCTCTCCATTCTTCTGACAGAAGCCTTGCTGTCAGCTGATCAACACTATCGGCTATAACAATTTGTCTGTAAGATCAGCCTCTATACTTGAGGACTGGAAAGAGGCCAATGCAACTTTAAAAGAGGGAGGCAGGATCCAGGAGTGATCTGAGAAATGGCAATCTAGTTAGCTTAACATCTATTCCTGGAAATTACTGAGTAAGTCTTGAAGAACAAGTTTTGCTGATGAAGAATCAGTGTGATTTGTATAAGGATTAGTCTTGTGGTTAAAATAAAAAGGGATTTTGAGGAATCCAAAATGAAATCTCCAAACTGAGTAAATGGGCAGTAGATGTGATTAAATGTAAGAAAATGTAAAGCGATGCACACTGGAACAAAAAGCCTAACTTCACAGATATGTGACTTTGCAGTGGATTGAGTAGTAAAGTGATCTTGGAGTTGTAGTGGATAACTCAATGAAGATGTCAACTTAGCTATAGAAATCTGAATTTCATGTTGGTGATAATTAGGAAAAGGATTGAAAAGAAAACAATCAGTATCATAATGCCATTATACAAATCTGTCATGAAATCACACTTGGAATACTGTGTTCAGTTCTGGTCTTCATACCTCAGAAAAAAAAGACGTGGAGTTGGAGAAGGTTCAGATTATGGCAGCCAAAAATGATCAAGGGATTGGAACAACTCTCCTATAAGAATAGATTACAACACTTGGACATGAGAGAGTTGTATAAGAATAAGAATAAGAATATCTTTATTGTCATTGCCCCCTTCGGGGACAACAAAATTACTTCAAAAGTATGCATACTGTGGAAAAAGTGGATGGACAGAAGTCCCCATCCCCTCGCAATACTAGAGTGGGGGCCATCCAATGAAGCTGCATGTTGGAAGATTTATGACAGATGAAAGAAAGTACTTCAGTTAAACTGGAAATTGTTCCCACAAGATGATGTCCACTAAACTATTCACCTTTAAAAGAAAAGTTCATGGAGAATAAGGCTATTGGTTGCCTCCTCCGGCATTGGAGACAATATGGACATGAATGTCAGTTGCTGGAAAGCACAAGTGTGGGGAGTGTAATGTTGTGCTCATGTCCTGCCTAGGGGAGAATAGTGAATCAAGGCCATCACAATCAGAGAACAGATGGGCCACAAGCAGAAGAAAGAAGTTTATGTAGAACAGATAACAGCTGCACACTATGGGTCAGGTTATACATATTGTGAAATTAAGGAACTGAAATACATTGTAGAAGGCACTAGATAAGAGAGGTGAGAGAGGACAAGCCAAGTACTGGTATTTGAGTGAATCCATGTTAAAGAATTCTTAAACATGAGCCACTATGGCAGAGCTCCTCATGTGTACGCTTTACAGTGTTCCCGTCACTGTTAAATGCATCTTGCCACACTGTCCATGGTTCTCAAGTGTGCAGCGGACCTTTCTGCATACCCAGTTCCTGCTGTGAACTCAGCCTTGGTACGCATCTATTGACTTTTTTCAGTTCCTGAGCTGTTGGTTGGCTGACCATTTAAAGAGGCTTTGGATTATAAGGGACATGACAAAGTTAAATCCTTACAGTTGTTTGTCCTCACTATGGTAAGAATAGTTTGAGGGCTAATGGGAAGCAAGGAAATGCTCGTTTTAGATGTGTTATCAGCACTAGATGTGACTCTGGCTGCCACATTAAATTGGAGTGAGAGCATGAAAGGCTGATTTTTATATAAAAAATGAGTGCAAATAGAGAAGGGTACCTTGTCTTTCCTCCCACCCTCCCCCACCATACTTTGTTTCTTCAGGCATTTGTCGGCCTGGCCTAGAAGGTCTTCCTGAAGCAATGGAAAGTGGAGAGGTAAAATGAGGGAGGCTTAGGCTCCCTCATCTGCATAATACTGCAATATATTTTGTCCCTCATGTGAATGAAATAAGTGAAGTTTTTAATCAATGGGTTAAATACACCCCCCGCCTCAGTGCAGCAGTCTGTGTCCTCAAATATATTGCCATTAATCAGCATGCCTCTTCTGAAACAAGACATCAAACGTAGCAGTACCTGCTACTGTAATACCTGCTTCATGTAAACATCAGTATGATAGGAAATGAAACACTTTCTGCTCTTGCTGCCAGTTGTGTTTCCTGTATGTAAACAAAAGCAATCAGTTAGCAGAATGGGAAATTGTTTATTTGCAGGATGCTTGCTGTATGAACGGAAGGAAATGTTCTTTTACAGACATCAGTTCATTGTGTTGAGGCTACATTGCTGGCAAAATTGATTTTAGAATAGTTTGGGGAAATTAGCTGCAAAATAGGTGCATCTATTTTGAGTCCTAAAAACTTCTTAACTCTTTACATTAGTGGTTGAAGTTGAAGCTTATAGATCTCATAACCATCCCTATTCATAGTTTGTGAACAGGGGATTTACACAGTTAAATGAATGTAATTTTAAACAGGAAGTTTGTTGTTTGTGCACTGCCTTTTTAAAATTTTGAAGCAAAGATGTACAGCAATCTTGAATGCAATCTGAACAAATTAGCTAGGAAATATGTAGCCTGATAGTCTGTGGTTTAAAATTTTGTAGGATGCGTGATAACAGGACTCCAGTAAATCTCTGCACCCACCCTGCCTTGAAGTGAAATGAAGGTTGTTTCCCCACTAGAACACTTTACTGCCACTGAGACCTTGCTTTTCATTGGCTGGGGGCTTCACACAGGACTTAATAGCCCACCATTACCTTTCCATGTAGCTATTTGCTTAGAATTAAGTCTATCCAAGGCAGTGTATTACAATATAAACATAAAATTGCAATAATGTAACATGATGTTTCAAACATTAAATTGCAGAAACAAACAAGCAAGAATACATTAAACTATAATTCAGGCAGTAAAGAATAGTTTCCAAGCCACAGCAATAAAAAGTATATACAATAAAATAACATGTGTTAAAAAGCACATGTGTCAGGGGTTCAGGAGCAGAGGCGAGGGCAAGGGAGGAAACAGAGAGCGAGGGGGAGGAGGCAGAAGAAAGGATGAGTGACGACGACGACCCGAGATCTCCGAGTCTGTCCAGTGAATCAGAAGATTCACAAAGAGGAGCACCAGTGGCAAGGGCAAGGGGGGAGACTAGGGGGACACCCCAGGAAGAAAGAGCCAGAGGGGACTCAGAGGGGAGCAGTTGGAGATCGGGACCTACGTCACCGCCAGAGAGTAGGGAAGAGGAAGAGCGCCTGGGAACTAGCGCTGGCAGCTCACAACAGGAGGGAGGGCACGAGTCAGGAGTGGCCACACCTTCATCGGGGAGCGAAGTGACGGTTAGACGGAAAGTGGAAGGTTGGGCGCGCGCGCCAAGTTCAAATGCACAGGAAGGTGGCGCAGTAGGCAGCCCGGAAAGAGAGCCAGGTCCTAAAGCCCGGCGCAAGGAGACAGGGGAGTCAGGGGGGTCAGCGTCAGAAGAATCCCGGAAGGGAGAGACCCAGGGGGGCAGAGGGACCCAGAGGAGAACTGTCAGGCGGAAAAGGTGGAGCAGGGCTAGGATATTAAGTTGGTGCGCAAGGGGCGGAGACTCAGAAGGAGCTTCGCCGACCTAAGCATAAGGCGTAGGGTTGCACGCAGCAGCTCAAGAATGGAGACTGTAACTCAATAAAGACTTTTAATCAACAACCGCTGGCTAGCGTGATCCTCTGTGAGCTAGGATCTGGAAGTAACCCTGACAGTAAGCTCCTTCTCTTCAAATTGTGGACATCCACGACCTCGCGGAGAGGAGGGAAAGCGGGTGCCTACAAGAAAGCTCACGAACGGTAGACAATATGACGGCCGAACAGCAAATAACGGAACTCAGAGACGCGGTTTCACGACTGACTGCCGAGGCGGTGGCGTCCAGGAAGAGAGAGGAGGACGCAGCGGCCGCCTACAGGGATCTCCAGGTCAGGTTGGACGTGCTTACGAAGCAGGGGCAACAGACACCCAAATCAGAGGGGATTGGGTTGGGGAGACGCACAGGCAGTCTGGTCTCGCACTTCGATGGGAATTTGCAACAGTACCCCAATTTTAGAGCAGACGTAATGTGTGCACTACAACTACTGCACAAAGACTTTAGAGATGAACAAGAGAAAGTGGGGTTCATCATGTCCCATTTGCATGGAGACGCTAAAGCATGGCTGCGCAATTTGTGGAGGGATAAGGATCCTGCGCTCCAAAATGCGGACGCCTTTATTAAAGCGATGGATGGCTGTTTTTTATCAAGCATTGACGTGGATCTTGCCCGAAGGGAGGTGCACGGACTAAGACAAGGGAGGGCCAGCGTACGGCAATATCATGCCCGCTTTTTGGCTTTGGTCAGTGCCCTGGAATGGGACAGAGATTCGGCTCCCGTCAGAGACCTTTTTTGGGAGGGCTTGAACAGCTCGGTGAAAGATGAGATTGCGAGGGGGGAGAGACCCCGGACCACGCAGGAGATCGTTCAGAGGGCGCTGGCGGTGGGAGTGCGGCTGGAAGAACGTCCGTGGAGCAGGGACGAAGGGCGCAGCGGGCG
This sequence comes from Podarcis vaucheri, assembly GCF_965113315.1. Classification (NCBI taxonomy): domain Eukaryota; kingdom Metazoa; phylum Chordata; class Lepidosauria; order Squamata; family Lacertidae; genus Podarcis; species Podarcis vaucheri. The sequence continues at coordinate 49,151,632 of NC_138761.1, forward strand.
CGAACCAGCCAGGGGCTCCTCCTTCCTTCCCAGAGAAGCAGCACGTGCGCAATCCACGCCCCCAACAGGGGGAGGGGTGGAACCGATGGAGGTTGGGAGTGCAAGGGCTCAGTCAGCAGCCAGAGCCCTAGCACCGGCAGCAGTGAAAGCGAAGCCTCCTAGAGGGAACAGGAAGTGTTACATCTGCGAGGATCCAGGCCATTTGGCGAAAGAGTGTCCCCGGAGGCTCCACAAGCACACTGCAGCCTCAGCAATGGTGACTGCAGCAACGCAGCAAGGAGAACCACAGCAGGGAAACGACGATGTCTGGCTGGAAGAGGAGGCACTGGGGCCCAGCCAGACGTGTCAGTGAAGCAGTCCCCAGAGATTTTACCGCCCATGGACCCCCTCCCGCCCAAGCCAGTAGTGAGGCTCACCACATCGCTCCAGCTACCCAATGGAATCACCATGGACGTGCCAATCACCGTCGACTCGGGAAGCAATGCAGACTTCATAGGGCATGACTTTGTCGACCGGCACGCTATACAGTTGCTGCCTGCCGCGCTGCCACTGCAGGTTGTCACGGTGGATGGCAGGGAGCTGTTAGGGGGGCAAGTGGTGAAGCAGACGCCACCTATGGTGCTGCGGCTTGGAAATCACAAGGAGATTATCAGCTTCAACGTCACTCAACTCTCAGACACGCCTATCGTATTGGGCATGAGTTGGCTGGACAGGCACAGCCCGACGCTGGCTTGGTACCAGAGGCAGCTGACCTTCGGTTCTTCCTTTTGTGCTGAACACTGCATCATGCCCCAGCAAGAAGGGGAGCAAGAGGAGTCACAGCTGCTGCTCGGCACGCTGCAAGCGATTCCCCACAAGTACGCAGAATTTTTGGAGGTTTTCTGCGAGAAGGAGGCAGACAAGCTACCCCCCCACAGACCATATGACTGCAAGATTGACCTGCTGCCGGGGGCGGCGCTGCCCAAAGGGAAGCTGTATTCCATGTCTGAAGACGAACTGCAGGAACTCAAGGAGTTCATTGATCATAATTTGAAACGCGGTTTCATCCGAGAGTCCCAGGCAGCGGGGGGCAGTCCTGTATTCTTTGTGAAGAAGCGAGACACGCCCCAGAAAAGGCTCGTGGTGGACTACCGCATTTTGAACAGTGTCACCAAGCCGTCGGACTTCCCCATGCCCCGAATCGACGACCTCCTCGCGAAAGTACGCAAGGGCAGCGTGTTCACCAAGTTGGACCTGCGAGGGGCGTACAACCTGATTCGCATGCGGGAAGGAGATGAGTGGAAGACAGCCATGTTCACACCCCTGGGCACCTACGAATATAGAGTTATGCCTTTTGGATTGCAAAATGGCTCCCACGTTTTTCAAGCTTTCATGCATCACGTGTTGGCGGGGCTCCTCTACAAGACGTGCGTCTGTTTCTTGGATGACATCCTGATCTTTTCGGAATCGCAGCAGGAGCATGACAGACACGTCAGGGAAGTGCTGAGCAGGCTCCAGCAACATAGGCTTTACGCCAAGCTGGAGAAGTGCCAATTCGACGTGACGGAGGTGGATTTCCTGGGATACAGGTTGTCTGACAAGGGGCTCGCCATGGACAGCGCCAAGGTTCGAGCGGTGTTGGATTGGAAAAGCCCACGCAACCGGAAGGAGGTCCAACGATTTGTCGGCTTCGCGAACTTCTATCGCAAGTTCATGAAAGGCTTCGCTATGCAGACTGCAGCCATTACAGACACGCTCAGTTCCAAGAAAAAGAAGTTCATCTGGACAGCGCAGGCGGAGCAGTCCTTTCAGGCACTCAAGCGTCTTTTCGCTTCGGAGGAACAGCTGCTTCATGTCGATCCTAGCAGGCCGATGAGAGTTGAAACAGACGCCTCGGACAGGGCCGTCGGAGCAGTCCTGCTGCAGAAGGACCCGCAGGGGGTTTGGAGGCCCGGAGCGTTTTACTCCAGGAAGCTCAGCAAGTCCGAACAGAATTACACCATCTGGGACAGGGAGTTGCTGGCTATTCATGCAGCGTTCAAAGCATGGAGGCACTTCCTGATTGGAGCCAAGCACACGGTGCAGGTCTGCACGGACCACAAGAATCTGGAGCACTGGCGCACGGCACAGTTCCTGAACCAGAGGCAGATACGTTGGGCTGAGTTCTTTGCGAATTTCGACTTCCGAATAGAGTATGTCCCGGGGGACACCAACATCATGGCGGACGCGCTATCCCGTAAGCCACAGTATCTGGAGGACGCCACGCCAGCGGCCGCCATGCACATCTTCGCGCCAACAGTGTGGGCGTGCGCTGCGGCGACAGTGGACCTGGAGGCGGTGCGACAAGCGTTGCAGAATGACTCTTTCGCGCAAGCAAAGATGGCTGAGATGCGAAGGGGCACGGCAGCGACCAACGGGTTCCAGCTGAGAGATGGATTGCTCATCCGCAAAGGGGCCATCTACGTGCCGGGAGACGAACTTCGCGCCAAGGTACTGCATCAGCTGCACGACGCGCCCACTGCCGGGCACTTTGGCAAGGAGAAGACGGTGGAATTAGTCGCCAGGGATTTCTGGTGGCCCGGAATGAGAGGGGAGGTCGCGGACTACGTGGCGAGGTGCGACACCTGCCAGAGGGCCAAACCAGTGCACAGACCGCCGGCCGGACTGTTGGAACCGCTGCAAACTCCGGTCGAGCCATGGGAGAGAGTCGCCCTGGACTTCGTCACGGATCTGCCCAGCTCGAGGGGCAAGACGGCCGTGCTGGTGGTGGTGGACTTGTTCTCCAAGATGGCGCATTTCATCCCGTGTGCGAAGGTGGCCACGGCGGAACAAACCGCCAAACTGTTCATAGACCACGTGTTCAAGGTTCATGGTCTGCCACGGTCTATTCTGTCCGACCGCGGGCGGCAGTTCATCTCGAACTTCTGGCAGAAGCTGATGGGCTTCCTAAACGTCAAGATCAACCTGGCGTCGGCGAGACACCCGCAGACCAACGGGCAAGCGGAGCGGGTCAATGCCATCATGCAGCAGTACCTGAGATGCTATGCGAATCAACAGCCTGCGACGTGGGTGGATTACCTGCCGCTCGCCGAGTTCGCCTACAACAACACGAAGCACGTGTCCACGGGGGTCACGCCGTTCTTCGCCAACAACGGGAGGCACCCCAGAACCTTCCCGGGACTGGAAAGACTGGTGGAGGGGGAGCCGCAGACAGCAGATGCGTTCGCGTCGGAGTTGCAAGAGGTTCACGATCAGCTGCGGCGGCACCTGGAGCTGGCCAAACACGCATACAAGGTGCAGGCAGACAAACACAGAAGGGTTGGCGAAGAGATCCAGGTGGGAGACTGGGTCTGGTTAGCAGCCCACGCAGTGCCGGCCAGGTCGTTGGCCAAGAAGAAACTAGGGCATAAGCAACTGGGGCCCTACCAAGTCGAAGAGCAGGTCAACCCGGTGGCTTTCAGGCTGGCGCTTCCGGAGGGTTCCAGAATGCATCCGGTGTTCCACAGATCGGTGCTCACTCCCTACAAGGCACCGCACAGGTTTCAGGAACCCGGCACGGCGCCGAGTCCGCTCCGAGAGGGAACCAGGCAACGGGGAGTGGCACAGGAGGTGCGCCTCAACGAAGTCACGGAGATTTTGGACTCCAGATGGGGGGAAGAGGGGGTAGAATACCTTCTCGCTAAGGAGGGCACCCCGGCCAATGCCAACAGCTGGGTGCCGGGCTACGCTCTAGATGAACCTCTGCTCAAGGAAGAGTTTCATGCCCTCTTTCCCCATAGGCCAATGCCGGCGGACTTTTTCGACGACTGGCTTTTCACGCCCACGCTTTCAGCCAGCACATTCCGGGGGTTCGACTCGGATGAGGAACCGACACGAGACACCCGTTCCCCGGAGGGGTCACCCTCGGGATCTGCCTCAGAACCCTCGTATTGGTGGGATGATCGACCAGAGGAGCAGTGGCGCAGGAAGTGGCTGGAGGGTCCAGGACGAGCTACGCCTACAGAAGGAAGCGAGGGAGAGACCGACATGGACTTTTTCGGGGACAACCAGGGTCTCGAGCACGGCGGCACGGAGATGGAAGCAGAGGTGACCGTCGTTGACGAGAGCAGGGAGGAAGAACCGGGAGTCTGCGGATGGAGGCCGGCCACGGGAAGCGAACTGTACCCGACATTCGTCCCTTTGACACTGCAGCACCCAGTTCCCGCACCGGAGGGAGGGGAGGGGGGAAGGGGGGGCTTTGAGGGGGGATGGATGTCAGGGGTTCAGGAGCAGAGGCGAGGGCAAGGGAGGAAACAGAGAGCGAGGGGGAGGAGGCAGAAGAAAGGATGAGTGACGACGACGACCCGAGATCTCCGAGTCTGTCCAGTGAATCAGAAGATTCACAAAGAGGAGCACCAGTGGCAAGGGCAAGGGGGGAGACTAGGGGGACACCCCAGGAAGAAAGAGCCAGAGGGGACTCAGAGGGGAGCAGTTGGAGATCGGGACCTACGTCACCGCCAGAGAGTAGGGAAGAGGAAGAGCGCCTGGGAACTAGCGCTGGCAGCTCACAACAGGAGGGAGGGCACGAGTCAGGAGTGGCCACACCTTCATCGGGGAGCGAAGTGACGGTTAGACGGAAAGTGGAAGGTTGGGCGCGCGCGCCAAGTTCAAATGCACAGGAAGGTGGCGCAGTAGGCAGCCCGGAAAGAGAGCCAGGTCCTAAAGCCCGGCGCAAGGAGACAGGGGAGTCAGGGGGGTCAGCGTCAGAAGAATCCCGGAAGGGAGAGACCCAGGGGGGCAGAGGGACCCAGAGGAGAACTGTCAGGCGGAAAAGGTGGAGCAGGGCTAGGATATTAAGTTGGTGCGCAAGGGGCGGAGACTCAGAAGGAGCTTCGCCGACCTAAGCATAAGGCGTAGGGTTGCACGCAGCAGCTCAAGAATGGAGACTGTAACTCAATAAAGACTTTTAATCAACAACCGCTGGCTAGCGTGATCCTCTGTGAGCTAGGATCTGGAAGTAACCCTGACAACATGAAACAGGTGTTTGTCTTTTTTAACACAACACATCCATTGAGAGGGAGATCCATAAAGTGGAGACCACTGTACTTTGAAGTCTCTGTCTCTGAATCCCACCAATTTGACAGATCTTAAAAGTGAACCAGTGAGCAGTCCCTATATTCAGCAAAGGTCTCTCAACATTAAGGACCCCTCCTTGCAGGTTTTGCCCCTTTATTGTTTTGTCATGAGCATGATGGTTCTTTTTAGAAAGCTGCTTCTTAACAGACCTATGGCCCCACCTGCACTATACATTTAAAACGGTATCATGCCACTTTAAACAGTTATGGCATCCCCCAAAGAATCCTGGGAACAGTCATTTGTTAAGGGTGCTGAGAGTTGTTAGGAGACCTCTGTTTCCATAAGCAACTGCAATTCTTCGAATCACTCTTCCCAGGGAACTCTAGGAATTGCTAGGTGTTATAATAGCTCATAATTTTGTATGTTTACAGATCTAGATTTGTCTTGTCAGGTTGGCAGGGAAGTGATTTCTCTTATTTTGTGCATTCTTAGAAATGGATTCTCATTCGTGGATTTAATTTTAAAATGTATTCTCCCTTGCTGTTCCTTTATCAGCAGACATTTATTTAGAACTTCTGAAGTTCTAGTGGGCTAGTTTAGATGTGTTTCCAAACATTTGATTCTGTGAAGCAGATAACTTGATGTCATGGACTACTACTCTACCCCTTCATCTTTTGTGTTCTAATTATTAGATTGTACTCCAGTAGTCTTGTCTGGGGAGGATGTTGTAGTACAGATTATTCAGCACCTGTGTGCTTCCCAGTTAAGTCTTAGGTGCAATCATTTTATTTTACTTTATATTTAGCTGGATATTCTTGGGTCTGTAGTATGTACTGATATAATTTTATATGTCGTGAATGTATGTTACACAGTATCAATTCATTACGGAATATTCATTGTACTTTTATTCTCTGTCTGTAAAATAATTTTAATCACTAAGATAATTTAATGTAATAGTATTTCCGAAAGAAGAAGAAACCTTTTTGTTACATAATATAAATGGAAACCCATTAAGTTGAAGACTATAATTTTAATTTGCTTCTACCTGTATACTCCCAAATCTTTCTATTCCAGATAGCCAAATAGTGAGCATGCCACACATAATGCTAAGCCAAAACATGATTTAGCACAAACAACTAAATGTGCATATTTCCAGGCCAAAGGTTGCAGCTGTATTGCTCCTGCCTTAGTTCTACTGCCACCATGTCACCCGGGTCTAAGCCATGGTTTGCCTTAGCATTGTGTCTGAAGGTCATTTGGTATTCTTTCAAGCTGAGCAAGGTTTTGAATCTAGTAGCTTCCTCTGCTAATGATGCAAGAAGACTATGTACATTACAAAACTTCTTAGCTTCAGGTAGTTTTATATGTATGCTTTTGTAGTACATAATGCTTCTGAAATGTTGGAGAAGACTAGCAATAAGTCTTTTTTAGACATTTTCATAGGAAATGGACTGGGATTTAAAAATCAGAAGTTTGTATTCTTCTTCCCTGAATCATATATGGTGCAACTGTCCTATTTTAAGCGAGACATCCTGGATTGACAGAAGCCGCCCTTGCTTCTGATCCCAATCCTGGATGTCCCATTCTGGCTTCCGTGCTCTGGCCCTGCCAGAACATGGGACCAAAAGATGGATGTTTTTTCATCTCTTCCTGTGGTGCGAGTCAGTTGGCTCACACCAGAGTGTAGGACCAAAAAACAGAAGCAAAGCCTGCCTTGCCCCTGTGTGTCACCACTCTTTTTTCTCCTTCCGTTGTGGGACTTCTGGAAACTGGCTTCGGGAAGCACATCTGCGGAGGAGCTGGAGGCCGCAGTGACTTCTCCCAAGGCCATGCCAGCCATAGAGGAGGCAAAGGCCATGGAGGAGGAAGCCACAGAGGTGGCAGGCAGTGGCAAACGAGTGGGTGATGGGAACTGAATCTTGCCTAATCAGTCCAAACTATCACTGCTTTGTTAAATTGACTGGGCCAACACATTATCTCTGCATAAAATAGTATATCATGATTATACCACATGCTGAAATCATGCAGAAAATACACTACTAAGAAAAGACAGCATACAGTCTAGTTTCATTCATAAATAACATTAGATACAGAATGAGAAGCAAAGGATGTAGCTACAAATAACTAGTCAACTGAAGTCTCTGTAGTGTCAGCCTTCTTTACAGTATTTGGAAAATCATAGTTAAGCTCTCTTGTCACTAGTCACATACTGTAGCTTGAGCAGTCGTGTTAAGCCAAGGTTTGTGTCAGGGAACTGACATCGGAGACTGAGGCGGAGGGAAGGCTCTCAAATGATGCTGGAGAAGGGCCAAGCAGGGGGAGAGGCAGTTCAGCAGAGGGGGAAGCAAATCAACGTTACACCAGGGATAAAGGGGGGCAGATGGGGGAATCAGCGAGAGGGCTCCAGGACTCTTCACTGGACACCAGCAGGGAGAGCACGGGTCCTCCGCTACCCGTGCCCTCCCTGCACAGAAGACTTCCACGCAGAGAGAGTAGGAGGAGACTGGGAGTCAAACAACTTTTATGTTGGAAGAGGTTTAAGAAACACCCACTGACGGATTCTGCTAGCGACTGAGGCAGCCACGTATTGAAGGGCTGTCCAGACAGAAAGGTTTAACAAGGCAACATAGCCAGGAGAGGCGGCAACTTACGCACGAGCAACCCCACACCCATTACAGTTTGGTTTAGTATGTCGTGCAAACCTGTTTGTGTGAAATATAAGTGATTGGATATTTCTTTAAAGTTTGTTCTGTTGTATCCCACCCTTATGCTACTACTAAAAGATTATTGCAGGGCTCTCTGCATTTTGAACTACAAATAGCTGAATATACAAAGTTGTCTCAGGGCTACTAATCCCATGAGATGGCAGCTTGTCACAGCTAGAAGGGCCAATATTGTGGTACCCTAATATGGAAGGTAATTGTCTATACCTTTATATAATTTTGAATGTGTCATATTGGGACGTTTGAAATCAGTCCAAATGGATTTCTTCTTTGTTTAAATTAATTTATTATGTATAGGAGATGGTTCTGATGCTGGTGGTGTTTTAGAGTAAGGCTCTACATTTCGAATAAACTATGTGTTAATTGATTTCTTCTTCCCTTTTGGTTGACAGGTATGTGGAGTAAAAGTGAATTGCTATCAACTTGATCTTGATCCGAAGTTATAAAATGCAGACCCAGAAATGAGTCCTACTGAACTACCTTCTGGAATGGCAACCTGAAAGATCTTTTGATACACACAGACACTGTAACTCTTTCTTACCTCACTTCATAAATAATGGAAATGTCAGGCCAACAGCACTGCTCTTGAAGATAAGGCTTTGCATTCCCTTCTCATTGCTTGGATATGAGTGATCACACATCACAGGAAGAAAAACACAAATCCAGCAGAACTTCCTTAAAGTTTAAGGAATCAGCAAGAATTATGCAGTCTGATGACTATTTTGCAAGAAAATTTAAGGCTCTAAATGGTAATATGGGCCCCCCTTCTTCTTTAAGTGCAACCAACAAAGGTGAAAGCAGCAACCCAGCCAATGGTACCCCAGCTATGCCTAAGATGGGTGTCCGAGCCAGAGTATCTGAATGGCCTCCTAAGAAAGATTGTACCAAGGAATTAAGCAAAGCTACATGGGAAAGTAGACCTCAAGTTAGTTATGACGGTGCTGGGTCAGCAAATGGTGACCAGAATGAGGGGCAGCAAAAAGAACCCCTTGATATAGAATTTGCAGAGGCAAAGTATGCATTAGGAGACATTTTTCTCCATTCACCACACAGAGGGCTTCACCCTATAAGACAAAGAAGCAACAGTGATGTTACAATCAGTGACATTGACACAGAGGATGTACTAGACCAGAATGCTGTTAATCCAAATACAGGAGCATCTCTCCATAGGGAATATGGAAGCACTTCATCAATTGACAGACAAGGTTTATCTGGTGAGAATTTTTTTGCAATGCTTCGAGGCTACAGGGTGGAAAACTTTGAGCATAAAACACACATGCCATTTGGATTTCCTGAATTTTTTCACTGCGATCCCACAATTTCTCCAAGTCTCCATGCTGCAGCACAGATATCCAGAGGAGAATTTGTAAGAATTTCTGGACTTGACTACATGGATAGTGCCCTGCTAATTGGCAGAGACCGGGACAAATCTTTCAAATGGAGATTGAAGTCAGAATCTGTAGAAACGTCACTCTTTAGAAAATTGCGGACTGCTAAAAGTGAACATGAAACTCTTAAATTCTCATCTGAACTAGAAGAAAATAGACTTGATAAAAATGTTCATCCTTGGAATTGTCAGAAGTGTTTTGCACATTATGATGTCCAGAGCATTCTGTTTAACATTAATGAAGCAATGGTTACCAGAATTAATGTGGGGAAAAGAAAAAATATAACCACTGGGGCATCTGCTGCATCACAAACTTCAACAGTAGCCGGACAGCTTGGAAGCTGTGAATCTCCTATGGGGAGTAAAGAGGATCTCAATTCAAAAGAGAACTTAGATGCTGATGAAGGTGATGGGAAAAGTAATGACCTAGTACTGAACTGTCCTTATTTCAGGAATGAAACTGGTGGGGAAGGTGATAGGCGGATTGCACTCTCTAGGGCAAACTCAGCCTCTTTTTGTGCAGGAGATAGTTGTTCTTTTGAGTCTTCGCTAAGTTCACATTGCACGAATGCCGGTGTTTCGGTGCTGGAAGTACCCAGGGAGAATCAACCAATCCACAGGGAGAAAGTGAAACGTTATATCATCGAGCACATTGATCTTGGTGCATATTACTATAGAAAGTTTTTCTATGGAAAAGGTAAGCAATTTTTTTCTGGAATCTCTTGCTCCCAAAGGTTTCAGAACATTTGCTGAACTTGTGGGTAGTGTTGTGAGATGTGAAAATATCTAATGTAAAACGAAGCTCTGCTTTTTTAATATGTGTCTTAGAGGGCATCATTATGGCCCTCCTTAAAGTATTGAAAGCCCCAACCTACTTATTTAGTATTAATGATTTACTATTGGGGTTGTGTTTCTCTGACTTTGGTGTCATGTTCTTACATATGCTTTGACATCTTTAATGAAAACCATAATCTGGTCTCCTATTCTGAACGACAAGATTAAAGGAGTTAGGACTGTGAGAAATATTCTTTAGGAGAGTATCACACTGTCAGAGGTTGCAGCATCATTGTTTACAAGTACAAAAAACTGTCTTCCATCAAAATGCCATAAGTGATATGCTCTTATTCTCTAACTAGCATTTTATACAAATAAACCAGCTAATTTCATAAGTGCCTAATACATGTGAGGGTGATGTGATGAGTTTTAAACTCTATACTTAGTGCAAACAAGGGTTTAATATTGCTACAGATACGTTTAAAAATACTCAAAATGATGCATTTTAACTTTATAAAGTGCATAAAGTGTGGTTAACCCATGGTCTGGATCTGGCCACCAAAGGCACAGGAAGTAGTGCCAGCACCTCCAATTTTATCTCTCAATCTGATCAGGAGATAGAGCTCTATCTGCTCTTTAAAGAACTAACTCTTCTCTAAAGATCTTTTCTAAAGGGCAGGGAGGGAGATTTTATCTTCAGTCTTGGTGCTAAGCAGCAGAACACTCAGATCAGAGAAAGAGTCTGGTGCTTGCTCTTAAATGGCAACATTTCCACCTACCCCAGCATTGGAATGGAGAGGGTTAAAATGTGTGCACGTGCATATCTGTCCCTGTGTATTTTGTGTGTGAGCATGTTTGTGGGCTGTGTGCCCACATATCTAAGGAATGGGTGTGGGGGGGCAGGGAGGGTCTGAGTGTGCTTTATGTGTAGTGTTTTTCTAGGAACGTGTGTGCACATTGACATGCATTGGCCATGTCAACCACTGGCATGTGGCCCTTGGAGGAATTGCTTTTGGGTAAAAAAAGCATTAAACCATATTTGGTATAAAGCGTTCAGTGCATTTGACCATCTTCCATCTAGTTTTGGTACAATGAGTGTATTCCCCTGAGTGTATTCTTGTTTTTAAGAGTCATTCAGTAGTATGTTGTGCATGTGCATACACATGCTGTTTCTTTGTTTCTGAGGATATTTATAAAAATACTCAAACTATTTGCTCAAAGTTTAGGGGCCATTCTTACCAGTTTCATATTTACGAAAGCTGCAATGCAGAATTGTAATTGTCTAAAATATGTGTTAACGGGCTGCTGCTTTGAGAATTGGACAAAATCTGGGTTTTAAAACAAAGTGTGATAAAATTTAGGTATATAATAAATACCTGCCTCTACTTAGCTTTAAGTGGAAGCAGATATTTTTATTTATTATTGAATGTTTGTATGGTACGTATGGACTATGAAATAACTTCTAATGTTGATTCTTATTCAAGGTATGTGGTGTTAGGTGAAATACATTAAGAACATACCGGTAATCCTTCTTCCTATGTGATGGACAACAGAATGTAGACAGAAACCCCATGGGAGATTGAAACCTTCTGGGGTGCTCTGGAGAGAGGCTTATACAATGCTATAAGCCTCTCACAGAAAACTGAAGCTCTTTTGAACCTTGAAGGCCCAAGCCAGCCCATTGGAGACAGTCTCAGCATGGATGTTGAAGTCTTCCAACACGGCTGTAAAAGGGTTCTCCAACACCACAGCCAAGATTACCTCCATCAGCTCAGAAAGGGAGGTAGTACAGCCAGGTAGACAGTACACTAAAAGCACAGGAGGGTTTGGAAATAGCTGAAGGAATAACAGCAGGATTATTTAATGTTTTCTAGAAGTAAGTCCCATTGAGCTCAATGGCATTTACTCACAGCCTAAGAGAATTTGAGCTGTGTGAACTCGGAAGGACAAAAGGAATGCACCAGAAAATGATATATCAGTTAGGACTCATCAAAGGAGGACAAGTTTGAGAAAGGTACTCAAGCAAGACTGTAAAGTAACTAGTAAATAATTTTTATTAGTTTTAGCCATCTTTGCCCCATGCTTCAAGTAGATTTCCATGACAGCTCACAAAATTTCAAAATAAAATCCTTAATTAAAATGTGCAATCATAAGCTAAAAGCAACAATTCAAATTAGAAAATATAAAAATATAAAGGAGAGGAAAACATTTAAAATTCTAAAAATGGAAAAGTAAGGTTCTGTGAATACTCTTGAAGCACCGGTAAGTTCAAAGAAGAAATGGGAATGAAATTTCCCACTCCTACTGAAAGTGAAGGCAAAGCTAGAAGGATAATATATTCAGATTATTTTTATCACTTTTTAAAAGAGGCATGTTATTAAACAAATAATTGCTTGATTTGGGGACTTGCATGTGTATAAATAGTCATATTTGGCAAAAAGAAAATTCTGTCTGTCCACCTTCCAAAAATGTGGAAATTCTTTATATTACATCCATTGCGACTTAAATAATCTGTGTAAACTAAAACCTACTATCTTAATAGAAACTATGTATATAGACTTGTCAGTTATGAAAATGTTTAAATCACATTTGACTAGCCTATGAAAATAGTCACAATGACATTTACTGCACTGTCAGTTTAACTATCCTCTTAAGAATTGTGCTCATCCATGTATGTCATCTCTTACTTCCATATAAGTGAATAGCAGCTATTCACTTTGTGTAAGAAAAAAATAAAGTGGGCAAAACCTGCAGACAGTAGGTATCCCAACTTCTGCCATGAGGAATCTAATAGGGGAAGCAATAGTCAACCCTCTTCCTCTGAACAGCTTCTTCTCCCCTTCTCTTTAGTCCTTTCCCAGGAATCTATTTTAGGAGGCTCTAGGCAATGTGGAGCTCCCATTCCGCCTGCACTTCTCCTTAACATGTAGGGTTTGAGGGAGTGGGAGGATTTGCATCCCTTGTTCTGTCTCACCCAAAAGTCTGTGTCCTCCCTCAGTCATTCAATCAGAGTAGGAAAAATAGGTTGCAGGAAGGAATAGAACTCGACATCTCTTACCCTTCTCATCAAACTTAAAAGGATGTTAGCTAGTTTTGAATGCGCATAGGTTTTGACCATATTTTGTGGAGGCTTGGAAGATGCAAATAATAATTTTGTTTAGCCAGAAGGCTAGATGCTACTCAGGTTCACCTTATTAATGGCATTACTATGATGATAAATATGAGTTGTAAAGAGCCCTGTGTGTAGAGAACTAAGCCAAAGGTTTCAAAGAGCTATGAAGGTTGATGCAAGGGGCTTGCCATAGTCCAGTGGGATGTTTCACTTCTTTCTCCTTTGAATGCCATATCAGTACAGTGGTACCTCAGATTACATACGCTTCAGATTACATAGGCTTCAGGTTACAGACTCTGCTAACCCATAAATAGTATCTCGGGTTAAGAACTTTGCTTCAGGATGAGAACAGAAATTGTGCTCTGGCAGCAGCGGGAGACCCCATTAGCTAAAGTGGTGCTTCAGGTTAAGAACAGTTTCAGGTTAAGAACGGACCTCCAGAACGAATTAAGAACTTAACCCGAGGTACCACTGTACAGTTCTTGGCACTGTCTCAGTTTTAAAGGCAAGGTGCATGTATGACTTGTTGGACTTCTATTCAAGAAAAACAGACAGTCCCCTTCATCAAATTTGTGAGGCGTTTTGCTGAGTTGTATATTTACCTGCAACTCAGGGAAACACTTTGTGCATCTGATGAAGAAGACTATAGTCCACAAAAGCTTATGCCATAATACATTTTTTAGTCTTTCAAGTGCCGTAGGGTGCTGAATAACAACTTAGTTACTAAAACACTTGCGTCTAAAAATATCAATATCAAAGGAACATTGGATAGCAATAAAATGTCTATTGACACGGAATATTTTAAAGAATCTGGCAGAGCAATCAAACCCCCACTTTGCATCAGATGGGGGTGGGTGGATAGGACTGGGCAGAAGTGTCCCTTCACCAGCTTTGTCATCCTCCCAATGGCCAGTGCCTGGAGAGAGACACCAGCATCATTCTGCTGTTGTGGTGCTCTCCCTTTTTGTCCTCTAAATGTCTGAGTGGGGCATTGGCTCTAAGCTCTTCCCCAGCTCCAGGTTGCCCCACCGCACCAAACTTCTGCTGCTGGGGAAGAAGGGAAGTTTGGATTCCTTTCTAAACAAATATTGCAAACACAATCCAGCCAGAGTTAAGGACATTTAAATACCACTGACTTCAATGAGGATATTAATGATGTGCTTGATTTTCTTCCTTACTCTGCATCCACGGCCATATGCAGTATGCTTCTGAATACCAGTTGCTGGAAACCGCAGGGGGCAGGGCAGAGTTCTGTTGTGCTCAGCTCTTGTTTTCAGGCTATCAATGGGTACTTCGTTGGCCACTGTGAGAACAAGCTGCTGGACTAGATGGGCCATGGGCATGATCCATCAGGGCAACTCACCTGCCAATCACATGTCAGTATTATGACATCAGAAGACTGATGGGAGGACTGTCCCACCTACCTGTCCGAATCCCTTGCTTGGTGTTCCCAAGCTTGGGAACTACAGTGCAAGCAGTGTTGCCAGCTCTCTGCTTTGCAAGCCTCTCTGCTGTGTGAGGTGGAAAGGAACAACATGGGGCAGCTTCAAAGAGCAGTGCTGGTAGGGAGAGTTGGCTTTCATTGGATGGAAACTGCTTCTTCCTCTTTGAGCAAGGCACACTCCTCCTTACCATCACATGCTAGATGATTGGGAGCATGCCTTGCTCGAGCAAAGGAACTGTCAGGAGCTAGTGGGCCAGATGGGGAAATTTTAATTATTAATCCTAATTATAGTTTGGCACACAGTTTGGAAGTTCCCTACCCCCCACCTTAAATCAATAGGGTTTAAATATGCTTAACTTAGGTTGGATTATACTTTGTGTGTGCATTTAGAAATGTGAGTTTTCCTGCAAAAGAGAGTTAATTTACTTCTAATATAGTTGAAATTACAGTTGCCTCATTTGGAAGGTGGGGAAATCTTGTTTTAAGAGAACCTGATCTGTGGATTGCCATGATTTCATGTGTGCCAAAATATACAAGATTAATTTCTAACAAAGTATTGCTCTGGCATCCCATATGCTGCAGAATGGGTCATAAACTAATATGTATGAAAAAATATTTTAGTTATTTGCATTTTTTAAAATGGCTGACAGTTTTCAGCTACAATACAGATCTATGCTGAACAGATGTCCTAACTTGCAATACACTTATTATGCTTTTAGGTTCGTTATCCTGCCTGCACATAAGACATAATAAAAGTGTAAACAAATAGGTCTGAGGGACTTTCCAATCTCAACCAGTAACATTTATCTGACAAACGAACAGGAATTTGTCAGTCTAATATTTCATTATTGTCTTCTCCTCTTTATGTACAACAGAGCATCAAAACTACTTTGGAACAGATGAAAATTTAGGACCAGTAGCAGTCAGCATCAGAAGGGAGAAGTTTGAAGATGCAAAAGAGAAAGAAGGTTCACAGTTCAACTACCGTGTAGTGTTCAGAACAAGTGAGGTAGGGTTTCTGCCAGGTGTGTTGATAGGTAGTTAAAGGACTTGGGACACAGTCCTATGACACAAATTTGAATAAAATTAACATATGCTTATTTATATGCATAGAAGCAAATTTAAATAGACTTTCAGACGGGGGAAATAAATGCTGGGGTTGCTGACAGGGCTTATTCTGAGCTATGGGGGTACCATGAGGATTTTCTGGGCAATGTATATTGTATTATGCCCTCTGTCCTATCTGTAATCTATTGGTAAGAGCAGGTGTTTGCTTGTATTTTTTCTCCTGTTCTGCCTTCCTTCAGTAATAGAGCCCAAGGTAGCATAAATGTGGTTTCCAAGCAATTTTCCACTGAGGCACTAACCAGCTTAGTTTCAGCAAATTAATGGCCAGACCATACCTTGGGACTTATGTGCTCAAACAACAACAACTAATCTCTGTTTCACACACACACATATGCTTACATGTCATTTTAAAAACTCAGTGCCATCCACACATAACACCTGGCAACCCCAGATTAAAAGAATACCAGATGTGCAGGAAAATACTGGATATACAAAGCAGATAACTTAGGAAAATTAGTCTATTTTAAAGATGGGAATATGATGCTAAAGCCTGGGACATAGCAGGTGCCCAAGAGTTTTTACTAGTGCTGCAGCCTGCCCTGCTGACCTGTGAACAAAGTCTGCTTTAAAAAAAATAATTAGAAGAAGGGGAAAGGGTCAGAAGTCTGGGAACTAGTGCAAAATACTCTCACTTGGGCCCTGTGGATCACCCCTTGACAATGCCCCTGATTTCCACACTGTTCCAGAAAGTACTGAAAGATATTCAAAGAGAAATAATAAATTCACAGAGCTTTCATTCCATATATAAGAATTGATATCATGTGAGCTGACTTCTGCTCTGCTCACACAACTGAACTTCCCCTTCTCCCCCTTATACCTCACGAAATCTGCTCCAGAGGGTCCCCTATCCTCCAGAGCAGATTTGAGGGGTGCATGAGAGAAGAGGAGAAAGTGAAGTTCTGTTGAGAAGGCAGAATCCCATTTCTATTTCTGCATGTGGACATGTAGGCACTTGCAAGGAGAAACAGACAATTACTGGCAGCAATTCCCATAAGCTGCAGTGGCTGGAGAAAGTGCCACTGCGGTTAAAACAAAACCACAGAATCATAAATAATTATCTGTTTCCTTCCTGTTTAGCAGTTTGGTGTAAATTAGATGTATACTACATCTTGGTTCAGCACACTAGATGGATGGGAGCTATGAGTGATTACCCCTGTTTATTACTAAGAGTGAGTGATACATGCTTTTTGCTGCCTGACAGTCTGGTGATACTCTGTTCTGATAGAGAGTAAACTTATTTTGCCCAGTCTAGATTGTAAGAAATATAATATCCCATGTAAGAAATATAGTCTTTAATTATTGTTATTAATTGATATACTGCTTAAGGTCCTGATGACTTCTAAGTTGTTTGTAAGTTGTTTATAAAATTTAAAACCAATTGTACAACATTGATAAAGTACAGAATAATTAAAGATATTTCATAATTAAAATATGCAATAAAACAATCACATTAAAACAGCACAGCAATTAAAACAAGAGAATCAGGTAAAGAAATCAAGATAATGTTTGTGTAAACAGGTCCATCTTCAAAATCTGGTGACATGCCAATATAGATTTCAGCAGGGAGTGCATTCCAGAATTCTGGTGCCACCAATGAAAAAACTTCTCCCTGCATCACAAGCTGATCAACATTAGGCCATGTTCTTGTGTGCCCAGGTTTCAGAGTGATCTATGGAATTGGCAGGAGAAAGGGGGCTGCTGTGTCTCTGCTCCAGGGCTTGAGAGTAATTGCATCTGAATATAGCCAGCAAAGAGTGAGATTAATTTGGGCAAATATGCCCTAGTCTTTTAATACAGCACCTGTCTCTTACAGAATTCTGGAGAAAGTTAATGTTCAGAATGACACAGATGAAACACAAACATTTTTCTAGGGAAAGAAGTAACATAACACACATACATATATGTGTGTGAGAGAGAGATCTTGCCAGTAGAATCCAGCAACCCTACCCACCCACAATCTCTGTTTTTTCTTCCTATTTTATGTACTGTAACCCTGATTTCCATTATTATCTTGGTTCTGTTCATGGGGTTAACAGTGGGAAGTCCTTTGTGAAGTGCCACCTGTGAGGAAAGTCTATTCATGTTTCCAAATCTGTGTTCCACTGGGTTTGACCTCGTTATTGTGCCTTTCTGTACTCTTACGATTTGTGTTCAAATGCCTTTTCAATTTTGTAATTGCTATTGGTTTTATGTCATTCTGTTTTTCATTTTCAAGTTGTCTGATACCTCTAAAAACATCGGTAAATGCCGTTATAAAGTCCCACTAAATCAAAGGGATTTAGTCCTGTGTGTGTGTGTGTGTGTGTGTGTGTGTGTAGGATTGCAGTAGTTTTACATTATTTTGTGGGTGTGCTTATAGATAGAATATGATGGCTCTTGTAGAATCAAAACATATTGGAGCCTTGCAGTTCTTATGTCAGAAATTCATTTTCCCTATTGAGGAATGAAGGAAATGGGTACACTTTTCAAAAATAAACAGATGGTGAGCCTGAGAGTGTAGAAGATAAGTATGGCTGCAGATGCTTGACAGAAGAGGATTATAAAAGTATAAGCAGGCTTGGGAAGAGAGTGGAAAGGAATAATGTTTTGAGAGGGGGAAGGGAGAAAGGGGATGTGACATAGAATTCCTCTTTAACAAAATACTTTAAATGTCTATTTTATTTTGTGTTGTTGGATGTTCTAGCTATTTCTTTTTATAGTGTACTAACTATGTAAAGCACAGTAGGCTAATTTGTTGTAAAATAATGGCATGTTCAAGGTTTAAAAAACAATAGCATCTGAAGTCGTAGGAGGGATGCTAATTAAGCCTCAGGCACTTTCTTAGGCAGCTTTAACAAAACACATACCAAAATCTGGTTGTCCACCATTAATTTCAGTTATAGGTAGTTTTTCAGTTCAGTTTTCCTTCTCTTGTTAATTAATCATGGGAATGGCTGTGTATGACATTTGTGATAAATCTTTGTAAAAAGTTTCTCAGATCTTACATTGGCTAGCATACACAGAATTAAAGGATGCATTTTGCCATATAGTTTGCTGGTGCAGTTTATGAAGTTTATATAAAACCTTCTTGGGGGCTGGAAACTGAGCCCAAAGTGATGGTTTCATGCTAACCTCCAAGTGCTATTGCTGAAAATATACTGCTTGTGAACATGTTTCAATAGACACCTGATTCTGACTGTTAACCCTTCTGCTTATTTTATTCTTTTCAATGTGTGTCTTTAGTTGAATTTTGAAGTTTTGCTAATTGCTGTTGCCCGGCACCACAGTCAATGAAGCATAAGTGTAGCCATGTTCAAGCATTATTGCTCAAGCTAGTGTAGGTTCCCCAACCTAGCGCCATGTGCCGGATGAATGCATTTAGAATGCTCTCCACAATCCTTGATAGTGCAGTTCTATATAAGTTCAGTCAAATGCACTTAATCCCTTGTCAAACCTTACCATTCAGCGTAGCAAGGTTGGGGATAAGGCTAGCATGCATGGTCCTACTTCTCCCTACGCAGGTTCAGGCAGTAACAGCTTAATAGAGTTTGTATTTTCCTTTTCCTTGTTGAAGATTGTGTTACAATGATAAACATTTAGTAAGACTTATACTCTTGCTGTAGCTTACCACGTTGAGGGGAGCCATTTTAGAAGATGCTATTCCATCTACTGCTAGACATGGCACAGCACGCGGTTTACCTCTTAAAGAAGTATTGGAATATGTAATACCAGAACTGAGCATTCAGTGCCTACGGCAAGCTTCCAACTCACCCAAAGTTTCTGAGCAGCTGCTTAAACTTGACGAACAAGGGGTAGGTATTGCATGCCTTGCCTGAACTTGCGTGCCTGTGAGTTGTCTTATTGCAGTGTTTTGTTGTCATAAATACAGCTGAATTTGATCTGACATGTCTGTGGAAATGCAGCTAACTTACGATAAGTGAAGGAGATTTTTAAGGAACTTTAACAAAAGGGGACTTTCTGTGTATTTATATTACAGTAAGATAATTTTGTAGGTTTTTTGGTTTTTTTACATGTTGACTTATTTATATACTGCTTCAGATAAAAGTGGTTCACATAAAACAATAAATATACAAAATGAACATTTACACATACTAATCACAAGCACAAATAGCTGTACTTTCCATGGAGGTAAAATACAGTTTAGTAAGCCATTTTTGGTAAACACCCAATATTAGAAAGCTGCACATTGTATTAAAGGGAAAATCATTGGTTTGCCAATCTTTCACCTTTTCAGATTTTCCTTTCCTAATTATAATTAGCACACCTTATTCGCAGTGGCAGTCTTCTTACTTTATGTGGAATATATGATAGATCAAACAGCTGAAATTCTAATTGGGACTATTTAACAAGTTAACACTGCATGAGCAATGAAATGAACATATACTTTAAATTCAGAGTGAATAATGGTGAGATTAATTGGTTTGATAAGGCAGACACTGTTCTGCAAGATTATAAAAGGCATAATTGATCATTTTATATAGAAATGCATATATAGATTCAGAAAAAGGAGCATTATTTTAGTCAGCCTTATACAAATATGATGAATAAGGTAAATATCTGGCTTCTTCCAAGGAGTTCAGGACACCATATATGAGGATGTCTCATTTTATTCTCACGTCTTGACTCCAAGGTGACCTTGGACCAGTCAACCAACATTTGAGGCTTTTTCTTACAATCAGCAATATATAATTTTTTTGAAACAAATTAATAAATAATAAACCAATCCGGGGTTTTTGAGCTGGGATTTGTCCCCTGGATTCCTCATTCCATAGAGCAATATTCTTTATACAGCACACCTCATTGATTCAATGACATACATTTTTTATTCTGTAGCCAGAGGATGTATTTTGACCAAATAAGTATTTTTCAGTGTATGTGATTATGAGCCTTGAGCGTGGCTGGATATCTGAAAGCAGTACAGGAAGACTGCTGCTTTCTATCACTTGGTTAATTTTAAATAGGAAGAGGAAATGCTAATAGAATGGATGTAGGAACACTGGATTCATCCTATTTTGATACTACTAGAAGTTTTTTAAAAAGTTGAAAATAGAAGAGATCAAATCAATTGCTATGGTGAAAATAATCACTATTTGTTACAATCAATTGGCAATACATACTTACATTATAGATTTAGTTCATCTGCAATTATTGTCAGAAATAAGCAGGCTGATTGTGTCAACAGTAGTTACAATCTAAAAGGGAACTTGTATAAACTTCACCTCCACCAAAATCCTTCACATAATTGGGAAAATAGAGAAAATGGCTGGTATTATTGCAAAGAGGAGGAGAGTCCATTGAACTTCAGGTATCTGAAATTTAAGTTAGAAAAAAACAGTATTTTTTTCCTAATGCAAGAGTAACTAATTTGTGTGGTCTTTTTGGGTTGAATATTCCAGAGCTTTTAGTACTCACATCTTCCATATATGGTGCTTTCTGCTTACACTTCATATTCTTTACAGACAACCACTTACGAAAGACAAATGGGGAATTCATTCACCCAGAGCAGCAGAAGCTGATGTTCCTGCTTATGCAGGCAATATCTTAAATTAGCCCAAATGCATTTGCACTGGGATCAACATAAGGTGTCCCATTTTGCTAGATGATGTAGAGAGTACTATAGTATACAAAGCAACCCTAAAATCACATTTCACTTCAGAGATTATCTCAATAGGTATAACATGTATTTTGGCCTCTGAAAAGAAAAGAAAACCTTAGAGAGAATGAAGATACTCAGCTGCAAATGATCCAATGATTAATACTGCACAGGGGCTTTGGGAAGGCATGATTTATCCATCACAAGGAGAAGTAAAGAAGTGAAGTTCAGTTAGTGTGCCAGAATTGGCATTAGCTGCTGTTCTGGGGAAGTTCAAATATGTCGATCCTAAACTGAAAAATGCTTACTAGGGTTACAACATATATCTGTCAGACCCTGTTTTAGAGACTTTTTCTGTTCTGACTAGTTTTTTCCTAATTACAGCTGAGTTTTCAGCACAAGATTGGGATCCTGTATTGCAAAGCAGGCCAAAGCACTGAGGAGGAGATGTATAACAATGAGACCGCAGGACCGGCTTTTGACGAATTCCTTGATCTCCTAGGTCAGAGAGTATGGCTGAAAGGTTTCAATAAATACCGAGCTCAGCTAGACAATAAAAGTAAGTTTTAATAATAAATTGTAATAAACACTAAAAGTATAAAAATAAGAGAATCTGTTATGCCAAAGTGCTTTCCTTCTGTAAATGCATATTACACAGAGATCACAGAGACAGCATCTACACTGCATTTCTTTCTTCCCTTCCAGTCTGAGCACAGTCACCCTACAGTGGGGCCAGATGGTGTTCCAGGCCTGCATGCTGATGCTTAGGGCCAGAGTCATAGCAACAGATGAGTTTTATCTTTGTGCAGTTGACACTACATTCCAAACATGCAGAGCTGTCCAGACACACCCACACTGACACCCATCTCCATCCTCCATCCAGGCAAGCAGGAGGCATCATTACAATTGAAGGACATACTACAGACAGGCAAAGATGAGGGCATGGAGTAGGACCAGTGAGGGATGTAGCCTGAAATGGTAGAGAGGCATTCCAAAGAGGCATGAGGACCAGACAGAGGGGCCTGGAGGGGCCACTTTTGGACCTGGGGTTCCTCATCCTTGCTCTAGGGAGACCAGACCCAGCAGCTGGTTTCCTTGGTTAGGAAAACAAGGGGTTACGTAAGTGGCTGTGTTTTGCGTGCTCCGTCTTAGTGGTTGTGCTGCACCCATTGAATGGCATGCAACTTTCACTTGCCACAGGAAATAGTTGAATGCCAAATTACAATAGGGACATACGGCTTGGAAAGGGCTTCTGAAACTATTTGGAATTTATATGGAACTGTCATATTTGCTGGATGGTTTTTTTTTGCGGCCCAGTGGTAGGGAGGAGAGATGTTTATATTATACTTGAATTTCTGCATTGTCTTCATTGACCCACTTGTGGACTTTAATTTCAGCCGATTCAACTGGAACACATTCCCTTTATACTACCTACAAAGATTACGAAATAATGTTTCATGTGTCAACTATGCTTCCATATATGCCCAGTAACAGGCAACAGGTATGTGTCAAGTCAGCTTTAGGGAATCATGCATGATTTCTTGTCTGAAAAGTTGTTTGTAGAATGTATTTTTTTTGTTGAAATGTTTGTTACGAATACTCAGTAAAAATTATTGTTGTTATTATTTTAACTTGAGGATTGCATATTGCTTATGCAATAGGTTTCTTTCCTTATGCTTAGGTTTCTTACTTCTGCTTTGACCCAAAAGTTTATGCTGTTAACAATTTTTTTTCTATCTGGTCTTTCCATTTTTAAAAAAGAGAGAATAAATTATTTCACTGAATTGCCAGTATTCAGGGATACAGATACTTCTGGAAACTTAAATACTTCCTCTCCTACCAAAACAAACTGAATCCAGCCTAATTTTTAATAATATGCATTTAAAAGATGCAGGTATATGTAATTTGATTTTTCATGGTGTAAGTTTTGGTATTCTAATAACTTAACATACTGCTTGTCTGTTATGCGCATAGATAATAGAGTATTATATAGCAAATACAGTTAATGTTTGAACATGTACCATTCTGTTCTAGTTTAGAATATCTTGCAGCATTAAGGATGGCTAAAAATGACTTTGCATTAGAGGTTTTGTAGAATCCTAATGGTTGCAGTCTTGAATGATTTGAAGTTAATGGACTTTTGCCATTGGCTTGAATTGAATTATGATTTTCTTTTTTTGTTTTTGTAAGGTTAACCCTGTCTTTGCCTGTACTAATTGATATAAATAATACCTTTGGCATAAGTTTGCTTTATAAATGGGATTTAAAAGAAATAGATACTTTAAAATGTATAATATATTCCCACTTCTACGAATTTAATGTGTGAATAAAAGAGCCATTCACAAATGAGATTACTGCTCAGAGTGTAACATTCTGCAAACCAGTGTGTGTAGAGATAAAAGAAGCAACAACAGTTCCTTGTATATCTGCACAAAGAATAAGGATTTCTGCAAACATATTTTCAGACTTATTGACAGATGTATAAAAGTTATTTCCTTATCTGTGGTGAATTTGTTTTGGGAGAGTAGCTAAAATTGTAGTAGTTAGGTTGTATGATATTATATTTATGCCTAAAGTGAGCAAGTTGAGAATGTGGCAGAACTTGCAATTCTGGAGTTCTAAAAGAATAGCTTCGTAGATGTATAAAAATTAAAATAGTTTTATAATAATTGGCAAATCACTTTCCTAGAAGTGGGTAGGTGTAACCAGCTGTCTTGTTTACCAAATTCACCAAACTATCAGAACTTTATAGCTTGTTTTGTACTGTTTTAACTCAGGTGTACTTTCTATTGTTTTCAATGGGAACTATTCCCAAGGCAAGTGCCCAGAGGATAGAACGAAGCCTTAGTTGGATAAAGAGAAAGTTTTAATAGAACTACACAGTTCTATCTAATGAGAAAATATTGTAGCAACACCTTTTAAAATGGAGCTAGAAATTATACGTGAAAGGCATATAGGAAGCGGCTTTAGAATACATCTACCTCAGTACTGTCTACACTAACCAGCAACAGAAACTAGGGTTTCTGATAGGGGGCATTTCCAGCCCTACAGCTAGAAATGCCAGGAACGGAACTTGGGACCTTCTGCATACAAAGCAAATGCTCTACCAGTGAGCTGTGTCCCTTCCACTATACATCTTCCATATTTGGTCTACCTATGGTTTTTGGGACCATTTTGACCATTTATGATGATACAGAAAAAGTTCCATCTATCATATGAAGTTAATTAAATTTCCATGTAATTTAGAAACACTTAAAATTAATTTGTGATCCAGTGCACATGCCCAAGGTGATTAAAGTGATAGGTTAACATATCAAAGTTGTGAACAAGGAGCTTACTGCATCTATTTGCAAATATTTTATTCCCTCCAATATGACACAAAAGACAGTATACACTGGAATAACAAAATGTTTGAGAAACTGTAATCTATCTGTGGATGGGTTTAAATTGCAAAGTTTAACTATTGTAGAAAATACTTCTACAAAAGATATACTCAATGTTGATTTCAAATATTTTTGTTCCTAATTGCAGGCAATGACAATACATTAAACCCTTACTTGATGTTGAATGTTAGTCTTTGTCTTGGTTTTACCTTAACTGTGAGCATAGGAAATAACATTTTACCTTGATCCACTTCTTCCAGAATTGTATGGCGTTTGTCACCCTCACTATTGTGTTTGCTTGAGCCACTCATTTCACTCTTCAGTTTTCTTACCTTTGCTTATATCTTTACCTAAATATTCCCTAATGTGTCTTCCTCTGTAGACAAACTAAAGCCTGTTCTTGGTTTATCCTCAAAATTTTCCAACCTAATTCCATTATTTCCCCAGTAACAATCATACCCTTCCACAATGTTTTAGTAAACACTCATCAGTCTTTGTACCTTGGACAGTCTTGGTATATTTAGCAGTAATATCATAGTATGTTCTATGGATTTCTTTGGATAAAATAATGTGGAAGTTTTCCATATTTAGGTAATATTGGCCTCATTTGCACGTATCACTAAGCCGAACTATGGCTTAATTTGAACAAAACATTATGCTGGTGCATATAGGGGAAATTGTGGCTGCTTAGCTCCTTTCCTGCTGTTTCACTACCAAGAGGTAAACCATGGTTTGACTTAGCAAACTTGGGCTTACGGTTTGCCCCCCCAATCAAACCAAGAACAGTAAGCTGAGAACAAACTTTGTGTAGCCAAAGTTTGTTCTCAGCTTACTGTTCTTGGTGTGGTTTGTTTGGAGTGAGATGAACCATGAGCTCTAGTTCATAAGGCTAAGCTTAGCTTAGCTAACCAATGGCTTAGCTATTGGTAGTGTTGCTGCAGGAGCAAAGCACACTTCTTTGTTCACACTAAACCATAGTTTGATTTAGCGTTATGCACAAACCAGGCAACTGAGATCTGAAGGCCCCCCACATTATTTTTTATGATACTGGATGCCAGTGGTATTTGCACAGCATGAACACTTTTCAATAAAATGTGATAAGCACACTCTAGTAATCAACATTTAGCCAGCCTTAATGTGTAGAAGAAATAGCTAATGAATGTTTATTTTCTATTTCTGTTGGTACCTCCTTGCTAAACTATATAATGTAGAATGTACCTGTGGAAGTATTCTTGACAAGCTAGGAACAATTCACATAAAATAACAAACCTTTCCCTCTGAGACACACAGGAAGCTAAGAATCAGCATCACAGATAAAGTTGCTGCTGTCCTCAAGGAACAGTCTTACCAGCCCTGTGGTATAGAAATTTTACTTTGTGTACAGGGCTTATCTCGTTTCATCCACTTATCTGAGTCATGTGGGAACTTCCCATCTTAGATTTGAATGGGATCTAGAGGTCTAGCCTCCCACTGAAATTATGGTGTGAATAGGTTTATATATCCATTATACCTCGTATGGTCACTGGCCAAGGTATGTAGCCAGCTACTGTGAGCACTATCTCCAATGAGCATTTCATAAAATCCAATTACCTGTGAGCCAGAAATAGGCCACACCAGAACTGTCTGTTGCTTTTTCTAGGAAATAACTACGCCCTGCTTGGTCACTGATCAGGACATCCCTCTAGTTTTAGAGCGAGCAGGAGATCCAAACACACAGGTAATTTTTCACTTTGGCTGCAATATAGGGTGGGGAGTCTTCACTCTGTGTTCTGATCAGAACAGAGGGGGCTACCCACTCTGGTGTGGCCAGTACCACCTCCTTGTATTGGCTTTCCTTACACATCACAGTTAAAGGCTTCTCCTGTTGAACTTTTACCCTTGTAGACACCCTTTCCAGATCATTTCCTTGCAATATTTCCTCACACTTCTGCCATTTGCTTTTGTTATCTTTGGTCAGATCTGATTAATCCAAATCTGTTGTCAAGTTATCTCCTTGTCTGATATAATAATAATAATAATAATAAAATGAAAACGAGTTACTGTCTTGGTATGTAAGATTAAATGCTTCTTCAGTGTTTGGAATTTTCCTAGTTTTAATCAGGTCTGATTGAAATATGTGATCTCTGTATATGTAAATATTAACATATTATAATTCAAACTTATTATGAAACCACTTATTTTATTACTAAATTAAAATAAGCTTGAAGGTTTCTTGTGATGTCTTTTCATCCCCCCCCCCATTAAATTGAATGAAGAAAGATGCTTTATGTAATATGACAGGATAGCTTTGTTGCTTTAGCTTGAGCAAGCAATTAAGGCTTACAGAAATAGATTGCTGTGGCTTTAGCTGTCCGATAATGGTCAATTTAGCTTGGGAAGCTTAGAGATGAATAAAAGTATGCTAAAGGGACAGATTAGGTGGTGCATCCCATTTCAGATTATCTGGAAAACTTAAAATCACATTTGATTAGCACGTTAGGAAAAACAGAGCCAGTAAAGTAAATTGAAGGTCTATAATTAAGGTCAGATCAGAACTAATACATTATTTTTAAAAGGTGGTAGATATTTCTTTTCTAACATTCTCGTAACTTGATACTATTTCATATTAAAATTAAGTTCATTAATGCTGAAATTTTACTGGATTCATATTTAGATTTATCACACCAATTAAGGTTGTGATTACATTTCTTTAAAAAAAAAATACTATTATCAGTGGACCTTACTTACAAGTTAATATTGTGTTAGAACTAAGGTGAAAACTGTTATTAGGGTCTTATTGTCAATATTGTGTTACTTCCTGAAAATAATCCCACTTGACCTATGTACTATATTTAAAATTCCAATTGAATTGTATCATTGTTAAGAGTGTGTTGGAAGGGCAGTTGAACAAATAAGGAGAGAAAGGGGGAAAGAACTTAGAGATATGAAAACAAGCTCTGTATAATAGTTACATACCATTTTTTTCAGTTTTCAGAACAGTGTCTCTCTTTTTTTCATACCTTTTTCTCCATTCAATTTGCATTCCATTTATACAATCCTACCGAGATCAATGTATTACATATCAATATCATCTATATAACTCTCCTTGCTTGTTCCTTGCATTTCAATTCCCCATTTATAATTATATGGTTCTATTACTTTTTTTTATGATGTTGTACAGACCTTTATGGTACTGATTATAATGGTTGTCTGCTATGTTAACTGAAATATTAGTTGTACCTCAGAAATCTCACCCTATTTGCTAACATTTTAAAGAATGAATGAGTTCCAATTTGTTTTATATGGTTAGGTTAATCCAATTATGTTAATGAATATGCTTATGCATGTTGGTGACAAGACTCAAATTCCTTTCAGGAACTATTGATGCCCTTTAAAATAGTTTAGAAAGGTTTATATTGCAAATGTCTGTTATTTATTATTCAACCCAATTAGCACTTAATATCTAAGCCAAGTCATGACTTGAGGCAAATATGCCGGATCCCAAAAAGGAAATTGTCCATTTTGCTCCTGTCTAGTTTGTTTTGCTGCTGCACTGTGCCGAGCTTAGTTATTTTTTGGCTTAGCATGTCATCCAAACTCGGGAACATTTGCAGCCCATAAGTGGGCCTTCTAGAGATCCTCTGGAAAAAATCTGTCCTCCACTCAACTAGCTTTTACATGCCTTTCCTCACACATACTGGAGTAAGCAAAATGTTCATTCTGTTTGTGCACTTTCCTGCAGGCATAGCCAATGTGGTGCAACTTCTTTCAGTCTTAGCCAGCATGGCTAATGATCAAGGCTGATGGGAGTTGTAATCCAAATCATCTGGAGGTCACCATGTTGGCTACCCCTGGAATATTTACTTCTTACTTCTGTTTCCTGATTTTTACTCTGTTACTGTTAACAGATGAATCTGAAATCAAAGGTATTATTGTCACTTTCTGCAACTTTAGAATAATTTGAATATATGGGAAACTATATCTGATCAGTACATGAACTTCTATTTTGGTGATGTGTTAGCAGTGATAAAACTCACTTCCATAGAGCCTTTGGGGGGAATTCAGCATTGCCCCAAGGAGATCATTCCATCGGCACAGTTACTTTTGCTTGCCAGGCAAAATGAACTCCTCCCTCTGCACCCTGTTCTGGGGGCTCTCCTGACCCTCCCAATCAGATATGGGGAGGGCATTGGTGTGAAGGTGAGGGGGGCAAGTCCTGTTGATCTCTTAGGACTTGTTGCATTGGCTTCTGCTAGTGCAACAGATTAGTTCAATCCAGTCCAATTACTTTAGTCCACCTGTAGATCCAAATATTTATGCCCCACTAAAAACACACAGAAATTAGTGTCTGTAGCTGTAAAATGGATTGCAGCTACTGGCTTATAATGGTATGGCAAAACTTTCATTGATTTTAATAGAGTTGGGTTGTACCCTATACCATAACTTAGTGTGCACCAGATGCATACCCACAGTTGTGATTTTTATTCACATATGTCTGTCATCTACATCATTTCAAAAGCCAGTAATAGGTAATGTTTTCTAAATAAAATTCAATTAAAACAGCTCAGAATACAGCAGAGGTCATATCTCCAATTTTCTACCAGCTTAATCCTGGACATCCCAAATTAATACAGTAAACAAAAAGCTATTGCAGCATTCCCAAAAGCTCTGAGATCGAAACTTTCTGGTAGATGGACGTAACAGAGACTTTGTGTTGCTTCAGTATTTCCTTTCACTGACAGCTCTGCTTTTAAGCTAACCAAGAGAAGCTGAAATAGCTTCTGGTTTACTATTGTGGACTACTGAAGTAAAAATTCACCAGAAAACTGCATGTGAACATCGGTATGTGTTTGTGGAGCTCCTGGATTGTAACATTTCCAACACCTTTTCGGCTTTCCAAATAATTATAGAAAATGTTGATGTTTTAATTACATACTTGTTACATGGTTACAAGTTATTTAAATTGATATTAGGTTATGTTACTTAAGATATGTTACTCCAAAATATCATCTTTAGCTGTAATATGAATGTATGCATGTACATGTTTGGGGCAATATCCAAAGGACCCCTTTCTTTCACAGACTCTGCTGCAGACACACTACCCAAAAAGCTGTTTTCCAAAAGTCTGGGAGGTTACTGTAATAGTGTGGAAAGTTGCAGCTGGAAATAAAAGGCAAAAGCTGTGTTGAACCACTTCAACATACATTTAGGAATCCTGGGATCTTGGCCTGCCTTTGTCCACTTCTGCATTTCCAAATTTAATTGAAATAAAATTGTCCTGTGAAGATATTTGGTGACTGTTGTGCTTTTTATAGTGGGGAAAGATTGGTTTAAAATGTTGAGAATTTCTAGTCGATATAGAAACCACTACAATGAGGAAAAACATCTTAAGGAAACAAGAAATGTTTATTTCATATATGGAAAGTTATTTTACATCTTGGAAATGATTAAAGGGCTATTTAGTGTGGGTCTGTGCTTCATATACTTGAACAAGACTGGTTTAAGATTTTACCTATTCTCAACCCACCACTTTCCCCTTTTTAAAGAGCTGTGTATTTCAAACGGTATAGACAAGACCTGTAAAACATACCGTACTTGGGTTGCGTGCTGTCTGTGCCAAGACAAGAACATTGTGACTAATCAAAGTGTAGGGTTTTTTAAAATACATAATTGCCATTTTTAATAGTTATCTTTTTTTCTAGTGGATGTGAAGGAAATTGTAGTCACCATTTTGATGTTTTTTTGTGTTTTTTTGTTTTGCATCTAGCTTTTAAGGAAAAGGCACATAGGAAATGACATTGTTACCATTGTCTTCCAAGAGCCTGGGGCGCTTCCTTTTACTCCAAAAAATATCCGTTCTCATTTTCAACATGTGTTTGTCATTGTTAAAGTCCACAACCCTTGCACTGAAAATGTGTGCTATAGGTGAGTACAGGTTTGTCAATTGCCTTAGTTTCTTATGCTTTCATTGGAAATTGCTGGGGCCATTGTTTATTTGCTTTATCAGGCATTTCTGAATTTTCCATGTATCTGTGCTCCCAGCTCACCCAGCCAACCATAATGGCACCAACCTCCCCCTTCCACTCAATGAATGAGCTTAGTGGGAGACCCACTAAGGGGGCTGGCAGCAAGCCCCCAAATGGGGTGCCTCAGGGAGGGGCTAAACCACACTGGGATCCACTGGGATCACTGTCATCGGATGATGGAATTTCTTCCAGTTGTCTTGTACCTCCTCATCTTTGGCCACAGTGAGCAACCAGAGTGCAGATGGGTGGTGGATGTACTGCTCCAAAAAGTCCAAATGATGGCTCGAGAGGGTTTGGATTATACCCTAAAACCAAAAATGACAGTACTTTAAAGAAATATTAGTAAGGTTCAGGAAACTTGCTAGCTTCAATAAAAATAAGTTGTATGGTACCTATAGAACGTAGTCTCTGTATTTAAATCTCTGAATTATTCAAGGACAAGAAGCAATCTTATGAAAGCTGAGCCCTTTTGTTAATGCAAATTTCTATATGCATGGGGACTCTAGACTGGAGAAGTGGGGTAACTGTCTCAGTTCTAAGGTAGCCCATCATGGATCATGGCATGCTTATATGTTCATACCATGAATCAATACTGTATAGGAGTGCATTCTAGGCATATGGCATAAAAAATTGTGCATTTGTTTATACACTAGTACGCTGATCTATATATTTAGTGTTTAGTGCATGCATCTGTAACACACCATTTTATGATGGTTTGGTACAACAACATTTGTGTTCTGTGAATATTACATTTTTTGATGCAGCACATTTTCAATTTGATAAAAAATATATTCAGTTAGGAAGAGTTCTGTAGAGGGTTGGACTGCATGATCCTAGTGGTTCCATCCAACTCTACAATTCTATGATTTTATTTTTCTCATTTTGCTGCAAATGTAATTCCTAACAATTTCTGCTTTTGAAGAGTTTTGAGGTAGTTTATTATATAAATTTTTCTTGTCCTTGGTAGGTGCATGAATATCTTATGTATAAACCAATAATGTTTTAGTTAAAATAACTTTCGAAACGTTGATCCTATAATATGTTTTCTTCATTTTCTAGTGTTGGAGTTTCAAGGTCAAAAGATGTACCACCTTTTGGGCCCCCAATACCTAAAGGAGTGACTTTCCCTAAATCAGCAGTTTTCCGGGACTTCCTTTTGGCCAAAGTTATTAATGCAGAAAATGCAGCACACAAGTCAGAAAAATTTCGAGCCATGGCCACTAGAACACGGCAAGAGTACTTGAAAGATCTTGCAGAAAACTTTGTTACTACCGCTACAGTAGACACGTCAGTCAAGTTTAGTTTTATTACACTGGGAGCAAAGAAAAAAGAGAGAGTGAAACCAAGGAAGGATGCCCACTTATTCAGCATTGGAGCAGTGATATGGAATGTGATAGCACGAGACTTTGGTCAGTCCCTTGACATTGAATGTCTTCTTGGTATCTCAAATGAGTTCATCGTGTTGATTGAAAAGGAATCAAAGAATGTTGTTTTCAACTGCTCCTGCAGAGATGTTATTGGATGGACATCTGGATTAATGAGTGTTAAAGTTTTTTATGAAAGAGGAGAATGTGTTCTTCTCTCAGCACTTGATAACTGTGCTGATGACATCAGAGAAATGGTTCAAAGACTGGAAGTAAGTATGGTTTCTTTTAAGTGTTTGGCAATTTCAAATGCTATTGTCAGTAATTTTTCAAGATAATGGAGATGGATAAATATGATACCTGACTATAGAATTTTAAAAATGAAAAATTTACTGGACCATTTCAAGGGTATTTCTGTATTCCAGGTTTTAACTGGAAATGTGGCAGCTGTAGTCTGAAACAGAATTCTCCCTTTTTATTACAGTTAGGGTTGCCATATTTCAAGAAGTAAAAAATCCAGACAATTCTACTAAGCATAATAAAGAATTTTAACTTAATTCAGATTCTCTTTAAGTGTGTTTTAAGTGTTGAGATAATTTAGATAGTTAAGATAATTTTAAGTGTTCACTTAATTCAGATTCTCTTTAAGTGTGTTTTAAGTGTTCGGATATATAACCTGACCCAATCAAATGAGTCAGGTTGCAATAATTTAGCATTGTTCTAATGAAAAAATGTGATCTGTACCTGTAAAGACTTCAGTAAATTACTATTTTGCTTCCTTGTTTAATATAAGGCAGCTGCTAAGTCTTCTACAAACAAAACAATCCCTGAATTGTTATAATAATCAGTAAGAGAAATGTACTGTCTTAGAAACTGGACACAGCACAGATGGTTGCTCCAGGGGCATCAAATGTTAGAGCTTGGAGAACAACATCTTTATTCAGAAATCTCTAGTCAGCCATGAATGACAAAAACACTATTAGCTACCCGAGGGGTATAATATATTAGTACATGTGACTTTGCATTGTTTGAAAGCAGTTCCTTACATAATTCAGAAGGCATGTGGCCAGTGAGGGAGATGTGAAGACTTGGTAAAAAAAAAATTGGAAAGTGGTGGAAAAGAAATGGGTGTATATGAAAAGTGGGTGTGGGTGTGCATGCAGGACTAGAAACAGATTACTGAACAATTGGTAGTTGGGAGGGGGAATCTCTTAGGAAATGCACCTTTCAAAATGTGTAATACTAATGTGTATAAAAGAATCCTACAGTTAATTTACCCTGCTGAAAAAATTTAGTCTTAAGATTCCAAAGCAGTAATAAGACTGATGACAGAACTGATACTGTGTCTGACAGGATTACTGAAGAAGTAATTATTTTCTATCTTGATGTTGGAAACTTAATAATAATAATAATAATAATAATAATTTTTTATTTATATCCCGCCCTCCCCAGCCGAAGCCGGGCTCAGGGCGGCTAACAACACTAAAATAGTGCAACATTATAAAAACATCAAAGAATTAATTAAAATAAAAATTGATGGCAACCATAAACTAAAGTATTGTAAAGATTGCCAAAGGAGGGAGTCAGGCTGCGCCCTGACCAAAGGCCTGGTGGAACAGCTCTGTCTTACAGGCCCTGCGGAAAGATGTCAAGTCCTGGAGGGCCCTTGTCTCTTGTGACAGAGCGTTCCACCAGGTTGGAGCCGCAGCCGAAAAAGCCCTGGCTCTAGTTGAGGCCAGCCTAACCTCTCTGAGGCCTGGGACCTTCAAGATGTTTTTATTTGAAGACCGTAAGTTCCTCTGTGGGGCATACCAGGAGAGGCGGTCCCGTAGATACGAGGGTCCTAGGCCGTATAGGGCTTTGAAGGTTAAAACCAGCACCTTAAACCTGATCCTGTACTCCACCGGGAGCCAGCGCAGCTGGTATCGCACCGGATGAATGTGATCCCGCAGCGAAGACCCCGTAAGGAGTCTCGCTGCGGCATTCTGCACCCGCTGGAGTTTCTGGGTCAGTCTCAGGGGCAGCCCCACGTAGAGCAAGTTACAATAATCCAGTCTGGAGGTGACCGTCGCGTGGATCACAGTGGCTAGAAGTTGCAGAGTACATCTTTGAGTGTTTGGTCCAGAAGCACATTATGAGATTATTCCAGTCATTTTGATTCTGAAACCTGGTGGATTTTGTACTGGCTGGCTTTTGACTCCTCTTTTTAGAATTTGTTTAAAATATTTATGCATGGCCCTTAATAAAAAAAAAAAAATTCCAGGGTGTCTCACAATAACACAACTACTATACACTGTAATATAGCAAACAATTTTTATTTTCATATTGTTTTTAGGTAACTTAGGTTAGGATTCACCTAACCAGCCCTGTCAGTGGAAGCCCTGTGCAAGGACTTTCACTTGTGCTATAAGGCTTCCCCCATCTCTCCCCCCCCATTCCTTCCAGAATTGGATTGGGAGAACCTCCAGAACAATGTGCAGGGGGAAGCGTATTGTTCCATTTGGCAAGCTGGAATGCTAGCACAGATAGAATAATTGGAAGACCTTAAGTCTGCAATCCTAAACACTTAGCTGGGAGTAAGTCCCAGTTAACAGTGTGGCTCTTATGTATTGGTTCCATCATGACACTGATTTATAATTGTTCTAATAAAACAAAGTTGTTATTACTTTTGGATTTCAGAAACATATCAAACAATAAAATTTTATCTTATAGGTTATAATAAATATTACACTTCATGTTCTTAATGGCAGGGGGATAAAATCACATTTTAAAAACCATTTCAATATTACCCTACCCACAGCTCACCATTTCTGGAATTTTTACATCACTATTCTTTTATACTGTGGTCTCACTAATTTCTTATTGCTTTAGATAGTAACTAGAGGATGTGAAACAACAGAAATGACCTTAAGGAGAAATGGCTTGGGACAGCTCGGATTCCATGTTAACTTTGAAGGGATTGTAGCAGATGTGGAGCCATTTGGTTTTGCCTGGAAAGCTGGCCTACGTCAAGGCAGTCGCCTTGTGGAGATCTGTAAAGTAGCTGTAGCAACCCTGACTCATGAACAAATGATTGACCTGCTGCGCACTTCTGTGACTGTAAAGGTGGTGATTATCCAGCCACATGAAGATGGATCACCTAGACGGTAAGAAGTCACAGTAGCTAGTAGGTTATTTGTGTCTTCACTGCTGACATTCTTTTGCCCTTTTCACAGATGGCTTTCTTGTTAAATGGGTAGTGCTCATTTGGTGCTAATGAGACTTGCAGCTAACACAGTCTGTGAGAGAAGTGCTATCTTGTAGTAGATGGAATGGATCTTATAAGTTATTTTAATAAAGGATGGATTGTATACTGGGGGGACTGGTTGCTTTTAGTTAAGTGAGCAGTGCTTTCTGAATAAAGTGAACTGTTTACTATAGAATGGGGAAAGCATCAATATGGGAATAAGGGGGGAAAGTGGTGGCAATTAATCAATGTTTTTGAAAAGACTGAAAAATTAATAAGGGATTTGAAATAGGGAAATAGAGTAGAAATTAATATGCTTTTGGAATGGAATGGAAATTAATGAAGAATAAGGGGGGAAAGGGTAGAAAGTAATAAGGAATATTGAGGAGAGGGGTGGGGATGCTCAGTATATTTAATGAGGCAAATGGTTAAGAAAGTTTGGCTTTGACTACACTCACATTGACATGCAGCCCCTGGAGGGATTGGCTATGGGTCGATGCAGTCCTCAGCACCAAATGCTTGCCTGCATGCTCTGTCCTCATAGGGAAGGTATTCCAAACCCAAATCAATTTGCTTGCACTTTTCTGCACCTTTTTCAGCTCTCCAAGATTCTTTTTGAGATTGGGCAGTCAATGTTTTCTTCCATTTCTCACTTTCAACTAACGTTAAAAGTATCCCAAACAGATGGAGCAAGCAGTGGCGTAGCGTGGGGGGTGCAAGGGGGGCAGGCCGCACCGGGCGCAACATCTGGGGGGGGGCGCTCGCTGCCTCCGGAGTCGCCGAAGAGCCTCGGACGCAGGCTGTAGCAGAGTCGCATGTCTCGCGGCGCCCGGCTGAAGGCGCCCGGCAGGCAGCGGCTCTCAGCGCTCGCCGTGGAGGACGCGCCAGGCAGCCCCTCCTCACAGCCCCGCCTCCGCCGCTGCTGCTGCAGCTGCTGGGCCGTTGCATTTTCCTCGCCTCTCTGCCCCCCTCCTCCTCCGGGCAAGCGGCGTTGTTTGGGCAGCAGCGCCAGCGGCAACTCGCAGGTTAGGGGTTGGGGGGCGCAAATTACGTGCCTTGCCCCGGGTTAGGGGGCGCAAATTACTTGCGTTGCCCCGGGTGCTGACAACTCACGCTACGCCGCTGGGAGCAAGGAAGAAATTGAGAAAGTAGAAGGGAAAACTTAGGTTAAAAGAGGCAGCCTTGTGTAAGATGTGCCTTTGTAGCTAGGCAGATGGATATTATGAGGACAGAATACATGTCCGTTATACCCACTTTAATGAATGATTTTTTTATCTCAACTAATTCAAGCGTTCAGTTAGCTTTCTTTAATAGGGAGAGTGCTTGCTGTGTATGACTGCCACATTAACATATTTAACTATAGCATTGTAGAATTGGTGATATATATGTTGCGTTTTATTTATGGATGTTCTCCAAAAATTAATTTCTTAGAGTGAAATGGGGGAAATTATCCCTTTATTGCTGCCACTCGTATTGCCACACATGTGCTGCCTTTGGAAGACATAGAAATATGTCTGTATATCATTGTTTTTTTCAAGTTGCATATAATTGGCAGTTGAAAGATTTTCTCAGCTTCATTTGGAGATTTTTGCCATCTGCTTCCAAGTATGAAATAACACTTTTTGGTACTTATTCTCCTGATTATCACTGGTGCCATTCCAAAACAGTTGGATCCATAGCTTAGGATAGGCTGCAGACTGCAAAAAGTCTAGAAAAGTCAGAGCCCTTCTACAGGCTCCTAAGTCGTCATCTACCCCAACAGAAGGAGAAGGGATTTTCTGCAGTATAAACTTCCTGTGATATGAGAAACTTCAACTGCCTCTTTAAAAGAATGTCTGCTCTTCCTGGATTATCTGACTCTTTGAAGCCTTCTTAGCAGACTGGACTGAGTATAGTTTTCCCCAGAGTCCACTGTTTTTTTACTACTTCCAACCATGTTGAATAAAAATGGATAAAAGTGTAATCTTACATTTTTTAAAAGTTCAGTCTATAATCTGTTTCTCTTCTAAAAATAATGTGGTTGAAACCATGAAGGTTATTGCAAAACATCAAAGGCTCAAGGTGCCGTAAGACTCTTTTTTGCAAGAACAGGCTAACTCAACTATTCATTTGGGAATTGGTTTAAAACTAAAACTGACCTTAATATAAACATATAATCTCTTAAATATGAACATAGAACCCTCTTGTGAAAGACTCCTTTCCTTTCCTTTGTAAAGACAGATCTGTGCTGCGAAATATTTGTTCATGGGGGGATATACAACATACTAGATCACATCTTAAACCCTGATTCAAGAGACCAGAGACAAGGAAGTCATCACAGGTTCTAAAATTCATATGATGTCATGACTTGCCTTATAACTGATCCCATATATATCATGTTGTCCTGTTTGATGCCCAACTATGTGAATTGTACAATGTTTATGACTCTACCACCCAAACAACAAGGAATTCACTTTACATCTCATGGCGAAAACACTGTTTTGCTCTTCAACTACCTTTCCATCAGAGACCAGAAAATATGACAGCAGGGGACTTAGAGACAATACTAGTGGACATCGCTTATGATGGAAATCCTAAGATGAAGACATGATCATGAAACTTACGAGGTTTTCCAAGTTATCTGCCCCTGGAAAAAGAGTACTCTCCACATCCAAAAATTTTCTCACATGATTTTCTTTCCGATACTTTTCTATAAAGGTTAAAACTCCAGTCCACAATCAGCAACTGGGACAAATTATAATAGATTATGTGTGTCTGGTTTCCCACCTTCTGTGCTTGACAAAATGTTAAAGACACCACTGCCCTAAGTTTTGTTACCCCATATCCAGATCAAGCTTCTGTCACTGCATTTCACAACCACAGGCATATGTCCAGTGAACAGGAGGGATAGCTAATTTGCTAGCTTAATCTATTCCCAGGCTTTATCCCTGTTCTATTGACATGTTCAGCATATTTTCCTTCCCAATGTGGACAGATGGGCTAGACCCTGTACTTCCCATGGCTAAAGATTTTCAGCCTCATGAGTCTACAGACCATTGAAATCAAACTCTGGGAAATCCATTGAAATCAAAGGTCCATGTTATATTATCTCAAAACTCAGGCTTGATCAGATCATTGATTTAAAAAAAATCCAGCCATACTTAACGTAGGTGATGCTGTCCTAGCATCAGCTTCAGTTTTTGTTGTGTTAGTGACCACTATAGGTAGAAAACTCCACTTATTCAAGCTTTGGGCTTTGTAGGGCTCAGCTGATAAATTTGCCCTTTTCCTGCTGAGAAGCCATTCAAATAACCTCTAGATGAGTTTTAAGTCTCCTTATATTTGCCCTTAAGTGCCAGGTATTGTGGTGCTGTTATTATTTATTTATTTATTTATTTATTTAAAAAAGATTGCCCATCCCTCTACTGGCAATCTAGATTGGGGCCTTAGAATGATGGGGCATGAAGGTTTTAACCCTTTGCAGTCAATTTGGTCCCTCAAGCTTGCAATTAGCACAGTGTGTTTTTTAAAGCTTGCTTTCCCCATGCAAGAAGCCAGCATGGAAAGCCTGGTCTGAATTGGTACCATAAGGAGGCTAAAGGGTTAAAGCCTCCTTACTCCATAATAGGGTCTTAATATGCTTGGCCACCTGGGCAGGGAGTATGTGTTTTAAAAAAATAGTTCTCTGCACTTAAACAACACAGATATGGAGCTAATGTATCCTCTAGTTGGGCCATCAGTGAACTTGTGGGTAATAAAATAACCCCTCAACCCCACTGAAGTCTTCCTTGTTTACTCTTAGATATCTTGGACACCAGGGATACTAGCGGCATGTTCAACAGGCAGGTTTTCCTTGGAATGGAAAAGCTGCTTTGCATTCAGTTTTATCTCTTGACAACTTAAATTTTACATAATCTAGTGAAAGAGTACTGATGATGGGTCATATTTCATAATATGATATAATTGATATAATATAATCATATCATTTTATGACATGCACATGCTATATTTCTTTTTTTAAAAATGATGGGCTGTATCTCTACAGGACTCAAAGATTATTATGTCTATGTATACTGCAGGGGTTGCTCAGAACTGTGTCGAATTCCCATGGTGGAGTACAAACTTGACAGTGAAGGCACCCCATGTGAGTATAAAACCCCTTTCAGGAGGAATACTACTTGGCATCGGGTGCCAGCTCCTGCAGGGCAGCCTCTTTCTCGTGCCTCTCCAATCCTAGGAACATCTGATAGATTGCAGTGCCAGCAGCTTCTCCAGCAGGCGCAAACAGCCATTCCTCGCAGTACTTCATTTGACAGAAAGCTGCCAGATGGTGCAAGGTAATATGTTCTCTCTGTTATTAATTCCTGTATTTTCTTAGTGCTTTATTAGTAAACCTTTCTGGTCTTTAGTATGAAGTGATTTTTTAAAAGCTGTTTTCTTTTTAAACCTCATTCATATACTACTGGACAAGGTTTTAACAGATTTGAGCTGCAGTGAGCTTAGTGTTCGCCTCCACTAATCCTTCTTGAAACAATGGTCAGTGCTAATGATACTTTAAAAGGCAGACGACATTAAAACTCACACCCTCCTCTCTATTTATAATGGAATATAAAGGCTAGGTACCAGGCAATTTTGGCCACTGTGGTAGTCGGCCAATAAAATAAGAACTTCTGAATAAGAGCAACAAGCATTTAAAAAAATGAAATTAGTTGCTTGCAGGTTAATACTTTCATCTCATTCCAAGAGAGTTTTATAATATTTGTAACGTCAATAGAACATGGCTATAAACGTCCAAGAGCAAATGGATATTTGTGGAATGATGTCTTTGTTTAAAAACTGAAATGACTTAAAAGTTAAATGAAAACCCAATTGACGTTTGTTCCAATTCAGTAGTAGGCAGCGGGTTTTTCCAGGGGAAAGGGGCTGGACAAAAAAAAAATCCCCTCTCAGGCCCGTACCTAGAAATCACAGGACAAATGGAAGTGCGGATGAGCCCAAAGACACTATTGCTTGCAAGGATCGATCTATATGTACTTTAAAAAGTGCTGAATTGTGGTCACTATGCGAAAATGTGCAGACTGTAGGAAAGATCCAGTATCACACGAGCAGACTTCACCATTCTCTTGCTCCCTCGTTGCAGGCCCCTCCAGAGCAGATTGTAGGGCTACTGAAGTGGGGATGAAGGGAGGCTGCATATCATTAGATGTCCCCACATCTAAAAATGGTTTAAATTTCACAAAAACTATTCCAATGTCTTCATATTGTTGTCTGTATTTCTAATTTCATTAGGAATTTGTCTCAAAAATTGATTGTTGTTGAAGCATCACAGATCTGTGTACATGGTTAATTACTTGAGTCACTATTTCAGAAGTTCACCGAGCAACCAATCATCCTCCAGTGACCCAGGACCAAGTGGGAGTAGTCAGTGGAGACACCAAGTGGGATATGATGGGTATTTGTTTCTTTACATCTGAATCCCTTTTTATGAACAGTAACTGTAGAAGCTAATTTACGTGTGGACTATCCAACCGGCTGTTGTAGAATGTTTCATAGGTGGCTTTGTAAAGATAAGAATTTAATTACCGTATTTACTTGATTCTAATGCTCACCTTTTTTGGCCAAATTACATTGTGAAAATTAAGGTGTGCATTAGATTTGATGGCACATTTACATTCACCAGCAAATACTTCTTTTGGTTTCAAGGTTCTGAAAACTGAGGAGTGCATTAGATTCGATGGCGCATTAGATTCAAGTACCGTATTTTTCACCCCATAGGACGCACCGGCCCATAGGACGCACCAAGTTTTTTTGGGGGGAAATAAAGGGGAAAAAATTATTTCCCCCCCAGGCGCTTGTGGGGCAGGCAGCGGGGAGAAGCGCTCTTCTCCCCGCCGCCCGCCTGGAGATCAGGTCCGGGGACAGCAGGGAGATGCGCTGCGTCTCCCTGCTGTCCCCGGAGTGGTGGGGCAGGCAGCGGGGAGAAGCGCCCTTCTCCCCGCCGTCAGCCTCCAAACCACTTCGGGAGACAGCGGGATGGCGGCGTTCCGCCTCCCTCTGTCCCCCGACCTTGTGGGGCTGGCGCTGGGGCTCTCCTGAAGCCTGGAGAGCGAGAGGGGTCAGTGCGCACCGACCCCTCTCGCTCTCCAGGCTTCAGTGAAAGCCTGCATTGGCCCCATAGGACGCACCCACATTTCCCCTTCATTTTTGGAGCGGAAAAAGTGCGTCCTATAGGGTGAAAAATATGGTAAATATGGCATGTGCTGCTGTAGTCAATCTGCCCCATCTCTGAAGGCTTGGAGGCAATCCATACATAGCTGAGTGGTGGTGGTATCTAGTGGTGTCTGTTTGCTAGTGGAAGTGCATCAACTAGCACAAGAAGAGGGAGCTGTTTTTCACCAGTCCCCTATAGCAATTGCAGCCCCCTGTGTCATATCTCATACTGTTCAAGAGGGTCTCCCAACCCTCAGGAGACACTTTTGGAGCAGCATTTGGCTGGGGGGGGGGAGCGGGCTAGGTTGGGTAGACCTGATTAGTGAAAAACTGGTACCCTGCTTTGCTCAAGTGAAAGCGGTTCAGCTTGTAACAAAACCACCCACTTAAAAAAGAAATCAACATAAGAGCTAATGTGTTGAGCAGGGGTATCAGCAGCTATATTTGGGCAACTTTGTGTATAAGTCTTAGATAAATAATAACTTAAGCAGAATATATTTAAATTGTTCTAACTACTGTGGAATGTCTTACTCTTCTTTGCTTACCAGTTGTCAATACTGAAAATATATAGTTATGCCATTTTACAGCAGGGATTTTATAAACTGGATGAGAAGCTTTCCTAGTGAGCAGGGGAAAGCAACAATTTCTTTCTTTGTTAATAGGTGCCAGTCCCCTTTACTTCATGATCACCAGGGTTCAGGTCCACTGGAGAGTGAAGGAGGCAGAGAACATGAAGAATCTTTGGAAGCGACCAGGCATCCCAATGGTAATTATTATTCTGTTTCAGTTTAATTACAGCTTTGCTGGTTTGTTTTCCACTTGTATAATGTTTTGCATTATAAACTATCTTAAACTATCACTGGCATATACTGATGGTAACAAATGCAAAACCTTTGGAAATCTTTCCTAGCCATTTTATGTAAAAGTTAAACAACATGGTTGAGAATATCAGCCCTATGACACAATTATATCCCAAAGATTATTCCCACTGGCACATTCTGAAATCTGGCCAAGAAGGACATTTTCTCCAAGTCTCATCCCAGCTCAGTGATCTAGAAGGATGCCATGGTTGATAGTATTGGAAGCTAGCGAGAGGTCAAGAACCAGCACTCTCCTTGCCCAGCTCCTGGTATAAATCCTCCACCAGGCCAATCAAGGCTATCTCTGTTCCAAAACCTGATTCCACCCATATGCATATTTGTGTGTAAACCTACAGAGGATTTTTCTTCATGTGAGAGTGTGATTGCTGAAAATACAGATTCACTCATGCTAAATCTCAAGATTTATAGTTATCAGGTACCTTTTTTGTCCTTATGTGAAACTTACAAGAATTAGTGCTGTGGTATGATTGGGAGCTTTTGCTGCAGCTAAATGTGCATATGGTTCCACAAGGTTGTTTTTTCTAATACAGTTCTGCTACTTCCTTTCTCTCTTTTTATATTCCCATTTCCCTGTTTCTGTCTTCCTCATATAATTGCAAACATCCTTGCACACACCATTTTCTATCATATTTTCACACAGTCTTGTGCACCTGCGCTTAGTACTCTCTTGAATAAAGACTAGAATCAGCTGCATATGTATCTCATCACATTTGTTGTTTGCAGAGAGTTTAAAGATTTTTTTTATCCACATACAAGCTAAATTACTTTTTCCTCAAAGCTACTGGGCTGACTCCTTTTAAAATGATACTGTTTATCTCCCTCTGTTTTTTGATCATCAGAACATTAAGAGGATGTGTGTATTGATTTTGCATTGTGCTTGCATTTCCATGTTTTGTAGAAATAACACAGCAAAAGGACATGTACAAACAGGCCCTTTTTATTCAGGACTCTCATTTAGTAAGCTGTATAGACATCAGTTTAATTATCTTTTAAGATGATGGGCAAGAGTAAACTCTCTGCTCTAGGAAATTTCAAAGAACATCACTGTTTCAACCTGATGCATATAGCATTAAGTTGTGAGCTTCTTTTCATTGTACAATATGTTTTGTGTGTTTAGAAATTAAAACACATAATTATTTATGGCAGAAACCAAGTGGCATGCACCATCAACCAAAGTCTTGAGTTCCTATAAAGACCGCGCTTTACAGAAAGAGAACAGTGGCAAGGATTCACCAAACAAATTTTCTCATGTAAGTCTTTTTTCTTAGGCTTTCCCAAATTAGGAATCTTTCCAAATATGTGGGCACAGTCTCTGTTGCAAAAGTTGGGAGAGCTGTGCAAATAGCTGGTTGCATTTGAGCCACCAACTTGATTGAAAGTGTATGTTTTGTCCCTGCTTTCCCATATAGAAATGGGAAGTACAAATTACAGATGGTAAACTATCCTGCAAGATGAATGAGCTATTGGGGTTAATATATTTATTTCTGTATCTTGCTATGTCCTACAGTTCTGTTTGGCATTGTTTTGTGTCCTATCATTTTAATGGAATAACTGAAAAACTGTAAAATTGAATGGAAAAGAGGCCATCCAGTTGTATCTGCCAGTGTTACAATCTCAGTTGTGGAATAAATTGCCAGAGTCTTGAATTTTTTTCTAAAGTGTGTGCACAACTAATAAACATCACTGATGCAGAAGTAGTTTCAAGTATTCTTTCTGGCAGTGACCTCAAACAATCTCATTATAAAGGGCATGTGCAGGTTTCTAGGGCACTGCATGGATTAAAGCTTCATGTAAGCATCACTCTGGTGTCTGATTAGAACGTAATTTACATTGACTTGCATAGTCCTGAATACATTTCCTATTGTATTCAAGTGACATTCATACATTGCCATTTCTTGTCATATTGTGAGGGATAAGCAT
This sequence comes from Podarcis vaucheri, assembly GCF_965113315.1. Classification (NCBI taxonomy): domain Eukaryota; kingdom Metazoa; phylum Chordata; class Lepidosauria; order Squamata; family Lacertidae; genus Podarcis; species Podarcis vaucheri. The sequence goes on from NC_138761.1 coordinate 49,195,795, forward strand.
CTGTTTTAATTACCAGCAATTGCACTTCTTTTATTTAGGGGAAATTTCACATTTAAAGAATGCATCTAATAAGAATATATTGTTATGCTTGTTCCTGTTAATTTGTGTGGTGGTGGTGATGACCTGATGTTAAGAAACAATTATTTCCAGCTGAATTAAATAATGTGAGAACTGAAGTGTGAGATTTGGAAAATAGAGCCTGTTTGTGCACAAATATCACTTTTGTGGTAAATTAAATGACAAGGGAACTATGCCAAGCCAAATTCTTCGCTTTCCTCTAGTTCATATGCATAAGCAGTCCCTCCCCCGTGTTGCAGCTAGCAAATGTTCATCGCCTTTTTGTCAGTAAAACAAAAGAGCAATCATCAAATCTACTATTTCAGCAGATTTGATTCCCACACTCTGTCCGGACAAAACCAGTGCTGGTCACAGCACATCTTCATGACTGAAGGATGATTGTAGGATTGAAACAGCACTGGTTAGCTAAGCCACCTGAGGGAGCAACATTGGCACAAGGTTATCCTGTGTCTTATCCTATGTTTCTGCATACATACACATTTAGGTGGATATGTGCTGGCTATTTTTTAATATGACACAGGCATTTTAAATCCCTTTCCCTTTCCTCACTTACACCCTTTTAAACATTGACTTTCCTCAATACAAGAGGAACTGATATTGTTGACTTTATCTGTATTTCTTGATTTTGAATCTTGCATATTTTGCTTGTTATGGCGAAGTGGGGAAGAGAAGGTGAGAACAGTTTGGGTTTCGCTGTCCTTTGCTTGCCCAGCATCAGGAGGGGCAAATGCAGAGGCTGATGCCGGTCTTTTTCTTAAAATAGTTCATCTTGTGTTCAATTACTTGCAAACATGTTGAGGTTCTCTTATAACAAAATGGACATTTGCTGATGTAATAAGACGTGTTAGGGATTTAATTTAAAACTATGTTATAACATTTATTCTGAACTGAACACAATTCACTCTGCACAGTGGAATCTTCTATACAATGGGCAAATTATTTCCCATCCTGTTTTTACTTTAGTTTGTTAAATTTGTTCTTTGCTTCCCGTAGCCAGAGTCCTGAAGCAGCTTACAAATGATAAAAAAATAATACAAGTGATAATGGCATATCCATTAAATCATGCAATAAGCAAAAAGTGTTAATTCAAAAAGTCACTCAAAAAAATCCACCACCACCAAGATGCATTTGAGCATGTGTTAATCAAAATACTAATTATTTTATCCATATTACAAGTTTATGCTGTTAGCATTATTCATTATATCTGCTTCATTTTTATTTGGCACTTCCAACAAGTAGTGAGGCAGCTGCTTGCTTCTTTGATTGATGAAACTGTGAATAAGAGAAAGTAAAACTGTATTGTAAAATGTTTCTTTTTAAGATTGGAGACAAAAACTGTTCCAGCCATTCCAGCAGTAATACCCTGTCAAGTAATACATCCAGCAACAGTGATGATAAGCACTTTGGCTCCGAAGACCTAATGGACACTGACTTGCTTGGATTAACATACATTAAAGGTGCTTCTACTGACAGTGGGATTGATACAGCTCCTTGTATGCCTGCTCCAATTTTGGCTCCTTTGCACCTGGCTGGAAGCCGGTCAGGGATACATAACCGGACTGATCAGTGGGCTGAATCATCTGAAACTCCTGGACCAGATGATGAGACTAAAATGTATGCTGTTCACAGCTATGCTTCTGCCATTTCTAGCAGTCATACAGGTGATGGTAGCATGGGAGACCTCAGTGAAATATCTTCACATTCCAGGTAAGCAATCCCCCAACCAAAGATTCCAGCTCCACAATTCTGTGATGGATAGTTCTGAGTTAAAGCGTAGATTTACCCCTTTTTTCTTTTCTTTTTTTGCTATTAACATTACATTTTACATGAGTGCTTTTATAAAACCTCATTTCAACAATGTTACATTTCAGAACAGAGGAGGAAAGACTAAAATGGCACTTTCCTTACGAAATGCCTTCATGTGCTTGACAGTAAAACTATAAAAGGAGAAGAATATGCAATATTGTGTAGAGCTGTATATTCCATGCAATTTCATAATAGCATGTGACCTGTTTTCTTTGCTGTATGCCAAGTCTTTGCTTGTTCAACAACATAATTTAGATAACATGATTTTATATGTGGACACTGTTGATAGTCTTCCCATGTGGCAGAAGATTGAACTAGATATCCCCCTACCACTAATGTTTCAATTATGAAAGCTGTAAATTACATTACACTTTTTAAATCTGCAAAACCCTTTGGATTATCCCAGCATATATAGCCTATTGCAATCTTGGGGGGGGGGGTGCACATGAACCCCTCTATGCATTGAAAGAGAGCTTGGGTGAGTGCATGGCTGTGTGGTCTAACTCCACCCACTGCCGCCACAGATGTACTTATGTAGACCTTCTGACATCATTTGAATGTGCTGGCATCAGGGGAGTGTGACAGTGTTGGACAAGGCTAGCCTGCATGAAAGTGACAGTAAGTTGGACCAAGCCCTGTAGCCCTACCACATGCTCTTTCAGTTCATGGAGTGCTCCATGACTTTTGCATAAAATGTTGACACTGAAAAGAATGTGACACTCAAATGTGTGTACATATTTTACCTTTGTTTTGTGAACAAGTGGGGCTGGTTTAGGATGGTAGTGATTTGCAGGGCAGTCCCTAGCAATACTGAGTAAAAGCATATGTCCTTTGAGTGGAACAGAACAAGACTTCCTAAAAAGTGTGTTGGGATTTCCACATTTAGAGTTTTTAAGGGTTTAAGAACTTAACCAGCGGAAATTGTTCCTATTTTTTACTTTTCTGAAATACAAAACATTTGCAAACAAACCAACTCGGCACTTGAAATCCTGTCACTTCAAGTTCTGTACTAAATGTCTTTGTACATCTGGTCTCTGTAGTTTCAGTTTCAACTTAACTAAGCTGTAGAAGATGGCAGTGAAGTAAGAACATAAAAACTTTCAGCTAAATAGAATAAAACCCACAGAAATATAGGAATTCCATGTGTGTGTTCATCTTTCTTGCTGAAATGTCAGTTTAAACTATGATGTTTGAAAGGCCTTTTACAGCAATGTTTGGGTATATTTTTGAATAGTTTATCTGATACTGGTGTGTTTTAAGCATTGAGTTAAATTGAAGAAAGGTGGGACATATGTAGTAATGCTTTATAATCTATAACAAAATGTACTTTAAAATTGATTGGGCACAGTCTAGCCAAAGAATAACACTGTCAAACACAGTGGTCATTATCTGAGGCCATTCTCTGGATTCCATGCCTCTTGAAATAAATCATATAGCTGATCCAGGAAGTAGGGCTTTTGGTTGTAGCAACCTATGTGTTATGTACTGAAGTTCTCACCCTGCAGCAGGGGGATACTGTAGATAGTTTTCACTCAGGTCCACATATGCAAATAAGGGATTGAAAGTGACGTTCAGTGATTGAATAGTTACAGAAAAGTGTTACAGTTGCGTTGTAGTGGAGCTCTATATAAGCAGGCTGACTGAACCCTTCAGTTCAGTTCTGTTCTGGCCTGTGAATAAACAAGAGCTGTTTGAAGAATCGTCGTGCCATCTGATATGTTCACCCACAACTTAACACTATGTTATATCCTCCCCATGGAAGGTCATCTGGTGCCATCCTTGATATCCTTTTGGTAGTAGGAGAATTATTTTTTATTTACCTAGGTATTCCAGCATGTACTGGTCTTAATAGTGGCTTCATCCATTTTGCTGGATTTTATTGTTGTTGTGTTTTTCTCTACACTTTTCTTGTTTTAAGTTATATTTCTAATCCATTTATTTTTAATGGATACTGCCTTGAGTATTGTACAGCATACATTTTCAAAATAAATTTCCTATCAGCTGTAATGGGGAAATTATGAATTTCTATAAATACATCCAGTGAAGCCAGGATGACTTTAAAGTATTTAATTTTAATTGGACAAAGAAAGCAAATAACATTAAATATGACTGACTTTTGTCCTTTTGAGAAGACTTTAGATTTAAAAAAATGTATGTGACATATTTTCCTGTCACATATTTCCTCATATACTTCACTGTGTATTTTGTTTTCTGTGTTTTCCTCTCTTCTAGTGGGTCACATCATTCAGGAAGTCCTTCCACACATGGCCCTAAAAGCAGTGGATCATTAGATACGTCCAAAGTGTACATAGTGTCACAAAATTGCAGTCAACAGATCTCCGGCTCCATAGCAAAATGCTACCCTCGACAAGGAGCTATAAGCAAATATGTCATTGGCTGGAAAAAGTCAGAAGGTAGCCCTACACCTGAGGAGTCTGAAGCTTCGGAATGCCAAGAGTAAGGGAGAGTTTGTTTTCTTGGGGAAGAAAAGTCTGTGTGGAGGAGGAGAGCCTAAATCATGAAAGGAAATGCAGGGTAGATGATGTATAATCCCAGACTAGGAAGAAGCAGGGAAAGGCCAGACAAAGTTAGCTGCTTTCTATCAATATGGCATGAAATCAAAATTCTAAATCACTATGTAGAAGGAAAGTGTACAGTTGAATATTTCAGTTTGTTTTATACATTTTTATGTGCTGTTGATTTCTTATCCAAAACAGCTTTGCAAAATTTCTGCTAATAACAAAACATGCTCTAATAATATAATTACATAAATGTATAAGGAATGTCATGCTTTATTACTAGTAACCTAATCTGTACTCAACATGAATGTGTGCTTTGTTATTTTTTTATTTAATAATAATCCAGGAACAAAAAGGAATTGGGTTGTGTGTTTTCTCCTCCATGTTGGAACCCAACTTTAAAAAAAAACAAAAAACTTTCTTGGAACTTTTAATGAATGATGTTACTGTGGTTTTAGTGTCAGTTTTGATCATCATTTTAGAGAGTTAACAACTTTGCAACATTCCCTCTAATTGTAAAGAACAAATTGTTTCTACAGAATGTATAGTGATGTTGAGGGCCTATCATCAAGTCAGCTTCAGGCCTCTATAAGGAATACAGTTTCTGAAAGTCAGCGAGTCTTATCAAAAGAAGAGTTTCTGAAGTTGATGATGCCAGACAACATCTCTGTGGAGGAAGGCAGAAGAAAGGTTAGCTGCTGTTTTTTCTTTGTCTCTGTGTAACCGTTAGAGGCAGTTATGGTGGTGGGAGCACTGCTTGATATATAGATAAGTTCTAAAAAGAGCTGTAAATGAGAGAGAGTATAGAGCTTGTAATACTAATACTAATAATAAGCATGAAGCCTGGTATGGTTATAGTCAGGAGGTTTGGTATATTTAACCTGAAAGCTCTTCACTTTAAGGCAGGGGTGGCTGCCCTGAGACTCCAAATTTTGTTGGTCTCCAACACCCATGAGCTCCAGCCAGCATGGCCAATGGTTAGGGATGATGGGAGTTGTAGTCAAGGAACGTTTCAAGGTCCACAGGTTAGCCACCCCTGCTTTTAAGTTGCTATGTATAGATTCTCATTTGGGATGGAATTTTCTGAAAATACTGGTGTTGAACTTCCACATTTGGACTATGGTTAAATCTGATGGATGAGCTAGGATGCTGTAACTTGAACATTTTAAACACATTCTTTGAAGTGTATTTTAAGTATAGAGGATTGGACTGGCATTTCTGGAGAGGTTTGAGAGTTATCCAGAAAATAAGCTTAGAGGCTATCATGAAATAACTGTCTGGTTGGTTGGTTGTAAGCTGCTTTGGGTTGCCCTGGGAAAGGTAAAGCAACTAACAAATTCTTTTAGATATAACTTTAGTGACAGTATATAAACCTGAGGGGGAAGGTGAGGGAAGTCAGACTGAACCACATGGGAACCATTTCCAATAATGGGTTTAAGAGAACTTGGTTGATGTCCTAAAGCAGAGGTAGGGAACCTCCAGCCTGTGAAGCCATTTTACCCAAAACATACCCTTCTACCTATTAGCTTTCGTCACTCGTGGCATCGTCTGCTGAACAGGAGGGTGGGCTTGAATTTTGCTCAGTTTGGCTGTATGCTTCCATTCCAAGAATTTCCTAGCTTTGGGATTTCACCTGCCATGATTCTGCTCTCAGGTGTTTGGTTCCACTCACCTGTCAAACAAAGGCAGCAAGGGGGGGGGGCAGAACATAACAGTCTGGCCCTTGGAGCTAGAAAGCTTCCCCAGCCCTGGCATAAAGGAAAGGGGAATCAGTGAAAATTGCCACCTCCTTCCATCAGAGGGACCCTGGAAGGATCAAGGGACTTTCTGTAAATGAGAAGTAGAAGATAATTGGTTTAATCCAAGTTATATTTTGGAGTCTATATGTAGCTAATGACTTGGATTACGGTAGATATTAGAACAGTCTTTAAATCAAGACTACACATTAACAGTTTTAGAAGGATTTCAAAGAATTCTTGCAACTATTACCTTCAGAGAGCTAGAGGTTTCATTTATTACTCTGGAGTTAATACAACATTTCAGTAAGTAATAATTCATTATGATGAATGCTTGTATGTCAGAAGAAAATCTAATAATCCAGTAATTTTGCTAAAATGCCAGATAACCCACAATGATTGATGTTAGTGTACTATAGAGGGTAAGACTTATCAACAGAATGAACTATTAGAGCAATCATTAGACACCACCTCACCAATTAAACCGTATATAAATGAATAAATTAATAACAGTGATGATGATAATGATGATGGAACATATTTTCTAATTTATATTTTTGAAAAAACATAGTTTTCATTTTACGGGAACCTATCTCCAAGGAAGACGCTTTACCGCACTCTTTCTGATGAGAGCATATGTAGCAATCGGAGAGGATCTTCATATGCTAGCTCGCGGAGCTCAATGCTAGACCAAGCTTTGCCAAATGATATTTTGTTCAGTACTACACCACCATATCACAGCACATTACCTCCTAGAACAAGCTTAACCACTGGTACTGGACACCTACGACGTAAGTGTGTGTTAAACACTGTCTCATTTGATACTGTGCAATTGAAGGTAGATCTTCTAAACAGAATGTAGGAACCAAATTGAACCATTAGTTCCTCTATTTCAGTACTGACCAGGAGCAGTTCAGAGTTGTTCACCTGGGATCAGCTCTCTGGGTTTCTTTCACAGCCCTACCTGAAGATGGCAGAGCTTGAACTTCGGGCATTGTGTATGAACACAAGTCCAATGCTAGTTGACAAAATCCCTCTGGGAAGGGGCCTCAGCTACAAAAGGTGGCAAGAGTGGTCAGATGGTTTCATTCAGACTGTTTTCACATTTTTGCTTAGATTCTTCTTTCTGCTCCTCTATTCAGTCTGTAATCTTTATTCTTAATTCTGTTATCTGCGAGGTAATTACAATGTATTGTGCTTTTTGCTAATCAAATCATGTAATAGGGGAGCGTGGAATACGGCTTGAAAAAGATACTATGAATCTTAATAATGTCTAACAGTAACTGAGATTCCTATCATAAACAAGACTTAAATCCCAGGTTTGAATCTAGTTTGCAACCAAAGTTTAAGAGGCTAATTAGTCTTAAGAAATAAATTATGCTGGTTCAGACATAACCCATAACCGTGGTTAGTTCAATCAAGGGTAGGGGAAGGAGCACACGCAGTACCTGGTCCAGGCTGAGATCACTGCCATCAGCACCAGGGAAGTTTATCTCCACAGGGAGGACAGCAGTAAAACAAAAATCTACATCTCCCAACACCAGAATGGCAAGTCTTCCATTCAGAAGACCTTGCAGCACCCAGAGTGGGGCAACAAACTTTGGCTCTCTTACATCTCCTGGAAGTGGGGCAGCTTCTCACACAAAACCCAAGGAACTCGAGCAGCAAGTAATGCCCACCCAAATAATACCCACCCAATCTTTTACCATTGTTAGAGATCAGGACCAGTAAACAGATGAGTTTGGGTCAGAGATGCCAACTTAAATAAAATATTGAGGGGGGGAGCAAGTAAGCCCTGCCCCACATAATTGATCACAAGACATACACGCTGTTTTAATGGCAATGCCCATCAACTTTGGGGGCCTTTGGCCCCCTCAAATATTTTATTGGAGCTGAAGAGATCTTGGCCCCTAGGAGTTGGCTCCTATGGTTAGGGTCGGTTCATCAAAGCTGGGATTGCTATTTGGAGGGATGGAAGCTAGAAGTAAGGTTTTCCAAACAAGATTTCGGAACTATCAGCATAAACTAAAATATTGTCTCATTCATATCCAACTGATCACTAGGAAGCTTGTCCAGTCTTAGGTAAGGATCAGGCTGCTGCCACTTAGCTGTTCAAACTCCTTCCCATTACATATCAAACAAGTTCCATCTGTGTTGTAGTTTTGGTGCCTATTGAAAGCCTTCCTTTTTCAAGAAGCCTTTTAAGAGTGGCAATTTTTGTCCCAGTCGATATCTGTGTTGGATTTGAAATTGTTTTTGTATGTTTTAATTGATCACTTTAAAATACACAGTGAGAAGTGATTCATAAACAAAAAACATTTATTTTAGAGTGGTAACCATTAGCTAAATACACTTTGTAGCATATCGATGGCCTGATACTGTGTGTACATATTTTCTGGTTTTGGAACAGTCATAGCCCTGCTTTCAGGTCAGACACTCCCAAAGTGTTCACATTGTATTAAAAGCATAACATCTATGATGACCTAATTAAAAACTATAAAATGCTATGGCATATACACAGTCCATAAAAAATAAAACATTTTAAATATTGTAATTATTCATTTTCTAACCTGTTGAAACATTGTCCTGAAGATAGCTTCTGATTCTGCTTCTTAATTTAGATGAGTTTTGGTTCTCAGACGGGTCTTTATCTGACAAATCAAGATTCAATGATCCTGGGTTGATGCCCCTTCCAGATACAGCGACAGGATTAGACTGGTCTCACCTTGTAGATGCTGCACAAGCATTTGAAGGTACTGTAAGAATTTCTGCAACTGCTGCATGTGTAGTTAGTAGAAATTAAAGTCCAATGCTTGTTGTAACATGATTCATTACCCCTAGTTATTGGCAGTCCTGCACATGCACCCTTGACTTACCTGTTTTTTTGCCATTCAGTGATCAGTCACTTCCAGTTGATAGATAAGCCCCAAGAACTTTGTTGGTGGACCATCAGGTCATTTTGCACTATAGGCTAAGAACAAAGGTGGCATAAGGAGAGCCAGAAAGAGAACAGCATAGGCTGACATCCTGAATTACTGAGTTTTCTTAGGGCAGTTTTTTTCTACACATAGCCACTAGTTCATATTATAAGTATCTTAAGAATCAGACAAAGTTCTGGCTAAAGAGGAACACTTTCGCCTGGCTCCTGAATGTGTAAAATGAAGGCGCCGGCCAAACCTCCCTGGGGAGAGCATTCCACAAGCAGGGAGCCACAGCAAAAAAGGCTCATCTCATGTTGCTACCCTCCAAACCTCTTGTGGAGGAAGCACACAAGAAGGGCCTCAGAGGATAATTTCAGGGTGTGAGTAGGTTCATATGGAGAGAGCTGGGCCTTGAGGTATCCTTGAGCCATTTTAGACTTTATGTCAAAACCAGCACTTTGAATTGGGCCCAGCAACTAATTAGTATCAAATGCAGTCAGAGCAGGATTGGTGTAATATACTCAAACAGTCTTGCCCCGGTGAGCAACCTGGCCCCTGAATTCCTCACTAGATGAATTTATCGAAGTGCCTACAGAGGCCTATATAATGCAATAATCTAACCTAGAGGTTACCAAAGCATATATGACATAAGTTAGGCTGTCCCTATCAGTGCTTTTTTCCTAGTAAAATAGGTGCCGGTACTCAACATGAAGTTGTTACTGTAAGTGCCACACTTTATAACAACAACAAAAGAGGTGCTGATGCTGCATACCCTTGAGTACCCCTGAAAAAAACACTGGTCCCTGTCCAAATAAGGGTGCAGCTGGGCCACCACCCAAAAGTGATGGAAGGCACTCTGTGCCACTGAGGCCACCTGAGCTTGAAGTAACAGCAAAGGATCCAGGAGTACCCCCAAGCTATGTATTCACTCATTCAGAGTGTAGCCCCATCAAAGTTATTTACACAAAGACTTTTCTGCCCCAGTGTTGCTTCCTTCAACCCCTGCCACCTCCAGAATATTTTCAGAAGTTTGGTAGACCCTCCCAAATGTTGTAGACTGTAGCATGCGAAACTGTAATTGGGTGTCGGGGAATTGCCAAACTTGGTGGAGGTTATTTGAACAAGTGGAGCTCAGCTCATGCAAGAGGACTTCCTTTTCTACCCCCCCTCCCAATCCTCCATTTTATCCTCATAACAACTATGTGAAATAGATTAGAGTGAGAGACAGTAATTGGCCCAAAGGTACTCCCCCACCCTGAGTGAGGTTCAAAGCTGAGTAGAGATTTGAATCTGGATTTCTCCAGCCCTTATTTTATTCATATTCAAAATGTTGGAGATAAAAGACTTTTCTGATTCCTTCAGACAACTGTAGTAGTTATTGTCACTGCTGTTTTTCATGGATGCAATACCATAAATAAACCTGTGCAGTTTAGTACATAATGGAAATTAAAAAAACTCTACTGTGTTTCATAGTGTGTGTTTGGAAATCCGCTTCAGCTTCAACGTAGCTAAGACTGCAATCTTATGCATAGTTACAAGTGAGTAAATACCACTGAACAGTCAGTAAACATACAAAGGATTGCTCTGATAGTATGTTTAGAATTGTAGTGTAAACATTGGAAACAATTATGAATGAATAGCTTTAGTAAAAAGAACCTGGGGAAAGAAAATAGATGTATCTTTTTTAAAGAATAAGAATAATAAAGTTGATCATTAAAGGATGTATACTATTGAAAGCCGGATTCTAAGTCATCATGCATATGGAACACATGCTTATTCTTTGTTTGAACTTTTTAACACTTCCATCTTCAAAGGACCTCAGGGCAGTATACAAAGGTTTTCTCCCAATTTTCTTTCTACAAGGAACCCGTGGCGGGGGGGGGGGCAGGGAGGGAGTTAGGCTGTCAGAGACTGTGGCTAGCCCAATGTTCAGGGATTGGAACCCAGGTTTTCAAAGGTTCACACTATTCACTACATCACAATAGCTCTGGTTTATGGTTGCCACCTCAACATCAGAAGACCTGTTATCCTAGCAAAGCATTAAAACTGTGCCAGAACACATGTTTAAGAACAGGATGTTACATTGTTAGAGCACTGCATTAATAAAAACATAAAATCAAAGTTAGGACTAAACTTTACAGAGCATGTTAGCTGAAACAGTTTGACAAAGACAATGGATCTACTATAGGTGTACTTCAGTTAACTTGAAGCTAACCTCTGTTATAATGATTGACATAAATGTGATCTAACAGCTGGTTTCTGAACTTTTATTTTGTAGACCTTCAAATGTCTTCGCATAAATTTTCATTCTTTGCTTCTTCCAGTTTGTAACAGTGATCAGCGCATCTCTGCTTGCATAGCTGACTACTGTTTTCAGCAGTTATATTTCTTTGCAGAATCAGTATTCCTGTTCTAGGTATAACAAAGGTATCTGTTAATACCATACTTTTTAAAAAAATGGCTGGCATAATTCAGAACTCTATTTATATGCTGAAGGACAGAATAGAGGCCTCTGCTCACAAACAGGATCCAAGGGCCTGGTGTACATGTTGTTAATCAGAAGGATTATTGTTCATGTCTAATGTTGGTTCATTCAGTTCCCTTCTGGATTTCAGATTCCTGATATGTTATGCGTTCCCATGATTTCATTCTCTTTGAGAGAGACAGAATGAACATCTTAGATCTGTATTGCCTTTGTCAGAGATGGAATCCATCTGCAATAGCTCTTTCTTCTTGGATAAGCTAATACATTTAAAAAGCCATAACATCAGTAATTGTATTCTGTCTTCAAAAGCAGCCAGTATTCAGTTCTTCAGAGGAAATTGCAAGTCCAAAATTAAAGATTGCAAGTCAAAAATTATTATGTTCCTTGTTCTTCTCTGTGTCTGACATTTTTAGGCCTTGAGACACTCTGAGAAAGATGTTTGTATTTTGGCCATATTAAGAACATAAGAAGAGCCCCGTTGACTGCCCTGTCTAACATTTTTAAATCAATCTTTCAAAAATTTAATATCTCCAGAATTTAATATCACCCTTTGCTCATTTCTTCTCTAATGTTTACTTTTGCTACTTCTGGTTGTGCCAGTGATAGTCTGCAGATGTATCATCTGTTTGTATTTTTATACTTTTCCCCTTTGTAGATCAAACAAAAGTGTTAAAGGTTGGCTGCTAGCACTTTCAACAGTCCTTGACACTGGACATCTACTATTCAAAAGTCTGTAGAGGAAAAAGAAAGCATATACTAGGAATATACAGTATTTTACATGCAGCCTGGTAAAATTACATTTACAGTCAAGCATATCTGAAGGTTGCCATGCATCATGCAATCTTGCCAAGAAAGCGAAAGAAAAAGACTGTCTAGCATTCAAATTTTGCATATGTTTATGAACTGCTGTGTCTCCTCTATCATTTCCCATCATCTGCTAGGGAACATTTTTAGGAAAAGATTCAAATATTTACTTTTATTTCATAATTAAAAGATTGACATGAAAAGGGAAAGTGATAACTAGGCCTCAAGCTGCAATTTTATTTTTGTCCCATAATGCTTACAGGGCATAATAACGAATATGGATAGTTTGTCTTTTGGAAAGAGGAAATCCTGATAGCTATTATGCTGCCATTATTACTGAAAAGTAAAATCGTTTTTTTGACTTAGCACATGTAGCAGTGGGGTGAGTTGATGAGGAAAACTACTGTTTTGAGAAAATCAGCAAAGATCCCACAATAGGAGTTGATGTTAAGTAATATTCCCGTAACTGTTGTGTCTCATAAGGATTGCAGCTATATGATTCCAAAGTTAGCTCAGTGGACTTTGTTGTTCATAGGAGCATTCTAAATCTTATTTCAGATTTTGACTCTGACGAAGAACTTGGGCCAGTCTGTCATCACACTCCGTTTCTAGGTGATGGTCTGGGGTTGGCTGCTGAATCTTATAAAAAAAACCCTATCTTTATGCTTTTATATGTTTGCACGGTTGCATGATTATATGCAAGCATTGGGGCTTTGCGAGATGTGAGGGGAAGGCATGTTATGGTCAGGGCCAGCAGAAGTCTGTGGACCAGAGAAATCTGAGTACAGTCTATATATAAATGAATGATCTCTGTTGTTGCAGCATAAACCGTTTGCATGGGGGGGAAACCTCAAAGCGTGATTTACTCACGTTCTATACCAGTTTGTGTGTGGCATACTCATTTTCTTTTAGAACTGGGTATATTTTTGTATGCCATACTGCATGTCCTTCAGTAAAGAAACTCGGTTCCCAAACAAGGCAAGCATGTATTCTGCAAGTCCTAGGGTAAAGATTTTATTCCAGAATCCTAAAAGGAAGCAGCAGACATTATATATGTGGAAGATTGGTAAATGTATGGCAATAGTCATAATGGTAGCATTTGCATATTATTCTGTTCAGGTAGAATAACTGTGCATTCCATACTGCATTCCATAACTTTTTATGGAATTATGTATCTTCCTCTGTCCCATTAAGTGCCTGCATTTGCTATTACAGTAGTTTGCTTGAAACTGGTCTTGGTCTCAGATTTTCTGTACATTTCTGTTGCAATAAGTTAGTGAAAACAAATCTGTCTTGTTTTGTTGATATATGCAAAGCTGAGGCTATAGTGGTCTTGCTATCAGATGCTTTATGTTGGAAATTCAGTGGGAATTGGGGGGCGGATTCCCTGTAATATATACACTTGTTTCTTGTCTGTAGCTGAATTGGATAAAAGAACACCGGTTGTTTAAGCTGACAGTATTTTTATACAGTCATTTCATTTTAGATGTTTATTTATTTATTTCCCTTCCAGATCAAAGGGTTGCATCTTTTTGCACCTTGAATGACATGCAGCATGTGCAAAGCTTGGAGAGTAATCAAGCCTTGGGCGCAAGTCCAACAAATGGAAAGGACTTCATTGACACTACAGGGTATGTAAACCTTGCCTCTTTTCTTTGAGGGGAAACATGATTGAACAAATTCCTGAAAACATTCCTCCTGGAATGAATAGAGAGTCAGAATGATAGATAGGGTTATATACAGGGGGTGGGGGTATTTGGCTTGGAACATCTTCAAGGACTTGGATAGGGGATTGTCTTACCTCAGTACTTGAGATAGATATTGTGCTTCAGCTCAGAGGTTGAGTCTCACCTCACTTCAGATTCTGAAGTCATAGGCTCCCCATCGGCTAAAATGAAAAAACAAAAAGAGGTGGGGAAAATACTTGAGGAAGGCTGAGAAGAAGTTGCTAGCCTAGAAAGCAGAAAGGAGAGAGAAGGAAACGTGTATCTAAAAGGCCTGTTCTCTGCCTGCCAGGCAAAAGTGAGAAGTCTTTAACCTCAGCTCACATCTCACAGGGAAAGGGGGGGGGAGAATCCCTTTTGCAGGTTGAGCCTTCCTTAAGAGGTTCTTTCCCCACTCCTCCTGGGAGGTGCGACTTCACGTAGCAATGCAATTTAAAAAATCAGGTCGTCTTTCTTTTGCGGCACACAACTTTCCATAGTGAACAGGCAGCTGCTATGAAAGCAAGCAGACCTATTTCTCCCCCGCACCCTGCTGCTTTCTTTAGCTTTGTGTGCCTATTCCCAAGAAAGAAACTGAGCAGGATTTAACTTCTGCCTGTCAGCTGTTAAGCAGAGTAGAATTCTGCTGCTTTGGCTGCAGTCACCTGTTTCGTGCTGGGGACAAGCACCTGCAACATTGCAGAATTGAGTCCTAGCCATCAGTTGATGTCATAAATGACACCAGCTGCTTGACAGGTCGGCATGGTTTGGGAGAAATGGCTTTGTGGGCTGGAGGTTCCCCATCCTTGCACTAACATCTCCTGGTAAGGAGCACAGGACTGAGAGAACAGACGTACGTGTGTGTGTGTGTGTGTGTGTGTAGATAGATATGCTGTATGACTTCCCCAGCCTTTGTGTTTCTTGAGTCCTTACCAGTTGGACTGGGAGCTGTGGTTGTTGGCAGGATAGTTGGGAAGTGGTTGGCTGGATAGTTGTTTTCTGCTACTGTGTTTATTGCTACTAAGAGTTGTGTGGGAGGACCTGGCTAGTCTAAGGATTTTATAAAATAGCTGTTGCTGTCACTTTGGGGTTGGTGAAAAGGAGCCACCCTATTTGATTTTTGGTGCGTGTGTTTCAGTCTCTGCAAAAATTAATGGTATGGTGGTGCTGAGTTATTATTGTTTGTATTGCCTTTTTGCCTATACTTGTATGTTAGTGATCCCAGGACTGGTCAGGGGGTGAGACTCACCCAGTCCTGTGTGTTTGGTACCCATGAGTGAGAGGCGGGGGGAATTTGATTGTTTCCCAGGTAAGAACAGTGTGGTTGCTTAAGCAAATTAATTAGCATCTGTCTAATTATTATTGCTGGTGTTAAGATTCTTGTGATAGCCTAGGGTGGTTGTGTATTGTGGCAGGAGGTGCTTAAAGATGTATGTGGGAAGGAAATCGGATGAAGAGGGTTGGGGGAGATTGGGGAGAGTAGAAGGCATGGCTCGAGAGGAGACGGTTCAAGGGGGTTCACATATGATTGCTTAATGTCTTCCACTTGGCTCCACTCCAATAGCCTAGTGTTGTTGTTGTTAAACTCCATGTATATATAAATTAAATTTAATAATAATAATACAACTTTTGCTGTCTCTATAAAAAAAACCCAGTTGTGTAGTTTGGAGGTGCTCCTGGATCTAACTTTGTCACTTGAGGCTCAGGTACCTTTAGTGGATAGGAGTTCCTTTTACCACATTTGGCTAGTGCACCAGCTGCAGCCATTTTGGACAGAGATAGCCTGGATACAAAGATTCATTCATTGGTAACCTCAAGTGTTTCAGTGGTTGCAATGCACTCTGCACTAGGCTGCCCTTGTGCCTGGTTCAGAAGCTCCAGCTAATTCAAATTTCTGTGGCTAAACTGTTGGTAGGTACAGACTACTACCAGCACATAACTTCAGTTCTGAAAACCTTGCACTGGCTCCCCACATATTACAAGTTTCTTGTATTAATTTACAAGGCCCTTAACAACCTGGGTCTAGAATATATTAAGGACTGTCTGATCTCCTATATCCCAGTCCAATCAGTGATCTTAGGGAGAGTCCCTGTTGGCAGTCACCCATGGCTCAGATGCATGGCTTATAACTACTAGAAGCCATGTGTTCAGTGTAGTGGGCCCAAACCTCTGGAAATCTCTTCCACCTAAGATTAGACAGGCACCTTCATTTGCTGAACGTCAGGTGCATGCCTAAGACTTCCTTGTTCCAGCATGCATTTTGAGGTAGTGCTCAGTTTTATGATGCATTTTTCTTATCCCATTTTTTGTGGATTGCTTTTATGTACACCTCATAAGAAATGCTTTAATAAATAAAAATTAAAACAGGCATTAAGAACCCCTCATAAAATGTAGACACAACCCTCCAATTCCAGTGCACTTGAGGAGGAGACGATTGTAATTCTTGGCCTGTTACCTGCTTCTATAACAGAATGTATTTTGTATGAATAATTTGTACAGATCCATGTAGGAACAGAGGCAGGATGTATCTTGTGGGTTGTAATGGGAGAGTCTAAAACTGGCAGGGATCATCGGGTGGGGCAGGGATGGGGAACATGACTTTAGATTCTGTCAGTGCCAGTGAGCATGGCTAATGGTTAGGGATGATGGGAGTTCCAACCCAAAAAGTTTTGAAGGACCACACATTCCCCCATCTCTGAGGCAGGGCTCATGGATTTTATTAAGCCCCCCTCTAATTATTTGAGCACTGCCTTAAATTACATTTCAACTTTGCAGTTCAATTGTGCAACATTTTACTACTAAAAACTCTAGGCATTTAGTGGAATAGAGCATAAAATAATCACTTGACACAAAGATTAAGGTTTATGAGGGACTTCTTTACATTTCTGAAGTTTCAGATTTCTGGTAGGGGCAAGAGGGAAGTTAATGGGAGCAATGGTGGAGAGGTTCACTGCCCAGTTGTATTCAACCTTAGTGCAGCTTAGGCATTTTAATAGTAAATGACAAGACAAACAATGTAACCCCACAATCCAGTTGCCCTAGAGGAATAAAAATCCAAAGGGAGCTTGCATGCAATGGTAATTTGGCTCATTATATCACTGTTCAGTGATCCTCCCTGCCTCGTGAGTTGCCACAACAAGTGTATTTTTCTGACTGCTGCATTAAGATTATAAGAAAGATTGCCAAAGATTTGCTGCAACAGAATTCATAGAATCTATATTTTAAATTTATCATATTGTTCATTTGAAGTCTGTTAAAATTTTAATCAGCTCTCATACCTTTCTCAATATCTGCCAGCTTTTTAAAAAGACCAGGAGCTGCCTCCGATATCCTGGAGTGTTCTGGCTGCCACCAAAACAAACAACACACACACACCTTACTGCAGGGGAAGCCATTTATATGAAGCAGCTATTTTATTTTAATAGTTGTTTATCTGTCATTTAAAATACAATACTTTATCCCCATGGTGGCATCATAATTTTTTTTAAAGATTCAAATCTTATCAGATATAAACAGCACAGCCCTAGTTCTAATAATAGCACTAAAAACATTTCAGATCAATATATCTCAACATCCATAGCAATATAAAACTCTCTCCAGAATGCAGCAGTGACTTGGCCAGAGGGAGATCAGGTAAGAGGTGCAGCCCTACTGTGCCATCCACTACTAAGATAAGAATTGTATTTACTAAAGTTTTGAAGTGTCTGTTTAGATTTTCAGCTTCAACATGTGGAAAGAGGCATTGAAACAAAGTCTTTCTCTTAAATAAGATGTCACTTTTCTTGATATCTTTTCTTTATTTTATTTTTTTAGTTAGTGTTGTAATACAACTTGACATATTTGCATAATAATTCAATGAGAACCAGTGTGCTAGAATCTCATTTTCCTTCCTTTAGAAGCAAGAAAATTCATGATGACAGTTGTTTTCTGAACCGTTTTAGGAGAATTTTTTCAACCTGTAGCATTACCTGCTTTAGTTGATTTTGTCAAGAACAATGAACAGTTTTGTTTTGCCTCCTGTTTTACTTGCAGATATAGTCTTGTATTTCATCTGACTGCGCTTTTTCTATTAATGTGTCGGGCTTCTGTGGGCAGGGATACAAAAACAGCCACAGTCACTGGGATGTTCAGATCATGACTTTCATTAGGGTTTAAGTATTACAGTACACTCTAATAGTTAACTCCAAGAGTGTTAGAGATACATCTCCCTGGTCATTTAGGCAGCCTCCTTAGGGTTTTAGACATTCCCCAATATTTGTGGATCCACTCAAAAGCACTTTGGTATCTAGTTAATATCACACAGTTCCTTGTGTGGCAGCTTTACCTCTCTCTTTCCTGCATGCAAAGGGGGGGGGCTATTAATCTTTCCTTCCAGGCAGTGGTGTAGCGTGGGGGGTGCAGGGGGGGCCGGCCGCACCGGGCGCAACATCTGGGGGTTAGGGTTAGGGGGCGCAAATCCACAGGTTAGGGGGCGCAAATCCACAGGTTAGGGGGCGCAAATCCATGGGTTAGGGGGCGCAAATTACTTGTCTTGCCCCGGGTGCTGACAACCCACGCTACGCCACTGCTTCCAGGACTGACCCACCTCCCTGGGGGCTGAGGCAAAGGAGTCCACGGAGTGAGGGTCTGTGTCAGTGCTCAAGCATTTCAAGGACTTGGCAGGGCAGTTCACTAGGCCCCCAAGTTCCTCTACCCGCCTTCCACTCACCTAACCAGCCATGGGTATAGTAAAGCATAGCCTGCATCCTTATGCTTCTCCCCATTTGTCAGCTAATCACTCCATTCTCCAAGCATTTTTCTCCCGGCTTGCCTGTTGCTCAGCCAAGACTCCTCCTACCAGCCTCCTTCCTTTCACCTGAGCTATGAGGAGTTCTGAAACCCCAAGGCCAACAGATATGTCTTCTCCCAACAGGAGGAGAAGCTTGTCTGTCTTGCCTGCTGGCAAGCCTTGTTGACTGGGGCCCTAATTCTGCCTCTGAGCAGGTGGGAAACACAGGGTGCAGTTGATCCTTCACATAATGCATATAGATTTAATATTACTTAATTATTATGATAGTGTATTCATGAGGACTTAATGACTATGCATTTCTAATGATAGATCATAATTACGACCAGGTTAGAGCAATGGCCTGTATTGTTGTTAGTGTTCCTTGTGACAAGCATTTTGCACTCATCACAATGCCTAGCAGTAAGATTTACTTGCTCCTTGAGAATGATACCATAATCATATCTGTTGGTGTTTGATGTCAATTTGTGTCAATCTTGAGTGGGCTTGAACCTGAACAAGCTTTTATATGTGCTTTATGCACTAATTGCAACCGTTATTCATTGTCATCTGCACAGGGAACTATTTTACTTGGGAGTGGGTAGGACATCTTGAAATAATTCAAAACTAAGTGCAATTTAATTTTGTAGGGAGGATAGCCCTACTACATTGACTGGAAAAGTAAACCAGCTGGAAGTGATCCTCCGACAGTTGCAAACCGATCTTCGGAAGGTAAAAATGTTTAGCAGAATAAAACGTCATTGGGTTTATCTAACAGTGTGTAAACAGCTCACACAGTGGGACTTCTCCTTTCTCTCCTTCCCCTGTGACCCCCCCCCCCAAATCTTCTCTGCGTGTCCTCTAACCCTCTGGGCCAAATTTTGAGAAAAGGCCTTAAAAATGTTTTTGAGCAATCTAGCCCCAAACCCAAATCAAGAATCCCAGCAGCTGCAGTTAATAAGAAGAATAGGAATAAGAATTTTACTATTTATACCCTGCCCATCTGACTGGGTTTCCCCAGCTACTCTGGGCTGCTTACAGCATATCTTAAAACATAATGAAAACATCAAGCATTAAAAACCTCCCTATATTTAGCCTTTAAAAATGTAGAAAGTCCAATTAGTCTCCTGGCTAATCTAGTTGCTTCCTCAGGAATAGATTCAGTATTTCTGGCATAATAAGCTTGGGTAGCACTTCCCTGTTCTCTAGTTCAGATTCCTTATAACCTGGATGATAAATTATACTAAGAGATAAGCTAATATTTGGCCTATGTTTAACATGGTATAGTAAGTAATACAGGCTGCATTTTCCGATCTACAAATTTGTGGGCCCTTCCCCCCCCCCTTTTTTTTAGTTCACAGCTATTTTCTGTAATAAAAATAGTTGTGTCAAGTTTGTTTAAACCATAGGTTTTAATAATGAAAATAATTCTACTTTTTTCCAACTGTATACTCAGAAATAGGAATTTTCCTTTGCATATCCTTTGACTGTATCACCATTTTTCTTCACGAATACTTCTATTATGATAACAGAATTAAGCGGGAAATGCTTCAGCATGCGTAAGGTCTGAAGGCACTGATGTACTTGTTTACCACACAAATGACAAATTAGATTGCTTTCAAATATTACAGGAGGGTCAATACTACTTTGACTTCTTTGCAGTTGCCTTCTTACATAAGACTTGCTTTCAAAAATATATTTTTTGTAAACATCTGCAAGGAATTATTTCATAACCTCTAAAGAAATAGCATATGGCTGCTTTTGCAGAAGTTCTCTGAAAGGAAGCACTTATTGTTATGTTTAGAAAACTTTTTAAATTGAGCAACCTATCCTCAAATCTAAGGTTCACATTACATGTGGCAGCAGTATAGCCCCTTGATTAAAGCTGGATCTCACCCCCTCTTACACAAGGGAGTAAAAGAGGATCTGGGTGTCTGGGATTGGGGGTTTCCTGAAAAAGAAGTGGTCCATGGATGGGGGTGCTACCTCACCACTTACATCTGGTAGCCATCCGCCTGAAAAGCACGTGAGGAGACACTATGGGGCTTTAAGCTAGAAAAGGGTTTAGTTTTGTGTGCTCTTTGTAGTCTAAAAATCATACCCCCACAAACATTTCATTCAAGCCCAGGTCTGACACAGCTGTGAACTGGTCGATTTCATCTAGCTTTAGCACAAGAGCAATTTTTGCTTCAGGGTTTCCAAACAGCTACTTCGTCTTGACTATGGTTGTTAGGTCATATCTACATCATACATTTCAAATGCATGGCTTTCCCCAAAAAATCCTGGGAACTGTAGTTTAAGGGAGCGGAATCATATAGCTTTGTGAGGAGTAAATTACAGTTCCCACATTTTTTTGGGGGGGGCGATATGTTTTAAATGTATAGATGTGACTTTAATAGCCTCTCATAGAATTGTAGAGTTGGAAGGGACCCTGGGGGTCATCCAGTCCAACCCCCTGAAATGCAGGAATCTCAACTAAAGCAACCATGACAGATGGCCATCCAACCTCTGCTTAAAACCCTCCAATGACTCTCAAAGTCAATAAAATATGAATGCCCCCAAATAACATGTTTTATAATAGGTACTAAGGTTGGCGGCTTGTAGTACTGAGTGTTCTACATTTCTGTACAGTAAGCTAGAACTGCATATAATGACCCAGTATCCCATTATAGTGTAATTGCTTCACTCTCATCCAGAGCAGTGAAACGTATAGTATGAATTAAGCAGTGCAATGGTGGTTTGCACATACTGTACTGTGATTCCCTGTAGCTTTCTCTTACCCATTTGCCAACACTTGGCAGCATATGGCTCCCCCGCCCCCCTGTGATTTTTGCTTATAGAGCACACAGTCTTTAAACATTGGCGTTGTAACAGACCCTGTGTCTCTTGCTGATAAAAAAATAATGTTGATGCATTTGCATTGTACTTGGAAGCTGTTCCCAACTTCATGTGTCCAACATGTATTCTTTCCCCACTGTTCATTTTGGATGGCAGTGTTTAATACTCAGCGGGTAGAAACCACGCAGCTGGACATCTTGTTGCCTTCCATTTTGTTTAAAAGTACCTTTAAGTCTGTGTAGTTTTTTTCTTAATCTGATGTACAGCTCTAAAAATATTCCTTATCTTTTTGTGTAGTAATCTCTCTGAATATGATGAAGTGTGCTGAAATGTAGCCTAGTCCTACAGCTCTGCTGCAGAAACTTGGTTATACAATCTCATTTATCTTGTTTAGCCTGCAAGGCTATCTGATTTAGAACAACCGAGCAAGCAAATTTGGGAATTCAGCTTAGAGTTCCAGTGCTGTCATTGCAAAGAGGGAACTAAAGAAAACAGAAGTCTGTTTACTCGCTCAGAAACACGAGCAACAAAAACACTGGCTCTAAGTGTCATTCAACTCCTTTTTTCTGTTATCTAGGAAAAACAAGACAAAGCTGTTCTCCAAGCTGAAGTCCAACATTTGAGACAAGATAACATGAGACTTCAGGAAGAATCTCAAACAGCAGCTGCTCAACTAAGAAAATTTACAGAATGGTTTTTCAATACAATAGACAAGAAATCCTAATATCAAAGTCCCTCTAAAAGCACAGTTGAAGCCACATAACACCAGTAACTTTTGAAGTAGCCTAATATAATTTCACTGTGTCCACAATCCATTTTACATTTTCTGCTGTAATCTCTGCCCAGCCCCAGGCTACTGACAGTAAGAAATTATCTTCATATTCATCTGAAGAAAACAGAGAATGAATAGCAGACATTTGTTTTTGTGAAGATGAATGTACAATTCCTGGTGTCATTTTAGACATTTTAGAGTATACTTCTGACTTGGGATTGCCTGAAGAAGAATAAATTGGGGTTTATCTTCGGTACTTCAGGTGCTCCAGTGAAGATGCTAAAGCAATTTATGGTAGCTTGGGTTTCAGTATTGTAAGATAAATAATAATAATAATAAACTAGACATATACTTTCATGTTTAAAGGTGCTCTATTTTTTTGTATGTACAGTAGATATTTCCACAGTCACATTGTCATAGCAATAAGAATGGAAGTAGAATTGAATAGTCACAAAACTGTGTTTATAAAAATTAGCACTGAGGTGTTTAACACTAGTTTGGATGCAGATATATTAGGGGTTATTTATTTGCAGAAAAAATGGTGCCTGAATTTAAGCAGTGTTCTGATTTTTCTAAAAAAAATAAATACACATGCCTTGTAAATGGCTCACTTGAATCAGTTCACTCCAATGTCAGTTCCTTTTGTATAGTTCATGTTCAGCTAAGATTGTTCTAGAGAAACTAACTATTGAAACCATATGTGGTGCAAGCCAGCCAATCATTTGTATAATGCCAGATTTGTTTATCTTTGTACAGAAGCTTTGAGCGAGTGACTTATATTTAACACCTTTATTTAAGCTTATTTAACCTGTTAATTTTATAAAGCTTTTGTTTTATCTGCACTATGGTGAGGACAGTGGATTGCAAGCTACAATGTGTGTTTAGCTTGCCAAAATGGCACTGCAGAGTTCTAGAAAATTCTAACTATTGGATGCTGCTAGTACACAATTTGTGTAAGTATACTTTAACATTTTTAACTGTTTCATTTGAAATGAACATACATTTTGCTTTTTTAATAAATGTTAAAAATGTGAACCACAAGTAAGAACTCTCTGTTTATTAACAAAAGCTTCCGGGTTTGATAGATTCAATAAAGAAAGAGCACAGTTAAAACATTTCGCTTGCACTCTGATTCCAAATCCAAGAACTTGAGTAGCTACTGCTTCAATTCACTTTTACACTCCCCTTTTTAATTCATAGTGTGCAATTTAATAACAACTCTGGATCATATCTGTAAAATAGTCTGCAATCCCATACACACTTACACATTGAACATCGCAAGACTTATGGTGCAATCCTATACATATTTACACAGAAATATTTGCTTCAAAATGTCTAGCTGTGTACTGAAATGCATGTTGGTAAAAAATGTTTGCAACATCTTAAAAGGAGGTGTTCTCAATTACTTTAACATCTTAATTGCCATATAAAAAATAGGGATCACATTAGATACCACATTTTAAAAGTTTTGGACCATGAAACTGCTGGACTCCAATTCCCATCATCCCAGACCACTGCCTATGCTAGTTGGAAGTCCAGCAACATCTGGAGGCCCACAATCTTGGAAGTGTGCAAGAAAAAAAAACTTTATTGGCCCAGCTTGCTTTGAAATACACTACAATGTGAACAATTAAACCAATTTCATAAAAGTGAGGCAAATCTTAAAAACATTGAGCTTTTTCATTGATGTTTTAATGATATAGGTAAAGGTAAAGGGACCCCTGACCATTAAGTCCAGTCGTGACTGACTCTGGGGTTGCAGCGCTCATCTCGCTTTATTGGCTGAGGGAGCCGGCTTACATGTGGCCAGCATGACTAAGCCGCTTCTGGTGAGCCAGAGCAGCACACGGAAACGCCGTTTACCTTTCCGCCGGAGCGGTACCTATTTATCTACTTGCACTTTGACATGCTTTCACCCCATTGCGGGGATTCGAACCGCCAACCTCCTGATCGGCAAGTCCTTGGCTTTGTGGTTTAACCCACAGCGCCACCCATGTCCCCTTTAATGATATAGCTCACTTGTTATACTTGTATACTTGTATACTTGTTCATTGTTCTTCTATATAGTGCTCCTTTGAATGTCTTTGAGCAGTGAACGCTTTCCATGTATTGTTAAGGTTTCATCCTCCCTCACCTAACACATTTATTTTTTCTTGTTGGTGCTTTCCTTCATGGTTTCTCAGAAATTCCAGTGACCAAGCTATCACGTAATTAAGTGGCTGCATGAAAACAGGTCTGAGTGAAATTATGTGAAGTGTAACAAAACTATTTTCTTTTAGTTGGTCAACCATGGTTAAAAACCATTAAGTGGTCAACAGGCTATAATGGTGCAGATGGAAGATTAATGCTGTGGCCAAGTGCCCAACACCACAGTTTGTGATCAGTTGTCATTGTGGAAGGAACCGTATTGCAAAACTCTGCACTTTACAAGCGCTGGCTTTGGTGTCTATAACTCTGAGCAATTGTTTGAAAAAGTCCCATTAATTTAAAGTAATTAGATGTGGCACTTGCACGTTCCACTAGAGCTTGGTTTCAAATAAAAGGCATTGGGTTAAACCCAACTGTCTAAAAGCCTTGCCAAATGTCAAGCTCTGCAGTTTAAAGAAACATCAAAACATGGTGCTAATCATCCTTAGAATTATGAGCAAATTTAAGTAGTTTCGAAAAGCAGACTTTCCCTGAACAAATAAATGATCATTTATATAAATAGTTTCCATATCTTTTTAAGAGAACGATTTAATTGAGGTGCAGTAACAGACACTGACTTATGTTTGCAGCTCTTGTGATAGGAACGATAATTTAGCTGCTTACTGGGATTTAGCAAGTAAGAATCTATCATTCCCCTTTATTATCAGTTGTTTCTTTTTAGCCAGAATTGAAATTTATGTTTCCCACTCCACATTTGCTATGTTTGTCATTCCTGTGGTGGCCCACTGTGGTTACTTATACACATGTTTTTACATATGGGTAGCAGTAGATTTCAGATTAGGCTTTCTTCCTTTTATCTCTTAAGAATTGTGGAATGGAATCAGTGAACATGCCTATTTTATGGCACATTTGCTAACTGCAGCATAAAGCAAAAACCCAAAGTTGAGAATCATAAGACTTCTGAAATTTAAATCTACATAAAAGAAAGTTACTGAAAATAGTGCTAACACCAATGGGGGGAGGCACCTGTAGCTGTAGAAGTAAGATACAGGAATAGAGGTTTACTGAATTATGAGTGGTGTGGAGAAAATTGATATTAATTATTCCCTTTTTGTGTAATAGCAAAGCACCAGGTCACACAACAAAGTTGATTGCTAGACCAGATCCACGCAGCACATAATCAACTAATGGTATTCACTCACACAAAGTGTGGTGATGACCACTCGCTTAGGTGGCTTTTAAAGAGGATTCGACGAAACTTGTAAAGGACAGGTCCATCAGTCATGCTAACGAATGAAGCTCCATGTTGAGAATCAGTATACAGTACCTCTGAGTAGCAGATGCTGCAACAAACAGGGAAAGGCTGTTGATTTCATTCCATTCTGTGAACTTACTGAGAGTGATCAGGTTGGTAGCTTTTGGAATGCTGGCCTAAATGGTCTAATCAATGATAGTTCTCATGTCATCTATCCACTATCAGTACTCTGGGTGGTCTACTGCTGGTTTTAATGAAGTATAATATGTACAATAGTAGACCTTTGTATTGTATAGGGGCCCTGTATCTTCAGTGACATCTTCAGTAAATCAATGATCAGCTGAGCAATAGTGAAAATAGAGAAGAGAATCAATCATAGATGAAATGGTGAATTATATCCAGATGCTCTCTTAGAAGTGAGGTCAAACAACTTGGCAAACAATGAGAAAGATAAAATTGAAGTCTGTCCTTATTAACCATGACCGTGGCAATCCATAGTCCGCTGGTTGATTGATTTTTGAAGTGAATGTGGTTTAAACCTTTTACTAAGCTCCAAATAATATTCTTCCCACACAAAACCCCCAATGCATTATGTGTGTCAATCTGTTTAAAGCTGGAGAGCCCCACATGCAGCAGGTTGTCAAACTGGATAGTTGAATTGTAGGCAGAAATTTGTGATACTTTGCCAACATTTTAATTCTTTTTATTAAGAAATGTATACCCTTTCCAATTATATGTGTGCAGGTGACAACATGACCAGCATCTCCTACTGCTGCCCTGCAGCGATTCTGAATACCTTGATTACCCCTTTGTAAGCCACAGTTCTTCTCTTGAAGAAAAGTGCTGAAAGATCAGGATGTCAGGAGCACAAACCTAGCTATTTCCACTGTCTCTCTTAAGAGTAGCAACAGAACAGTGCTTCAGGGCCTGCGAGTTCACTGATTTACTATCTGTTTGTGGGAAGGCAGGGTGGAAAGGCAGCCCAACATTTTGTAGAAAGGCATGGTTGGCAGTCAGCCCAAGGAACAACATCTTAATCATAACATGTGAATAACTAAGATACTAGACAGGTCTTCTGGAAAGGAATCCGAGGTGTTTGTGCTTCATTTCTGAAACCAAATGTTCTGTTTATATAAATGCTATCTTTTGTCTTGATCAGTTTGCTTCAAATGCCGTCACTGGAACCCAAATAAATTATGACTAATTGTGCAGGTGGCATCTTGCATATGTATTTAGTACATCCCTCTTCAGAAAAACAAACAGGATGTATGTCCTTTTATGATGATTCCTGACACATCTGAAGATGTTTAATTGCCTAGGGCTTGCTGATCGGAAGGTTGGCGGAGTGAGCTCCCATTGTTCATTCCCACCTCCTGCCCACCTAGCAGTTCGAAAGCACATCAAAGTGCAAGTAGATAAATAGGTACCGCTCCGGTGGGAAGGTAAACGGCGTTTCCGTGTGCTGCTCTGGTTCACCAGAAGCGACTTAGTCATGCTGGCCACATGACCCGGAAGCTGTCTGCGGACAAACGCCGGCTCCCTCGGCCTATAGAGTGGCATGAGCACACAACCCAAGAGTCGTCCATGACTGGACCTGACGGTCAGGGGTACCTTTACCTTTACCCTTAACAGTGGCCAAGGTCTTGTCACTGGGAGGTAAACATCAGGTGGTGTCTCCAACACAGGAGAGAAGGGGTTATGTTCACCATGAAGTTGTGACAGTGAGTGCCACACCTGACCAGTGCTTTTCTTTTGGGGGTGGTGGTACTGCGTTCCCTTGAGTACCTCCAGAAAAAAATCACTGCTTATAGATATGACCTCTATAATATAGAGGCAAGGCATCTAATTGATGCCCAGCCTTTCCCTGGAGGTAAGCTACATGCATAAGGAAGGTATGAAGCAAGAAGCGGGAAGTGAGAGTGCTTGGCTGGGGAAGAAGGAAAAGGCATGTAGAGTCAAGAAAATGTAGAGAGAATAGGTGAATGTTGGGTATGTAGCAGTCTGCCTGCTACCAAAGCACATCCACTTGTTAACCCAAACTGCTCGCAAGAAAAAGAAATGGGAGCCAAACGCAGCAGGAGCCAAACTACTTGGACATCTGATTCTCCAGGGAGGGCTACAGTGGCTTAAAGCAGAAAGCTCCATGCTGACTCCCAGGAGGCCTGCAATTTGAACCTACAGTAGTTGCGGCACACAATCCAGACACTACTGTTCTTCTGGAAGGGAGCATCAGAGCTTATCAGAATTTCCAGTTTTGACCCTGCCATCATTTTCATTATTATTATGACATTTCTTAGTCACACAAAAAATTATCAGAGCTCATTAGGAAAGCAAAGTTAAGACCTCAAGTTTTAATCTCTTAACCTGTCCTTCACAGTCAGCTGTTTAGCTAGTAGGAGGCACAAAGTCAGAACCTTAGGGGGTAGCTGGACCTTGATGCTCCACTACCAGCTGGCTTCTTTCCTAATGTTCTTCAGCAATATTGTCAGTGGAATGCAGAAGTCCAGCCAAAGTTAAGGCCGCTACTCCTTCTCAAAGAGGCTTTATACCCCACCCTGCTTCAGTCATGGAAAGCTTCAAGGTGCCCCCCATACAGTGACCCAGTTGCACTACTTCTATCAAAATGTGTGGGAAGGCTAACCCTAGTCTAGGGTCTATGAGTTGCTGGAGGGTTTTTTTTTGGGGGGGGGGTATATGGCAGAAGTCATCTTCTCAAAATGGGAGGACTCTCATCTTCAGAGGGGACATCAAGCCTTTGACCAGAGAATGGGTTAATCCTTTTCCACCTGTGTATCAGAATGGAAATTCATGGTGAGTTCAACTTTCATATCAAAACAAACCCATGAAGGTTTAAGTGTCCTAAGGGTAGGCTGTTGAAATCGTGTAATATTTGGCCCTCCAGATGTTGCTAAACTGCAACTGTTGCTGGGGGTTGTAGTTCAACAACAAACAGAGGACAAAATGATCCTCACAACTGGTGTAGCCTGCCTTTCCTCCCAACCTCTGATTTAAAAAAAGATGTCTGCGCTGTAATAATGCTGTGAGCTTGTTCTACGTAGTACACCCACCTCCTGTCTCTCAATCCTTCACTTTTAGTTCTAACTTGAAACAGTCGCTGTGTACTGAAGTCATATGATCAGGCTGGCTGTCCTCACTTGCCAAAGGTAAGTATCTTACATTAGGTTATGCTATCACAGTGGGATCTTGCCAGCTTAGATGCAACTTGATTCCCTCCCTCATGGGCAAGTCATTGGAAGGTGGGAAGGATTTGACAAATCAAACACGAGAGGAACACCTGCAACAAGAATTATGCAAGGTTGCTAAGAGATTATTAGGATCTCTATACTAACAAGAACATCATCCAAAACTGTTTAAATAACTGTGGCTGAATCAAGTTACTAGGGATGATGTGCAGAGACTTTTGTGCATTGAAGATCTTACCATGAAAATGAGAGTCTGTAATAGGTATCGCTCCCTTTGAATGGAAGCCCAAGTACTTGTTGCCAGTTCATTTCTGGGCTCAATTCAAAGTGCTCAGTCACTTGGCTGACCTTGGGCCAGTCTCTGTGGGTGAGATCCAATATAATGTTAGTACAAGATGTTTGAGAATTGAGGTTGTTGCTCAGATGCTAACACAATCAGTAGTACGTGAAGGTAACTATTACAGAGTGGCCACTGTGAGAACTGGGTCTGGACTAGCTAGACCCCTGACATGATCCAACAGGCTCTGCTTATATTCTTAATAGTGACTGTGTTAGATGTTACACATTTATTGCAGGGATGACTTCAGCTGTTGCACTATACTAAGGATAACTCTCCAGCCAGCACGTGCTTCTTCAACCTCGCGCCTTGCAGTTGTTTTGGATTCCTGCTCCCGTCAGTTTCAACCAGTATATCCGGGCAGCCAACATAGCTAATTATCAGAGTTGTTGTGTGGATATAAATGGAAAGCAAAGAGCCACATATACACCACCTTGAATTCCTTGGAGAAAACATGGGATATAAATGCCATAAATAAACATTAAACAAGAAAGATTCAAATATGTTGCCCTTCTTATCTGAAGAATCATCTGGGCAGACGAGGAACATTTCTGCTCGTCATCTCACTCCCTCAGTTTATCATGAACCTAAAGCTCCTCTTTCCCCTCTGATGTACATGAAATTATTTCCCTTGGTGGCTCACAAGTGAAAACTTAAAAAAATAAAAAATAAAAAGAGTAGCCTATCAACACAGTGCTATTTGCACTGTCAAATACTTTCTCTAAATACGTCAGCCAACAGGCGAGGAACAGAACTCCACCATATGTTCAAAAACTTCTCTTGTAGAGACTTCCGCAGTCTACATGGAGCACATTTGTTCCAATTCCAACATACCTGATTATCATCGCCTAACACGTACATACGAAAATGTGTGCTGTTATCAGTATGCTGTACTTTAAACGAATGCATGCTTACCTGAGCTGGAGATCTGGGCCTGTAGTTTGTGGGAAACCAAAATCAATAAGATATGAATGCCTAAATACACCGATGTTCTTGATTGGTGCCTTTTCTTGACTTTGAGCTTCTGAAAATGTCTGCCTGCCATAGGCACCAGGTCCCAGGGGCCCTGGGTGCTGTGGCTCCACATTTTAAGTGAGGGGGCAGGGCACCCACAAAATTTGGTGCATCCGAGCATGCTTTCCCCCCAGCATGCCTGCGCTACATCACTGTGCCCCTCTACATGCGTGATTGACACCAGCACACCAGGGAGGTGTGATACCATAGTGCGCACACACTGGGGGGGTGTAATGATGTCATGCACACACCTCACACTCTGCGCATGCACACTGGTGATGGCACGAGGCCCCAGGCATCTGCAGTCATGGGGGCAAGACAGTGCTGTTGCTCCTTGCATAAAGTCGTCAGGTGTCTTTTTTCTACTCATTTGGCTAGAACTCAGCAGGCAACTGAGATGGAAAGGGAAATGTAAACGTCATAGCCATGAAAGAAGGTGACTGACAAGAGAAAGGAATTCCGTTTACTTCTGAAAAGGATTCCCCATTAGGTGTGTGCAAAGTAACTGTTCTACTAAAAATGTCCAACTAGAATGTTTTCCTGAGAACACAGCCTGTAAGGAGACATCTGTAGTCAGAAATCAAGGAGAATATGCTCTTCTCAGATGAATGATCATTGCAATAACAAAATGGTTTGAAGATCACACTGCCTGTTGTATAAGAAACATGACTTGGGAGGAGTCACAAAATTTCAATTGATTTCAATTTCCCAGTCACTTAGAAAAAAACCAACTGATGCTTTCAAAGCCCCAGATTCTCAATTTTCGTGATTAATATGCCTCTGTGTCATTTCCAAGACAATATCAATAAAATAGCATCTTGACATTCTGGCAGAAAAGATAACAAACATTTTCATGTATCCCCAAATGGAATGACACAACTGTTGTTAAAAAAATCATTGTTTCCCAAATAGCTAGGGCCTTTTCTTTCTTTGCTTTTATTTCCCTTCATTTCCTTTTGGCAGATGTGAGGGCTTGATAAAATCCACCCAGAAAATAACATGTTTCATTTTTAAAAAAAAAACCCCGCAGAATTTTCATTGGAAGAGGCTCTGCCAAAAAGATGATAAAGGGCTTAGGAAGCATCTTCAGTAGAAAAGGGTAGGGAGGCCTCGGGGGGGGGGGAAGGTTGACATAGGACCATCTTCAAATGTTTGAAAGGTTAGCTCACAAAGACAACAGGGGGGATGGCAATAAGGAAGAGATCGTGTGATTAAATCGAACACAAGTGGTTTAACCATGGATTTACACATTATCGGTGTTCCTCCTTCCCTTTCTGTAGTGTGTACTTTCCTCAAATCCATTTGGGAATCACTAGCCCATGCCATAGGTCCTATGATGTAGAGCAGGGATGGACTAACTCTCAGTGTAATGATAACAGTACACAATATACATTGAACTTCACAAATTATCCAGGTTTAAATGCTGAATGCCTTCAGTACCAGTTGCTTGGAAGAAGGCAATTGCCCTCACATCTCCAGTGACTGGCTGCTGTAGTAAGTAGGATGCTTAAATAAGTGGATTCTTGGTCTGATCCAGCTGGGAGAGTTTTATGTTAAAGGAGTTTGGGGAGGAGAGAAACACACCCCAGGACTGTGTTTGGTAGCAGGCCCATGTTTCTGATAAGGTTGCAGCTCACACCATGTGGACAAAGCATTAGAAAACACTCTACTGCAAACACAATGATATGAAGGACAAAATGCACTTCTTAGATTGCAAGCTCTTTTTTTTAAAGATCTATAAGCTATCTAGGAGCCTATTTTGGCTGAAGAGTGCAATATACATTGTTTAGGTACACATAGCTCCTCATCTTGGGAGTCGTTCAGTGCATTTCATTTTTCTTTTAGCTTTATTTATTTATTTACAATTGCCACCTGCCTTTTGAAATAACTTAAGATTGAATTATTTCCCAAGCCCAAGAAAGGCTGCAGTTCACATATAAATATGCCTTAGTGCTTGCATTTTATGAGTTTAGAAGTGCACTCTTCCTTTCTCTCTCATTATATACACTCTATGGCCTCCTGCACATTTCCCCTCTGGTGAAATTCCCATGTCTGGCATCCCATTCAGAGCCCAGTTGCAGTGAGCTGGCTTTTCATTCTGGATTTTTAAACCTACTTTCCCTCTCTCTGTAGATCCCCTAGAGCTGAACGCATCAACTTGGCACCAAGTCACATCTGCTTATATCATTCATTCTGATGTGTGCAGTAGTTCAGTCAAGGAAGCTGATGCAGAGCAGTAGCCAAGCTATGCAGCCGCAGCACCACAAGTTAAATGCAATGTAATTTTTGTGGGATGGGAAGGAGAATGACGGGTTTCCCATTTAAAAGATCTTGCCTCAGTAATAGGTTCCGGCAGGAATGGCAGCACCTTTCCTTCGCACCTTGGACTTGCTCCTCAGCAATGCATAGTGTTGGTAAGAGAAGGCCCCAAGGTCTTCAGGCAACCTTGCTGGCTTCCTAACCATTTCTGGCTGTTGAAAAGGGCTTTGGGGGATTATTAGCATCTGAGGTAATACAGCTTGACTTCTAGACCTCTAGAATTTATGGCAGAAAATGTGGGCTAAATCAGCCTCATATAACCAGCATGCTCAACTCTAGTTGGTGCATGAAGGGGTTAAGACCTCAGAGTAAGCCTTTTTCCTAGACTTAGCTAGGTCACACGCCCTCACCGTGGAAGGAAGGAAGTCAAGTTTCTTTGTTTCTAACATCAGGATTTTAAAATTCCTTTAAAAAGCCGAAATCGCTACAAGGGGCTCTCCAACCAAAGAATACTTGCCCCAAACCTGGATCTAGGCATCCTTTTATTCTTCTAAGCCAAACAGAAAATGGCCTCCTATCTTGATATTGTAGGGTTTTTATATTGTATTGTACCTGTGTTTTTATATTGTGATTTTATCCTGTGAACCGCCCTGAGACCTGTGGGTATAGGGCTGTGTGTGTGTGTGAACTTCATTAAGGGCTTTACAATCTCCTCCACAAAGAATAGGCTCATGTACCGTATATCTTCCACTAGGTGTGTTTCCTCAGGATACCCCACTCTTATATGGATGGTGCTCTTTTGTAAAACACCTTCCTGGCATGCAGTGCAGATGTCTTGTCCCTTACCAGAATCAGCAACTGTCTGGACTGGAGGTTCACTGTGGGCATTGTAGTCTCCTTTGCTATATGAATGGGACCCCCACTTCCTCCACTGAGCAGGTTTCCTGCACACACCCACTTCTGTAATGGATGATGGGATTTTGCCTGAAGATTTCCCAATAGGCAATGCAGATGTCTTGCTCCTTAGAAGTATCAACCATCATCATCCTGACTGTGGTTCCACTGGGCTCTTTGCAACCTTCTTCTGCTTCATCTACTAGCTGGATTTCCTGCCAACATGTTGCCATCCTCTCTTTGGCTGACCTACAAAAGTTCCAACACACATCCTGGCCCTCCTTTCCTTTCAGTTATGGACTCTTGGGTGCAGCTCCCCAAGGACTCTGCCTTAAACAAGCATGCTCATTTATATGTTTGCTTCCTTGCTTGTAAAATTCATATGCTTTCATCACTAAATAACCCCAGAATGGGTCACAACAATGGAAAGACAACACCATCGCAGAATGGGTCACAACAATGGAAAGACAACACCATCAAAAAAAAACAAAAACCCCCTAAAGAACCAGCAGGTCAATATAAAATTTAACTTTGGGTGATTTTTGTGAAAGAAAATTTTCTGTATATTTATTTCATTTTAATGGGTTTTTATTACATATATATGTATGCTGTAGGGATGCAGGTGGCGCTGTGGTCTAAACCACTGAGCCTTGGGCTTGCTGATCAGAAGGTCAGTGGTTCGAATCCCCGTGACGGGGTGAGCTCCCATTGCTCGGTCCCAGCTCCTCCCAACCTAGCAGTTTGAAAGCAG
Source organism: Podarcis vaucheri (assembly GCF_965113315.1). Lineage (NCBI taxonomy): Eukaryota > Metazoa > Chordata > Lepidosauria > Squamata > Lacertidae > Podarcis > Podarcis vaucheri. Next base: position 49,230,083 of record NC_138761.1, read on the forward strand.
GTCAAAGTGCAAGTAGATAAATAGGTACCGTTCTGGCGGGAAGGTAAACGGCATTTCCGTGCGCTTCTATGGTTCGCCAGAAGTGTCTTAGTCATGCTGGCCACATGACTTGGAAAAACTGTCTGCGGCCAAACGCCGGCTCCCTTGGCCAGTAAAGTGAGATGAGCGCCGCAACCCCAGAGTCGTTCATGACTGGACTTAACTGTCAGGGGTTCTTTACCTTTTTATATGTATGCTGTAGCCCTTGTAAATCACTTCAGGGCTCCTTCATCATGAAGTGATTGAATCCATCTGTTCATTTATGTAAATATTCCAATTGTCTTCCAAATTCCAGGTGTATTTGATCAAATGAGGCTTCCCAGATGTGAACAAATTTCTCAAAGATCTAAGCAAGGAAAATTCTTCTCGTGTCTTAATTATCTTTTAAAAAAATCCTGGTGACCTTCGGTCTATGTTGCTTCATAATTTCCATGATGACGCTGCCTACATTTGTTGAGGTTTCCCCGCTTTCATTCATTACATGATATATCATCAGTTGCATAATCTTTACTATACTTTAATTGCATTGTTTCCACCGCCATCCTCTTTTGATACCAACCCATTGTTTCCTATCTCTGATTCACATTACAAGAAAGGTTCAGTTGTTCATTTTATCACTCTGTCTTCCCGCTTCCAATTCAGCCTCTTTGTACCTTTGACATCTCTACATTCCCATATTCAGTTATTCTAACCTCCTTTTTCTCTATCTTTTTCCTGCATTTCCTAATTCTGTCTCATTTTATTGTGTCATAAATCTTCATTAACTGTGTGCATGTGTGCTCTGTAGTACACTGATATAATATTGGCTAGGATGATTTCTTCACTGCATTCTTTCATCTTCTCTTCTTAGCTATCTTATATTTCTGCTTTTGACATGAAATGCAATTTATAATTCCCCGGAGCAACATTTTTTAATACTGACCACCATGTTTTTTTGTTCATCCTGCTAGGCTCTGAGATCTGCCTCCACGATCCTGCTAATAGTGGCTGCAGTAAATGACAAGTTGCTCCAATGTAAAATCTTAACATAATGGCTTGAAAACATAATAATCACACCAAAGGCTAGAGCTATGTAGCACATTGTAGCTGCTGCTGAAAAAGGTGTGGGCATTTGTTGCAGTTACTGTTCTTACTCTGCCTTTCAAGCATATTACCAGAATGGCTTACAGAGTTATAAGATAAAAGCATAATTCATAGGTATTATGCTACAAACTAAGAGCTTGGCGAAGTCAGCATACTATGCCTTTCACAACATCTAGAAATGCTACAATGTGTGAGTTCAATTATACCACACACACACACACACACACACACACACACACACACACACACACTTTCCATGCCCTTTTCTGTAACATACACATTTTGTATGCATTATAAGTCAAACCTCGGTTGCTGGACGTAATCTGTTCTGGAAGCCCATTCAGCTTCCGAAATGTTTGACAACAGAGGCGCAGCTTCTGATTGGTTGCAGGAGCTTCCTGCACTCAGCAGAAGCCATGTCGGACGTTTGGCTTTCGAAAAACGTTCAAAAACTGGAGCATTTACTTTTTGGCGTTCAGGAGCCAAAACGTTCTGAAACAGAGGCATTCGGGATCTGAGGTTTGACTGTACTAGAATTAAACCTTCAGTTACAAACTGAATGATCCCTGCTGTTGTACTTCCGGTATCTTTCACTCTCTCATCCTCACAGCAGCGAATGTTTAATATTCCTTTTCAGAGCCCCAGATAACTCCTTTCCCTCCACACCTCACAGTTCATCCAGTGCCAAGTTTCAACCAGGCTGCTACTCTTTGGTGTGCTCACCCAACCCACACAATCTGCCTCACGCCTCCTGCTGTGTGTGTGTGTGTGTGTGTTACAAAAATAGACATACAGTATAAGTGTTTGTTTCACTTTAAGCTCCATGTAAGAATCTGCCAAATAACACTCTCAAAGTATACTACTCCAATTCAGCCTCTCAGCTTCCTCAGCAGGACTATTGTCTTCCCTAGACATTTTTCACCATATTTTCTGCCTGATCCTTTGACTGAACCAGGGACTTTCAGCCTGCCAAGCATGTCCTGACTACCACTGGGCTGTGGTCTCTCTCCTAAATGCCTCCTTTTCTATAATACAAAATCTGTTGCTTGATTCAAATCAGTTTAATACTTGCTCCATCTGCTTTCCCCCTACCCAGTACTTTTCTTGGAGGAAAATACAGGGAGATTATTTCAACACCGCACTAATTCTGATCATTCTGTTGGTGCAAACATTTTGGCTTGCCAAATTCTCTCGCCTCCTCCCTCCACACACTGTTCCTGAAACCCACCACAAGCAAATTTTGGAGGAGACCGGGGAGGGGGGGAGGGAAGCCCCATTGTGCAAGTAGAATGCCTTTTGCAGGACATCCACTGATAGGACCCATTAAGTTAGATCCTGCGCTGGTACTACACAGAGTTTTCCTGCATAGAAGCGATAGTCCTCAGGGTGGAGAATTTGTGGCCATTCAGATTGCCAACATGGACAATTGTCAGGGGTGGTGAGAGCTGTGGTTCAAAATCATCTGAACAACAGGAAAACTTTGCTGTTGGGAAGCAGCCTTGTTCTCTGTGGTCTTGGCAAATGCATAACTTCTCTTATTTGAGCAGCAACTGAACATCTCACAGCAAAATCTGCAATCCAGCTGGGAATTGATGTGATGCTTAGGTCTCTTTTTTGCGTTTGGCAGGCTTGTTCCGTTCTGCCTCCACAGCTGGAGGCATTAATGCTTCTGAATACCAGCTGCAGGAAGCCGCTAGAGTGTTCATGCGCTCAGGTCCTGCTTGTGTGCTTCTGCCAGCATCTGGTTGGCCACTATGAGAACATGATACTGGAGAAGATGGACCATTGGTCTGATCCAGCATGTTCTTCTTACAATCTCATGGCTACATCCTCCCACGGAAGAGGAATGACCTTCTGCCAAATGCCATGCCCCCCACATGTCAATTTCACTAAGGCAAAAGTATGGAAATTTTGTGGCAGTGGAACAATGGAGTGGATCTAAAAAAATAATCAGCAAGTGCTTATATCTTCAAAGACACCCCTTTTCAAACTAAAGAGCACCTGGTTCAAGCTGAGACAGGAGAATTCCAGCTCTCTCAGTGACATTTCTGCTGTGATCCTCCCCGTGCTCCAGATCTGCTACAGCCTAGAGCAGATGGCGCTGCATCAAATGTTTTCCTGAGGTGTCATTTGCTATTAATTAATTAGAGCATTGTTGATGTTCGTCCTGATTTTCTTAGAGGTTTGCCAGTTTCAGTGGAGGATGTACTGGTTCAGAGTCATCTGAAGGAAACAGAAGCCCATCTAACTCTCTTCTATGATTCTAAGTTGTATCTCTCTAGCTTCTCAAAGCATGAGGCTCTTCAGCCACCAGGATTAGCAGCAAATAAGGACAGTATTTAACATTTCTCTCCTCCCACTCCACCTCGGCCAGAAACTTGGAACAGTGAAATTAAAGCAACGGAGTGCCCTAGCAGACAATTGGAATCCCACCCACTACATACACACATGTGTTATCTTTCACATATAAAACAACAATATTGAAAGGGAAGGTTTTTCAGCTGGATAAAATGTTAATTAAATCCAACTCTCGCCACCCCCAATAAAAGCACATAAATGCAACAATGAAATGGTAGATTTAGCTGTTACTCAGAAAAGACATAGGAAAAGGAATGAAGAGGCAATGTGTTTCTAACGCATAGTAGCTGGAACCTGGTGGAACTGTGTTCAAGTCCCACTTCTGTCATGCTTCTTTCTCAGCCTCAGATCTCCCGCCTGTAAAATCTGAATGGTGGTCTGCCTGCCTGCCTGCCTGCCTGCCTGCCTGTCTCTGTCTCTGTCTGGCTAATTGTGATGGCAAGTACAGTAAGGTATATAAAGTACTTCACAAATTCAAAGTCTTCTTCTTGTTGTTGTTTCTAAAGCATTTTTTAAACTGTTTAATATTTCCAAAGTCTCTAAATGGTTCACAGTGCGTAGAATGTAAAAAACAATGTCCATAAAACAAAAATGCAACCTGAACCTAACAAAGCAACAGTATAAGAACACATAAAAGCAACTAAAACAGAGGTTCAGGGGATTCAGCATTGATGTTTCAGGGGTCAATCCCTCTGCATCTGCCTAAACATTGTAAGCAGCAGAATATTTAATAGGAAGTCCAGCCCTATGCGCGCACACACACAGGGCCAGCACTTGGTTTGCCTGCTTCCTCATTGTCCCCTGCTCCCATCATGCCCACCCACACTGGGCCATCTCCTCTCTCTCATCCTTCTGTTCCTCCATCCTACACAAATCCACTGTTGGTGGCCAGGCAGGTAGGCAGGACCTCCTTGCACAGAGCAGGGGCAGAGAGAGAAAGAGGAGGAGGAGGTGACAATATGAGGGAAAGAAGCAGAAGCAGTGCCATGGGCAGGAAAAGAGAAAAGGTCGCCTACAAGGGTTCTTTGGCAGCTGCTCAATTGTGTCATGCACTGCCGCTTGGCTTGACGGTGCATGAATCCACCTGAGGTGAATAGAGAATCCCTTGAAGGCTGGACAGCTCCATGGCTGCAGTGAAGTTCCAGCAGTCACAGTGAACAGCTGCAGTGGGGTGGGGTGGGGTGAGGTAAAAGCCTTTTATATTTTAACATAATAAATTCCCCCCCCCTCTCTCTCTCTCTCTCTCTCACACACACACACACACACACAACGCCTCTCTGTCACTTCATTGCAAAATACCTGCTAGATTTCAATGATCCTGATGTATCCTCTCAGAAGATTACGTCAAAATACTTCCTGAGTTGGGAAACTGGGTTGTTTAGGATTAACGCACCATAGCCAGACATCGCAGCCCATGTTGACCAGCCAGGTGTCCCTTATTTCCTCCGTTAGCCATATGCCTCTCTGTCATTTCTTCTTTAATAGCTTCCTTTCAGAGGCTGATCTATTTGCTTTTCAGTGACAGAAACCAATATTAGTCTAAGGAGATGATACTTAAGCAGATTGTGGATTAATTTGCAGCTTGCAATAGGATACTTTGCAGAATGGACACTTTCTTTGCGGGAGAGATTTTAATATACTTTTCTGGGTTTCCAGTGTAGATTTGTGTCAAGATTCCTTTGAAAGAGTTATGCTTGTCACAAGCCTGTGGCACAAAAGACAGGTGTGAAACACTTGTACAACTTACTTGCTGTCATTCGCTTCTGGCCAGACTAGAAAACTTGGAAGCTCTGTATCTTTCAGTGCAGCTGTGTGGGTTTTTAAAACACATGTTGCCAGTGAAGGAGGCCCTGATCCAGACTGGGACCTTAGCAATGGAACGGCAAGGAGGGGTGATTTAATACTTTGCCTCCTGCTATGGTTCCCAGTTTGGATCAGAGGCTCCAGTATGGAAATTTGCATATGGAAAACAAAAACTTCTATTGGGATTATAGGACTTATCCCATATGCAAATTGTGGGAGGAGGGGCCAATCTGAATTGGGATCATAGGTGAAATCTCTCCTGCCTCTCCACTAAGGATCAGGTCCCTTGTATGGAAGTGAGAGCTGGACCATAAAGAAGGCTGATCGCCGAAGAATTGATGCTTTTGAATTATGGTGCTGGAGGAGACTCTTGAGAGTCCCATGGACTGCAAGAAGATCAAACCTCTCCATTCTGAAGGAAATCAGCCCTGAGCGCTCACTGGAAGGACAGATCGTGAAGCTGAGGCTCCAATACTTTGGCCACCTCATGAGAAGAGAAGACTCCCTGGAAAAGACCCTGATGTTGGGAAAGATGGAGGGCACAAGGAGAAGGGGACGACAGAGAATGAGATGGTTGGATGGTGTTCTTGAAGCTACTAGCATGAGTTTGATCAAACTGCGGGAGGCAGTGGAAGACAGAAGTGCCTGGCGTGCTCTGGTCCATGGGGTCACGAAAAGTCGGACACGACTAAACGACTAAACAACAACAACAACAATGTATATATACATATCCTCACAGATGGGAATCTAAGGTACTGTCTAGTTTGGATTTTACACTTTACTTTCCTTACTTCTCTATTGTTTAACCAAAGTCCTAGTTGGAGACTTCTGAAAAGCCATCAGGTTAGCCACTGTGGAAAACAGTCTGACCAGATGCAGCAGGAATCCTCTTATATTAAAGACACATTCAGTTGTATATACACTCTCCCTCTTTGGGCAGCTGTAGTTACGGGGAGTTAAGATCGCTGTGTGTTTAGAAAACCGCAACTCTATTGGTACATGCATGTAGTGCTCCCAGTCCAAACCAGGTTTCCTAGCATGTGTACACAGCTCTCTGAAGATATAATGTTTTATATGTTAAATGTGGGAAATACCAGTGAATCCATAGCTTTGAAGTGGTATTAGGGCACTCACCGCAATGTGAGCTGTATTTCATGAATACAGAAATAATGTACTCTTTCCCATGGCTATTCTTGACCTCAATCTTTCAACACAAACCAGTCACCCTTGAAATATCTTTCTATCTTCCAATTTTTGCTCATTTCCTGGCCCAGGCCTGGCGTCCTTTTCCCTATGGTTGTATAAATGTGAAGATATTTTACACAGGCATATTAGGCGTGAAAATGGAAACCACAATCCTCTGAGCTGAACTGTACTTACATTTTTCTTAAAAAGGCGAAAACTACTTTTGGCTCAAATAATGTTGTTTAAGCATGTTAGGTGTATGCAGGATGTTGTTTACCCCCCCCCCCAACTGGCTAAACTATGGAGGGTTCAACTCAATCTATCTTTGTGACATCCCAAAAATGATACACTGAAGGGCAACGTGGGCTCATTTGCAGCTTATTTTGCCAGAAATGGTCCTTTAATGATGCAGAGATATATTCGCATACACAAATAATAGGTAAACTGAAAGGCATTCTGTAGAAAGAGGGGGTTATCAGATTGCAGCGATATAGAAATGGAACATTTCGCTTCCACTTCACTGCTTGCTTTATTTATTAACTGCCTGTCTCTCAATGGGGGGGGGGGGGAATGATAGCACACTGGAATATATTTATTTTCTCAACAATCTTAGGGCTGAATTTTTACTTCTCCTTTGGATTAAGGATGTTATCCAGAACTGGGCCAGGCCAAGATTTTATTGTGGCTCTGGGCAAATTAAACAATTGTGCCCTACGTGATCAATAATTAACTGGGATACTAGCTCATAGCTGTCATCCATCCCTTATTTGGTGGGAAACTCCCTTATCCCAGCGCCGTGTCCCACTGCTGTCCCTTATTGATGATGTCCCTTAAATTTCCCGGATTTCAAAGGAAGCAGCTCCTCTCCCTCCCTCCCTGCTGGCCAGGGAGGAGGGAGGCTCCAACTGTGTTGCTTGGCTGCATTGCTCACCCAATAAGAGTCTAAGAACAACTGGGGGGGTGGAGCTTGCATGCCTTGTGCCGATCAAATCGGCCGCGTTGCCTGGGGACTCGCCATTGCTCAGCGGAGAGGTGACGGTGGTTTTACTTGCTGCATCCCCTTTGCCGGGTTGTTGCACTGTGGGAACCATCGCTTGAGGCTTCGTTTGGCTGCTGGCTGGGCTTTCTGCCTTTGGCTCGGAGGGGCTCAGAAGTTGAACATACCTGTGCCCGGAAAGCCCCTTATTTTGGCTGCTGATCCCTTATTTTTGAGGCTGCTGGTCCCTTATTTTTGAGGCTGCTGGTCCCTTATTTTCAAATCTGTATGTTGACAGCTATGTACTAGCTGCATACACACCATGTGTTTAAATCACATTTGAAGCACATGGCGCTGGTCTTCCCCCCTCACGGAGCTACAATTCCCAGAAAATTGAGCCCACAGATTCAGGAGTGGCCCATCCTATTTCACCACCTGAGGCAAAACAGGAAGATCTCCCACCCAGCTTCTCTTACTAGGGTTATGCTGACATTGTGCGACCCCAGCAGGAGGTCTGGTGGGGTGCTCACAGGATTCTGCCTGCTTCATGGATGGGCCAGTCCAGTATGGACTAGTAAGAAGAAATACTAGTGCAGTTGAATTGACACTTGTTGGTTGCACTGCTCACTGCAGCTATGTACCCCCCACCCACCAAATATTTTTTTCTGGGTGAGGGTAGGAGCACATTTAGTAGAAGGAAGGTTGCCTGCATATTTTGCCACATCACAATCAAAGCCTCTGAATGCCCCCCAAATGTGGGTTGTCTGTTAGGGCCACATTATGTTAATAGACATGGTGCAGTCCGCAGTCTGGTGCTTTTGCATTTTATTTTGGGTGGAGCATGTTTCCGCTCTCACTCTCCACCTATTTTTCCTTCCCACCCAAAGTGTTTTCTTGTACAGTATCTCAAAACTGGGACCACCGTAGTTTTTGATTCTGGACATTTTGATGGTTCAGCCAGTTTTCTGTGCATCTTCTGTAGTTTGGTTTACATCTGGTTCTGATGCCGTCGCTCTCTTGTAGTTGGTCTCCATTTGGGGCCAGTTCAGCATTTGTTTCCTGATGCATGTTTGTAAGATGCAGGGAATCCATTTACCTCTGTGGTGCTGAGATGCAGCTCCACAACAATAAGCTTCAACAGTATTGGCAGGCTATTCTTGGGAGTTATTTGAAGCAATCTTCAGCTGGCTTAGTCCATATTAGGCTTCCTAATGGATGGACAAACACTTTATGAATCTACTGCTGTTCATTCGTTACAATTTCATGGGGGGAACTCCTGTCACAACTGGGCTTGTGAGAAAAGCTTATATTTCACATTAAGGGTTTTAACGTAACAGAAACTATTTCTATTATACATAATGCATGGTGAATATTTTATATTTTAATACAGGCTTTCCATTACATATCCTTCATACTGGAGCATAACTCATCTCGTGTCCTCATAATAAACCCTGGCTTTCCTCCTGAATTTAATTACCAGGAATGGCAGTTTCCTTTTTTCCTTCAAATGGCTTTACTCGTTCCTGCTATGCTAAGCCCATACAGGGATGACTAACTTTTCCAAATTGATTTCAGCGGGACCTAAGAGTAACTAACTTATAGTGCAATCCTAAGCATGTCTACTCAGAAGTAATGCCTAATTAATTCAAGGAGACTCACTTCCTGGTAAGTGTGTAAAGAATTGCAACCTTAGATAACTCACAAGAAACCCTTCATTAATATCCTGGTGAAGAGTTGGTTCTCAGAAAATGCATCAGGATTCTGCATATAGTATTTTCATCATGACACTTGCCTTTGAGCCTCTGCCTGCTTCTGGCCTGTTCAGTCCTCTCTTTGCTGTCTTGGAACTGGACCTTCTGCCAGGATCTCTTGACTCCCTTCTTGCCTCTGACCCCTTACTGCTAGTGTGTCTGATCCACTGCAAGACCTCCAGCCCTTCTGCTGCTCATCTCCCACACTTGAAAGAGGACCTTGCTACAGGGCATGACTGTGGAGGCCTGACAAGTCATCACATTCCAATAGTTCTGAGGTGACTACAACTTTCTTCATGACTAAGGCTAAATCAGTGTAATTATTTTAGCACATATCAAAACATCTTGTTTTCAGAAGCAGAGAATCCCAGGGTTTTAGCCATACCTGCTTGGATCATTGTGCAGTAGCAATGCATTCTGAACTTTATCAGAGATAATGGTCATGATACTTTGTTAACCTGCCTTGATATAAGGCAAGAGTCTTGGTTTTCATTACCTTCCATTTCACGTTAATGCCTTGACTGTGTGACCTGATCACGCTACATAAATGGGATATAATCTCAGAACTGATTCCAAGGAAACCCACCAACATCTTATCCTGAATACAACACTCTAATGGATCTTAAAGATGGATTGATATCTTTCCAGTAACTAGATCTGAGAGGAACAATTGCAGAAAGATTGTGTCCCAGCATGCCATAGGAAAACTGCTTCCACTAAAACTAATTACTTGATGTATTGGCAGGTGTGAGGACTTGGCTGCGGGCAGTAATTTGGAGTGAATTGAGAATGGGATCAGAGGGTGAATCAGGACCAAAGAAGAGACAAACCAGATAGTCACTGTTGTTCAAGTGAAATTCTACTGTCAAAAGAAGCCTTCTAATACAACTTTCAGTGCAGGAAGAGTCTGGGTGGAGTCAGTCTGGAAGTTTCTTTACTAGGAAGCTGTAGTGACCTAAGCCACATGAGGCAGAGGTCAGCTGCTCCTGATACCAGGAAATTAGACCTCAGTACCCAGTGCACCTGGTATACAGACATCCTTGAAGAGCGAAGAATGAAGCAGTCTGCATGCCCACAAGAAAACAGTTAAAATGGCCAGGAGCTTCAATATGTGCATACCTTGAGAAAATTGGCAGAAATGCAAGATCTCAACTTGGTGTTTAAAGACAGCATGACAAACAACAAACAGAGAAGCCCCTACTTACATTTTTTTAACAAACTAAACATTTCGACAACCTATTATTAAGCTGTGAGAAAGACAGAGTGAGAGACATTCTTCTGTATTCACAGCCAAACGTCTCCTAAAGGAATAAGGCTACAGAAGGTGTAAAATGATACGAATCATCTAATGTTCTTCAAGAGCCAGTTTTCCTACTTGACAATGAAATGATAAAGGTGTTGTACTATATATATATAACCACTCAAGTGAAACAATAAAAGTATTGTATACTACATTATACCACCGTCATGAGCTTGGATTCATTCTCACCATTATTCAACCCTCGGGTCAGCACCCAGGTCCAGGTCCAATGTCTAGGTGAAATTCTTTGTATATTAAGTTCTGGCTTAAATTCTTGGGCCACCCAAGAAACATGGGACTCCAATGTGGATACCTGAGTAGCAGCCTTCCCACAATACACCTTTATTCCTTTTTGCCATCATTCAAAGGCTAAAGAATTTAGCAAAAGCTACTGGTTCAGAGGTGATAAATACTCATATAAGGGAAGATTGGTAGGGGTAGGGAGATTTACACAGGAACTTGCTCCAACTGTAATTTGTGGAATAAATCAGCCTCATATAACCAACATGCTTAAGTCTAATGCGTGAAGGAATTAAAACTAGAGTAAGCTGTCCTGCTTAGCTCACCCTGGGAGGGACTAGGTACTTAAGCCTTTTCTTCTTCTTCACTCTACCAGAGAAGCTCAACAAGTGAGGAAGTCTGAGCTGCAGCAACCAGCTCAGACCACATGGCTCTAACAAGCCTCTCTTGAGTTTGTATACCAATAATTTAGAAACTTTCACCACTATAATTAAGCCAAGTTTTACTGCCTAAGGTACTTTTTCTGACTGCTGTATGAAAAGGCACATGAATCTGACCTTTGGAGAGTTTGTAAGTAAACCATTTTAACTTACCAAACGTGTGGTCTTTTTCTATACTAGGGGAAGAGTGGAATTTTGGAAGGAACTTAGAAGGGCATATTTTAAAGATCTGACAGCCTGTATTTCCACGTTTTACTTTTGTGATTTTAAATCTCTGCTGGGGTTCTCTCACCAAAGATTACTTGCCCCTAACCTATCTTGGCATCCTTCATTTATTTATTATTTTTTCCTTGAACCAACACTTTCCCCCATATATTCTGTTCAGTGTTGTAGCTAATAATTGTTTTCTTTCAAAAGGAAAGTTGAGGTCTTCAAATGTGACCTGAGTCACAGAAGAGCATAAGAAGAGTCGTGCTGGATGCCATCATCCTCTTTCCATAGTGGTCAACTAGAATAATAATAATAATAATAATAATAATAATAATAATAATAATAATAATAATAATTTATTATTTATACCCCGCCCATCTGGCTGGGCCTCCCCAGCCACTCTGGGCGGCTTCCATAAAAACAAAAAATACGATAAAATATCACACATTAAAAACTTCCCTGAACAGGGCTGCCTTAAGATGTCTCCTGAAGTCTCCATAAAGCCCTCAAAACAGGATATGAAGAAAGTGGCCCCTCCTGCTGTTGCTCCCAGCAGCTGATATTCCATACCATACCTGAATACAGTACCTTGTCTCCTCTGAATCTTGGGATATATCACCTAACTTGCAGAAGTACAGAGTATCTGATTCCTAACAAAAGCAAATTTTATAATTCAAAGAGACAGCTACTCTAAAAATGAATGAAGAATATGTGCTGTTGTCATTGAGCCTGACTGCACCCTGATGATCGCTCTCTAGAACTGGTGCTAATCACAGTGGGCGACGGAAGGGGAAGCCTGACACAGTACATTACTCCACAGGAATATGCACTGAAGCTGAACCTTTTAATTAAAACACGCTTTTCTTCCTAATTCGCCCCTCCCAAACTTCTTGAATAAAACACAGACGTTTCCTTATCTAAAAAATGCAGCGATGGAGCTGAGCTGAATTTTTCATCAGCGTTGGATTGTCAGACAGATCTCAAAGAGATTTTCTGAATGTTTCTCACTTCTTCTTAGTACCCTAGGGTCCGTTCCACAAAGACTTTGTCTTATTCAAGACCATTGAAATGAATGGGACTAGCATGGACAGTAGTTCAGGGGTGGAGAAGCTGTGGTACTTGTGGTCCAAGATGTACTTGGACTGCAACTCCCATCAGCCTCAGCCAGCATGGTCAACAGTCAGAGATTATGGGGGTTGTAGTCCAGCAACATTTAAAGGTAAAGGTAAAGGTACCCCTGCCCGAACGGGCCAGTCTTGACAGACTGTGGGGTTTGTGCGCCCATCTCACATTTATTAGCCGGGGGCCAGCGCTGTCCGAGGACACTTCCGGGTCACGTGGCCAGCGTGACATCGCTGCTCTGGCGAGCCAGAGCCGCACACGGAACGCCGTTTACCTTCCCGCTGGTAAGCGGTACCTATTTATCTACTTGCACCCGGGGGTGCTTTCGAACTGCTAGGTGGGCAGGCGCTGGGACCAAACAGCGGGAGCGCACCCCGCCGCGGGGATTCGAACCGCCGACCTTTCGATCGGCAAGCCCTAGGCGTTGAGGCTTTAGCCCACAGCGCCACCCGCGTCCCTACATTTAGAGGGCCACAAATTACTGATTTAGTTCATTTTTGCTGGGTACTTTGTAAAATATTCCTCGTAAATGTATCACATTGAAGTCTGCAGATTGAAGGTAAGAGGAGCACATCTCACTCTGTCACATTAGTCCATTTTGAACTAGTGAGTAATTATTCCCATATAAACTCAAGCATAATGCATTATAAAATGGCCTCCAGTCATTTATGGGACAATTGTTTCATTTAAATTATTTATTATGAAACGCTTTCATGTACAAGTAAGTGTACTGTCGGTACACTAAAGGAAGAGTCTTACATTATTTGTATGAACTCATTAAAACTCTTTGGTTTTAATCTGTGTCCAGTGGTTCCACTTTTAAAAGCCCCTTTTCAGTTATCCAGACATATATTTATTTATTTTTATTTGAGCGGAAGTTCTAGGCAGTTTCCACTTGTGTGGCAAGAAAACATGGGGAGGATCTCTGCAAAGGTCCTGTACTTTAAAACTTTCATCCTAAATTAATTCATGTATTTGTTTTAAATTCCAGTGTGACCACTTCCAAGTACATCTCAATGACTGCTTCCAAGCAGCTCAGTGATATAGCATCTGCTTTGCATACAGAAGGTCCAAATTCAATCCCTGGGACCTCCAGGTAGGGCTGCAAGAGACCCCAACTATAATTCTAGAGAGGCCCTCCCAGACAGTGTGGACGAGATTGAACTAGATGGACCAGTGTTCTGATTCGGTAGAAGACAACTTTCTACGTTCCTAGGATGCCTATTCTTCAGGGTGATGAAATATTTGCACTTGCTGTATGCTCATGCTTCAGTGTGTATGTGTGTCAGTGCACATGGGCACAGTTGGCGCTGTGATCTAAACCACTGAGCCTCTTGGGCTTGCCAATCAGAAGGTTGGCAGTTTGAATCCCCACGATGGAGTGAGCTCCCACTGCTCTGTCCCAGCTCCTGCCAACCTAGCAGTTCGAAAGTACACCAGTGCAAATAGATAAATAGGTACTGCTGTGCTGGGAAGGTAAACAGCATTTCTGTGCGCTCTGGTTTCCGTCATGGTGTTCCATTGCACCAGAAGCGGTTCAGTCCTGCTGGCCACATGACCTAGAAAGCTGTCTGTGGACAAACGCCAGCTCCCTCGGCCTGAAAGCGAGATGAGCACAGCACCCCATAGCTGCCTGTTCAAGGGTCCTTTACCTTTACTTTTTAAAAATGAGCACAATGGAGCCTAGGTACACTTTTGTCTCTAGACATATGAAATAGTCTAGCTTTAAAAGCAACAGAGATTTTCTATTGCTCATATTGACTATTGCATAATACATCACTTCATTCAAATTCAGTGACCATCCCTTGCATTCAGAGAGGGTTTTGCCTGCCCCCACCCCCTCCGTATGAACTGAGGACAGCGCCAGTCGGTTGGTTTAACATAAGCTGCTTCTCTTTGTGCTCTTAGTTGGTCCATCACAGGAATTAACTCTGAAGCTCTGCTGATGCAAAGCACTTTCAACTGATATTGGAGTGACGGTATCTAAGCAGAGGCAGGATGTTTTGTATGAAATCCAATAACTAGGCTAGAATTTTAATGTGTTAATTATTCATACTCAGCTGGTGTTCTTAGAATGTCTTCCTGTTCTGCACATGTATTATGAATGGCTCCTTCTATATACATGGAAGGGCCTGGGAGGCCACCACTTCAAGTACCTGTCATAAATTAGCTGCCTGCTGCCTCTGAGAGAGATTACCTACATTGGCACATGTGAAGGAAACATATGGGCAATGTGGAGCAACAGCCTTCTGAAACAGAAGCCTATTTAAACACTGGGCTTAGATGAGGAATTAAAATGGGTTAGTGTGTAACGGCTCTGTACAAACCGGGAAAGCTTTAGTGCATCACCTTTTGCATCCATCTTATTACGAGAAGCCTAAAAGATCTGCTTATGTTCCTTGAGGCAGAGTAAAGATAGGGGATGTTCTTTGGCTGCTCGGTGGGTTCATTTGGCGAGCCTTTCTGGCAACTTTGAGCCATGGGGGTCGGGAGTGGGGCATTAGTGATCAGCCCATGCAAACGATGGGTGGAGGCTCAAAAGTTGCAGAGGTGGCAGCGCAGTGGCTGGTCTCCTTGGCAATTTCATTGCATGGCACTGAACCTAAGCTTCACCATTGTTTTGGTCTGCTCAAGCACCTTACTGGAGCTCTCAGCAATGGTTAAAGAACAGGAAGCAGAGGATATGAATCAATGGGAAATTCTCACAATGAAGGAACGAAGTATTAGGACACTAGCAACTTTATTTTCAGTCCCTTTGCTGATGGTTCTAGCAGGGCATTGGTGCCAACTCCTAACAGCTGAGGTTGCTTCGCCCTCCCCCAATTAAATATTTGAGGGGGCTGGGTCCCTCCAAAGTCAATGGGCACTGCCTTTAAATTGGTATGTGTGTGCTGCATCTTGTGATTGATTATGCGGGGTGGGGCTTACCTGCTCCCCATAGTTTATTCAAGTGGCACCTCTGTAGCAGGGAGTCTGTCTGTCTGTCTGCTTGCAGCTGCCACTTACTGGATCAACATTTTTGTTCACCTGTCCACTACCAGCTCAGACTCCATCAGTGAAGTAATATATATAATATATATGCTCCTATGTGCCTTACATTGCACTTACTTCCATTAAGTATTGCATTGCCCATTGACTCAGTTTGTAGAGATGCTTCTTGAGCTTTTTGCTATCCCTTTTTGTCTTTAGCTCCCTGAATAATGTGGTGTCAAACACAAGAGTGGCCACTTATCTCTTCAATCCTGACACCAGATCATTAATGAGCACGTTTTAAAACATTGGTTCCCAATTCAGATCTTCATTCTTCCTTCCATTGTGACAATTGTTTCTTTATTCCTACTCCCTGCTTCCGGTTCTTTAACCAGGTCAAACTGATGTGAGTTTTATGAGAGCAGGTTCACCTTTCCAGAAGCCATGCTGATTCCTCTTCAGCAAGACTTGTTCTTCTGTATGCTTGATCATGTTAACTTTAAAAATGCTTTGCACCAATATATCCAGAAGAGATGTTAAACTAGCTAGCCTGAAATTTCCCATGCTCCTCCTGAATCCCCTTTTATAAATTAGGTTACATTGGCTTCTTTCCAGTGCTCTGGTGTAGACGAAGATACTTAAGAATGTGACATATTCCTGTTAGAAGTTTTAAAAAATCACACTTGGGTCGGTACTATCTGGAGCAGCTGATTTGTTAATTTTTAATTTGCTGGCCCAGGCGCAGTGAGGCTGTGAGTGGCGGGGGGGGGCAGAGATGGGAAGATGCAATGATCACAGGACAATCATTTTGTGATGAAACAAGCTACAACTTTATTGATTACAGATGCAAGTTGCTTATGGTGTTGGCACTGGGTGTGTATCCTGAATCATGCAACCCAACTGCTGGTTGATTATTGGGCAGGATTTATCCTGGGTTAAGGGTCGCCCTATGACGTACATCAAACCAGGGTGATTCTTCTAAGATCACCTTTTGACGAGAGGGAAGACGTTTTCTCTCCAGCCTACTCCAAAACCAAGCCCCCAGCTCACCCACAATTTGACAGAACTGTGAGTGAGCCCGGAGGCCCAGATGGCCAGTGGAGGAGGAAATGATAGCATCCCTAGCCACACAGGAACCAGCAGACTGCCCTCAGCACTGCAGTGGCCTACCCCAGTCTGCAGTCGCTGCTCACCGACTAAAGGTAAGCAGTCCTTGTCAGTATGCCTCAGAACTTTAGCTCTTGTTACCACTATTAGCCTCAGTTTTTTAGACTCCTTCCAGAAAAGGTTGATTCTGGCACAAGTATCTGCTCCAAATCTTCTGCAGTAGAGTAATTCATTCAGCTTGACTGCAGCCTCCCTGTCCCCCTTTAACACACCTTTGTCTAATGGTCCAACTCTCTCTCTCCAGCTGGTTTCCTGCTTCTGCTGTGTTTAAATCAATTGTTATGGTCTTAATGCTTTTACTGATATGCTCCTTGATTCATTCATTCATTCATTCATTCATTCATTCATTCATTCATTTTGCATCCCTGATTGTCTGTTTGCATTTCTTTTGCCAGAGTTTGCATTCCTCTTTCTTCTTCATTGGGCTGTTTTCCAGAGGAAGTCTTCTTGCCTTTTTTTTCTTTTCTTTTTTAGCTTCCTTGACTCTGCTCATTAATCACCCCGGCATTCTCTCAGGGCTCTTCCAGATGACCTAATTTTCATGATTTGTTCTATATTTGTGTAAACCACTTAACAGTTTTCTTATTGTCAAGGGGTAAATACACATAGTTAAATATAAATAAGTAAATAATGTGCTACAGTAGAGACCTTTCAGGACTAGAACCCATGCTAGAACCCACATCCTCAGGTGACTCAGAGGGGAGTTTGATTTTTTTAGTGAACTGTGCTGTAATACAGGGATAGACAAAGCCCACCTTTTCTGCCTAAGTCATCCTGACAGTTTGACCTGCCATAATAAATTAGAAAGTGGAGGGTGCGTAGAGAGAACAAGCTTGGCAGGGATTTGTTCTGGAAGATAGTGCCATTATAAATGAAGCAAACTGCGTCCCCCGCCATTACCTCCCTATCAGTCTCATTTGCAGGATGTTCTCTGTGGTTCCTGCCACTGGTGCTAAGAATCTAATTCATCAGCTTTGCTGCAGATGGTGTCGTCCGCTGGGATTTCGGTCGGTTCCATCATTAGCACCACCATCTTCACTCGAAGGGGTGTTGAGGGGAGGGGAAGAGGATGCCAGCGCTCCACACGATCTGCTCTGGAAACAGAAGAGCTTCTTTTCTTCCTCCTGCCTCTTACAGAATCCACAGCATGCAGTGTGTTGCTACTGAGGCTGCTGGGTTTCCCAGGAAAACCAACTTTTGGAGAGGCAGAAATAAGATTACACATGTCTCATTAAGAAAGCACGAGGGGGAAAGAGAAGAAAAATCTCGAGTTCCAGCGGGGGGTCAAGTCAGTGGGGTAGCAAGTGGAGACAGCTGCCTCTGCTTTGCTAATGTCTTTGCCATTCCTCAGTAGCCATGGCAGCCGCCGCGATGCAGGCCTGCTTATTGCAAGGCACACCGCACAGTCTTAATTAAACAGAAAGCTGCAGGAGGCGAGTGCATCGGACATGCCTCTGGTTTGTGGAGAAGGCTCCCCCTGCCCCTGTGCCACTGAACTCCTTAGGAAAGGGAAACAGTGTCGCTCTCTGCTCCTTGCTAACAGAGCTCTCTCTCCTGTTGTGCAGCTGGATCCTCTGTGAAACTGAAGCCTGCCAAGTTGTTGCACGGCTGCAAAGTCCTGTTATTGTGAGCGGGGATTCATGCCATTGTTGTATAAACGGGGGCAAAGGGTTAGCACTGGGTTTGTAAGCTACATTCTGGAAAAAATATAGAGAGGGGTAGCATTTCAGGTCGAAGCTATGCATTTTCTAGGTAGATAGGCAAATGTACAAACTTGCCAACCATTTTTGGAAGTGAATGAATGCTTTGAATGGAGGTGTATTGGCCCCAAGTTGCCACTATGGTTATTGTTTCTCCAGTTCAATGCTGGAGAGTGTGAAAGAAGAATTTAATTTTTTTTGAAAAGAGTATGCTGCAAAACCTGGTTCTGATTCTAGCATATCTCTCTATAAGTTAAGAAGGTGTAGCTCAAATTCAATGAGAGTGGCTCCCCTTTTCTTTCCCAAGTCCTACCACTGAGGATTGCCAACCATCCCCTGCTATTGGCAGGAAGGCAAACAACTAAACATAGTCATAGATAAGTTATACATAAGCTCACTTAACTGTGTCCCTACAAGTAGGGAGCAGGAGAAATTAAACTGAATTTGTGCACAGATACTATATTGAACAAAGAAAAGGAACTGGAAGAATGCATTTTTATTTTATTTTATTTTTGCCATTTTGCTCCCTGAGATTTAAAATTACCTACTTAAATATCTATTTGCTAATGTTTCTGTATCAGATAAAAGTAAAAATAACCTGACTTAGTTATTTGACTTTTTATCCTGATCAAGTCATTGGCCCCAAGGGACCCTGCTAGACCCAACTAAAATTTCTCTGAAGGCTACTTGTGGTTTGCTCTCAGCAGATCTGCCAATATATTGGTCTTTTTGGAACTATACATTTGGAGCTCCACATATGAAAAAATATGAAATCCAAATTTTTTACTGAAAGGGAAGAGAGAGTGTGTAGAAATTAGCTTACTGAACAAATCTGAATTTGTTGCTTATAACCTAGCATGTCATTTAAACCAGGCTGTCAGCCATATTACACACATACACGCACACACACAGTTAGAACACTAATAAAGTAGCTGTTCAGGCTATTAATCCAATCCAGATAGGTGCATTAGCGCATGAATAAGTTTTTCTTGGTTGTTTGCTCATCATATGTAAGTGGGGCCACAATTCACACAAAGGTGGGGACAGAGTTGTAATCTTTAGCAGGTCGTGTGAGTGATCAGCTTGACTCATGGCCAGTGGACAATATTCAACTTCATTAGGGCTGCCACATGTCCAGATTTTCCTGGACATTACCTGGATTTCAAAGGTGGAATTGATTTTCGGGGGGGGGGGTGTTTCCTGGTGGTTTCTTTAAAAAAGTCACTCAACAACTTTCAGGGTGTTCTGGTTTTTACTTTTTGAAATATGGCAACCCTAATTTCGTATTTTGTGAATGAGGAAAGAGCCCCACTTCGGGGGGGGGGGGAGAAGCTGAAGACACAAGGCTGTGAAATATGGAAATAGTAAGAACTGAGTTTGATGCATACAGATAGCAAAGCTTCTCTAAGTTTGTCCAGCGGTTGCCTGTGGCCAATTAATCACCTGACTGTTACAACATTATACAATCTGGGATCTTTGGCCATTTCCTCCCTACACGTGTTTTAAAGATGTGAATGGAGAGGAGCCAGGTCAGAAGCATCCTCAGGAACCAAAATAAATGATAAAAAAATGGAATGTGTGCTATGAAAGCATACGGTGCTTTTCGTCAAAATTTCCTGCTGTAATCTGATGCACTTTTCCTGAAACATAGAACAATATTACTTTGAGAGCAACTAGTTGTCTGATGTTAGGTGTGCATGTAGAAGTCTCCTGGCACAAAAATCTGACTGATTGTTGTGGGTGGAAGAGATTAGAAAATAAGGATAGAGGATGGAATGGTGTATACTAGAAGAGGGCTTTGCTGACTGACGGAAACCCCAAACAGCAGTATTCCACTCTGCAGCATATCATTGGCGGTCCCCTTTGTAATTTTGAGGCCAAACTGAAATCTGCTTTATAATATGGACCAACTGTTCATGAACTATTTCTCACTCTATCATTTCAGCTCTGTTTTTCTACCCTTAAACCAAAATAATTAAACCCACTACCTTTTGTACAGAAAGCACCAGTTAGGCTCAGATGTACTTCTGCAAACTTACTACAGGTTTTGGAATGTGTAAACTTTGAGTGTGCCTTCCTTTAAAACTGTCGCTCCCATAATGTGGAAGAGGTTTCTGAGCTATTTCCATTCTATTTGCACTCATAATCATTTAAAATCGTATCCACTCATCGGCTCAGACAGCTGAAGTCTCTGTGCCCTGCCTTTTGCCAGATTAAAAAGCCAAGCACCCAGCAGAAAGGGAAGCAAACTCGCAGAACAGTAAACAGGCTTCAGTCTGACGGCACTAATTTGGGAGCAGAGCAAGGCAGGAGAGGAAATTGTAATCGACCTGCATTTCTGCATAAAAGTGCCAGACAACAGTTATGCTTTCAGAGATAAGGCAGCAAATCTGAAAACAACAACAGTCTCACCCTTTCATAACAACAACA
Source organism: Podarcis vaucheri (assembly GCF_965113315.1). Classification (NCBI taxonomy): domain Eukaryota; kingdom Metazoa; phylum Chordata; class Lepidosauria; order Squamata; family Lacertidae; genus Podarcis; species Podarcis vaucheri. The sequence continues at coordinate 49,250,857 of NC_138761.1, forward strand.
GTGGTTTTCAAACTGTGTTCCATGTCAGGATGGGGAGAAAATAAATTTGGTTTGCACATTTCATGAACCAAAACACAATTGTCCTTCAGATTTTATATTTCTTTGAATTTTGCAGCACAGCGCACTTTAGTTCATCAACGCATGCATCTATTAGGGAAAATGTGCATGAAATCCATATATTAATGAAAGTCACATACTGTGAATGAACTTACACTGTTTCTAGGATAAAAACACATTAGAGAGGCCTTGAGCTTCTAACTACAATCAGTCATCTTAGCAACCACACAAAGGGTTCTTCATTTCATTTTGTCCCTGGGAGGCAGGTGGACAATCTTCCAAATATGTATTTTCCATGCAACATGGTACAGTTTGATTGTTTTTTACCAGACCAGAAAACAGGCTGCAGAGTCTTTTCTCCAGCCTCTCTGAAACCAAAAATTACAGAAGCACCCAAGTATGTGTTAGTGCCCTTTGAAAGCCTGCACATCAGTGCTCATACCTTCCTGCCCATGGTGAGCCAGTTGTGTAAAGCCACCAAACCAAGCAGTATTTGGGGTTTGTGTGTGGATATGTCAGCATGTGGTTTCATGGTGTGGTGGCTGGCTGCCTGCACTCAACTGCCTGGTTGCCGGCAGGGAGCCAACACACACCCAGGCTTGTCAAGAGGCCACAATGGCAAGCCTGATGTTTATGTGAATCAGCCCTAAACCAAACGGAGAAGACAAACACCTGCATTTCATATTTAAAGAAGGGAGGTATTTGACATTCTGTCCATGTTCCATCCTCCTTTACACTTCCTTCACTCTGTTATTTTGTGTGAAAGATGCTGATTCTCTAAATGACAAAGGCTGTAGAAGGAACGATCTGCTTTGTTGCTCTTCTTTCCAAAACCAGCACAGATTTTTAGTGCTAGAAGTATCCTTGACATCTGCTTAACCCAAAGTGAGCTGAGGGTTACATTTACACTAATGACTATTTCACCATTCTTCCTCCCTCCACCCCCCAGCTAACAGCCTTTCTATTCAGGATGAGCAACAAAGCATGGGTAGAAATAAATGCAGGATCCCCTTTTTCTTTGTGTGTGTATGTGCACACACGCACACACATGCACAAACACACTTCCATTCATTTTTTATTTCACCTACTCAAAGGGAAATACTGTGATTTTGCTCCAGAAGATCTTTTGTGTTGAGCTGACACTGTACATTTAAATATCTATTGCTTCCTCTATCATTTGCATGTTAATGTTCCAAACCAATAATCATGAAGCCTTCTGTGAAGATGTGAAATAACAATAAGAACAGGAAGAATTTTGGATCTCATTCGAAGCCTCCCTTAAAATTATGCCTCAGAGGTGTCAGCTAGTTAATAGTCATGTTAGAGAATGTTTAAATTAATGAGACACTTGTGGGTAGTGTCTGGGTGATGCCACAGAAGACTAAAGCATTCAGGCTTTTTGTCTGGTTCACATTCGGTGGGTACTCCCGTGGATTTTTGTCTAATTTTGGCACCATTTTGAATACACAAATCCATGCTAAATTTGGTGGTGTGGGTGTGTGAAAATACAATTAATTCTGTATTGTTATTCAGTTCTTCAATCCTTTGCAGGAATGAAGCCAGCGGACCTTTTCAGACCAGCAAATATCTTCATTGTGCTTAGAATTCTTTGAAGACCATGATAAAAAATATTCTGATATTATTCCCTCTCCAGACAATGCACTCCATTTAAGTTCATGGAGGGCATATGATAGCATGCAACCATTATGCATGTGACCTCATCTCATATAACTTATTTTTTAAAAAAATAGGTGGTCTTCCTTTCTCCTTGATGAGTGATTTAACCTTTTCCTTTTGGAACCTTCAGTATAGAGAAAACAGTTTCAGGTTGTTTGATTTAACTAAAAAAAAAGTTCTTTGTTCCCTGGAAAGTTTGATGAAGAAACTGGTTAAACAGGACTCTTTTCATTCCACTTGGGATTCTTTAATTACTTTATGAATCAAAATAGACAACCACCCCATTCTCATTTTAAAAAGATCAACTGTGTCAAAGTATGGATAAATGACATTCCTCATGCATTTTTTAGAAAGTTCATACAATGGTCCTCTTTTCAGTTTCATTTAAATTGAACATTTTGTTACTGTTTGTTTAAAATGTATCTGGATATGTCCTTCCTCTGAATCTGAATTATAATGATAACTCCAGGTTTGTAAATCAGATGAAGGTAATTTAATAACAGTTTCTACAGCTGCTGTTTGGAAAAGGAGTCTCCACTGGATGAATACTATTAATTAACTAATGTTTTTCAATTTCATAACAAATGGAAAATGATAATGAGCATGGTCCATTTGTTATGAAGTATATGAAAGGCAATCTATAGACATTCGCTGCTGTTTGTTTCTTTCATTATTGTTCTCCTTGTGGGGAGTTATCCCTCCTTATATGTCAAGAACCAGCTTCTTTAGCTTCATATAGCTAAACTATGCAGTTTACCAACATCTTTAATGACAACCTGTGGTACTTTAGACATGATACAACCAACCTGACACACTTTATAAGTCAATAAAAATAACAAGATGTTCATTTTACCTTTAAGTTTAAAAAATAAAGTAAATACTATGTTTAAATTGGTTACCGTTTCTTTAAGACTTATGCTTGCTTTTAAGAGGCTATTGTTCTTTTAAATGGCAGTTGCTTTCAAATACAGACGCTAGCATAAGGCTGATTTGTAAAGTCAAGTTACTAGTCCCACCAAACACATGTAAATTTCCCTTAGCCCCTTTCCCCTCAAGTACCGTAATTCCTTTCTCACCACTGCTAGGTCAAGGCTGCTGTTCTCCATTTTTTGATTATTTGTCTCTTAACCAGGTTTGGGCTGGACAACCCCTAAAAATAGACAGAGGACTGCCCTTTGTAAAGTAGGACACACGTCTACTTCCAATATATAGATGCATTAGTAGTAGTGATAGTTTTTACGATGCATTTTCATTCATGGTCATGGATCTCAGAAACACGTTCGAAAATGGGATTGATTTGGGGATTGTGAATCCTCATGAACTGAGCTGAAAGACAATCCACAGTTGAACATAGTGGTGGGAGTAGATACTTTTCTTCATGTTAGTGATGTCCCCCCCCCCTCTGGACTCCTCAGATGTGATTCTAATTCTGCCCTATATGTTGTTTGACTCAGAGACGTCTTTCCCATAGGGCTTAGTGATGCATCGCGCCAGGGCGCAGAGCTCTCAGGGGCGCCGCAGCCAGTGGGGGAGCTGCGCGGCTTTGCTGACAGCCTCCCCTTTCCCTGCACGCCCACCGCTGCACCCTGCCAACTATATGGCTAGAAGGCATGCAGCTTCCTTCCCAAGCCTCCATGGGGATTGCTCTCCCGCAGCGGCATGGGGGGAGTTGCACACACACATACCCGTGGCTGGCAGTACGCAGCTTTGCCCCCCACCCACTATCCGTAGTAAATTGGGGTGCTGGGTGGATATTTGCACCCCAGCGCCGCATCTGCTAAAGACAGTCCTGGCTTGACTGCTGCTGCTTCAGATGCACAGGTCATACTCTGGCACAATTTCCATGGTTCCATCACTTATCTCCTCCTTTTTCTTTCTTTAAGCTATGCCAGTTGTGCCACAGCCCCTCCCCCCGTTCCTCCCACTTCATTTGATAGGAACTATTCCTGGGTTCCTTCCCTACTCCTCAAAAATGGAAAGCCACGCCCTTCTGATACATAAATTTTGTCTTCTCTCCTCTGGAGGCCTGTATGCTACATGAATGACGTGGTGCTAAATTGACATTTGAGAGGCATACTGACATTTCCAGAAGAAAAATGCTGCTGTAGAAGTGTCATTTATTGTGACAGATGGGGATTTTAGCAAATTAGGTATTGTAAACCGAAATGAGAAAGGAAAAAAACAACGACCCAGAAAAATATGTAAATTGCAAGCAGACGTTTTAAACGCTCCCAATTACAGAACTTGTTTCAAAATGTAAACCAACTTTCTGATAAAAGATTTAAGCCAATACACATAATCAGCAGAACTTGCTCCAGTGCTTCAAATGGATTTGGTGGCATTTAAATCAGCCTACAAACTTTTTTTTTTTTTTTTGTCGAGAAAAATATGCAAAAAGAGATCAGATTAGGTCTATTCAGATTTGCTGTCTCAGGATGTCAGAATATAGGTCAATGCTGGACTTTGGGCTATCAAATTTCAGCAGTGCCCTGTGTGGTCTGAATCCAGGACGCCTAGGAGTGCAACTCCACTTATGGGATACTCCACTAGAGAAGTAGGAAGATCTTTTTTGTCACTACTTCCTTCCCCCTGCACTATCCCAAATCTGCCCTGAAGTATTGGAGTACCCTTTGGAATAATATGGGAAAGCTTCAGGCAGAATTGACAAAAAATCATTTCCCTTTCCTTGTGGGGTGGGGGACGGATCTGGCACTGGATCGCAGTCTCTTCTGCAAATGCCAACCCCTACAATGGAAGAACAGGCCTGGATTCAGTCTATAGTCTGAATACAGCTATTGTATTTTTTTTCTTTTAGAAATCTGAAAACTCGTTGTTTAGTAAGGGAACTTGGTTTAAACTAAACTGAGAGTCTGGTTTGCCTCCACATGTGTGTTTAGAGCTGGAACACATGGTCAGCAGGACCCAACACAGCACCCTATTTCACTTCAGACTGGTAGTGGATCAAATATTCTTTTAAAAGAGGAACATTTCTCAGGAGTCAAAGTGCTAGAAGCAAACTTGTTTACCAGCTCCCAATGCATTATGAATAGGACTAATTTGATCTCTTTTTGCATTCTTTTTGCCCTGTGCATATAACTATATAACCTATGGTCTTAAAGGTATCAGATTATAGTTACAAGACCCTTTTGGGGTGTTAATGCTGTGATCCTTCCATCTTAGGCTCAGGTTGTGAGTGTGTGTGTAGACAGGACAGACTCCACTCCGCCTCACTTGTGAAGGCAACATGAACCCTGGAACCCTGGAATCTTGCACCACTCAGAGATTGGGGTGGTGTACAACATGTTGTTGTTGTTGTTGTTGTTGTTGTTGTTGTTGTTGTTGTTGTTGTTGTTATACTAGTTAATTCCTTGTTACTCAAAGGTATCCAAGTGACTTAATGTAAAAGCATTAATATACACTATGCCATAAAAACAAAAGAATCCTTGTTAGCAACCCAGCTAAATCATCAGAAAATAATGAGCACTTAACTGGTCCTAATAAAGGTATTATTGCCCCATTGCCTCTTTTGAATCTTTTTCTTAACTGACAGGTATTGCTACCTGAGTTTTCTCTTCTTTTTATGCTTTATCATTTTCATAATTGACATCATCAAAAAATAAAACATCTGCCAGGGAAGGACGTGCCTGAGGGCTTAAGCCGCTGTTGCGTGATGTGTGTATGACATACCATTAGAACAACCCAAGACTACTCTGACTCATGCCCGGGGAGCTACTTGAATTGCCAAACTAGTCCTTCGGCCCAGATCATTCACAAGTGTTGGTCCATACTGCTTGTCAGGCACCGCAGGCAACCAGGAGAGAGGGTGGAGGCAGAGCCACCATAGCGTGGGAGGGGGGAAGAATTAAATCCTCTCATTTCTCTTGAGGTGCTCCAGATCTAGATTACAGATATGAAAGGCAATGCTCTTTGGAAATGGAAGGGTTAAAATGATACCCAGAGAGGGGGTAGGGAAACATTGGGAATAACTTTCTGACAGTAAGAGCTGTTTGATAATGGAACAGAATGTAAGAAAAACACTGGGGCCTAATTTGAACAGTAGAATGCCTGTCATTTGGTGGGCGGGGCTTCAGTGTTGTGCTCTGGAATTGGCCCCTCCCATTGGGTGTTCAGTTCAGTTCAGTTAGAGAGGCCAACTGTCATTCTCTCCTCACGTTTTAGTTTCTCTCAGATAGTAGGTTACCATGTTAAAATTTTCTTTATTATTAAAGCTTTGCTTAACATATACGTGAGCCGATTACTTTGCTGAAAGAAAAGCAACTCTGCTGAAGACTGGTGGGATATTCTAAACTTGAGTGAGTGAGGAGATATTCCCAGTCTGACAGGAGGATTTATTTATTTATTAAGAATGGCAGATCAAGTTGATGGATTATGCCAAAATGGCTAAAATGACCTGAAGAATCAGAAATCAGGAAGATTGGGAAACGAATTTGAGTCTTCTGATAGAGAAAAGAAAAGAGGTGTTGTGTTGTATATTAAAAAAAAGATCGATGCTAAACAAATATTTAAAGATGAGGAGGGGAGGATGGTTGCGGTCCGGATTAGCTGGCAAGGGGAGAATTTGATTGTGATTGGGATCTATGCACCAAATAATAATAAGTCCGACTTCTTTAAATACCTCGAAAAGAAAATCTCGGAATATATGGACCAGAGAATCATTTTAATGGGAGATATGAATGGTGTAGTCTCCCTAGAAGCGGACAGACTGAGAGAAGGAGTGAGCAAAGAAGGGAAACTGCCAAAATCTTTTTTCTCAATGGTCAAAAACTGTAATCTGATGGATATTTGGCGTCTCAGACACCCTTTAGATAAACAATTTACATTTCACTCTGAGTCACATAATTCGATGTCACGGATCGATCAGGTCTGGATATCAAGCGAACTTTGTCCTAGGGTAAAACAAGTTGAAATAAAACCGAGAATAATCTCTGATCACAGTTCGATTGAATGGGAAATGGAGACCTATGATAGAAGAACCTTTAGATGGAGATTAAAAGATTATCTTTTAAATGATCAGAGAATTGTTGAAAACGCGCATAAAAAACTATCAGAATATTTCATGGATAATAGAGACAAAGGTACAAACATCAATACAGTATGGGATGCCAGTAAAGCTGTAATAAGAGGATATTTTATCCAACAGAATTCGATTAAGAATAAGAACAGAGAAAAAGGCAAAGAGGAAATATTAAGGCAGATTATGGACAGTGAACAAAAATTAATTCGGAAACCTAATTGTCAGAAAATAAAAGAAAATATAAAAATTTTGCAAGCTCAATTTGCCGCAATACTAAATAGAGAAATAGAATGGAACATCAAAAAGTTAAGACAAAAGAGCTTCGAGTTTTCAAATAAATCCGGAAAGTGGCTCGCGTGGCAAATTAAGAAGAGAAAAGAACAAAATACAATAAATAGAATCATAAAAGAGGGAGAAGAGCTCACTGATCCAAAAGAAATTAGGAAAGAGTTCTTAGACTATTACCGAAGCCTTTATAAAAAGAAAGACAGAAATAACTTAAGGAAGATAGAGAGATATCTAAAAGATAAATTGGTACAGAAAATCCCAATCGACAAGAAGCAACAACTAAATAAGTCAATCGAAACAGAAGAGATTGAGGAGGTAATTAAAGATCTAAAAAGAGGGAAGGCCCCGGGACCTGATGGGTTCACAGCAAGCTACTATAAAGAGATGAAATCAATACTTTTGAACCCTCTGAAGGAAGTAATGAACAACGTTCTAAGAAAAGGGGAAATTCCGGAGACCTGGAAAGAGGCGTTTATTACTCTAATTCCGAAACAGGACGTAGATCTAACCCAGGTTAAAAATTACAGGCCAATCTCGTTGCTAAACACGGACTACAAAATCTTTGCGGGAGTTCTGGCAAAAAGACTGAAGTCCCTATTGGTAGAAACTATTCATAAAGATCAAGCCGGGTTTCTCCCAGGCAGGAGCATGAGGGACAATATAAGAAATATAATTAACATGCTAGAATTCCTATCGGTTAAGATTGACAAGCAGGCGATAATGATGTTTGTAGACGCAGAAAAAGCGTTTGATAATGTGGCGTGGGATTTTATGATGAAGAATCTAGAACATCTGGAAGTGGGTAGGCATTTCTTCAACGGGGTGAACGCAATATATAGAGAACAAAAGGCTAAACTGATCATAAATAATATTGCGACAGAAGAAATAAAGATACAGAAAGGTACGAGACAAGGATGCCCACTTTCCCCGCTGCTGTTCATAATAGTATTGGAAGTACTGTTGAACTCTATTAGACAAAATGAGAAAATTAAAGGAATAACAATCGGACATCATGCCTACAAGACCAAAGCATTTGCAGACGACCTAGTCATAATGACGGAAGACCCAATAACTACGATAGAAGAAATTTTAAAGGAAATAGACAAATTCGGAGAAATAGCAGGCTTTAAATTAAATAAAGGAAAAACAAAGTTGATGGCAAAGAATATGGAACAAAACGCAATAGAAATAATCCAAAATCAGTCACAGATACAGGTGGTTAAGAAAGTGAAATATTTGGGTATCTGGCTCACACCTAAAAATATAGATTTATTTAAAAATAATTACGAGCCAGTGTGGAGAGATATAAGAAAAGACCTGGAAGTATGGGGAGGACTGAAACTATCCCTTTGGGGAAGGATTAATACTATTAAGATGAATGTATTGCCGAGGGTACTATTCTTATTTCAATCAATTCCCATAATTAAAGGGAACCGAACGTTTAAAGAATGGCAGAGAGTATTATCAAGATTCATCTGGCAGGGCAAAAAACCCCGCATAAAATATAAATTGCTGACAGATAGAAGGGAAAGGGGAGGTTTTGCCCTACCGGATTTGCGACTTTACTACGAGGCAGTAAGCCTCTGCTGGATAAAAGACTGGGTTAAGTTAGAGAACAAGGAATTACTTGATTTAGAGGGTTTCAACAACAGGTTCGGTTGGCATGCCTACCTTTGGTGCGGCAAGAAGAAAGCGCATAAGGGGTTTGAAGATCACATCTTCAGAGGCCCACTTATTGAAATATGGGAAAGATATAAGAACATACTAGAACCTAAGATTCCCCATTGGCTCTCACCCCTCGAAGTGATGAGTATTAAGAAAATTAATATGGAAGGTGACTGGGCAACCTACGAACAACTGTTAATGAAAGAGGATGGTAAATGGAAACTAAAACCGTATGAGCAGACTAAGCAATATGTCTATGACTGGCTGCACCACTTCCAAATCAACGAGATGTTTAGAAAAGAGACCAAAGATAGAGGGTATGCAGACAAAGAATCAAAATTCCAGACAGAAATTATAAATAAAGAGGTGAAAATAATATCTAGAATGTATAGGATGCTGCTGGATTGGAACCTGGCAGATGAAGAAGTTAAGGCAGTGATGATTCGATGGGCTAGTGATGTGGGTCATGCTATACAGTTTGAAGAGTGGGAAATCTTATGGAAAGAAGGTCTGGACTTTACTGCATGTATGACTGTGAAAGAGAACGTCATGAAGATGTTTTACAGGTGGTATATAACACCTGTGAAACTATCTAAAATGTACAAAGTAGACAGTAAATGTTGGAAATGCGAAGAGAAGGAGGGTGCTTTCTTCCACATGTGGTGGGAGTGTGGGAGAGTGAAAAAATTTTGGGAAGAAGTATACATCGAATTAAAAAAGGTGTTAAAATATACGTTTGCTAAAAAACCCGAAATCTTCCTGCTGGGGATGTTGGGGAACGAGATAAAAAAGAAAGACCATAAATTTGTTTACTATGCAGTTACAGCAGCAAGGATAATCCTTGCTCAGAAGTGGAAAAAAAAGGAAATGCCAACAATAGAGGAGTGGAGAGCGAAGGTACTAGACTACGCGGATCTGGATAGATTAACGGGAAAGATTAGACATTTGAGAGACCAAAAGTTTATCGAGGACTGGGGGAAGTATGTGGATTACTTGGAATATATTAGTAAAGGTCAAATATCGTTAAGGGGATTTAGAGAAGCACTGTGAAAATTTAAGAGGTATTGCTCACGGAAAATAGAGGTAGAAGAATGTTCAACGGCAATACAAACTAGGCAATGTGTATTTTTAGAGATTTATTGCGGAAGATTTACGGGCAGGCTGAAGGAAGTCCAGAAAGAGATGACAATGTTAATTTGATAGGTGATAATATTTTATTGTATATATGGTGTGTTTGGTTGCTGTGTTACTATTATTTTTTTTTACTCTGTGTTTGTCAAGCATATCTTTTATTTTATTCTTTTCTGTTGCAAAACTAATAAAAATTTATCTGGGAAAAAAAAAAGAAATCAGGAAGACCAAAATTTTAATAAGGAATGGTGAAAACCTATCTTAAAAACCATTGTAAACAGTTAAAATCGTTAGCAGGATAGGAATATCATTTGTAGCTTAATGGTGAATTTTGGACACAATGGAGATGTAAAAGAGTTGGATTATCATAAAAGATGCAGGTGGAAATGGTTAACAATAGGACCCACAAAGTGGAGGAGAGAAGTCCAAGAGATTCCTTGGAATCTTGTTTTTATTTTGTTTGTTTAATATTTGATTGTAAATTTTTTATCTGAATGTTTTTTTAAAAAATATTTTTTAAAATCACCCCCACCCTCCACAACACAGACAACCTCGGAAGGTGGTGATTCTCCTTCATTGGAAGTTTCTAAGCAGAGGTTGGGTGGCCATCTGTCAGGAAGTCTTTAGCTGTGTTTCCTGCATTGCAGGGGGTTGGACTAGATGACCCTTGGGGGTACCTTCCAACTCTACAATTCTGCGATTCTGTGAGTCAGACCACAGAGACAAAAAATTCTAGATCAAGGTATGCAGGCTATAATCAACTACCAAAGCTGCTGAACAACTTTATTATTATTATTATTATTATTATTATTATTATTATTATTATTAAATTGATACCCCGCCCATCTGGCTGGGTTTCCCCAGCCACTCTGGGCAGCTACCAACAAAATATTAAAAATACAATAAATCATCAAACGTTAAAAACTTTCCTATGCCATCTTCACCTGCAGAAAATCAATAGCTGTTCCACTGTTTTGTTTTGTGTTTTTAAAAAGTCAGATCTTCCAAGATGTGTTGTGGGGAGAGAGGAGGCAAGGAAAAGGGAGAAGAATCACAACATCATGAAGCTAACCCAGCAAAAACTGGATGAACAAAGCCTTGCTCATTCATAGTCAATACCCGGTGTGGAAGAAGTCTGAGAAATTGTTCTGCTAGAAAGATGAGCAGGTGTGCTTAATTGTTGAGGGGGGGCAGGAGGGGGCATTATTTTTCTTTTTAGTTGTCTAATAACTTTAGCATAAGTCTGGAAGAAAACACTGTCCTGGAATGGGAAAAGACTGAGTTCTGTGGAAAGGAATCTGATGAAGAAAACCTCGAACAGAGGTCCCCCTGCAGCCTCAGCAGATCTCTGGAGGAAAGTGCTTGAAAACTCTTCCTGGATGCCCCACCTCAAGGTTTAACAAGGGAATTCAAAATCCTGTTAGTTTCATTCCTAATTATGTTACAACAGCGCAGTGTGGAAGAAAATCTCGCTATTGGCAATTTGCTGTGCTAAGCTGAAAACTGAGTTGCCCAGAATTGCCACATTTAAACTGTAATGTGCAGCTTCAGAAAACACTGCTCCTGCCTCCGCTCCTCACCCCACAGCTGCCAAATTCCACAGAGCGCCTCATCTCATTCAAACCCCTTTACAACAAATCTGTACCATTTCTATTTAAGAAATGAAAGGTCAAACTTTAGCTGCATCTTTGAAATCTGAGATTAACACTGTTTTCTCATTTTTAAGTGAGCAGCAGTAATGGGGAGGGGATGCTGATCTGGGCTGAGGCCGCAGCATGGGGAGAGTTAACCCTTTATGTTGTGATATTTTCCTACTGGAAAAAACTCCCCCCCATTTGCAACTTTGGAGACAAACAGGTGGATGAGATGATTGGGGGGAAGCATAACTCCTCCTCCCTCTACATCATAATCCTGTTCAAAATGAACATGCAATAGCCAATGGGGTGGTGGGAATAAGAAAAACTTAGGAGTCATGGTTAAAGTGAAATCTATTCTGATCCTAACAACCCATTGAGACAATTACAATCAGTATCTTTCGTGTATCTGACTCCTCTCTTCTGCTTTAATGTCAGAAGTGTTGATATCACTGGAATGAAGCCCTCTTATTCTAATTTGCCCATCATAAAAATGGGAAACAAGCAACTTGGCCAAAACAATCCAGCAAGCAAGTGTCATTTAAGCCCAGTTTCCCTACATCCAAGTCCATCACATTGAATCCTGTGTGGGATTGATACTGATGCAGCACAGAAACCATTGCAAACCTACAGCAATGCTAGAAGCTGGAACTTGGATAGGCAGCATTTGTCAGCCTGATGTTTACTAAACTCCAGATGTTCCGCTTGTTGGGAATGAGGGAGTCTAAAACATCTGGAGGGCATGGGTTGGCAAAAGCTGCAGATGTGTGCCAGGAGAGAATAGCTGCTTCCTCTCATTAGGAAATAATTTTTAAGATGTCCTCTTTTTTTGGGAGGGGGGAATGAAAGCAAATAAAGGGTCAGAGGGAGTAAGTGACCAGCTGGCAAAAGGACAGAGGAGTGTGACGAGAGCATCAGGCAGTGAGTAGATGAAAAGGAAGAAGAGGGCAATGGCAGGTGCGCTTAACAGCCGGTGGTTCAGATGCCTGCATTACAGTAAGTCGCATTCTCTTCATATGTCACACATTTGGTATTGTTCTGAGCAGCAGGGAAGCTGCTTCAAAAGAACTTCTTCCCCCCTTCCCCCCACCCACTTTGCTTGCCACTTGATTTCTCTTCCTCCCTACAGATGACAAAGGTCACAGTCAGAGAGTTCTGCCTTTGCTAATAAGTTTCTGAAATGCAGTTCACTTCCCAACCTGACTTCCCCGCACAGACATCTGCAAAGGACAGAACTATTAGCTTGTCTACAGATGGGATTTGGAGAAATGGCTGTGATGTCAGAGGCAGACGCAGCTCTGAGATTCAATGGATTGATCGAGGTGCAGTAGATTCAAGGGCAAGCTGACATATCCTCCGGTCCTGACAGGTTTTTAAGCGGGAAAGGAAAAGTAGAAGAGGTTGTAAGAGAAGCCTGGTTACATCCTCTGGATGTTACAGGGTGGCTGTTTGCTGCTTTCGGCAGGCTGCCATTCATTACTAGCTACAGGCTATAGCACCAGGAGGCCAGTGCTGCAAATATAGCTTTATTAAAAATGCACCACCATAAATGACAGGCTATGAATAAATGCTTGTCACCTGGGAAATGTGCCATGGAATAATAAGCTGAATGTTTGTGCATTAGTTTTGTTTGGAGGCAGCAGCTCAGACTCTCTTCTAGCACTCGTTTGGGCAGACATGGCGTCAGAACTTGGCATCCTTAGGCAGTTATCCTGGTCCAGGCAGAGCTCACTGCTGAGGTCTCTTCTTGTGTACACTGTGGACACCACCTTGAGCTACTTGAAGGAAAGGTGGGGTCTAAATGCAATTTTAAAAAATTTTCAGGTAGTGGGGTGGTGATTTCCTACTGGATGTGTGGTATTTAAGAAGTGGGGGGTGGCCAACTTAGAATAGAAAATAAAGCGTGGGAATGAACACAAATACACTGAAGCTGACAAAACAGAGAATCCTGCAGAACCCAAATATAGTAGTGCTTGTGGATGCTAATTACATTTGTCTCTAACACATCTGTTCAAGAGCTATGTTGTGGAGGCATTGTGATAATTAGGAATTTTACATAAAAATCAAACCAAAGTGTCAGTGAGAATGAATTGTGTGTATACGTGTCTCCCGCTCACCACCCTATAGCTTAAACTGCAGGAGCTATGACAACAATATAGCTCCTTTAAACACAGAAGCTTAGATCTGTAAAGCTTGAACTAGTGGAGCATTTAAAAAGAGCAAAGACACTTGGATGGCAATCCTATGCCCATTTACCTGGGAATAAGTCTTAATGAACTCATGGGATGCAGTGGTGTTTAGTCCTGAGTAGGAGTTGGGGAGAAATTCGATTCAGTTTGCCTTTAAAGGCAATTGTATTAAATCTGCACTTTCTAAAACGATAGGATTGGTGTTGATCCTAGTTGGCGCTGACCCATGGCAGGGCCTTTTCAGTGGTGGCTCATGCACTGGCTGGCCTAGTGAAGAGCAAATCTGTTAACATGACAAAAGGAGTTGATGGGCCATCTAAGGAATCCTGCGGCCTGGGGAGAAAGATGTTGCCAAGGTGTTGGGTGGGGTGGGTGTGTTTGAAGTGATAGGAAAAGAAAATCTCAAGCAAGGGTTTCTGGGAAGAAGGGGAAGAAGGAAGACTGTGATCCATCTTGGGCAGACTGGCTGGGAAAGATGCTTTGAACTCCGTGGCTGTAGGGGACAAGCCCCTCTTGAAATGACCATGCTGTAAGATCTGGACTTGCTCCACACAGACTGAAGGTATAAATAGGTGAATAAACCATATTTCTTAAAGCTACAACAGTTTCCGCCATGTCTCAATTGTCCAAAGGACCACAGACCCTAGGTATGTGCCTGGAACCTCATGGACTCTTACAACAGCTCAGCAGAGAGAGGGGGAGGCATCCAACTTTTGTAATAATATATTTCACAAAGCAATTATTATGTTCTTCATGACCACCAGACAGATCCTCACATTTACCCTTTGTGATGCTTTCTGCGCATTCACTTGAATTCCACAATGCTCCAAACCACACTTTTATCCACTACATTTGTTGTTGTTTTCTTCGGGACAGCACATCAAACCTGGAGTTGCTGCGGCCTGCAAATCGCTTGTGGCGAAACCTGATCAGCTCCACTGGAGCTGCTGGAGCCGCCTGGCCGGCATGGAGGCTGTGCTGCTCGCCGTATCCATGGATCAGTGATAATACTGATCGACAGGGATGCCTGAGCTTCGAGCCAAGTTGCTGTGTTTTAAAGGCTTGGGGGCTTACTGCCATCTGTAGAAAATCAGCCCATATAGGTATTATATTGCCGTAGGTCCTTCCCCTGCCTGACTTCCTTCCATGGTTACCAGGCAGGCTCTGCTCTTCCATCAATTGTTGCTGTTTTGTACAACAGCAGTTGAAAAGCAGTGATACCCGCAGGGCACAGCCCCATCAGCCTTCTCCCTTAGAATCCCCCTGTGTTCCAGCCAGCCCTGTTTGAAGCTCCTCAGGCAACACAGCTTCAAACAGCTTCCCTTGAGAAATCAGCGCTGCCGTTTAATAGCAGGCCCTGTTCCGACTCCCTCTTTCTTTGGAGTGTTTATTTCTACAGCCGAGTGACACTGCTGCCCGTCGACAACAAGAGGCTGTAATGGGTATCCTGAGAGCTATTGAACTAGATGGCGTTTCAGGATGCAATGACAATAGCCACTTGAGGATGACTACAAATGGTCTCATTATGCATTTGCATCCAGGCTTTGAACCCTGGAATCAGTGTGCAGGATTCTGCGGCAACGCGAATGCTTCCGGACTTTCCTTCTGGGAAATGCAGGAGTATTTTTTTTCTGAGGGCAGCCTCCAAGCAATGTCCTCATTTTGTGGAATAAAGCTCTGCTTGCTGCTGCCATGGCTCCCTGAGAATGCGTGTGCCACCTGTAGTCTTTATTTCATCAAATTTGTACACTACTTGACTGAAAGAAAGGAAAAATAAAAGTGGTTTGCAAAAAGAATTAATAACATCATCAGTAAAAAGAGTGAAGAACAGCTATTTGAAACATACCAAAAAAGAACGACAATGAATGAGCAGCTAAAAACAGATGAAAACACATGTCAACATTTCACATATCTGGATAGGCTGACTTAAATGAAAATGCTTTTTAGAGCACCTGCCTGATGTCAATAGTCAGGGAGTTCCAAAGTTTGGGTGCTGCCGCATTAAAAGATCCATTTCTTTCAAATGCAGAACAAGGGGTTTTTTTGTGGCACCTCTAAGAGTGCCAGTTCTATGGATTGAAGCGGTCAAGTGGGTTAAGGCGATCTCACAGGTCCCCAAGTTGTTAAGGGCTTTATATACTAATAGTAAGTAACACCTTGAACTTGGCCTGGTAGCAAATCAGCAACCGGCGCAGATCTCTGAGCAAAGGTGTTATATGCCGACAGTGTCTCAGTCCTGCTGGCGATAATGTCGCAACATTCTGTGCTAACTGCAGCTTTTGGATCAAGCACGGCAGAAGCCCCACACAGAGCACACTGCACTAATCCCGTCTTGAAGTAACCAGTGCATGAATTACTGTGGCAAGGCTCTGAGTATGCTTGTTTGTTTGTTTAACTTATTATTATATATTTATTTATCACCCTGCCTTTTCCCCTAACGGGACTCAAGCAGGCATACACTTGAAAATGAGAAGCACTGAAAACAATCATTATAAAGCAATTAAATGTTGTTAGAAGTAATACTCTATCCAGTGGTACCACGGGTTAAGTACTTAATTTGTTCCGGAGGTCTGTTCTTAACCTGAAACTGTTCTTAACCTGAAGCACCACTTTAGCTAATGGGGCCCCCCACTGCCGCCACGCCACCAGAGCATGATTTCTGTTCTCATCCTGAAGTAAAGTTCTTAACCTGAGGTATTATTTCTGGCTTAGCGGAGTCTGTAACCTGAAGCGTATGTAACCCAAGGTACCACTGTACATATGTAAAAGCAAAGTTATACAAATAATTACAATAAAACATTGTGGCAGCAGCCCTTTCGGTCCAAGCAGTCAGCCCTCAAAAGCGCCTTTCCTCGGGGATCGCCTTGTGTCTCTGATCCCTAAAGCCCACACTCCTGTACCACTGAGGCCCCTTCCATGCCCATCTGCGCACCATATGGGAGCATACCGGGGGCAGCTAAAAAAGAAACAGAACAGACTTGAGTTTGCCTGGAAACTTTCAGCTTTATTGTTTCTTCAGGCTGTTCTCCATTTTACCTTTCCATCTCTTGTCAACTCAAATAAATCCCTTATGTCTGAAGCCCTTGGAAAGTGGGGGGGGGGCCTTTGGGGGGGGTAAGGCAAGAAATGTACTGAAACTGTGGTTGTTTTAAAACATTCAGCTACCATTAGTCAGTCATGTACACAGAGTAATAATCTTGCTAAGATAAACTGCTGTCAGCATCATTGTGCTGTTTCACAAATTGCTCTCACCGTTTTCCCAAGAAGCCTGACTAAAAATAGCCAGTGACAGTGATAAACGAGGCTGAGTGGAAACGCTGTTACCAGCGTGGCTCCCCTCGTGCTAGGAATCGCTACCAGGAATTCAAAATACTGTACAACCTTACGAAATGCTTGCAAAAGTCATCACAAGAAAGGATATTCGCAGAGAAGGCTGTGCCCTTTGTCTTTGGTGGGGGATAACTAGTGCTTTTTTTCTGGGGGGACGCATACCCCTAAACATTTTGTGAATCTAAGCTTGGCCTCATTGAGAGACAGTATTTCAATATGAGTAGGAAAATATGAGTACTCCTAAACATTTTTTTTAAAAAAGAAAAAAAGCACTGGGAATAACTAACATTAAAAAGGCCCTCAGCACACCCTCTATAGCCTCGGCCACATCCTCCCGCTGCGGATCCAAGAACAGTCTCCAGCCTGCATATGCGTCACATTCATTTGCTCCTTCTGAACAACAATATGTGCAAATGCAAAAAGAAGTATCCAGTGACTTCCTTTGTTGAGACTAAGTTTCTAGGTAGAATGAACCACAACCATTTCATTGTGCTGCTCCTCGAGAGAATCTAGTGATTCACCCAGCAATTCAAGGGGTTTCATTTCACAAACTCTCACATGGTGATGGATGAGCCTCTCAGTTTCTCATTTTTTCCCATTTAAGTTCATTCACATTTCCCATCAGTTATTCTTAAAAATAATAATAAATCTTTATGAAAATTCATCAGCTGGGAGAAATCCCACCTGACCTTCTGAGCTTAGGTGGTCCAATCAAGGTGGGACTTTGGTCTTTCAAATTGCAGTGGCACCCTGTGCAAAGACAAAATTGGGAGACTGTCAGGCTTCAGGGAATCTGATCCCCCTCCCTCACAGCAGGCTGCCAGTAATGGAAAAAACAAGAAGCTCTTACCAAGGTATTTTATTCAATATTCAGAGAGAGTTGTAGGATGTCACCTCTTGGATGTCACCTCCGTCTCTCCTGTTATACATCATCCCTGCATCGGCTGATCTGTGCTTTCTGCCTCTGAGCTTTCTGTTCTCCTACTCTCAATGCCCACAGGGTCCTGGGAAGGGGGTCTGGAATGCTTTCTAAAGACACTGAGTCTGTCAGCTGTCTCTCCCCTGGTGCTGCTTCTTCCTCCTGCTCCTCTCCCAATATTTCCCAGCTCCCCCCTCCTGCAGCCTCTGAACTATGACCTTCTGCAAACCACTGATCTAAATCTATACTGTCTTCCTCTTCTCTGGGAAGTGCAGGAGAAGGGGGGGCAATCTCCACCATTCCTCCTCTGATGCCCATTCCCTGACGGTGACCCTCCTTGTCTCTCACCTTCCACTCTTCTCAGGTTGCTACATCATAGTTGCCATGCCCTGCTGCACCCATTAGGCTCGGTGTCCAGTGCGGCAGGACAGGTTACACTGCCCTAAATCCACCTCTGGACCAATGGTCGGTCTATGCAGGAGTGGGGAGCCACATCAATATTTGATATTTATTTACTTAATTTCTATAATAGCTTCCAGACAGCAGTGTCATCGGCACAAGAGGACAGCAGAGGCAATGTGAGTGTGTGAGTGAAGCCAATCTGACACTCCCAAAGGTGCATCTGCATGACCCTGACTCCATTGCTGTCCCATCCCTCCCTTCTTGGCAAGTAGCAGCAGCAACAGCGTTGGTCGTGCCAGAAGACTTTTGCTCCATCTCTGCCCCACTGAGCAAGCCGCTCCTGTGTCTCAGTAGAAGTCAGCTCCCTTTGTGCCTGTGACTTTTATGCCTATTAGTAAGGGCACATCTAATTAGCTACAGACTAAACGGCCCTAGAGTTGAAATCAGCAAAATTGCTGCACAGATAAAGCAGACTATTGTGCCTTTAAGGTCTGGACACTGATGGATTCCCCAACCTAACTCCCAATTTTGTTTCTCTATCAAAAACAAAACCCCTGGGTACTATTCCAGGAAGCTTATTTACTCTTCCTGATTTGATCTGAGAGTTTCTTTATAATAAAGGTAAATCTAAAGAAAATAGCTTCCGGCAGGAAACCTACTTTCTTTCTCCTCCTCCTCCTCCTCTTGGCCTGTGTTTCCCATCACAGCCTACTGAATTTCAGCAGAGGCAAAAAAAGAGAGAAGAAGATTAAGATCACCCCATTCATATTCTATTTTTCTTAAATAGTTTTGTTGCAGTAGAAAGCCAGAATCCTCTATTCTCTTGTTCAGTGTGTTTAGCCCTCCTGCCTCACAGCCCCCCACCCTCCTTTGGGGCTTGATCACTGATTTCACTTTTAGATAAAGTCTCTTGATGTAAGTTTTTTTAACTGCTATTTTTTTACTATATCCATTTTTAATACATATATTTTTAAATAGAATAACGTATTTTGAAAATGTTGCAACCTGCCTTGCAATCTCATGGGGAAGGAGCATGTAAGAAATCTAATTAGTAGCAGTAGCCAGACTACTTTTATTGCTGTTTGCCAGCTGCTTTTAATGGGTATGGAAAGTCCTATGAGGAAAGGGTGAGGGAACTGGGTACATTTAGCCTGGAGATGGGAAGGCTTGGGGTGGGGAGACATGAAAATGCTCTTCAAATACCTGAAAGGCCATCACACAGAAGAGGGCCTGATCTGCACCATACATTTAAAGCAGTTTCCTATCACAGTCATGGCTCCCCCCAAAGAATCCTGGGAAGTGTAGTTTGTAAAGGGTGCTGAGAGTGGCTAGAAGACCCTTGTTTTTCCTCAGGGAGTTACATTTCCTAGAGTTGCCTGGGAAGAGGAACCACCCTGAATAGGGGTCTCCTAAGAACTACCAGCAATTTTACCGAACTAGTTTACTGATTGTGGGCTCATTCGTTGTACAGTGGTACCTCGGGTTACATACACTTCAGGTTACATATGCTTCAGGTTACAGACTCTGCTAACCCAGAAATAGTACCTCGGGTTAAGAACTTTGCTTCAGGATGAGAACAGAAATCGTGCTCCGGCTGTGCAGCAGCAGCGGGAGGCCCCATTAGCTAAAGTGGTGCCTCAGGTTAAGAACAGTTTCAGGTTAAGAACGGACCTCTGGAATGAATTAAGTACTTAACCCGAGGTACCACTGTATCCTGCCTACACATTTTTTGCATACTTTTTTTTCTTGAATTTAAATGCAAAATTCAGAGAAGTGCACATTTCTAAGGATCATGACATTTCAGTTTGCATATAGAAAAAATGAACTGATTGAATGTTTTCTCCCTTCCCTGGGGCTTGCTTCTAATTGTAAGTTAGAAGCAAGCCCCAAGTCAAGGCAAAAGTCAGGACAAGACAACAACGTCTGAATGCATGGAGTGTGAAATGTCAAAGGAAAAACACCTTTTTTTTAGTGAACCAACCAGCTTGCTACCATGGCCAAGGGTGTTATAACAGGCAAAAGTCAGATTGTATTTGGAGGCTTGACACATTCAGCAGACCAGCCAAGCTGCCAAGCTAAACTGTCATTTCTACTGCTTATCTAAGATCAGCTGCAGAGATCTGATGGAGGGGTGTAGTCTTAAAGTAAGGAAGCCAATGCAATGAATGTGAAATGGAGTGTAAGCCCCTCACTGGCTACTTATGACACACAGACCTGTGTGCAAAGATGTAATTTTAAATATAATCCCTTATTTCCCCCCACCCCCTGTCTTATTTCTATTTCAGGAAATTTCATACATTTAGCTCCAGCTTAAGGTGCGGTTGAAAGATAACAAAATTATAATGCAGCATGGCCTGGACTAACAGGATGAAGCAGCAAATGGAGGTACAGAACCCAACATTGCTTCAAATACACTTCCTATTCTCAACAATGAACAGTTTTAATAGCTTCCCATTAAAAGCACTAAGAAACCCACCAACCAAGAGAAATTTAAAATAGTGTTTGTGTATCATCTACCTACCTACCTACCTATCACCTATCATCTATGTATGTCAGGCCTAGGCTATTAAAAGTATTAACATATTTAATAAAGCTCAGTTACATTGACAAACTCAGTTACATTGTCCTTCAATAAAAGGACACCTTGAATTGGAATCTCTTTGTGCAAAGCACTCTCCTTTCCTAGGACCCAAAGGAGGTGCAAGAGAAGACACGCCCCCTCTTCTCTTTGGCCACCAAACCCTTGTTGTGTGGAGGGCCTTCCAAAATGTTCTCTTTGAAGACCTCTTGCAACTCTTTTTGAGAATGAATGACAGAAATAATGGATCTGGCAGTACCACTGCCCTGCAGTTCTTTGGGAGCGATGTCCTTGTCCAAACCTACCTTCTAGTTGCCAGTTCAATGTTAATTTCCATGCACCGGGACCAAAGGTTGAAGGAACAGATGCAGCGGCCAGCTCCTTCCCTGTTATCATCCTGCTGCCATTGATGCTCCCTGTAATCACTTCATTGTGAAGTTGCATTTTCTGTAAAGCCAAACAATGAATAATGGATGCAAAACTAAGTGGCATTGCGAGTTCATTAGTATGCATATTGTTTGGAATTTGTTTCAGTGGGTGCTCCAAAGCCCCTCTCTCCTCTTTTGTGTACTGGCTGCCTTTGCTTCAGGCTCTGTTAATGTTCATTCTCTATTCATTGATTCGTGTCTGAAGTTTTACCTGCATTGTAGGTTATTGTTGTTGTTTGTCGAGGTCTGGCTTAATTTCCTATAGAGAACATTTTCTTTTGCCTCTTGGGGGTGTTTCCCCCCCCTTTTCTTAATATCCTCTTGGAGCGCATTAAAGCTATCCCGCTGGTGCCGTATAATTTGTTTTTCCAGAAAGAAGAAGAAAAAGAAAGAGCTTACCATGTAGGGCTGAAAACTATTTCTTTTTGCTTTCATTTTGTATTTTCAAATAATTCTGCTGGCATCTAGAATATAACACCCTTTTTATTTAGTGCCATGCCTACCTGTGAATTTGCCTGGCCCATAACCATGTGTACACACACACACACACACACACACCTTGTGGGCAGCGGCATAGCGTGAGTTGTCAGCACCCGGGGCAACGCAAGTAATTTGCGCCCCCTAACCTGGGGCAAGGCACGTAATTTGCGCCCCCCCTACCCCCTAACCTGCGAGTTGCCGCTGGCGCTGCTGCCCAAACGACGCCGCTTGCCCGGAGGAGGAGGGGGGCAGAGAGGCGAGGAAAATGCAACGGCCCAGCAGCTGCAGCAGCACCGGCGGAGGCGGGGCTGTGAGGAGGGGCTGCCTGGCGCGTCCTCCGCGGCGAGCGCTGAGAGCCGCTGCCTGCCGGGCGCCTTCAGCTGGGCGCCGCGAGACATGCGGCTCTGCTACAGCCTGCGCCCGAGGCTCTTCGGCGACTCTGGAGGCAGCGAGCGCGCCCCCCCCCAGATGTTGAGCCCGGTGCGGCCTGCCCCCCTGGCACCCCCCACGCTACGCCACTGCTTGTGGGTTCTCTCCCAGTCCCTTAGGTACCACTGAGTTCGACATGAATAGCTGAAGTTCAGGGTTTTATTCCTTTTGGACGAAGAGGAGGAAGCTATCTTTCATGGCCAGCCATCTCTGCTTATGTGGTATGCATATTTAATTTGCCTGCATCACCTTCCTCAGAAGAAAAGCTATTATTCTCCAGCAGATTTATAGCAGACAAAACATTTCTAATACTGGCCCTATTTTTATCTCTTATAATGTCTGTCTTCAATGCGCGCACACACACACACCTCACTGGTAAAAAATGTATCATTAGACCTTGCCTCTGGCCATCATTACCGGGGAACAGATGAAATGGGATGGATGTTACAGAAAGTACGGCTGACTACAACTTTTTTCTCCTCCGCATGCCCTGCTTCCCCCAACCCCAGCACTCTTCCGCTACAGATTACCCTTAGCTGTCATTGAGCTACTAATTGCAAAGGGCTTCTGTTATCTGTCTTTCAGTCATAACATCAATCTTTTGCAGCTTGCCTTCCATAGAAAGTGGCAGCTCAAGAAGATCATGGTGTACCACCCTCTCACATGTCTACATTTTTAGAGCCCTTGCTAATTCCCTGTATTTGGAGATAGATCATTGTAGTAGCTGTGGTTATTTTAGTTCATTATACAGGATTGAGTTTTTCTTTCCGAGTTCATGGAGGATGATCCACATCATGTTGGGGGGGGGGGAGAATGTGTGGTTCCTGCTTCAGGCAGAGATGAGCTAGATATATAAGCTACAATTCAATCATCCAGTGGGTTAGGGTGGTCTGAAGGTCAACTTGATGCCCAAGACTGGATTGCTGTGCATACCTGTACACACAAATCTTAGACTGCAGCCATGTTGTCTATAAGGACGGCTGGGCAAATGTGTCAATTCCAATTTCTTTCAGTTCCTCATTTTCCCAGTCTTAAATTTGGTTCTCCATATTTTCACACCGGTTTGTGATTTATTTATTTATTGAAGTTCAGTGCAAATTTCTCCTTATATACACATTTTTGTATACAATTTTTCCTACTGTACTCATTTTTGAAAAGCAATTTCACCTGACATAATGCATTTTTTAAATGTTATTTTCACCAATCTATGCATTCACAGACACACTTTACGCTAGTGGATGCTTCTTCTTTTTTTCAGATTCCTTGGCTAGAAAACTCCATTGCAAAATTCAGATTTCAATGGACGGCTGTGTTTCAGATCACATATTAGGTAAGTTTACCTTTAAATGCAAACTGGATTGTCTGCCTCTCCCATCCCTAGTTACAAATCAATCAGCCAGGTATCCAGAAGTCAACATTCCCAGAGTTTGGTTGCCATCTACATCTGCATGCACAGATCCTAGACTCCAGCTACCTGCCACTGGATGAACCCCAGCTGTTCTCCATACATACCAAGAGGTGTTCTGCTGCCCGTTTAACAGGGAACGTTACCACTCTGAGGCCCTTAAAGCCTCCCCAGAAGTGCCTGGGGAGGCAGGCAAAAGTAGCATGCTGATTTAAAGCAAAGTCGAATTGAAAACTAAATAGAGCACAGACCCAGTCCACCTTTGGCTGTGTCTTAACCTGACAAGCAAGGCTGCAGATTATCTAGATGAAAATGTATGTGATCCACCCACAGTTCTACAGTTGCGCACCCTCTAATTGTTCATTTTGGGCACCTTCTTGTTAGGACCAGAGCCTATTTGAGCTCTGCATGTTCATTAGGACAGCCCAGCCGAATAATGTGAAAATGCTTCTTCTGAACTGTGCCTAATACAGTCGTAAACACTGCCAAGCTGTTCTAAGTGATTTTCCAGTTAAGTTACTCCCTTCCATTCCCCAGTAACAAACATACACACATGCACAAGCACCAAATTATCCCTCAGCCTCTCAATCTGTTTGATTGTTTTCTTTGTTCGGGGGAAGCATTTAAGAAAATAAATGTCGACGTTGAGCTCCTGCTGCAATTAAAGTGCTGGAACTTGGCTCCTGCGAGCTCCGCTCTATTATGAAGCCTTGTCCATTGATTCTTAAATTGTACACTAATGAACCCATCAATTCATCACAGCATTTCTATTACCCAACTGCTGTTGTGGGATCCAGCGCGGCTGTGTCTGGAGGGATCGGGAGAGTCTGTTGCTCCTGGTCCTACCAGTGAAGCCATCAATGTCTCCATATTGTTCAGAATCATGACTCCGGGGCATAATATGCATCTTGCTCCCCTTTAATACTTTTCAATGCATTTGGGGATCGGATTGGGGCCGGGGGGGGAGATATCCTTCATTGGCTCATCGTGGTCAAAACCAGGGGTCCTATTTATTAAAAAGGATTAAATTCTATAGAAAAAATTACTTTTAATTCATGTGCATTATTCAATGCATCTTACAATAGTTAAAAGTGCAATATCGAAATAAAACAACAATATTGAATTGAACATAGCAGAGGCAGGTGTAGCAAATGAAATGTAGCCTTCAGATAAATTATTATCATCCTGGCAAGCCAAAAGGATCGTGAAATTAAGTTTAAAGTGTTCAGTAGGCAACCAGTGTTGGGGCCACCTAAGTTTAATGGTTCTATAGTATTGGTGCTGCCACTAAAAAGGCCCTATCTCTTATCTCAGTCAACTACACTTCCACTGTAGGTAGTACAAAGAATCACTTGATTTTATGAGTAGATAGGCTTGAACCAGCTTAGAAAGATAAAAATGATTAGTGTTTTACTTTAATGCTGTGGATGTGCAAAACACACTTAAGGCTAACTGCCACTAGACTTACTATTTATTATTCATAAGATAAGATAAGACCCCCCCCCCAAGGGATACGGGTGGCGCTGTGGGTTAAACCACAGAGCCTAGGACTTGCCAACCAGAAGGTTGTGGTTCGAATCCCCGTGATGGGGTGAGCTCCCGTTGCTCGGTCCCTGCTCCTGCCAACCTAGTAATTTGAAAGCACGTCAAAGTGCAAGTAGATATATAGATATCACTCTGGTGGGAAGGTAAACGGCGATTCCGTGCACTGCTCTGATTCACCAGATATCCTGGCCACATGACCCAGAAGCTGTACGCCGGCTCCCTCGGCCAATACAGCGAGATGAGCGCCGCAACCCCAGAGTCGGCCACGACTGGACCTAATGGTCAGGGGTCCCTTTACCTTTACCTTTAAGATCCCCCAAAGCTGCAATCTCCTCTACAATCTGTGGGGCTTTCTTCTTGTTTTTTTAAAAATTGTTAGAATCAGTGCTTTAAAAAATTGTTTAGGGGTACTTCCATTTTGACTCAAGAAAATCACCATTTTATAGTTCAAACTGGGGAAAATAAATACTGCCCCTCAATGAGGCTAAACTCTCATCAGTAAAATACCACACATCCACAATCCACACTCCTTCACACATTAAACACTCGCTTCCATCTGAGACTTAGGGGACACCGTGACAGTAAATAAAGCCGTCATCAGGGGTAACAGCAGAACTGACGATTCACTGTGCTAGAGAAGAAACTAAACATTTTTTTGAAAAATTAGTTTCTTCTCCCGTTAGATTCACAAAATGTTTAGGGGTATGTGTACCCCTGCGTCTCTCCAGAAAAATGCACTGGTTAGAATCATTAAGTTTATTGGGGTGTATATCAAAAATCAGGCCTGACTGAACACTTAAAGTATCTGAAAGGACTTTGTGTTTCCCATGAAACTAAGAGCACTGCTCAGGCATTCCTAGTAAGGAGGAAGCCCCTTGTTCCAGGAAAATATTGTGCAACCTTCCATTGCTGATATCACTGCACTCCACCTGCCTTGCTCCCTGATCAGTTGCTTTCGTAACTCATGACGCTGTTCCCTTACAGTGAGGGTGAAAGGACTTAAGTGGAACCACAGAAGAAAAAGGCTGTCATTGGCAGCAGCTTCTCTGGATATTTTAAGCAGTTTTAATAGCACAGGAGATTAATGAATATATGATGCTCTCTTACGCTGTGTCATAACGTTGGTCCATCAAGTCCAGGGCTTATCTGCTGTGTCTGGCAGTGGTCTTTGGAGTCTGAGGGAGATGTTTTTCCACTAGCTCTGATATTTGGGGTCCTTTTAGCAGGGTATACACGGCATGTAGGCTACCACAAAGCTATGATACAAATAACAAATATTTCCTACCTCAATCACTTCCCATGGTTCATGTCGGCTATCAATTTCAGGTATCATGATGGACATGCTAGGCAACCTGACTCTAAACAAATCCAAGATTTCATTAAGCATTAAGTCAGATATTCCAAAATGTAGTGTAGTCTAGCTTAAAAGCAGCTGGCATTTTTACCTTCTGTGAAAGAGTGTGGTATCTAGATGCTGCTGGGTTTCAATCTGCAACAGTCCAAGTCAGCATTTATTTATTAAATAAATTTATTAAATTTATTATTTATATATTTGTATACCACCCTTCACCGGAAGATCACAGGGTAGTTCACAACATCGAAACACAAAATGGGAACACAAAATACATGCTAAAACTAAACCAAATGCAACCTAATAACCCCCTCCCCCAAACACATTTAAAAAGCCATAGAATGTTCAATTGTCATGGGTGATAGGGTACATCACCTTGACTAACATTTCATCTGGGGTAGGAGAAGGCAGTCTGAATGCCCCTCTAGGCTCTGGACAAACAATGATTAAAAACTGTGAACATGAAATATATATTTCGGAACACACATATGCACTTATTTGATTCCATTTATGAAGCACTTCCAATAAGATAATCTCAAAGAGGTGTTTCACAGTAAAACAAAAAACACACATCAACAATTAAAAACAATTCCATATGTAAACACAATTCCATATGTAGAAGTCATTCAGTATATACAAACAATCAGAAACAATGCTGTATATTAAAACGATGTTTTATGTAAAAACATAGAAGGATACAGCTCAATATCTAAATGCTTTATGCGAATTTTGCTCATTAAAAATAAGTGTGTTACCAAGGTGATTGGAAGAATACCGTTTTAACTCTGTGTGAGGCTGTTCCTTCTGTTTAATGGCTGTAGGCTGGAAGTTTTGTGATTTGTAGTTTACGTCAAAAAAAAAAGGGAAGAATATCAGTCGAGAGGTGATTTAGAGGTTATGATATGCCTGGCCCAAGACTGAATGACCTTGTTGTAACCTTTATCATTCTGTGAGTCTTTAAACTGCTGTGATGTGTATAAAATGACACCTTAGCTTAGTAGCAGTTTTCTGTGGATGACAGCACACCCTTCCCCCCGTCTGTCACACAATGCACTTGTTCACTGGTTTCAGGAATAGCGTAACATGGCACAGTGTCTGGTTGCTTAATCAGGGATGTTTCCTTTGGATTGAGTAACTGACTGAATAGACACCCAGTGGGGTGGAAAGTCAGCTACTTTGTGCAATAGGATCTTGCATTATTACTATATGAGACTCACACAGAGAACAATTCTTGCAGGGAGGGGGGTGATGTGTAGGAGAACATCATGTAAAAGAGGAATTCAAGAGCTGTTAGTATCTTTGATCCCCACGTCCACTCTCATTTTCTCAAGCATGCCAAAAAGCCTCCTCCTAACTCAGAAGGTTTACACTGTTTACTACTCAGAAGGTTTTCTACTGTTCCTTTGCTGCTGTTGCATCCTCCCGATGCCACAACATGATCAACCCCAGGCATCAATGCCATAGGAAGCAGACACAATTTCATCCATACCTTGGCACACAACACAAATTTCGGTGCCAGCAGTAATGGGGCTGGTGTTGCATTTGGCACATCTGCATATAATGCATAAGACTTTAACTCTGCTGAATTGCTGCAGCCAGTGATTTCAATCTGCATGCATTGACAGTCATCCTGTCATAAACGTGGGCAGGGAGTGTGCCACCATGTGCGCTCAGATACCCCCCAGTGTTTTAAAAAATGGGGAATCAAGGGAAACAGACAGAGAGAGATGCAGGCAGAAGAAAAAGGCTGGAATGGATCTCCAGCTTCTGCATTTTTTTTTTTAAAAAAAGGTCATCATGAAAATTTATCAACATTTTTGTACAAATTTCTCCTAGTATACACTTTTCCTTAACGTACACATTTTTGCAAAGCAATGTTTCCTAATATAATGCATTTTGGTATGTTATTTTCTCTAATGTACATGCTTTCATGCACATCTTACCCTAGTATATGCATTTCTGTGCACATTACATTGCAAAATTTGAGGAACTTTGAATTAAGAAGGACAACTGTGCTTTGGTTCACATATTGTTTCAGAAAGTGTGAGCTAGGTAACTTTGAATTTGAACTGGATCATGTTTCTCCCCTGTCTCTACCACTAAGCTACACAATTTAAACCTAAAAGCAGTGCATGGATCAGAAGGAGGAGAAGGAATAAGAAGTCACTTAAAATGCTGCTACATCCTACAAAAACAATTTTCTATCCCTTTGGCCAGTGAGTTATCATAACAGTTTCTGCCACAATTAGATTATTTTGTACATATATACATTTGCAGTCACAACATGGAGTAGATCCATATGTTCCCCAATGACAGGAATGGGTTGATCCTTGATCATCAGAAATTCAGCCCAGGATTTGGCAAATTTGATAAATCTATAGACTTACGCTGAACTGTTCATAAGCTTGGGATTTGCATGATTTTGTTAAGGCCAAAATCCTTAATACAATGAATGCCTAGCTTAATCCCTCCTATCCAAACCTCAGTGGCATACCAGCTGATTTTCTTGGTAAAAGTGCATATTTGCTTGTTTTAAAAAAGAATACTAAAGATTTAATTTTATAATGTGACCAAAAAAATTGCTACTGAATACAGCCTCTGTTCCAGTAGGAGCTCAAGCTAGTACAAGTCAATCAAAAGGACTTACTGAATGCTGTTCAAGGACAGACTGAAAATTAAGTCACGTTTCCATTATTTGAGGTGCATCAAGCTGTGAAAATTGACAGAGAAAGGAGAGATTATATGCTGAACACTGGGAAAAAAGATTTTCTTACTACAACATTGTTATCCATATGGTAATTGAGTATCCACGCGTAAGCAAATAAAAGATTTCTGAATTAAAAGTCCCTGCTGAACTTTTATGTCCATTGAAAAGGCTCAAATTCTTTGCTGAAAATGAAGGAGTTTAGAAAAGCAATGGCTGGAGGTGAAAATATGCCTGAGGGAGTAACCTTAGATAGATAAAGCTGGCTGTTTTTCTTCATACTATACTTATTTTTTACTGGAAATTTATAAAGGAAGAAGAAGAAGAAAGTGGCACAGCACAAAAGGGGGGGGGGACAAAATTAAAACTGTTCTTTAAATATAAAAGTGAGACCATCAAATTAAAGAAGGAGAGAGGAAATTGTATTGACTAAATACCTTAAACTAGGAGTTTAAGGAGTTCATGTTTTGTACTAGTGAACCTCCCCAGTTTAAGAAAGGAATTCTGAGCCTCCTTGAGACTGATTTGTGCTTCACCAAAGCAGCTGGTCTGATAATGTTCACTCTTGCTTTGCTTTAAAGGCTGGGGAGGGGGCAGGAATGGGAAAAAGAGAAGAGAAGCAACATAGGCCCAGGGCAGGCTTTGAGGAGCCAGGGAGAAGGACACAATAACAAGAAGTCAAAAATAGAAAATAGATTGGCTAGTGCAATGCTAGAGTTTTACATGCAGAAGACCCCAGTTTCAGTCCCCAACAGCTCCAGGTAGGACTGGAAATGTCCCCTTAGCCAACATCATAGGACACACAAACTGAAGTCAAACCCAAGAGCCCTCTGACAGGTAACATCTCCAAGTGACCAGGGCTGCCAACAAGATGGGTCATTTCATTCTAGAAGAGTCTCCAATTCCCTATTTCCAGGGACAGTCCCAGGTTTACAGAATTCATCTCGGGTTTTTTATTTTATCTGCTTTTCCTTAGGATGTCCCTATTTTGATTGGAGAAATATTGGAGGGGCAAGCAACTGTACAGCCTTTAGAAGACATCTGAAGTCAGCCCTGCATAGAGAAATTTTTAAATGTTTAAAACGGCCTCAGCCCAGTATACTTGAAAGAGCGTCTCCAGCCCCATCGTTCAGCCCGGACACTGAGGTCCTCCTCCGAGGATCTTCTGCTGGTTTCCTCACTGTGAGAAGTGAGGTTACAGGGAACCAGGCAGAGGGCCTTCTCAGTAGTGGCAGATCCAATAGCCTTTTGTGGAGCACAGCATCCTCTCTGCTCTCTGTGGAAAGCTATCCCCATGTTCCAGTTCCCCATTATTGTTCCATTTTTGCTGCTGTTACATTTCCATTAGCAGCTTCTGTTGTGAGTTTACTCCACCTTCCTCGCAACACATTACAAACTGTCTCAAAACAGGCTGGAAGGGTGCTACGAGTCAGCTGAAGACAAAACATCAAGGTGAACTGGAAACCAATGAGGAAGAGGCCTTGCATAATGACAGACAAAGTGGAGCCACCCAGCTATCAAGGCATGCAAAGTTCTACAGTGTGCAACTTTTGCCACTCATCGGTGCAGTCACTCATCAGTGCTGTTCCCATGGACTGTAAATGTTGAGTTGGTGACAGACGGCAAAAGCAGAGGAGCCACAGTTAGTCATGCTCTAAGACAGGCAAAACATGTTTGCATAGGTTGCAGATCCCCTTTGCCCAAGGAGCATGTTTGCACCCGCACTCTGAGTCATCAACACCACCACTGTCATCTGCCACAGGAGCTTGGTCAATATTCATGGGAGATTTTATTAATGCCTTTTGCTGTCATTTGGGGCCATTCAGCAGTAATCTGATCAGGTTCCTACTTCATTCATTCATTCAAGATCTTGGTTCACACAAAAATGTGCATTATTCTCCCCCCCCTCAAAAAAATTGTAAAGTCTTTTTTACATTTGATGTGAGACATTATACAGAGTAAGGTGGGGGAAGAAGGAGGAGAGAGAGAAGGGGGAGAGGGGATTGCGGTGGTAATATTTAGTATGTTTGTGGGGTGTAATGCCAGTGTCATTTGAGTAGGTTCGCTATTTGTTTATTTTGCATGAATCCATCAGTATTTATAACTACTAGTGTTTGGCACCATCCCAGAGTGAAAACTTCCACTTGCTTTATTAATTAGGAACACACAGTGCTTTCTTCTGGGGGGACGCAGGGGGACGCATACCCCTAAGCATTTTGTGAATCTAAGCTTTGCCAACAAAGGTCTGTATATTTAAAGCCATGGTTTTCCCAGTAGTGATGTATGGAAATAAGAGCTGGACCATAAAGAAGACTGATCGCTGAAGAATTGGTGCTTTTGAATTATGGTGCTAGAGGAGACTCTTGAGAGCCCCATGGACTGCAAGAAGATCAAACCTCTCCATTCTTAAGGAAATCAGCCCTGAGTGCTCACTGGAAGGACAGATCCTGAAGCTGAGGCTCCAATACTTTGGCCACTGCATGAGAAGAGAAGACTCCCTGGAAAAGACCCTGATGTTGGGAAAGATTGAGGGCAGAAGGAGAAGGGGACGACAGAGGACAAGATGGTTGGACAGTGTTCTCGAAGCTACCAGCATGAGTTTCACCAAACTGCGGGAGGCAGTAGAAGACAGAAGTGCCTGGCGTGCTCTGGTCCATGGGGTCACGAAGAGTCGGACACGACTAAATAACAACAACAAGCTTGGCCTCATTGAGGGGCAGTATTTCAATATGAGTAGGAAAATGAGAGGACCCCTAAACATTTTTTATTTTTTTTAGAAAAAAGCACTGGAAACACAAGAGTTAACCAGGAACATTGACACAGAAACAACACCCTTCACGGGAAAAGTGATTTCTGTTGCTGCTCCTCAAAGTCATCATGAGCCAGTGAATGCACTTGGAATGAAGAGATGTAGGTTCAAATCCTTGTTCCACTGTAAACCTAATTTACCACACAGTATGTATACAACACAGGAGATAATGGGATCACCGTGTGTGTGTGTGTGTGTGTGTGTCCATGCCCTTGTCTAGCGTCATAGCCAACCCTGCATTATTGACCAGATTGCTTGAAGGATCACCTTATCCTATATATATGCCCATTTTACCAATTCATTCTGCAGAATTGGCAATGTTACAGGTGCCACATAATACTTCCTGACATCAGGCAGGTTCACTCTCCTTATCAGCACCTCCCTTAAAAACAAACAAACCCAAAAAACTTTTGTTTGGGCAAGCCTCTCTAGAAACATAGAAGTTGATGTGTTTTAATCTCTTTTCAGCCTGCTGTGATTTTAATTATCTTTTAGATGTTTTCAATTATTTGTCTTTAACTATTTCTGTTGGTAATCTTAATACTTCTTGTAAGCAGCTTAGAGATTTTTGAGCAGTAAATACATTTTGCTAAAATAAATAAATAAACAAACAAACAAGTACGTAAGTACGTCAGTTTCTGGGTGCTTCAGAGCCTCACTATGCTAGATATCTAAGAGGGCTTTGCATCCATGGCTCTAGAGTTTTGCGCCGATTTTACACAGTGTGCAGCTTGCTCCCTCCAGGTCACCCTTCTTCTTATAACAGTTGCCTTGCTGCAGTATACTAAGGTTTCACGTTCTGGAAAAGCAGGTGTCGAGAAATTGCATCCGTCATCGTACATTCTTGGAGAAACAACAGACTCCAGGTTATGGAAATAATCAGGTCGAAATATAACCCAGGAGAGCATTCGCATATACCTTCTGTTCACTAGCACTCCTTCTTTTCTGGTCTCTGTGTTACCTGACACCCAGCATCCTTGAGCACTTCTGCATGTTCACCAGATGGTGCCAGGCACAGATAACATTCCATCACAGAGCACGGAGGAGGCTGCTTGGTGCTGAGGTGTTAGCCGCACGCAGCCTCAGGTGACAAGGCATCCAGAAGTGCCTGGTGTGAATTAACCTTCCAGGTTGGGGGTGGGGAGGCAGGCAATAAGCAGATTTGGCATGTGCAAATTGACTTCTAGTTTTGATACAACCCATCTGCAGATGAATCAATAAGGTCAGGCAGGTGCTATTCTTCACATGTCACATCTATTCTCATAATCACAATCTGTCAGGCAAGGAACTTGACGCTCCTCTGTTTGTTTTTGAATTGCTCGAGTGCTATATCACATGCAAAGTCTGGGTGCAAATTCAGGCACGCTTTGCTCCATGGCCAGTGCACAACATATGGTTGTGTTGCTCAACCTTATTCGCTTTTATAAAACACCCTTTTGTGTGTGAATCTGTCCCCCCATGTCGAAAGAAGGGAGACATTTGACTATTATACAGTTGTCAGGGCGGGACTGTGCATTCCCCTCCTCAGCCAGCAAAATAAATTATTACTTTTTGCAGCTAAAATGCTTAGCAGGTTATTGATTCATAATATACCATGTGCCTCTAAATAGAGAGATGAAGCCTTCCTTATGTGCTCAGAACTTCAAGCACATGCAGAGAGCCGTTCTAAACAAAATGTAACAATAATGGGGCACAACAGATGCCTCTGACTTTAAACTACAC
This sequence comes from Podarcis vaucheri, assembly GCF_965113315.1. Taxonomy (NCBI): domain Eukaryota; kingdom Metazoa; phylum Chordata; class Lepidosauria; order Squamata; family Lacertidae; genus Podarcis; species Podarcis vaucheri. Next base: position 49,284,635 of record NC_138761.1, read on the forward strand.
CACCCGGCTGTAGTAAGTCCCAGCCTCCCCCAAGCTCCAGAAATAAATCCCAGCCTCTCCCAAGTGATTCTTTGAACTAAACAAATGGCCAGAAAAATCTGGCACGGTGTCAGCTTCTCTTCTGCTTTTCTCCTGGCCCACCATCGCAGTTTCTGCTGAGACTGGAAATGCACAGGAGTGCTTCAGCGATGTGCAAGGCAACCCAGCTTTGGTTTCTTACCAGTGCCTTCACGCCCTGTTAAAAGGAGGAGAATTAAATGAGGTTTGTAAAGATGAGTACCGGACATGAGTCATTTAACATGGAACACATGAACGACCTTTAAAGCCCTAAGCCAACTAGGACCACAATGTATTTTATGGGCCGTATCTCATATGCACCTAGACATTCACTCAGGTAATTTTGGGAGATTTACTGTATCTCACCGCCCAACACACACACGGTTGCCTTTGTTTTCAAAAATCTGTGAACGTGCCAAACAACATAAAATATTGGCAAATGCTAACTATGGAGTTCAATAGCTTTATTTATTTGCAAGATTTGATGAGTCTGGGGCTTTGGGACCATCCAGTGGAAACCAGTGGCATTGTGCTATGGGTCCAAATTGCCCCAAAGGACTAGGTCTTCCCAGAGAGCCTAATGGACACTAGCATGGTGGGGTGGTGTCAGGCCTCTGAACTCCAGATAGCAGTGTTGCTGCAACTTACTGGGATGGGGAGGCTGTGGAGCAGGGTAAGGGCCCACAGCTCAGTTCACTGGCTAGCCAGGTGGGACTCGCTAGCTCTGAGAAGAGGGGTGTGATTTCTCAGCTGGAGTAGGCTGGGAACAGGTGAGGGTCACATGTCTCATCAAGCCCAGCTGCTGCAATTAGCATGCAAAGTACAAAAGGGAGGCAAAGCGGAGGGGCTGGGTCTGCTCAACTGCCCATGTTTGTGGACCTGTGCTTGGATGTTTCTGGACTTATATGGGACTGTGTGTTGGGTTTGATTCTGGACTGTGTCCTGGCTGCTGACCTGGCCTACTTGAATTGACCTTGCACTGTATTTCCTGACCTTTGGATTGACGACTGGTCTTTGGACTTTGGACTTGAGGTACCAACTTGCCGCAAGGTAGGCCAGGGGTTCAGGAAACCCATCAGGGAGAGTGAAATGGTCAGACAAAAATGGATCTAATTGTTACTTATTTAATTTATTATTGTTGTAATTTTTTTACCTCCAGAGAGGGTGGGGTGAGATCTTGTGGGTTTTTGTGACTCAAGCACCAAAAGAACTTGGCTGGCCTTGGTCATTAAGAAGGGGCATCATTTGCTACTGCACCTCAGGTCACTCCATTGATTTAAAAATAACTAGTTCAAACAAAGTCAATATATTCAGGGTTATACCCTTTTCAGTTCTCTTGGTTTTGTAGTTAACCTTCCAAATGACCTCCATTTACAATCATTAGTAAAGGAAAATCAGGCTCTGCCAATCAGTTTGCTCGATACGTATTTGGAAAATAGCGGCTGCCTTCCTTGACACATTGGCTGCATGTTAATTCCAATTTATTGCCATTGAAGTTACACACAGGTAGCGGTATGCAGGAATTCAGTCTTCGTGGGCAATGTATATATTATGAGAGAGGCATGAAAGCTGCATTTGCTGTGGAACTGAAGGAGTGAAATTGGATATTCTAGTGCTCTGATATCAGTAATAAACACATCCTATTCCTCACTATACAGCCTAAGCAATTACACACTCCAATGTCACCCACATATTTAAGTGTATCCAATATTGGGTGGGGGGCACATACCAGGAGAACTGATTTTTTCAGCATGTGAAATGGTTTAAATGATACGATGAAGAAGCCAGTTTTCATATTTTATTATCAAAAATAGCATGGAAATACCATTTTCCATGCATGGTACATCAGGCAGCCTGTAAGGAAATGCAAGTATTTTAAAATTATTTATCTAAAGGCAGAGTGTCAAGGATTCAGTTCAGTGAATTTGGGGATAACTGCTGGCCAGGTGAAGCAATAGAAATTCATTTATTGTAACTGATCCTTTATTATTAAGGTGAAATTGAAAAAGAATGGCTAGGGGAGAAAGACAATTAACTGTTACGAACACCATTAAAAGTTCTGGGCTTTCTTCAGATGACTAAAATGAAAGGATGCAAAGTTTTGTTACAAATATATTTCACTCCACAGCTAGCTTTTCATCTGGGCAATCATCACTGCTGTAGTCATTTCAGTCAGATTACACAGAGGGGTTAGTAATTACTACAGAGAGAGTCAGTGTGGTATAATGGTTAGAGTGTTGGGCTAGAACCTGGGAGACCAGGGTTTGAATCCCCACTTGAACAGATATGACTTGTCTTACCTAGGTTTAACTCAACCTGACTGACTTTGACTTGACATACTTGACTAGATCTGCCTTAAATTGATCTGCCTTGTTGTAATTTACAGTAATACCTAATAGGCCTACCTGACTGGTCTCAACTTATTTCTGCTTGAGTCTCCTCTTTCCTTGTGGGTCCCAAACTGACAAAGCAGGGTAGATAGGGCCTCAGAGGCTCATGTGTCTAGATTAGGAAGCAAGCAACTAATCCAATACATGTATAGTTTAGCCTTGAATTAGTAGAAAAGTAATAGTAAAGGTGGGATGCGGGTGGCGCTGTGGGTTAAACCACAGAGCCTAGGACTTGCCGATCAGAAGGTCAGCGGTTCGAATCCCCGCGACGGGTGAGCTCCTGTTGCTCGGTCCCAGCTCCTGCCAACCTAGCAGTTCGAAAGCACGTCAAAGTGCAAGTAGATAAATAGGTACCACTCTCTCGGGAAGGTAAACGGCATTTCCGTGTGCTGCTCTGGTTCTCCAGAAGCGGCTTAGTCATGCTGGCCACATGACCTGAAAACTGTACGCCGGCTCCCTCAGCCAATAAAGCGAGATGAGCGCCGCAACCCCAGAGTCGGTCACGACTGGACTTACCGTATTTTTCACTCTATAACACGCAGATTTTTTCTCCTAAAAAGGAAGGGGAAATGTCTGTGCGTGTTATGCATCGAATGTGTGGTCTCTGGAGCCGAAAAATGAGGCAAAAATCAAACCGCGCTTCAGGGAGAAGGGAAGCCTGAAGAGAGGAAGTGGCAGCTTTCCTGCATTCTGCCTCAGGGTCTTACTGCCCGCCCTCTCTGTTTCGTTACTGTGTTTGCTCAAACGGAACAAAGAGCAGGGGAAGCCCCTCCCCTCCAGGCAAGTAGAGGGGAAAGCAGAGCGTCCGTCCTTCTATCCTCTCCCTGCTCCGGAGGGAACAATGTTTGTGAAGGGAAGAGAGATTACAGGTTCGGCTTAAAATTCTGATTTGACTTCCTGCTTTTTGTTTTTGGAGACACACAGCATTCAAATATGCTTTCTTCCATTTAAAAGGATGAAATCCTTAAACAGTGGCTGGCTTGTGTGGGTGGGTGGGGGGAAACTTTTGCCTTCCTTTCCTCACGTTATAGCCCTCTCCTGCATTCTTAGCCTTCTGTGTTTTTCCTTCCCTCCCCACTTAAAATGTGGTTACAAAGTATGGATCCACATGGATCCTCAGGATCTTTGCATTGGGTCAGCCAAAATTCACCATCAGAGCACATAGCATGTCCATGGCTACAGCCTGTCCCCCCCCCAAAAAAAATCACGCACCCACTGTTGCCTGGGGCTGCAATGGTGCAAAAACGTGGTTACAAAGCATGGATCCACAGGGATTCTAAGGATTTTTGCATTGGGTCACCCCAAATTCACCATCAGAGCACATAGCATGTCCATGGCTACAGCCTGCCCCCCCCAAATCACGCACCCACTGTTGCCTGGGGCTGCAATGGTGCAAAAACGTGGTTACAAAGCATGGATCCACAGGGATTCTCAGGATTTTTGCATTGGGTCACCCCAAATTCACCATCAGAGCACATAGCATGTCCATGGCTACAGCCTGCCCCCCCCCCAAATCACGCACCCACTGTTGCCTGGGGCTGCAATGGTGCAAAAACGTGGTTACAAAGCATAGATCCACAGGGATTCTCAGGATTTTTGCATTGGGTCACCCCAAATTCACCATCAGATCACATGTCTGTGGCCACAGCATGAAGCACAAAAATGATACGTCCACTGTTTCATTCAGAATATTTTTTCCCTTGTTTTCCTCCTCTAAAAACGATGTGCGTGTTATGGTCAGGTGCGTGTTATAGAGCGAAAAATACGGTAATGGTCAGGGGTCCCTTTACCTTTACCTTTTAATAGTAAAGGTGAGGAAAATGACTGAGTGAATGTAGGCCACTGAGTTGGGTAGTAACTAACATTTCACAACTTCTGGATATAAGTTGTATTCTTTGCCACATTGCTGTGCATTTCATACGAAGCTTCCTTACCCCCGTCACGCCATTGGTCCATTTACCTCAGTAATGTCAACACTGACTGGCAGGGCTCTCAAAGATTTCAGACAGAGGACATTCCCAGTCCTATATGGACTGCTGGATATTTAACTAGGACTTTCTGCATGAAAAGCAATTGCTCACCCACTGATCTACAGCCCTTCCTCAACACCTGTGGGCTGACCATGCTAATTATCCAATTATTGAAAACTAACCATACTTTGCTGTTTTCAAAATTGCCTGTGAGGAATTCCATGAAACAAGGGATTTCAATAATAGTTTGTGGGCTGCCAGCACTGTCTTTTTAATACGAAGCATTACTGATTAAAATGCAGATCTTTTGTCTTATTGTTTTGATCCAGCTTCTATTTTGATCCAACCAATTTATTAACAAATGCTTTCAGATGTAATTATAACACAATGTCCTTAATTTCCCTATTTAATAATTTTCTGTCCGAAGAGGAATGTTCTCTGAATATTAAAGCTAGCTATTGGTCTGTTGCCAGTGCTAGCATTGATCAATAGATGCTGTTAACTCTGGCTACAGAGATTCCTTTATTGGACTGAACCTCTCCTTGCCTCAGACTTAGAAAACAAATAGATGTGGTAGTGCTGAAAAGTTCTACAGAGATGCCCTGGTATACCTATGCAAAATCAATCGATCTCTGGAGTGCCCTGACGGCTTTATGACTAATAATGCTCTTCCATTTTCTTAGACTTGTTTTCTATTTACTAAGAACTTTCCATGTAGCAAAAAGAGGAAGCAGAAATGTTGAGCCTCCAGAGAACTCGGAGCAGAGGGTGGTTAGGGAGGAAAGCGTCCCTAAGCAACAAAAGAAACAAGCTCTTAATTGCTTTGTTTTTGTTTTGTTCTGGTGCTTTCATTAGGAGATCTGCACCTCAATCCTATACATGCAATCCCATGCTTGGGAGTGCAAAGTATCACTTAGCTCAGTGGCCCTGACTCCTGGGAAAAGCAGAATGGTGTGTGGGCAGTTCAGTGTAAACCGACCACTAATGCACGATAATTGTGTCACTGATAGGTCACAGAATACACTTGGGGGGGGAAATCCAAGCACACATTTTAGAGGAGGCCACCTTATTATTCAATGTTTTATTGCATACTTGGAAATGACAATATTGGTTTATATAACCAGATCAGCACCTTATCCACTGTACTGAATAAGACATGAAATACCAAAGGATACCCAGGTGGAAAGCTCACAAGAAAAGAGAGCACCTATATATTATTCTGGGTTGCTTCCATTTCCACCCTTACACACTCCAATAAGCATGTTAACCAAATCCTAAAATAACTTAATAAAATAACTTTTCATGATTTCTCTATAATAATTGTTGACATCCATCTCAGAAGGCAATGAGTGTGCCTTTAGGGATGAAGTCAAACTGTTGGAAGGTTGTACCTGCTGTGGGCGTAGAGAGAGATATGGGAGAGACAGGCTTTGTTGCAGCTGGGGCAGATGAAGGCATCTGCTTGTGCTGCTGCAGATGCACTGTGGCATTTCTTCTCTCTGTGCTCCTCCTAGTGGTCATTCCTCCTCTGGTCATTGCTGTGGATCCTGACCTGGCTGTCTCCAGGCACTGTGGTTGTCTGAAAGGGATTCCCACAGGGCAGGGTTGATGTTTCCAGTTTCCAGAGCCAGTGTGGTGTAGTGGTTAAGAGCGGTAGTCTCGTAATCTGGGGGACCGGGTTCGCGTCTCCGCTCCTCCACATGCAGCTGCTGGATGACCTTGGGCTAGTCACACTTCTTTGAAGTCTCTCAGCCCCACTCACCTCACAGAGTGTTTGTTGTGGGGGGAGGAAGGGAAAGGAGAATGTTAGCCGCTTTGAGACTCCTTAAAGGGAATGAAAGGTGGGATATCAAATCCAAACTCTTCTTCATGTGACATTTGCAGACATCTTTGAAATAGTTGGTTTGCCAATGGGCCTGGTGCAAGAGGCCAGCTCCCCGCAGATCACATCCTTGGGGATCCTGCCATATTCCATTCTGTAGACATGAAGGCTTGCAACATCAACCCTACTGAGACAGGAATGCAGATCTGCCGGGAATGTGGGCTTGGGAGAGCACATCTTTGTGTCCTGCCATGGGATACCCTAAATCAGTGTTTCCCAACCGGTGTTCCGCAGCACACTAGTGTGCCACGAGATGTTGCCTGATGTGCCGCGAGATGTTGCCTGGAGGGAGGCGGGCGAGTCCAAAAAAGGTTGGGAAACACTAACTTAAGTTTCTCTTTCAAAAAGGAAACGTGGGTTAAAGCGGCGACGCCGCCTCCCACTCACTTTCCTGCTCTGGCTTCCCTAACAGTTTTCCGAGTTGCGTCACTGGATCCAGCCCCCTTTTCCACAGGTGACACGGGGCTGGAGGGAGGGAAAGAGGGCTTTACGTCGGGCACAAAGGCAGCCTCCTAGAAGCGCTCTGGGCCGGCGCCGTTTCGCTGAAGGCGCCGGAGGACCCCCACCCTCAGCTCCTTCAGAAAGGAAGCCCCGCCCCTCGGCTCCCTACGCCGCCAGGCAGCTCAGCTGACTGACGAGGACGTTCTGTGGCGGCGGCCGCCACACAACCACCGCAGTTGCTGGCAGCGTCCGCAGCGCAATAAGTAACAGCGCCTGGTGCTGCCAACTCTTTCTCTCTCTCTCCCGCGCCCCCCCCCCGCCCCCAAGCTCTCGCGCGCCCCGCGTCAACATCGCCGCGCGCAGCTTCCCGAGCTCGAGGCCAGCCGCTGCGCGCACGCGCCGGCTCGTCATCGGCTCCGGTTGTTGCCTTTCTCCGCCAAGGTCGGTGGACCCCGAGCCTAGGCTTCCTTCCCGCACCCCGCTTTCCGAAGACCGCACACCAGTTGGGCCAGTACATATTCCCCTCCCGTGACTGGAGCGGAATAGCCCTTTCTCTTCTTCCCCAACCCTTGTCGTTAGAGGAGTCCCTCAGTCCCTCGCTTTGCTGCCTCCTCCCCCCCCACCCCAAAGCTTGGAGGTTCCCCGGCAAGGGGGAGGGGGAAAAATTGAAACTTACACTTTCGTGCGTCCCTCCCGGCGTGACGCTGCGCACTGACGTCACGGGGCTGTAATGGTGGTGTGCCTCGAGATTTTTTTCATCAAACAAGTGTGCCTTTGCCCAAAAAAGGTTGGGAAACACTGCCCTAAATCTTCCTGACATAGCACATGTGGTAGGCTTTGAGGCACCACCCCTGGCTGTTGTAAGTTGTGCAAATTTTACTTTGGTATCTGACAATGTCTGGTGCACTTAGGTATAAAGGGAGGTGGGGCTCATGCATATGAATCTGCCAAAGGAACTGATTGTGCTTGAAGCCTCTTCTTCAGAAGTCTACAATTAAATGCTGCTATTGCTTTAAGATTTATGTTTGCATGTTGAGCTGCAAGTACAAATGCAAATACAAAATCAGTCTGGGAGGGGGAGGAACTAGCTTTTTTTTGGGGGGGGGTGTTGTTTTCTTTTTCCTGAGAAATGATGCTCATTCACTTTGAAACCCCCACATATTCTTGTTGCTTTCCAAAATAATTGAAAACAGTTAGGCACTGGGCTTATTTTCCCTTTCCTCATTTGTAGAACTTAACAATTAAGGAGCTCTGTGGTATACTGGTAGGTAGCCTAGGGACACAAACGCTCCTCTTCATTGTGTGCATTCATAATTTCACCCGTGACTTAAAAGTTTCTGGAATTAATAAGGAATCCAGTTTGTTCCTTCATTCACACATGACATATTTTTCTACACATGAGGAGTCTTGACCCCCCTTGGGTACATGTTTTTCTTTTGTGGCCAATAAAATGTTCCTGAGCAATGGTAACTTCTGAAGCAGTAAAAGGAAGAAAATGTTCCAAGCTGACAGGAGAGGCAGATTTAGTATTATCGTTGCCCCCCAACCCGTGCGTTTCATGACATTAAATGGCAAACATCATACTCTTACATGTCAAGCAGACACAATTTGAAAAATGACTCTGTGATGAATAGTAAGGTTTTTAATCACTGTCTCCAGCTAAGTGCTCTGCAAGATCCCAAAGCAGCTGGAAAGCTCCTTTATGTCTTTGGACAAGGAAATAGCCTGCAGTATCTAACTCTGTTATATAATTGCACTCTTGTGTCAAGCTGATATCAGAAAAGCCAAAGAACAGGATGCACCAGTCATGTATACTTTCAAAGACGGATCTGAGTGAGTTCACACAAGACAAGCCTCTCACTCAGGATCTACAGTACAGTGTAATAATATGCATGTGTGAAACAGTCCTCAGAGATCAACCCCCTGAGATACACAAACTCATCCCAAGTCGCCCAGCATTGTTCTCTCAACATGCATGCATCAATCTTCTCTCATTATGTCTGAAATAGTGTTTACTTGCAACAGATTGATCTGTTTTTATCACGAGGATTGCCCTGAATTCCAATGAGGGCTTAGATGGGATTTCAGAATGATTCCCACAAGCCCCTCTGACATTTGCAGTCCTCTCTAGGCACAGGTGGCCCACCTATGAGGCAAGGTGAGGAGGCTGCCACAGGTGGCTGGGTCCACTGGGGCAGCAGATCCCGATGTACATTTTAGGCTTGTCGAAAGGTCTGCACTAAAGGCATTGGTGCTGATAATGCCACCAGAACTTGCTAATGGTGCCACATTGAAGGAAGACAGGCCATTTCTCCATGACTTTAAGTTTCTGGGATTAATACAAAACTAGGCTTTCCCCTTCATTCACACATAACTTACTATTCTTCACATGAGCAGTCTTGACCTCATTCCACATTTGATGTTGGATGTCAAATGTTGAATAGGAAGTACTTGCAAATATATCTGGAGAATATTCATGATGAAACCTGGCAGAGGATGAGGGCAGGGAGTTGATTTCAGTTTTATTTCAAATTTGGGTTGTATTTCAGAATTTATTTGCATTGGTAAAAGACGGCACTTCCTACCTCTCCAGATACAAGCTTGGTATTTGTTTCTCCTTGTACACAGCGACATTGGATTATTTATGACTTTTTATGCTGTCAGAAAATCATTTCAGTATTCACTGGGGGGAAAGATACCTCCTTAAAGTCTAGAAAGCTGCTTGGTACAAAGAATACCTTTTTCTGCTGTAGTGTTTAATTTATGCATTAACTACGAGTCATGCCTTTTGTATTCATAAACACAATTTCCCCATGGAGGAGGGAATAGCTAATAAGCCACAATTCTCTTTCTCAGTGTTTTGTTTTCCATACATGCCCCATATTCATTCATTCCTTGCTCCCCCACCCTCATAAATTTCAAAGGGCTACAGCCTCCCACATTCAATATGTGAGAGAGAAGCAGTGGTAGAGGAATATACTGATCACTGTAGCAAATTCCAACTTCCAAAGAAGTCTGCCTCTTTTATGAGTAGGCGGCAAATGTGTCTCACCAGAAGAGTTGGATAGTCCAAGCTGGAAGCAAGGGCTGTTAGACACAGTTCAGAAGTAGCCTAATAAGAGCAAGGCAGATGGCTGACAGGTATAGGGGAGAGGAAGGCAAAAGGTGCAGACAAAAAAGAATGAGGGGAAGCCAAAAGATGAGGTTGAAAACACTTCCTCACAGATATTTAAATGCCATCATCATCACAGAGGTGTCTATGGAGGGGATATATTCATTGAAAATGTTGGTGTATTTTTTTAAAAAAGGAACCTACCTGTTAAGTCTGGCACCAGAGGTCCTTCTCTAAATATCCCTGCCACTTTGTAGGCTTTCTTAATAAAAAAATACTTTTATTGATAAGCCACCATATGACTGGGTTGCCCAGAGAGCCACATTTTAGACATTTTTTAAAAAAGGATTTCCTAGGATTTTATGTCTTTATTTTTTGAATTTTTACTGCTGCTACGATAATTGCTTTTGTTTCTGGTGTTTTTGATCTGTTTTATATTTGGTTTATGGTTGTAGGCTATCTTGAAAATCTAGATTAATAAAATTGTGTTTTAAAAAAGAAAAAAGAAAACATATGCTCACTGGTTGTATTGACAATGAGGGGGCATGTGTTGCAAATAGGAGGTGTAATAAGAAGGGGCAAGGGGAAAACATGTCGGAATAAAGCTTAGCAACACCTTCCTTAATGATCAATCAAACATCTTCTTGCTTCCCAGCCCATCAGGCCCCAGTTCATTCATAGCCAAGCACTACTGGATGAGCCAGACAGGCTAGGTCAGGATGGAAAATTTGTGCTGTCTCTTCTATAATGGATCGTGCCCATTAGTAGTTGTTTTTTGTTTTTTGTAAATCTAAAATTTTACAGCCAATCACCAATAGCAGGAGTCAAACATCAGTTCCAGTCTAGGGGGAGTAGGGCAGAGAGATTGTTTCTGGTATTATATTACACGTTTTCAGCTACTATAATTTATTTGATTTTTTTTCACATTTATCAAACAAATCATGGATGCTTCCTGTCAATACCTTGTCTAACTATTTTAAACCAGTAAAGAAGCTCTCTTCAAAAGACCTAACTTGCATTTGTTTTCTCAATTGTTTATATCAGTTTTAATTCACCATTTGGTATTTTGGAGGCCATTTGTTATAAATCACTTGGTCTGGTATTGATAGAATATTGTCCTTGATGTAAAAAAGTAAAGGCACCCCTGACCATTAGGTCCAGTCACGGACGACTCTGGGGTTGCGGCTCTCATCTTGCTCTATAGGCAAAAGGAGCTGCCGTTTGTCAGCAGACAGCTTCTGGGTCATGTGGCCAGCATGACTAAGCCACTTCTGGCGAACCAGAGCAGTGCACGGAAATGCCATTTACCTTTCCACTGGAGCAATACCTATTTATCTACTTGCACTTGGATGTGCTTTTGAACTGCTAGGTGGGCAGGAGCAGGGACCGAGCAACGGGAGCTCACCACGTCACAGGGATTCAAACCGCTGACCTTCTGATCGGCAAGTCCTAGGCTCTGTGATTTAACCCACAGCGCCACCCACGTCCCTGTCCTTAATGTAGTCACCCTTTTTTAGACTCTTTTGATAGACAGCATGTGTTGGTTAGCTGATTTGAATGAGCCATTGATTTGAATGAGTCATTTAAAAACCATTCTTTTATGAGACCTATAGCACTTATTCCTTTGTTCCTCTTTTCCACCTTTAAAGTCCACAAGGTCTTTTTAATGGAGAGAGGAAATGCATAAACATGGATTTTAATACAGCTGTTGATCATATGAGACCCAAGCTTTCCTTTCTCACAGCACTCTTTTTGGCGCTGCACCTTCCAGCTGAGCTTATGGAGGAACTTCCACTAAAAACTTCTGTTTCTCATCAGTCACAACTTGAAAAAACAATTCCCACAGAGTGGAGTCTTCCATGCCTAATTTTCATGCAAAGTTAACACTTCTCTTGGAAATTTGACTGAAATAAAAGTCATTCATCCATTTTTGAGCTATGTGAACATTTTTTTAAGTATTTTGTGTGGCGTACACTGATGTGTCACTGTAGCTTATTAATACAACCCCATCCAAATCTTGTAGTCAATTATTCATAGCTCTTTCTCTAGCATAGGTGGGGGACTTCAGGATTGCCTCCAATACATAAGGAAAGTATCTTGGTGGACGACAAGCTTAACATGAGTCAACAATGTGATGCAGCAGCAAAAAAAAGTTAATGCTATTCTAGGCTGCATAAAAAAAATGTAGTTTCCTGATTATGGGAAGTAATTATCCCGCTCTATTGTACCTTAGTCAGACCACACCTGGAATACCGTTTCCAGGGGCACCAGAATTTAAGAAGCATATTGACAAGCTGGAATGTGTGAAGAGGAGGGTGACCAAGAGGGTCTGAGAACCTAGCCTTATGAGGAGCAGTTCAGGGAATTGTGTATGTTTAATTTAGTAAAGAGAAGACTTGAGAGGAAATACAATGGCAATCTTCAAACATCAAAAGGACCAGGGGTGCCATTTCTCCCTCAGGATTGTGGTTGCCTGCAGTTGTAATGAGGACATGCGACATCACACGCACATGTGCAGGTGTGTGCTTGTGCTGTTGGAAGGCCATGTTGTGGTGGTAGCTCTTCTTCCTCCTCCTCTCCAGTCAGCAAGGGCCCCTTTTCCGTGGAGGAGGGGGAAAGGGTGCCACACGCGCTGGCTGTAGAGGATGAAGCTGAACTGCTTCTCTGAGGCAGCACCACTGCTGCCCGTCTGATTTGCTCATTGACTTTGTGGGTCCCCTGGAGTTGGCTTCTATGTGAAGGGCTGTCACATGGAGGATGAAGCAAGCTTGTTTTCTCCTGTTTGGGAGCATAGGACCTGAACCAATGGCTTCAAGTTACATGAAAGGAGATTCTGACTAGGAAGAACTTTCTGACAGTAAGACCTGTTCAACAGTGGACAACACGTGGACTCCCACGTGAGGTGGTGGACTCTCTTAAATATACTTGGAGTCCTGTAGTGATTTTATGCTCTTTATTGCAGCTTGTAAAACAGTGATTGAATTGCCCCCCAAACCTCAGGCTTTTGTATACATTATTTACACAATGAGTCCCGTCTGATTGGCTGATTCTGCTTCCCTCCTTGAGCCTGATTGGTCTTTTTCTGCAGGCCAGTCAGTTGTTGCATTCTAGGATCCTACTTGCCTATTGTTCTAGGATCCAAACTTAGTACATAACACTCTCCTTCCTTGGAATGTTTTAAGCAGAGATTGAACAGCCATCTGCCATGGATGATCTAGCTGACATTCCTGCACTGCAAGGAGTTAGACAAGATTAGATTACCTTCGGGATCCTTTCCAACTCTACAATTCAATGATTCCATGACTCTTGCAGCAAAGTCAAAAGTAACTTAAGTTAACCACTTGCACCAAAGAGAATGCATATGGAAAAAACAGGAATAATAATAATAATAATTTACCCAAGGAGTCTTGGGTAGATATCCCATACATTTGCTGTATGGAACCTTAAAAGGTTGCAATCTTGTTAAATGGCTACTTTCAGGCCTTCTCATGAAAGCAGGAGCCATCAGAGACAGGGACATTGGGCAGGGTCCGTGCGCAACTCCACGCTGTCCTACATGTCTTGATTTCAACACAGATAATATAACGTCTGAATGGGGATGAGAGGAAAAGAAAGCTCATACTGTGAAATATCTTGAGTGGTGTTACATTTTGTTCATTTAATTATTTGATTCTACTTGTGAATCACTTTCCATAAAATATGTTGAAATGGTTTCACTGTGAAAACAATTGCGTATGTAAAGAGTTTCAAATCCTATTGACATGCAGTTCAAATTAATGTGATTAATACATTGCAACAGTGCCATGTGAGCAAATGACGAATGGTTGCTGGTTCTCTGTCAACTCAGGAAGTTACAGCAGTGTGGGTCCTCTCCCTTCAAAGTCAAAATGTCACCAGCTGCCACTGATCTGGTCAGTGCCAGGAGGGAAGAGTTCTTGGAAATCACATTTATACCACCTCAGGTTCCATGACGGAGGAAAGCTGGGACAGAAATGAAAGTAAACATGCTGTTAAACTGAGAGCTGCATTTCCTCATAATTATGCCAGAGCGATGTATTATAAGTTTATCCCAGTCACATCTTTGCGGCACATTCAGGTCAGAAGGTTGCACAAAAAACCTTGCCCAGAAGAAACTTTTTTTTAAGGCTTGATTAAAAGAAAAGGGGGAGGGAACCCTTTCACCCAAACAGCCACAATCAATTTCTAGAAGTAGTTCAGTTAATGCCGCCTGAACTTTAGCTAGACCATTGTGAATACAGAATTGATCAAACAGCCCTTTGAAGAGCATAGAAGTCCTCAGGTAATTAAAAAAAAAAAGGTGGTGTTGTTCCAAAAGTTTCTTTCTGGTTTCTTTTTCTAAAACCTGTTGGGTTGGTGTAATTAGTGTCCCTTGGGGACTGGGTTCAAGCTACTGACAAATTCTAATAATGACCAGACCTCACACTCCTCTCCCAGCTGGGCACCAAACTGGAGCTGGAAGCAAAAACATCCTTTTCTTCAGCAGAATTGGTTGGGGGAGCATTCTTCTGGTTGGCTTACATAGATTATTTCACATGCATAAACACCAGTGATCCCTTATCTTTCACTCTGTGAACCATTAAAAAGCTTCAGTCCTTGAAATCCAATGACTATTCAAAAGAATATACTTAGAAAACACTAAAATATTGATTTTCTAACTTGGAATGATAGTGTATTTCCTTTTACCTAAACACAGCAATGGATCTACAGCTGATAGCTATTCTACTAGAACTTATGGTATATTTGCTCATGATTAGAACAAGGTCTTAGGACAGCCAGATGCAAAGGAAAGGGCATCCCAAAATGTAACCTCTTTGCAGAAATGGGTCTGGTCCATTAAGGGGTAAAAAATAATAGTATCTGCTCAGTAGGGATGGGGAAGACATTCCCATTTTAATGCACTTTCCAAAACAGAATGTGAACCGAAACACAATTATCTTTCAAAATTCACACTTCTCCAAATTTTGTGATGCAGTGCTACAACCACATGATATTAAAAGTGTATATCAGAGGAAAATGTACATAAAGATGCACACATTGGTTAAAATGACATATAAAAATGCACTATATAAGGGGAAAATTTCTTTGCAAAAAATGTGACAGAAATTTGCACTAAAATGCTGGTGAATTTTTCATGAGGTCTTTTTTCTTAATGCAAACTGATGCAGAAGCATGGAGAGCTGAACCAAAGACTGGAAAAATGAGAAACTGAAGTAGGCAGATCCCTACTGCTCCAATTCCACTTGCACTACTATTTGAAGCCTAGAACCCCCTGCCCTCTTCTGAATATGGCCACCCCATTCGGTCTTTTGGACCACTCTTCATCTTGCTGTAAGAATGACTTTGCTTGTCTCTCTGTTCATTCGCATAGTGCATGTTGGCTTTCATGCCCATTTAAACTGGAAGGCAGGCACTTCACGTGCATCTCTGTACAATGCATTTTTAATGTGGAAGAAGTCAAAAGTCGAATCACATTTGTCTTCTTGTTAAGGATGGCCAGTGATCCTGATTTCTCCTGAAATTAGCTCTGTACATGCGTTCATTTGTGTTTGTTACCATGTTCAGCGTTTGCTGGTCTCAGTGGAATGCTCTAATACATATTTCAGCACTGGGGGTGGAGTGTTGGCTACCAATTCTTCTACTCAAATAGACTTTTGCATGAGTACTAGTGCCTTCATTGGTTTCTTGCATGCCTGCTCCTTAGTTGCAAATTGAACCAGGGCTATACCTGGTTCAAAAACACATGGCTGAATTGAGTTACCTCATGGAGCCTCAGAGACCCTTGGGACTGACCACCTGCTCAGGAGTGGAGGAAACTAATAGCTCTTAGATGAAAGCCTTGCCATTGCCTCTTCCACTCTTAACGGTATATGCCCCTCTGGGAGAGAAGCATCAAGCACTTCATTAAGACAGGCATTTTGTTCTGACCTACTGAGGAGCTAAGCCTTGCTGTCACTTCAGACATGTCCGTAGCCTAGTACCGTGACTCTTTTACTGCAGATTAGGAAGTGACTACTTAATTCTATTAACAATATTTATTAAAACTGTTTTCTGTTTGGAGGAAGCATGAAAGCAAATCTGATGCCACCGTGGTTTATATACAGGGAGGAAATTAATAGAACATTCCTATACACGTCTATTCAGAAGTATGTCCAGGAAACGTTCAGATTAAGATGGCACCAAATTATTAATTGACTGATAAGCATTGAGCATTGCTTATCAATGCTGGAAGGTATCTACATGTCTGGAAGTTATCTAAACATCATCTTACTGGCCTAGCATTTTGTACAACCCACCTTCTTCATACAAACCTTTCTAAATGTTCAACATGGATAGAAATGGGAAGATTTTGTCAGGAGAGATGCTCTAGGTTAAGAGAAACATTAATTTAAAGAAAGTGATCAGACTTCACCCTTGTGTAAGACTATTTTGGTGACAATTTGGAAAGCCACATCTATGGGAAACCACTTCTGCTCTTTGGGAGAGACAAAATAGGTTCTGCTTATCACAAACTCAGTCATTCTCTCTCTGGGGTCAGCTCTCTGTTTTCATTATGCAGCCTTATTTCTTTCTGCAAAGTGCTGTGAAACCTCTTGTGAAACAAATGATTCTAGGGCAGTACATGATTCCTTCACATCTCATTATTAGCAGTCACTGAACATGCCTTCATTCCTTGCCAGGCCAAACACGAGATGAGAGATTGGCCAGTTTTAACTTGGAAGGAAGAAGGTTAGGGGAGATGTGAAAAAGCACACTTGAAAGACAAGTGACACAGCTGAGGGAGAAGAAAATGGAACGAGGCAAGAGCTGTACAGTGAACCCAGTGTGGAAACCCACTAGCTTAAACTGAAAGCTAGACCAAAAATTTATTCTGCCCTTCATCAATTAATGAGGAAAGAAATTGCCTTAGAAAATTTGAAGGGGGAGCCTGGTTCCCTGTAGCTTGGCTTCTCGCAGCGAGGGAATCACCAGAAGGCCCTCGGCGCTGGACCTCAGTGTCCGCGCAGAACGATGGAGGTGGAGACGCTCCTCCAGGTACCAAGGCTCTGTAGGGGATTTTGTGGCTCTGTAGGGGATTTTGCATTCCAGCAAGTCAGAGGTAACCATTTAGAGCAGGTTGTATGTAGCGGTGGTAGCTCAGTGGTTGTGACCAGCTTTGAGAATCCTCAGCCAAGAAAGGGAGAGTTCTAATGTTTCCCTAGTCTTTCATGTTGGAATGCACACATATGAGCAACATTCAGAAATAATTGCTCGTAACGACCTGCATTTGCAAGTTTCTTCAGGCTGGTGTTGAAAATCAGAGTTCAAAGTAAAGGAGAGCTGTGCTTCTGGGTGTACTGTGATGGCTTTAAAAGCTTCCAACAAGGCAGTAATGACTCACAGTTGTTAGGGACAGAGCTCTAGAATGGCATCCACATGCCAATGTCATGGTGCTTAAACCTCATTCTAGGGATGGATCAGAAGTGGTTAGGAGAGATGTCTAGGAATTTATAGCCCGCAAAGCGCAGATGGGAACAATGATGTTTTTAAATGAATAAAGCAACAACAGTCTCAACTTGATTCACAGCTTGGTCATGTAATTTCAGACCTCCCCTTCCCATTAAGTAAGGGTGCTTGCATTTAAGCTAATTTAGTGCCATCTACTTCAATGAGAGTCCATTAGCTTATAACCAAACACACAGGTTTGGGGGTTGAAGGTCACACTGTTCATTTACTGCAACTTCATAGGCATATACGGTTGCCAGATGACCACCAAAAATAGCTCATCCTGCACTTGGGCCTTTATCAGAGGATTGATTTTCAGGCGTCAGAAGATTAATCTTGTTGCTGCATGGAGAGAAACATTATCGGCAAATCTCTGCAGAGCAAGCAACTATTAAAAGCATGTTGCACAGGGCCCTGTAAAACCCTACGGATGAAAAAACAAAAACCAGCAGTGGGGGTCATGCAGGCTTCAGAAAAGAAAATATTTTAATAATCAGTCTTCAAGAGGAGAGATATGGAAAAGGTAAAGCACAAACAGGAAACTGTCTAAATTAAGAAAAAAACATTTATTACGCTAACCAAAAATGTCACAGAATAGTTTACAAGCTTTTGAGTTCTCCTGAACTCTTCATCCAACTAGAATACTGCAATGCATTATATGTGGAGCTGCCTTTGAAGACGGTTCAGCTAGTGCAGAATTCAGAAGACAGATCATTGACTGGGACCAGGGAGCCTGAACATACTGCGTTGATTATGACCCAACTGCACTGGTTGCTGGTTTTGACCTTTAAAGCCCTATGTGCCTCAGTCTGGCTCTCCCATGTGACCTAATAATAAATGTAATAAATAGACTGTAAACAAAGCAAGGGGTGGAAAGCTGGAGTCTGCATTTAGTCACAGTCCAAACATGAAATGTGGGGGAAGAAGGCGACAGACACTCAAATGAGCCCCTGCTAGATACTATGCAGGTCCACCAAAGGCTCTTCATCCTTGGGTGAAACACACAGGTTCCTTGGTAGGCAGAAAATAAAGAAAAACTAGGCAGTTTTATATTAACAACTACACCACAGTGTGGTGTAGTGGTTAAGAGCGGTAGACTTGTAATCTGGGGAACTGGGTTCGCATCTCCGCTCCTCCACCTGCAGCTGCTGGGTGACCTTGGGCCAGTCACACTTCTCTGAAGTCTCTCAGCCCCACTCACCTCACAGAGTGTTTGTTGTGGAGGAGGAAGGGAAAGGAGAATGTTAGCCGCTTTGAGACTCCTTCGGGTAGTATTAAGCGGGATATCAAATCCAAACTCTTCTTTCAGAATGTGCACTAGATTTTTTTAAAAGGCAGTTGAAGTGACCTTGGGTAGCTTTGCTGGTAGCTGAGTGAATAAAAGGTGGAAATAAAAGAAATGAAATAAAAGAACCAGCAGCCATTTTTCCTTGTCACTGTAAATGCCAAGAAACCAAATGTAATTAGAAATCTGATTTCAAAAACTAAATACTTAGTTACTATAGGTTGGACATTACAGGTCTATCAGTAGACTGAGAAAAGGGGAGTTTTACTTCTAAATGATGGAAGGGGAACTGCCTACCCCATATAAATGTCTCCCTTTCTTTGACTCAACCTTTTGGCTCTGGTCTCTTCATAAATCCACTCCTGACTCACACCACTCCTTAAAAATGACACCAGACCTTTAAGTCTATTGACCTGATAAACGGGTCACCACTGATATCAATTTTTCCATCCCACTCAGTTATTTCAGGGATGAATCAGTAACATCTGGCTCCATCAAAGATGGGGAAATCCACTGTTGCTTCATCTACTGCCCATGTTTTTGGAGTAATCAGCAGCTTTCTAATCATCCTGTGGAACACAAGCACAACAACACCTGTAAAACTGTTCCCAGACTTGGACACAGTTTTGACTAGAGACACATCTGTTCTGTGCTCAGTAAATAGAAATCTGACATAGGAAATTAATCTTTCAGCAGCAGCAAGATGTTACAAAGCTGAGGGAACATTTCTGGCAATCAACCTCATTATGGTTGGGCAATGTCTACTCATCTCAAATCATTGAAACATCTACACCCATAAGCAACATAGAATTCTGGCTATTGGGAATATTACCATTGCAAACAACCCTACTCTTCTTTGCTATAGGCAATGATGCTTATACTTCATGTCAAATTATCTGCTATAAAATATCAATTTTGTTCCAAGACTTTGCAATTCCAAATAAATATATAAGCATTACTGATTTTGTTGCACAAAGCTGCTCCTCTTCTTGGTGATCACTTGTGGCCAAGTAAGAACTATTTGGTTTGAATGACTTATCCTGACCCTAATGGTTAAACCCTTTGCAAAATTGAGGGTCAAACTATACACAACACTAAGGCACTAGGAATGTTTGGTTATTTATTTAATGACAGGTATGGGACTGCAAGGGACGCGGGTGGCACTGTGGGTAAAAGCCTCAGCGCCTAGGGCTTGCCGATCGAAAGGTCGGCGGTTCAAATCCCCGCGGCGGGGTGCGCTCCCGCTGCTCGGTCCCAGCGCCTGCCAACCTAGCAGTTCGAAAGCACCCCCGGGTGCAAGTAGATAAATAGGTACCGCTTACCAGCGGGAAGGTAAACGGCGTTCCGTGTGCTGCGCTGGCTCGCCAGATGCAGCTTTGTCACGCTGGCCACGTGACCCGGAAGTGTCTCCGGACAGCGCTGGCCCCCGGCCTCTTGAGTGAGATGGGCGCACAAACCCCAGAGTCTGTCAAGACTGGCCCGTTCGGGCAGGGGTACCTTTACCTTTACCTTTATGGGACTGCAAAGTGTGAGATTAGGGAGGCTTAACTCCTCTCTGTGATCTTGATGAAAATTTCCCCTGTAGCTTAGGCACCAATAAACTCTTCCCTCACCCTACACACCAAGCCTTACAAATGTGTGCATGTGTTATTTTCATTGGCATATCATCTGGGGATGAAAGGGTTAAAATCTCCCCTCCTCATACTTTGTGGTCCCAGTGCAAACCATGGCATACCCTGCTTTTTCTTTTTCTTTTAAGAAATCTGATGAAGTTCCTAATAATGCATTTAGCATCACACTTACCGGTAGTTTGATGGTTGTTGTTAGTCTGATGCTGTGGGAAATGGCAAGGATTCCTAAAATTACGTACCATGATCTGTTTTTTTTACCACTCCCAGCCAGAATCTATGCAACTACCTTGCCTCATATTCCTGCGTTGCTACTTACCACCCTGTCCAGAGAGAATGAATGCTCTTTTCCAACTCCATGCTATTCCCTTGAAGATAAGGCCACCAGAATGGCTCACAGTATTCCAAATGTGGTGGCTCCAAAGATTTATGAAGCTGGAATACTGGCTATTTCATTTCATTTAAACAGAGCCATCAGGAAATACTGTGTCAACTTTTTCACTGTGCCTAGTAGATTTTAATGCTATTGTTTTATTTTAATTTACATTGGCAACCACCTTTGGGATACTGGCAGAAAGGGGTACATAAAATATATTAAACAGAAATATAAACAAAACCAAGCAAGAGAGCTGCTCCCCTCTCCCACTCCTTCCACAGAAGGGGCTGCACAGCCAGTTCCATTAGCTGCTTCTTAGGCCTGCACGTGCTTTGTAGGCCACCGCGTCCAACCTACTGCTTGATGCCAGATACCCAGAGCTAGAGCGTCCCAGCAGATGGCTAACCAGCCACTGCATGAGACCTCCAGAAGGGGAGAGCACATAAATAAAATACAGAGCTAAATATACTAATGGTTTTTAGCAGTGTGCTCTCCATATTATTTTTGTTCTTGCTGTTTGTGTTCCTTTTCATTCTCCTCATTTGGGACAGGAGTAACTCATCTTTCCTCCTTGATCTTTCCTTACTCATGTTACTGCCTTCAGAGCTGGAAATGTGGACTGTTGGCTATTATATGCAAAGATGATCAATATAAAGCCAGAAGACATTGAGTAGAATGTGAATAATTGGATCAATGAGCCTTACCATTATGTTCACTGCTTTTCATAGCTACTAATACAGCATAGTTCTGGTTTTATTTCTTAATGTAAGACTTGTTCATGCTGTGCGCTGCCCAGCTGTACCTAACAATATTCCTTAAAAGGAATTTATGAGATCCTTGGCAAATGCTAGACCACAGTGCATGTTGAAAGAAAGCTTAATGAGCAATAATGGGGATATTTGATTTGGTTTTCTGACAGAGGCTACATATAGAGGCTTTGAAAAGCTGGCCGGCAAGCCAGAATGCAATAGGTTCAGCTTTGCCAA
Source organism: Podarcis vaucheri (assembly GCF_965113315.1). Taxonomy (NCBI): domain Eukaryota; kingdom Metazoa; phylum Chordata; class Lepidosauria; order Squamata; family Lacertidae; genus Podarcis; species Podarcis vaucheri. The sequence continues at coordinate 49,306,265 of NC_138761.1, forward strand.
TTGCAGCATCTCTAAACAAGGAAATAATCTGATTTTTTTTGCCTGTTATTAAAGTTACCAGGCACCTTTTCATAAGACCTATAACTCAGGGTCATGGGTTTGAGCCCCATATCGAGCAAATGATTCCTCTTTTGCAGGGGGTTAGACTAGATGACCCTTACAGTCCCTTCCAACTCTACAAGTCTTATTCTTATCTCTACAAGTCTTATTCTGATTCTTATTGTCGTCCTGACAGTTTTTGGTCAATACAAAAATCTTAAGGAAGCAAAGTTTCAATTAATAACTGGTTGTTGTTGTTTAGTCGTTCAGAGCACGCCAGGCACTCCTGTCTTCCACTGCCTCCCGCAGTTTGGTCAAACTCATGCTGGTAGCTTTGAGAACACTGTCCAACCATCTCGTCCTCTGTCGTCCCCTTCTCCTTGTGCCCTCAATCTTTATAAAAACACAACATTGTATTCATTTGTTTTTCGTTTAGTTGCTGAACTTCAATACTAATTCTGCTAGGTATTTCAGTTCAGGCTTCCATAAGAAAATCTGTTATCCCAGTTTCCTATCTGGTCAAATGTCATAATAATTTATACACTTTGTTGTGGTTGTTGTTGTTGTTTAGTCGTTTAGTCGTGTCCGACTCTTCGTGACCCCATGGACCAGAGCACGCCAGGCACTTTTGTCTTCCACTGCCTCCCGCAGTTTAGTCAAACTCAAATAGGCATGTGCATATTGGCATCTCTGGTTCTTACTCATTACGAGATTAAAACAGATGCAAGACCACAACGAGGCCTAAGCAATCAATATATTCCAGCCCATAGGATGGTGACAGGAGGCAAGTGCGTATAGAAAGTTGTGGGGAAGATGAGTCTCTCAGAATATTATCAATTTTTTTATTTCGTTTTTTAAAGTAACATGTTCTGGAAAGCTGGTGGGAGAGAGAGAGAGAGATGTGTTCATTGCACATAAACAACAGTGATTGTACATTCAACACAGCTTTATGCAAATATTGCAATCCTGGGATGCTTCAGGAGGAAGGGTGAGATATGAACTGAATAAGTAAATAAATAAAATATGCACAAATGAAAACATGAACAGGAGAATTTGCACACTGCCCACTTGACATGCCCAGTCTCAAAATGATGTTGGAGAAATGTGTAAACTGTGTAAATAAGGTAGTGTGTACATTAGTCAACCAATGCATGTATTCCACATTTGGGGAGTAGTATATTGGCTATGCAACGTACAACAGATATATGGAAGCTGAACATGTTAAGTGAGCAAAGTATAAAAATTTCCATATGAACACTGTCAAGTTGGTATTCATTTCAATGTGGCATCACAGCACAGCTCAGGCAGATTCACCAGTCCACTAACATTCATAGCTGTCAACATTTCCCTTTTCTTGTGAGGAATCCTATTCGGAATAAGGGAATTTCCCATAAAAAAGGGAAACATTGACAGATATGCTAACCTTAGTCTCAACAGAGTACCAGAATATACCGTATTTTTTGCTCTATAAGACTCACTTTTTCCCTCCTAAAAATTAAGGGGAAATGTGTGTGCGTCTTATGGAGCGAATGCAGGCTGCGCAGCTATCCCAGAAGCCAGAACAGCAAGAGGGATTGTTGCTTTCGCTGTGCAGTGATCCCTCTTGCTGTTCTGGCTTCTGGGATTCAGAATATTTTTTTTCTTGTTTTCCTCCTCCAAAAACTAGGTGCGTCTTATGGTCTGGTGCGTCTTATAGAGCGAAAAATACGGTAGTTTGTTCTCTCTTGAAGTGCACATTTATAAAGGAATCAGTGATATTTGCTTTCTTTTACACATACGGTTATATATATGAATATAAAATTGTAGCATTCGGCTCTTCTTCAAACAGCAGTGGGCAAATTAGGCCCTTACTGAGATGTCTGCAATTCCAAAATTCCTCCAATGCATGTATGGTTCTTGTTGCTGTGTTAAAGGATTCTCCTGTCTTTCAGATTTATGTGGAAGTTTGCTTAAGTCTTGAATGTCTTCAGGGTAACTTCTTCTTCTTCTTCTTCTTCTTCTTCTTCTTCTTCTTCTTCTTCTTCTTCTTCGTCTTCAAATAGGCTAGAGTTTGGCCACCTTTCTAAATGAAAAATCTGCTTCCAAGATTTCAGCCAGCAGCTCCAAATACTGTAAATGAATCTGGAACAGCTGTGCGCAGCTTTTAAAATCCAGGTCCAGGAAATTTTCTTAAGAGAAATGTGGTGAAAGTTAAAAGTCCACAATCCCATTAAGAACAAAGGAGTTATTTTTGTAGGAGGAACTTCTGCCTGCAGCTTCCCATTTCACCTTAATGTTCTCAATAATCCCTGAATTTTGGGGCATTTTTGTACACCATCAATAGTAAAAATAAATAAATTATATATATCCCTGTTCTGTCTGCTGTTTGTGTCCGATTGCTATACATAGGCAGAGCAAGCAAGGATAGGTTTACTGAACTCCTCCCTTATAACAGCATCCCCATTGCCCTCCATACATTGTGAAGTTTGAAGCAGAGAGCCTCTTATACTCCTGGAGGCTTCTTGCATGATTTAGTGCCCAATAGATTTTAAAGTGGGGAGCTTTCTGTATTCATGGAGGCTTCCTGCATGTTTTAGACTTGGGGGCCTAAATCGTGCAAGAAGCCTCTATAAGCAGAGGAGGCTCCCTGCTTGAGAATTGCCCCCCCCCAGTCATGGCAGGCACAGCAAAGGCCAGCTTAGTGTGCTTGTCCCTGCTTGCATGTAACGTTTACACATGAGGAGCATGTCTGATAGGGTTTTACTCTATCTTTCTGTGTGAGTGGGTATCAGTGGCAAGAGAATGGGGGAAGAGAGAAGATGCCATATACTGCCCTTCACTTCTAAGGCTCCAGGGTGGTGTACATCAGTAATATACTGTATTTTTTGCACCATAACTGTCAGGGGTTCAGGAGCAGAGACGCAGAGAAGGGAGGAAGCAGAGAGCGAGGGGGAGGAATCCGAAGGGAAAATGAGTGATGATGACGACCCGAGATCTCCAAGCCTAAGCAGTGAGTCAGAGGACTCCCAAAAGGGAGCCCCAGTGAGCAGAGCAAGGGGGGGATCCGGGGGGACACCCCAGGAGGAAGGGAACAGAGGAGATTCAGAGAGCAGCAGCTGGAAGTCGGGACCCACGCTCATAACTGAGGGCGGCAGCAGCTGGAAGTCGGGACCCACGCTCAAGACTGAGAGCAGCAGGGAGGAAGGTAGCCAGGCATCGGGTTCCGGAGGCTGTCAGCAGGAGGGAGGGCACGAGTCAGGGGTGGTCACGCCCTCCTCAGAGAGCGAGGCAACGGTTAAGAGGAAAGTAGAGAGTTGGGCGCGCGCGCCAAGTTCAAATGCAGCGGAAGCTGGAGCAGTAAGCAGCCCGGAGAGTGAGCCAGGTCCTAAAGCCCGCCGCAAGGAGGCAGAAGGATCAGGGGGGTCAGCGTCAGAGGAGAGTAGAAGGGAGGAGGCCCAGGGGGGCAGAAGGACCCAGAGACGTAGGGAGAGGCGAAGGAGGTGGAGCAAGGCTAGGGTATTAAGCTGGTGTGCAAGAGGCGGGGACTCAGACGGGTCTTCGCCGACCTAGGGCAGAAGGTGTAGAGCTGCACGCTGCAGTTCGGAAATGAAACCTGTAACAATAAAGACTCTTATAAAGTGAACGCTGGCGGACTTGGTCCTATGTGAGCTGGGACTGGGTGGCAGCTCTGACAGTAAGACCCGTCTCATAAAAGCTTCGGACACCTGATATCTCGCAGCGGAGAGAGAGGCAGCTGGAGGAGGGGATCGGTGTTTGGGAGCAAGCTCACGACGGTTAGCAGAGATGACGGAAGCAGAGAAAGTTGCAGCGCTGCAACAGGCAGTTACCCAATTGAACGCGGAGGTACTGGCATCCAAGAAGAGGGAGGAGGATGCGGCAGCCGCCTACAGAGATCTCCACGCCAGGTTTGAAGCATGGGTTAAACACGGGCAGCCAGGACCCAGACCGGAGGGGGTTGGGTTGGCACGGAGAGCAGGAGGGCTTGTGGCTCACTTCGATGGGAATTTACAACAGTACCCCAATTTTCGAGCAGACGTAATGTGCGCACTGCAACTGCTGGCAAAAGACTTTAGAGATGAGGAAGAGAAAGTGGGGTTCATACTATCCCATTTGCATGGGGATGCTAAAGCGTGGCTACGCAATTTGTGGAGGGATAAAGATCCGGCGCTTCAGAATGCAGATGCCTTTATCAAAGCGATGGATGCGTGTTTTTTGTCTACTATTGATGTGGATCTTGCCCGACGGGAGATTCATGGACTGAAACAAGGGAGGGCAAGCGTCCGGCAGTACCACGCCCGCTTTTTTGCGCTGGTCAGTGCCTTAGAGTGGGACCGGGATTCGCCCCCTGTCAGAGACCTGTTCTGGGAGGGTCTAAGCTCAGCGGTCAAGGATGAAATTGCAAGGGGGGAGAGGCCCCGAAGCACGCAGGAGGTGGTCCAAAGGGCGCTGACTGTGGGGGTGAGGCTGGAAGAACGTCCCTGGTGCAGAGATGAAGGACGTGGAGGGCGCGAAGCAGCGAGAAGTTTCTCTTTCGTTCCAAGAGAAGCAGCGCGTGCGCAATCCACACCTCCGCCAGGAGGGGGAGGGGAACCGATGGAGGTTGGAGGTGCAAGGGCTCAGTCAGCAGCCAGAGCCCAAGCACCGACAGCAGTGAAAGCGAAGCCTCCTAGAGGGAACAGGAAGTGTTACATCTGCGAGGATCCAGGCCATTTGGCGAAAGAGTGTCCCCGGAGGCTCCACAAGCACACTGCAGCCTCGGCAATGGTGACTGCAGCAACGCAGCAAGGAGAACCACAGCAGGGAAACGACGATGTCTGGCTGGAGACAGAGGCACTGGGGCCCAGCCAGACGCATCAGTGAAGCAGTCCCCAGCGATCTTGCAACCCACGGACCCCCTCCCACCCAAACCAGTAGTGCAGCTCACAGCATCTCTCCAGCTACCCGATGGCGTCACTATCGAAGTGCCGCTTTCTGTGGATTCTGGAAGCAACGCAGACTTTATAGCGCAGGATTTTGTGGAGCAGCACGCTATACAGCTACTGCCTGCCACTCTGCCCCTGCAAGTCGTCACAGTGGATGGCAGAGAGTTGCTAGGGGGGCAGGTGGTGAAGCAAACGCCACCGATGGTGATGCGCCTTGGCAACCACAGGGAAGTCATCAGTTTTAATGTCACCCAACTGTCGGACACGCCCATTGTGTTGGGCATGAGCTGGCTGGACAGGCACAGTCCGACACTGGCTTGGTACCAGAGACAGCTGATCTTCGGCTCCTCTTATTGCGCAGAACACTGCATCCTGCCCAGACAGGAGGGAGAGGAGGAGGAATCACAACTGCAGTTGGGAACGTTGCAAGCAGTCCCCCACAAATACGCGGACTTTTTGGAGGTCTTCTGCGAGAAAGAGGCTGACAAGCTACCACCGCACAGGCAATATGACTGCAAGATTGACCTCCTACCAGGGGCGACGCTGCCGAAAGGGAAGCTGTATTCCATGTCTGAGGACGAATTGCAGGAACTCAAACAGTTCATAGATCACAATTTGCAGCGCGGTTTCATCCGGGAGTCCAGGGCAGTAGGGGGCAGTCCTGTTTTCTTCGTGAAGAAGAAGGACACGCCCCAGAAACGACTGGTGGTGGATTTTCGCCTCTTAAACAAGATGACCAAGCCTTCTGATTTCCCCATGCCCAGGATTGACGACCTGCTAGCGACGGTGCGCAAGGGACGCGTGTTCACCAAGTTGGACCTGCGAGGTGCGTACAATCTCATCCGCATGAGGGAGGGCGATGAGTGGAAGACAGCCATGTTCACGCCTCTGGGCACCTACGAATACAGAGTGATGCCGTTTGGATTGCAAAACGGTTCTCACTGTTTCCAAGCTTTCATGCATCATGTGTTGGCGGGACTCCTTTACAAGAAGTGCGTCTGCTTTCTGGATGACATCCTGATATTCTCCGACTCGCAGCAAGCCCATGACCAAGATGTTCGGGAGGTGCTGAAGAGGCTGCAGCAGCATAGACTGTACGCCAAACTGGAGAAGTGCCAGTTCGACACGACGGAGGTGGATTTCTTGGGTTACAAGTTGTCGGACAAGGGGCTAGCCATGGACAGCGCCAAGGTTCGTGCGGTGTTGGATTGGAAGAGCCCGCGCAATCGGAAGGAGGTCCAGCGGTTTGTCGGCTTCGCCAACTTCTATCGCAAGTTTATCAAGGGGTTCGCGATGCAGACGGCGGCCATTACGGACACGCTAAGCTCCAAGAAAAAGAAATTCATCTGGACGGAGCAGGCGGAGCAGTCCTTTCAGGCACTCAAGCGTCTCTTCGCGTCGGAAGAGCAACTGCTGCATATCGACCCCTGCAAACCGATGCGGGTAGAGACAGACGCGTCCGATAGAGCAGTGGGAGCTGTCCTGCTGCAAAGGGACCCACAGGGGGTCTGGAGGCCGGGAGCGTTCTACTCCAGAAAGCTCAGCAAGTCGGAGCAGAACTACACCATCTGGGACAGGGAGTTGCTGGCCATTCATGCAGCTTTCAAGGCGTGGAGGCACTTCCTGATCGGCGCCAAGCACACGGTGCAGGTCTGCACGGATCACAAGAATCTGGAGCACTGGCGCACGGCTCAGTTCCTGAACCAGAGGCAGATACGTTGGGCGGGGTTCTTTGCTGATTTCAATTTCCGAATAGAGTACGTCCCAGGCGACACCAACGTCATGGCGGATGCACTGTCCCGCAAACCGCAATACCTCGAAGAGGCGAAGCCAGCGGCAGCCATGCACATCTTCGCGCCAACAGCGTGGGCGTGCGCTTCAGCCACAGTAGACCTGGATGCGGTGCGGCGGGCGTTGCAGGACGACTCCTTCGCGCGGGCGAAGATGGCAGAGGTGCACAAGGGCACGGCGAAGGGCGACGAGTTCCAGATACGAGACGGCTTGCTCTTACGTAAAGGGGCCATCTACGTGCCGGGAGACGAACTTCGCGCCAGGGTACTGCAGCAGCTGCACGACGCACCCACGGCCGGGCACTTTGGCACGGAAAAAACGGTGGAATTAGTCGCAAGGGACTTTTGGTGGCCCAGACTGAGAGGGGAAGTCGCGGACTACGTTGCGAGGTGCGACACCTGCCAGAGGGCCAAACCGGTGCACAAACCACCGGCGGGACTGCTGGAACCGCTGCAAACGCCGTTTGAACCGTGGGAGAGAGTAGCCCTGGACTTTGTTACGGATCTACCCAGCTCGAGAGGCAAGACAGCTGTACTAGTGGTGGTGGACTTGTTCACCAAGATGGCACATTTCATTCCGTGTGCGAAGGTGGCCACGGCGGAACAAACCGCCAAACTGTTCATAGATCACGTGTTCAAAGTGCATGGTCTGCCGCGGTCTATCCTGTCCGACCGCGGGCGCCAGTTCGTCTCGAATTTCTGGCAGAAGCTGATGAGTTTTCTAAATGTCAAGGTCGATCTGGCATCAGCAAGACACCCGCAGACCAACGGGCAAGCAGAGAGGGTCAATGCCATCATGCAGCAGTACCTGAGATGCTATGCCAATCAACAACCTGCGACCTGGGTGGATTACCTGCCGCTCGCCGAGTTCGCTTACAACAACACGAAGCACGTGTCCACAGGGGTGACGCCGTTCTTCGCCAACAATGGGAGGAATCCCAGAACCTTCCCGGGACGGGAGAGAGTGGGGGACGGAGAACCACAGACGGCGGACGCGTTCGCGTCAGAGTTGCAGGCGGTACACGATCAACTCAGACGGCAGCTGGAGCTAGCTAAGCACGCCTACAAGGTGCAAGCTGACAAGCACAGGCGGGTTGGCGAAGAGATCCAAGTGGGGGACTGGGTCTGGTTGGCAGCCCACGCAGTGCCGACCAGGTCACTAGCCAAGAAGAAGTTGGGGCACAAGCAAATTGGTCCGTACCAAGTCGAAGCACAGATCAACCCGGTAGCCTTCCGACTGGCGCTGCAGGAGGGTTCCAGAATGCATCCGGTGTTCCACAGGTCGGTGCTCACTCCCTACAAGGCACCTCACAGATTCCAGGAGCCAGGGACGGCACCGAGTCCGTTCCGGGAGCGGACGGAGACGCGAGGGGTGACGCAGCAAGACCCCATCAACGAGGTCACGGAGATTTTGGACTCCAGATGGGGAGAAGAGGGAGTCGAATACCTCCTAGCCAGAGAGGGCACCCGGGCCAGCGCCAATAGCTGGGTGCCAGACTACGCTTTGGAGGAACCCCTGCTCAAGGACGAGTTTCATGCCCTTTTCCCACACAGACCCATGCCAGCGAGCTTCTTCGACGACTGGCTGTTCACGCCCACACTTTCTTCCAGCACGTTCCATGGATTCGACTCGAACGGGGAACCCGCACTGAGCACCCGTTCCCCAGAAGGATCGCCGGCGGGTTCGGCGTCAGACACCTCGTATTGGTGGGACGATCGACCGGAGGAGCAATGGCGCCGGAAGTGACTGGAGATGCCAGGTCGAGCGACCGACGCAGAGACTGACATGGACGTGTTCGGGGAGGACCTTGGGTTCGAGCACGGCGGTACAGAGATGGAAGCGGAACAGGTCAACGTCGGCGACCGCGAGGAGGAAGACTCGGAGGTCTTCAGTTGGCGGCCAACCACGGGGAGCGAACTGTATCCGGCATTCCCTCCCGTGATGATGGAGCACCCAGCACCCACACCTGAAAGCGGGGAGGGGGGAAGGGGGGGCTTCGAGGGGGGGATGGATGTCAGGGGTTCAGGAGCAGAGACGCAGAGAAGGGAGGAAGCAGAGAGCGAGGGGGAGGAATCCGAAGGGAAAATGAGTGATGATGACGACCCGAGATCTCCAAGCCTAAGCAGTGAGTCAGAGGACTCCCAAAAGGGAGCCCCAGTGAGCAGAGCAAGGGGGGGATCCGGGGGGACACCCCAGGAGGAAGGGAACAGAGGAGATTCAGAGAGCAGCAGCTGGAAGTCGGGACCCACGCTCATAACTGAGGGCGGCAGCAGCTGGAAGTCGGGACCCACGCTCAAGACTGAGAGCAGCAGGGAGGAAGGTAGCCAGGCATCGGGTTCCGGAGGCTGTCAGCAGGAGGGAGGGCACGAGTCAGGGGTGGTCACGCCCTCCTCAGAGAGCGAGGCAACGGTTAAGAGGAAAGTAGAGAGTTGGGCGCGCGCGCCAAGTTCAAATGCAGCGGAAGCTGGAGCAGTAAGCAGCCCGGAGAGTGAGCCAGGTCCTAAAGCCCGCCGCAAGGAGGCAGAAGGATCAGGGGGGTCAGCGTCAGAGGAGAGTAGAAGGGAGGAGGCCCAGGGGGGCAGAAGGACCCAGAGACGTAGGGAGAGGCGAAGGAGGTGGAGCAAGGCTAGGGTATTAAGCTGGTGTGCAAGAGGCGGGGACTCAGACGGGTCTTCGCCGACCTAGGGCAGAAGGTGTAGAGCTGCACGCTGCAGTTCGGAAATGAAACCTGTAACAATAAAGACTCTTATAAAGTGAACGCTGGCGGACTTGGTCCTATGTGAGCTGGGACTGGGTGGCAGCTCTGACAATAACACTCACTTTTTTCCTCCTAGAAAGTAAGGGGAAATGTCTGTGCATGTTATGGAGCGAATGCCTGCGGGGGGGGGATCTGCTGCAGTCGTGAGCAGAGGATCCATGGTTCCCCTTCCTTCCTTCCTCCGTGGTTACATAGCATGGATCCACATGGATCCTCAGGATTTTTTCATTGGGCTACTCCAAACTCACTGTCAGATCACATGTCTGTGGCCACAGCATGAACCACAAAAATCATATATCCACTATTTCGTTTAGAATATTTTTTTCTTGTTTTCCTCCTCTAAAAACTATGTGCGTGTTATGGTCTGGTGCGTGTTATAGAGCGAAAAATACGGTATTTTAAAATTAAAACAATAAAATAGAGGCAAAATACAATAAAATGATTATATAGCTCTAAGACATAGGAGGAAAAGGCTGCACTAACTTATTCCTCACTTCCACACAAATCCAGCTGTGTAAGAGATCAACTAGCAATATAGTTTTTTTGGGGGGTTGCTTATTAATTTTTATTGATTTTCAAAAAAAATGACAAACTAACAACAAAGTAATTCAAATTTAAAACAAATTTAAAAGTTGACTCCCCCCCCAAACTTCCAACATGTTTCTTTTTTTCCTCCCTCCTTTGCTGCTTAGTGACATATAATTATAGATAGAGATAAACAAAAAGGTCCAGGTAAAATGGACTTAAAGAGCACCTGCTCTTCAATGTGTGTATATGATAGCATGTGCATAGATAGGTGTACATATAAACATGTAAGTTCCAAACCAGGCATAGGCAAACGCTGCCCTCCAGATGTTTTGGGACTACAACTCCCATCATCCCTAGCTAACAGGACAAGTGGTCAGGGATGATGGGAATTGTAGTCCCAAAACATCTGGAGGGCCAAGTTTGCCTATTCCTGTTCCAGACAATCATTACCGTGAGATTGGAGAGGGGCATTAGACAGAGAGGGAGAGGAATATTTCTCTTCTGCTCTCTGAACTCTCAGAATTGTGATTGATACTGACTTTGTTATCTGGTGATACAATAGCCATCCTATGATGTATCACTTAGTAACTTAACTTGTCATATGCATAGTTTTTAACTTGCTGCACCATATTCACCTTCCATGAAAAGCCAAAAGCAACATAGTAACAAATGAGCTTTGACTGTTGGGATAGATCTAACCACTCGCCGCAGCGATGTCATTGAGATTTCAGAGCCAAAATAAAGATAAGAGCCAACTCATTATCTCAAGGTATCTTACTAAGGACAGCCACGTGCAAACTACCCCTTACTTTTTAGGAGGAAAAAAGTGTGTCTTATGGAGCGAAAAATACAGTAACTCTTATGAGTGCTCACCATGAATTAATCTTGGTGCATGAATCTTTGGGCTTCCTTGTCAAAAGGCCTATTGTTCTGTAGTAGATTTTCTTTCATCAGTGGAATCAGCCCCATTGCCTTATGCAAAATATGTCATGGGGCATTTTCACATTTCCCTATAGTTTCCACTTAACCTATGTCAACAAAGACTAGGTGAAAGATGCTAATTTCAGAAGAGTAAGCTGCTGAAGCTTCCCAGTTTTCAAAAATCCAATAAAAAGTGAAATGTTGATCCTGATTGATGAACATGTAAGAACAACGAAGGTCAATAAATCCTGATTTAATTATTTTCACTTAATTGGATCTTGTATTAACTTCTGTTCTGCATAATAATATGGAACACTTACTGGTATCCCTTGCATTGTTTGGCCTCTGGGACTCCCATCTGTTATTATGGTTTTTATATCTACCCATCTAGATGACCACGTCATGTATCTGATGAAGCTGAATTAATCACACAAATCCATAGGCAACAATACATTTGTTAATAATGTTGCAAGGATTATTGTGATCCATTCTTGCAAAAAAGGAATGGGGAAGAAACACATTTGGTTTACATTTAAATGTGAACCTACTTAGTTTGTACTTCCTGGACCAATAACTGCATATATATGGACCAATATATGCAGTTCACACTTCTTTGAATTTAACAAAACAATTTTCCAACCCAACCCAACCCCTGCCCCAGCCCCTGCAACCCATGCACAAAATGCATAGTATTGGAAAGTATGCACAAAATGCACACTATATGGGGACATTGCTAGCAAAAACATGTCTGTTAGGCAAAATTGCCTACAGCAATGCTTTTTTAATATTGAGAATATTTCTAACCCATATCCAATCTCAAGGCAGAGTACAATATAATGAAAATCCATCCAAATTAATCAATCACAATTTAAAAATATGTACTTGAGTAACTAAGGCAAACATGAATCAAGCTTAAATCTTTAAAAATACAAGTCTTAAATTGCAGAACGGGATACAACCTCCCTAACAGCTAACTAAATCTAATATTCTGTAATATATTGGGGAAAATGTGTGTGGGTTTCTTGCTTTTTAAAAAATTAGAAAGCAATGCAGAAATGGACAAAAATGAAATAAAATCTGGAAAACTGAAATTGACAGATTCACCCACTCTTGCTGAGAAGTCTCTTTCACCACCAATAGAAAAGTTAAACTCCAGCATAGCATATTAAAAGCTGAGTTTTGTGCTGCAGTCATTTCAACTTTTATTCTGCCAAGATGGAAAGAAGAGACTCCCAACTTCCTCTGGGTCAGTACATTATGTGAAACCGGAGACTATTATTTATGTACCAGTAGGAAATGCCAAGGACAATATACAAAGGCACTTCCTCTTTTCTTCCACAACAAGTGCACTATGGGCAAAGTCCAGATAAAATACACAAAAAGACTGGTAGGAATGGGAAGCTGTTTTTCTAACTCAGATTCTCTTTTGCCTTGATTTTTGAAAATAAATTGTAGATATAATCTTAAGCAAGATTCAACAGAAAATAAAAGCAGTGCAAGACCCAGCCCAGCAGACCTTTCTGCAATCCAGGCAACAAGGAGTAGAGTGGTTAGCAGAGTTGCTGGAAAGAATCCCAATGACACTATAGCAGGTTATACAATGGAGCCATCAACGTTGCATTTTCATAACAGTCTCAATGCAATTTTGAGTCTCTGGGAACACACAGCTGCTCCCACCTCCCTTCAAGCACAACTGTTCCATTTGCAAGTGTTGTGTTGATATGATGTGTGTTTAGGCCTAGTGGCAGATGTTGACCATTCCACATGATAAGCTTTAATCTGTTGCCTATCCCTTTCCATGCTTGAACCAATTTGTATGGGTATGTTGATTTTTTTTAATGTGGGTCTTTTACACTTAAAAATATACCCCATAGATGTGCACACTCCATGTGGAAGCACCCAGACACTAGCAGTCAGTTTACTCGGTGCCTCTACTGACAAGCCTTGGTATTTAAATAATTTGTTGAAATGGACTAGATGGGGGAAACTTTCAGGAAACATTCAAGAATAATGGCAAACACAGCTACCCCCATGAGATTACATGCCCCCTCCACACACACATATGGTGTGGGCCTGATTATCTTATTGCAGGTGCAGAATATAGCACTCCACACAAAACCCATGGGAGGTTTCCCCCATAATCTAAGGTCTTAAACCTTTTATGCCCTGTCTGTGTGCGCACATACACACACACACCCTGTCTAGAAATCGTATTGTGTGAGCATATGTGTTTAGCACTGATGGCACAAATGTAATGGTATCACCACAAGAGACTCTGACATAATTATATATAACAGGTATCAAATCTACTTCCCACTGTTCTGGTTTTATTGCTTGGGTCCTGTGGGGGATGCTTTTTCCTTTTTTTACTAATTTCACACCTTTGCCTAGCAACCTCAAGTGCAAGCTCTCTGCTACATCTTCCAGGCTTGGCACAATTTAGCACTCTTTGAACCTTTTGTTTTTAACTTAATAGTGTTTCCCCCTGCCATTTTTCTGGGTGGTTTTACCCCTAATTAGCTCTACAAACAGCTTTTAACTGCTAGGGGCACTCTCCTTTTGGAGACACCAACCATGATATAGATGTTATTCAGCCCAGCCCAGCCCAGCCTAGCTATATGTGCTGTGTCACCATAGACACATTCTGGGCAATGCCATCCGCCTCAGCCAAAATTGGCCAACAGTCAGGATAATGGGAATCATAGTCAAGCAACCCCTGGAGGTTCATGGGTTCCCCATTCATAGCCAAGAAGTTGCTTTACTATGCTTTTGACACATACATGGGGATTTCAATACAGGCTCCAGCCATGTGACCAGATGAGTTAAAAATATTGGCAGAGAAGACTGATACATTGTTGGGTACCTCCCAAGTTGGTTGCTGCTTTGGTACATGTCCAACTTGCCACTCAGGCCACTACCAGCCAAAGTTTCTAGCTGCTTTGTATGAACTAGGGATTCGTGTGTATGTAATAGTTCCAACCACTTGTGAACCAAGGACAAATTGTGCTCCAAAAATGAAAAATCATATCAAGAGAAATAGGCCTCCAACATGTGTTGCAAGGAACTGTAATGTATAGCCACAGGGTTATAGAGACTATGCACTGTGCATTTAAAGTGGTATCAAACCACTGTAAATAGATCAAAATCCAAGTGGGTGGAGAATTCATGGCTCACCCATCTTCACTGAGAACCCACATTTCCCAAAGCCATCCCACCATCTCCCACAACAATTTTTCCCCAACTGGAGGTAGCAGGTATTGAACCTGGGACCTTCAGCGGGCAAAGCATGTGCTCTGCCGCTGAGCTATGACCTTGTAACTTCTCCTTGAAACTTTCCACATTGTCACATTTACATCAGTGATCATTGCTTGGCATGTCAACCTTTGCACCTGCTGGAAAGTGGTTGTCTAAGCTGGGATTTGATAAGCTGCCTGTAAAAATGTGAACTGAGGGACAACTCCCATGCTCAGGGTTAGCATGTGGTAGCTGCAAGCATCACATGATGGTTTGGGGGATATGAAACTGCTACCACAGGTCCACTCACAGAAGCAGCTCTCATACATGTATGAGATGTAGTGCATGCCAATGCCTGGCCTCTCAGTCTCTTGAAAACTATCATAGCAGATAGTACGAAGTGGTAGTCTTGAGCCTTAGAATTAAAATGTCAAAAACAGTGGTTCCTGTTCCTCAAGGGCTGGCTACCACTGTGGCAGGGATTCACCATATGTGTCTCTCCAGGTTAACCTTTGTGCTTGTCTACCTGATCTCACTCATATGTTTGTGTCTTCCTCTTTTTGTTTTAAATTGCCATTTCCTAGGGCACTTGGTATCATCACATCACTGTCAGGAAGCCAGGCAGCATCTATGGTGTGTCAGGTTCAGCTGAAAGCCACAGGCAGTCAATTTACAGTTCCGCCAAGTAGGTGCAAAGATCTGCCATTTACAAAACTCACAAAGAAGTTTACGCAGAGAATCCTGGCATGGGCTTCCTGCCAGTGCGGCTAATTTGCTAGCTTCCTAATTGGGCTCGTGCTTTTATTGTCACAATGGTGAGCATATATCACAAGGAGTATTTTCCTGCTGTGAGGGAAACACTGTTTTATTTATTGTTGTTTATCTTGATTTAGCTTTCGTTGCATTTAACTACTCACGACAAGTGGGGGGGGGTAGAAGGAGAGTTGAGTGTGATGATGTCCCTTATCAGATGAGGCCCTCTTAGTGGCCTTGATGCAGAACAAAATACATGGCCTGGAGAAGGGGCTTTTCAGTGGTGGCCCCTTCCATGTGAAACTCCCAACCTATTGGTTAAGACTAGAACAACTTTTTCAGTGGGCAATTGGAGGAGAGCCCTGATCAGATTAATGGACCCTGTTGCAGTTTTTATGTATTCCTTTTATCTCATTTGACTCTGTTGTAAACCATCCCATGGCTTGTGCAAAAGGTGGCATATAAATCATCTAAAGGAATAAATGTCTGGCCCTCAGCTGGGTGCACAGGAAACTTGGTAGTTAAGATATAAACTTGCTGTTCATAACTATAGTGACCCTCTGGTCTCAACTTAAAAACATCAAGACTCACCAGCACAGTGTTATGGTAAATGGGGAAAGGGGCCACTTCATTTTTAGCAGATCTATTTTGGTCCTAAATAACAAGCAGTTCTGAAACGGATTGGACTGATTCCACAGATACCAGCTGAATCTTGTGGCTTGTGCATACTCTTGCTAAAAGCATCCAGCTCCTTCAACCTTTCCTCATAGGACTTGTTCTCCAGGCCCGTCGCCATCATTGCCACTGTCCTTTTGACATGTTCCAGTTTGTTGATATTCTTCTTAAACTGCAGCACCCAGAGAATCAGTGTGGTGTGGTGGTTATAGTGTTGGACTAGGACTCAAGAGACCCGGTCCAAATCCCCACCCATCCATAAAGCCACTGGGTGACCTTGGGTGAATCACTGCTTCTCATCCTAACCTACCACACAGGGTTATTGTGGGGACTAAATGAGGAGCGGGAGAACCACCCTGGAGAGAACGGTTGGAGGGAAATGAACTAAATAATAAATAACTTGACTCAGTACTCCAGGTGAGCTCCTACCAAAGCTGAATAAAGAGGCACAATTACTTCTTGCAACCAAGCCAATAATAATACTTTCAAAATGTTCTAAGTGCATCACATGCATAAACTTATTATAATCACATCTGACTAGATATGAACATGGTGGCAGGCCATTTCGACAAGGGGCTGTCAGCTTCTTTCTGGAAGAAAGACACTCGGCACGTGAACTGTTTCCCATCGCTGCATCTCTCTGTATCAGAAGAGAGAGAAAAGCTGTGACTGCTGAGAGAGTGCTTTACGTGCAGCTGTTAAGAAAGCAAAACTTGTGCCAGAAAAGCAGAGTTGGCAACCCGGTTTGGACAAGACAGCCTTTCCAGCACAAGGCTGATTCATTGACAGCGGTTGCCATCCCGTCGTCTTTTAAAGAATGATGTGAAAAGCATGACTCGAGGTTTATGAGCCGAGAGTTTCAGTTCTTTGGAGAAAATTTCACAAGAGGACGCAGGCTCTGTTTGTTTATTTCTTGTCCTGTGCATTGGCTTGGTCCAAATGCCATTTGTAATAGAGGGTAAAGCCACTGACACGACACGTCTGCCTTTATCCCAGGCTCTGTTTTGTGTGTTTAATAATAACTTTCTAGCATGTGTTAAGAGCTGCAGCCTTCCTTTTAATAGCTGTAAACAGATCCTGTGCTGAATTGAAACTTACATCTGCGATGGGAGGAACTCCAAAAGGGGATGTGAAAGGGAGAAGTGGGGAGGGGGATTAGCCAAAGGCACAAACAAGCCCTTCACCCCTCCTTCTCCCACTTCTTTTTGGAACAGGTGGATGTGGTTGGAATATTTCTGAGCTTAGGTTAATGCTGACCTTAGCTGGAATAACTTGCCCTCTTGAGCCTCCTCAAATGAGGAGTCAATGGGGAGTTGTCTGGCTGTTACACATGATTGTACACATCTGTCATCTAAATCAGAGCTCCAAATGCAAGACGGAGCGTGCAGGAACATCGTGTGGATTTGTGACGCTCCCTGAAGGCCTCTAGGTCCATAAACCAGGGAATGGATTAAAAATGAGGCAGAAATAACAGTAAAGGTTATTATTATTATTATTATTATTATTATTATTATTATTATTATTAGTGGCAGATGTAATCCTGAAGCAGCACCATTTGTGTTCTTTAAAGGGGAAGCATATCCATTTTCTCCGCCACAACCACTCTGAAATTTCAGAAGATAATAATCACTTTTCCACATGAATGACCCAGCAACGACATTTGAAAATGATCCAGAGAGGTTTTGTTTTAAACCTGGGCTAGCCATTATAAAATGAATTTTCTGGTTAACGACCATGGAAACCTATTTCTCCTTACAACGGAACGCAAGCAAACTCAGTCTGAGAAGGGATCGGCCTGTATTCTTTTATTCTTTCTGCATTGCCTCAAGAGTTACCAAAGAGAAATGCACTAACTTGGTCACTGGAAGCTGTCATTCTCCTTCATGATCTCTGCACAGAAAGATATGTGAGGGAAACTCAGACTTCTGCAGGGCGTCTTCTGCACAATCCAGATCAGGGACAACCAATATGGCGCCCTTCAGCTGTTTAGATTACAGCTCCCATCAGGCCCAGCCAACGCGGTGACTAGTCAGAAGTGATGGGAGTGGTGCTCCACAACGTCTGGAGGGCACCCCATTGACTGCCTCTGCTCTAAAGCCTAGAGATTTTGGGCCTCGGGGTCCACTCCCTCAGATTCAGTGTGCACATCCAAAGAGGCAGACTCCACATCTTCCCTTCCCACACTTCACACATTTCTTGTTCAGTCACACCATGTAAAATGTTCTGTTGGCCCATGCAAGAATTGAGGCTAAGCCTCTAGCTCAGAGGCACTAGCTTCTCCAGATGATTGAGGGGGCCATATGCAATGTTGCACAACCTCCTGATGTCCCATGATGTCACAAGTAGTCAGGGAGTGGAGCCAAACATCCTCTGAAAATTGAGGGGGCCTGGCCCCCTCAAAAATACATGGGGGGCGGGGGGCCACCAGGTGGCGCGTTGGAAGATGGCCGACAATAACATCTCTCTGACCCATACGAGGTAATTAAGGGGCTGCTATGGGAAGTATGCAGCCTTCCCACCCCCACCCCCAGGAGGTGGGGGGCACAGTCTTGCCAGCGGTGTTCACAATGCACCCCCTGATCCGAGAGATGGGGGTGCCGAACACTTGGCACGAGCCCTCGGTGAGGTCAGATCTGCCTGACGCCGATTCCAATCAGCGCGTGCTGGTTGCTTCAACTCGGAATTATAATTGGAAACATACGATTAGAAATGAAGCTGAAGCACATACATCAAATAAAGCTTGACTGATAAGACTGCTGATTAATGGATCTCTGTGACCGGGAGTGACGGATGGATAAGTAAATCTTCTGATGAATCACCACTAGGAGACTGTATGTTTGGAACGAGGGGGGGTGGAGGAAAAAACTTTTTTTCTTTGCACGATGTGATATAAATAACCCTTCACCCCAGATAGAAATAAGATCGTCGCGTTTTTAATAATCATGAGCAGGATTTTAAGAACTGTGTGGGATGGATTACAACAGGAGAGAAGATTGGTGAACGGTGAGAAAGAGGAAAATTTTTATGACGCAGTTTAAAAATGGCGTCTCGCCAAGACAGGCTTGTTGGAGAAAGAAGGGCAGGGGGAGGAGAATCAGGATTGTTCGAAAGAGAAGGAATGTTGGAATGCATGTTTGACCTGACAGAGCCCCCTGATTTACTCGATCTATTTGGCTAGCCTGAGAAAAATAAAGGACAAACCGAAGATTAATTTTGCTTATGGACAAAATAAAAAAATTCCTTCCAGTAGCACCTTAAAGACCAACTAAGTTAGTTCTTGGTATGAGCTTTCGTGTGCATGCACACTTCTTCAGATACACTTCTTGTTTATGGAAGCATTGAACAGAGGCTGTCCCTGAGCGATATGGTCTTTGAAGAGTACAAAACCCACACAGAGACACCAGTTTTCAAGTTGCTTGTGAAAATCATCAGAGATTGCAAAGAAAGGAATTTATGATAACAACAAGAAGAGAAAGGAAGTAATAAAGGACTATCCAGATCGAACTGGATGGAACTGTCTAATTAAAGCAGTAATATAAGTGATGCCTGGAGTTATCCAGAATTTTGGACTCGTGCGGAGCTTGATGTATGGGTACCCTCAAAAGAATTTAGAATTTGGCTGTATTATTTGGAATTAATGTGATTTGAATAATGTGATGTGATTGGCCTGTTAATAAAAATTATTTATAAAAACAAAAAACAAAAATACATTGGGGGCTGAAAGTTGCTTGGCCCCTAGGAGTCGGCGCCTATGCTTTAGCTTTCCTCCACCCCAACACACCTCCTTCTCCAGATATTTATGGAAAGGAGTGAGGTGTACTGGCTATGTCAAGCACTTGGTTTTTACTGCTGCTGCCATTTTGCAGTTTTATTGCTTAATAATAATAATAATAATAATAATAATAATAATAATAATAATAAATAATTTCTTTATAGCCCGCCCATCTGGCTGGGTTTCCCCAACCACTCTTCCAACAAAATATTAAAATACAATAGTCCATCAAACATTAAAAGCTTCCCTAAACAGGGCTGCCTTCAGATGTCTTCTACAAGTCTGGTAGTTGTTTTTCTCTTTGACATCCGGTGGGAGGGCGGTCCACAGGGCATGTGGATTTTACTGTGAATTATACAGTTCTTGTTGTATTTTGTTTCAGTTTCATACTGTTAATTTTTGTTTCCATGTGCATTTTCTGCCCTGGGATGTTTGGGTGAAGGGTGGATTATAAATGCTTTTAACCGGGGAGTGGGAAGACTTTCTCGGCACAAGACCCACATTCCTTTCCAGGGGTCACATGTCAGTGGTGGGCAGGGCCACAAATGCAAACATCGCTTGTGTACAGGAGGCTAGTTTCTACCCACACCGTTCTCTATCCTCCATCCACACCATAAGTGACATTATCAGAGTTCAAAGACGCATTGCCGCCAGTCAAAAAATAAAGACCACTCATGGGTGGTGCAAAGCAGGGCTGGTATGGGGCAGAGCCTGGGGCAGAGGTGCAATGTGGAGAGGTTCTGAAGGGCCATTGCAGGGGGTTGGACTAGATGATCTTCCGGATCCCTTCCAGCTCTACAACTATACAATTCTTTGGTTCTATTTGGACCTTGGGCCTGATGTTCCCCACCCCTGCCTCTTAACAAGAAAATTAATTAAATAAAAAATGACTACTAATCAGTGACACGGACAGAGCAAGATGGCCTGAATCAAAGATCCAAATGACTTACTGCAGTTCAGTCCTACGTCCCTTGCTGTACATCAACCATCACAATAATATTGACAGAACTGGTAACTATCCAGAGACAGATAAAATGTGTACTATGAGCTGAGACAGGAGTAAATACAACATTAAAAATGAAATAACAAAATCCGGTGGGCTTTTACCAAGTTGCTGGAGACAAAGTCTTGTTTTAGGTTGCTATAGAGTGGTATGTATAAAGGGCCTAGTTAACGTGTTGAAAAGATGAAATGGAAAACTCAGGCTAAATATCAGGGAAAACATGATCTGACAGGAAGATCCATTAAAATGTAAACTAATATCTCAAGGGGGAAGAAGGGATGCTTCATTCCTTGGAGCAGTTGAAAGTTACATCAGACAGAACAACAGAAATTCCATTAAAGTGAACAATGGGGCATTGGCAGGAAGATGAACTGCATAATCGGCAAAGACTTCCCTCTTTTTTAAAAGGAAACACACACTCGCTGTAAGCATTAACACACAGCCACAACATCCCTCTTGGTTGCTATACTGGGAAATGGCTTCAGCACAAACCAAAACCATTTCTCATGATCTTGCCTCCTTTTACCGTGGGATAATTAGACACTGTTCCTTGAAAACCATGAAGCTCAGAAGCCCTGACCCACTGCCCCTTGTGATCATGAGCCACATCATGTTGCAGCTCTCCACAGAGCCAGTTTTAGTAACACAGGAGTCAGTCCATTGGTCCATCAAGCTCAGTGTTGGCTATATTGTCTGCTCGCAGTGGCTCTCTAGGCTTTCAGACATAGGTTTCTGAAAGCACTATCTGGAGATACCACAGATTGAGGGATGTCTACATGCAATGCAGTTGCTATACCACTTTGCTATGGCCATTCCCTGCCTCTTTGAATCTTCTTGGGTCTACCACCCCAGGCTAGTTATTGGATATTCCTGGACACAAGACATCTAAGAGGGCCTCCTTTCGTCCTGACGACTGGCTTGTCCTACAGCTTCTGGTTCCTGGCTCACCTCAGAATGCTGCCCTCTGTTTAGTCTGATTGCCCCCTAATTTCTGATATGTGGTGGGTGGCTGTGACTTCTCAGAGGCAGAGCATAAGAAGCTGCCTTACACTAAGTCAGGCCCATCTAGTTCAGTAAACACCTACATGGACTGGCAGAAACTCCCAGTGTTTCAGACAGGAGTCTCTCCCAGCCTTACCTAGAGATAGTCAAGAACCGTGTCTAGGACCTTTCAGATTCAATGAATGTGGTGCAGCTCTGAGCTATGGGACTTCTCTGGTGATGGAAAGGCACTTCCTGTATGCAAATATGTGTTCCATTGCTGGTCTCTTGTCCTCACAATATATTTGAGGGTGAAATTTCCTCCTCACCACCACCACACACATTTCAAGGCACTTGGGAGCAATTGTCTTTCTCAGTGGAAATATTAATTCTTTTTTCCTGGGACTTCCAAGCTACATCTGAGGGCATTTGTTCTTTCTATGAAGGCTATCTGCCA
Organism: Podarcis vaucheri; assembly: GCF_965113315.1. Classification (NCBI taxonomy): domain Eukaryota; kingdom Metazoa; phylum Chordata; class Lepidosauria; order Squamata; family Lacertidae; genus Podarcis; species Podarcis vaucheri. The sequence continues at coordinate 49,328,099 of NC_138761.1, forward strand.
CAGGCAGCAAACCTCTGAATACTGTACTCCACTGTAGATGGACGAGTGTTGCTGTGTTTAGGTCCTCATTGTGGGCTTCCCACAGGCATCTGGTTGGCCACTGTGAGAACAGAATGCTGGACAATATAGGCCTTTGTTGTGATCCAGACAGGTCTTCTTATGTTGTTCTGTTTATCCTACTGCCGTACCTGTTCAACTTGGGTTGAAGACAATGTTTGAACATTGAATTTATGGGCCTTTGCTCTTCCTTTCTTGATGCAAAAGTGATTCCCTCTGCAGAGAAATGCCATAAAACTCCAATCTCTACCTTGCAGCCAATAAGTGGTATGAAAGAAGCAGACTGTAAAGAGCAGTGATTACATTTCAATATTGAAGAAAATTTGAACACAGCTATTCTCCATCTCCCGTCTCCTGTTCAGTGACTTTTCTGCTTGCTCTCAGTTGGCGGCTGATGAAATAGGAGAATAGGGTATGGGATCCTGCTGGGATTACAGCTGAACAGCAGTCATGCACCTTGAGTCTGTCTGCTTGCTATCCCTGCCTGCAAGCAGTGTGTGTGAAGTCACAATCTTGCTAGCACACTTGGCAAATGAAAAGTCCTAACTGTAGCCAAATAATATGATAAATATTGACATAGTGGTGATTCAACATTAGAGTGGGTGTTTAGTGAAGCAGGATTTTGCCATTATAAGACCTTGCATCAAAATCAGGATGATTTACAGGCTGCCTGTGGCATCTGCTCATGCAGCCCAGCAAAATATTTCGAAGGCTTGCTTGCAATATGAAGTTTCCCTCTTCACACCTCTAAGATAGGTTTATGGAACCAAGGAAGAAGATGGCGAAAGAATATAACATCCAGCAGGCCACCTTGTAGGATCACTTACATTAAACAGATGAATTGTTGTGGCATTGTAAAGATTTGAATCCTCAGCTCCTGTCTTCCTACAGCTGCTTTAGGGCTACCCACATATATTACCTTACCCATCTTTTACCTGATGACTCACAGGGTTTCTACAATTCCCATCATCCCTGACCACTGACCTGCTAGCTTGGGATGGTGGGAGTTGTAGAAACCCTGTGAGTCATCAGGTAAAAGATGGGTAAGGTAATATATGTGGGTAGCTCTAAAGCAGCTGTAGGAAGACCCATGTTTGGGAAACCCTGCTCTACATCAAATACAAAACATGTGGAGCCACTTATCAAATGCAAAGCCCCAAAATTTTGAACAATTCCTTCGAAGACTACTCTCTGATTAGTTCCTGGCCCATCTCTTAGGTCCTTTATATCAAACCACATTCTTTATTAACCCTCATACTTATTGTTCTTTCACTGGCCATTGCCTTCCCTGCACAGTACCTTCAGTCTCCCTGCCTTTGGTCTTTGTGTTGTTTAGCTTATCCACCTCTTTTGATTTTGGGCTCACGCGCAAAAGGAATCAGGCCGTCAGTGTGCCATCGGAATGCTCAGAAATCCAGGGCAGGAGCATTTGAAAGAATACTGGAAGGACCAATTCCTTATGATGCCTCTGTCCCATCCCCATCTCCATCTTCAAGGGGTGGGGAGACTTGCTGGGAGACAGGGCAAGGAAGCAGGTAGTAGAGGAAGTGGCTTTAAAGATGGAAGGCACTCGTTTCCTTTCCCAAACTCTTTGTAAACGGAGCACACAGCCAAACGCAGTGATGGAACTGCCAGCTTATTTTCCAAGAGTCAGTCATGGGAAGAAGGCCCAGTCTGAGGGAATTAGTTCTTTACTAATTGTAGGTTAGCAGACAGAAATTAGGGGGGGAGCAAAATTGAAGCAGGCAAGCAGGCAATCATGATAGCCAGTACTGTCCTCAATTCTACTTGCAAGTGTGAAATCACCTCTGCTAAAATTCTCATGACTCCCCAACTTTCCAGTTCCCTTTGGACCAACTCTGTGAAGCTTTAATCCCAGCAGAATGAACAACTTTACACTCCCTCAAAGAAGCTGGACGGCAAATTGCTTCCTTCCTTGAGAAATGGAACTTTCTGAGCCACCCCACCTACTCAGCCAATCAGTTTCAGAGGCTTACAGCCACAAGGTCAATGCAATATGGATTCCGTTTTCCTGGTGGGTGAAATAGCAGAAACTCCAAGAGATTAAGTAACTAGAGAAGTCAAACAATTACGTATCAAAGTTTTCTAGGACCAGATTCTAGCATCGCTCACATTTGAAGTGTTCAGCACCCTAGCAGTAGCTGGTATTATATTTGCTCAGAGAATACACTCAGCTCCATTTTGTCCTTTTAGCCTTCAAATACCTCACCAGCTGAAACTGTTCTGGGTAGACCCTTTAGCCTTAAACAGCTGTGCACAGTTGCCACAAATTGCTTTTCAGGATATCCTGGGGAGAGGTAGATGTGCTGCACTAAACTTCAAATCCAATCTTTTAAAGTAAGCTTTTCATACTTTTTTTATTTACTAACTTTAAATTGCTTTTCTCCTCCTCCTATTGATTCTCCCCCATAGAGGCATTCAGTCAAATAGTTATGAAGGGGTGGGGGTGGGGGTGGAATATGGGGGGGGGGGAAATACTTTTTTCTGCAAATCCATAACTAGCCTTTAAATTCACTCTTAACAAGATCAGCAAGGAGTCTTATGGTATCTTAAAAACAAATAAATTTATTGACGCATAAGCTTGTGGACTAGGGTTGGATAGGCAATACTGGCTTAAAGTGTAGCTAGGTCATTATTTTTTTCTCAATCCAGATTGATGCTAGTTTGCGGAAATACTGCATTTTGATGCATTTATCATAAGAAAATACAGAGTAGATATGGACTGCTAATATCTTGTGCTGATATCACTTCTCTATGCAGTACACTGGGTGCAGAAGAAACTGGAGTGTGTACACGACCCTAAGCCCATTTATTTCAGATGTACAGAGTATTGTCCTCAGCAGATTTATTTATTTATTTATTTATAGCTTGCATTTCTGTACACACACACACATTTTATTGGGGTTTTTTTAACATAACATTTCCAACAATCATATAACATAACTTCTTATCTTATACAATGTTTTAGACTTCTGTCAACACCTCTGATGATTTTTCGTTCTTTATCACTTATTCTGCATTTCTGAATTTCTCTGTTACTCTTAATTACCATTAACTAATAACTCTTCTCAGAGTCTTTCTTGCAATATTTCAAATAGTCCTCCTTACAAAACTTCTTGCAGTCCTACTAGCATAATCTGTTCATTGCAATTACTTTTCAAATAGTTCGTATATTTATTCCAGTCTGCTAAGAATCTCTGGTCCCACAGGTTTCGAATCCTTCCTGTACTTCAGCTTCCGACTCTAGAGAGAGAAGTGTGGGCTTCCTGGCCATGTTCCCACGTGAGTCACATGTGGAGAGCATGGCACCCCAAAAACAGGATGTCCCAATTTAATTGGGGGCAGTTGGGGTTGTTAGGTCAACATAGGTAAGCCAAAGAATGATGTCAGCTACTTAGACAGCAAGTAGGTTAACATGAGCTGGACTCTTCATTGCTACACTAATTGTAATTAATGTTTTGATGGAACCCTGATCTATAGCTAAAGGGCCTATGTAATTGCTGTGATATAGAAACCACAGATGTACTGTTAACAGAACTTACAGCAGAGTGGAAATAGCTTGTGGAAAACCACAAGTCTTTATCTTTAAGCACACCAGGCTTTCAGGAAGTTTGTGTGTAAGAGAGAGAGAGAGAAATGGGGGGATGGAGGATGTATTTGCTGAAGTCTGGGGACACTTAGGGGAAAACCACTGCTATGATTATTTGATTCATGCAAATTTGTATTTCTCCCACCTAATTAAAGTTTTGGGACTTTTTATACAAGTGCTGAGGACACTTTAAGTGCCACCTCAACGTCAGACTGCATCTCAGTGCCAGGCAGGCTAACTCTGGTGCCTCCTATATACGGTACTACTTGTGCTAACCCACTGAGTTTACGGTGCATTCTCATTTTACAGGGGCAAAGAAAGGGAGATAACAACAACAACAACAACAACAACAACAACAATAAATTATTTATATCCCACCCTCCCCAGCTGAAGCTGGGCTCAGAGTGGCTAACAACAGTAAAAGTAACACAGTTTACATAAAATTACAATTTATTAATAGAAATACATTCTAAAATCAATTCAGAATCAAATTAATGGCAACCATTGGGCTAGAGTTCTATGAGGATTACCAAAGGAGGGGGTCAGACTGTGCCTCGGCCAAAGGGGATGTGGTGCATGCGTGCCACCCCAGGTGTCACTACTGAGGGGGGTGACAAAATGCCAGGCGGCACTCACCCCGGGGCCTACAGCATGCCTGAGTCACGCACCTCTCCTGGGAGAGACGCGGTGGCTTGGGTGTGCGCAGGCTCCGTGCTGCCCAAAGGGTCCACCTGCTGCCTCCCCCCCCCCAACTGTAGTGTGGCTGAGTGGGAGTAGGCAGGCAGACTCTGGAGGCCCCGCGTGCCCAAACGTCTTCCTCCACCGCTGTCATTTTATACTTCTTCTAGCCAGGGCTGGACATTTTGGAGGAAGGGTGGGATTTCAAATAAATGATGGATAGATAGATTTTGGACTAGCCAGGCCCTGTCTGCCCTATTTACTTAAAGCAGTATCATACCACTTTAAATAGTGGTGGCTCCCCCCCACCACCGCAATAATCCTAGGAAGTGTAGTTTGTTTAGGGTGCTGCAAGTTCCTAGAAGACTTCTATTCCCCTCCCAGAGCAACGGTTCCCAAAGTTCCCTGGGGAGAGGAATTGATTGTTAAAGCACTCTGGAAGAGGAATCAGTATATAAAGTTACATAGGATCAGCTTTGGGAAGACCTATCAGATCCAACCCAGTCCTTTGCTGCTGTTCATGAAAACGAGACTCACTCTCTTTCAGAGCTGCAGAAGCTACCTAGCTGCTAAAAAAAGCTACTTTAAATTAATATTCTTCATAAGTACTAGTGAGAGAGCAGCTAAGTTTTATCTTTTAGTTTTGTTTGGTTTGTTAACTATGAACCATCTGATTTTCTCAGATGCCCCTGAGGTCTAAGCCTTATCTTGCCATCCTGACTGAGTTGGTTTCCCTTGATTGTAGATGTTGATATCTTTCCTGAAGCGCCAACTGCCGTGGTGTTCATCAAGGTAGAGGCAATTATAGCATCATGCCACCCTCTGGAAACAGGTTTTCTAGCCTAAAGTTGGAGAATCTCTTACCACCTATTTCCTCCCACTAGTAGAATAAATAAACACAAAAGAGGAAGAACAAAGCAAAAATATGGAAAGGGTGAGGTCTGTAGGAAACATAAAAGTGAATAATAACTATTGTAATAACAGTGGCAACCTTTCAGTTGGGTTAAAATAAAGGTACAATATTATTTTTTCAAGGACCATGTCAAAAGATATGGTTCCCACCCCCCTAAAGGCCATTCTGATAATAAATGAGTTCATAATTTTAAGGTGTCATTTTTTTGCATTGTTGTTTTTTGCAGCCATTCAGTTATTCTTTTTGAACTTTCAGTTATAACAAGGTTATCAACACCCAATTAGCTAATAATACTTCAAAGTAGAAAAAATATGATGATGCTGATGACAATGAAAATCATCTGTTTTCTTTGTCACTTCCGTTATATCTTCTTATGCTGACAACACCACATCTATCTCCAAATAAACTTCATCCATGTTCTCAGGTACCGGTAATCCGATCTCAATGGTGAACACAGATGTTCCCATAGTGCTCTTGACTGCCAATCACTCAGCACACCTGGTATGCTACACTACTTAACATTTCCAGGGATTGCTGATAAAATTAATTGATGTACAGGATGAGTTTCACTGTTTGGTGATGCAAAGCAGCTGAAAAGTTAATTTACTGGACACCTGGAAATAACTTTGGCATGTGCAGAGTTGCTGGATTGTATGGAGTTGTTACAGTCACTGTGTTTGTTTTTCATTTTAGGGGATGATGCACTTCAGCACCAGTTACTCAGACGCCAGTATATGCACACAGTCTTCCCTAAAAATCTACTGCTGTGACACCTAGGAAGTCTGGAACCATACATCTAAGAATCTAGGGCACGGGTCCCATGCTGGATTATGCTGATTGGAGCTAGAGTCAAAACCATGTGGAAGGCCATAGTTTCCCCATCCCTGAAGTAAGACTGGAAGAGGGAGTAGCATGGAAGCTATGTATCTGGGCTGGATATATAAGCTGTTGCTGCACAAGGAAGAATTTACTTTCCCAATATAGAATTAAGATGGTGCTTCCTCGGAACCAGGCAAAATGGCGAAGTCTTCCATGGCCCAGAGATCACCAGTTCATCCACTCCTCTGCACTCTATGAGAAGCAATAAAGATATAAACTGCATCCTAAGAGTCTTCGGATGACTTCTTTTTCCAGAAAATTGGATGGGTGACATCAGCTTTCAGGTAGGCAAGGCCTATTATGATATGTAGAATATGTCCTGGTAGAATATGTTGCATGTAAGCGTTTAGCCTTCTGAGTGCTCCCTCCTCCCAATTCCTGCCCTTCATTTCCTATGCAGTGACTCTCCTGGGAGCTATACAAGAATGAAAAGTAGAAATGAATAAGGATTGTTGGTGCCTCTATACATCTGCAACAATTCTTGCGGTGTGAAATGTCTAGAAGAGTTCCATAGGCAGGACAATTTATTGAGTATGCATATTTGAGCTGTGACCAACCATAATCCTCTCTTCTGTAAGCAAGCGTTTGAATGAGGCCCCATTACAGCAGCTGCTTTTGAAGTGCCATATCATTGAGTGTTTTGGAAAACAACTAATATCAGATGATCCTGTCCCTTCATAACCGTTTTTCTTTGTGTATTTTGGACTCATCATTTGCCAACGTTTGTTTTTGATTGACTTCATGTTACATCTAACAAACATACACCAAGTGCAAAAATGCAACTGAAACCACAAGAATGTATTGTTTTAACATCAGTAAGTAGTTGCAGCAGGAAACACCAGGGAAAACTCTATTGAGCACAGACATAGTTGACTAGCAAGTGCGCACCACTAAGATAGATGCAAAACTGAGGGAGATCAGTGGAGGTACAAGGAAGGAAGCACAGTGGTGGATAGAGGCGCAAGCCCAGCAACACCCTCCAACATAGCTGTCAAGTGTCCCTTATTTGAAGGGAAAGTCCATTATTCCAGCGCCATGTCCCGCTGCTGTCCCTTATTGATGGATGTCCCTTAAATGTCCCTTAAATGATGTCCCTTAAATGTCAAAGGGAGTAGCTCCTCTCCCCCCTCCCTCCCGGCCAGGGAGGAGGGAGGCTCCAACTGTGTTGCTTGGCTGTGTTGCTCACCCAATAAGAAGTCTAAGAACAACTGGGGGTGGAGCTTGCATGCCTTGTGTGTGGCTAGTTAATGCAAGCTGAGGGGGTTTTTGAATGCTGGATGCCATTTTGTTGCACGTGCTGCTGCAAACTTTGCAATGCAGAGCCAGGCTGGGGAGCCATCTTAAGTTGAGGCTGCATAGGCCTTGTGGTGCATGTGATTCAGATTGTATTCAGTTAAACCTCTGGTTACAAAGTTGGTTGGACAGTGTTCTCGAAGCTACCCAGCATGAGTTTGACCAGACTGCAGGAGGACAGGAAGACTGGAGTGTTATATGTAACCTACCCTCTCTCCAAAAATAAAAATAAAAATTGGATCCTTCCCATTACGTTTTCCCCGAAACATGGGCTTTGTTTGTGCCTTCACTCATGATATTTCAATTTTTGTTTTTTAAAAGAAACTGCATCACAGCATTTGAAGAATAGCATGCAAGTCCAGAACCATAAATTAGATTGGTTCCCTTTTAAAATGTGGACCTGATGCATCTTTCCTCCATCTTTAAGCATCTGTGCAAGTCAGTTACAATTTCAGTAGAATGCTGTATCTTTTTGGAGGCTTTTCAAGTATGATCCAATGAGCACTGCAGGAGCGTTCCCAAGCTGGTCTCTCCTTATCTGTTGAAATTGCATTCACAACTTTGAACATGCATGTAGGGGCTGGTTTTGAATACTCAGCTAATACTGAGTATTATCCAGGTTGTGATTCTCTGTGACAAAAATAGCAGATAGCTTCCTTGTGTGTCAATGGCAGGGATGAGGGAGAAATTTAGTTGGCTTTGTATTTAGATATGATATTTTGCATTTTACGAGACCATGGGATGTATCCAGTGCTCTGCATGCAGAAAATGAATAGTTTCGTTTTTAAAAAGCATCAAAATGCATTGTATATGGGGAAATTGCTTGCAAAGATGTATACATTAGGGGGAATGTGCACTAAAATAATGATGAATTGTCATGAGGATTTTTATGAGAGCAACCTCACCAAGTCCAGTGGACACTGGTCATCGCTGTATGTGGCATATCACTCTCACTCCTGCCAGAGGCACAAGCCAAAAGGCGAGACCACAGGGGCACTTGTCCTGTGGCTCAAAGCCAGGGGGCAACTTTGGCACTCACAAAGTGGGCAATTGGGACCAGTTACATCTGCATCACTGAGAGGAAAGCCATTGGTTTGCTGCAAGGACTGAGCTCACAGTATTTGCAACACAGTATCTGAAGCGAGGCTGTTGAAAAATCGTGTTTGCAAGTGTGTTATAATTGAATGGAGGCATATTAGGACTCAGCCCTCATATCCCTGCCCCCTGTACAATTCGATGTGTCAGCCACCGCTGGGAAATGCACTAGACCTCTCATTACCTGCGCCTGTGTTGTTGAAACAACAGCTTAGCATCAATATGTCTCGTACAGTCCCATGTCAATGTAAACTTCTATATACATTACATTCATTCCATCTATTTGTTTATAAAGACATTTTAGCTAATGCACAAACAGTTCACCAAGTGAGGCTGTAGAGTAAAGTAGTCTAGGAGATGCTCTGGGGAAAGAAAATGGCTTATTTATATTATTTGCCCCCTCATTTTAAGACGATTCTATATTCCTAGATTAGCTTGTCTAGCCATCATCTTATTCTCACCACATTAGAGTGGTTTTGCTCAGACGCTAATAGCAATGGGATAAAATGCGCCACTGAGTCATCTTGATAGCCTCTAAGTTTGCTTATGGGGGCTGAAATTCTTCATAAAGGTGACATTCAAAAAGGCAAAGCAGGTTGTTCTTGGACTGCAATGCCTTTAAGACCACCAATCTCTCAAAAGTCACCGTAATTATGCCAATAGTTATTGCAGTTATTATTATATGCACAGCTTTGAGGTTACTTTATATTGTGATACATATGCGAACAAATGATGCATTTAATGGAATTTGAAGTTGCCTTCATGGTCATCTTGTCCGGCCTCTTGCTGGTGCAGAATATCCACTATTACTGCAATTTAATTGTTCATTGGGTTGTTTTGCCCACCTTCCTTGTTGTGATACAAAGGAGGAGTGTAAGTAGGCTAAATAGGCTAAATAGATTTCAATAGATTTCTATTTGCATATAGACTGGTGTAATATGGACTCTTGTTGCTGTTTGTTTTCCATTACACGTGAGACAAAAGTTTCTGTAGCCATATCTTTAAGTGTTGTAATTTCTGCACAAACTTCTAAACTTCACAAAGTTCTCTTTGTCCTAGAAATGAAGACTGTTTTCCATTCAGTCCAATGATTATGTTTTTTATGGTGATGGATGAGATTTAACCCCCTTGACCAAAAGAAAAGAAAAAACTGGGCATCAAAGAAGATAAATGCCTTTTCCGCAACATGCGAAATCTCTCACTTCTCTTTATTAATGTTTGCGAAGGGATACCTATTCATTATATTTGCACCTAAAAAGAAACCCAACCTTCATAAATGTGCTTGTGTCCTTGCTGTTCTAGACTAGATGTCTTAGAAACTTATGTCATCTTTAAATAACCCAAGGCAAAAACAGAACAAAACAGGCACACACAGAAAGACAGGCAGGAGATACTGCTATTGTGTTACTAATTCAGTTTTGGAGACGTTTGCCCTACATAGTAACTGTTGCTAGTGAAATAGCTGTGGTGCGTTCCTGAGTGGAAAGTGAATGAGCAAAGCTGTATTTGCCTTGTCTGAATTTTCTCTGCTTTTCTTTCCCTGGATCTGTAGATAAAAAGCCACACCATCGAACAGATGCTTTATCTACTCTCTAGGCCTTGTTTGTGTAATCACTGGCTATGTGAGACATACAGGTCCTTGTGTTTACATGCAACCGTTTTTCATTCATTACATAATCATGGTCTCATAGCCCTAGTCAAGATTTGGCCTATGTTTGGCTATATAATCCAGGAAGTCAGTAATGGATGCTGGTTTTTGCTTAAAACGGAAACACTTGATATGGTAAAATAAAAAAAAAAATTGCTGGTTGTATAGATCAAGGTTTAGGGCAAGTACTCTTTGGCGAAAAAGCCCCAGCAAAGATTTGAAATATAGAAATATAGGCTGTTTAAAATAGCCCCTTCTAAGTTGCTTCCAAAGTTCCCCACTTCCCTTAGCATAGAAAGAGGTGTTTGGTAGGTTAAAAATAGTTTACTTACAAACTCTTCAAAGGTCAGGTTCGTGTGTTTTTCCATACTGCAGCAAGAAAAACAGGTAGTATAATTAACTGTTGGTAAGAGTTTCTAAAATTTTTGTATAGAAACAGAGATTTCTTGCTTAAGACACATAGTTTAAGCTTGGAACATCCAAATCAGAACTCCTTACAGGTAGGGTTCACATGGTGGAAAATGGGAGAGCAAAGAGTTTGGTAGCTCTTTCTCCCAAGGTGAGGAGATACAACCTAACAAAGCCTGTCAGGAGAGCTTGTCCTAAGGTCTTAACCCCTTCATGCGTTAGCGTTAAACATGTTGGTTATGTGAGGCTGATTTATCCCACAGTGGGATACAAATTGTAGCCCTTCCCAGAGGACTATCAGAGAACAGCCCTTCATTTGAAAACACACTCCGTTCGAAGGACTGCTCAGCAAGTCCAGTTTAAAGATAAACAGCCCCGAAGAGGGGGAGCAAGGGCCCTGCAAGTTGCCTTTCAACAGCTGGCAGCTGAGACAGCGGACTGAGCAGGTAGCGTTAGTAGAAGTGGATGAACAGAGCAGATTGACTCCAGGAAGTAAGGAACTTTGCAGACTTCCCTGAGTCGCAAACAGATCAGGTGAATAAAGCAGATTAGGCAAGACCTCTGGCAGCAACAAAGAGCACAGCTGCAACTAACACATGGGGCATGCTAGCCTCTTTATATACAAGCAAACACAGGCGGAAGGATTCTTCTTGCCGTTCTACCCAGTTGCTAAGCAACACCCTCAGAGTGACCCCAGTTTGCAGCCAGGGTTCTCTGGAAGCAACCCAAACTGTTAACTAGCTTTGCACCCGGAGTGACCCCCTTACATTACACCCACTAACTGCCCTGAAAACCCCATGTACAAATTAACCCTTCACTTGCACTCTTTGGTGTGATTCTCCTGCCATCAGCTATTCCAACATATGGACCACCTGGCCACAGTTTTCCCCACTATGGGGAGATATATTCTGTTTCTCTTTGAAATTATAGTAATTATTTCTAAATTTGCATCTTTACCTATAAATGTGCATGTGTAAATTTTATGCAAATCTGTCCTCTTTTTACTGTTGGGTTTCCTCTCTTTTTGGGTGGTGCATGAGCAGCCACCCGAGGAACCTCAGGATCTGAGACTGGAGCTGAGCAAGAAACTACTCCTTGCCTTTGCTAAGGCCTCAGAGTTCTCTTAAGGACCAGCCTCTGCCATGGGTAGGTTGTGTGAAGCCTCCACATTGACCCAACCTGACATAACTAGCAAAACTGCTTGTGCTGTGTGTCATGGGGCTGCCTGCTCTTTTAGCTACAAGATGCCTTGTTTTCGTTGTGCTGTGAATTGTGAACTGCTTTGTCAGAAATTATTCTGCTGCTGCAGCCTTTTACTGTTTGGATAAACCTGAGCAGATATGTTGTTGTTTCAGAGTTCAGCTCAGGAGACTGCCGGAGGCAACTCTGCACTGTTTTGCTTTGTTTTTATCCTGGCATACCTTCACCATCTAATCCCTTTTAGATGGATCCTTAGCACTCTGCTGTTGTCTCCCTTCCCCAAGGTTAGAAAACCATTGTGCCTTTATTCAACACCTCCATCCAAATGTGTTTAACAATAATAGATGTTCTAAAATAGCATTCACATTTAATCCATGTGTAAGCACACCACAGAATTATTCTCTGCATTATCTTATCTGCTACATATTTGGGAAAGTTGTTCATTTGCTACGCATTTGGGCACTTATTAAGATATAGTAAATAAGTTTTGCATGTTGGCTCCTGACATCCTGAAATCAAGGAGGAGATTTTTTTTGTTTGTGTTTGGATATAGCTGGATGCCATTTTGAATCAAGATGGCAGACTGAACCTTTCCAAATGCTGGTTTTAACTACCAATTTCAAAACTGCGCTGATTTTGTTTGTTTGTTTGTTTGTTAGATTTCCCAAGCAATTCCAGCTAAAAGGCTTCTAGTTTTAACTCTTACAGAGTTTATATGCCTCGAGTGGGAAGGGAAGTGTCTCCTTCCCTAATCTACATCCATTCAGTAGGACATTTGAACCCCCAATCGAACCCTATAGCATCTGAAAAGGGTTGTTGCTGTTGTTGTTATTGTGAATATGAGTTTCCTGTTATATCCCTATGTGGAACAACCTTGACACCCACAACTAAGGGTGTACTCTTGAAGCATCTTAAGGATGGTCTAACAGTGTGGCTGTACAAACAGGGTTTGCAAGAAAATTATTGTGACTTATTCTTCCACCCAAAGGAAGTACTTTTCTTCAAGATGCCAGCCAGACATTCCTTCCAACAAGCATAGAAGCCAAATCCTAAGGGGTGAGGTCCCTTCAGCCCCCCCAATAAAATATCTGAGGGGGCCGGGGGGCAAAGTTAATGGTCACTGTCATTCAAATGGGGTGTGTGCACTGAATCATGTGATTGATTATGCAGGGCGGGGCTTACCTGAGTCCCCCAATATTTTATTCAAGTTGGCACCCCTGCCAACAAGATACTCCACTCCCCACCACCATAATCCTAATCTTCTTTTCCATCAGTCTCTCTACAGTCCATCACCCCTGAGCTCAGTCATCACCAAGCTGGTTTTGGGAGTTGCGCCATAAGGTTTTTGTTTCATTTTTGTACTTCTGTAAACTTTGGGGTTCCCCCAAGCATGCTGATACCTCTGTCTTGTTTCATGCTGCTCCCATTTTGGCTACAATTCTAGTGGCACTACCAACTGAGTTTGCTATTAAAAGGAGTGGTAGAGGGTCAACATGTGGTTTACAGAGTCCAAGGTCCACTTTTTGCATTTTCTTTTTCCACTCCTTTTGCCAGCAGAAAATCACCGAGAACTCCAAATGAGGCACACTCATCCATCACAGATGCTAAAATGAAAGGCTAGTAATTGTAGGATGAGATGACTAGACATGTGGTAATATATGAACAAATCTGTGATGCCCTTAATTTTAGACACTAATTTGTCTGGGATAATAATATGTTATTGGAAACTGAAAAAATAGCGGTGTATTATCTAGTGACCAAATGAACTCAGATCATCATCAGCTAGGTAAAATAGCGAAAACATTGGGGGACTGGAGAGGACTTTCATTGCACCACTCCTCGAAGATCTCTCAATTGCTTAGAGTGAAACAGGGGAAGTTGGGCTTTGTTGATTCTTGATCTCAGAGATTTTTGATACAATTGGCCATTATATCCTTCTGGATTAGCTGACAGGATTGAGAACTGGACATATTTATCTGGGTTCCTGATTTCACAACTTGGTGCTCAGGGACTACTGCTCATCCCCTTAGCATTTATGTTAACATGGAACCACTGAATTAACATGGGTGTGTAGATGGCACTCAGTTCTATTTTGCCAGGTTGGTGGTGCTGGATCGGGCAGGGGTGTTTAGGTGACACACTCTAAAGACCCATTTTAAGTTTTTAGGGAATCTCTGAAGTTGCTGGAATTGAAAGGCATGGACTTAAAAATGTTTTTCCCCATTCCTATTATTTTTTATAAACTCGTTTTGCAAAGTATAAAAGATAGAAATGTGTCTTGATAACATATCTAAAAGAAAATGACCCATAAATAACCAGTTTCAAAGAAGTAATTGCTATTGATTGTTCATATATATGCAAGCAGTAAACAAACAATAGGTTTTCAGACAGATAACAATATTTAACGTCTCATACATTTGATGGTAAGGTTGAATGAAGGTCACCCACATCTTTCAATCAGAAAGAATGCACTAGATTAGAATATGTTTGTCTCTAGAGTCTGGGTTTAGCACATATGTTTCATCTTGATAGATTAAAATCTGTCCTGTTTGTGTACTCAAGGTGTCTCTGTACACCATGGTATCTGAGAACCTCCATCAAATATTGTGCAGCTATAAATAACATTCTAGCACTTATTTTCCAGCCTGCAAAAAATATCACTAAGGGGAAAAAATCAAGTGAACTGTTAAAGTCTGTTTAACTGTGAATGTACTTGAGAGAGTGGGAATAAGGTGATGGGTTTTATTGTCTCCTGATATTCTTTTAGCTAGGGTGGGGATTATGGGCTAGGTCCAGTCTCATTTCTGTGAAACACCCATCTGTGGCTTCCTACGCCATTACAGCCTTGACCATGCAGAAAGTTCCCTTATGCCAATTTGTTTGCATGTGTCCTGCATGCAACCATTCCCCAGAACATTTTTCCATAACTGCAGAGACTCCTTGCAATAGTTTGAAGTGTTCTTGGGGCTAGTTTACTGGACAATGTATGAAAACAGACTCCCAATAGACTCTGCTCAGAAAGGTAGCTGTGGTGACAAGGAGTCCATGGTGGCAGCCCCCACAGCCTTTTCCAAGGTGAAAGCAGATGTTCTCAGTGTCCATCACTATCCTAGTCTTCTCTCCAGTGTTCTTAGATAGGTAGGTAGTCTAAGGCAGAATGAGTACCATTATGCTATGGAGAGAGCACAGTGCCAGATGGTGCTCAAGCTGGACAAGGAGTTAATCAGGTTGTCACCTCCCCTATAAGGGCCATTAAGGCCCATTGAACTTAATGAGTAAACATGTGTAGAACTGGCACTATTAGTTTGTATAACTGGTAGAATCGTCAGCTGTGAATGAATTTGAAGAGGCTGATATTAATCAGTAGGTCTGATGGCACAGGGCACATTTGTTTATTTTTTGTGGTGACCTTGGTTCTTATATATTACTGAAAATGAATATATTAAATGACCTTTCCTTCTAACAATGGGTCAAAGCCTTTGTTATATTGTAGGTTGAAACTAGGGCAATGTGTAAGTTTTTTAAATTCAACTGACTGGTCACACACTTGGTTACAAAGCAACACTGAGGCTGCCATCCGTCATGTACACATATCTGAGAGAAAGCCCCACTGACCACAATGAGACTTACTTCTGAATAGACATGTATAGCATTCCATTGTAAATGAGTAAAGATTCTTAAATTGGTTACAGCCTTCTCACTATAAATACATTAAAATATGAATGTATAGTGATCATACCTCCACACATGGGGATCACACTGTCTAACAATGCCATTGTGGAGGGTTTTCTCCCCCTCCCCTTCAGTATAAAAGTAAAACCATTTTCCCCTTCCTTAAATCGGAACAATTAATTCTTCCATTGTTCACTGAAGCCTACAGAAAGGGTGAGGGCTTATTCAGGGGAAAGAAACTTTTCATTGATATAGAAATGCAGCAAAGTTGTAATGTGCATTGTTTGTACAGAACCCAAATCCCCAGCTGATTTGAAGGAAGCATCTGTAGAGAATGTATGAATATATGTGAATATGAAATCAAAGAACTCATCAAGGATAGCTTTGTGGTTTATTCCTTTTAGAAAGAGATCCTCATTGTTCTGTGAGATTTCACATCAAGCTCTCTGAAATTGAATTAAGACTTTGAAAGTAATGTTTAGCCTCTTCTTGCTGAGCAGCTGAACGTGTGAGGTCACAAATGAAAAGAAGTTATACTGTGTGCTAGTAAGCCAGATTAGATTTTCATATTTTACTATTCATGGTTACCTTGGCTATGTATAAGACGACAGCCAGGTGAGATCCCATCAGGGTTTAACTTCTCAAAAAGAAATAGGTTGGAAGAATGCAACCAAACTCCTGATGCCTAAAATATCCCAACAAAGAATGCCCATGTTAACACAACACAACTCTGCATGACCTTGGGCTAATTGCTTGACCTTGGGATTCTCTGCTGTGGTTAAAGTAATTCTTCCTGACTTTGAAGGGGGCTCCTGTGCCTTTGGCAGAATATATCTGCAAGGAGATTTTCCCAACCAAAAAAAGGGGGAAAGGTACATCTGCTGAATGTGGATAAGTAGACATTATCATCCTAAAATATGGGATTGGAAACTGTGGCCCTCCAGATGTTCGGCTACAGCTTCCATCAGACATGACCAGCTTGGCCAGTGGCCAGGAATGATGGGAGAAGACCAATAACATTGGGGTACCACATTTCTGGCCTAACTGTTTCTAGGAATTTTTTATCTTAGTTCTAGAGATCTATGAAGACATACCTTTAGAATAGGGATAGGGAATCCTTCAGATGTTGTTGAACTGCAACTCATGGATTCCTCAACCATTGGCTATGCTGACAGGGACTGGTGGGAGCTGGATTCCAACAACATCTGGAGGGCGACAGGTTCCCCATCTCTTCTCTTCTTCTCAGTATCCAGGAACTGAATCATGCCCATCCGCTTTATTTCTCTGAAATGTTTTGTGTGAATGGGAAATCCTTCCCTTTGCCTCTGATTGCCCAAAGGTTACAATGATAGAAAGTTACTGCATTCTCTCGTAATACTTGAATCCAGGATCAATGAATGTATTTATTCACACAGTGTACATATAGTCCAGCCTTTCTCAACCTTGAGTTCCTAGTTGAATGCCATGTCCAAGATCCACAGATTAATGGTATATCCACTCATTAATGGCATTTGAGCCAACTTTGGACAAAACTGATGCTAAGGCTACAATGGTTGAAACAAGAGGTGTGAGGCAGAAAGGCATCCATGCCAAATATGAGACTGACCATCAGCGGACTGAAAAAAGAGGCCTTTGCTCTCTTTTTTTCATTGTCATTGGTTACAGATGATGCTGAGATGTCACCAAACTGACAAAACTAGTTTGGGGCATTTAGAAGAAACTCTGTCTTCAAAATCTTATGGTTGTATCCATTAAAGGTGCAGAGCAGGAAATTGTGAAACTGTCATTTCTGAACCACTTATAAATGACCTCACTAAGGTATTATAAATACCAGCTGTGCATTGGTAACTATTAACAGCCTTGACAAGACTGCTAAGAATATATCAGTTGACAAAAACTCTTCAATCCCTAATCGAGCTAGAAATGTTGAAAGTCTTAGGTTAAACCCTTCTCTCATCAGCCTTATCTGAAAAATTCAAAATTGCTTGTTTTATCTAGTCATATTTCTTTTCTGTGTGAGGACTGTGAGCCCCACCCCCAGCCCCCGCCTGCTGCTGCTGCCCTATGTTTCAGAGAGCACAGATTGTATCAATACTATTCATTTTTATGCCTCCCTGCTCTCTTGGGCCTGTTCTGCTTTTATGAAAGTCTGCTGATGTTTTGATATTTGTGTTAGCCATGGGGGGGGGAGCCCTAGGGGTCTTGTTTTGTTCTGTTCCTTTCATTTGTCTGTGAGGTCCTTGAGGTGTTATCTTCATTGGTCTCTCTCCCTGATTCCTTGCTCTGAGCCAGCTTCAGTAGCGCCTCTCCTGCCCACTTCCACCCCACCCCCAATATGCCTAAACAATTCATAAACCATATGTCTGAACATATGTGGTGTCAGTAAGCACTCTGTGAGTGCAGTGTGATTAATAAAGGCTAAGAATTCTCAGCATATGCATGTTCCTCTGGCAAAAAGCTGTATCTTGTTTTCATTAGGATGTGAAAGAGTAACTTCAGCGGCATGATGGACTAATCTCAAGCAGAAGAGTATCACATCACAAAATCCACACAACACTTTGCTAAAGAGCAGATGATTTTGCACCTGCATTTTTAAAAAATAGATAGAAAAGGAGGCAGCACCAGTCTAGGGAGAAGGTTTGTCAGTATAGCATACAATGCAGGTATGGGAATTGGGCCATCCAGATGCAGTTGGACTCCAACTCCCAGCAGGCCCAGCTAGGGTAGCCATTGGCAGGAAGGATGGGTGCTGTAGTCCGAGAATAGCTGGAAGCCCACAAGTTCCCCATGCAAAAACAGACAGCAGTAGATCCATTACACTCAAAGTATAGTACTGTATTTAAGAAGCTGCATTGTTCTGGGACACTGGTCCATATGGTTGGACTGGTTGGACAGTGTTCTCGAAGCTACAAACATGAGTCTGACCAAACTGCAGGAGACAGTGGAAGACAGAAGTTCCTGGCGTGCTCTGGTCCACGGGGTCACGAAGAGTCGGACACGACTAAACAACTAAACAACAACAAACTGGCAGCAGCTTTCTGGGATGAATCTTTATTAACCCTACCTGGAAATGATAGAAATTGAATCTGGGGCCTGAGCAAAGAATAGGCCCTATCAAAAATTCCTTCCTCCAGGGTGAAGCATACTATTTTTTTCTGTGAACTGGGGCCTTTAGAAATAATTAGGACTTTTTAAAAGTCAACCATGACGCCAAATATTAATAATTCCAGTCCGTTGCTGTTGTTGTTGTACCAGTTGCTTTAATTTTTTTTTAACTCAAAGTGACTTACAGAATCAAAGATTAAAAACTGATATAAAACAAACTAAAAGAGTAAATTCCCCACATTAAACAAATGCAGAGAATTAAAATTCCAAGTCCTGGGTGGTTTGGTTTGGTTTGGTTTGGTTTTTAACCTGGTTCCTTCTAAGCCCCAGAGCATTCTCCCCACCTGTGGTTTCCAACAACTGGTACTCAGGAGCATTGCTGGCTCCAACAGTGGAGACAAAGCATAGCCATCATGACTAGTACCTGTAGCCATTGATCTCGAGGTGAATTAGCCTGCAGTTAGTAGACGGTCCTCTGTGGTTTTTTATAGGATCCACAATGATTACTACATGCAGATATATGGCTTTCCTTTACTTTGGGCTGAGTGCAGTCTACCTCTGAATGCCTCATCATGATCCTGAACACACCCTTTCATATATATGTTGGGTCTGCATATTCTGTGATCAACTTTCGTTTAGTACACATGCTCTGATGCTGAGCTATAGACTTTCAATTCATAAGCCTCCTCCTGTTTTTGCTATCTGCTTGGAACTTCAAAAATAATGGGGTTGTCAAGCATTTGCCAACCCAGGATGACCACATATGACTGGTTGACTGAGTTTAGCTTGTGGGTAATGAGTTATGCAGGCCTGCTCTATCCCGTCTGCATATTCACCCAGTCTAGTCACTAGAATGTGACTTGTCTTCCTGAGTCTTTTCCTTCCCCTTTGTTAAGAGTCATATTTTTTCATACTAGTGAGGGATGGGAGACAAATTCAATTCAGTTTGCATATACAGATGAAACTTATCCAGTGCTTTTTTTCTAGAACTCACTGTGAACACCTCCCATGTTCTCTTATAAAAGCAATGCCCACCTGAGAGGTGCTGAAACCGAGTTCCACTGAGGTCCGGCTGAAAAAAGAGCCCTGGATTTACCTAATTTGCACTTCCTGAAACAAGATGTGAATTGGAACATACCCGTCCTTCCAAATTTGTACTCTAAATGTTGCAATCCAGTTCTTCAGGCAAGTAATGTGTGTACAAAGGGGTAAAGTATGCATATGAAAGTATATAATGGTGAAAATGGCATTAAAAATGCTTTAAGCTGGGGAATTATTTGGCAAAAATGTATATATTAAGCAAAATTCATACAGAAATAGTTACAGTAGGAGAAATTCCCGCTAAAATTCTGATCAATTTTCATGACAACTTTATAAAACACCATAAACTGATCTGGAAATGTGGAGAACTGGCCTTAAGCCTGGAAAAATGATAAACTGAAATTGGCATATTCTCCCATTCCTCCATATTAGTCAATTTTTTGGGGGGGGCGGGATCTTGAGCGATGGTTGTAGTAATAATTTTTGGCCCTTTTTGGTTTTTACATTGGGTCCAAGAGGGACATGTAACTGGGTGGTGCTTGAAGTTGGAACTGGTATGAATTGATCAGGACACCACTTCTATAGAGGCAAAAGGGTACGGCAGTTTTGAAGAGGTTTAGCTGGTTACCCAGATATTGTGCTAACAGAGCCAGTGCTTCTGGAGGTATAGCCTTTCTAATGAGCTGTAAAACCGAGATTGTCAATTTTATTGCTTGGAGATGTTAAATGTCCCATGCCATTCATTACAAAGAAATGTGCAAGCGCTGGCACCAGTGTCCTGGCTCATCTCCAACTGGGTCATCATCTCCTGCATATTATTTAATATTTCCTCATAGATTAATTGAATCAGATAATCTACATTAAACAGCTGGGGATGGTTGATGATCTCACTCCAGAGGTGACTAGATTAGACGAGAGTGATGGCTCAGCTGCTTCGTATGAATTACACTTAATGGCCCAAGTTAAGCGTTTTACTAAGAAATGCACTAAAGCACATCTGGGTGGTAAGCAGGAAACTGCCACAGGCAATATTATGGTCTCTTGAAACAAGGGGAAACTTTATATTCTCTTATTTTCATTCATTCATAAGGTTGGCCAATAAAGTAAATGTGGTTCTTGCTATGGACCTTTCTATGATCTGAAGCCGAAATACAGTGGTACCTCTAGTTACGAACTTAATTCATTCTGGAGGTCTGTTCTTAACCTGAAACTGTTCTTAGCCAGAGGTACCACTTTAGCTAATGGGGCCTCCCGCTGCTGCTGCACCGCCGGCGCACGATTTCTGTTCTCATCCTGGGGCAAAGTTCTTAACTCGAGGTACTACTTCCGGGTTAGCAGAGTCTGTAACCCAAAGAGTTTGTAACTCGAGGTGTTTGTAACCCAGGTACCACTGTATATAAGAATTCAGATTGTTCTTAGCGAGGTTTTCACTACACACTGAAGAGAAAGGATAGTAAGCACAGAGTGTGCAGGTGGAAGAATCGGGATGATGACAAAACATGATCTTATTTTATAAATAAAGAAATGCCCTCATTTTGAGGTTCCTGCAGGCAATATGAAGGAGCTGTACCATCAACATGAAGCCAAGCAATAGTAAATCAGAGATCTGCTGTGCAACAAACCATTGAAGAAGAGAACAGTGGTTACCCCGACCTCACTGCTGGTTGGTTCAGGGCCCCCAAAATGTAGGTCCACCACTGGGGCCACCCACAGCCTATAAATGTCATTGAACAGCTGTTTTTCAGACCTTGCATAGCAGCCCATAAGACCAAACCATCAGGAGGTCATCAAGAGCTTTGCAAGAGTTTTAGGTTGGTACTGGGACTGTTGTGAAATACCCCCTGTGCCAGCCTAAAACCAGCAGTGGCAAAACTCCAGGAGTGTTGCTCTTAAATATGGAGTGTGTTTCTCACAGAGGAAACAAAGATTTATTCAGCACTTCTCTTGTTATTTAAGGTCCATCTGGAATTGAGCTGAAGGAAAATCTAAGCTGCAGCTGTCGGCACTGTTGCTGAGTCTTTTTGGGATAATGATGGAAATGGTACTTCTAATAGGATCACTGCTATTCCCATCATAATAAAAGTTGGCTTCTGGTAAATTGATTTGACTTTTGGCAAGTTGGTGGGTTAGTGCCATTGCTAAAAGAACTGCAGGAGAGACATTTCAATGGAAATCCACTGACTGATGCATTTCTGAACCCTATGCTCCATGGGGCAGTAATTCAGAATTCCCGGACATCAGACTCTGTCATCACCTATTGGCTAGTCCATATATGTTAAGCAAATGGGAGGAAAATACAGTGTATGTTTTCATGCAGGACAGAGGGCGGTGGAAAAGGTTCTGTGCTGATCAGCCAGGAAAAGAAGATTTGGGGATCTTTGTTCTACCCAGTTACTGAGCTCCACCAAAGCTCATATGGCTTGAGATTATAACTGAGTCTATAACAGGCACCCCCAATCTTCGGCCCTCCAGATGTTTTGGGCTACAATTCCCATCATTCCTGACCACTGGTCCTGTTAGCTAGGGATCATGGGAGTTGTAGGCCAAAACATCTGGAGGGCCACGGGTGGGGAAGCCTGGGCTATAACAAAACCACCACATCTTTGTGTGAGTGCCACAATGATTAAGTCCTCATGTCACTGTAAGCCACAGTTGTGCAAACCATGGTTTACTGGGAACAAGCAAGTGTGCTGGGTATGCTGCTCAAATTGCATCAACCCCCTTTGCAGTACTGAAAGAAAGCAAATCAGAGTTTGTTTGCTTGGCATTACACGTGAACTCATGTTCATGGTTCATTTATCTCAAGACAAAATCACATAAATGATGAGCCAGAGCTCTGGCTTATTCTCTCCCAGCAGGGCAAAAGGAGGGACCTGGGTGTGATTTGAGCAGGTTGCACCAGCATGCTTGCTCATTCTTGGTAAGGCATGGTTTTCTTATCTCTGCCTTATGGTTATGTGCAAACCAGGCCAATGAGATCTGCTAATTTAGGCAAGTCCCTAAACCACTTTTGTACACATGATGTGTCATTTCTCACTACAGTGGTACCTCAGGTTACAGACGCTTCAGGTTACAGACTCCGCTAACCCAAAAATAGTACCAGGTTAAGAACTTTAGTTCAGGATGAGAACAGAAATTGCATAGTAGTGGTGCAGCGGCAGTGGGAGGCCCCATTAGCTAAAGTGGTACCTCAGGTTAAGAATAGTTTCAGGTTAAGAACAGACCTCCAGAATGAATTAAGTTCTTAACCTGAGGTACCACTGTATAAGCTACCATAGTTTCCAAGATCTACTTCTAGCTGAGGTAATAAACTCAAGTTGGGTATGAACCATTCCAGACTGCTACTACTCTTGTGTAGAAACAACTTTCCCGCTGCTCACAGAGACATGGATGTCAGAGAAAAGGGTTCTTGCCCATCTCCCAAAAATGTTAGTTTGCTCTGTGCAGAAATTTATTTTATTTGATGGAAAAAGGGAAAGGGACAGCAAGAAACCACCAAATGCAAATGAAGATGTGGGGAGAGCTACAGATGCATAGAAGCATCTCTCACAGAGCCCAATACCTTTCAAATCTGTACCCTTCTTCAGGGGCAGAAACCCTTTGGGATACAGCTGGTGGAGCAAAGTTCTAAACACAGAGTATATTCCCTCAAACAGCCACTGGGGCCTATTAGCAACTGAAGAAAATGCCTCACTGTACCATTTCTGTGCCTTTAAACCTCACCTTGTAACATAATCTGGTTGGGATTCCTGCTGATCATTGGGTCATATCAGAACTTGATTGTATTATTGTTCCAGGGGAAAATGTCCTTGGCCTTTTCCCTTCAGAACATGTAATGATTCATTGTCCTCTCCCTATAAAGCCTTCACCTTTTCTGGGTCATAAATTTTCTAACCTGACAGCGGTAGTATTGAAAAGAACAAATCTCTGTGCATGTTATCTCCAACTCACTGGGGGCCAGGCAAAAGCAGGCATGCCACTGAATGGCAAAGGAAATGATACCACACTAAGAGGAGATTGTTATTTAGCCACTCAGGTAGAACATAGGCAGTGAAACTATTTAAAGTCTTTAAACACCAGTTGCTTGAGCTCATGTGAAAGGGGAGTCAAGCTAGTTTTACTCAGAGTAGATCCATTGATATGAATGAACATAACTAAGGTAGGTCCATTAGCTGGTTTACGTTGATTAAAACTTATTTGAATAATACCCGTAGTATAGAGATATCGCATACATTCCAACTGTTCAGCATCTGAAGTCCAACCGTTTCTCTGAGGGAAGAGAGAACTGTCAGTTTGGCAGGAGATAAAAGTAGTGGCTGGGTCTGAACAAAATATTAAGCCCAGCAATTTTTAGAAGTTTTGGAGGGGTAAGGGTGGAAATGCCCCTTCCCACAATTGGAGTTATCTTTGTGGGGCAGCAAACTAAGACTTTTCAGAGTAATTGTTTTATCTTTAATAGGTGGTGTGCCTGTTTCTTCCCCTCTTTCCCAGCAAGAAATGGGTTTCCTGCCACTTCATGTGGCCAGCTGCATTCCTGGGACAAAGTGCTCTATAATAGTGACACGGTCACAGCACCGAATCTTTTGGGGAGGTGGCCATCTTCTTTCCCTGAGAATGAGGGCATTCTCTTCCAGGAATGCAGCTGGATTACTGAGGGTGGCCAAGCTGCCACTTGAAGCCATTGTAAGATTTTTATGGTGAATTTAAAGGTAAGCACCACCAACCTGAAAATTATTGGAATTCCTACACACACACACACATTTCATATATTCCCTCCTGAACACTTGGTCCCACAAAAGGCAGGGGGAGGGTGACATTTGACCCAGTTTTATTAAAACATTGGGTGGATTTACACACAGGAAAGAAACTCTATAAGAAGTCAGAAATTAGATTGTTGTAACAAAAGGAACAAACCCTATGGAAATTTACATAGAAAAGCTTTCTGCTCTCTGGTGCCATCTGGTGTTGTATGCTTATAACTCATTCAAATCATTGTTTCTTTACTAATGTAGCCGAGTCCCTAGTGTAAACCCAAGGGTCAGTAATAGTTTTGTGGGGAAGACGGGGCTTGAGAAGAAGTTGCAGGGTGTGTGGAAGCTTGGGGCAAATTGCTTAGTTGGAGCATGACTGAAGGAATGATGCACAATAGGTAATGTGAAATCTGAGGGAAACACCCAGCCTCAGAAAGCCTGGAAGGAGCTGTAGCTAAACATAATGGACTAGACCTAGGATGAATGTAGTTTTGAAGGCCCCTGATTTCACAACCTTGCTAATGCTAAGAAGACTTAGCTCAGTGCTTGGATGAGAGACCTGCAGGGTAGGGAGGGGAATCTTATGTGTGCCACTTTGAGTTCCATCATGGAAAAAGGGCAATTTATAAATGTAATATTTGAAATCATAAATGAAATCTATATGAAACTGAGAGCACAGTAGTGGCTGTCTCTTCTCCATTAATCCAATGGCCTACCTTTTAATGGGGGAAATCTTAGATGGCTGTGTACTTTTCGCCAAATTCTGGAACATGAAGTTAAGAAACAGATGTGTTGCTTCAAGTTTAAGGCCAACGTAATGGGTCATTCTCATCTTCTATTTCATGCTCTGTCTCTTTTCCCCGACTGATCTAATAATAACCAAGGTTTCCACTCCAAAAAGCCTCTCCATTTATCATTTTCTCTGTCACAATCTCTGGACAATTATTGTCAGCCAGAGACTTGGAAATTGCTTTAAAAGTAAATCTAATATAATGCCAAAGTGCCAAAGCTTTAAAGAAAACGGGTAGCTGGACCACCATGGATGTTCCAGTGCAACAGAGAGTACACCCTGGGATAGCGCTGAACAAGATAGGTTCTCAAAGAAACAATTAACGTAATCAATTTCACTTTGCATTTTCCCTTGTCTCCAAATTGAGTCATTAATCTTTAGGGCTGCTCTGTTGTCATCCATGGAATTCAATTAAGAGAGTTCATTGTAATAAATAAATAGATGTTTAGTGAGCATTCAAAAATGCAGAACAAACAACGACAAAGGAATCTGGCTCTCCCCCGCAATAAACTAGTAGAAACCTGAAAAGAACAAGGGGGAAGAAGGCTTCCAGAAGTTTGCTTCATTGTCTGCTTTTTTTGTCATTGGGCATAATCTGGGACCCTGAAATTGCACATGGAGTTTTACAGCTGTTTGTAGAAAGGGGCCA
This sequence comes from Podarcis vaucheri, assembly GCF_965113315.1. Classification (NCBI taxonomy): domain Eukaryota; kingdom Metazoa; phylum Chordata; class Lepidosauria; order Squamata; family Lacertidae; genus Podarcis; species Podarcis vaucheri. The sequence goes on from NC_138761.1 coordinate 49,353,888, forward strand.
GGTCTGTAGGCTTTTCTTGGTACCTCCATAGCTCCAGGGTTGTGAAATTTGTCACATTTCTTAATCCCATAAATTTTTAATCTTGTTCATGCTGCCAAAACCAAAGTATTGTAGTGGTGTGGTGGCTGGAATTCTGGGCATGAAGTAGCATGAACTAGAACGGGCAAAGGTTGCTTGAACTGTGCTCCTATCTCAGCCTCTGCATCACAAACCCATTCTCTGCCAAGGCAAAACAGCAAGTGCCCTGGAGACATCCAGGGTCAAGCCACTGGCACCAGCTGGACTTGACTGTCACCAGACATTCAGTACTGAACTGTGTTTGTGTCACACGGAGTTACCACACTGCTGATTGCAACATGGATCACTCCCTAGTCAGTCCACACAGTGAATCCCAAGGCTGAGGAGGAGGAGGCTGAAGACAGCAGAGAAATATAGGAGGTGGAGGAAGTGGCGAGCAAGTGGGTTAAGCAAGGAAGGGGGGCATCGGCAGGGAGGGGGTGAATGGACAAGTGACAGGTTGGGTGGGATGGGGTGCTCCTCCCAAAATATTGGAGGTAAGAGAGTATCTGACCAGATTAGCATATTTCTCTCAAGCCCTTTTAATGAGCCTTACTCCATTGTTGCACATGCTGGCTTGCCCCACCCCCTGGTGTCCACATGGATGCATGAACACTTTTGTGCTGCCTTGCCCCCACAATTTAGGGGGTTCTAGGCTGCACAACATCAGCATGCCCCTCCGGTGTGCCAAGTGATGTCAGCATGCTGCAGGGCATGTGCGCATGGCTGCCACAGAACTTTGAAGGGTCCCAGCCCCTTCATTGAAAATATTTTGTGGGGGGTGGGACTGGCCTCCCGGGCCCCCTTACTTGGTGTGCCTGTGAGCTTCAGATGCTCACACTGTACACAGAGTGAGCCATGTTGGAGGCCGGGATAATCAGCCCAGCCCTGCTCCCATGTTGATTCAGTGTGTGAGTAATTCATATGCAAAGGGCATTTGGGAAATATCTAACCAGTGTCTCATTATTAACAAGCAAGGTTATGAATACCAATGATCTGTATAAGAATCCAAATCATTTCATTTATTAAATGGGCAAGAATTTGCTTTGCTAGTTTGTCCATGACAAGCCACACACTATATTTGTCTCTTCTGGTATACTGATTTTAGCACCGGCCTGCTCTTGTTAGTCTTTCAGCTGCCTTAGGTTTAAGATTTTGAAAAGGAGCATTTGTCTGGCAAACCAGCAACACTTATTTAGGGGGCCTCCTACTTGATGTGTGCAACTTCTGCTCTGGTTCTGGGAAATTTTACAAAAGGACTGGAAAAGCCAGCAAAACTATCTGCAGACTTTATAATCATTTTCAGTCTCCTCATTCCCCACATGGCTGTGGTAATTTCATTAGAATTTACAGTTATTTTTGCTGTTAATGGCGGCGGCCTTTGGGAAATAGTCTGCTGTGGTTTTATTGTTACTATTTTAAACTTTGTGAATATACCAGCCCATGCACATAAATTAATGGTTAGGCCCCAAACACCCTAATTTTTTCTTTCAAAGGGGCTTCAATATGCCTCTTGTAGCTGCTAAGAACACGCTCACCTGCCTAGTGAAGCAAGCATGTCTGCTTTCCCAAGTGCCCATGCAAACTAATGTATGACGAGGAGCTATTTATAGTCTTTTTCAGATGTTAAGACACAGGGAACTTTGAAGTGGGAGGGGGCTCCTTGACTCAGCCAGGCTCCCTGCTCCATTGAGAACCCTGAAAAATCGGCGTTCTCAATCCTGTGGGGAGCCTCCATGAGGAGGAGAAGTTTCCTGCTTCAGGCTTTCCTCTCCAATTCATGGAGGACATTAAGGATAGCAGGGATGGAAAATTAAACTTAGGGTGCTCATCCCTGCATGCCCTACCCACATACAAGGTGTCATACATGAGCAGCATATCCAAGTAGGACTGTAATGACTGCTATTTACAGTTCCTAAGGTAAAGATAAAGGGATCCCTGACCATTAGGTCCAGTTATGGCCGACTGGGGTTGTGGCGCTCATCTTGCTTTATTGGCCGAGGGAGCCGGTGTACTGCTTCCGGGTCATGTGGCCAGCATGACTAAGCCGCTTCTGGCAAACCAAAGCAGTGCACGGAAACGCTGTTTACCTTCCCGTCGGAGCGGTACCTATTTATCTACTTGCACTTTGATGGGCTTTCGGACTGCTAGGTTGGCACGAGAGCTCACCCCGTTGCGGGGATTCGAACCTTCAACCTTCTGATCGGCAAGTCCTAGGCTCTGTGGTTTAACCCACAGCACCACCCGCATCCCAAGTTACAGTTCCTAGGGGAGGGTAAATGGCTATCCACATGTCCTAGTGTTATGCTTGCCCTCTTCAAATCTCTAAAGGGCTGTCACATGGAAGATGGGGCAAGCTTGTTATCTCCTGCTCTGGAGTGTAGGACCCAAACCAATGGCTCCAAGTTACAAGAAAGGAGATTCCAACTAAACATCAGGAAGAACTTTCTGATGGTAAGAGCTGTTCAACAGTGGAACAGACTCCCTCAAAAGGTGGTGGACTGGAGGTTTTTAAGCAGAGACTGGATAGCCATCTGTCATGGATGATCTAGTTGAGATTCCTGCATTGCAGGGGATTGGGTGATGAACCTCAGGATCCCTTCCAGCTCCACAATTCTATGAGTTTATGATTTATCAGTTCTTATGATATAACTATAGGGTTCAATTCATTTTAAATGAATTTTCTTACAGTTGGAATCAGTAGGAGTTCAGTGATGGATAACTAGCCCTATTGATTTCAACAAGAATTCCAATCAATCACTTGGGGCATCAATGGCATTTGGGTTATCAGGGATGCAACATTGCCAGTTCTGCCATAATTGGCAATGTTGTGGATCACACAGTTTTGCCATGTGAGACTACAAAATGTTTAGGCTTGCCTAGGTCTGAACCGTTTCTTAAAATGACCAAGTACTCTATTACAGAGACTGAAATTTGACTTTCTTAATGTCCTTCAGAACCAGATTTAGAATCCACTTGTGGGGGGGGGGGTGGAATTCCTTTGAAGAAAGGGAAGAAATGTAAAATAGACTGAACATGTTTCCTTGACAACTGCTTGGTAAACAAGGTCAACAAGAGTTGAAAGACCACTGCCGGACCATAAAAATTTGCCCTGGGTGCTTTGGTTACATCTTGGAATTTTGTGGGGGTGGTGGTTAAAATGACAAATTGGCATAAATAAAACAAATTGTTGTGTAGTAGAAAGAATGGCTCATTATAAAATTGTTTTCTGGGTGCAGATAATCACACATCTAGGAACACCCAAGTTTTGTACGAGAATAGGTTTATTTCTTAGTGTCTCACTAGAACACAAGCTATTGTAACTGGACTTTCATTGTCATATCTAACTTCTGTTCCAAGCCTGAGGGTTTCACAAAAACAGCCGGGGAGATTGTTCCAGCATCAGTTTGTTTTATGTTTGAATCGTCTCAAATTCTAGCTTTCCAGATAATGGGAGAACAAGGAAACCACTGAGCCAAATGTTTTTTTTTAAAAGCCTCGATCCCTTCCAGACTGGTGGAAAAATAACTCTCATTGCATTCTGCAAAGAAACAACACTGTTATAATAATTAGATACTGCTTTTGGGTCCGTGATTGAAAATAACAGGTTCTAAAGAAAACTAGGTGGGGGTTGTATATGTGAGGGATGAAAACCTTGTTATTGTAATTAAGGCTCTGTTTCTTCATAGGAAATGTGTGACTAATAAGGGCTGCATGCCAGGAGTCCCCCCACCACCACCAACAATAGAAAATTGTGTACAGAGCCTTTAAATAGGACCATGCAGCACACCAGTGATGCCATCTCTTGTTTACTGCCTGGTAAAGTAGATTAGGCTTTGCAGCTACAAAGCGTCGCAGTGACAAAATGTTGCACTGGGCTACTGGTTTAACTTAAAAACTTCAGTTTAGGAGCAGCAGATTGTGTCAAGATTCTGGCAAAACACACACACACACAGAGAGAGAGAGAGAGAGAGAGAGAGAGAGAGAGAGAGAGAGAGAGAACTAATGTCACAGGGCAGACTTTGGAGATGGAGGTTAATTGGGAGAGGGGAGGGGAGTATGGCAAAACTACCACTGCACCCAAGAGTATCTATGCTGTAATTAGCTGGAATGGAGGTCTGGCAACCCTATCCACTTGGAACCTATGAATTTAAAGGATAAATGGGCAGGATGAGGAGGGGGGAGCTTTTGGCATCTGTATCAGGGAAGTGTAGGTGCATGGCTGGTATTCTGGGTACAACAGAGACTGGGAAACCAACCATTGCATAGAACTAAGAGCACTGTGCTTGGAAACATCCGAAGTGTGTAGGTGGGAATTAGTAGTAGTAAAAATTCTAAACCACCCTTGACTTGAGGATCACAGGGCAGTTAACACAATATAAAAACATAAATACTCATAACATTAACAAACAAAAACAATAAATCCCCCCACAGTATTTATATGTTTTTTTCTATGAAATGCTTATAGGTCCCGCAATATCACATGCTGAACGTAATGCAAAAATTTCCCTGCTGAAATCTTGGTGGAAAGAGCATATGTACAGGCAAGTAATAAATAAATCTGGCAAAGCGCGTTCTCCAATAAATGAGAGCACGTGTTGCGGTGTGGGCTGCCGGGCCAGGCCTCTTGTTGCCAGGCAGGTTAAGAGTTGTTGCCTGGCATTGTGATTGGGTAACCGGGTTGCTGGGGCAAATTGTATGTATGTTGCAAATTGGGTGGGTGGGACCATAGTCTTTAAATATTGGTGCACTCTGGTTTCTCTTTCTCTTTGCAGAGTGCATCGGATCACCCGCCTGCCCGCCCTCTTTTCCGGTTGACCTTGCTTTGCCTGTCATGGGGTCGTCTGCTTTGGAGCAGGGGCCTAGTAGGAATTTTGCCATTTGGTGGTTGGCTGGGCCATTTGGTTTTTGCCTACTACTCAGCAATTCGTCACAACTTGTAAGGTTGCGGTTAGACATTGGTTATAATATGCTGGTGGTGGAGGGGTCAGGATAGGCTGTGCCTGCCCCTCCTATTGCGCTGAAGGGAATTCCGTTAAAGGAATCCTGGGGCTTGCCACGATTTCATCCAATCCCTGCCATGGGACCAGGGCCGCCCAATCCCTGTCATGGGAATCCCTGTCATGGGACCAGGGCCGGCAAGCTTTTGGGGAGCTACTGGGGTGAGCAGCATGGGTCCGACGCTTAGCTTAAATGACCCCCAAGTTTGACTTTCCCTTCTACTGGCTACCGATCGGACCTCGGGATGTCAGTTCTGTCCCAGGCGGGGGGACAGATAGTCATAACCAATGTCTAAACAACCACTCACTGATTTTGTATTTTAATAAAGTTGTGGCCAAAATAGTGCCCAAAAACCAAAACTAAAATTACGCGTTATGTGTGAAGTTATTTGAGGGGTGGCCTGGGGACCTACACACGCAAACAAAAAAATTAGAAGTCAGAAGTGCATTGCACGTCGTATTTAGCTTGTATCTTCACTTTTAAAGAATGTTGTCTCTATATTTCTGCTTTCTTTTTGCCCCCTTGCTTTTGCCCTCTCCTCTGCCCTGATCTCTTCCCACGAGAGTCCAGCTGTATGAACTCAGAGATTTCTCAAGGTTCATTGATTCTGCTTTGCAGTGCTTGGCTCCTCCACATAAAACAAAGATTGCCAGAAGAGTGCAGAGGCTTACGGGGGGGGGATGTTAAAGTGACCATGTTGTTATTGTAGACTGTACTGCGATGTTTACAATTTTGCCAGAGATGAATGAAAGGTCTCAGTTGCTCCCAACAGAGGCTTTTGAAAGCATTTCCAGTCTCTTGCATTCTATAGCATTGACCTGAAACACCTGCCTAAAGAAAAGGGTGCTTCTCTCCACAGAGTGTCACAGCCTTTGTCCTGAATATGGCTAATGATCCGATCTCTAAAACAAACAAACAAAAAGTATAATTTACATTATGGGATATATTTGTTGGTATTTGTGTGGTTTAAGATGGATTTGTCCTTCATCTCTCATTAGCTGTTCCTGGCTCCTGCATTACTCTGGCCAGACAAAATAGCATTGCAGGAAAGGTAGTATAACTTTAATGAGCCACAGCTGGCATTTCCAGTACCAAACCCAAAAATGTTGCCCGTGTCATTTAGGGGCAAGACCAGCTGTGTGCTGCAGTAGCTATTCCTCTCATTCTCCAAGGCATAGCCTGAAAAACCATTCCCTGTAACTCAAAGTTTGCAGAAAAGGGGAGCGTTTTCACTGGCACACATTCAAAAGCCCAGCAGTTATATCTTTTTAACAGGCCACATTCCATGCTTCAGGCTCTTGAATCTCCCAAGATGGCTTCCAACAAATAAAATTACCTCACTGTTAGAATAATGATTCCAGTAAATGTTCGGTCAGAACCTAATGAAAATATAAAGACCTGGTTCAGACATAAGGTGGGACTCACCTATCCAGCTCCTTCAGTGGAAACCCTGTGGAAGGACTTCTGCTTGCACAATGGGGCTTTGCCCTCTATTGACCACCACCCCCAATTGGCTTGGGGGGCTCAGCAGAACTGCCAAAACAGTGCACAGTGGAAAGAGGGAAAGCTGCAAGACTGCATCCATAACAATCTTCATCTTGCAAACCATGGTTTTTCAGACTAAGGGTGAAACCTTGTGCCTCCATGCTTCCTCCTCCCCTTCTAATGTACACCATAAATTAAGCACCATGTTCTCCGCATGTCAGTCTCCTGCGACACCAGCTTACAAAGTTTGCAGCAGCAAATATCACACCTCTGGCTTCATCCGGAGCAAAGCTAGTAAGCCAAGCCATCTTTAATGCACCATTGCAAATACTGGTATAGGGAAATGTGGGTTGTGGTTTTCCTCATTGCGGTGAAGCCCTCCCACAACCTCTTTTGCAGGAGTGGCTTGGGAATGATTTGAACTTGTGGCAGGGCCAGTGGCAAAACATCTCACCTCAAGAATCGGGGGAGCTGAGAAATGGAGCGGTCAGGCGATCCATTAGGCGCATGGCCAGCAGTAAGAGCCCCTGGATTTGCTGGGCATCCAGCTGTAAATTAGTCCTCTGTCTTCCGTTCTTGTAGGTTAGCACACTTTAGGAGAGCCCCATCCGCATCTCGTCTCCAGCTGGTGTGAAATTAGTATTGTGTCCCAATTCCTTTTTCTTTCTGAATGGGAGATTGCCAGCAGAGATGCTTGTCGCTGAACCCTGAAGCTGTTTTTAATAAATTCAATCTGGACCAGCCTAATCCTTTTGCCTTTGTAGTTCATTTAGATTGCAATGTGGTTTCAGTCAAGATCAAACCGTTTCCCAGCATTAATACCTTTTTAAAAGCTTCTCTTGTGTCCCATTTGAACTTGAGAGAAGCTTGTTTTCTCCCTGCTACTTGCCATGATTTAAATGTTGCCTTTGTGGCGACTGCTGTGGCTGCTGCTTTACTGTTCATTTTTGAAGTTGGCTGCTTCGGGGAAACGAGGGGCCTTCATCTCCATGCACTGATACTGATGTCATGGAAGAAGTATATGAAAATATGGCATGCTGCAAACCAAAACATTGCAGCCATCTGTTTAAAACTGCATCTAATGTAATTTTATAATGCTGTGGTTAATAGGTGACTGGCTTCTCCAAATATTTAGGGTTACGCTCTATGGGAGGAAGGTGACATCTAACCATGTTTCCTGCCTCATTAATTATAGGATTGTTTTTGTGGGATTTATTTCTCAAGTAGACTATAAGGAAACTTATCTCCACCATGCTATTATTTTACTGCAAATCAACTTATCCAGCTGTCTCTTGATCTGTGTATGCCATCCTGAATGGACTTACTAGTTGCTGTTTTATCCTGCTAAGGCACATTCACACATGCAGTGCCCCTCACTCAATGGCAGCCAACATTCCCTGATAACTTTTGTGTGTGAATGAAACATGACAGATCTAACTATTACCAGAGCTTGAATGTCTCCTCCAACAAAATGCTTTTAATGGAAATAGATCACATGATTTGTTGTGAGTTACTGCGTGATGATTTATAGTGGGAAACAAGATTTTGATACTGCTCAACAAAAACAACCTTTAAGTGCTTTACACAGAATCTTAGAATTAAGGAATCTATGACAAATGGCTGTTCAACGTCTGCTTAAAAACATCCGAGGGAGTCCATTCCACTGTCAAACAGCACTGCCCACCAGAAAGTTCTTCCTGATCTTTAGTCAGAATCTCCTTTCTTATAACTTGAAGCCATTGGTTTGGGTCCTACCCTCTGGAGCAGAAGAAAACAAGCTCGCTCCATCCTCCATGTGACAGACCTTTAGATATTTGAAGATGACTATCATACCTCCTCCCAGTCTCCTCTAATCCAGGGTAAGCATATCCAACTCCTTCAACCGCTACTCATAAGGCTTGGTTTCCAGACCCTTGATCATTTCTCCTCTGCACACGTTCCAGCTTGTCAATGTCCTTCTTAAATTGTGGTGCCCAGAACTGGAGATGAACAGCAGAAAATCAATGATAACATTACATTCATAAAAACAAGTACAGAATACAGCACAATGCTCACTAAGACAATACTCCTAGGTTTTCTTCAGAATCCAGCACTTTTACTGATATCTTTGTGAAGCACCATTGATGTTGACCCAGCCACTCAGCTGCCTACGTCTTGCCCCTGAAATGTTTAGCTGTTATGTGTGAAGGAAAAACTGGCTGTGGGATAGGAAAGGAAGAATAACTGTTGCATCTATTTGATATATGCTAGAAGAAACAGGTCAGCCTTTGAAAAAGAATTTTACTGTCCCAGGAAATCAAAGGATGCTCAACAGGTGTGTCATATTCATTAGGTGGGACTTGAAGTCTACCTCTGTGAGAGAAGAGCTTTCCTGAGGTGATAGGCCTTAAGTGCTCCTGTTCCACGCTGGATTGTGACCTCCTGTGCTTCTCAGATTGATGAACTGGAGGCTTGGTGCTTAGATGAGTATAAATCTGCGTCTTGGTGAGTCAGGCGAGGGCTTGTATTTCTTCATTTGTCTGGTCATGTCTGCCAGGCTTTGCTGAATGATCTCCCGGAAGTTTGAAAGGAAAGGAAGCTTTAATCATGTCGAGGTGAACGAAGAGCAGATGCAATTATAGCTTATTAAAGAAGGTTGGGAGATGTCAGCTGATTGAAGTTGTTTTTGTTTAAATTAACTGTCTCTTTTAACTGATTAGCTAATAGCTGGCTAATTAAATGATCCTTCTGGATATTACAGCATCTCTAGTCAAGTGCTGCTTTTTGGTGGCTGCTGGGAGAGGCGGAACATCTCAGATAGAAAGGATGATCGTGTACGGCATGCCTGTTATACAAAAATGCCATTAGGATGGCCTCTCCTTCTGCGCCAACTCTGGCTGGCCTCTTGCACCTTTAACAACTGCACAGCAGGGCTACACCCAGCAAGTGAAGCTGTTCCCGTGATTGCACGTCCCTTTTAGGAAAAGTCACACCTGTTGAATGTCTGGCTATTAAAAGCAGAGGAGCCCTGCCAGGAAGAAAGAAAAATGCCACCAGCATTGTATACTTTTCCAGTGGGGACCATTTGCATTAGGATCCTGTAAGAATACCCATATTATATATGAGTATTAAATACCCAAAACGTTTGTTTGTGTGTATCCTCCACTTTGCTAGTAACTCAGAGTCAAATTAGACAAGACTTTAAGACATGTGTTTATGGTGTTTTTAAGTTTCTCTTCATGCCAATTTTCTTCCTACCAAGATGAAGACAGACCTGAGCAACCTCTGAATTCTATGTTCCCAATGATGGGGGAACAGTGATGTTCCTTTCCCCCAGGAATATTTGGCCCCAACTGAAACCTGCTTAGTACCTGATAGAACCTAACTAGAATGTCTCCTGCCTCCTCCCAAATCCCACCTGAACGCTGTGATTCACCACTAGCCAGCCTGTTTCCTCTCTCTCCTTACTCTTGCTTTGTTTACTGTCAAGATGACTAGTGAGGGACTTGTAAACTTGCACACTATTTTGTGACATTTTGGACTGAATTCACATGACTGTATATTACATTTCCCTAATTGCTAATTTCCATATTATATTTGGAGCTTTCACACGGTGTAAAAACCACTTCTGGAAATCAAGGGGAATATAGTAGGAGTGTAGCACTCAATTCCATGTTAATTGGTTCTAGAAACAATCCATTTGAAACCCCATCACCCAAGAAAATTGCCAGTGTAAGGTGACAAAATCTCGGGCAGTATACTGGTGTCAGGGACGCGGACTTATAAAAAATATTGGGGGGGCCGGGAAAGCTCGCGAAATGTAAATAAGCTCATGAATATGCAAATAAGCTCATGAATATGCAAATAAAGTGGCGCCGCCCCCTCATGAGCGAATAGGAGAGAGCGTGCTGCTGCCTATTTATCAGCTCCGGAACAGCTGATATGCGGGAAACCTGGGGCTAGAGGCAGGAGCCCCCGCCCCCGGGGATTCCCCTGTTCTCGCGGGGGACGGCCGGGGCTCTCCGGCTAGGGCGCGCGGCTGGCTGGCTGGCGAGGGAGCAGGTGGGGAGGAGGCGGGGGACGGCGGCGGCGCCCGAGATTATTGGGGGGGCTGAGCCCCCCCAAAAATTTTTTTGAGGGGGCTCAAGCCCCCTCAAGCCCCATGGAGTCGGCGCCTATGACTGGTGTACATTGTTTTTCTTTCTGTTTTCATAGATAAATCATGGGGAAACAGAAGCATGCATGTGTGAAAAGGGTGGGAGAATGGTGACAAAGTCCAGTGGTGCTTGTTGTACCATGCCCCCTGGTGTGAATGAAATTTAGCATGACATACTGGTATACAAACCTAGACAGCATCTTAAAAAGCAGAGACATCACCTTGCCAACAAAGGACTGTATAGTTAAAGCTATGGTTTTCCCAGTAGTGATGTATGAAAGTGAGAGCTGGACCATAAAGAAGGCTGATCGCCAAAGAATTGATGCTTTTGAATTATGGTGCTGGAGGAGACTCTTGAGAGTCCCATGGACTGCAAGAAGATCAAACCTATCCATTCTTAAGGAAAAGACTACCTGGAAAAGACCCTGATGTTGGGAAAGATGGAGGGCACAAGGAGAAGGGGACGACAGAGGACGAGATGGTGGGACAGTGTTCTCGAAGCTACCAGCATGAGTTTGACCAAACCGCGGGAGGCTGTGGAGACAGGAGTGACTGGCTTGCTCTGGTCCATGGGGTCACAAAGAGTCGGACAAGACTAAATGACTAAACAACAACAACACTGGTATACCAATCAAAAAACCACAGTTCTGTAATGCAACAGTGTGAAAGCGATGTTAGAAAATGGGATAGAAGCATGAGCATTATAATCAGGGAAATTAACATAATATTCCCCATGTCTGAATGTGCCCTAAGTTGACCTAATGAAGGTATTGCCCTAATATAGACTTTGGAGTTTTTCTTGTGGCTCAGCCGTTATCTATATAAATTTTATATCTTTTGATGACTCCTTCAGAGCAAGGACATTTCCCTGCTTCTGTCACCAAGGCAGGTGAGCCTCAGAGGCAGTTTTAGGCTGGTGCAACTGGTGCGGTTGCACGGGGCACCATATTTCAGAAGGTAGCATTGCACTGGGTGCCACGGAATATTGAGAGCCCAAAGTCTGCCACTGTGAGCCTGTGAAGATTCATTGTTTCTGCAGCTATTTGGCTGCTTTCAGACAGGGGCCTAATTTGCAAATGGTTTGTTGGACCACTGTTGTTGTTAATTATCAGATTTTCCATGGAAGGGGTTAATAGGGATTAAATTGGGGGGAGGGTGTTATGGGCTGGCATTTTGATGGCAGCAACACTGTATGGACACTGCAAAAAGTTTGCATGCATGAGGTTCATCTATCCCACAATAAACACCCATCTGAAAGCACTCTTTGCCCACGTGAAGCATTGCATAGTTGAAGAACATTTGTGATGCAAAGGCATCAAAAGGGAGAAATGAAAAGTGTGAGCACAATCCAAGGAAGAAATAAAAGGCTGGTGTTTGGTCAGGCTCCATGATGCTAAGTGGGGCTTAAATTTAATTCACTTCTTCAGTCACTGGATTTATTGCATTTTCCATTGATGAATGTTGCCTGTAGCTCAGCATCAGCACTGTTTCCTCCCATGTCCATGTTGGCTTCATTCGCATCCTGCAGCTTCTGCTGTCAGCAATTCAATATACTGCCAACTTTTGTTGCTGGCTTTAATGAAGCCACAGTATTGGCATAAAACAATAAACCTGGGGAAGGAGGGGGAGCAAAGGAGGTGCAGCTTAGTTGCTTGCAGAGATTATTACAATCGACAAAGAGGTGTGCATGGGAAGAATTGTTAGAGAAAACAGGAAGATCAAGAGGAATCAACCTTAAACTCTATTAAACAAACAAGAAACCTATGACTGGAGATGGAATCAGGAAGATAGGAATTTAGAAAAAGGCTGCAAATCAGACAGTCAGGTCACATCCATACCAAACCCTTAAAGCACAGAGAAAGGGAGAGGGAGCTTGTTAGAGGGGAAGCTGCAGTTTGTGAGGGGTGCGATTTTCCCTCATATAACATTTTTGTATGTTATTTTTTTATGAATATATTCATCCTTAGGCTCACTTTTCCCTAGTATGTGCATTTTTGTAAACAATGGTTGGAGAAGTGCTTCATAAAATTTGGTTAAGTGTAAATTTTGAAGGATGGCTGTGTTTCAGTTCTCACATTGTTTCACAAAGCGCCAATTAGATTCGGCTTTGAATGAAAATGGAATCCAATTTCTCCACTTGAGGCGCAACATTTATCAGTGCAGGAAGGCTCTTCATTGAATTGCAGGCCATCCAGTTATATTAAGACAAATATGTTTGAATTGGTCCTCATGAGTTCCATCACAGGAAGACCAGCTTGCCTTAACACTATCATGGCCTGTAACTTAGTAATGGGATAAAAGGGAATTGCAGTTGTGGGTATGTATAACTATCTAAAGGTTAAATTAATTTTAGATGGATGGATATCAGTGTAAACACATTTCAGGACTGGTACTCATCTAGACAGGATAGCCAAAGGGTGGGAAGCCCTCGGGCCCACATGCAGCCTTCTGGGGTTTTACAAATTGTCCCAGATCGCCCTGACCAGATCATGCCCCTCTCTCTTCTGACCACACTCTTCTCTGCACACACTGCTCTGCACACCCACCCACTCCAAGTGCTTTTGCCTGGCTGGAATGTATTCTTGAACTGTCGTCCTTCTTCTTGCCAACCTGGATGGAGAGTTAGGGGTGTGAGTGTGCAGAAACCTCTGGCATTTATGGGACTGGAGAATAGCTGACTGTACAAAGGTAAGAATTGCATCAGTTGTCCCGCCCACCCATCCCTTGGTCCCACTCACATTTCCCTCTGGTCCTGCCCTCCACTGGCTTGTGGCCCCCCAACAATTTCCTCCAGGGGAATGCAGGCCATGAGCAGAAAAAGATTGTCTCCTCATATATAGCTAATAATCCACTGGGCTTGGAGCACTGTTTGCAAGGATGATTATACATAGATGACCATTGTAGTACACCAGGCATTTTATCACCTGCCTGCACTTCCTAGTTAGTATAACTCCTCTTGAGAGGGTTACCTGTGTCTTGGGTTACCTGACACAGAAGTGGAAACTCTGCTGGGGGAAGGGTGAAATATTCAGAAAATTTCCACACTCAGTCTTTGTGTGTGTGTGTGTCGTGATAATTCAATGTTTCTCAGCATTGGAGGAAGAGAAAACCTTTCCCCAGTGTGCAATGTTAGTTGCTATGACTTCAGATTTGCAAAATTAACACCCAGGAATAAATGTGCTTTTGTAGTTTTGGAGAAACTATTGCCTACATATCAAGAAAATAATACAAGCATTTACATTAGAGCCGTAACCACATAACCTGTTCTAATGTGCTGTTGGGGTCATGATCTTCTTGGGCTTAAGAATGACCTGAACATTTGGCCATTTGAGTGATTTATTTTTTTAAAGCACAGTCTCGATGATAAGAAGCAGGTGCTGTCGAGTTTGCACACATTTCAGTGAATTGATATGAGAGCAATGGAGCAATAGCAGTTTGTTCTCTTGCTCTGACAGATGTGGTTAATAGTAAGTATAAGGAATCTGATTTTGGCAGGGACATGCATTTTTTCCATGGTTTCTATTGAAAAGCTTATAGGGAACTCTCTCTTGTACAACAGTGACCTTTCCAAGGTCTTATTGCGCCAGACAGAAAGGGCTGACGCATACATTCAAAAGGCACAGCATCATTGGTCCCTGTGGCAGTTACATGTGGAAACTACTGCCAGTTTATATGTGATGGCTTGCTCTGTGTGTTCAAAAATGTTAGCCACAGCCACTGGAGGGAGAGGTTGCTATGGAGAAAATCCCCTCAAACACAGAAATGGTTCTGGTGCACAGAGAAAGGTGCCACAAAAAGGCAATTTAGAGATGCTCCATATGGGGGCTGTTTTGTGCACCAAGTAAGCATTCTACTTATTACTAAGCGATAGGCATGTACTTTCTTCACATGAAATGTCCTTCATATTGATGCAGCACCATTGCAGGCAATTTCTAAAAGGAAGCTTTGTCAACGTGCAAGAAAAGGGAAAAGGCATTTGCAAAAGATACTATTGTTTGAGATTTGGCTTCAGGAATGTGAGCTTTTCAGTTCTTTCAATGCTTGCACCTCTGTGCACCAAGATAAATAAAAATGTATCACAGAGTGCCCTTGTGCTAAGTTTAAAAGTATCAGGGGCTGAAATGAGCCCAACAGATAAAATATTTGCTCAGAAATATCTCCCATTTGATGAAATGGAACCGATTCCCTGCAGTTGCAGCTGTCTCCCATTGTTTGCTTGGAGGCCCATCACAACATAAGGGGTTTGAGGAAGCCACCTAAATTACCTCGAGACTCAGTATTTTGTGGGAGGGATTCAAGTGCATACTGCAAATTTTAGCTTGTGCACTTAAAATGAGTTAAAGTGCTCTGTTGCCCCTGGTGTAACAACCCCCCCCCCCTTTTTTTTAGTAAACAGACTTCTTGCAGTTATGAAAGTATGCGTAACAGGGAAATTGAGAGAAACTGGAATTATAAGATTTGCCCATTCCTAGATTCAGGTGTTCATTAACTTTTTTCTACAACGAAATATTTGACCACCTGCATCACAAGGTGTTTGCTGTTCCATCTGTGTTCCATTTAATCAAGCTGAAGATTGATATACATCAATGTATGGGTTGGATATGTGTTTATCAGGCATGCAGCCTGACATGTGTTGAGGCCAGAACATCAACTCCAGACACCTTCCAACCCTTTCGGTTATTTGTGTAGCCCACTGAGCACAGGCAAGCAGGTACAGTCTAGCCCTTCCATCCAACAGACTCTGGACCAGAAGCTGCATCTCCAACCCCCTCCAGTGATCTTGTTGTCCAGAGTAGACCCTTTCCATGCATTTTCCACACAGGAAAAGTATTGCTCTAATTCAAATAGTCAGTTTTATTTATGCTAACTTTGAGTTGCTCGTTTCCCACAGGCTGAGAATTTATGGATGTCAACATTTAACTTGGGGAGGTGTTGTATGTCTCTTCTCAAGCAACAATAATTCAAAAATATCTGGGGTCAAATACCAAGTTGCTTATTCAAGCAAAAGATTTCCCTAAAGTCCATGGGAGTCTCTCCTGAATAAGGAAAAGATCAGAACTGCTTAATAGTCAAGGGCTGGCCTTTCAGGTTATGGCATGCCCAATTTTGCTGAAAGAAACGTGACACATGGCTTCTGGGACTTTGCAGAGAAAGTCATGCAATAGTTTCCCAAAAAAATGGAAGGGGAGGAATCTATGATTCAGCCTCATCCTTTCCTGCATGCCAATATGAATGTAAAGAGGATAGTCAATGTAGACTGCTCCAGTCATTGGGTAACAAACAGGATTTCTTCCTATTTCCTGATACTTTTGATGGATTCCCAAATCCCTTTTGTGGTTCAGAAGCATGATGCATGGGCCCTGGGTTGCAAATGTGTCAAGGAGTTCCACCCATCAGAGATTTACCATGAGAAATCACCCTTTGTTACTGAATGTGGGAGTCTTCCTTTCATATTCACATGCACACACACACACAAAACACCCAACACCAATTTGTAACTACCATTGTGTTTCAGACACCACGCTAAGTAGATTACGGTAATTACTAATGGGCACACCTCTTTCCATATTCACTTACATGCCTCTACTTGCTCTTAGGAATTCTTTCTCCAGTTTTAGCTGGGATGGGTGCTGTCCTGAAGCACCTTACAAGACCTCTGTTGTCTAGAATTCATTGTCCCAGCTGAAAGTTCACACCTTGGACAAAATGCCTTTGACTTCTTTTGAAACTGCAAGGGACCAGGAAATGGCTGAAGCCATGGCATACTAAGATGTGGCCTCGTGATGAGAAAAATAGCACCCAAGTGCCTTCTGACATAATTATACTTCACTCTTCCCTAGTGGAAGCAGGGACCTGGGACCCAAATGGCAGTTGCTCAGCCTGACATTGATTGTGTATCATGGGTGTGAACTGTTTATGGGGTCTTTAGGGCCACATGGCTACTCTGATTGCCAGCATCAGTGGCTTGGTAGTTCTACTACCATTATGATATATCTGTGTTACCCTCAGATGATTCTGTCTAACAAGCTCTACCAGAAGAAGCAGTCACAGAGAAATGACAGTTCTATGGCTTTAACAGCACAGGAAACGAGCTTGAGATTACACATTTCCAGCCCAACAAAGGTCCACGAGACCATCCTTTCTCACTGAAAAATTAATAGAGATCACTTGTCTTTTTTTGCCCCTTTCTCATATTTTTATCCCATCCTTCTTCCAAGAAGCTCAGTGCAGCATTCATGGAGGTCATTCAGTTTACAACAGTCCTGTGAAGTAGTTTAGATGAGAATGTGTGACTGGCCTTAGATTTGCTCAGTGAGCTTCATATATACCGTAAGCAAAGATTTTAATCTTGAAAAGTCTGCTGCTCTATCACCCTGCACTGTGTTGCCCCTTGCACCATTGTATGCCACACACAGTCCACTACACCACCATACTGGCGATGGAATGACAACGCCAGACACCCAATGTCTGAGATTATTATATTTTGGTAATGTTATTTAAATGAAATTGGCATCCCCAGTGAATGCTGGAGACAATTTATGGAGAATGACAGGATCCCTGAGTGGACTCAGCAAAAGTTGCAAAACAACTTTTAAAGATTGGGGGGCGGGGTGGAGAAATAGGAAGATAGCATCCACTGTGGAGTTAGTGGAGGAACTAGCTGGGTATCTGTCTGTAGATATGTCAAAACTTTCTTAATACAGTGTTGTAAGTTGTCAACAGGAATAAGTGCAAGTGCTTGTCAAGAATACATAAGCAAATGCTATGCACACCATGCTTCCTTTAAAAATGCTATTCTTAGGGAAGTTTTTGGTGCAAAAAAAAGGTAAAGCCAATCAAAAGGGTGACCCTGATGAATCTAATCTTGCCAATCAAGTCTTTTTTGTTCCAGAAATGATGCACATTAAATAAGTGAAAGGCAATGGGGAATTTTCTGAAGAAGCAATATTGAATTAAAAGGTGTGAGGTCAAAGAGTAATGGACAAAAGAACTATGTTACTGATGAATTAATTCCCCTGCCCCATGTTATATTTATTCCTCCAAGCTGCTTCACTGGCAGAAACAGACATTTTTACCAAAGTAGACGTTTACCAGATCCAATGATTTCAGATACTTTTCGGTCTTGAGCCTTTGAACATGCAGGAAGACTTCTGTAGTGTAGAAGATAACATGATGACATTACATTGTGTTGGAGCAGTGACTTGCTGTACAGGTGACTGTCAAATTACATAGGGGTTATGTACCGGGAATAGCGTGTAAAGCCAAAATCATGTATAGTCAAAATGCATTATGTTCAATGGTGGGTGGGATTACCTTAGTCTTTTTTCCTGGATGTCCACCCCCCTTTTTTAATTCCACCCCCCAAGTGCATGAAGGCAAATATGCACAAGTTAAATGTGTGTAAGTTGCGAGTTACCTATGTGGGATGTAATCCATTGGAGCAGTCAAATACAACATTCCTTGTTTCCCTAGAGTGGACACAGGCAGAGGGATATTACACCAGCCAGTATAACTTCCTGTTCCACTTGTCTAGAGTGTCCGCCCCCTGCATGTGACCAGGCAGATAGGCGTGACTCTGGCTGACTCCATAAAAGAGCTGAGTCAGGAAGCCATCTTTCTCTTGATGCCATGCTGCTCTCCTGCAGCCATTTTGTTCTCTTGATGCTGTTCTCTGAATTTGTATTTGCTCTCTGCTGGCTCTCAGCCAGCAGCACATGGGCTCAATCCCAATATGGGATAAACTCACACTTTGCTATGTAATTACAAGCTAAAGCTTGTCTTCAGTGATCATACTGTGAATTGAATGTGAGTAAACCTTTTGTTACCTTTAAGGAAAGACTCTTGTGTCTTTATTCTTTTAAAAGGGATAAAGGGGGACACCAGGAATAATCCATCTGGGCAAGCCAGATTGGATTGCTTAACTAAAGAGATTCAAACGAATCTGCAAACTAGCTTCCTGCTGTGTTGAGGGGAATCTGCTCTGCTACATAACTCACTAGCGTGAGTGAAGGATAATATTTAATCAATATATCTTCTCCTACTATCCTTAACATCCCCACAACCTATGCAAGCAAAGCAAGTCCTAGGACAGCTTTGGGATGGGGGGCTTTGGCATGGCACTGAGTGGTGTCGTGTAGGGTTTTGATTGGACTGGGGGTCATTGTTGATCTGGGTCCATCAAACATATATGCAGTTGAACTGGCCTGCTCCACCTATTGCTAGGAGTCTCGAGAATGGACTGTTTTAAATCAAAGCCATTCCATTTTAAATTCCAAGAAACAATTTAAATAATGAGTTTAAATCAAGCTTTCCGCTTTCTAATCTACATAGATCCTGAACAGCATGTACTCATTAGTTGTTATAACAACTGAAATATATGTTTGCAATTAAACAGAGCCATTGTACTATGTAGGAGTATAAATCCAAGCCCACCAACAAGGCCTCGTCCCTGGTTATGTATCCAACACCCTTTTTGTACTGTGGATGCTTTATTTTCTTAGAGCACGGGTGTCAAACACAAGGCCCGCGGGCCGAATCCGGCCCGCCAGACCTCGTCATGTGGCCCTTGTACATTTGAATATCTACTTATATTCTAGTTCCGGGCAAGCGGCTTCTCTGAAAGTCAGGAACCGGCCGCAGCCCCGGGTTTTTATTCCCTTCCCTTCCTTTTGCTGCGGAGAGGAAGTGAGAACTGCAACGAGCCCCGGAGCTGGGAAGAGGGCAGTGGGTGGCTGAGTTGGAGGGTGAAGATTTGGGTTGGGCAAGAAGGATCACAGGTCGGGAGTGAAAGCGCAAGTCAGGGCTCCCTCGCCACCCCCACCCCCCTCTTAGGACATCCGAGCAGACCCCGCAGCGCAGGCAGCCGTGAATGGGGTGGGGGAAGGCAGGCGAGAGAGACCACCAATCCGGGCCAGCTGTGCCCAAAGAGGGTCGGCGATCCAGCTGCGCCGCAGCCCGCCCGCCCCCCTCCTCCAACACAAAGATCAGCCACACAAGCTCGCCAGCCGAGCTCCGGGACGTGGGCCTGACCGAGTCCCCGGCGCAGCCGCTGAAGCTAGCAAATGCACGGGAGCGGCAGGGTGAGAAGAAGCCGGGCTCTGGTTAGGCTTCGCCAAAAATGCTGTAGGTGTGAGGCTGCGCGGCGCGCTTTTTATACGGTGCGCTGTATCCCTCTGCCGGAGCAGCGCCTTCTTTTCCCCTCTCCATCCCGGGACTGGGGCATGTGGCAGCAGAGTGACTGCAGCAGGCAGCCCTGCCCCCTCCCCTCCCCACACCCGCCCCGGCCCCTCCCCCGCTCCCTCCCAGCCACCAGCCCAGCTGGCAAGCGGCGAGGAGGAGGGGAAGGAGAGGGGTCGCTAGGCGCGCGCTCCATCTCCCTCCAAAGAAACAGCGGGCAGCTGCAGCAGCCGGCGCATTGGCTTCGGAGCGCCTGCCAGGGGTTGCAGCAGATGCTGCTTGCGGCTTAGGCGGCTTCCGTGTTCCTGCTTTGGTCCGAGAGGCCGAGCTGTTCCGCAGCAGGCAGGGAGAAGGGCAGGCTGTGTGTCTGCTGCTTCCCTCGGAAGCCCCGAGGTGCAGAAGCCTGGCAATAAAAACAAGAGCGGAAAGGGGCCTGGCAAGGATGCATTTTGGGCTGGCCCTACTGTTAGGCAGAGTGAGGAAGAGAGATCTTGAGGCGACTGGTTTGGGTGGGGGGTGGGGGGCAAGAAGAGGAAGCAAATTCTTGCCTAGTTCACTTATTGTTTCTGGAGTTTTGCTCCCAGGGAGAAGGAGAGGAACCTGTGGGAATTCACAATATCCGCAATAGCCAGCCTGTACATTTGAATATCTACTTGCCATTATTCTGACTATGTTTCTGCTTTCAGAGCTAGTTATTACTTACATTATTACAAAAAACAGTAATAATTGAATGCAGTGACATGATAATAAAGAGTGGACACATAGTCCTACAGATACAACCGGCCCTTTGAGGGTGACCAAACTGCTGATGCGGCCCCCGATGAATTTGAGTTTGACACCCCTGTCTTAGAGGAACAATTTTGAACTGAAGCGTTTCTGTTTGGCTCTTGTGAGTGTAAGAACAGTAAGCAAAATGGCTTACAGCTCAGTCCAAACCTGAGATCTGCCAGGGTGAGCAGGTTTGGAATAGGTGGGTCTTGGGCTGTGCCAGCTGAGTTGGGGCTTAGCCAGAGCTACACTAGCATAACTCCCACACCCCAGCTCCACCGGTGATACACCAGCCCAGTTTCTCAACCCTGCTGAGCTGAGGCTATGATGGAACTTAAGCTGGCAGAACTTCCACTGCTGTAAGTCCCCCTAAGGCAGTGTTCCAGGGGCATTTGAGGAGAGACATCTATTCCAAACATATTTCAGCTCAGTCACTTGACCTGCCAGCCTGGTGGAACTAACACTGGCTAAAAAGATGGTGTAAATCAAATACTCTATTAAAGGCTTCTTTTCCCTCTGCCTGGCCCAGCTGGCAATAGCCCCACTCCCAGACATTCCGGGATCAAATCAGAAGCCAGGATGCCTGTCGTAATTCTGGGACTCTCCCTGGGAAATTGGGTCATTTGGAGGGTATGCTGTATGTGTCAATTCAAAGGTAAATCCCACGGAGTTCAGTAATGCTTACTCCCAGGAAAGTGGGTTGAAGCTGAAGTGCCTGGAATTTTTCAGAATCAAGAACATAACAGTGTTTCTCTCTGACGTGGAATGTTAAAAAGGAACTGTCAGGGGTTCAGGAGCAGAGGCGAGGGAAAGGGAGGAAACAGAGAGCGAGGGGGAGGAGGCAGAAGAAAAGATGAGTGATGACGACGACCCGAGATCTCCGAGTCTTTCCAGTGAATCAGAAGATTCACAAAAAGGAGCACCAGTGGCCAGGGCAAGGGGGGAGACTAGGGGGACACCCCAGGAAGAAAGAGCCAGAGAGGACTCAGAGGGGAGCAGTTGGAAATCGGGACCAGCGTCACCGCCAGAGAGCAGGGATGAGGAAGGGCGCCAGGGCTCAAGTGCTGGCAGCTCACAACAGGAGGGAGGGCACGAGTCAGGAGTGGCCACACCTCCATCGGGGAGCGAGGAGACGGTTAGACGGAAGGTGGAAGGTTGGGCGCGCGCGCCAAGTTCAAATGCACAGGAAAGTGGCGCAGTAGGCAGCCCGGAAAGGGAGCCAGGTCCTAAAGCCCGGCGCAAGGAGACAGAAGGGTCCGGGGGGTCAGCGTCAGAAGAATCCCGGAAGGAAGAGACCCCGGGGGGCAGAGGGACCCAGAGGAGAACTGTCAGGCGGAAAAGGTGGAGCAGGGCTAGGATATTAAGTTGGTGCACAAGGGGCGGAGACTCAGACGGAGCTTCGCCGATCTAAGCATAAGACGTAGAGTTGCGCGCAGCAGCTTGAGAATGGAGACTGTAACTCAATAAAGACTTTTATTTAATGATCGCTGGCTGGCGTGATCCTCTGTGAGCTAGGATCTGGAAGCAACCCTGACAGGAACGTTTGTCCAAAAGAGTGCAAACTTGCTCACAACGATAAATGAAACACATGGACTATTGTTTGTGTGTTGTGTTTCTAATGCTTGACCTCAGCAGTGATGTTTTTGATCCTGATTCATTTTTCTACATTAAAAAAGCAGGATTTGCCTCAATACATTTGAAAGGAGGTTGTGGATTTAGTCACAGAATTTGATATGTTTGTTTATGTTACATTCAGGTATTTCAAACCAAGTCATTGTAAAGGGTCCTTAAGTGTAAGCTGGTTTTTAAAAACATGTTTATCCACCCTGAATGTCTTCTGACATATTCAGATGTGTTCCATTCTGAAACATTATTTGGCTACTTATTTCTTGTCATTTGTGTGGAAGATCTTTCAGTTTCAAACGCATACTGCACATTTTGATGGGCAAACTCTGGGTCCTTGTTTTCCAGTGCTGCCTTTTGGCATCCCACCATGGATCCAGTGACAAAGGAGAATTAACTGAGAAGTCCAAACAAAGGCGAGATGACATATTGGTGTACATACAGTGCTTTCAAAGGTGGAATTTTTAAAGATTTAAAGCCTTGCTTGACTTTCCCCTACCTTGTGTCAGTTTGGGACTGATTTGTATTTGTAGTTTATTTTTTCTTGTTTACGTGAGATTGATTCGAGCCATTCACTTTGTAGTTGAAAGGGACTTCACAGGCTGACATCTGCTCTGAAGTTTGGACTTAAAAGCTATTTTTATAGTAGCTTAACATCATGGTGTGCTCCAATGGATTATCTGCCTCCAACTGTGGGCTAACATTTCTAGCAGGCATGTAGTGACGAAAGGTTTACAGGGAGTCCATCTTAATCCAACTTTTTGTGGTTTTCTCATAAGCAAAAGCACAAACACAGGAAGAAAAAAGGAACCCCAACCACCAAATACTGTCAATTTCTAAAGCCTTTGTGACTTAGTTATACATGCTGTTTTTCTAAAACAAAGAACACTTGGCATTGAATGTGCTTTGCTTATTAAAAGAGAAGCCTGGTTTAAATATAAGCAATTCAGCTAATAATTGCTTTGAAAATGGGACTTCCTGTAAATTATGTTGCACACTTTTAAAAATTTATTTTTAGTCACTTCATACCCACTTTGATAATTAGAGGCAGGCCCCTACATCTTGTCTGTGTTTTCACAGCACACTAAACCACAATATAGTGTGATGGGAACAAGTAGGAACAAGCTGCAGCAAGTCCTCCCACCCAGCTGGAAGGAAGAGTTTGGAAACTCTTGCTCCCACTCTTGTCTGACCGCAACTTTCCAGGCTGTCCAGTGCTAGAACTGTGGTTAATTTTAACAATGCTTAGTTTGACAAGCCAGTTTCAGTAACCATGGTCTGAAGTTGACATGCTAGGAACTAAACATAGATAACGTGAAGCAGATTTTCTTAGTCCTTACAACACAATAAACTGGGGCTAAGCAAGAGTGGAAGCTTCCAAAGTCTTCCCAATCATGTCAGAAGAGCATTGTAAAGCCTGCTATCTTAGCTTGTGGCTGGTACTCAGGAAAAAACTCATGTCAAATGCAGGAAAAAGCTTGTTTGGTTATGTATTAGCAAGTCCTAACAATGATTCTCTTCATGGGTGTGCGTTAGGAATGATTCCTGAAAGAATACACATGTGAAATGTTATAGCATAGTCGTGTCTTGCTTGTGAAAGCTCATGCTGCCCTACATTTTGTTAGTCTTCAAGGTGCCACAGGAATCCTTTGCGTTGCAAAAGGAAATCCATGTGGATTTTTTGAAATACCTGCCAGTAATCAATAGTCCTGAATCCATACAGCAGCAGAGGCCTCCAAGGATCTCATATGGGTTTGAATGTCAACATTCTACAAAGCTGCAAAAGCAGCTTTTCATATACCTGCCCTAAAAGGAAAATGTCAAATAACACCTCTGATTTATGAAGTATTGTGTGAGTTGTTGTTTTTAAGTGGAGATTCAAGCTGGATTCCGGCAACTAAAAATAGAATCCGCGTGCTGGCTGACTTATCGTGCTGTGACTGGTGAGCTAAATACTCCCACTGTACAACAGACACCCGGAGAGTGTTTGTAGACCTAGAGCCAGAATGTGGCATTGAGGTTTCTGAACTTCTGGAACTTCCAGATATAAGGGTGACTCCTTAGGGCAAAATTGAGATTCCATGGCCTTCATAACAATTATCAGTCTCCCCCAGTTAATAACTGGCCCCAATGCAGTAACTGGAGAAGGGCTGCAACACAGTGATAGAGCGTCCATTGGGCAGAGGGTACCAGCTTCAATTCCTGGCATCTCTAGGTAAGGCTGGGAGAAACTCCTGCCTGAAACTGTGGAGAACTGCTGCCAGTCAGTGTAGGTAATATACTGTTGCTCTGACTCAGTATATGGCAGCTTCTTATGCAACACACCATGAATCACTTTCTGCCAGTTTTACATACCTACACAGATGTGTTTGGGAGAATGAGGACATGAGAATGACCTCTTGGAAGGAGGGCTGATGTCCATCCCACTTGACTGAAGTCTGTCAGGGAATTCTGAATGTACTTTTGGTCAGTTACCAGTTTTGGAGAGGACAGACTTCCAGCTTCAAATATGTGGCCATCTGGATCCTGCTTTTTAAAATATATAATTTTCATATTTATCCCCAGTTAGTTGCAACCCCCATTTCACATTTTTACTATATTGCATTCCTTCTGAAATCAGCGAGAGCCTGATATACTCAAAGCTTTTGGGAAAATAATCTGTTTTACCAATTGGGGTCCCTGACCTTAGGCTTGAAACTGATGCCTGGTGCTTTCAGCTGCTGGTCTTAGAAGGACTGTAATGCTACAAAAAGCAGCAGAAAACATTACAGTGCCAGTTCTGCTATCAAATGGAAAGGAAAGAAAACTTCCTTTCTATTCTCTGGGATAAAAGATGAAATTGGCCTTTGCTTAGCTTTTAACCATTTGGTCATGCTGCTATTCTGGCACTTGATGTGGAAAAGACCATCTGTTGGAAGGAGCTGCAAAACACTTTGCCTCTGTCAGAGTGACTTGGAGTGCTGTTGTTGCAGCATTGTTTATACTTGAACAAAGAAAGGTCTCTAGCACTGACAATTATAGCTTCTGCAATCAGAAGCCTGGGAAAGGATGAGGCCATCAGCTGTTGTTGTTTTTTCTCTGTTTCATTTCAGGAGATTGAGGACCAAACCAGGAGTAATGTTGAGCACTCTGGGCTCCTTTGGGAGAAATGATGGTGTAGATATTTAGTGACCGTTTTTTTAAATGGAAGTAGCAGCCACAGGAGAGGCAGAGCAGCTTCAAAACTACAGGAAATGGGGAAATAGAATTCAACCATTCCCCCCTCCCTCCACCATGGTTCCCACATTACTTGCCTCTCAGAAAGTGCTGTTTGCATTTCAACAAAAGCTCCTGTTGGCACCAAAGAATGCTTCCTGATGCAAATAGCAGCTCTGGGGAGAGGAGTTATCCTGCCCAACCTGCCACACAGGCAGAGAGAGACAGAGTGGGGGAGAAAGATGAAACACTCCCTCCTCACCTGCAGTCCCAGTGTTGTTCTTTCTCCTTTAGAGCTGCTACTTACATTTGGCTCCAAGGATTAGGATTCACCTATGTAACATTTATGGGACGCAGGTGGCGCTGTGGGTTAAATCACAGAGCCTAGGACTTGCCGATCAGAAGGTTGGCAGTTCAAAGCCCCACAACGGGGTGAGGTCCCGTTGCTCGGTCCCTGCTCCTGCCAACCTAGCAGTTCGAAAGCACGTCAAAGTGCAAGTAGATAAATAGGTACCACTCCAGCGGGAAGGTAAACGGCGTTTCCGTGCGCTGCTCTGGTTCACCAGAAGCTGTACGCCGGCTCCCTCGGCCAATAAAGCGAGATGAGCGCCACAACCCCAGAGTCGGTCACGACTGGATCTAATGTTCAGGGGTCCCTTTACCTTTACCTTATGTAACATTTACCAAGTTGAGCATCAGGAGATAACACAAACCCAATGGCACACACCCTTGAGCATTGCCTCAAATGCAATGAGTTATTTATTTATTTATTTGTATTTCACAACATTTAGATACCACTTGATTGTAATAAAACCTCAAAGCAGTTTGCAAAGGGAAGCAGTGACTTTGTCAAAGAAAACACAAGCTGAGTGGACTCACAACTGCATAGCTGTTGTAAAGCATCTGCCTGCTAAGGACGGGTGGGCCACAGCCATCTGGAATGAGACTCTACGTGGGTCCCCTCTGCCATTGTGCAAGGCAGCGATTCCATTCCCCATGGGCCTGGTGGGCCTGGAGGCAGAAGGCCATTCATAATACAAATGGGCTGCTTCCTGTTACTTACTGAAGATAAGAGAAACTGATGTGAGTGTATCATTCACACAGTATAGAATATAGCTGTTCTTTGGACCCGCAACCACTGGAATTTGTCTTAAACAGCCATTTGATGTATATGGGTACACATTTTCAATGAAATTTATGTATTTATGTATCCTGACATGAATAAGCATAGAATAAGTTCTGTATAACAGGCATATAGATATATGGGTGGAATGCATGCATGCCCTAAAATGCATAATACCTGGAGGAAGGGGGGTCTATCCTAGGGGCAGCAGAGACATTTGTCATGTCCACTTTTCGCAGTGCACTGATCCAGTGCAACACTCCTGAACTTCCTTAAAGTCTGAAACTTCCCCAGATTTTCCAGTGCAGTCTCAATTCCCAAATCTGTGAGCTCAAATGCATTTCACTTTAAAGATGACAGGGTGGGAGGGGCTAAATGGCTTATAAAATGGGTCAGTTCCAGAGACTGAGTTTGGCTATATCCACACTTGGCCACTCCTATCTATGCCTTGTAAGAAACATGTGAAATAGGCACAGGCAAGAGAGATTGAGAGTGGTCCAGTACATATCCAGACGACTGCTCTCTATGCACTTGCTTTCATCTGCTCTGAATATTCTCCGTTACCCTTTCCCAGCTGTCTCCCTATGGGAACTAAGGGAAAGCAATGCGCTGACCTTCAAATTCACACCATCAATGAGCTAGAATCAGCTGAGCCTAAATCCTCTCGGATAAAAAGCATCAAATTTTGTTCTCAGCAAAGCCCCCAGTGATATATTCTGTGCAAAGATCAGAATAATGGGATTAGAAGCGTGATCATACTACTGTGTGGAGCTAATGTGCAGAGATTTCAGGGAACCATAAAGATGTATAATTACATTTATACGGATTAGTATAATCCATGAACTTGTGACCCCCCTGGGACCAGGTCTAACAGGGGAAGGAAACACAGAGTTTCTCCTCCTCTGTTTTTTTCTGAGGCATCTAAGGGTTATTTGGAGTCCTGTGGCGAACACTGAAGTATGGCTCCTCAGTTAACTGCTGTGCTTCTCTTCTATAATCAAGCAATTAGTTTCTTTCCTTTGGGGAATATCATTGTAAGTCCTATTCAAACATTTTTCTGATCGCTCCACACATGAGTGAAACTTGAGAGTCTTACTTCAATGGAAAAGATGCTACTGGGACACCATTTATGGACATCAGAAAGTAGCCGTCCTCTGCTTGTGGTTATTCCTCAGGAGCACCCTGATCTCAGCCCACTTCACTGGTTTTACACCCTGAGGCAACATCTGTGACATTACCTTGACTGGCATAATGTGACGGTTATCTTTTAATAAATAGGCATGAGTAGGCAGAAGCCAGATCTCAGAAATGGTGCTTTGAAATGTTAATTTAAAAACAACACCACAACTTTCATCTTTATCTTCTAGACTTGCTAGTATTGCTGAAGCAAAGCTAAACTGCATCCATGATGGGGAATCAAAGGCCCTCCAGATATTGTTTGACTCCAGCTTCCATCAGCCGTGACCATTGTCCTTGCTGGTCAAGGCTGATGGACGTTGGAGTCCAACAACATAGGGAGGCCATAGGTTCCCAGTTGCTACTCTGGCTATTTCCCCTCAATAATCAGCACAAGATTGCCTCTTCACAAACCCCTAACATTTCCTAAAAATGGCCAAAGGGTTTTATTCCTTCCCCAGCCTGAGATGTGCAGGAGGTGTATAACCTCTCCACTCAGAGAGATACAATTTTGCATAGTGGTTTATCTATCAATCCCTCTTCAGAACTCTGGAAATTGTTGCTCTGTGAGGCCAATAGGGGTCTCCTAACAACTCTCAATGATCAAAAGGTAAAATTTGCTTAAATAAATAAATGGTTCCATCCTGTTCCAAAGCATGAAGAACAAGCTACAGAGAAGTGGGCAGCTGTGGCTGTGAATGTGCTATTATACATTTGGTGCTTTTGATGTTATTTTACAGAGCTACTTTGTTACATATTCTGGATTTCATACCTGCCCTCTAAAATCTATGATTGACACTATAGTTTTAATCTGATTTGCTGTGTCTGGTGAAGTAGACTCTGTTCCACAAAAGTTTATGCTATAATAAAAATGTAAGGGGGTGCAATAACTTTGGATTTTCTGCTATAATCTAACAGAGTGGTTCACAAACTTTCCTTCTCACAGACCACTTGAAAATCACTTCGGGTCTTAATGATGGAAACTTAAGATCTTAATAATAGGGAAAACCTATCAATGGCTCTGTACTTCCTCCAGAATCAGAGACACTATGCCTCTGAATTACAGTGGTGCCTCGCAAGATGAAAAGAATTCGTTCCGCGAGTCTTTTCGTCTTGCGATGTTTTTCATCTTGCGAAGCACGGTCCGTCGCAACTGCGCCTCTTCAAGCAGCTTTTAAAAAAAGTGCAAGACGTTTTAGTCTTGCGAAGCAAGCCCATAGGGAAATTCATCTAGCGAAGCAACGCAAAACCGGAAAACCCTTTCGTCTAGCGAGTTTTTCGTCTTGCGAGGCATTCGTCTTGCGGGGCACCACTGTACTTGTTGCTAGGGAACAGCAGTGGGAGAAGGCTATTGGCCTCCTATCCTGCTTGTGGGCTTTCTAGAGACATCTGATTGGCCACTGAGGGAAACAGAATCCTGATACTAGGCTTTGGGGTCCAATCCAGCAGGGCTCTTCTTTCATTCTGAACTTAAAATGTTTACGACCCTCCCCTCCCTCCAGCTTCCTTATAGCAGTGTTTCCCAACCACTGTTCCGTGGCACACTAGTGTGCCGCGAGATGTTGCCTGGTGTGCCGTGGGAAAAATTAAAAAATTCGAAAGATTTTTTTTTAAAGTCAAATTTTCGATTGGGGCGCCGTCACTAGATGACCCCTGGGGTTCCCTCCCTCCCTCCCGCTCTGCGCCTCCCTCCTCCTCCTCCTCCTCCTCCTCCGGGGAGGCCCTTCCTGGCTCTCGGCCAAGGCTTGGCGGCTGCCACTCACTCACTCGCTCACCCACCCGTCCCTCCATCCCTGCACCCGTCCTCTCCCCCTCTGTCCCCGGCGCGGGGGCTGCCGGGATCCGTAGTCCCCTCGCCCTTGGGCTCCGCGCTCGCGCGGGGTGCGCGAACTACGTTTCCCAGCGTGGCCTGGCGGGCCGGGCGTTTTGTTTGAAGCGCTCCTCTCCCGGCCATGGAATGAGCGCGGCGGCGGCCGGGCGGGCAGGGGCTCTTCCGCGCAGACCCCGCGCAGCCTGCCTGCGCCCCCGCGGAGATCGGGCAGCAGGATGGAGCCCGGGGATCCCCGCGGAGGCGGAGCGGCGGAGGCTGCCCCCCAGGTAGGGCTGTGTCGGGGGGGGTTTATTTTTGCAATGCTGCATCCGCGCCGGAGGGGACGCATCGGACCGCGGGGAGACCCCTTGGCGGGCGTGCAAGGCAATGCATGCATGCAGGCGTTGCATGAAGTGCAGTGCAATGCAATGGCAACGCGGCGCCCTGCATGCATGCATGCAACTTCCACCGGCGCTCCGGACTTGGCAGGTGGGGGGGGGTCCCCAGTGGGCGGCAGAGAGAGCCGGGAGGGCGAAGGGGAGCCGGGGGGGAGCAGCGCTGCTCCCCAAGCCGAGCCCGGGGGGAAACTTCGGCGTCGTTGCGCCGGGTGTTGGAAGCGGAGGCTGGCGGGGGCCCCTCACCTGCAAAACCTGGTCGCCTCTCATATATTTCGTGCATTGCATTCATCGCCCGCTTTCTCCTCCAAGGAGCTCCCGGGGGCGCGCGTGGTTCTCCCCGTGTTATCCTCGCAACAACAGCCCTGCGAGGTGGGTCAGGCGAGTGGCCCAAGGGAGCACCCAGGGATTGTCCTGGCCAGGTGGGGTGATTTGAACCCTGCTCTCTGCCCGGTCTTCGTCCTCATTTAGCCCCCACATGTGCATGACTGTGCATGACTGAGGTTTTCCCCCCTCGTCTTTGCTATGGTGTGAGTCTGTGCTGTTAATTAATGGGGTTCTGCCTTCGGAGAAGATGAGCCAGCCCTCAAGGAGGTGATTATGTAATTTGCTAGCAATTCATGTCCCTCCTGGCGTGACGCTGCGCGCTGACGTCACGGGGCTGTAATGGTGGTGTGCCTCGAGATTTTTTTCATGAAACAAGTGTGCCTTTGCCCAAAAAAGGTTGGGAAACACTGCCTTATAGGAAAACATCAATTTTTTAAGAACCCTCTTATTAATTTAAAACATGTTTAAGTGAAATAGTTATGTCCTCAATCACTTGTTCCTTCCAAATTGTTACAGACAAGTTGGTAAAACAAAAATTGTTCCAAACACACACCCTTTCTTATTGGGTTCTCCTGTTTTGTGTGAGAAACCCTGTTGGTGAGATTGTTGCTTATGCAGAAGGTGACTCAGTTATTGACTCCACTGAGGAAAGAGTCAGTACCAGTGAGATCTCTGAGAGTGTTCTGCTCTTCCATGCAAAATAGTGGATGAGGCAACAAAGGGCAACAGAAGACAGCTGGCAGAAGGGAGATACAGCAGGGAGTCAACCGCGGGCAATCACAAGTGGTCAAGAGAAAGGGGAGGGGGAGCCACCTGCCAAGCGACTAATGGATACAAGTTGTACCTGGCGGAATGCTGCACACTTATTGGATCTGAGTCATGGAAGGTACCTGCTTAGCACTTATGAAATCAAACGTACTGTCTAAAGTGGACAGAAAAAGAAATGCACACAAATATTATTTGCAGGTTGGAGATTTCAGATTCTATATCTCTGTGTTACCACCATGTGATCTCATAGTAGCATGCTGTTTAATTTATTAATTTATTTGTAAAACTTATATGTTGCTTAACATTTTTGGCAAAGATCCTTAAGCAGTTTGCAAGAACGTACGTGTGTGTGTGTGTGTGTGTGTGTGTGTGTGTGTGTGTGTTGGCACTCAAAAACTAAGCATCACCTCAGTAGTGGCCTGACCATGGCGAGGGGGAAATATGATCCACCCCACCCCTGCAGATGATGTGAACTTGAACTTTCTTCTATGCATGGATTAGGTGGAGGCAGCTCCCATGATGCCCCTGTGGATGGTGTTGCTGTTGGCATCCATCTGTCTTGAGAGACAATGGAGAGCACCTCTGGGGGTGAAGTCAAATGGCTGTGTTAGCAGCACTGAAGTGACCTCCCTGGGGCGCAAGCCTGGACAGTGTGTATGGAGGTCCTGGGCTGCCCTTCCAGCCTCACTGATGTGGTCCAAAGCAAATCATACTTTCGGCACCAGCTTGGCTGTAGGGGTTTCCAGAAGGATGCATACAAGGCACCATCCAACCTCCACTCAAGATTTATGTCAGGTTTACTCCTTAGCCTTTTCTTCTCCTGAGCAGAGGTTTAGGATCAGAGTTTTCCTTCTCCTAGATGGGCTACCTTCCCCATCTGCCCCTCACTTCCCTCTACAGCATGTGCAGAAACCGCCTTCTAGACTGTTGGACCCACTATTGGTCTTTTCCGCCCAATCTGCCAGAGCCTGTCTTTGCATGTGGGGGAAGTCCCTAACTCACTGAGGGTTTGAGACCCATCAGCTACCCTCACCTGGTTTAGCCATCCACTTTCCCGGTGTGTGACCACTGTTGCATGCTGACAGCTTCTAGGAGCCACAGCTGAGAGCTGTGTGAAGGGTGAAGACCAAAGGTGGACAAACTACCCCAGAATAGTGTGATGTCCCCCCCACCAGAGGCACTACCCCTGTCCTAACACCCCATACCCCACAATAGTGTAGCACTCGGCATGAACTTGGAGGAACATGACAAGCTGCAGAGTCCATGTTTATTATTTCAGACAGGAGCCTTTCCCAGTCCTACATGAAGAGACCAGTAAGCGAACCTGGGAGCTTCTTCATGCCTATAGCAGAGTCTGAATACAAGTGAGTATTGTTATTTTTGTGTAAGCTACTTAGAGATTTTTGTGACTAAGCAGTATACAAATTCCATTAGTTAATTGACTGATGGATTAAATATCCTTTTCTGTCACCCTATGTGGCATTCTTGGGGCTTTTCGTTCACTACATTTCATACTGTTTTCTTTTTTTAAGAGTAGGTCATCACTCCATTTTTCCCACACAGAAAAACCATGGTGCTTTATGTTTCAGGACACCTGCCTTGGACTATTTTTATGCTTTTAAACTGTGTGTTTATTTGAAAAGAGGCCACTGAACTCAGTGGGACTTGCTCTCGAATACAAGTGGGCAGCGTTGTTGTCTCCTTGGCCGGGGGCCGCTCTCTCAGTCTGTTCCACAGTATTTTGTAGCCAGAGAGAGATGTCTTCCGGGAAGCCATAAATCTCAGGCATTAGAGTCAGTGAGTGTGCTTCCCAAGCAGGGCTGCTCTGGTAGCTTAAAACACAGTGTGAACGCTCCCATTTCATGTGTGCCACCCACTGTCAATAAACAGTGGCCGAAGGAAGCAAGCCGCTCAGCAAATGTTCTTGCCATTTCCCTAATGAAAGAGGTTGCTGTGTGGGCTGGCCCTGAGGCAGGCGACTTTGTTCCATATTTGTTAACCAGCTGTTGGACATATGGCTGAAGGAAGCGGTCCTGCAACTAGGGTGTGTGTGTGTGTGTTTAGTAAGACTGTGTATTGCAGGAATAAAAATATTAATGATAATATTGGCACTGTGAAAACACTGCTGCTTCCAAGTCTCAAGGGAGCTTTCAACTCCAGCCAAGGTTGAAAGATGTTCCATGTTTCAGTGAATGTTCCATATTTCTTCAAAGCATAAGGCTGGTTGAGATCATTGGCTGTCCTGTACTCAGGGTTCTGCACATTTTGGCTGACCCTGGAAGTCAGCCAAAAAGCTATGCTAACAGCCTTTATTTCCATGCTTTACTTTGATGCATATATGCATATATGCATTTTAAACCTCTACTGGGTACTCGCCAAAGAGTACTTGCTCCAAACTTGGATCTTGGCATCTAGGAATTCTCCTTTTATACCTACCATATTTTTCACTCTATAAGACGCACCAGACCATAAGACGCACCTAGTTTTTGGAGGAGGAAATCAAGAAAAAATAATGCTCTGAATCTCAGAAGCCAGAACAGCAAGAGGGATTGCTGTGCAGCGAAAGCAGCGATCCCTCTTGCTGTTCTGGCTTCTGGGATAGCTGCACAGTCTGTATTTGCTCCATAAGACACACACACATTTCCCCTTACTTTTTGGGAGGGAAAACGTGAGTCTTATAGAGCAAAAATATGGTATATTGTTTCCTTGCAACCAGCATACATAGCCTGAGACAAAGGAGGAAGCTGAAAATTAGTGCAAGTAAGGAAACATCAGATATTGGCAGAGGTATGCCTAGGTGGTGGCTTAAACATTACCCAGTTGGTATCCCCTGCCACAGATGGCTTTTGTTGTACACTTGCAGAAACAAGTTCCCCCACCATGCTCAACCCTGGAAAAAGGGGGGGGGTGAATGAGGGGGGATTACCAAACTGCCTTCACACTGTTCTACAAATGTTACTTTAACTCATCCTGTATTAGCAATGGCGGGGTCTAGGTGAGCATTAGTGTCTCACCTCAATATATCTTCTACAGCTTGTTCAAACCCCTGGCTGCCTTGTGCATTAAAACTGCTATCAGAGCAAGGGCTAATTAGAAGTAGTGATTAATCCATCATCCAGCAGGCAATATCAGTCTTCCATTCCTTCCACTACATAAATTCAATTTTATATTTAATGGGGTTATTAAACACTGACATCCGAGCAGAGCCAATCAATATTGCAGTGAAGCTCATGAGAAACAGTCCCAGGCAGCAGCTTCTGTTCCTTGGTCATGCAATCTTTCCACGGCTTGGCAAAATTGCAACAGTGCTCCTCCCTCCTCCCTGTTTTTTTAGGCTTTGCCTGGGAACACCAGAGATAAATTCCCAAGTAGTGCAATAGATTCAGCACAACTATGAGTCAAACTAAACAATACCTTAGCGCCATATCCATGCCCTTAAGTCCATATATAAATTGCACCATGCCACCATACAAGAAAGAAGATTCCACCTAAACATTAGGAAGAACTTCCTGACAGTAAGAGCTGTTCGACAGTGGAATTTGCTGCCAAGGAGTGTGGTGGAGTCTTCTACTTTGGAGGTCTTTAAGCAGAGGCTTGACAACCATATGTCAGGAGTGCTCTGATGGTGTTTCCTGCTTGGCAGGGGGTTGGACTCGATGGCCCTTGTGGTCTCTTCCAACTCTATGATTCTATGATTCTATGATTCTATGATTCTATGACTGTTTCGAAAGAGGATCCCAACCTTATGCTGGCCAGCACGATGGGAAGTCATTAATGTTTCTCAGCATTCCGTCATGGTCTTTGAGCAAATGTTTGCTTATTTGTTTTTCTTCCCTGCAAGTCCCAGCATGGCTCCCCCACCGTAACTCCCTTTTAAAATTTCGCTTTGCCCTTTCATGCCTTGCTTCCTTTCCCTCCTTTTGTTTGTAGCAGTATCTCGTCTAAGTAGCATGTGCTTTCTAGAACGGATCAAATCCAGTCCCACACGAGTTGCTTCTTATCACTTGTACCCCACAGCATGTTGAATAAACAGAAGGCACACTCAGAAGAGCACCCATATCCTTAACTGTGTGTTATGTGTACCAAGACATGGGATGTTTAGGCATTTATAGCAGATTTCTAAAAGAGATGGTTTGGGACTGACTAGCTTGCAAATGGGGGGAAGCATACTTCTAATCCTTTATCTTTTATTCCATATATATCTCCCCTCTTCCTTGACAGTTTAGGGGTTTTGAAATCCCCATCACTCTGCATACATTTTCAGAGCTTCTTTCATCAAATGCTAATCTCCGAGACTAGAAATCTTCAGGTCCCACTCTCGCTTTTAATAGGATAGTAAACTAAGAGGATACGCAGGGATTATTCTAATCTTACCCAGTAGCTCCCTCCAAGAACTGTCGTTATGCTTTAGGTAACCATTCTATAGTGGCCTTTTCCATCCTCTCCAGAAAAAGGCATTCTTATCTTGATTTAACAAGCTATTATAGGGAAGCAAAATACTGAATTGCCAAGTCCCAGCAAAACGGGATTAGCTAATTGATTGAGAATAAAAAATATTAGGATGGATCACAAGCATCCTCAGGCAGGTTTATCCTCTCTACCCAAAGCAAACAATTTATTCAGAGTGTTTACAATCTGTTTGATAGGATCCCTTCCCTCAAAGGCTGTTTTGCTTTTCTTTGGAAACTGGCAGTTAAAGTGATTAAGAATTTATAAAGTGAATGTTTTTGCAATCCCAGCTCTCATTCCCTTGAAGACCTGTAGGACTGAGGTGGCAGGCTGAGGAAGGCAGGTTAAGGAGAAGGCAGGCTGGATTTCTCTTCTGCTTCTAGTGGATACCCAGAGTCTGTTTTTCAGGTCAGACATCTTGCCTGCACTGGAGTTTACGGTGTGTTTGCAACACCTTAACATACGTAATTCATTACCCCCAAACAACATCAGTCTTGATATTCCAAGCAGCTCTGCTTAGGGCTGTAGACCATTTGTTTCAGTGGGGGGGGGGTGTATCCAGAGCTGACCCACCCATGAAGCAAGTTGAGGCAACTGCCTCAGGCAGCAGGGGCCACAGGGGGAGCAGATCTGACCTCCAAGGAGCACTCATTGGAGGCAAGAACTGCTGCCACATTGGCGCTCCCATACCGCTTCCACCATGACCTCTTGGCGAATAGGAAGCACTGCTGGTCTCCTCCCACCCCTAGGGAGGAAATGGTGGGGGCTTCCCTCTGGAGTCTCCTGGGCTTTGCACCCACCCAGCATGATTCAGAGTGAGCTCCTTTTCCCCTGCAAAGGCCTTTGATAAGACCATTGGATAAGGTTCCCTCCCTTGTTCCTGATGTTGATCTGGTGGATTTGGCAGTATTTAATGGAATAAACCCATTAGAAGGCAAGGACAAATGCAAAAGGAAACATGAACTGGTATGAATGGGAAAGACTGAAGTTGCTCCTCACGAATTCAAAGCCATGCAAATGTGGACTCTGGTGTAATTGGAATGCATTAAAAGTGGACTAATGGGCTACATCATGCTCAAATGTGGACAAACCACCACAAGAGGAACAGATTTATTATGACATAAACCTTCCTAGACTACAGTCAATTTCACCAGATGCATGTTCTGCTGGTAGGTCTTTGTATCCATACGAGTATAAATGGTTCAGAGAAATGACTGTGAAATGCAAAAGGTAGTCTGTGATAATTCAATGAAAAAACTGAAGTACATTTTTTGTTTTTCACATCCATTTCACCCCACGGTTTACAATTATTTTTTGTATACCTAGTTAATCTATAGCAGCCCAAAGACACACAACCTGTAACACATGGCAGGTGACACTCAGCTAACATGACTGACATTAGCCAATTTCTATCTTCTTACTGTTATTTATCTGAAGAGAACTATTTTTACTTTTTTCTGTTTACTTCTGTTTACCGTGTGTTGTCTTTTTATATTACCTTAGTTGTATAAAGTGCCCCGAGGTGTTTTCAGTGAAGGGTGCTGTAGAAAGGAATTGCTCAAAGAGTTATTGGCTCAACTCACCTCCTAGGGCCAGACAAGACATTCTACATGTTGTTGTACTTAAAAATATAAATAGCAGCTGTGAGGGAGGAGGGGAGCTGAGCAGCAGCAGCAAGGAGTGATCCTCCCCAGAAGCTGCCATTTGCATTGGAAAGAAAGCCACCCTTGGTGTCCCGATGCAAATAGCAACTGAGGGTGGAATATTTTTGCTGGGACCACAGAAGGGAAGGAGAAGATTAAATCCCTCTCCCTGTGGTTTCATTGCTGCTCCCTCCCCTTTGCCTATTTACATATTTTTAAATGTGCACATTAATTGCATCCATTAGGCCAATAGAAATAGTTCCACAGGGCATACTTTTCCTAAATAACAAACATCTGATGTAAGGCAAGCAATGCTTTGAAATGGGAGGAGGGTGTACCTCTTCATTCCTCTACCAGGGGTGGGCTGACTTCAGGCTTGTCAGATCTGATTTGCTGTTTTTGCCAGAACCCTAAGATACACCAGCCAGAACCAGCTGCTGAAGACATGCACTCAGAATTGAACAACGGGTTGCCTCTGAGAACAGCCTAGGAATTTGTTTTCAGTATAACTCCTTCCACACAAAAGGACCTCTTAGATTTCTTCATTTCAGCAACCTAATTCAGGTGGGAAAGGTCATTTTGTTGTTGCTATTGATAAACAATTGGAAATCAGAAGAGCCTTTGCTGATGTGTTGCAAACCATGACCCACCTTTTGCATGTCCTTGATCTAAACCGGCACCTATCTTTCCCTGAAAATACTTGCTGACTGGTTTTTCACATCATAATACATAATTATGGAAAGGATTATATCACTTAAAACAGCAGTTTTATATCACTTAAAACAGCAGTTTTACCTTTAGCAAAGTATAGAGTGTACAGGGTACTGTATAAGAAAAACAACGGAAAGTGATTTTTGTTGGAAAATAGTTTTATTATAAGAGAACTTCTTCTTTAGCTGTTAATGCCTTGTGGTAAAGAGGAAGGCAAAAGGAATGATAAAGAGATGTCAACTGCATAAATTATTAACTTGGGAAAAGATAGCATTAAATAGGAATAATGCATCAACTGATATTAGCTTTACCTTCTATAAATCAGACTAGTGATTTAATACATTTCACATGGAAATAATACATAGGAATGCAACTATCTCTACCCCGCCCCCATGAGTTTATCCTAGCCATCTGCCTGATCACCAGTTCTTAGCATCCCTGAGTTCAGGATGCTTACAATATGAGAGGAGCTGCTTGGAAAGAACTCCTTGCACTGTTCTTAGGGGCACATACATTTTTTCAAAAGCTGCTTCAGTGGCCATCCATATGGCATTGTCCTGTGGTCTCTCTGTGGAGAGTGAGCTTGTAGGGACTCCAGCAGAATGTGGCCATTGGTAACCAGAGGGTAGGGCTCGAACCAATGGATTCAAGTTACAAGAAAGGAGATTCCAACTAAACATCAGAAAGAACTTTCTGATGCTAAAAGGTGTTCGGCAGTGGAACAGACTGCCTTGGGAGGTGGTGGACTCTCCTTCATAGGAGGTTTTTAAGCAGAGGTTGGGTGTCATGGATGCTTCAGTTGAGGTCCAGGCCAAGTTCAGTTGAGGTCTAGTCCAACTGCAGGAGGTTGGACTAGATGTCCCTCAGGGTCCCTTCCAACTCTACAGTTCTATTACTCTCTCTAATCGTAGCTGTAGAGGCCTGGCCCTCTACTCTCATTACACACTCATATTGTGTATGTTTTCCCTCCATGACTAACAGCAGCACCAGAGGAACAATTTGGACTAAGGCTGTGGCTCCTGTGGCTATGTTTCACTACCTTAAAGGCCAAGTACCAGGAGATTCATCCATGTGCCTCCTGCATCACGTTTACTTTGGTACTTGGCCTTCAAGGTAGTAAGCTGACATTCACTCACTCTTGACCCCCAAAAGAGCCCTGATGGATCAGACTGAAGGCTCTCTATTCTAGCAAGACATGAGCACACTACTATTCGTCCACCTGTGATCCCCAGCCACTGATATTCAGGGGCATGCCATCTCTGATACTGAAGATAGTAAACAGCCATCATTGAAGGCCCTTTCCTCCATTAATTTTGTCTCGTCCTCTTTAAAGCCATCCAAGTTGGTGGCCATCACATCTTGTGATAGCAAATTCCAAAGTTCGGCTCTATGCTGTGTGAAGAAATGCTTCGTTTTGTCTGTCCTGAATCTTTCACCATTCAGCTTCACACACACACACAGAGAGAGAGAGAGAGCTTTTCTGTGGACTGGACTTTACCCAATGCACAGGCAGAAAAAGAAAGATTAGGATTGCAATCCTATCGAAAGTAAATTCTGTTGAACTCAGAATAACTCTCTTCTGAGTATGTGTGTGTAGGAACTGGTTGTACCCTAGTTTGGCTTTGGGTTGTAATCATAAATAATGAACTCAACAGTGGGTTTTAAAAAATAGAACAGGACAATCCAGCCTGTGCAATGTAAGACCCTCCTAGCACGCTGCAATCTACCTTTGTCAATGTGGCTCAGTGTTACAACATATTAAAGCCAGATTTAGTCCACACCAATGGGGAAAGTGGAATATAAAGTGGAAAGGTTGTCTGTCAGTGTGCTAACAGTGCTCTGAGGATAAGGATGCTGAATGCCTGGGCAACTGCATCCTAGTTTAAGCAGAATTTACTCAGCAGATGTTCATCACAGCACTGCCTGCACTTTAGGGTGGTGGTGTTGAATGTTACCAAATACATCTTACTAATAGAGACTTCATTTTCTTGTGGGTTGCTGCACCGACTTCAGTCCATACAGGATCAGTTGGGTCAGAACCAGCTGGTTTTGTATCTGGATGCCTCATGCTCAGAATATATTGTGGAGCAATAAACTGAGGTTAAATCTGCTGTAATCATAGCTAAGGTTGCTATCCTAAATGAACTTACCTAGAAGTAAACCCTGTTGAATTCAATGGGACCTACTTCTGAGTAGAAAAGGATAGGATTGTGCTGTAAGTCTGGATCCAACCCAATGGAAGCAGGATAAGGGAACTGAAATGTGGAGAGTAATGAAAGAAAGGGAAGAAAGCAGCAGCATAAAGAGGCTTTAGAAGGAACACTTGCTAGAAGCTTAGGAGTGAGAAGTAAAGAGGATAGACGGCTAGAGACAGAGCCCATACGAGGCTCCAAGCCAAGATTTTCGGCCGTAACATATATTTGGCAGAGATAAAAGCCAGTCACGTTTGCCTTACAGGGCTTTAATTCCACCCAGAGGAACAGATGACTACATAAACCACTTGAGCTTTACCCTTATGATTTGACATCCCTAGGTAGAAAAGTAACTCTCCGACAACACAGCTTCCTGGCATCAATTCCCAATCGATGCTTTTGAGGTAGAAAATTCAGTGCCAGATTTAAGCTACAGATAAAGAGAGGTGACAGCAACAAACCTTTGTCACCTCTGTGACTTGCAGCACAGCAGTTAATGCTGCAGGAACATGTGTCTCATATTTGTGAAGCTAGTAAAAGACTGTGTCATAAATATAAGTGATCCCCCCACAATGAATAAAATAAAATAATACAATGCAAAGGAGTAGCGATTTAAAATAAATTATACATTACCACTATAAATAATGTGTTTCAGCTAATGATTTAAAGATTGGCTGAGCAGATTTTAAAACTCAATTTTTGGAAGTTTTCCACATGCATTAAAATCCAGAGATTAATTGTGATCTCATTAGGCGTGACATATACATGTAGGAATGTTTCCAACTAACAGTCCATTTTTCAAACTACACCACCACTGAAAGCACATCTAAAAGATCTGATTGTGGAAAGGAATTCCAAGGCTCAGGAGGATGTTCCACCTAGCACTGGTTTTATACAATCTCCATTCAGTGGAAATAGGCTCCACTTCTGGGTGGGGCCGGGTTGCGGTCAGGCCAACTAGCCTCCCACCTCAGCGTGGGGGTGGGACAGTGTCCTGCATCCCGCTGGGGGAGACCCTGGACACGTCAGGTTGCCAGGCGGTCAATCAGGTTGCTTTGGGGCGTGGCCAAGGCCAATTTAAGCCGTGGTGCAACTCAGAGAGGCTTCCCTTTCAGCCTTGCGCTCCGGATCTCCCACCCTCCCACCCTTTTTTCAGGTTGCATCATTGGCCTTGCTATGGACTTTGGTCACCGTTGAGAGACCTGGTAGGAATTTTCCCACTTGGCAAATTGGCACCAGCCACTTGGTTTTTGCCTACCTCATAGCAATTG
Organism: Podarcis vaucheri; assembly: GCF_965113315.1. Lineage (NCBI taxonomy): Eukaryota > Metazoa > Chordata > Lepidosauria > Squamata > Lacertidae > Podarcis > Podarcis vaucheri. The sequence goes on from NC_138761.1 coordinate 49,395,194, forward strand.
TCACAACTTTGTAAGGTTAGGCGGTTAGGCATTGGAATAGTGAAGTGGGGGGGGGAGGTGCGGCCATCACCTGCCCCTCCGTGCTCAAGGGTATTCCATTAAAGGAATCTGGGGATGTGAATCTCGTCTGAAGCCCAGGGAGGGGCTAGGGCCATGCCACGACCCCTTTGGGAACCCAGGGGTGCTCGAGTTGATCCCCATCGGCGGGGCTCCCCCTACTGGTGGTTTACCCTTACCAGACTTCCTGGAAGGCAGGCAGAAATCAGATATAGTCTGTTGATGCCAATGCCTAAGCCAATACCGCTCACATTCTGTAACCAATAAAGTTGTGGTCTAAATTTTGCCCATTAACATTAACCTAAATTCTGTGTCCTTGTGTCTTTATTCTCCTGGGTGGCTTGGGGGCCTTGACACGCAACTGAGCTTGCCTGGGATTCCTGTACAAGCTTCTTTGAATCTGGTGGCTTGCTGCCAGAGTTTAAATTTACCATCGTAAACCTTGCCTTTCCATGTAGTTTGGCTCCCCCTCCCTAAATTCCAGAGCTCCACCCCACAAGCACTTCAATCTGATGTTCCAGGGCTGTGCCTGAATTGTATAGGTTGATTGTATAGGTTGAGGGGCTTGTGAGTGAACTATCCTGCCTTACAGCAGAGTTTAAAATATATAATTATTTTAAAATATAAAGCCCAATTTTCTGTCCTCTAGGGCACAATAGAGCAATGCATATAAGCATGATGGCCAAATATCTGTAAGATGTTCATTTAAGAAATAATTTAGAATCTAGGAGCTGAAACTAGCATTGTGATGATTTTTGGTGCTCTTCAAGTTGCCTTGAGTGGGATGGTTGTGTGGATAGATCCTTAAAAAAAACACTACCTCACCTTTCATGCTTTTGCACTTTTTTCACACCTATGTGCACCCATTGCTTACCTGAACTGTTGCGCACTCTCTCTCTCTAATTTGGACGGATCTTTAACATATGACCACAGCCAATCAGAGATCACATAGTGCAGCCAAGCAAATGAGACTATGTTATGACATAGATGAAGACAAACAACGTCCTTCCATTATGGGGAGAAGCTACCCACCCAACTTGCCCAGGCAAATGAGTTGACCTAATGAAATCATTCACACACACCAAAGGAACATGCTGCAAGTCAATATTGTTGTAGTAGCATTGATACCCAAAGTAAATTGCCATTTGTAGATTTCAGCTCTCTGGAAGTCACATAGGAGAGAAAGTGCTCCCTGAAATATCCCAAACTCTGTCTATGTAAGAGGAGGAAAAACAGAAGCTTGAACTTTGCCAGCAACAGACAACTGCTGGAGTTTTGTGGTGTTGGTGTAATATGGTTCCCTGAGGCTGGAACCAGAGAAGCCATGCTGCCACATACTGATATCTTATCTACATGCTGACACTGAAATTTCAGAACTGTCTTTGCAGGTGCCACCCTGTAGAGTGATTGACAATGACACAGGAGATGACCAAGGTTTGCCAGCCCTTGGCAAATACTTCCTTACCCTTCAAGAAAGGGAATCTGTCTTTAAAGAGCTAGACAGCATTTTGGACACTTCCTGCTCATTGTTCCTATGGTTCTGTTTTTAATACCACTTTGATCCCACTTTCCTTTTATCCTGAAATAAACGAGAGTTTGCAGGTAAGTACATTCTGAGTTGATATATATGGTTAGAAATACACCCAGTTCAACATACAATTTGCAGAAAGCTTCAGAAGAATATTTTTTAAGTCTTTATATAAAAACAGTGAAGCATCTATCTAGATTTTAATTACACTAAGCACCATCAGTTTGCTTTTTTTAAAAAAACAAGAAACCATTGGTTATTGCTTTAAATAATTTTCCTCTTTAGAATTAACAAGAATTTCTTCTCACTTTGTAACACTAAATGAATATAGTTGGAAAAGCTATTATGACATCCTTTGATTTCAATTATCACTATTATATGGAATGCCAATGGGTATATGCAGCCCTCATTTCATTTAGCAAAATTTTGCTATTAGTTTAAACTCCAACTTAGTGCCCCCCCCCCCCCCGCAAATGTAATTTGGGAGAAGGGGGGATGTTTTACAAATTGCATGGAACAAAGTACACCAGTTCTTCAGGGCTGTTCCAGATAATGCTGTAAGGGCCACGTTATACATTTAAAGCACTATTATGCCACTTTTGAGAGTCAAAATATTCCTGGGAACTGTAGTTTGCTAAGGGTGCTGAGAGTTGTTAGGGGACCCTTGTTCTCCCCACAGAGCTACAATTCCAGGAGCTCCCTGGAAGGACAAAAATGTGGTAGAATATCACTTGAAATGCATGGTGTGGATGTGGCTCTTGTGTGGTAGAAACATTAATGTCCTGCTACATAGCAAATCCAGTAATGTGCAATCGCATCTGCACTGCATCCCAGCAGCTGCAGTGTTGTATTGCTTGGAAATGTAGTGATACCCATCACTCTCCTTTAAACTACTATGGTCATAAGTGGTCCCTGGTTGAGTGGTTGTGCAAGTGTCCCAGACACCAAACTGGATGCATGTGTGGCAAAAGCCATCCCTCTTTGTGTACATTGTTTTGAGGAGTTTAGGGTATCTGACATTTTTCATTTGCTGGGTTTGGTATTCCTGCTTTCACATACTGGAGTGCACCCCTCCCCCATGCAACCCTGTCCCTAAACTGGGGGCAGGGCAGGAACCTGCAGTCCTCCAGATGTTGTCGAACCTTAATCATGCCATCCGGGATCACTGGCCATGCTGCCTAGGGCTGATGGGAATCGGAGTCCAACTACGGCTAGCAATAGCTTCCCCACCTCTGAACAAAAAGGCCATCACTGAACAGCAACATGTTGTATCACTGGCAACGAAATTAAGGCTAGCCACTTGCAACAGCCACTGCTCTTTAAAACAGGCACTTGTGACTTCTGAATGCGCAGATCTCCACATTACATTGTCAGGCATGGGCAAAACTAGAAAGGAGTGCACAAGCAGATTGCTACAGCTTTGCTGCATAAGTCTCACCCTTGGTGCATCTGTTCAGACACATCAGTTTGGAACTGTCACATCAAAGAGTGCATGGGACACAAGGCTTCAAAAACTGTTTCCAGATCTGACCCAGTGAACATGCAAGTTACAATACTTGTTAGGCAAGTCTTTCAGGGTCTCCCCCTCCCCATATCCAATAATTGATTTAGTTGTTATTAGTTACGCAGAGATGGGAAGAATCCTTGAGGCCTCCTAAGACAGTATTCAGCTCTTGAAAGCAACCCATTTGAATGAAGCTCTCTCCCCCTGCCCACCCCGCCGAGTCTTCCTGCTCATTATTCCTCTAAGCCTTCCTTTCCCGGACACCAGCTGCCACCAAGGAAGTCGACAGCAGCATCTTCCTCTGCCTTCTTAGCGGGCTGGAGCTGCACCAACATGGCCTGGAGAGTTTCCTTCACCATCTGGATCTCTCTCTGTAGAGACTGTATATGCTTTATTAAGGAATAAATTGAAAGGTAATTGGCAGCTCCTTTCCTCTCTCTGAGTTATTTAATAAGTTGTTGTTGTGCTGTGCACAACAGATGGGCATTGCTAGCTAATTGCAGCGTCAAGTTCATCCAAATTGCTTGGATTAAATATTAATACATATTTCACACTTGCTTATGCCCCCCTCCTCATCCTGTCTTTTTGGGCCTGTGGGCAACAAACAGCATTTTTTGCTTGAGGGGTATGAAGTGAGCAGCAATTTGTGTGCGCACGCACATATGTAAGCGTGAGTGGCTGTTGTAAATCCCCATGTGTTTCACAAAGAGAATACCACAATCACTATTCAGAGGGAATAATCTTAGATCTCAGCTTGACAGGAATATAAATGAACATAGAGAGCGCTTTTTTTTTGTCTCTGTGCCAAACCTTCAGGTCACTGATGGCAATTCTCACTAACATGAGAACAGATTCCCTCCCCAAGTTCACATTCACACTGCCCTCACATCTATCAGAGTCTGAAATGCATCCTCTCCCTCTCTCATACACAGCATCCTCCATAAAGTGAAAAACCACCCCATGACCGAGGAATAAAAAACAGAACACAAGTTTCCGCTCTGGTCCTAGATGACTTTACTTGAAAGTGAACTACTCTCAACAGAGCTTAAGGGAGCTGAGCCTTGCAGCCTTACCGTAAAGCCAGGCCTGGAATTACTTCCTCTACAGCCCCAACTCTGCAGCTGGGTCAGCCTTATACAAAATGCACAAAATGACTCCTATTTAATGCCACAGCCTTTCATTCTGGAACACAATGGAAACAGGACCTAAAAACTAACCTAATTAGTTCAGCAAGGGAACAATCAAGTAAGAGCTATTTTACATTTCAAACATGGAAGATAATGATAATATATTATGAAACCACACTTCACAGAACATTAAAGTGTCTTGGTTCAGAGCCAAATGTTTAAAAACTCCCTACACAGGGAGAGGGCAAAGTACAAGCTGACACTGATGTGCTTCCTCGCTTTTTATGTTTTCGGGGGCTCATGATCTATTAGGAAATGCTGCCATACCCAAGAACAATGTCAAGATGAAAATACATCCTTAGGTTATGAAGTGGATAAATAAAAAATCGTTTTTCTTTGGGGGTGAGGGGAGTAACTAAAGGGGATCATGGGAAAGTTATGCAAATACCTTCAATGCCAGACTGTCACACATACCAATTTGAAAAGCCTTTTGGCAGCTTCTGATTCTTTCAAAGCTTCCTCAAGATTTCATCTTTTTCTGTAATTTACATACATTCACTATGATGTTTGACTCTCTCTTCTTCTTTTTTACTTTATGGGGAACTAATGTTAGTGTAAAAGGATAAGATCAATTTCTGCTCACATTTTTACACCGTCTTTTTCAGTCTAAAGGCAAGACCCAGAGAAGATGCTGAACAAATACCTTTTGTGCTAAAACCATGTACCAAGGATAAGTAAACAGGGTGGACCACTGTTAAAAGTTGCCAGTGCTCTTTTCCACCTGCCCACCCTTCCTTCATTACACCTCAGAGATACAGGCATTGCTAGAGGCATAGTGTGTGTGGGGGGGTGTTGTGGGTGCCATGGCCCCAGATGCAATTTTGAGATGGGGTGTAAACAGGCACCCCCACAACAGGTTCCTTCATTGGAGCCTGGCTCTGTGTCAGGAGTTGCACCTTGGCTGCAGTGCTTGTGCCTGGCGCAGCTCGCCCCCCCCCCCCCAGGTCAGACCTGCCCCTGGGGAAGAGAGCAGGTGAATGGGTGCCAGTGCTGCCACCCACCCTCCTCGGCTGCGACACAACTTGCACCTGGGGGCAGCAGCTGTGAACATGGGGTTACCTCCTTAAGTTTAGTTATAGTGGAGTGGGAAAGCCGAAAACAACGCCAATATATTTCACATCTGACAACCAATGGCCTGCTTTGGTTTCAGACAGTACGTGGGTAGACGAGTCTAAAAAGCCCGGATAACAAATTTTCATAGTCCTCTATGGAGGTTCATTTCCCAGAAGTAATGTATTTTGCATTAACTCTGGAAATTTATACTCGGATCTGACCAAACTAAGCTCCTTAGAGCAAAATACACACCAGGATTACATCCTCCCCCCACAAAAAACCCATAAAACCATAGAATCATAAAATTGTGGAGTTGGAAGGGATGCCCAAAGGCCATCTAGTCCAACCCCTGCAAATATGACCATAAAACCTTCATATCCCCTCTGTTTGATTTAACTGCATCAAACATGAAAGAAAAGAAAATACTCAGAGTGTAGTTCATGTTTCAGAAGAGAGAAACACCCCTCCCACTGTATATAGGTCTCATGATTCACACTGTCACTAAAGAAAATTTTTTTAGATAAACTGTCTCATCTGGGCCAGAGTGTTACATATAATCATGTGCAAGAAATATCAGCCACAGTAACAAATGTACTGTTTTATGAAATACTCCTTTTCACACCCTGCAAAAACTGGCACCAGAGTCAGGGGTCATCAGTTAGTACCTCCTGACTCTGAGGCCAGTTGGTGTGGAAGAAATCCCTGGGAGAGTAAGGGAGGTTTGTACCACAGGATGTCTGGCTGGTTTGCTTATGTCTCCACTGGCATTTCAAACTGACTATTAAAACCATTAACACAAACTTATTTTTGCAGGGTGTGAAAAAGTGTATTTTATGCAGACAGAATTCAAATAGCCAACCCACTTTCTTGCAGCAAAAATAGCATTATATCTCAAACTATTACATGCCCTCAAATTGTCTGTCAAGCCATAACTGCTAATTAAGACCCCAAATGACTGTGAAATTGCAATATAAAAATCCATTTAATTTTACTGGGAATGCTAAGTCTTTCCTGTTAGTAAAGTAACACCTCTCATCAAGTCCTCAGACACCAGCAATGCGTCACCTCTTGCCTTTGGTTCTTCCAATTAACAATTCAGATTGTTTTCATTTGCTTGCCACTGATTAACAGCCATTGGCTCTTTTGTGGGTTTGCTTCACTATGGTATTTCTTGTTCAACAAATCCATCAGATGCAGAGATACACACAAGTTTTACTTTAACTGACCAATCTTATACCTGTCTACTTAGATGCAAGTCCCTTAGAGTTCAATACTCCCAAGGAAGTAGATATAGGAGTGAGCTTTAATTTGCCTGCTTGTGCTCCCATTCATCCGTCAAATGCAAAACCTCCTGCTTAATATTTGCTTTGAGAAGTTACAATATTAAATAAAAATCCCTTGTGGGTCTGTGTAAATATTCAGTGCTAAGCATTAGTGCTGGTTTCTGACTCCATTTGTGTTGTGTGTGCTATTTATGCCCTACTAGCAGGCTGGTTGGTTCCAGTATTCTGTGCCATAAAAATGTATAATGAAAAACAATGGCATCTGGGATTTATTTCTTCTAATAGAAGTTTAATTATTAATCAAAGCCGCAATGTGTGTTTAAATATTGGCAGAACCGCCTTTTTGAGAGCACCAGGAAGTTAGATCTCCCAGAAGCAGCCTTCTCTCTCTCTCTCTCTCTCTCTCTCTCTCTCTCTCTCTCTCTTTTCATTAGAAGCATACCAGCTGCAATTTTCAACCCAAAGTACTTGTACCTATCCTTGCAGGTTTTTGGAAGATCATGCAGCTGGGCACCCATTTAACCCTTGGTTAAAGGTTTGTCTACTTTAATGGGCAATTTAGAAATTAAAATATCTGGGAATTAGTTTAGGTGACACTAGAACTATTGCTAAGAGCCATTTCAGGCATGATTTTTGCTGTTCATTTTACACATTTAACTGCTTGTGCATGTGATCTGTCAGTGCATGAACAGTTTAATAGTGGCAGATGGCACTCTCAGAACTCTGCAGATCAACTTCCAAGGCCAGGTTGCATTCTGAAACAGGAAACTCCTGCTCATGGAAATGAATCCGCTGAACTCTGAGTCCCCTCCTCTTGTGTTAGGAAAGGACATAACATGACAATACCCTTCTGTTCCATTTGGAACGTTTTAACTTCTTTTACAATTGACATTACTTTACTTGTTTTTATAACGACATATTCTATTGTTGTTATGACCCGTCCCGGGAACTTATGGTGAAGGGCAGGTACAAAATCTAATAAATAAACATGCAAACCACTTGGAAGCCTTTGCATAATACAAATAAGCATGAGGAAGCTTTGTCATCAGCCATCCTGACTGCCCTACACAAGTTGCCTCCTGTCTTTTCCCTGCATGTTTGAATGGGGTTCTTGCTGCTCCTACTGTAGCAGATCCAATCCATTTGGCCAAGGAATAGACTGAGGGAAGAGGATGCCATTATGTTATTATGGTGCCTGAATCGGAGACTGCCTGGGGGCCTAGCATAAGCTGCTCCGAGTTTCTCAAAGGAAGAGCAGGATGTATCAGTGTAATAAATAAACTGTGCAGCATGGGCTCAAAACAGTTGTGTAAACTGGGATTTAATTCTGTTGGATCTGGCTGGAGTTTTTACCATGGTATTTTAGGATCCACCAGACACTACAAGAGAGGCAGAGTTATTGCTGCTCCCTGTGTCTTTCTTTCTCTCCAGGGTAGCATGTGGTTTTACAACCAACCGTTTGGAAGCAGGGGGTGGGTAAATGCACAGCACAATGATGTTGCATCCCATGTTGGGTAAAACAAGACGTTACTGGAGAGAAAAAAGGATAGAGGCACAGAGAAGTGGCAAGTAGGGCTTTGGTAGAGTTGTTTGCAGGTTCCTTATTTTTTGAATGTCGCAGTCTGTCATGAACCTTTCAAACTGGCTTTGAATACAAAGCCGAATTGGCAACAAAAAAGGCCATCTTTTCCTGCTCAGTTTCCTGATTATACTTTTTCCGCCTCCTCCTCTTGCTTTGTTTATTCAACCCCATATTTCTGTCTGCCTCCAGTTTAAGCAGCATATGCATTTGTGGACATCATTCAGAAGAATTGTGGAAGAAAAAGGCAGAAGTGATTTTTAACTTTGTGCCTTTCCATTTATGTAGACATGGCAGATTCAGCAAGCTTAAACCAGATGCCAGTTGGCATAAGCAGCCTTTTAAACAATTTGTTTCCTCATTCAAGGGATTTCATCTGGAAGACAACCAAATGCCCATCTTGCTAGGGTTATTTGTACTATACACAGTTAAACTGCAGGGCAATGTGCCATGGTAAGTACTCACTGGATATTTTAAGGGGAAAATATGTTTGTTTCCAAGATATGCATCTCCTGTTTTGGATGTAGATGATAATTCACTAAAATTGGTTTAGCAGAATTCTTTTGTAAGTGGAGAACGCTGGGTTTTTCACACATCTGTTGGAGCAAGTGGAGGGAAGACTGGGATCACAGGTGCCAATTCCATTCACGGAATATGGACATGCACAACTGTAGGCACGTATGGTTCTTATCATGTGATCAGGAACCATCACAAAGTGGTAGAGCATCTGCTTTACATGCAGAAGGTCCCAAGTTCAACCCCAGGCAGCTCCAGGTAGGGCTTGAAAAGATCCCTGCTTGAAACCCTGGGCAGCCGCTGCTGGTCAGTGTCAAAAATACTGAGCTAAATGGACCAATGGTCTGACTTACTATAAGACAGCTTCCTATGTTTCCATGTTCCTAAAAGCAGTGGGCCATCAAAAGACCCAAAAATGTAAAATATTTGTACATGCAGTGCCAAATTAAATCCTGTAGAGGCCCCCAGGCAATCAAAATATTGGGGGGGGGGCGGGTGACACCCACCTTGCATTGAAGTAAAAAAGGTTGCTTGTAATTTTCCTTCAAGATCAAATCAATATTATTTTGATCTGTTGTCACAGGGCCCCTAAAAGGCCTGGGGCCCATAGGCCAGTGCCTACTCTGCCTATTTGGTAATCTGGCACTGTGTACTTGCCTGGCTGAACTCATGGAGGTTAGTCACAGCAGCAGCATTGCTCTTCCATATGTTCAGCTGAATATGTGGCAAATAATTATGCCCCCCCAGAAGTCATCTGTGGTGGTATTCCAGTACTTTTTTCCCCAGGAGGTACTCAAGGGTTTTGTTTTTTTAATGTGGCACTTACAGCTCATGGTGAGTACCAGCACCTATTTTTCTAGAAAAAAACACTGGGTATTACAAACATTACAAGACAGATTGTTTTAATATATGTCATAGGTTTGGAGGAAGGATCTGTCTGGATGATAACTGTGAGTCCCTTCAAAACCTATGATCATATTCTTGTGAGGTTAAACTCCATGAGGAAACTTGTTGAATCGGTCAGGCAAGTCTTTTTGTAAGGTGATGGCCTTAGCTGGCCAAAAGCATCTAATAGAGTGAGCTCGGTTGCCATAGTGACAACTAAATGATGTTCTTTAGGATGGGGCGTAGGCATTTCCTCCACCTCCGTCACCTGACTGGATGCCACATCATTCTAGGATGGAAAATAATAGGCCAAGGGGGGCATGTGTGAGTTTGGCTGATGCTCGAAGTTAGAGACAGAGACATGTCTCAGTCTGAGCTGGACACAAAGCTGAGTTTGGGGTTTTCCTGGAAACGTGATGAGGAGGCAAGATCTGCTGGAGGTGTTAATGCTGTGAGTGCCTCCATGCATGGTGTGTGTGTGTGTTTAGAACCATATGTCCTAAATAAACCACAGTCTCCATTGACCTTCATTCCATGAAATCCAAATCCCGGGAGACACCCTGGAGACTCTTGCTGCTTGGAGATTGGAGTATATGCAACAATAGTTTGAGGGTGCTTATATCAGTACTTAAATCACTACTTAAATCAGTACTTAATTGAAATTAAACGTTACATCACCAAGAATGTACATTCGGCTTCTATTCTGCTTTTTCTTTCTATTAACCATTGGCACAAATTGCACTGAAGAGGCTCAAATGCACTTTTCATGGTATGTACAGGGGGAAAGTCTCAAAACAACATCTGTTCAGTCTGACCTAATTTTAGATCAAGCCAATGACAGGACTCCTCTCAGTTTCAGCGAGTGCTAGATAAATGGTCCTGTCACTATTCTCTGAGGGCGCATCTGCACTGGACTGTTCCCTAATATGCAGTTGGCAATTTAACACCGAAGGGGATGCTTGGAAAGATACACATTTTTAAAAGAAATGCAGGGGGGGATATGGGAAGCTTGGTGCAGCCGGCACTTGCCCCACTATTATCCCCAAATATAGGACAGATAGGAAGAGAATACTAGTATATCTTTATACACAAAATAAGGTGCACCAAACTGTGTCAAGAGCAGGGGTGGCTGTGGAGCTTCAAAGCCCTCAAGTGTAGAGCTTTCCTCCCTTTGTGATGCTGGTGAGAGAAGAGCAGAGGAGCTGTCCTTGAGATGAGCCAAGAAGCCAGGTGGCGAAGCAGCTGGCCTCTCCCCACAGAACGAACCCTGCGGGAGGCATGAAGCATCCGCACCCTACCTAGCCAGGCTTGTAACTTCCCACAACAAAGGAAGGCCAATACGAGACCCTATTCTGATAAAGCAGGCACCTAACATGTGCACCCTCCTCCCTACATGGTGCTGTGGGTTAAACCACAGAGCCTAGGACTTGGCGATCAGAAGGTCGAAGGTTCGAATCCCCGCAACGGGGTGAGCTCCCGTTGCTCGGTCCCTGCTCCTGCCAACCTAGCAGTTCGAAAGCACGTCAAAGTGCAAGTAGATAAATACTGGCGGGAAGGTAAACGGCCTTTCTGTGCGCTGCTCTGGTTCGCCATAAGTGGTTTAGTCATGCTGGCCACATGACCCGGAAGCTGTACGCCGGCTCCCTCGGCCAATAAAGCAAGATGAGCGTCGCAACCCCAGAGTCGGTCATGACTGGACCTAATGGTCAGGGGTCCCTTTGCCTTTACTGACCCTTGAGGACCAGTGAATGGGAATTGGCTATCTTTGTAGCCCCTCCCTGGTGTGAATTAAGGGACCTCTCCCTGCAGATGCTACACTCTGTCCAAGGATTGACTGAAAGTCTAACATTATGCCCTGCAGCTGCGGCTCTGAAGAATCCAGTTCCAAAGAACTTTCCAAATTTTGCTCCTTATGGATTTCCTCTCTAGGTTCTGGGACGTACTACCTGGCTACAAGTAGAGGTGATGCAAGTGGTAGTCCAATAACACCTGAAAAGCCACAGGTTCCCATGTCTCTGGTATAGTGGATGGAACTTAGAGCTGACAGAAGATATTGATATGGAGCAAGATTTGCTGGGATTCATTGCTCTGCATGAGCTAATCTCATTTCCTCAAAAAGACTTTCATAGGTGCACTTTCAGTGGACAAACCTGCAGCACCTGTTTGTGTTCAAGCTCCATTATCTAGTCTCATAGCCTGACCTGGAACTCATCCTCCCTTAGTCCAGAATGGAAGGAGATTGGTGGATATCCCACAAGGTTCCCAATAAATCACCCGTCAGTCCAAGTCATCATGGTTGAATTACTGATTATTATTTCCTAGTTCAGGTTTCCAGAGAACAAAGTTCTATTATAAACTAGTTCTCTTAAGTAGGATTCACACAATGCTAATTTCAGGACTGTGCTGATAAAAGCTAATTCTTTAGCTGGAGCATCAAAGGCAGACTATCAAAAAAAGGATATGAACAAGGTCTTCATCATAGCCGCAGAGCGCTGTTTGAAGTTGATCTTCCAGGTGCATCAGCTTCTCACTTATTTTTTCACATTTGTCGTCAAGTTCTGCTGTAAGTACATGAAATTCCTACAAGAAGGGGGGGAAATATTACAAGAAAGTGTTTGCGTTTTTGGCTGCACATTAGCATCCTTGAAGATCATATTAAATCGGGGTACAATATTTTGTTACGCTGAACAAACTCAGCAACTGGCCTTTCACTTTAAATTCATGTCCACCATAGCCATGTATAAAGTAAGGAGTGTGGGGCCTATCCTAAGGACAAAAGTAATCCTTCTCTTTAATTTCTGTTACTATTCATTTTTTAAGTAAACAGCTTGACTACTGATAATGCACAGTTAAGAATCAGCATGGGTGGGATGGGAAGCAACATGTATCCATCAGGGTACCAATTTAGACTACAGTGGTACCTCGGGTTAAGTACTTAATTTGTTCCGGAGGTCTGTTCTTAACCTGAAACTGTTCTTAACCTGAAGCACCACTTTAGCTAATGGGGTCTCCTGCTGCTGCCGGAGCACGATTTCTGTTCTCATCCTGAAGCAAAGTTCTTTTTTTTTTAAATATATTTTTATTGCTTTTGTTTCCAGTTATCATATCAAACAACAAAAGAAAAAACAAAAAACAAAAAACAAAAAGAAAACCAAAGAAATCCAACTTTCAATTACATTTCTCCATAATTTATTGGACTTCCCCACGTCTCCCTCACCCTGCTTTCTTTACAATAAAATGTCAGCAAATTAATGGCTTGTTTCGTGTGTTATTAATATTTTCAGATAATTCCCTTTTAGGTTCAAAATACTTATTATCAATTTACTTTTACTTTAAACTAAACACAATATTATTTCAAACTTTAGTCCTTTCCTGTTCATATCTTAATTTCCAATATACAAAATCTTATTGCTGATGCTTAGTTTTCCAGTTCATGCAAATTATTGGCATTCATATAACTTATAATATTTTTGTAAATAGTCTTTTAATTTTTTCCAGTCCTCCTCCGTTGTTTCTTCTCCCAAATCACGGATTCTGCCAGTCATTTCGTCCAGTTCCATATAGTCCATCAATTGCATGTGCCACTCTTCCAGTGTGGGCAGATCTTGTGTCTTCCAGTGCTTTGCGATAAGTATCCTTGCTGCTGTTGTTGCATACATAAAAAATACTCTATCCTTCTTTAACACTTTCTGGCCGACAATGCCCAGAAGGAAGGCCTCTGGTTTCTTAAGAAAGGTATACTTAAATACCTTTTTTAACTCATTGTAAATCATTTCCCAGAAAGCCTTTACCCTTGGGCAGGTCCACCAGAGGTGAAAGAATGTCCCATCCGCCTCCTTAGATTTCCAACATTTATTATCAGACAAATGGTATATTTTAGCAAGCTTGACTGGGGTCATGTACCACCTATATATCATTTTCAAAATGTTTTCTTTCAGGGCACTACATGCCGTGAATTTCATACCGGTGGTCCATAACCTTTCCCAGTCTTCAAACATGATGTTTTGCCCAATGTCTTGAGCCCATTTTATCATGGCGGATTTAACTGTCTCATCCTGGGTGTTCCATTTAAGCAGCAAGTTATACATTCTCGATAATACCTTTGTCTTTGGTTCTAACAGTTCTGTCTCTAGTTTCGATTTTTCCACCTGGAATCCTGTTTTTTTGTCCAATTTAAAAATCTCTTGAATTTGAGCATAATGAAACCAGTCTTGCACCTTATGCTTTACTTTTTCATAGCTCTGTAATCTCCAATTTTCGCCTATTTTTTCTAACATTTCCCCATATTTCAACCAACCGGTCTCCATATTGGGTCTTTTTCGGGCCTCTGAAGCAAAGTTCTTAACCCGAGGTACTATTTCTGGGTTAGTGGAGTCTGTAACCTGAAGTCTATGTAACCCGAGGTACCACTGTACTGTGATGTGCAGTATGTGGACTTTAGGGCTGGACTGCAACAAATGGAACCTGGTTAGTCTCATCACAACCTGATGATTATCAATTTGTGATGAGGTGAGGATGGGATTTTTCACTGGTAGCGTTACTGAAATATGAGTGGTCCCAATTTGTATTGGCATTTTGAAGAGTGCCTGTTTACACAGACATTCTCTTCACCTGAGTCTCTCATTTCAATTGCTATGCTGTTTTAATTGGATTGTTTTGCTGCACATTTTAATCATGGTGCTTTATATTTGAATGGGATTGTTTTGTTGTGTATTTTACTTATTGTGTATTTTACTTATATCATAGTTTAACAATGTTGTGCAATTAGTTTTAATGCTTTGTAAGCCGCTTAGAAGTGGCCTAGGCATTAAGCAGTCTATGAATTAAACATTCTTATAAATAAATAATAGATAGATAGATGATAGATAGATAGATGGAAGAGATAGGCATCTTCATATTCTGCTGAAAGTATCAATAGACACAAGCAAGATTTTCAGCAGTCTAATTCCCACAAATGGATTCTGTACAACTTTACAATAATCCCATTTGTCCAGATGCTTCGTTGCAAAACTTTGTGGAAAATAATAAGTTTACACCAGGGATCAATATGCCATAAGCTTTTAAAACCACAGGCAGCCATACTAAGCGATGCCATATATTGGCTATAAATGTCCTTGTGGCTGTATGGATGAAGAGCAAGTCATCCATCAAGCTGTTAGATTGTTATTCAATACCCAGCAGGATCCTGCATATCTTAGGGAGAGAAAAAACACCTGAGCAATTTACAAGATTGGAAAGCTATTAGAAAATACCTTAGTGACCCGCATACAAGAAGACAGGGCAGCAACATTAAAAAAACCCACTTTTATTTACTATCTGGCAGGCTTGCAGGGAGATCAGTCATGAAATTATTTATTTTCTTTGCACTGAAGAGTCCTTAAAGTCCTGATTACCAACTGGCACATCTATCTGAAGAAAACAATTTTATTCTAGATGCTCACTATTCTTTTTTTTCTTTTTTGAAGTTAAAGATTTGAATGGGGTCATCTTCTTAACTGGGAGTGAGTTTTGCTCCACAGTATGAAATAAGGAGAGTGATTATCCAAATGGTCACATATTTATGACAGGCTTTATTTATAAATTTATTATTTATTTATTGCATTTATATCCCATCATTCCTCCAAGGAGCTCAAGGTGGCACACGTGGTTCTTCTTCTTCCTCGCTATTTTATCCTCACAGGTAGGTTAACCTGAGAGACTGACTGACCCATGATGTTTCATGGCTAAGCAGGGATTTCAATGCTGGTTTCCCAGGTCCTAGTCCAACACTGAACCGCTACATCACACTGGCTCTCTTTGAACGAACGAACTGATTTTGGTTGGGGAAACTTCCAGTTATAGCACATAAACTCATAAATGCACATCCAAATTCATGAATGAAAGTGATGAAAAACATCTTCCCTAAAACCAACCTGCCTATTGAGATTAAGCAGGTTGGTGGAACTAGCAGAAATGACTGGCAGAATTTGAGACCAGGGAGAAGAGTCGGTGGAAGAAGATTGGAAGAAATTTAAAGATTATCTACAGAAATATTGTAAAATTAATGAATGTTAGAATGATGTTGGATAGAAATTAAGTGGTTTCCAGCTGTAATGCTTTAAGGGAATATGAAAAAAGGGTTATAAATAGGTAAAAATTTAATGCTATTATTTTTAAGATAAAGATTAGGATAATTAAAGAGGGTAAGGATTTGCTGATTCAACAGATGGAAGTGGAATACAAAAAAGGGAGGTATGAGGAGGTCCGGGAAACAAGCTAAAGGAAAATAAGTAATGGAAAATCTGTGTGATTTTTAACTTTTTTTTTGTATTTTCGTAATTTTTTTTGTTTATATTTTGTTGTTGTTATACTTTAAAAAATCTTAATAAATATCTTATAAAAAAGAGATTAAGCAGGTTGCTTTTGGGCAACATTCATGTTTAGATAAGCCTACCCAGATGCTTGGAAAGTTGTGGTAATTTTAATCTGTATTATGGTTTTAATTTTTGTGAGTTTTAAAGTATGGCTGAAAATTTTGCTTGGTTTTATTGTCTTTCTGTAAACTGGTTTGAGGTTTGTTTGCATAAATCTCATGAAATAAATAATAATAACCACTCGGCAAACTTCGTCCAAGTAGAACAATCACAGTTCAAATCACGAGCTGATGCCACAATAAACATGTGAGTCTTTAAAGTGCAACGTGGACTCTGTTGTTTTTGCTACAACAGGGTAACGCTCAGGCAATTCAAAACACATGGGGGGTGTTTTCTATAAGAAGATAAAAAAAGTTGTAACTTCAAAGTGCTGGTTTATTGAGTAGCTTAGCTGAATCTGATTAAAGTGCCCTGCCATTAATATATTAGGCTACAGGTCAGATTCCTGCTGTGACCATGCAAGAGACTTCACAAGGCTGATTTGAAAACAGGTGGTGTGGAAATTAAGTGATTTTTAAATCCTCTGCCATCCTCAGCAATAAAGCTGAGGCAAAATGCATGCCCACCAAAACAAAACAAAAAATATCAGTATTTGAGAATAGTCCCTAAACTTGAGACGAATATAAGGATATCTACCACTCTAAAAGATTAATTCAAGTACTGTGGTTCCGCTACCTTGCTTTTCCTGTGCTTTTCCTGCTCCTCCTGTATCCTATTGGCTTTCTGCTTTTGTACTAAGCAGTGTGAGTCTCACAACCATGGGGCTGTTCTAATGTTGCATTTTGCTACTTGTATTGTGAAAACAGCCCAAGATGCAAATCTTTGTAATGTGGGTGGGAGCTGTTGGTTATCAGTCTAAGAAGTGCAAAGGGCTGAGAATCTCCTGAGAATTTTTTTCTATAGCTGCATCTAAGGCAACCTAAGGCCTGTGGGCCAGATGCAGCCCAATCGCCTTTTCTATCCAGCCCTCAGACGGTCCAGGAATCAGCATGTTTTTACATGAGTAAAATGTGTCCTTTTATTTAACATGCATCTCTGGGTTATTTGTGGGGCCTGCCTGGTGTTTTTACATGAGTAGAATGTGTGCTTTTATTTAAAATGCATCTCTGGGTTATTTGTGGGGCACAGGAAGTCGTTCATTCCCCCCAGATTTTATATATATATATATACATATGCAGGTTTTGGTGTCTTCGGGTGTCTTCCCGTGTAAGAGTCGGGGTGTCTGTGCGACGTTTCGACGAGGTCTCACTCGTCATCTTCAGGCTGGTGCTTTCGGCTTCTTGTTACTGGAACAGAGCAGAGTCTGGTGTTTGAGTTCCTATAAATACTGTTGAGGGGTGTGGTGTATAGCCTCCAACGTTCTGGGCAGAGAGGAAGTTCCTAGATTAGTGTGCCTTTTCTTCTTTTGTTCCTTAATTACTTGAGGGATATCTTGGGTGATTTCATGAGTGATATTCTGAATACCACTGGGTGGGTCATTAAGTGTAGATTAGTTGCTAAAGCTTTCGTGTCTTGACCTCTTGAGCTTGTGAAGAGTTTTTCTGAGAAGATGGCTGTGCTGCATTTAGTTGTGCTCTGGCTTGGCTTCGTGTATAGGGGCGAGCTGTGGTTTTGTGCCTTGTGCCAGCCAGATCTGTGTAGGGATTGCAGGGGGGTGCAGCATCCGGAGGTGCCACTATAGTTTGGCTACTGGATGGAGTCTGTAATATGTCTGTGGAGAGGGTCTGGGTTTGGGTCTGGTGTGGTTGATTGGTGACGGCGTTCTGTGTGCCTCTGGTTCTGGTGTCGGTTTTTGTGGGGAGGGCTAATTTCCAGATGTCTGGCAGGCGGGACGTGTCGTCACGCTTGTTCATGTTCCTCTCTTTTCCAACACATGAAAGAAACAGGACACGAAATTAATTTTGCAGATTCCAAATTGCTCTTTAACATGGAACATCACCACAAGAGAATAATCATGGAAGCCATCGAGATAGAGAAACACCCTCACAACATGAACAAGCGTGACGACACGTCCCGCCTGCCAGACATCTGGAAATTAGCCCTCCCCACAAAAACCGACACCAGAACCAGAGGCACACAGAACGCCGTCACCAATCAACCACACCAGACCCAAACCCAGACCCTCTCCACAGACATATTACAGACTCCATCCAGTAGCCAAACTATAGTGGCACCTCCGGATGCTGCACCCCCCTGCAATCCCTACACAGATCTGGCTGGCACAAGGCACAAAACCACAGCTCGCCCCTATACACGAAGCCAAGCCAGAGCACAACTAAATGCAGCACAGCCATCTTCTCAGAAAAACTCTTCACAAGCTCAAGAGGTCAAGACACGAAAGCTTTAGCAACTAATCTACACTTAATGACCCACCCAGTGGTATTCAGAATATCACTCATGAAATCACCCAAGATATCCCTCAAGTAATTAAGGAACAAAAGAAGAAAAGGCACACTAATCTAGGAACTTCCTCTCTGCCCAGAACGTTGGAGGCTATACACCACACCCCTCAACAGTATTTATAGGAACTCAAACACCAGACTCTGCTCTGTTCCAGTAACAAGAAGCCGAAAGCACCAGCCTGAAGATGACGAGTGAGACCTCGTCGAAACGTCGCACAGACACCCCGACTCTTACACGGGAAGACACCCGAAGACACCAAAACCTGCATTCCTGTACCCGTGAAAATCTACGAAAGCATATATACATATATATATATATTTTCTACAGCCAGCCTAACATTGTGAAGCATCTTAAGGACACTTCCTGCCCTTGCTTGCTGCTCATCTTGCTTCTTGCTGGAGAGAAGACATTCTCCAAATAATTACAATTTTGATTAATTTATATTACCGGATTTGAGACCTGACATGAATTGTAAGAATCTGCAGGCCGGGTAGGTTCTAGAATGTCATTCAGTAGAAGTGAATTTCACTGCACACAAGCGCAGGTGCTAGGTTCTGGAAGAGCAATGCTGGAACCTAGAAACTAGAGTTCTTTGCTGAGGAAAACCTACATTCAAATCCCTATGCCATTACATTTTCTGGATGGTCTAGGGCAAGTCAATAACTCTCAGCCTAATCTACTGCACACAGAATTGAGGAAAAATATGAATCTGAGTACACTAGTGGAACCCTGTTATATAAAAGTAGCACCGTTTGTTTTGGCTCTCTTTTGAGTTTTAGGGGTTGCATGTTGTTGCTTTCTGATCAGGATTAGTGCAGAACAAGGAATTGTGCAAGATTCCTGCTCTTGCTTGGTTTGTTCTCTTTCCCTCTTTTTACCTTAAAAGTCAATTTTTAGTTTCTTTTTAGATGATGATGATGATGTTGATGATGACATCTTGTATTGCTGGTTTGCTGTGGGTTTTAAACTTGCTGGGTTGATGGTCTTGTTCCCTGCACTTAGTTAAACTCAGATGGCTTTAGAATAGCATTAGACAAATTTCTGATAATGCTATCAGGGGCTGCTAGCCATGATGGCTATGCTGTGCCTCTGCAGGTGGAGGCAGTAAGCTTCAGAATACCAGTTGTCGGAAACCACAGTGTACTGTTGCGCTTAGATCCTGCTTGCAGGTTTCCCACAGGCTACTGTTGGCCACTGTGAGAACAGGATGCTGGACTAGATGGGCCATGGGCCTGATCCAGCAGCAGGCTGTTCATAACCAAGAAACTGCCATGGTATATGAATAGCAGATTTTTTAAAAATGTTATTTTTAAATAGAACTGTTACATAAACTGCAGGTGGGAGGTGCTATCTTAGAAAAGGCAAGTGCCCCATCTTTCTTATGTAGAAGACGGTGCTTTCTATGAAACACACATGCATAATTTAAAACCAAAACCCAGACAATGTTTTCCCCCCATCCAGAATGACTGTTTACAGCCATTGCCGCTGGCTGGTGCTGATGGGTGCTGTAGTCCAGGACATCTGGAAGGGATCAGCAACAGCTGGCTTTAGTAATTTCCACAGATGGAATCCAAAGTCGTACAATTAACTGGGTAACACCTCTAATAAAAAGGTGGTTGTTTCACACGAATTCAGAATCTCACCATTTTCTCTAAATAATACAAAAAGTGGTAGTAAAAGGATAGTGGCTCATTTTAACTTTAAAAACTGGAGAGAAATGCCTCTCAGCATCTTCCTTGCCTATTAATGTCACTGCTAATATTTTTATCTGACACATATATGGAAGCAGGCAAAACACTGCCAGTGACACAGAAACTATTTTAAACACTTCCTGGTTGGAATGCTGCTTGGCGGCCACTGAGAAGCATGGAGTGTGTATCTGGTAAGGAAGAAGAGAATGGCCCCTTGCCTCCAAGCTCAATGCATTAACCAGACTGCAACGCTGGAGCTGGCAGGTTGGCCCACTGCTGCAAGCAACTATCTGTCGCTCTGGAAGCAGTTCCAATCTTGTTCAGTTCATTAAAAAAATATTTCTGTGCTGACAGCATTTTGGGGAAGCTGGAAGCTGCTTGCTAGGGGGGAGTCTGGCTTGCCACGAGAAAGCTGAGAATTTGATTTTGTGGGAAGACTAGCTTCCAGTGGTCTGGGCTTGACAAAGTATTCTCCTTTCTACTATAAACTGCAGGCAACCACTGGGAGTTTTTTGCTGGTGACAACAGCAAGATGCTCTCTGCTTCCCACTGTGAAGTGGGCATTCCCATTTTTTTCTTTTTCACGTGCAGCATATGATGCCTCTGATGAGAAACAATCTCAATGATCTCCACTGTATTTTCCTAAAATGACTATTTGTAATTGTGCCATCAGCATAATATATATTGGGACACTCGCGCAGCTTGCATGCCTATTCAAAGCAGCTTCTCAGTTGCAAAGGCCCACCCCTATTTTTTATCTTTCCTTGAATTCTTTCTTTCTGTGCTCAAACTAGATGCAGGTAATCAAGCACCCTGCTCCAAAGTACTAAAAATTTGGTGCAAATGTCAAGTTTCCAAAATGCTTGGTTTCCTGGGAAGAAGGAGCAAGGGTTCAGGCAGGGAAGGGCAAGGGAACATGTTTATGTGTGGACTGTTATGCCACACATTTCTTTCTTGGATGAATCACAACTGAGGTTTAAGGAACTTCTGCTTTAAATACGAGGCTCAGATAAGTTTTAACTGGAAGCATTTCCACATTTTCCCCTTTCCAGACTTCATGTTTTGCTTTAAGGAATGTTACAGCTTGATTTATCAAAGAAGCACAGTTCTCCAAACAGAAAACTCTGTAAACTCCCCCGTTTTTTCACTGGTATATTCTATGCCCAAAGTAAAAATGTTAACCAAAGCACAAAAGCATTTCTGTCACAAGGTTGTGTATTTGGATCTTCAAAAAGTTTGTTGACCATATATAATGAGCACGACAATTTTGTGAATAGAATTGTTTTAGTGGTTCATTTAAGAAATTTCCATTCAGATCCTGTCTTTATCTGTGGCCAGAAACAATAATACATTAAGTGGACTAGCTGCATAAGAATTCATCAACCTATATTGTGGTTCAGATTTAACCTTAAGAAGTTCTGCTTTGTTATGAGAAGTGCTTCAGACAGATGAGGATGTTTCTACAAGTTCATAATATCAGTGGTGACCTTCTCTTTGACTCTGCTGAAAATCCTTGTGACTCTTAGTTCAGTGCTGCATGTACCGCTGTTTGACAGTCTGATTTGTTTTGTGGTATAGTGACATGATAGGTCCCTTTAGGCTCCTGAGCTGTCCTGCTGTTTTCTGTGAGCACCACAGATGGGTACCAGTTTTGCTGGGCAGGTTTGATTTTTTTTTGTCTCGGAGACCATATGTTACCTCCCCTGTTACCTTACGCCACCCTGCTCCCTTGGCAACTGCCAGTGGCAGATAGCTGGACACCATCCACAAACTGTTGTTATCATTCTTTTCCAATAACAGGTGTTTCTATTATCTTGCTGCTTATGGGACTGTGGCGACAACTCCCTTGAGCTTCAGCAGGCTTCATGAGCACATTTATGTCATCACAGAAGCAAGGTACACTGTTTCTCTTCTATTCACTTTCTGACACAATTGAAAAACCCTTACCTTAAAAGTGTTTCTGTCCTATTATATTTTTCCATGTTGTACGTGAATGAGCCACTGTTCACATGGGTAGGCGATCAGATTGGGTAACGGGGAAGTTGTGAGTTTATATTCTGCCGGTCAGCTAAAATTTGTATTGCTCAATGAAAGAGTTATTTCATATTGACACTCCTGTGTCTCCCAAGAATCAGTGAAATTAATATTATCCTGATGGGCAAACTGCTAACTCGGTATGGGGTTTTTTAGCATTTGTGAATTTAGATAACAAGGTCCATGTTCATTCACACTGAAGTCAAGAGGATTTAAGCAACCTGTGCACAAAATTTATTTATTGTTTTCATCTGCTTCTCCATGACTCAAGGTGGCTTTATGGCACATTCAAATGTACAAAAATAAAAGCAATTTAGCAAAACCAATAAAGAGACAATTAGTGGCAAACACCACTAATTTCAACAACAGCTGCAGATAGGGTGTATATTTTGATCTAGTATGAGAAATGCATGCTACTGTGGAAGTAAAATATTGCACACATACACTCATCTCCAGATCAACCTTAATCATCCTACATCTGGTGAATCTCAATATGCAAAAAAAATGCCATTGCAAATCTGTATGATTCTTATGTTTATCATCTAACAATCCAATGCATACAACAGAATATGCCTCACTTATTTTTCTCAGTCTACTTCCTTCTTTCAGACGTATTTGAGGTCTAAACTAATCTTTTCAAACCACTTACTCCAAATTAATCTCAACATCAATGGGACAATGCAGGAATAAGAGAGAGCTATGGCTGAAGTCTGTAAAATCTAATCTCTTTGTTTATGAAAACATCTTGTTGAAAGCAATGTATGTCACCCTGTTCCAAAGGGGTATTACGCACATAATCAAAATGGGGACACAACAAAACCAATTAAGAAATACCAACTTGCACCATTCATCCAGTATCACTGTCATTGGGACAAAGAAGGCACTCAAAGAAAAAAGTCATATTAAAATCTGATTCCTATCTGAAGTTTCTAGATGTCACTTCCGGCAGCAACACTGGCACCAAGATAGAAATGGTGGTGGTGGGCAAGAAGAGCACCTTCAAAGAAGTAACTAGGTCAGGTGTTCAGAGCTGTTGTTGCCAGTTTGGCTAAATAACTGTGGTGATGCCTCTGTGGATCCTGCTAATCCCCCAAGACAGTGGCTCTCAAAGGGTGTGGCAGGAAAGGATGCCAGGTGTGGCAGGAAGATTCAAGGACAGTCAAAGAAACATTTAAACATTTCAGTGTTGTATAGTACAGTATCAATTTTTTTTTGCAGAATATATATTTTCAAAATCAAGCACTACTTGATTTGTTTCTTATCAATTAAAATTGAGTGTGGTGTGAGCAAATTTTTATTCTGAAAGTATGGCCCAAAGAAGAGAGTTTGAGAACCAGACCAACAAGGATCAACATAGTGGTTTGGCAGCAGTGATGTAGTCAGCATTTTATCCCTTCATGTAAGATTAATGTCACAATCCTGCATGGGCTCTAGGTAAGCCGAAAGAGAAGCAGCTGAGGAGATGAGGTAACGAGTACAAAACAAGCAGGGATAAGGTGGGTAGGCATCAGTTCTGGGGGTGGGCAGTTGGACTATCTTACTTCATAGAATTGTATAGTTGGAAGGGACCCATCCACCTTGGCACTATGGTAATATTTACAACCCATCATATCACATGGGATTTTTCCAGGATTTTTAACCCTCTTTTCTACCTCTGTAAAATTATATTTAAATTCCCAGGTGCCAGCGGCGTAGCGTGAGTTGTCAGCACCCGGGGCAACGCAAGTAATTTGCGCCCCCTAACCCGGAGCAAGACAAGTAACTTGCACCCCCCCTAACCCCTAACCTGCAAGTTGCCGCTGGCGCTGCCGCCCAAACGACGCCGCTTGCCCGGAGGAGGAGGGGGGCAGAGAGGCAAGGAAAATGCAACGGCCCAGCAGCTGCAGCAGCAGCGGCAGAGGCGGGGCTGTGAAGAGGGGCTGCCTGGCGCGTCCTCCGCGGCGAGCGCTGAGAGCCGCTGCCTGCCGAGCGCCTTCAGCCCGGACGCGCGCACAGCTTGGCGGTTCCGCGAGACATGCGGCTCCGCTACAGCCTGCGCCCGAGGCTCTTCGGCGGCTCCGGAGGCAGCGAGCGCGCCCCCCCCCCAGATGTTGCGCCCGGTGCGGCCAGCACCCCTGGCACCCCCCACGCTACGCCACTGCCAGGTGCATCTGCATAGAGCAACCACTGCCACTACCCCATTTTCAAGGCACAGAACGTTTTAAAATATGTTAGCAAGGACTATCTTTCAACACCTGCTGCTAGTTTGTTCTATCAAGGAAAAAGGCACTCCTAGATACAAAATCCCCAATCAGGCCTTTTTAAAAACTAGGATATCTTGGGCAGGCCCCTTCATAAATTAAGGATGAAGAACTAATAACCTGTTTAGAAATAACTCTTCTGAAAAAGAAGTGGTTTATTATAGGAGCAATCAAAATAGGGTAAAAATAGCAAAATATTTTTTAGGCAGACACCTTACTTCATTTTCCTGGTTTGAAAATAGTACTAAGGAGGACTTAAGATTTATATATGGGTTCTAAAAATTATTTGTTAAAAGCTGTTTCAAAAGATGATATCCAACATCAGTCATGCTCACAAGGAGGTGCACTGATTTCAATGAGTTTGCTCGGAGTATGATTAAGGGATGTCACCAGAATCTCCTAGACGGCTTTGAATATAAGGTTTCTCAGCTCTCCAACCTAGCCAAATGCTGACCAACAAACGTAAGAACAGAAGGAACAGAAGAGTAAGATTCCCAAACACTCCTCTTTTTAAGAACCTATGGCTTTCAGTATTGGACAAGCAATATCCATCCATCCCATAATAGGCAGGGTTTGTGAAAAGCCAACCAGGGAATTCCACTTTCTTAACAGAGTCATGCTTCCACCTCCAGATTCCTGGGCCAATTTGAGCTAGACAAGGTCGGAATAATGTCATGCACTTAAGTTGTGAAAACTGATTTAACATGTGAAATGGAATTTCAGAAGGGGAGACAGAGAGACAGACAACACACAAACCCTCATTCCAATTCTCATAGACTGGTTTACAGCCTTTGCCAATTCCTAAAATGGAATTTGGGCTATATAAGACAGCAGAGCTATTCCAAATGAATGCAGGGCCACAACAGGCTGCATTTTGTCTGTTTGGTTGGTTTCCTAATGCTTGTTTGGGGATGTCTTGAAAGAAAACTTTCCTGCATTTCTAGCAGTGTTTCATGAACCTCATAACTGTATGCTAAAACACTGAGAAGATGGGAATGCAATGGAAATGGGCCAGAAGTTTTCCATAAACCACAAGTTTGTTTAAGGGTTAATCCTACTGATTCCTTCCATCATGAAGATGTACTGCTGCTCATGAAAGCAGGGGACCCTGCTTTTACAAATATGAGGCCCAGAATTTAGAATACGATTCCTAGGCATTTCAACTAGACTAAATTAGAAAAAAGAAACCTAGACCAGTGCAAAACTCCAACTTGTAAGTAACAGAAATAGTTATATTCCAGGCAGCTTAAAGTACTGAAAGTTTCCAATCTCCTTTTCCTTTCCTGTGTTTATTTTTAGCACACATGGCAGAAGTAAATCAAGAAAAGAGAAATTAAATGCATCCCAATGATAAAGTCAAAAAGGTACAATTGTGATGGTGGTACCTGACATCCAGCAGGCTTTCAGTGTAGTGAGAAAAAGTGGTAATGATAGCAGTCTATCTGTGATGTAACTTTGAGAGCAGTCTAGCTTTCCAGTGGTTCTCAGTGCACTGCTATGCAAGTCAAGTGCCTTCTTACCAAATCCCTCTACAATACAGGATTACGGGTATTGAAATCATATTTAGATACTGACCTTCACTAATGCTCAATGTTGACATTTAAGCAAGCAATAAATGTAGCACCAATTATTTGGTGTTCTATAAATATGAAATTTAATTAAAGTAAAAATAAAAGTGCAAGGATTTTTTAAATGCTTTGCCCTTTATACCCTGTGTATCAAGTCCCTGGACTAAGGGCTATTTTAATCTACAGGAATGTGCCATAGTCTGCTGACAAAAGCACTACAACTAGCTAATAGCCACTAAGCACTGCAATATGCAATGCAGTTTTCTTTGAAGAAGGAATGGCAGTCATGTCAAAGCCTTTAAGAGACGCCAGGCCTGCTTGAGCCCATGTTTCAGGAACTGAAAATGCATTTCCACCATTCTGTCCTAAAAAAGCCAGCTATGGAAGTGCTGATTCTTCTGTGGCATGTGGCTTACTTCATTCAGTTGTTAGAATCATTTTAATAAACTATGTGTTAGACTGTAAGAAATGTGAACTTTTTTTTCAGTACAGTAACATAAAAATTCAAAAGACAATCTGACAGGGCAGCCAAAAACTCCACTAAGCAGGTGGAAACGTCACTCAGATACAGTGAACAGACTTTTTGGCACCAGATGGACTGCTGTTGTGTAAATTGCTTAAATTATAAGGAGTAGATTACAATTAAGAAGCAGTTTTCCAAGTAGGTTAAGACTATAAGCCAACACTATGCAGTATCATGCTTCACTGTGAAATCCAAAATTCACAATGGGAAAACCCCACATAATAACAGAGTGCTATGAAAATATTGACAAATTGAAAGTAAAATCTCATAGAACATCTATAAATGTAAGAATATCCTATACACAAAGAAATATGTTTGGTTTAAGGGAAGAGCTGAGGCTCTTACAAATTCACACATGCAACAAAAACAATGTAATTGCAAATTAAGGCTCTTCTCTTAACTTCCGAGTTATGCAAGCAGAAAAACTATTGGACAATTTCACATACTCCATTTCCTTAGAACTTGGAAGTACTTTCAAGCAGCATGGAGAGGTAAAGTTTAGCTAAGCGCCTGGATCAGCAAATCCCCCCCCCCACTTCATGTTTTACAGCACTGGGGAAGCACCAGAGGAGTAAGGGTCATCCTTCTTATTTATCATTCATTATGATTTGTGCTCACGATGGTATCAGGGTGACGAGACTGCTTCGTTTGCAATAAGTACATGTCCCATAGTTTCCTGCTAAGATCCTGTGACCTTTCATAACAAATGTGGGGGGGGGGGTAGTTTGCTATTGTTGTTGAATAGTGTGAGAGTGCCTTTCCTGATGGAATAAATGTTGTGACACTAGAGAAGCATCACAGAACAACTAATAAAGTGGAATGGTGTGTGGATGTTTCAGATTGATTCCACTACTGGTGTCGCAGAATACACCTGCAACAAAAGAAAATGGAGGGGCTACAAGACTTCTTCCTCCCAGTGCTAAAACACACTAATATTTGGAGTTGGATGCTCAGTAAGTTGTACATCCAGCCCAAGGTTTTTGCCATAACACAGGGCTGGAGTTAAATTGGGAAGAGAAATGTCTCAGGCAAATCATGACATCACACCTATTGGCACACATTTCTCCAGCTTTGTCCATTTCATCCCACCAGACTCAAGCAAAGTGGCAACAGTAGGGCAATGGGGCAGCCACTGCATAACACTCTTCAACAACAAACCTTGGCTGCAGGTCATGGTTTAGGAGAAGAGAGGTTGAGCACAGCCTCACATTTGGATGACATGCTAAGCTTGGCTTAGCTGCCATGTCATGCTGAGCTAGAAGGACCTGGGAATAGCAAAGCGGTTGTGATTGCATCCCTGGTTTGGCTTAGCATTATGTGTGAATGATATACCTAATATTCCTTCTCTGCCTTTTCTCTAGGTTTTCTATCCAGGGACAGATGTATTCTAAGGATTTCCTCTGTTCCACTGAAGGTTCCATGGAAAGTGCCTTTTAAAAATATTTACGTGCAAAATAACAGCAGGAGGTCAACTTTACATTGTCGTGGTTTATGCATTCATTTCCTCATAATCTGTTGCACATGCCCTTTACGGCTAGCAAAATGGGCACATTCCTCCTCATTTCTCAGGTATTTCTTGTACTGCATTACTGCATTGCTAGAGGCAGGGTGAGGATGGTAAGGAGTCAAAACATTTCTCACCAGGCTGTAAAATATTTAGACAAAACATGAATATTTTATGGCCACGAAATCACAAAGTTCTTGTGCAGATTCCTGGAAACATCTGCTTATAGCACTGCACTGAAAAGAACCAAGCAGAATATCAAGGGTTTTTACAACAGGGATAGTTAATTATACTGAATATATTTAGGATATTAATAATGGACTCGGGAAAATGTTAACAGCAACTAAATGTCATCTATACCAGACATTTTGTACTCAGAAAAGATTCCTTAGTACAAAATATAATACTGAATTAGTTATGGCAGGTTCCCTCGGGTATAAACTGTGGGTTTTCCTTTCAAAATGCATGCAGTCTAGAAAAGGTGGGACGGTGGTTGCTGGTGTTTATTTTAAAAGGGATTTTATTTATTTATCTTCATAACAAATATGATAGTGTGTTGTGTGCTTTTGTACATTAGCAAGAAGCAAGAATTTAATGGTCAAAACCATAATCAAAGCAAGGAAATCATCATGGGAACAACAATGTCACAGACAAATAAATAATATATAAATATACTGCCATAAAGGCATTTTGATTGTATCATTATGAAATCAGTAAAGGACATATAAGGAGAAAATAAAAGGAATAGTCCTAGTATTGGATTAATGTGCATGTAGAATCGGGTTGTTCCACAGGCCTACCTTAAAATTATTCTCACAAAGTGCGGAGGCGTTAAGATGATACTACTACATAGAGTTGGAAAGTAAGTTCATTATTATTCCTAGTAGCACAAGCGTGGATTACTAGCTGAGTATTTGATTTTATACAGGAGAGCTGGCGATGGAGGCATGTAATTGTTGCCACTGTCATCACCACCACCAATGGGCAGTTTGTGGGGTTTATTGCTGGTTGCTTTTTGTTTTTCATTCTCTGTGTATTTCTTTTTTACAGGCTGCATTACGTATAATGTAATTATGTTTTAGATAAGCTAGAGGAAAATGGAATAGAAATATGAGTAATACTGAACATTCAATACAAGTGAAACTAAAAGGATTATGGTCTACGCAAGTAAATAGACTCATATGGGACAAATGCTACACAATAAATTTATACATTCCCATAAAAAGTTAAAGCAACTGGGTGATAGCCAACTAAGCCATGCTCACAGTGGACCCATTGAAATCCAAGGATTTAGGTATATGCATTCATCTTAATCTATCTACTCTGAGTATGACTAATGTTGGATATCACCCATTAGTACAGCACCCACAATAGAAAGTTACAAGCTTTCCAAGTAGGCATAAAATATATTCTAGGTGGCATATAAAGACAATAAATTAATATAAATGTAACAGCCAATATCCTAAAAGAACTAGGAACAATAGGAATTGGCTTGTACAATATATTAGATCCATTATCAAATTATATATAAAGTAGAACATGTTTCTTTTCGTGATCAATCTTCTCTGAGAAAGGAAGATTAAATTTTAATCAAAGCTAGGAGGAAAACTAATTTTACATGAGAAAACCTCAATTAAAACTGTCTTCCCTGAAAATAGGTTCCAGTTTACAATGTTTGGTCCAGGTAATGAAGTAAACATCTGGAAATTGAAAGGATATTAAGTAGTCATTGGAAGTATAATTAAAGTACTAAATTAAAGAACAGCTAACTTCTATCACTTGATGTAATGTTAATCAGTTCCCAATATCTTCCTTAACAAATTTTTGCATGCTACTGCCGGAGCACAGAAGGCTGGAAGGGGAAAATAGAAAGCAAAAGTGCCGATGTGCATCATTGGATATCAACCTAATAAACCCTATAGGCTCAAAACAGAGGAAGTTTCCTTTTCGCTCCTACCCATTCTTATCAATATACAAAGACACTGCAGAATCCTCACAGAATCAAATCAGATAGATAAGATTGTGATCATCGGTTTCCACAGTGCTTTGTAAATCTGATTCTAAATACTTGCCTCTCAGAATGCCATTAATGATAATGCATCATACACGGGTGCATGTTTTTTGCCCGTGGAGCTAACAGCTACAGCTACAATTCAAGAAGGACACTGACAAACTGGGAACGTGTCCAGAGGAGGGCAACCAAAATGGTCAAAGGCCTGGAAACGATGCCTTATGAGGAACGGCTAAGGGAGCTGGGCATGTTTAGCCTGGAGAAGAGGAGGTTAAGGGTGATATGATAGCCATGTTCAAATATATAAAAGGATGTCACATAGAGGAGGGAGAAAGGTTGTTTTCTGCTGCTCCAGAGAAGCGGACACGGAGCAATGGATCCAAACTACAAGAAAGAAGATTCCACCTAAACATTAGGAAGAACTTCCTGACAGTAAGAGCTGTTCGACAGTGGAATTTGCTGCCAAGGAGTGTGGTGGAGTCTCCTACTTTAAGCAGAGGCTTGACAACCATATGTCAGGAGTGCTCTGATGGTGTTTCCTGCTTGGCAGGGGGTTGGACTCAATGGCCCTTGTGGTCTCTTCCAACTCTAGGATTCTATGATTCTATGATTCTATGAAAGGCAGGCAGAATCTAGAATGCTGAAATCCGTCTCCCTGACTCCACCACATACTTCCACAGATAAATAGGCAATTTCAACTGTCCTGGGTTATCATTCCCTCTCTGTTTGATACTAACAAACCACAAAGGACTGTGGAACAAAACAGTATTAAACTAGTACCTGGAACATGTTTCAGGCCTCCCTGAGCTTTTAGTGTCATTCAAGGAACTGTTGCTGGGCAGAAAAAGTAAGTTGAGGTCCACCTTACTAGGAGATGAAGCATAATATAGATTCAGACTATAGCTTGAAGGAAGTGGTACTTCTTAGAGGACTCATACTATCAGGGCACACAAATGTTCCCCAGTAGAATACAGGTTATGTATGGCCTCTAGCTTCATGAGACACCATAAAATGAAATGCTGCAGCTCCACAGAATCCATCTTTGGAAGGAGAGTGTGGCTGCAAAGAAATATTAAGTGGTGTATGACCAAATACAAAGAAAGCATGTTCCCCACAGCCAGGGATGATGGACTGCTTTGGGACTTCCATTTCATGGAGTGGAAAGATTAATGAGAAAGATGTACTTCGTGAGAATTATTCTATTCAGCACTGAGAAAGTGGTCGCAATCTTCTGTGCTTGGCACTGGAATCAGGTATATTAGCTTTCTTCCCTCGCCTGCTTTTTTGAAGGTTAGGAACTATAGGCAACGAGAACCACATGGTCCTTGATCCTCTTGCTGTAGCCACCATTGCTCATTTTGTGCTGTCTCTCACACTGACAATGTTTTCTGCCTTTGGTTATTTGGGGGTTGGGGTGTCACAGAAGGCTTGCTAGATGAAGGACTTTCTGAGCTCTGCTTTGTGCACTGGTTTTAGACATTTTAGCTCTGCCTTTCACGATTCTCTCCCATCACAGAACTGCAAGGTCAGATCCCCACCCCACCCCCGCCTGCATGGTTGAGGACTAATGTTTAGGCCTCAGATGGCGTGCCTTGCCAAAGGAGATTGAATAGTTCTCATGATAAAGAACCAGCAAGCCTGGCTCAAATTAAGTCTTATGCATGCATCAGAGTGTCAAGGGGACATAAACAGATTCATTTATGACCATTGTGGGGTTTAACATATTCACACAAAAACACAGGCAAGTAGGTGGAGAAGAGGGAAAGTGCTGATACTAATTGTCAGGGGTTCAGGAGCAGAGGCAAGGGCAAGGGAGGAAACAGAGAGCGAGGAGGAGGAGGCAGAAGAAAAGATGAGTGATGACGATGACCCGAGATCTCCGAGTCTTTCCAGTGAGTCAGAAGATTCACAGAAAGGAGCACCAGTGGCCAGGGCAAGGGGGGAGCCTAGGGGGACACCCCAGGAAGATAGAGCCAGAGGGGACTCAGAGGGGAGCAGTTGGAGATCGGGACCAGCGTCACCGCCAGAGAGCAGGGAAGAGGAAGGGGGCCAGGGATCAAGCGCTGGCAGCTCACAACAGGAGGGAGGGCACGAGTCAGGAGTGGCCACACCTCCATCAGGGAGCGAAGAAACGGTCAGACGGAAAGTGGAAGGTTGGGCGCGCACGCCAAGTTCAAATGCACAGGAAAGTGACGCAGTAGGCAGCCCAGAGAGGGAGCCAGATCCTAAAGCCCGGCGCAAGGAGACAGAAGAGTCCGGGGGGTCGGCGTCGGAGGAGTCCTGGAGGGAGGAGACCCCGGGGGGCAGAGGGACCCAGAGGAGAACAGTCAGGCGGAAAAGGTGGAGCAGGGCTAGGATATTAAGTTGGTGCGCAAGGGGCGGAGACTCAGGCGGAGCTTCGTCGATCTAACCATAAGACGTAGAGTTGCACGCAGCAGCTTGAGAATGGGAACTGTAACTCAATAAAGACTTTTACTTAATGATCGCTGGCTAGCGTGATCCTCTGTGAGCTAGGATCGGGGAGCAACTCTGACACTAATATGGAATAAAGGAGGTACATTCTAGGTCAGGCTTCCTCAACCTAAGCACTCCAAATGTTTTTTTGCCTACAACTCCCAAGATCCCTAGCTAGCAGGATCAGTAGTCAGGGATGATGGGAATTGTAGTCTCAAAACATCTGGAGGGCCGAGGTTGAGGAAGCCTGTTCTAGGTGAACCTGCCTAATTTGAACTTTTCAAAATGAGAACTTAAACCTAGCCTTCCACACTTCTCCAAGTTTTGAAATGAATTTCTCTTGTCAAGCAAGGTGAACAAATACTACCGGAGAGTAGTATTCATAAAATGTGTAGATTATTAAAAATCACAAACAGACGTCTGTTGTTTTAGGCTAAATTGCATTGCAAAATTGTTTAGAAATATGCATTGAAATGCTGATGGATTTTCATGATGACTTTTTTTTAAAAAAAAAACAAATCACAAATTAATGCAGAAGTATGGAGAACTAAACTTAAGATTGGAAAATTGAGAATGCGGGAAACTGAAACAGACAGTTTTGTCCATCCTACTTTCTTTCTGTATTTCTGTTTTTCTTACAGAAATAGGCACGGTGTTTTGGGGGGGTGAAATCCAGGTATGGTTAAGAGATAGGGGAGGCTTTGTCGCCTCTTCCCTGAATGGACCTCCAACACCCACAGTTTTCATGGGGCCAAAATGACTTGCATTCACTTCACTGAGAAGTTTCCTCTCCCATGCAAAGTGCAGGGGCAGGGTTTCCAATCGGGATCAGGACTGCAGTGGAGGCAAAGAGCTCAAGCCTCCATATTTCCCACCCCAGGACCCCAGCTTGGGGGACTCTGCTGGCTATTTCTGCATTCATTCAAGGAAAATTATCATTGCCATGTGTAGTTTGGGCCCTAAGGACCACTTCTTAACTCCTACACTGAAGCTGCTTCCTATCTTTGGTAAATCTCAACACATGGAACTGGTTACTGGTAAGTAGAATTGTCCCATGCACTGTGATCTTCCATGCAGGAGACTGGTAATGTGCGACACAGTCCCTTTAGGCTTCATCATCAGACTCTAAGCATACATTTCTCTTTACCAGAGCTGCTAACATTTAAGCCCAAGTGAAACCCCTGTCAAAAATGAAAAGAATGACATCAGTGGAAAACAAACTGAAAAGCAAACAGAGCAAAAAACCAACATGATACCTCTTTCAGTTCCCAGTGTGTACTCTGGTGTTTGCTTTGGATAACAGGGCACTGGAGAGTACTCCACTTGGAATCTTGAACTGGAAAGTGTTTTGATTGTTCCCGGTTGGTGCTCAAAGAGGCATCGGCAGTATCCTCTACTTCATCTGTTTGGCTCTCTTCGCCCTCGAAAACACAACCACCACCTTCTTTCAGCTGAAACCCTCGGATCAACAGTTGACAGGCCTCTAAGTCAACTTCCCACACTCTTTCAAGAAGCTGGCTCCCACAGCTGAAATAAAAGCCAGAAAGAAAATAAGAACTTTGTTCGGAGACAAGAGTTCATCTCTTATGTAATGCTTTGGGAATCTCTTGTTTTGTTTTGTATTTTTACCAAGATAAAATAAAATAATAGTTCTCAAAAACCAGTTTGGCAAATTTCTCTTTTTTTCAAAATAGGAACTGATTGTCAAGGGGGACGCTGCAATAGGATGTTGTTCTCTGATGCTTGTTAGGTTGTGGAGGTTCTGGCTTGTCCTCCAGAATCTACAGCTATCTTAAGAATTCTGTGTCTCATTCATTCACAGTAGCCAATAAAGCTGCACAGTAGTCTAAAATGGCCCAATTCAATTTCTTTCTGCCCACTCAATGGAGGTGGTCCAGTGATACACAGAAGCAGGGGCTTTCACTTCAGTCTTGGGGTATGTATGCAAAGCATGGGCCAGTCCCTGCTTGTATAGAGCTCTATGTGCACTCTGGAGTCCCTCTGTGCACACTGTATCTGCAGGATTAGGCAGTTTTGTGCACAGATGCGTCTGTGAAAGTACCATAGATTTCTGGCTCCATGGAGTCATTGGACAGCAGACTCAGGAATTAGGGAAACATAGAAGTACATGAGATTGCAGCCCAAACTTGCTATTTATAGCATAATTTAATTTCCTCACATTGAACCTGCGATGAACACAAAGTGCTTTAAAACCAAGGAACACAATTATATGTTTCAATCCAACACTTTGTTTAAGCTTTATTTTCTTTTGGGATATGCTGATTATATGGCTTAGTAATTCTCAATTCTTTAGTACAATTCTTTTTCTGATATGAAGCAGATAAAAATAAACATATGTCCCCAAGAAGAATTCAGATGATACTATTTTGGGTTTGCCTGTGTTGAGTAAATATGGTTTAGAAAAAGAACCACTTATTAGTTGTCTATATTGTAGCTGATCAATACTTAAATATTTAACTCTGACCCCTTTCTGAAATCCTGGAAGGCTACAGCCAGTCAGCAAAAATAACACTGAGCTAGATAGACCCATGGTCTGATTCAATTCAATGCAGCTTTTTAGGCTTCTGTGTGAAGGTTTTTGTATAAACTTCCCTTGTAAAATGGCGCATAGTTGCTTAATTATTTTGACCGATAGGCTAAAACTAAAAGGGGATTCAACATTTCCAATAGTGAAATGTTATTTGCATCAAACTTTGCTCACTATTATTTGACACGCTGATCCCACTGGTTGATGAAAGTTAATTCACAAGAGCAGGTGTGTGAGAGGTGCATACATGCGGCAAATAGGGATGCAAGATATGCACAGAAAATCCTGTTTTTATGCATGATGTTGGTGCTGTCTAATCTATTGTACAGGTTTCTTCCATTATATGATTTACTTTTAGCAAAATTCTTCCCAGAGCATCTATTTGTCCTGCAATATTCCTTATAGTTTAAATATTTCAAATTTTAAAAATTGGAGTTATATTAGAATGAAAAGCAGTGCATCAAAACACATTTTATTGTGCTTCATAATTGGCTTTGATGATTAGATCTAAATTATACAGCATGCATTCGTCTTAAAAATGGTTTACTTGTCAGAACTTTTAATTGGATTCTTTTATCATCTTGTAAAAAGCTTTGTGATATAAATGTATATGTATATGTGGTATGAAAGTATACAGCAGTGGGGGGAAACAGATTAACCCAGAATATTCTTTAGTATAATGAGATTAATTTTGGGAGTCAAAAAACCCTGCACAATACTATTGTTATAAATGTATTTCATAACAGCTGTACAATTAAATATTGATTTTCGAAGGTATGCCTCAGCATTTCTGGGACAAATTAGTTGATAAAATTGTATGAAACTGGTAAACAAAATGCAACTCTTCAGCTGTGTGTTACTAGTTTTATGGTTACTGTAATCTGCTTTAGTCTGTGGGTCAGTAAAGGCCAGAGATTACACTAAAAGTGTAATAACTGGAACTTAAAGTAAGTTCAACATTTAACTCCTACTTTCTTTGAGAATTTAACACTAGCATGCGCATGTTACAGTAGCCATCTTCTGACACTTAGAAATTTTTCAAAGAGGAAATTTTATGGACCTTGCTTTTACATATTCTAACTTTTTAAAAATTTAGCTTTCATTTCTCTATTGCATAATTGATTTCCATGTTCCCTATCCCAAATGTCTACAGTCATTAATATCATACAAGTAGATAAGTATCCAGCCCTATGCATGCTTACACTTTTTTCTATCATAGAAGTCAATTGGCTGTGAGTCCTGGAAGAGCTGCTCCTAGCATTGCTGGACTATTCCACCTTGCCTGGGAGAGCAGGACCTTGACTGACTCCAGCAACAAAAGCTGAGGCTGCTGAACAGACTCTTGGGTTGAAGTATTGTTTGGGGTACTGTTGGGGGGGTTGGGGAGCTGTTATTTTATATCATTGTTTTTAGATCTTATGATTTGTGTGAAAATCGTTCAGTTATGGTTGTGTACTTTTTGATGTGATTTATTATTTTTGACTACTTTTGTTATATTAATAATAATCTTTATTGCGGTCCAACAACCCATAACATGGATTCAGAATTAAATACAGATTCATACAGACAACCTCCCAGGGAAGGAAGACCGAAGCATTATTTGTTTAGTCATGGGTATGTTAATCTTTGATTCGTATGACTACTGAAAGAAACTTTGCCACGGCCAATGTGATATCATTGGACTTGTCATCCAGAAGATATTTGATATAGTAGGCTTCAGATTGACCCGGCCGATTTGCCAATACAGTGGTACCTCGGGTTAAGTACTTAATTCGTTCCAGAGGTCTGTACTTAACCTGAAACTGTTCTTAACCTGAAGCACCGCTTTAGCTAATGGGGCTTCCTGCTGCTGCCACACCGCTGGAACACGATTTCTGTTCTCATCCTGAAGCAAACTTCTTAACCCGAGGTATTATTTCTGGGCTAGCAGAGTCTGTAACCTGAAGCATATGTAACCCGAGGTACCACTGTAGTGGTTTAATCAATAGTTCCCTAGCTTGATCATAAGATATGCAGGTGTCTGAAACTCGAACCCGTAGTGAATTCCTACTGCTAATGGGCCACAGATAACATGAGATTGAGATCGGAGATCACTATGTGATATGTCCCAGAGCCTTTGCCTCAGAGATTCAAAGGTGGTATCACAGCCCAGATGGTAAATATTATGTAAATATTTGCATGTTCTAAATTGCCTTGAGTATGGTTCTAATTATGGAAAGGCTACATACAAATTAAATAATGATGATGGTGATGGTGATGAAGCAATAGGAAGTGAGAAATTAAATGGGCTACAATCAGAAACACTCTTGAGAAGGAACACACACACACACACACACACACACACACACACACACACTACCTAAGGACAGATTTAGGGCTGTGCAAGTGGTGCCCACACTGAGTCAACTCCATTGAAATTAACAAGTATTGCTTCTGCAGAATAACACGCTTTAGAACCAATTCACAAGCAGACATTCTCAAATGTACACATCATTTCTTCTTCTTCTAGAACAAGAAGGAAAGCTTTTGTGCCAAGGAGTGCTTGGCTGATGCATCAGAACAGTTGTTTCATTCAGTCATCATATTGCAGTCCCTTTCTGTGCCTCCACTCACTCCATATACACTTCAGTGGAGGGAACAACAAAAGGAAGCTTGACCAGAGCTGCCATTTCCATTAAAGTGAATGGAACCACTAGTGGAGAAACACTTTGCACAGATGGGGGCAACACACTTAGAATCAGTATGAGCCATTTCAACATGTCAACAAAATCTGTTGCTCTCACATGCATGTAAGTAGCAGAATCGGATTCAACAAAGCTATTTGAAAACAATGCTTTATTGTAAAAGAAATTGTTTACGTATATTGCTTTGAAAATGTATTTTGGTTGTCTGACCATGCCTTCTTCCTTTACTAAATCTTATATATCAACAATTAGTATCTTCAGTTTCACAGCCTAGAATAAACAATTACATCTGCACCCACAGAATACAATGCCTAATTGCTGAAATTTACACTGAACTCTAAAAATAGCATGACAAAATTATTCCTTTCTCTTTCCCTTAAAAGAAGGGGGACACACACCCTGACATCAATATCTTGCTTGAGGGCAGAGCAAACTCCTTGTATTTTATGTGAGAGTACAAATTATGTAACCACTCTTTATACTCTGTAAGGCCGTTTGAGAAAATATAGGGGAAAGAACAATTTTTCTATTGCTGAAAACCAATAATGGATGTTTGATTATGGTTATTAAAAACAACATACCACATAATACTAGGCAATAACAGTCATAAAAAAGCATTTGAGCAAGAGTCAGGGATGGGAATTAGGTTGGGGTTTTATGTATTCTTTTCATCTGCCAGACATTCATTTCATCTAGGACAAAACTTTAATCATAGCCTGTCATTTTCCTATCAATGTTCAATGTCACTGTGTTATAGTTAAATTATCTCCATGGGAAACACAAAATGACAGACTGCTGTAGCTGATTGTTTTTCCTTTGATTTCTTTCTAAGGTGATGAAGATAAGCTTGCAGAGCTGACTTGTCAAAGGAAAGAAATTAACTAATTGACAAGGAAAGCAGCAAGGAGCCTTGTAAGAGCTTACTTTCTAATTGGTTTATTTTAAACACTGTATCTTTTTAAAGGGATATTATCTGGTGTATAATGTACAGAATTTGTTGCACATAGAGCTATTCTAATGCTCCCATATCTAGTATAAGAAGTACAAGGAAGACCTGCAACAAAATGTTGCAGAATGGAATGTTCCTGTTCAGAGTTCTGGCCACCCAGTGCATCATGCCCTTTTACAGGATATTCCATGCAACTCTCCCACCCCATTTTCTGCTCCCTCACAGATAGTTACTGTTCTGTGGCTGCTAAGCATTGTTGTGCTTCTGAAACTTTGGAACTCTCTCAAATCTGCTGATTTCTCCCTCTTGCATGTGGACCGTACAGTTTTGGCTACATAAGAATAGTCAGTGCGAGAAAGAGTTTTCCATTAGCATAAAGCACGGTGAGATGATCTCTAGCCTGTGGGCCTAACTAGGCAGGGCGTGGGTCCCAATTTAGCTCTTGGGACTGTTTCCCCCCACACCACACCCATGTGCCTCACACCTGACATCAGGACACAGTCACAAAGACACTGATGGGAGCTTAAAGTGAGCTCCCAGTTGTTCTTTGGATCACTGATGGCACCAATCAGCTGAAAGTGAACCACACTAGG
Organism: Podarcis vaucheri; assembly: GCF_965113315.1. Taxonomy (NCBI): domain Eukaryota; kingdom Metazoa; phylum Chordata; class Lepidosauria; order Squamata; family Lacertidae; genus Podarcis; species Podarcis vaucheri. The sequence goes on from NC_138761.1 coordinate 49,434,401, forward strand.
ATCGGCTGCACTGGGGAGTTCCCCGTTGGTGTGCCTTCTAAGAGGCTTTCCGCATTCACCAATTAGCTGACTGGAGATTACAGTAAGTCCCTTTGAAGTCCCTTTGTGGGTGTAGTTTGCATTCAAACTATACCTGCAAGTGGACATTTTTTGTTTCCAGAAAACTTGCTGATTTGCAAAGGAAAAATGTAGGCATGGTTTGAATCCAAAGTACATCTTCAAAGGGACTTGGTGTAACCACCAATCAACGGTTAGAGCAAACCCCTCTGAAGTTATCACCTGATATTATAATAATGTCAGGGAGCCCTGCCCACCTCTCTAAATTGACACGTGAAGAGTAAGGGAGGTAAGGCTCTGGCCTGCCAGATTCAGTTTCCTACTTCTGATGTGTGGGATTCTTTTCCCTCTCCACAAAACACTGTACAGCAAATAATTTTGCAACAGGGTTGTAAGAGATGGGATTTTTTGTTACATAAGGTTAGCACGAGATCATTTTCACAGCTTTGTTTTGCTATACAGTCATACCTTGGCTCTCAAAGGTAGTCCATTCAGGAAGTCTATTCAACTTCCGAAAACGTTCAAAAACCAAAGCGCGGCTTCCAATTGGCTGCAGGAGCTTCCTGCGCTCAAGCAGAAGCTGCGTTGGACATTCGACTTCCGAAGAATGTTCGAAAACTGCAACACTTACTTCTGGGTTTTGGGAGCCAAAGCATATGAGTACCAAGGCATTCGAGAACCAAGGCACGACTGTAGTTCCTCTGACAAGCTCAAAAAGTTCAAGTATGTATCATTTAATTCCTGGGATGAAGGTGTGCAGAATACCATCAATGCATAGTGGTTGCAGTGTGCTGCGTTGATGCGCCCTGGCTTTTCATACTCTGCAAAGCCCAGCTACACCTGGAGTCCAGAAGCTATCTGCCCAGCAGCCATATTATTTGCTAAAGTTAATGCAGTGATAGCTGAAACAGTTCCAACAGCCCTTAGCTTGGAACCCGGGCACCCTACAATTCCTTGACTGGGTGCAGCTGAATATAGTTGGCCCTTCAACTTTGTGCAAATTATCCTTCAGCATTTTGCAGCAGCAGCATGCCTCACTCATGCATCCTGTGTATTGCTGGATACTGCTGCATTCCCTAAAAATGTGCCCTTTCACCCAGAACTATGTGTTACGAATTTGGTATATCTCATGCAAGAAGGGGAAATGTCAGGTGCCACTCTGCAGCACTTTGAATCTTCGCAATGATATAAGGGAGAAAAAACATACAGTGGTACCTCGGTTTATGAACTTAATCTGTTCTGGAAGTCCGTTCTTAAACCGAAACCGTTCTTAAACCGAGGCACGCTTTCCCTAATGAGGCCTCCCACCACCGGTGCCATTCCATCATTCAGATTCCAATATTAGACCGAGGTCAAGTTCTCAAACTGGGACACTACTTCCAGTTTTGCAGAGTTCATAAACCGAATCATTCGTAAACAGGACTGTTCTTAAACCGAGGTACCACTGTACTTGGGTTTCACAAATGAGAATAAATTCACATCCCAAAGCACTATGTCTTAAGCAATCAGTATTTCTTGGGAGATCAAAAACCAAAGATAAAAGAGAACAAAGCTCAACTCAGTAGCCTGAATAAAGCTAACCTTGGACCAATTTTAAATAATACAAAGTTAAACAAAAACTGGGGTGTTGTGCATTGCTACTTCATAAATTTCAAAGGGCACTGTCAAGGACAATAAGTCCAAAAAACTGACTTCTTATATTGATTTTAAAAAACCTGCATCATTGCCAAGAATGTATAAGCTGTATAGATTTTCTAGCTCTGATATGCTTTCCCGTGCTCTTTCTTTATTTTTCAAAGAATCAATGATGCCAGCGTAGTAGTCATGAATTTCTAACACTGGCAGAACTAAATTCATTAATAAACAAAACAAGAGGCTTGCAGTCTTTTGCTCCACCCTGCAAAGTCTTCTGGGTTGGGCAGTAACTATAGGAGTTAGAGAGAGGTGGCCCCATCCGCCTACCATTCTAAGAGGCAAGAGCAGAGTGTCAAAAGGTTGTTGTAGATCTCACAATGTCTGGAAGACTCTCAAGTTCAGTCTAGCCTGTCCTTCTATTAACCTGTGTATCTGAAATTCTGCACAAAGGTCAGGCACCCCCAGTAGCCTCGGAATGAAAGGTTAAGGTCACACCTGACCTCCCAAATGAAAACTAAGTACCTAAAAATATTGAAAGACTGCATCAGCCAGGCTGAAGCTACCCCATTGTTGGTAGAAGTTTCCGAAAGCATGGAGGTTATTGGCAAAGGTAGTCCTTGATGTTGAGGCCAAAGGTAATTAGATGGCCCTATCCACTTCTATCTGCTAAGGTTCTGTCAGCTCCTGATGCACCCAAGACTAGATCTCTGCAGGCCAGTGGGGGCCCCAGGTTTGAGGAAACCAGAGCAAGATGCCCTCAGGGAGCCTCATGTCACATTCAGGATGGTAGAATTAGGAGGATCCTTTTTTCTTTCTTTCCCTGCCCCCCAAACAAAATAAATTGTTCCCTGTTGGTAACAGACCCTTTACTTTCTCATGCATGTTGTCAGGGTACTGCCTCCAGTTTGCTTATTGTCTTCTAAAAAAGGTTTTGAAGAAAGGTTAGAAAAAGGATGGGCCTCTTCTCCACCATCTGCTCAGTCAATCCCTTCCTCCTTATCAGGTAGTGGCAGCCCCCATAACATCTGAAGAGTCCACTCCTTTGGTTCTCAGAGCACTTCTGGGCCCATGTCAGGTTGGAGCCACTCTGGGGAATGAAAGATGGTGGACACAAAGGGAGTTGGAGGTGAGGACCCCAGAACTGCACCTGGCAGTCTGGCCCTAGTAGTCCCACTTCTGCTGCCTCGTTCACCACCAGCAGCATGTTTTTCCAGGAATATGATATCCAGGCTTGCCATGATAGAGTTTTATACTCATTCCATTACTTGAACTGACTGGGTTGATTAACCACATGTACTATGTGTGACGTAAGTGGCATACCCAAACAGCAACCTCTTGCAAAAATCACTTCTATAGATGTCAAGAACAGATAAAGCTGGTTGGGGGCCTGGGTACAGTTCCCAAAACAGGGTGCTCTTCCCCAGAACAGGAATGCATGAAAAAGAACTATTCGTGTAAGACCAAAATTGGGAACAAAATTGGGCTTTACTAGTGAATAAGGCGCACTGCAATCTTTGCTGGTAACGTTCCATGTAGTTCAAAAGAGACAAAGAGTTGCAGAAACTGCTTGCGAAAAAGGAGGGTAGCCAAACTGGGGGTCTCCTGGGTTAATCAGATTTATTTCAAACTAATTAAATTAAATGTGGCTCCTTAAAGAATCCAAGTAATACAGGGAACCACCATATGCTGGCTATTTCAATGGCCCACTACTATCAACTCTAACAGAGTTCTCTTGGGGCTAAGGCAGATGTCTCTTCTGATTCCGCTACCTAGGAACCATTAACAAGGGATGTTGGACTGTCAAATGTGACGTCTCGTAAGTTTCAACTGCTCAACCATTTAGCCATGGCCCCTTTAATCATTTAGAGAAATACAAGATTAAGTAAAGGATACCATGTAACCGAAATGAGTGCTCATTTCATAAATCTGAATGTAAGCTCTCTTGAAAAAAATTACACCCCTTATGCCTTACACACACCATCTTGTTTCAAAATTCAGCACTGTTGCCACATGCTCATGAACTGACAAGTGCACTTGTTAAATTAAACAAAGATGAAATTGAATAGAAATAATGAAGACAAATAGTGAGGAATCAGTTAAAGGGGTGGGTGGGGGTGGTATTCATTTTCAAAGCTCCAGGGTACTGTATCACTGTCAGTCTTTAGCAGCAATGCAAATGTATATCACAGCGTTGGAGCGTATTAAACCCCGTATTCATTTATACTCCCACTTTCCAAATTCTAAAACAGAATAAACAAGTAAGGCTCCTTTGTGCGTTGTCAATAGTTATCATCCTTCAAAGAATGGCATCCCCCTAAATAATTGTAAGATTTCTATCTGGGAATTAAGAAGAGCGACTAAATGTGCCCCGCTCCCTCCTCTGCCTGCTTTCTCTCTTTGAGATTTGGAGTACAGCGTAATCACATTAAATTCTTCAGCTCAAAAAAAGAAGTGATATTTATGGTGACTGACACAAATAAAAAAGTAGTTTGGAGCCTGAGGCAACTGTGATAAGGGATTTTGGACGAATCACCATGTGGCCTGTGAGATATAATAGAATGCTATTACAGAATATAGAGTGGATACTGATCTCTCTGTGGTATGTAATATTCTTGTTGCTGTCTTCGAGTTAGGAATGGCTTGGACGCAACTATTAATAATTATCATCATCATCATCTTTGAATTTACACCTCCCTGTCCTAAATGTTATTGAGGGTAGCATTTAATTCGTCTTGCAACAATTAAAATGGAGTGGTATAAGGCAGTGTTCCCCAAGCTTGGGCCTCCAGCTGTTTTTGGACTACAACTCCCATCATCCCTCGCTAGCAAGACCAGTGGTCAAGGATGATGGGAATTGTAGTCCAAAAACAGCTGGAGGCCCAAGGTTGGGGAACACTGGTGTAAGACACTGACGGGTACTGGAGTTTGACTCGGGAAAGGGGCCCAGTGATTTGTGGGGACCTGTACAACCAGAAAGCAAGAGTCAGATGCAGGGAAAGCTGAAGAACTGGTACCTAGGGGTCCATTTGACATCTAAAAATTTGAACTTGTACAAAGACAATTATGAAAAATGTTGGTTAGAAATCAAAAAAGATCTAGAAATATGGTCAAATTTGAAATTGTCAATGCTAGGCCGAATTGCAGTTATCAAGATGAATGTATTGCCTAGAATGTTATTTTTGTTTCAAACTTTGCAGATTCTTGACAAGATGGATTGTTTCAAGAGGTGGCAGAAAGACATTTCGAAATTTGTCTGGCAGGGCAAAAAGCCCAGAATAAAATTCAAAATATTGACAGATGTAAAAGAAAGAGGGGGATTTGCCCTGCCGGACTTAAAATTGTACTATGAAGCAGCAGCGTTTTGCTGGCTGAAAGAGTGGATGCTCCTCGAGAACACAGACATCCTGGATTTGGAAGGTTTTAACAATGAATTTGGTTGGCATGCATATTTATGGTATGACAAAATCAAGGTGCAAAGGGCCTTTAAAAATCATATTGTTAGAAAAGCTTTATATAATGTTTGGATAAGATATAAAGATCTGTTGGAAAACAAAATCCCTAGATGGTTGTCACCCTTGGAGGCTAAGGCATTGAAAAAGCTCAATATGGAGACCGGATGGCCAAAGTATTGGGAAATTTTGGAACAAGATGGAGATAAATTGAAGTTACAGAGTCACGAGAAATTGAAACCCAAAGTACGAGATTGGCTCCATTATTATCAAATAATGGAGGTGTACAAACAAGATAGGAAAATTGGCTTCCAGGTGGAGAAATCAAAATTAGAAACTGAACTGTTAGAACCCAATACTAAGAACCTGTCAAGAATGTATAATTTGCTGCTGAAATGGAATACACAAGATGAAACAGTTAAATCAGCTATGATTAAGTGGGCGCAGGACATTGGTCATAACATTATGTTTGCTGACTGGGAATGGTTGTGGAACACCGGGATAAAATTTACGGCATGTAATGCCTTAAAGGAAAATATTATGAAAATGATCTATAGGTGGTACACGACCCCAGTCAAGCTAGCAAAAATCTACCATTTGACTGATAATAAGTGTTGGGAATGTAAAGAAACTGAAGGTACTTTCTATCACCTTTGGTGGACGTGCCCAAAGATTAAGGTTTTCTGGGAAATGATATATAACGAAATCAAAAAGGTACTTAAATGTACTTTCCCTAAGAAACCAGAGGCCTTCCTCTTGGGCATTGTCGGCCAATTGGTGCCAAAGAAAGATAGAAACTTTTTTGTGTACGCCACTACAGCAGCAAGAATACTCATCGCAAAGTATTGGAAGACACAAGATCTACCCACTCTGGAAGAATGGCAGATGAAAGTGATGGACTATATGACACTGGCTGAGATGACTGGCAGAATCCGCGACCAGGGGAAAGAGACGGCGGAAGAAGATTGGAAGAACTATTACAAACTTGATGAATGCTAAAATGTCAAGGTTTTGAGAAAAAAAGGAGATTACAGCGATTTAAGATTAAGTTGAAGGGAAGATTAGGAAGACATATGTTTGATAAAATTATGTAGAAGTTGCTGAAATAATTTTGGACATTGGGATGCAGGAAGGGGAGGTATGGGGGAGTCCGAGAAATGAGGGTTATGAAAAAAAGGTTATGAAATTATACATGTTTGTTTGTCTTTTTATTTGTTTGTATTGTTTAAAAAATGTTGTAAAACCAATAAATTTTTTTTTTTTTTAAAAAAAAGAAAGCTGAAGAACTGGAGGCTAGAGCATAGGACGCCTTGACAAAAGAGGCCGGTCAGGCAAGTGAAGGGCCAGGTGCTTCCCCACCCTCTCCTGCACCACTGTCTCCCAAAAGCAGGAGGAAATTGAAGAGGAAAGAGGTTGAATGGTCATCTCTCACGTAGGATCTAGTTGAGATTCCTCCATTTCTAGAGGTTGGACTAGATGACCCTCAGTGTGATTTCGATGACAGGACACCATGCTACTAAACATAAATCAATATTAGGGAGCTTGCTGCCTTCCAAATGTTGCTGGCTTACAACTCCCATCATCCCTGACCACCGCTGTGCTGGATGAGGGTGATGGGAGGGTCAGGACTTGCATGGTGACTTTCCTATAAAGACACATGTTTCATTACAGAGTCTAGGCCCTTCAAAACTATATACTGTAGCATCTGAAGAACTTTTTAGAAATCATAAATACTTAGATTATCCTGATATAAGAGTAACACAACACCAAGCGATAAGCCTTTTAAGAGGCAACCAAAGCCTTGAGGGAAACACCAGAGCTCTTCAAAGCTGGAAGATTAAACATTAATCTCAGCAACGGCTCAGGAGGGGGGAATAAGCAAATGTTCTGAATAAGGATTAACATAACAATGACATTGTTTTCTTGCTTTCTATTTTTGGATCTGGAATAAAAAGACGAGAATTCTTCATGATCTCCAAAGTTCTTCATAATCAAACAGGGAATTACTTAATGATATGATACAACCAATGAGCCATGGCTAAGTTTATTGAAATATGCCATGTGCAAGATCAATAGGAGGATTTTCTGCCACCGGATGTTATGTGGATACTCATTCACAAGGAATAGAGCAGGCATTTTTCAGCCTTCTGCTAGTGTGACATTGGAAGGAGAGCCCTTCCACATCAAGGCTGACGCTGTCTTAAAAGGGAAAACAGGCAGTATCAGATGGCATGCCCAGCTCCACCCGCCTGCCACAGGCCTTATCAATGTAGATGGACAGGCAAATGCACTGTTTAAAGGCAAAGGCTGCATCAGTGCCAGAAGAGTGAAATACACCTGTATGTAGACTGGTGCTGTGAACCAAAAGTGTTCCCCCATGCCTATTCCTTTTCTTAACCAGCATAATGTCACTCAAGCTGACAAGGATGTTTTGGTGTGGTCTCAAATGGAGATTCAATAACTCCAGAAGCTTGCTGTCTCTGCTTCCTGGATGCTATGAATCAGAACAATTTCCACACAGTTCCCCGCTCCCCTCTCATTTCACCTCAACACTGAAGCAATCTACATTTGTTTCTCTGGTCATGTGTGTGAAATGCCTTGCAGCCCTGAAGTCCCATTCTACCTGTGACATAGTCCACATTTCTGAATAATTAAAACAATCCTCAAGCCTCCCTGATGTAAATTAATGTACAGTGAAAACTGAAGAAAAGCAGACAAAAGGGAAAAGTAGAAAAGTAGAAAGCAAAAACAGCTGGTTGGCTTGCAGTATTCTTTAAGCTTCTGATAGGAAGGGCAAGCTCACAAGTCCAGACTCATTTCACAAGGCTACCATTTTAGGTGCATAGTACACAATCTTTCATGGGACGTGGGTGGCGCTGTGGGTTAAACCACAGAGCCTAGGACTTGCCGATCAGAAGGTCGGCGGTTTGAATCCCCGCGACGGGGTGAGCTCCTGTTGCTCGGTCTCTGCTCCTGCCAACCTAGCAGTTCGAAAGCACATCAAAAAGTGCAAGTAGATAAATAGGTACCACTCTGGCAGGAAGGTAAACAATGTTTCCGTGTGCAGCTCTGGTTCGCCAGAAGCGGCTTAGTCATGCTGGCCACATGACCCGGAAGCTGTACGCTGGCTCCCTCGGCCAATAAAGCAGGATGAGCGCCGCAACCCTAGAGTCAGTCATGACTGGACCTAATGGTCAGGGGTCCCTTTACCTTTACACAATCTTTACTTCACAGAGAAAGGGTTTGTGGTTTCCGTATAAGCCAGCCAAAATATATGGTTTTAATTTATTGTTTCTGCATTACTGTTGTAAACCTCTCTGATTTTTTTAAAATGAACAGCAATATAAAAATATTTTTAGAAATATATAAATAAATCCCTCCACTGAGACTGGCCTCACATTTTATAGAACACTACACTGAAATATCTTGAGACTTTTGACCTTTCAATCCATTTTTTGAAAACCAAGTTTCATATTTCTCATATTTTAAAAAGAGACCATCAACTAAACAAAGTTACAATAATTAGACATGTTATCCCCAAAAGCCTTCTAAAGTCCAAACCAGTCCTTTGTATTATAGTGGTGGGGCTAGGGGAGTAGACAGAATAGTCATCAGAGATATTGTACAGCATAAAGTAACAAATTAAAAATGATATGTTTTCTAAATATTTTAAAGATCCCATCCTTCCTTTACCTTTGCAGTTTTTCCTCCAGCACTTCCATGTACCTGAGAATATCTTCCTTCAACTTCTTCTCTATAAGACAAAAACAAAGTTTGTGTCATTTGGGGGGGGGGCAGTATTTTATAGCAATTATTTTGAAGAGAGAATTTTGCTTATTTTTGCATCATAGAAAAGCAAAAGTTTAATTGGGCTTTTTTCCTTTTGAATTTCAGACTACAACCATGAATCTGAAATTAAACAAATCTATTTTACTTAATAAAGCTCATATATATATATGTGTGTGTGTGTGTGTGTGTGTGTGTGTGTGTGTGTGTGTGTGTAAAGGTAAAGGTACCCCTGACAGACTCTAGGGTTGTGCGCCCATCTCACTTAAGAGGCCGGGGGCCAGCGCTGTCCGGAGACACTTCTGGGTCACGTGGCCAGGGTGACAAAGCTGCATCTGGAGAGCCAGCGCAGCACACGGAAACGCTGTTTACCTTCCCGCCAGTAAGCGGTCCCTATTTATCTACTTGCACCCAGGGGTGCTTTCGAAATGCTAGGTTGGCAGGCGCTGGGACCGAGCAACGGGAGCGCACCCCGCCGTGGGGATTCGAACCACCGACCTTTCGATCGGCAAGCCCTAGGCGCTGAGGCTTTTACCCACAGCACCACCCGCGTCCCATATATATATATATATATATATATATATATATATATATATATAAAATAGGCAGCTGCTGGACACTATGGGTGAAAACAGAGAAAGGAAAGGGAAAGGTATTGTTCACAGAGAGAACTACTCAAGCCAAGATGTTTCTTCACTTTTAAATGCTTATCTACTAGGATGGCCCATCTACTGAGTATTATCTTTCAAATGGGATGAAACCTACTTCAGTAGCCCAGCTATCACAATCTTTATTAGAACTAAAACACTCCAGAGATTTTATTTATCTGCATAACATCCCTTAGCATCTTAGAAGTTGCTATATAAACTAGAGAAGTAGCCATATTCATCTTTTGCAGCAACAATAACACAAGTCTTGTGGCACTTTAAAGATGAAGAAATTTATTGTTATAGATCGGGGGGGGGGGTCCCCCTAAACCCTAGGAATGAATAAATACTAGGATTTTTATTAATCAGGATATGGATTAAAGCACAAACTGCAGAACTGTGCCAGGCATGGAATTCCTGGACTGGCTTAAGCAAACCAGCCTGGCTGTGTGAACAGCAAACCAGTTCACATGACAAAAGGTGTTGATGGGCCATTGAGAAGTGAGATGTTACCAATGTGATGGGGTGTATGTTTGAGGGGACAGGAAAAGGGGTTTCTGGGAAGAATAAGTTGGAAGAAGGGGAGAGATCCATCTTGCGAGAGCCTGGCTGCAGGCAGCTTACAGTGCTGCCTCTTGGAATGCCTATGCTATAAGATCTGGACTCCCTACATGCAGACCGAAGGTGTAAATAGAAGAAGAAGAAGAAGAAGAAGAAGAAGAAGAAGAAGAAGAAGAAGAAGAAGAGTTTGGATTTGATATCCCGCCTTTCACTCCCCTTCAGGAGTCTCAAAGCGGCTAACATTCTCCTTTCCCTTCCTCCCCCACAACAAACACTCTGTGAGGTGAGTGGGGCTGAGAGACTTCAAGGAAGTGTGACTGGCCCAAGGTCACCCAGCAGCTGCATGTGGAGGAGCGGAGACACGAACCCGGTTTCCCAGATTACGTGACTACCGCTCTTAACCACTACACCACACTGGCTCTCCAGTGAATAATCCCTATTTCTTAAAGCACGACAGTCTCCACTGGGTCTTCCATTCTCCAAAAGGACACAAACCCTGTGTGTGTGTGTGTGTGTGTGTGTGTGTGCGCGCGCGCGTGCCTGAGACCCCATGGGCTCTTGCCACTGCTCAGCAGAGAGGGGGACAGGCACCCGGCTGTTGTAACATTATTATGGGGCTACAGCCCACTTCAACAGATGCTTGTTACCTTAGTTGCAGGTATGCATACACGTGGCTGTAGGCAGAATTGTTATAGAGGGAAGTGGGAGGGGGATGAAAAGTTGAAAAGTAAATATTGCAATAATTACACAGTAAGCAGAAGGGGAGGCTGGTGCTCCAGAAGGAGTGAACCATGCTGACCTCCTCATCCACTCAACCCTTCCCTTCTCGCACCCAGTAACCAACCCTCCCACTGGGAGGCTAGTGTAATGGCCCCATCCTACTAGGTAAGCCTCTTCTGTACTAACTTCCCTTCTGCGCTATCCTTGTACTTTGACTCACATGATATTTCAATAGAATCCCTTCTAAAGTTCAAATTTAGCAGTAAAAGAAGAAATTAAACTACCCCTATGATATAGAAGAACTAAAAATACATTGGCAGAAGAGTTGTATTTGTTCACATTTAAAAATCAGTCTCTCTCTTGCTCTGAAGATCGGTGTGCTTTTTAAAGTCAATTTTAATTAAAAAGTAAGACACAGAGGAAATAAACCAGTTCTACAATGCACATATGGTACCACCTCCTCATATGAAGAGAGAGAGACAGAATTACACCCTAGCTGCCCAAGTGACAATTCTGACATTCCCCTCCACTAGACCTCAAATACCTCCTGGTATTAGAATTTTTGAAACAGGACTGTAGAGCGATTCACACACAGGCCAAGAGTGGGGAATGTACACACCCTCCCCATTCACACATTAATATGAGCTGGCTTCCCTTATCATGTACCTCCACCCACTTTTCATGGCATTTACACAAACGACCCTAGTTACATTCAGGATTCTCTACAAGGTGTGGAAGGGGAACAACTCCAAGACTTGGTCCCACAGCCAACTTGTGTACTGCCTTTACACCTGAGGCAGACATTTCCCTTAATTCTTCTAATCCTCCACAGCTCAGCATGCGAGAGATGGCAAGAATATAATCACATCCTTGAATCACAGCGCATTCTAGAACAAAAGTAAAAACCAATTTGCCAACCTCTAGTGATGTGTCAGTTGCAAACACTTTCACTTAAACATGTGATAAGTTCTTTCCTAATAGGAAGCTTTGATGCTCCCACTTTTAGTGCTCTTCAACCTGTTCCCATCTTTACATGGCCTTGGAACATGACACATTCCGACTCAGGCTTTCTCTCTTCCCCCCTGACATAAAACGTCAATAGAGATTAATAATTGGAGGGGAAGGTGGGGAATCTGTTTCACACTTACTTTGTTTCCAACTAATACTGCAATGTATTATGTTACATGAATGATAAACCCTAGTTCCAATTTCTCCTGCTGTGCTAGCTAGATTTTAATTGGATATTATCTGATACAGTAATTCTCACTTTTCACAGTTGTGTCCTATTCCCTACATACAATTTTACAATGCCCTTGAAGATATAGCTTAATAAATCAGCAATGCTCAATGACAAAAAAAGAAAGTAACGGATAAGCAACCGCCACTAGTTAAAAGTAGGTCAGCTATAAACTCCCTGGGAAACACTGTTAGGACATACACACATCTCCATCAAACATTTTAACTAGTTTAAAAGGATTAAGAACATCATACAATTCTCTCTGCTCACGGGGAATATGTGCTCCTCCCTTGATTTCCAGTATATATAGCTGGGCACTTTCATTTAAAGGCCCTTCAAAATCCCAATAGTTCTACTTTCCTGCCAACAAATTGAAGGGAGAGAAAAACGCCATGAAAAGTATCTGGATTTTTCTCACCTTTGGACTATAGTCAAGCTATTGATCTGAAGGTTTAATTTAATGCAAATCAATAGCTGTAGCAGAGGGAAAAGAAAGTACTAGAGTGCAAACTTCCTTAATCTAGCCAAAAAAGAATGATATAAAGCTGGAAGGAGTTAGCTTAGGGGAAACTATGTGACTGCATTCTGTAAACATGTCAAAGGTTGTTTTTTTCAAATACAAGCAATGTCAATTTCTTTTTGTCTCTCTCTCTCTGTGGGTTTGTGTGTTCAGCTCTTATTGTTACTGAAGGGAGTTGCCCATATAAATACTATAAATATTGATGGAAGAAGAAAACAAAAGCTTTTGATGAAATAAAAAATAGGGTTTCCCCATGGAATCATAAATTGGGGCAGGGGGAGCGAGGAATATGTACATTTGCTTTTGTTATTTCTCCCATCACATTTATTTGCATTGCCATAATAGGGAAAGTCCTTAGCATCCAAGGATACCATGGAATAATATTGCAAGACAAAAGGTCACGGATAATTTGCATACTTTCATTGTGCATAAATATAAATGTATGCATGATGTGCCTTTAGCAGTGACTTTTATAGTATTCATTTTTCTGGAAGCAACTCTGCAATATTGAGAGCAGCTTCAGATGTGTGGAAAGAAAGACAGCCGGCTGAGTACAAACAGTCTTCAGGTGGTGGCACTTGATCATCTTGTCCACTAGGGAAATTATCCTTCAAATGAGATGGATAAGTACTACTAGCTTGATCTGGAAGAAGCCACAAATAGGGCTGGCCAAACTTATTTATCTATCAAGTTCATGTTTACAATCTGAACTGGCTGGGATGATCAAACTCTCCACCCCCGCCCCCAGATCTTTACAGGTGGGGCACAGCTGTAATGGTCCTGGCTGGATTTCAGCCCCATTCAGTTGTGCACTGAAGTCCTTGTCGCGTATTCCACGCGGCGTTTTCAGCAAAGCACTAAGAGTTCCAGGTTTTTCAGTGCAGTCCTTTTTTAATGTGAGCTATATACAGGCATTTACAAAAGAAACAGTCCATACAGAGTACTTACAAACGAATACTCTCCACCACAGCACCACCACACTACAGCACAACCACCACACCCCCTGTTAAACAGGCTTTCCTTTTTAAAACAGGTGATAGCCAATTACACTAATCACACTCCTGCTGAGTCACTCTGACCCAGCGGAGTATTGCATCATCCTGTTGAAGCCTGCAGACTTATCCAGTATCCTGCGAATCCCAACAGTCCTGTCATGCACTTTAAAACACGCTAGCCAAAAATCTCAATATCATCTGTGAAAAAAATTCTTGATTAAGCTTCAAGAATTATTTTTTCCCCAGCCTGATGTCAAAAGACCACAAAATGCAGGTAGCCTGTATACTAGCAAAAACAAGCAAGGTAAGTATCAGAGCTGTACTGAACCCACATGAATAGTCATCACCAAAGCAGTGTTAGTTTCATTAATACAACTCATCTGCACTAATAATAATAATAATAATAATAATAATAATAATAATAATAATTTTTATTTATACCCCGCCCTCCCCAGCCAAGGCCGGGCTCAGAGCAGCTTACAAGCAATAATAAAAACAAGTTGAATGATTACAACTTAAAAACAAAATTAAAATACAACATTAAAATATTGAAACATTAAAATATTAAAATGTAGCCTCATCGCAGGAGGAGAAGGAAAAGAAAAAAGAAAGAGAGGGAGGGAGGGAATCAAATTGGCTCCAAGCCAAAGGCCAGGCGGAACAACTCTGTCTTACAGGCCCTGCAGAAAGAAATCAGATCCTGCAGGGCCCTGGTCTCATGAGGCAGAGCGTTCCACCAGGCCGGAACCAGAGTTGAAAAGGTTTACTCCACATGCTATGGAATTAGCAGATTCATATGCATCCACTATGTGCCTTGTGGCATCCCACACAAGCAGAAGAACATCAAAAGCTGCTGGATCAAACCAGAAGTCTGTTCTGACCTGGATAGGGAAGACTCCAGCTGGTTGACGGAGTCCTCAGTTCCCCCACTCCCATGGCCACTTTGACAAATGACTCAAAAGATCTTAAAAATATCCCGGTCATAACTGCCATGTTATCTTGGGTTATCCCAGTCTTGATCATGCTAGTACTTTGTTTCTAGTGTCAACTAATATGGATAAGCTCTCCTGTTAAAAAACGCACCTGAGTCATTCCCAAGCTCCCTGCATTTCCCTCCATGCAATTCAGTCCATGGCATACCTAAAACAGGTAGCTCAAGCCAACGCAGATGTTACTGATCAGGGATGTCCAACCTATGGCCCTTCAGGTGTTATTGGACTGTGGTTTCCACCAGTCCCATCCAGCATGGTCAATAGACTGGGATGGTGGGCGTTGCAACCCATTTGGAGGGCCACAGGTTAGCGACACTCTTTTTGTAATCAACTGTTCTATAATAGTATTAAATGGTATTAAGAACATAATGTAGCTTGGATCAGGTGAATGGTCCATCTGCTCCAACATCCTGTTCTCACAGTGGTCAATCAGATGCCTATGGGAAGTGCAAAACCAGGACCTGAGTGCAATAGCACTCTTCCCACATGTGTCTCCCAGCAACTGGCACTCAACATGGTTATCATGGAGAGCATCAATTCAAACAAAACAAGGTAATTAGGTGTGTGAATGAGAAGCGCATGCTCAGACACATCGTTCTTTGATGTTTCTTCTGCAATTGCTGCCACTACCAAAGACACATCCTGCTTTTCTTCTTAAAGAGTGATTTGCCTCTTCAGCTACCATAACTGAAATGGTATCTGAAGAAGTGTGCATGCACATGAAAGCTTAAACCCAGAACAAACTTAGTTGGTCTCTAAGGTGCTACTGGACATTTTTTTATTTATTTGAAATGCTCATTAGTTAACCAATGACAGATTTTTCATGCGATACCTGCAAGCCTATTTTGCATGTGTTTTCAAGGCACCCGTTGCTGCACCAGCTGTGTCTGCAGAACAAGTGTGGCACCTCAGTACCATTTTGCCTTAAATCTTGAATTATACCATTAGACATGAATGACTGAACAACAATCTTTCTGTTAAATACAAACCACAGTAAAATATCCCCTCCAGAAATTCATTCTAATGAGAAAGTCAAGTGGCAGAGTCCCATGCCAAATTCTTCTTCCCTCTTGAAATTTGTAATACTGTTCATTGGGCTGGCTACTCTTGTTTATGCATTTGGGGAGATCCCAGGAGCCCAAAGACGTCTATTCATCCAATAAAACAACATGCAATTTTATGCAGCAATTCATCCAGAAGATCTTAATTCATTACAAAGGCATGTCAGGAATGCCAATGCTTTGTGAAGCAAACCAATCTCTCCTTGATTTTCAGATCCTAGCTTCTCAAGCAGATATTGAAGGTGACTTGTGTAAATACAATGTGTATAATTGTATTAATTATACTGTATCTGGTTTTATTTATATTTTGAAGTGTTTAGGTCAGCTTGTTTTTTAACATCAGATTTTACCAGTATTTTAATGTATGTTTTATGTAAACATCTTAGAAGCTTTGATGATTAAGCAATATGCAACTCCTGTTAAATAAATAAATAGAACAGGGGTAATATTGTCACTTTCAAGAAACTGATAATGGCAAGATCGTCACTGTCAACTGGCAGATGAAACTGACACATACTTGTCCTTGCCCAAGAACAACAAATGGTGACAAAAACACTGTCCCTTGGGCTTGTTTAAAACAAGGAACGAGGAGCAAAGTCTCTGAAACAGATAGGTTTGAATGCTAAAGACTAGAAATAAAATGAATCACAAAATAAAGCATATTTAAAAATAAGTAAAGAAAAGGGCATTACTACTAGTTATTGGGATGGGGTAAGAAATCCTTGAGGTAACATCAAACAAGTACTGAAGTTATGGGGAGAGGCAGTCCAGGAGAGCAATAACCGGTAACTTTTGTGATGGCCACCTTAGCTACCATTTTGAGAAGGCTACAGGGGACCCATGAATTGGCTAAAACTGGGCAAAGTTAAGGGAAGGTGCTATCTGTGGGTGTTATTAAAGGCACTAAAGGCACTCTACTTTCCCCCAAAAAATCTCAGTACTTCATCTACCACAGATGTTCATGGTCCTCAACTATAATGAGTTGTTTAATTATTTATTCTTTAAAATTCTTATATCCTGGCTTCCAGCCTAAAATGACACCAAGGCGGCTGAGAACAAAAAATGAAAGCATAAAAGGACTATGAAAACGGTGCAACAACTACCAACCAGAGCTGGATAAAGGCATTGAAAATAACACGTGTTAAAACTCCATTTAGCTATTACAATTTTTCCAAAAAGATCTAACAAACAAAATTGCATTATTATTTTATGCTTGTTATTTACAGCATTTTTATACTGCTTAACATATTTAAAAATACCTCTAAGTGGTGTACAGAAAACTGAAGCAACAACAGGCAACTTAATATTACAAAAATATAAATCAATATAAATGCATTTTTCCTTCTGACACACCCTCCCTCTCAGTCTGCAGGTTCTCACCCATGGTCTAAGCAAACTGTCAGCTCATCTGCAAAAGCTTCACAACAAGAAGAGTTCCTGGAAGCAGTGGACATTACCCTAGTCTCTCACTTGAGACTTGCTTTTTACAGGCCCCCAGCTGTGTCCCATTCAGCTGCACTTTCCACACTCAGTTCCAGATACAGCAGGTGTGTTGAATTTCCCAAGGGGTTCAAAGGCTGGAGAAGGGTGTGTCCCCCCCCTCCACTCACAGCTGTTTTTTCACCCTCCTCTTCCTCCAGCTGTTTTTTTAAACTTACAGTAAAATAAATCTGCAGTGCAACCAGCATCTACCCACCAACCAGTATTGCGAGTGATTTAAAATGCAAACTACAAGCAATAATGAATAATTTCCAAGTGGCATTTTGCAAAAGAGCTTTTGCAAAGTTGCTACCTCTGTATAAGTGCACAAAGAGAGTGTCACGGGCCACTTTGTGCTATTAACGTCACCAGTTTTATTTCCTATACAAGCAATGACTTCTGCTGGGTGAGATTTAAACAAACATGAATTGTCCTGTATTTCTTAAACCACATCTGAATATAGAAATAATTGGCTACATAGCAATACAGTGGTACCTCAGGTTAAGTACTTAATTTGTTTCGGAGGTCTGTTCTTAACCTGAAACTGTTCTTAACCTGAAGCACCACTTTAGCTAATGGGGCCTCCAGCTGCTGCTGCTCCGCCGGAGCCCGATTTCTGTTCTCATCCTGAAGCAAAGTTCTTAACCTGAAGCACTATTTCTGGGTTAGCGGAGTCTATATCCTGAAGCGTATGTAACCTGAAGCGTATGTAACCTGAGGTACCACTGTATGTGAAATACAGTAGTAATGATCCCACCTTTGGAAATTTGGAAATGCAAGTGCAGAAGTTTCCATGCCACATGTATGTCAGCCCTGAAATGACCTGGGGGACAAGTTATGCAAACGGTTTTGTGCTCTTCAAAATGCAATTCTTACTAATTCTCTTGGAAAGCACTTGAAAAGTATGTTTAAAAAATGCAGGTAATATTTTTCTTTTAAATCCAGACAAAGGCTTTTTAAAATGGCAGGTAGTAGTGCACACTAACAGGAAAATTTAATTTTCCAAGCGTTGTTTTTAAAGTTAGGGGTTTTTTTTAGCACCAGCACAACAACAAGATAGTTTAAAAGGAGCCTACAACGAAACAGTGCAGTCAGTGTAATGAAAACAAAATGGCACCAGCCGATTGTAAGAAATAATGGCTGATAACAAACATGAAAAGTTTGTTTTTAAAAGGGACCTTCAAAATGGCAGTTTTCACATGAATAACAAGCATCATGACATTGCAGCACAGCACTAATGTATGTACATAATCAGTTTATCCTACAGATTGAGAGAGTGGCTTGATAGAAGTCAGAAGATATCTATGCTGACTTCTATGCTGTAACATTCCCTGGTATAAGATGGCTAATGTTGCAACACTGTAATGCTGATATTTTTCATGTTCTACACATCCCTTGTCTCACAGGGGTTTTTCCTAGACGTGGTAAATTCTAATTTTTACTAATTGTGTGGTTGGGGACTCTCACTATCATATACTATTGACATTTTGCCATGTGGTTGTTTAAATGAAAAACCCGCCCAAGCCAAAGAAACATGGTTGTGTAAATCAGCACTTATGGCAGCAAATGATCTGTTGCTCAGGGTTAAGTAAGAAATGTTGACAAAAATATAAAAGCAGCCACCGCTGTTTTCTCTGCTCCCGATGGTGTGACTGTGGCTGTTGATGGCTCACTCTCTTATTTCCTCATATGGTGCTGACTCAAAATGTGACAGACTGACTTGCATGCCTTGCATTTCATGGCCTTTCGGCCCCACTAAACAAATTTGTTTTCTTAAATATAGCATTTCCTGCCAACTGGGGACAACCCTTTATGCATGTGAAGCAGGATCTAGTTCAAACATAAACCACAATAAATGGGTTATTCTCTTCAACATGACCCCAAACTCCTTGTTTTTTCTAGGATTCTAATGCAGCTACACTTCTGAAAGAAGTGATAATGAGAGTTAAAACCTGCTAATTATATGCATACTTCCCAAACACATATGTAACGAGTTTTTATAGGACCAGGGTTCACAAATGTAGTTAGGCAAAAGCTGTCGTCCACAAACGTACAATAAGCAGCTGATTTTTTTTATAGAATACTCTAAACATAAGAATTCTGAATATAGCTTTAACAGGTGCCCTATTATCCAAATAACGTGGTAGTCCCTATAGACTGAAGTTGCTTAAATATGAAAAGTTGAAAGTGGACCCAATTTATAGTATAAGGAATTTTTTAATAAGATTGTGAAGTATACTTCACAAAGGAGACCCAGATACCACAATCTACCTGTACAACAAAGCAAATTAATTTAAATGGAAGACAGAACTGGTTACACTTCTGACTGTACAGTGGTGCCCCGCAAGACGAATGCCTCGCAAGACGAAAAACTCGCTAGACGAAAGAGTTTTCCGTTTTTGCGTTGCTTCGCTAGACGAATTTCCCTATGGGCTTGCTTCGCAAGACGGAAACGTCTTGCGCTTTTTTTTTAAAGCCGCTTGAAGAGGCGCAGTTGCGACGGACCGTGCTTCGCAAGACGAAAAACATCGCAAGACGAAAAGACTCACGGAACGAATTATTTTCGTCTTGCGTGGCACCACTGCATACAAATTCAACCTAGATTGTTCCATGAGTGAATGTGTGTCATTGCTTCTTGACACACTTCTCTGTCACCACTGCCAGAGATAGGTTTACAATTTCCCCTTATCATGAGGGATAAAATGCTTGAGCTGCTAGGTAACCTTTCTGACAGAAAGAGGAAGTTAATAGTATTTTGGTTTAAAGAGATAATGAAAGAAGCAATCCTATTACATGTTTTTAAAAAAGGAAAATCTCCCTCAAGATTGTAATGGACAGTTTTAGGGCCAGCAGAAAATCATTTATTTGAATTATATACCACAAAAGCACTCTTACAGTAATATCCAGGAGCTGAACAAACCTAGGAAAGAAAGGAAATTGAGAATGGAAAATGAAACCCTGCCCTCAACATTTTGTCAAGGACAGCCCATGAATGCAGGAGATAAAAGCCACTTGTTATAGGAGGCATCTACACACATTAGTAATACTCTTCTGTTTCTTTTGCACAACAGATACACACCTGCAACACCCCCCCTCCCCACAATCCATTGGTAAGAACTGCTGCTTATGTGCATATATTAATTTAGCCTAGCATACATCACAAGGCATTCATTCATTCGATTTATTACCCATCCTTCACCAATAACTTCTGAAGAATCACAAATTTAGTTTGAAAAAATAATCTATATACACCATATGTTAATTACAAATTAACCCCTTAATTTGCTCAGAATATGCTACAGAAGATTTGAGGGTTACTTTGATCCCTGAACAGTTCCATTTTTCCCTTTTCCTATTTTAGTAGAATGAAAATACTGTATTTTCCCAAGAGATATCATTTAATTGTGTGCTGAATATTGTATTCTTCACTGAATTGAATGCTTAGAAATATTGAGGAATCCACATCCATCCCAAGAGCAAGGCACCATTGGATACATCTGAATGAAATTGCAATATATTTTGATGTCCTTGTAGGTATAAAGGAGGATGAGAGAGGAACTGCAAAACACTTCATACAGTGAAAATGTGTGTGTGTGTGTAAATATTTGACATTTACTCCTAGACACATAGATGTTAATGTGTTTTAACCTTTTGTACTGTTTTGATTATCTTTAAATGTTTTTAATTGTTTTCATTGGTAATTTTAATATTTCTTGTAAGGTTTTATTACTATCAACCAATATACATATCTTGTTAAAGAACAATAATCTGTGCAAGTGAAAATTGGCTTTAAAAAACTGTTTCACAGAAGTACTGTGATCTTCACAAAGTCCTCATGAACCAAACGATTCACCATGAAAAATTATCCTTATTAAACAAGGCCCAAGGTGTTCAAAGGAGCTTACTCCCAAGTATGTGTGCACAGGATTGCATCCTTAAGATTCCCTCAATAAATTTCTCTAGAATAAGGTTTCATTGCTTTCAATGAATGCTATATATGTCATGAAGGCCCACTGTTTAAAGGGGAAAAAACCCAAAACTTCCACTATATTGGCACAAACCCCTTGGCATGAGCGTAGCAGTTTAAATGCTGGTAACTTTCCAAAAAGCAAGACCTGGTTATTACTGGCAGAACATTACTTCACGATTAAATGGAAAAAAACATACCCATACCATTCTGATGATGCCCCATGAAAAGCTGCTCCAGGGGGTTACATGACCCTCCAGAACAGAGAGAGATCAAGGGTGGCTGCAGAGGAAAGGGGTAATTAAAAGAAATCAACTGCCCCCTTCAACAGGAGCTTCTACTGGACTGGAGTACCTTCCACAAATGGAAGGTGCCCTTCCGTTTCTGGAAAATAAAATCTGCATCCAGTTCTCAGAGCAAGTTTTAATTCAGTGGTTAATATGGCTAAATCTCCAAGAAGCCATTCAGAAATGTAACTTATATTTAAGAAAGAATTGCAAAGCACTTCATACAGCTTTAACAGAGGAACATTTTTAACCATTTTCTTCTAACATTACAGAAGAATAGCTATGCAAAAATTACTTGCTTGGTAGCAATTTGTACCCAATTAAATTGGCAGCTATAACTTGTATGTACATATATCTACACACACTCTGTCCCAAAGGATCATATATATTAAACACAAGTTAAGCCTGCTAGGATTTAATCTGTGTTGATTTGATGCTCCTTATGGGGCTTACTCTGCTATTTTGCTTAATTATTTTTCTCCTCTGCTCATCTGCAATATTGAATGGCAGTAGTAATGAACTCAAATCATTGTACAAACCCCAATAGTAACCATTCATCGTTTGCTAATAGGACATTATATTTGCATTAGAATGTTCTGTTCAAAGCACAGTGTGTAAATTAGTTCAAAGGGTTACAGCCACAAATCTGAAACTAGAACATCAGGTCAATTAGCAGCTAAGCCAAAAGAGTTGAAAAGAAAGACTGTATAGTGATTAAAATTCAAATGGAGTGTTCTCAGAGCCAAACTAGACTTACAGGCAATAGATGCGTATGTTAAAACATGGATCTGCCACAATCTCATAGAAAGAGGGCAGGTAGAGATATATATTTTAATGGCTGGGTTTGTAAGTTAGGAGTGCCGGTTAGAGTGCTGGAATACCAAAACAAGGCAGTAATTTTGCACTTCAACTGCCTTCCCTTGGTTTGAGGGAAAGAAAAATAGGGCTGGGTATCACTGACACGCTGAAGACACCATGATCTAAATTTCCAGTTTACTTCCTTCGGTCATTTTATCTAGATGTTAAACAGCATGGGGGATAACACAGAATCCTGCAGGAGTTGAGCGAAGGTCCCCCAATATCATCTTCTAGAAATGACTGTCCGACTACAGGCAGAACCACTTGAAAAGTGGTGCCACTGCTGTCCACCTCAGCCTCTGTAGGTGCATATTATGGTCAATGACACTGAAACCCATTGAGAATCAACAAGGTGACACCCCTCCTTTCTATTTTAGCAAAGGATAAGTTTCAGTACAGAACCACTGTTAAGCTCCAATGGACATAGAAAATAAGAAATTTAAGAGGTGTAGCTGTCTATATAGAACTAGGAAAAATTCCAAAGCTTCAGGGAGGAACTGCTATAACCTATTACATTTTCTTTTTTCTTTCATACCTCCTTTTCCTCCCCTGCCTCTTTCCCCCTCCCCCAACCTCCACTATTACCTTTCTCTCCTGTCTTCTCCATACCTTATTATACAGTATAGAACATAGAAAATGAAATCCTGCAATAATTACTTTTAAAGGAAATCACTATTATATGCAACCAATGTGTCCTAAAATGATATTGAGAACAGTGTTGCACTCCCATGGGCCTCTATAATGTGTTGTTCACCTTACTTCACATCCTGTCTTTACACTCTGCCCTTCCCTATCCCTGAAACGTCAGTGGCTACTTCCACTGGTGGTTTTCAGTAGCAGCTCTGCATACCTAGTAATATGTAGCCTAGTCCTTATTAGAATTTTATGAAGCAGGTTTTCGCCTGCTGCTTGATTTTTATGTTGAACCAATTGCACTAATCCTCCTGAGAGAAAAGCATTACAGTAATACATGTTATGTACTTTGGTTTTAACCTGACTCATGTATACAGCTATTTTCTGTGTTTGCTCTAATGACAGAGGAAAAGTAATGGTACAATTATTTTCAAGTACAAGTTACATTAGCATTTGAGTAGTAAAAAAATAAGTCAAAGACAGGCAGAGAGAGAAAGACAGAAAGACAGACAGACAGACAACCTGGATGAATTGAGGAAAGCTCTGTTGTACCTTTCAAGTTAATGAATAAAGACCTAACAGTGTTTCACTGTGAACTAATAGCATAAATGTGTTTTATGTAGCTTACATTGATAGCTTTTACACATGAGTCAGGAGCAAAATCAGCCTTGGCTAATGTCTTGATGACTTTTCTAAATCAGCTGTGATTGTTCTAACAGGAACACCGAAAGAACAAAAATCTACAAATTGTTATTAAACATGCTTTCCTGTACTGTAATTTGAAAATTAATCGGAATAATTTGCTGCTGCTGTTTTTAAAACAGTTTGAATCAAACATATGCATTAGTGCACCCACACTTCAAACATTTCAAATAATTTATACAAACAGCAGCTCAAGAAAAACCGCAGAGGAAACAGAGGTGTTAAATGATCACCTCAGATCAAGAGGCCATTGCAGTTCTCTCAGTTCTTCCAGCTTTTGGGGAAAGATGTGCAAAAGGAACATTTAGGACCTTCCCTTTATGCTTTCCAAGGGGAGGCTTCAATTAGTGTAAATGGACAGGTAGTTGGTCCTATTGAACACATAATAGATGGGATGTATAATCCCCAATTAAAGGCACTGGGAGTCAAGCCCTTTCGTCTTCAGGTCTCCATGTTTCTCACTTCCAGTCAGGCTGGGAAAAGTAACACAGAAATTCTCTTCATTCTTTTTGTGGCTCTACTAATCATGCTGTCCATGCTGTTATGCAAGCTAATCTTGTTACATGGAATAAGGCAGCAACTTGCAGTATCACAAGTAATTTGCCATTCACCTGGATCCCAGAAGCAGCAGCAAATGCCTTCCAAGGCAAGCAGCAAAATATGCTTGCACCTGCTTTTAACAACACTCTGCCAGTTGCGGAAGAAGGTGCCCTAACTCCATATTTCAACAACTCTTAAACAACTGTGGGCAGTGAGGCAGGGTTTTTTTTTTTTTGTACACATCATGATAATTCTTCCTCAGAAGCCTTATTCTTCTGCATCAGCCTTCCCCAACCTGCTACCGTCCAAATGTTTTAAACTACAACTCCCATCAGTCAAGACAGAATGGCCAATGGTTGAAGTCCAAAACCTCTGGAAGGCACCAGGGTGACAAAAGCTGTTCTCTTTGTTTAAATATTGCAGCTTTAATCCTGCTTGCAATTTACATAGGACAGGTATTCGACAAATGGGACTGTAACTCCTGGCCTATCCTTCAGCCCTTTTAAAAAACTGGTGTTGTGTTGATTACCTTGCATCCTGCAGGTGCTCATTCTTCTAGATTTGTATAATTTTGCCACAACAAATGTCATTATGACATCAGTTAAAAGGACTGCTGTTATTCCCAATGACCTGAAGTAAAATTACATAAATAATCCCAGAGCCAGTTCACAAAGAGGAACAGTATGTATTGCATAAACACGCCATGGATTGATTCTTGCAGTAATTGCCATGATCACAGCTGCATGTTTTGGAGCCATTGGAAGAAGAGCATATCACTGAAATGAACAGAATAAAGCAGGCTGGAGAGGGGTGGAATTGAGAACAATAGACTGGCCTTATCATCAAGTGAGAGTGGAAAGGGTGGAGAGGACATAAGAGGAACTGGAATACTTATTCATGGATAACAACCAAAGCTAAGAAAAATTGCCATCCAAGACATTCCATTTCTGCAACATTCACTTACCAACCACTAAAGTTAGTTACCATGTAACTTCTCCATATCAGTTTACCTTCAAATGATCATATGGTGCCACCCTTGATTACTTAGAATCATAGAGTTGGAAGGGACTCTGAACGTCATCTAATCCAAGCAAAAATGCAGGAATATGCAGCTGCCTCATATGGTGTTCATATTAAGTTCTTCAGCACTCATATCAGAAAGAATGGGGAATGAAAAGAAGCACACTTTGGGTACTTCAGATTAGTATCACTGCCAATTAACATACACTAAATAAAAATGGAAATTCATGTTAAAAGGCACTAGATGTCCATGTAAGCACAGGACTGCCTCATTTAGAGCACTATATTCAAAGTTAGTGTCATAATAAATAATGTTTTGCTGTGCATAGCATCGTTATATAGCCCTTAAGGAATTGAATCTTTATTGGAGAAATCCTCAGGTAATTTAACTGGTATTTGAAATATTAGGGGGGAAATCAAATAAAATATACATTGTACATTGTTCAAGCTACAGAAGGAAGACACAAATGAAAACAGAATAATGATAATAGCATAAAGAGGAAGGTTTGAATTCCTTTTCAAAATGCAATTTTGTCATTTTATAGTACACATTGTTTATTGACAGTAACAGTAAAAACACTTTTTCCATCAGATACTGCTGGTGAAATGAGCTGTCGTTTTTACACTTATCTTCAATACCGAAACAAAGCAAGGAGTTCTAAGGCACTGCTATGGAAATATTACATAATAGCTGCACATCAGGAGTCAGGAACTATCAGACTGGCAGCAAATCCAACCTCCTTCCACAACTTCCAACCAACAGATAAAAGGCAGGAATAGATTGGTGATGTCTGTGACAGGACTTTGTAACTTTTTGTTTTGGGGTTTAGGGTTTCTTGCTTCACATTCAGGACACCAAACTTGTGGAGCTTGAATCCATGCATTAGCTACAGACTCCTAACTTTGCCATCACGGGAAAAGTGAGACACATGCCTGGGAAAGTGCAGTCAATACAGGTGCTGAAGAGAGGTTTCTAGAAGCACAGGCATGGCCCTCCATTGTTTGTTTGTTTGTGTCAGGACAAGTCTTTGTGACCAAGGTCACCTGATGGTTTTGCCTTTCCTATGCTTTCTTGACAAGTGATTCAGAAGTCTCCAGGAAGGCAAAATTCACTGGAAAACCATCCAGTACGCATCCCAATGAAATTAGGAGTGGGTAATCACATCAAGATTCTACATTTAAATGCGGCTCACTCAGTAAAAGATAGCAAAAGCAATATACATATTTTTGTTGTAGGTGTCTGCATAAATAATCTCATCCAATGGGTAAAGAAAGCCACTAGAACACTTCTACTCATAAGTCAGATACATTTTCTGTTGAAGAAAGGAGAGACTTCAATAAGCAGGAGGAGGAATTTTGAAATATGGGTGGTTTCACATTATAGCTCTCTGTTGAATTTCTGGGTGGTTTGTGTGGAATTTATTGATCAGGGCGTGACCTGCTAATTGGTTTACAACCCAACTTAGCTCTTTACAGCGGTCCGGCGCGCTTCCCATCAGCTGCGCATTCTGCTCCGTTCAGTCACGCCTAGCAGAGTTAAACACAGCGGCAAAGCTGTCACTTAGCTTCAGACAGATACACAGAGTACCAGATTGTCCATTTACAGTTGTTTATTGCGCCATTTCTCAGAAAACTCCTGGACTTCTCGCAGCCATGACAAACTGCGTCCTTCTCCCTCAAAGAACCGAGAGGAACAGAACAGAAAACTCCTCCCAGCTTCCAAAGCTGACGTCAGAATGTTGAGGCATCATGGGAACAACTTAACCTCTTAAGTTCCGACTCCCACAGTTTGAAACTCATGTGAAGTTCTAATCCCCACAATGGGAATAATTAAAATATCTGCTTCTCTTCTTGCTCCAGTTGACTGAAGATAACATCACAAATATATATACAAGAACTAAGGCAATTTAAAACAACAAATTAAAAGTGACCATAAAAGATTAAACATGGTGGGTGTAGAATGCTGAAACTTCTGCAAAAAGTAAAAGAAATTTCATTGCAGGGATTTTAATTTTCTTCCAGAATATGAACATGTCAATGATTGGTAGGAAAGTCTGTAAAGGACTGGGAAGATATGCTAACATAATGACCAGAAATCATATTAATTTATATTAAATATTAATTATACCCTCAATCCTGCATCTTGTTGCATGAACAGGGAGGGAAACGTGTTTTCTTCCTGGTAACAACCCTTTTTTACTTCTCCATATGTTAATAAAGGGAACTTGCTGCTATTGGGGAAAATCAAAGAGGGAGAGAACTGTATTTCCCCTTCAAGTGTTTTCCTGGTTACAATCTCTTACTTGCCCTGTCTGTTGGGTTGGGCCAGCCTTGATCATATCATGGTAACGTCTGTCAACAGAGAGCATAACCTCTTTCACATAGGTCACATAGGAAGCCGCTATATTTTGAGTCAGACCATTAGTCTTCCTGGCTCAGTACTTTTTGCAGCAGTTCTCCAAGATTTCAGACAGAGTTCCCTCCTGACATTATTTGGAGACGCCAGTGACTGAACCTGGGACCTTTTGCATGCAAAGTCTATCCTCTCCTACTGAGCACACTGCCCTTCCCCTATCAGTGGGAGCAATTGCTTTGCCATATGAACAAACAGCAAGTGATGAGCTTCATAATGAAACATAGCTCTCATTCTGTATATGACAACAAATACACCAAATTGGATACTGTGGAGGCAGACCTGTCTCTAAACAGAATATTTTTTTAAACAAATAATCCATGCTTTACTAAGGAGGAAGGGAGACAGGGACACTGAAATTGCCCGTGCAGCACATAAGCTTAACCGGATGAATCATTGAGCAACAAAGAAAAATTGCTAAGAGAACTGCAGTGGAGACATAGAAATGCTGAGCATAGCATCCACAGGAGATAGTATAATCCATATGAGAGAGAAGGACAGGGCAAGAGCAGCTCACTGGAAAGTCACCAGAAGTCAGAGGTGAGCTGATACGGTGTGAATTCCAACAAGTCATTTTATTCTACAAAAAGGCTTTGAATAATATATTTTCCACTTTTTATTTTTTAGGCACAATCATGATTTTTCTTCCTGCTTATACTTTTATCTCCCGTAATCTCAGATCTAATGGTTTGTAAGTCTTTTGCTACCCCTATGATACAAATAACACCTTTGTGGGAATGAAATTCAATCCTGGTGTTCTCATATTCAAGCTGTGTTGCATTCGGAATAACCAGACAAGAATTCATTCTAAGTCACCAACATATAAAATGGCTTTGCAAAATGTGCTGAATATAATGTTACCTGTTCGTCTTCCAAGGGTCGCCATCCATCAAACTTAGTCCTGCGGTAGAGGCCGACTGAACAAAGCTTTTTTAAAAAAACCATCATCATCAAATCTAAATGAAAACAACAGAGTCCTGTAGAACCTTGAAGACTAACAAATTTAATCTTATATCAACTAGGGTGCACTTCATCAGACATATGATGTGTTAGTTTGATTTACAGGTATATATTATACACTTGGCTTCAGTATACAAAGCATTCTACAGTTCACCTTTACAACTGTCCTGTGGGATAGGCAAGGCAGAATTATAATAGTTTGTCCAAGCCAAACAGCAGCTCAGTAGAGATTTCAACCTAGGTTTCCACTGTCCAGAACAAAACACTACTGACCAAGTAAACTATTATATTGTTTATTTGCTATATTATGTGCACTTCCTAGATCTCAGGTGAGTGTATGACTGAAATAAGCAAAAAATAATAATCCAAATTTAAAACTCACAGAACATTCATAAATCTAAGAGGAAAGTAGTGCAAACCAATATTCGGTAATGATGTTCTAGACATTTGCGTTTCGGTCTGCATGCCCCACCAAGCTTCTTTTTATGCCCCTACCAAGGGAGATTTGTAATAAATATAAGAGGAAGGTAATACTTTCTTTGGAGAACCTGGGCAAAAGTCCCCCCAAAACCTCTTCTCCTAGAAACTATCAAAAGGTAAGTCACTGATTTCTTCTGCTTGAGGGATCATCAGTGCCTCTGTGAACACAATTACCACTGGAGAAGGACCATCACAAAATGGTTGAGTACATGGTCATTACTAGTCACAAGGAAGCTCCCTAGTCTGTTTGGAATGTGCTTGATTCACACTAGTTATCTTTGGGCTCAATTTGATGTGGGCCACATAAACTTGATTTAGGCTCAAACAGAGAACTCCCCTTTGCTGTAGCTCTTACCTTCTTTCCTCAAACTTACTCTGGCATGGGGCAGGGGGGATAACGAGGCCTCAAGACTAACAAGCTGTATATATCTCTCTGAGTGCTTCCCTCCAGCAACGGGAACACCCAGGCCTCGACTTAAGGCTACTACAGCTGCAAGGCTTCCCACTTTTTTCACATAAGTTTCAGAAGAGGGTTTAAAGGCAGGGAGAACTGGTGTTGAGGAGCTTTATATGATATAGCATGGAGCCTGAAGCTAAGCAGGGTTTGACCCGGATTTCTAGTTTACCCTGGAGACCAAACCACACACACACACACACACACACACCGCTGCATTACAAAATATGGCACTTGCCATTACACCAATCTTCATGTTTATCTGAAAGTTTTCTGCATGCCTACCAACTGTAATGTTCACTGTTTGGGCCTAATCTCCCAAACCGGTTATGGAAGAACCCTTAAAGGTATAGTCTCATTTCTGCTTACATCAACCACCATACTTCACACTAAGAAGGCAACAACCTGGAATCACTGCAGATGTGGTGAAGAGCTCTAAAGATCCTGCCTGTCAAGGTCAGTAGGAGGAGTCAACCTGATTAAGGAATATCCTCATCCCTTTTTGGCGAAGATGCTTGTGAATCATGACCAGACCAGAGGCCCTAAAACTGCGCCACAATTTTCTCCATATATTGTTTCTTGTGTTTTCTTCCTGCATTCTCATCAAACAGTAATGGAAATGTGACACAGACTAATCTATGCATCCAAGAATATCAAGACTTCTAAGAAAAATGAGTTTAATTCTGTAGTAGACTGTTTGTTGTAATTTCTTTCCATTAAAGGAATGCAGTACAGTACTTTGTCCAATGGCCTGGGGATATTATCCAAGCTGATTCTAATCGCATCTCTTTGTGGGGGTGCAGACATGTTCCAGATAACTGGACTGTGGATAATGGGAATTCTACTACATCAGCACTGACTGGATACTCAAAATACTTGGCCTGATAGGCCATCTGTCTGCCTTATTAAAGCTATTTCTGCATTCTTATCTATAGACTTTCATGCTTATAAACAGGGTCATGAGCTAAAACAGTTCAGTTATCGTTTCTGTGAATACACTTCAGTTTTTATTCAGTTTATACTTCACACTGTGCCTGTCATACATCCAAATCATTTGGCCATTTAACATACGGTTGCTTGGTGGGCCCAACATTTTTATTACTCCAAAATATATGTAGAATTATCATCTTCACAAGCATTTATGTGAATTCATATTTGCATTGAAACCTATGTAGCATGTCAACTTAAAACAGCCACAGAAATATTTGAGACTTTTCTTACAGATTTATTCATGAAAAGCAAAAATATGAGATGCATGGATGCAAATGGTGATCTAGCTTTTTTGACTCATATTTTTTTACTAGGTTTTAGTTTTCGTTGCAGCCCATATTCTATATCAATGGTTCTCACAACATAACAGTGGCTTTTCATCCACTTCAACTTTCATGCACATCCAAATAGAATCTCTATCTGTGTGTGTATGACTGAATCACCTGGCATATTTTTCTTGTCCTTAAAGCAGGCATGGGAAGAGTCAATTTAAATTGGGGTTGTAGAATATAAAATAATATCCCTATACTGATTACCCTTTATCCCTATACTGATTTCCCAATCAAATAGTCGTCTTCTAGAGTGGCTATTAGTTACAGAAGGGAAACATATAGACACAATGTGAATAATCATTAATCATTAAAATTAAGTAATAAGTATCCAAAGAAATGGGGGTGCATTACTACTTTTAAGAAAACTAAATTGGGAAATCCAATCACAGATGTCTTGCAAAATATGCAGTTTAGATGAAGATCAAGATAATGAAACATGCTTAAGGGACCACACTAATTTTTTATTTGCTAGCTATCTGAATTTTAGGAACTGATTAAAAATACTGCTCCTCAAAACAGAAAAGGAGATGGAGAAAATCATCCAGAAAACACCACTAGCCCAACCCATATCCAAGAGACCCAGTATTCAGTTGGATGGTGATTCTAATTTATTTATGCATCTTCCAAATTTAGAAAAGGGGCTATTGCTCAAGTGTCAAAAGGGCACAGCACCCTCCCTGTGTCAGTGTTAACTGTTTGACAGCCAATGAATAACTGTTGCACTTTCACAGAGTATTAACTACATATATTCAATTCTGTGTGCAAAATTCAATTCTTTGTGTGTGTCAACAAACAGTCTAAGTCAATTAGGCAGAAGGTTTTCGTGGCAGGCTGTTTCACCTTTTCTATCTGCAAACAAGATTGAACACAAAATAACTCAATTTAAAAGGCATACACATTGTAAACTCTAATTGCTTACTATTTTAGCAACCAAATCTGGAATATGTATACTGGAGTAATCATTTGCCATAAACAGCAATGCCTCCAGTTACTGCTGTCTCACTCCTTTCTTGCATAAAAAAGTGAACTTGTACCAGTCTGAAACGCAAGAGGGATTCCACCTTATCAAAACTGGGAGTGGTTTTTTAAATAACCACCTTGTTAAATTCCTTCTCATCTTTATTTTATAAGCTCTTCTTACTGTTCATATAAATACTTAAAAGGTACCATATAATGAGGGATGAGCAACGCTTTAATGGTGGACAACTTGCTTTGCACATGTAAGCCTCGCCCTACGGGATCAGTCCACCAGCTCTCTTTTGTTTTTAAAAGGATCTCCAGCGGTACAGCTGTGAAAGGCCTCTGCCAAACACCCTGTAAAGTCAATCAGAATATACAGTACAAGATTGGATGGATTAGTGGCCCAACAAAATATTATGCAGCTCCCCTTATCCTAATAACCAGGAATCCTTGAGCTAAAAGTGTGGAAGAGAACACATACCAGTTCCTGGGATGAGAAAATGTGAATTCTGCCATTGGAATGAGTCATGCATATTTACTTAATTTACAAGCTCTGTTTTCTTAGTATTTCTAGTAATATTAGGCAAACTGCATCAGAACCAATGACACCAACTATAACCTAATTAATACAGGGTGCAATGTAGCAAGATTCGTTTTCTAACAGAACTTACAAATTAAAATATTGTGCCTTTTTCAAAATCATTCTAGAGGTTCAGAGATATAATTTTTAATATGTGTATGACTTTAAACCTTGGTGCTCTGAATAATAAGCTAAATTCAATTCAAACTGCTTCATTTTCAGGACTTAAATCTGGGCACTCCTTAAACTTCTTGCAATAAATATATGTCATGAACTCTTTCAAGAGGAGAAAGTTAATTATATTTGAAATTCCAGAGGTTTCTGCAAATAGTTTCAAGGCTTTAATCTCATCTTTATTTGACAGGAAAGCAATAACAACATAGACTTTCTCCTAAGCACCTGAAAGCAGAAAGGAACAACCAGTAAAGGACACATGACAGCACTATGAAAAGTCTTTGTATCTTTTCCATTAACTTTGCTGAGCTTTCCTAAATGGCTAAAATGGTTTTGTAAAAGAAAACTCAAGAAAATCTGCTTTTTAGGGGTGCAGGGAGAAGCCAGACACAGTAGCAGAGATTATCAGCTAGAAAAGAAAGAGTACCTATTCAGCTCTGCACAATATGATTACTGTTGGTGGATGAACAAAGAAGAAAACTCCTTTGCATAGACAGGCATTTTAAGAATGTGTCCATACTTCCCAAGTTTTTTTTTACCTCATGATGGCCTTCACTTTTCCCACCTCTACCAACCATCCAAATTCTCCCTTGCAGTCCACTAGATCTGTAACTTGCTTCCCAAAAGTGCCTACACTGCCTCTCCCCTCCCTTCTCTACATTCTCTCCACAAAATCCAGCTTTTGGGTGAAGACACATGGGTTGCCTTAAACCCATTAGTTCTCACCATCAAGCCAAACAAAACCTGTTCGCAAAACTTGCATTTGATTATTGCGGAAAAGGCGTTCCTTGTTTTACTTGCAAGCTCTGTCTGATCTGCATGCTCCTTCTGTGGGCTCAGATAGGCAGACAATTGTAATAGATGAGTTGTCCCTAAATCATAATCTTCTTCTATTAGGGAAGTCTTTTCTGCATCTTTTGAAAGCTAGCTATGAATAATATATTACTATATATCTTTGGTTGACAGATATGCCCGTTAGTTCCAGAGACTGGTCTTAAAGAGATTTTGAACTATTAAGCAATGAAATCTTAAGAATTGCTATTCTGCAACAGATCAAAGGGTCCATTTAGCCAGAAAAAAATGTCAGATTGCAGCAGAAAGCTCAGAAACCGGGTTTGAGTGTGATAGCCATTTATTCTTACTTGCCCTCAGCATGTGGCAATCAAAAGTGCACTGCATATCGATCTATAATGAATTCATCTAACCTCTTTTTTTATTAAAAAGCCATTGAGCCTGGTGCCTATCACTGTAGCTTGTGAACATGAAGCCAAAAAGCCAATTATGTAGTAGAGAAAAAATACTCCCTTTTGAGGGGGACTAGAATCCAACTGCCCAGTTATTTCAATGTGATGAATCCAAATTTCTCTCCATATAGTTTATAAACCTTTTTCAAAGAAACATTTGGAAACAGTGCTGTAGTCTGTGCTAAAGGCTTGAATGTGAAGGCCGCCGCCACTCACCGCTAAAAACACCTTAAAATAACCTTCGATTGCAGACTTACAACTGGGATGGAGGCGGCGCTTTATTATTCATTTTAACAACACATTCCTGCACTCCAATCCGTATCGGCTGCAAAAATAGCTCATGAGTCAAAGTCGACAAAGAATAAGATAAGAATCAGAGTGACCTTGGCTTGAAAGAAGGTACTATAATACATAACACTGGATCAATGACTGGCATTTGCAGAGCTCTGATACAGGTAAATCGATACGGTGAATTTGGAAATATATGAAAGAATAACCATACAACAATGACTAATATGACACTTTTTTCATTACTAACAAACAAAATGGAGAGTCATACTATGGGGACAAATGGGTGCATAATTCAATACATTGCACCAAATAAGAGCTGAAACAAATTGTTGTCCAAGAGAACTGTATTGATTCTTACAGAAAATAATATTTCACACAACAAATATTTCATGCCATCATTCCACAGATCAGGAAAGAGCTTGACTTAGTTTGTGGAGGTTTTAGGCTACACATGCATGCTGTACAGCTGTCTCAAGTCCAGAAAACAAACAACTAGCATAGGTCAAGTAAAACGAATCTAGATTAATCCCAAGAGCATTTGTTTCCTTTCATACTAATGCCCATAACTGTTTGAATAAATTTTATATTAATTTCACCTGTACCGAGAGGACTATGCAGAATTCTGGATGACTGCAATCATTTCAATGCTTTCATTCTTCTCTATTTTATGTTCAGTCCTAATGCTATGAAGCAGCTTTGTAGAGTAAACATAACATAGATGCATCAATAGTTTCTGATCACAGTTTGAGTTTTTTGAGTTAGTTAACATCCATCTATCTTGGGAGACAACGGAGAAGTGAATCTTTGGGGGTGAGGTCGATCTGTTGGACAGTTGCAGCTTCTGCTGTGGTTGCAGAGATCAATGTGGGGGAGACATGTTTTGTTGCAGCTGGGACAGATAAAAGGCATATGGTTGTGCTGCTGCCGATGAACCATGGCGTTTCTTCTCTCTGTGCTCCTCCTCCCAGCTGTCATTTCTCCTCTGGTCACTGCTTTGGATACACAACTTGACTGCCTGTATATCACATATACAGTGGTACCTCGGGTCACATATGCTTCAGGTTACAGACTCCGCTAACCCAGAAATAGTACCTCGGATTAAGAACTTTGCTTCAGGATGAGAACAGAAATTGTGCTCTGGCGGCATGGCAGCAGCGGGAGGCTCCATTAGCTAAAGTGGTGCTTCAGGTTAAGAACAGTTTCAGGTTAAGAACGACCTCCAGAACGAATTAAGTTCTTAACCCGAGGCACCAGTGTATTAACATATGCCCAGTGTAAAAAGAAAAAATGAACCTTCAAGTCTTCTGAATGTGGACAAGCTGCAGAAGTGCAAAGCGCAACTTGAAGTAGATAAAATATGATGCTGATCACATTTACTTTCAAGATACAGGTGAGATCTTCATGACCGTCTCTCCAGAAATCTTGGAACGACCACTGAGTTGTTGTTCAGCTTAACTTGTAAACACCACAAGCAAATGATTACCCACATGAACAAATGAAGCGACCGGATCCTCAGGCAGATCACTGGCAATTATAGCCCAGAACTGAGCGACAGCAACTCTTAAGGGTCTCGGGCAGAAGCTTTTCCCAGCCTGGCCACCTGAGATCCTTTTAACCAGAGCTGTTGCCGTTTTGCATTCAAAACATGAGCTGTGTCCCTTCTCTGGAGCGCCTATGTAAACCACATCCCCACTGAGTGAATAGTAATGTGTGCACAAACGCTAGAACTCCATCTCTGCATGTTGCCTGAGCAGCAGCAACACAAGCACAACAGATGACAGGGTAAGTGCTAAGGGTAACACTTTTCCAGGAGCCATTACCAGCTGTTGCTTCCTGATGGGAAACAGCTGCCTAGGGTCTTTTCCTCAACTGCCAGTAAAGTGCTAATTGTATTTAAGAGTAAAAGAAAAGGCAGAGTCAGGTGTTTTAAAAATAATATATATAGATAATTATTGGGGGAAAGAATGGTTGATAAACATAATGCTCCTAATCCACAAATAATCAAGACAGAACAACAGTCTCCCCCTACCAACTCTCTCAAAATTCCTCCACCAACACCAAGCTCATCAGAAACTTTGCCCTCTCCCTTGGAAATGAGAATAAATTTTTCCTGCCTCTAGCAACCCCCTTGGCCACGCCATCAGGCCCAGTAGTTTCCAGTCACCTCTGGCTGCCCTTCTTCTCAAAAAAGTCGAGGGAAGTTAACAGCCATAATTAAAAAAAACAGCTATTCAAGACACTCTTAAAATCACAATTAAACCCAAAAAAATCAACAGCTACAACAGAGAGCAGAAAGTTGGGCAGATTACACAGGTAACATCATGTTCATGTTTGTTCTGAAGGGGCCTACAGGAACAAACAAGCGTTTAGCTGATGCCTGAGCATGGGGATAGGTAGCAAGTAAGTTCTATACCTGGGGTGCCACCAAGCTAAGAATTGGTCTTCCTGTAAAAAGTTGCACTCCTGAGCTTAACAGGCCCAAGCAGGCAGGAAAGGGAAAAGCACAGGAAGAGGATGCTGGATATTATAGGAGGCTGGCATTAAAAAGGAACTCATCCACATAAATTGCACTCCAATTGCCCCCAGTTGGAGGGGCCTCTGTGCTGCAGGGCGTGCAAGTAGAAGGGGCCTCCTTCAGTGCCGAAAGTGGTATCATATCCATTCTGAGTCAGTGCTGCAATTTGGTCGTCATATAAATATCCATAGCAGATTCAAAATCAAAACATTGTTTGTTTTGATAATGCGGCCAGATAACCCTGAAGTGGTCCATTCATTGAGGAGTAGTCATTAGCCATTCACCAGCTGATCCAAGCCCAAGATGTTCAAAGGTGCTTTGGCACAAATGTTATTCTAGTGCTCTCTCACGTCAGTTGGCATTAGGAAATGCATTCTTGCTTAGAGGACCCAGAGTGCACTCACTTTGTGCCTCCCTCCACGTCGCCAAGGGCAGTGATGTTTCCACAATAAACTCGCTTAACCAGTACTGTGATTGCAATACGGTCATTTTACGACTTGGGTTTGTTTATTTTTGATACAAAGCCACTTCTTTTGCGCTGCATGGTAGAGTAGAAATGTAATATTTTAAGGGACTCCTCGAAAAGCTTCTTTTAAAATTACTTCAGCGTTCAACAAGAGTAATTTAAGTGAGAAATGAGTTCTGCTGCCTAATTATAAACCAAAGTTGCTCATGAAAAAAGGGGGTGTTATACTAGATATATAGTGTTGCCTATAGCAATTAGAGATGTGGCACAAGGTTAAAGCTGGTTCACCCTGCCCCCACCAAAATAAATAAATAAAACACACATACAGTGGTACCTTGTGTTAAGTACTTAACTCGTTCCGGAGGTCCGTACTTAACCTGAAACTGTTCTTAACCTGAAGCACCACTTTAGCTAATGGGGCCTCCTGCTGCCGCCACGCCGCCGGAGCCCGATTTCTGTTCTTATCCTGAAGCAAAGTTCTTAACCTGAAGCACTATTTCTGGGTTAGCAGAGTCTGTAACCTGAAGCGTATGTAACCTGAGGTACCACTGTACTGAAGTAGGGTGACTAAATGCAACAAAAAGAACACAATACTAGGACCACTGAGACAGGCACGCACACACCCTGCTAAATTGGGCTGTGACCCACTTCTCGTTCTCAATCCAACCAGTTGAAGACCATCACGGCTATGTATCCCTCTGTATCCAGTTGCAAATCGCTAACGTAAGACAGGAAAGATTTTAAATCCAATAAATAGAGGCTTCTTTCCAACACCATCTCAGATTTTTCTACACTGCAATCGTTTCCAAAAAGTCACCCAATAGGGTAACCTGATTTTAAACCAGTCATTTCCTTCCCTGAAATTGTGTGAGCCTGATCACAAAGAACTGCAAATAGATACCGTATGAATAACCAGTAAAATATTAAAGATTTAAAATGCAACACCCCCATTACCCATTCTCATCTATTATTGCTAAGATGACAGTGTTATTGCAAGGTGGATATTAAGGCAGAATCAACACCAAAATATACTGTAATTTGAAACAAAAGATCATTGTTCTGAAAAACGGGCCTTCAAAAGACAGAAGCAGCCCAATATCAAAGAGGAGTGTAATTGTGAAGATGTATCTGTTATTTCTCTGTCTCCTCCCCCCCCCCTCATTCTGCAGGAATCAAAGCTAGCTATTTGAACTTAATAAATGAGCTCCCACTTTGAAGTTTCATGTGAAAAGTGCACCAGTAATCTGCAAATAATCTTGGTTTGCTTCTATAGCGTTACAACACTGCCCCCTGGTGGAAAAAAGGTGGCAAATGGCACTGTTATCTTCTACTTTGAAAACCTATTACCGGTACTTTAATTACAGATTCATTACTACCTTCCAGCAAGGTCAGGGAGGTATTTCTAGGGACTATAAAGGTTATGATGAGATGAAAGCTGTACAGTTCAAAACTGTCTAAACTTTTAAAAATGCTAATCTCAAACGTTTTTAGTTCTGCTGAAGAAAAAATCCAATGTGCATACAATTCCATAGTATGTTGTACTGAAGGTGCTACTGGAAGGAATTTTTTTATTATGAAAACTGATCTGTGAATGATCCGTTAGCATTGCTCACTGTCATACTGCAGTTAGGGAATTTCCAGCGGGTTTATGTATCTGGGAATTTTTTGCCACCAGTGGCAAACATACAGGGGCTTTGAAGGACAGTATCACATTCCCAACTTGCTCTGATTTGCCTAAATATCAGTGTCATCATCACTACCATAATCCATAACCTCATTTTCTTTTCTCAACAATCATTTTCATAACGCTCCTTGATATACAAATGTAAAAAATATGCATAGACTCCTATCCACCAACTTGGAGCAGATATAGGATCTTTAGTGTATATAACAGAGTTAGCGCGTGCATAGGTTTCATGACAAAAGCAATATAGCAGAACATGAACCACAGCTCTGTAAAGCTCTGTGCATATATGCCCACCTACTCATTTAAAGCATGCAAAAAAAGGGGGAGGGGGGAATCTCAGAAATCCAACTTTTAGCTTCTAGCAAAAGTCATGCTAAAATGTATACTGTTTATTCTAAATGAAATGGCCAATAAAATAACATAACTAGCCCATGCTGTTTTAAAATACATATTTCCAAACAATACAGTAAAATAACAAGTTTACCCTTATGCAACACAGCCAAAGCAAAGAAATTCTAAAAACAGACACATAACGTTGCTACTATTGATATCTCCATTAGCCAAAGTGGCATTATATCAGCATTAATATTAATCCCATCTGGGCTAGTAAATTTTGACAAGCAAACGGTTGCATCCAATTTTCCTCAGTAAAATCTCATATTGCCAAAGCTATTCTTTGAAAGGCACCATATTGCTGCATGTTATTTTTCCTACTTCGTATATGTGTTTACCCTTTTACAACTCTTGATATAATCCCAGATTATTTATCTGCAGAAGTGTAGGGGAAAACTGGACTTCTTCTGAAAACGTATTTTCTTATGGAACTAAACCTAACATGATTCCTTTAAATATTTCCTCGGAATAAAAGCTCCTTCCAACAGCTGTGCTTTTATGAAGCTGCTCTAAAGGAAAACCAAAATTAAACAGG
Organism: Podarcis vaucheri; assembly: GCF_965113315.1. Classification (NCBI taxonomy): domain Eukaryota; kingdom Metazoa; phylum Chordata; class Lepidosauria; order Squamata; family Lacertidae; genus Podarcis; species Podarcis vaucheri. The sequence goes on from NC_138761.1 coordinate 49,474,021, forward strand.
GAAGTTTTTAATATGTGACATTTTAGTGTATTTTTCATCTTTGTTGGAAGCCGCCCAGAGTGGCTGGGGAAACCCAGCCAGATGGGCGGAGTACAAATAATAAATTATATTATTATTATTATTATTATTATTATTATTATTATTATTATGATAAAAATGAGGCTATTATTTATTATGACTCATCATTTTGATGTAGATCCCAGTTGTGGCATCCAAGACAATTTAGAATAGTATCAGCAGGGTATTGGTTCTAGTCCTGTCCTGAGTAAGGTTCTATTCAGCTTCTGCTAAGGGAACAGGGCAGGCAATTTTCATCAGGAGATATACCTGTTCATCCTTTGATCGTGTTATCATAACTCAAACATGGCCTGTTGCGGTTCACATTTTGTTAAAACTTTTATGATCTCGGCACAATCTGGTGGTTTGCAAAAATAATGTTATTGATTTCAATTCTCCTGACAGTGTTGCGAGCATAACTCACATAATTTACAGTACTGCTACTGTTATTCATTACCCATCATCAAGTAGCCATTTGCATGCCCCCAGAGGTACTGTAATTTGCCTGTCTTGAAATGTCGCATTAATTTTGACACGTTCCTTTCTTCTTTCTATATTTTCTAGGAATCTAATGAGGCTTCTGCATGCAGCTGAAGAAAGTACTTTGTTTTAAAATTTGCTATTTTTAAAGTCAATGATCCTCAATTGTGTTGTTGGTTTTTTTACGGGGGGGGGGGGTAACACTGGGAAGGTGTCACAACATTTGTCTGCATAGTTTAATTTAACCCTTGCAGTGCTGTGCTCTCTCTTCTGTAGACTTTACAGTTGCATAGTGTGACCCAATCCAAAACTGATAATGCAAGATCCCCCACCCAGCATAGTAATTTATGGTATAAGTAATTATTTTGCTTCCATCTACCATCCTCCTCTCATCCTCAGTCTGCTCATGATAGTTCTTGCCTTAGGGCACAGACTTCTAAGCAACACTGATCCTGCAGATTAGTGAGCCATTTCAATACTAGGATGACCTCAAGTACCTCTGAGAGAAGTTCAGAGATTCATGTAAGGCAGTGTTTCCCAACCGGTGTTCCGTGGCACACTAGTGTGCTGCGAGACGTTGCCTGGTGTGCCGTGGGAGGGAGGCGGGCGAGGCGGGCGGCGAGAGGCGGGGCGGCGGCGGCGAGGAGCGAGCTCCCTCCCACATCCCATCGCCGCTCTGCCGCACGCTAGCTCTTGACTGCTCTTGCCGCACGCTAGCTCTTGACTGCTCTTGCCGCTCTTGCCGCACGGCTAGGCTAGGCCGGCCTACTGGGCTGTCGCAGGCGGAAGGTTTTCGCGCCTTCGGGATTCCCTTTACGCCTTCCTCCTCCTTGAGAGCGCGGGAAGCGGCAGCGCGAGACTGGCGTTGAGCCTGGCAGGTATTGTGCTTGCCAAGGCAGTCATTTGGGAAATGAAAACTTGCAAAGCAAGCAACCAGTTCAATCTGAGGTACGTGTATGCTTAATATCCTGTATCTGAAACCTGTTCTGCCCCCTCCCCCACACTTGGTGCCATTTTGCAGACTGTCTACTGAAACGTCATACTTTTCTCAGCTTAAATAAGGCCTCATCTACACATGCAGCAGAGTAAGTTGACCCAGAATAGTACCAATTCAGATGGCAGATGGGAGAATGACAGTGCTGAATGCTTTCCCATGTAGAACAGTCCCTGCAAATAAAAACCTAGCATATTTGGAAGAGGGATGCTAGCCTAACCATTACCTTCTATGCTGTTACTATTTTTTTATTTTTTTTTACATAAGTAAAAAGTGACCTTTCCTCATCTGGCATGGTGGTGTGCCTCGAGATTTTTTTCATGAAACAAGTGTGCCTTTGCCCAAAAAAGGTTGGGAAACACTGATGTAAGGTCTGTACAGGTAGGGAGACTACCATGATCACCTCAAACAAAGCAGTTCAAGGGATTGCACATTTCAGCACATCAGATCAGGCAGTACCTCCAAAATAATGACAATGAACAGAATACTATTAGCATAATGGTCTGGATTCAGAAAAAAATGTTTTTATTTATTTCATAAAATTTATACACCGTCTGATTGTAAAAAAAGAAAAGAAGACCACAAAGTGGTTTACGAAATTATTATTAAGTATGTGGGGTTTTTTAAATGATATCAATAAGTATTGCTCACACTTGCATGGCACTCAATTGGCTCATAGTTGGCGAACAAGGGAATACCACACAGCTCACATTAAAGTTTGCTTACTGCAAAATTCTCCATGATCCCTAATCCTAACACCCACCAGCAGAGCCTCACTTCTGGAACAGCCTCTCTCTCGTTGTCTCTCTGCCTCTCATGCCACTTCCTGTACCCCAACACAAGCTTTGCCTAAGCACCCATTGACTCTCAAGGCCAGAGTGGAATGTGGTGAGGTGGTCAGCCATTAGAAAGGGGAGGCAGGAGAAATTGTGGACACACACACTTGTGTGACAAGGAATGAGCAGAAGCTGTTTTAGGAACTCTTCCAAGCCAAGTGATGGTAGTTAGAGATTAAAATCTCTACTATACTGACTATGATATTTGTGTTGGAAACTCGCTGCACACAAAGGTCAGCCTGCCTTAAAGTTACCAGACGTCCCTGTTTCCCAGGGACAATCCCCGGATTTACAAAGTGTCCACGGATTCATTGGGGGGAAATCTGGTAACCTTAGCCTACCTACTCCGGCACACAAACTCTGCCCAGGACAGAGTTCCAACAGATCTCTTACATTCCTGCCTGGAATGAAGCAGAAGCGCCGCAAAAATAAGTCAATATTCAGCAGAGCGTATGCCTCACAGGGAAACCTGAAATGAGACCAGCGTGAGTCACTGGTGCAGACTCTGCTTATTTCCACGACACATAATAATCTACATCTGTGGGGCAAGATTAAAGTTAGATATGTAGATGTTGGGGATCAGCTGCACATTAGCTTAAACCCAATACATACAGTATATGAACCTCTGAATTTGGTGCAGACGTAATGCAAGAGAACAGTAAATCAACATATAAAAAGAAGTACATCATTTGTTTCTCTCTCTCTCTCTCTCACACACACACACAGACTAAAAAAAACACTACACAGGAGTGTTTAAGTGAAAGATGCTCATAACAACAATAACAATAATGAAAACAGTATATATATATATATAATGCAACTGTATCTAAACTGTATCATGTTTTCAGATGCCCTATATGTTGGACAGTGTGAGGGTACCACAGCCACCCTGAGTCCTGGGCTTTGATGGAGAAGGGAGATCCAGTCCCCGCCTGTTCACCCACCTTTCCAAGAAACTAACTTTCTGCCACCAGGTGTAAAAAAAAATTTCCTACAAGGCTGCTTTACACCATTCAGTCTAAAAAAAAAAGGCCTTGTATCTCCCCAAGAGCTTTTCAGATAGCATGTGATTCAGCTTCAAACAGAGACCACAAGGGTTTTAAGGAAGCAAAGATAATATTTTACTAAAAGACAAACAAAAGGTTCCTAGAAAGAAAAGGCTTAACAAGAAAAGGTTATAAGAACTTTTAAAGAAAAAAAAAATATTCTCAAAGTGCCTAAAATAAAATCTAATTTTCAAAGTATATAAACTGAACTGTAATGGAACAGGAACTCTGGGTTTTTAAGGAGAATTCTTAAAAACAACTTTCAAAACCACAGTGAGGTTTTCTACTTCAGAGCATAAACTGATGAATGGTATCGTAAGTAGAGTAGAGAAAGAAGTTGCTAATAAAAAGCATGCAAATGGCCTTAGGCTGCCATCCAGCACCTAGATACATGTATTTAATTCCACTGACTTCAAAGGGATCAGGAATACATCACTGGCTGAAGAACTGCAGGCCCAGAATGCTATTCACATAAAGTTAAGTACACTTAAGTCCCCCCACAACCATTAAAAAGAAAAATCTGCCAGCACTGCAGGTAGATAGAACAATGCAAAATTTCAAATCACGTTAATATTAATGAAGATTCAAAAGCAACAGTCTCTTTAAAAGAGAAAGTTGGCAGGACCAAGAAGTAGAAACACTGCACCTTGTCTCAGAAAAGATGTGAAGGAATGTTCTGCATGGCTACACACAACTTTCTATGCTTTTTCAGCAGAGGTTATGTTCACCTAAAATGTGTCTTCCATCTTAATGTGTGAAAAGAGCTGAATTATGTACAAAGAAAGTGGGGAAAAGCACGGCGGTAATGAAAATTAAGTTTGCAAGTCAAAATGGAAGGTGCATCAAAGAATAGGACAGCAAACCTTTTTGAAACTTCAGGAACCTTGTTAAAAAAATAGTGGAAGTAGTGGGAAACAAAGAGGAAATCCATGGGTGCTTCCACATGGCAGCTTCTCTAGCCATCATAACACCAACAAAGAAATCTGAACAGAAAGGGACTCATTTCACAGGGTGGAGGTTTACTGCTATAGTAGTTGAGATGTGGTGCTGCAGCTGCCCAAGCTGAGTCTCCAAGCCCATTTGGAGTGGAAGTGTGTGATTCAGGCAATTGGTTCATCTAGTTCGGCAATTTCTTCAAGGACTGGCAGAAGCAATCCAGTGTTTTAGACAAGAGACTTGGCCAGCCCTACTGGGAAATCCCTGGGATTGAACCAAAGTTATTTTGCATGCAGAGCATAGCTGGTCTACCACTGAGCTGGATCTCTTCCCTGTGTGACTTTCAGGTTTCAGGTGTGGTTCACATGCTGTGCTAAGCCAAACCAGGTGAATGAGCAAACTTGCAGGATCCTGGAGAGGAGATTGTGGTCATTTTGCTCCTTCCCAGTCATTTTGCTGCTGCGCTGTACTACGTCAGAGTTAGAACAAGTCCTGGCTGAATCATGAGAAAAGAACTTTGCCACAAGTCCCAGTTTAGACAACGCACTAAGCCAAACCTTCACTTAACTCAGCATGATAGTAAAAAGGACTAGAGAGGATCAAAATGGCTGCAGGCTCCTCTTAGAGCCTCTACATTCATGTGCTCTCAAGTGTTGCACAAACCAGGCCAGTTGAGAATAATTGAGAAACACCATGCAGAACTTTGGACCTCCGTATAAATACCTGAACTATTTAAACCTATTCAGCTTTCATATTATTAAAACCTCTGTGGTTTAAGAAACATGTGTGAAAGGCATTCTACAAACTTGAAGCAAGGCCCAGCTCCTTGCTGGGAAGCCGTCAGTGGGAATGAAACCAAATACCATTTTTTTCATAAAATGGACATCTTGTATTATACTTATAACATAAGGAAGTATCCCATGGGTTTCTTTTGGCCTTGACTTTCATGCCTCTAGCTGATGTTTCATAATCTTTCCAGTCAGCGTAAAGATGAAATTTCATATCCCAGAAAACTATCACATTTTCATTCAGGCAAAAAAGCAATTTCCCTGTCAGGCTAAAATGTGCACAATTCTGTTAACCTTGACACAGAACTCGTTGGGTCAGGTGTGAATTTTTCTTAGGTTTATATCTTGGGGAGAGCCAATGGCATTTATAATGTGAGCATATTAAAATTACTAAAGGGATTGTTTCTTGCCACCACCTACCAATTTTAAAAAACATATTCCTATTAACTATAATTTAGTTTTGTAATTTGTTCCAGAGATTTTAAATCCACAGTCAGTAGTAGGCATCATATATGCAACAACTGGGACTAGAGTTATGTATTAGTGTGGGGTCATTATTATTCTCATTATAGTGAATTATATTCTTGCAAGAATTAAAAAATACTGATTCAGAAACATACTATCATTAGAATTAAAAGCAAGCTGCGAGCTAATTTGAACAAAACTATAGTAAAGGATGCAATGTTAATTTTGGAATTTGGCTTTATCTTCTTCTTTTTTCCAACCTCCCCTCTGGTGGTTGTGATCACTTCATCACATCCTATGTCTAAGTTTCTAGTTTACCATACCACTGTAAAGGGGAAAAAAGGAAGGAATTTGTGCAAAAAAGGGGGGATAAATAAGTTAGTCAAATGATCACCATTAAGAATGCTGCTAAAAAAACCTATATTTTCCTTGATGGTTTTTTACAATAGTCCAAGCAAATTAAAATATAGCTCATTTAAGCACGAAGGGACAAATGGGGATTACACCTAGAACAAGAAGGCACATCAACCTGTTCTCAGGAAAAGGGGTTTTGGCCTCACAGTATCTAACAGCAGATAATGGAGGGCAGGGCAGGGTAACAGAGTGTTAACATTAGGTCTGCTACATGTCTGGATAATCCTACACAGAAATTAAGGGATAATGATTACTTTAATGTGTCTCAGCTGCATGATGTTGAAGGCAGGAAGCATGTGATGTCAAGCTGGCAGGAGAGGTGGAGGGTCTTAATATATTCCTAGTCATACTTCAGATGTATATGTAGTGGGGCCAGGATGGGGAAAATGGCTCTACAAAATGCAATATTCTGAATCACATGGCACAGGAAAGCCAATGTGCCCTCCAGCTATTCTTGGGACTACAACTCCCATCATCTCTGGCCATTACTGACTGCGACAAATGGGAGCTGGCATCCAACACTGTTTCTAGACAAGTTTTTTTGGCATTAAAAGTGTTGTAAAGTCAGGCAATAAGAGGAGAGAGAGCCTTCTATGGTTAAGTACCTGGTTAAAGAGCAGGAAGCCAACAGCAGGAATGGACAGTTCTCCCAATGGAAGTAGCCTATAGAAAGCAAAGTTCCCCAAAGATCAGTGCTGGGACCTGTGCTTTTTAACATGTGCATTAATAATCTGAAACTAGGTGTGAGCAGTGAGGTAGCGTAGTTTGCAGATGATACCAATTCCACCCATTGTGGTTAAATAAAAAGTGACCTCTCTCAACTGGGTGAATGGGAAGCAAAGAGGTAAATGCAATTAAATGTAAGCAACAGTAAAGTGATAAACATCAGGGCAATAAAGTACTTCACATAAAAGGTAAAGGTAAAAGGTAAAGGACCCCTAGACGGTTAAGTCCATTCAAAGGCGACTACGGGGTTGTAGTGCTCATCTCACTTTCAGGCCGAGGGAACCGGTGTTTGTTCACAGACAGCTTTCCAGGTCACGTGGCCAGCATGACTAAACCGCTTCTGGTGCACAGAACATTGAGACAGAAGTCAGAGGCTGAGCGCACAGAAACACTGTTTACCTTCCTGCCGCAGCGGTACCTATTTATCTACTTGCACTTTGATGTGCTTTCGAACTGGTAGGTTGGCAGAAGCTGGGACAGAGCAGCAGGAGCTCACTCCGTCGTGGGGATTCGAACCGCTGACCTTCTGATCAGCAAACCCAAGAGACTCAGTAGCTTCACATAGCACACAGTTAAACAATAGAATTTACTCTCACAAGATGTAATGGTGATGGCTGCCAATTTGGATGGCTTTAAAAGAGGATTAAACCAATTCATGGAGGACATGTGATTGTATATTTAGTAAAAAAATACAAATTAACATGACATTTTGAACATGACAACAGGTGTCTATGGCAAATGTCATTATGGTAAAATATACCAAGAATTAATGTCAGGATAAGAGTAGGCCATTGGTTTCAGTTGTATGAACACAGGAAGCTGTCTTATGAGACAGAACATTCATTCATCTAGCTCAGTACTGTCTACACTGAATGGCAGTGGCTCTCCAATGCCACAAGCAAGTGTCACTCCCGGCACTACCTGGAATTTGGAACAGGCAAGAAAATGCTCTATCATTGAGCTCTGAAACCCTCTGCAGTGCTAAAAAAAAACTCCATTGCAGGAGTTTTTATACTAATACTAATCATCACACAAATGTATTCATATATGTGCGTCTTCTGGTTCATAATAAAATTTCCATAATGATACAGGACTAAAATAAGAAATCTATTCAGCTAGATTTCTAATCCTGGTTCAGCTAGATTTCTAATCCTGGTTGTTTCCTGCTTGGCAGGGGGTTGGACTCAATGGCCCTTGTGGTCTATTCCAACTCTATGATTCTATGATTCTATGAACTCCTAGTGAATCTGCAGTTCTATCTGCTGCTTTGCCTTCACAAAATCTGTTTCATCTGGGACAACTTCAGATGAAAGCTACAAAGCACCCCTCCTTGAGCAATCAAAACAACTTTTCAGATGGTTTCTTCTGCATCCGTCCCCTGCAGGGGAGATGCAAGGGAATGTTGACAGCCCCTCTCATATTAGAAGTACCGTATTTTTCGCTCTATAACACGCACCTGACCATAACACGCACATCGTTTTTAGAGGAGGAAAACAAGGGAAAAAATATTCTGAATGAAACAGTGGACGTATCATTTTTGTGCTTCATGCTGTGGCCACAGACATGTGATCTGATGGTGAATTTGGGGTGACCCAATGCAAAAATCCTGAGAATCCCTGTGGATCCATGCTTTGTACCACTTTTTTGCACCATTGCAGCCCCAGGCAACAGTGGGTGCGTGATTTTTGGGGGGCAGGCTGTAGCCATGGACATGCTATGTGCTCTGATGGTGAATTTTGGCTGACCCAATGCAAAGATCCTGAGGATCCATGTGGATCCATGCTTTGTAACCACGTTTTTGCACCATTGCAGCCCCAGGCAACAGTGGGTGCGTGATTTGGGGGCGGGCAGGCTGTAGCCATGGACATGCTGTGTGCTCTGATGGTGAATTTGGGGTGACCCAATGCAAAGATCCTGAGGATCCATGTGGATCCATGCTTTGTAACCACATTTTAAGTGGGGAGGGAAGGAAAAACACAGAAGGCTAAGAATGCAGGAGAGGGCTATAACGTGAGGAAAGGAAGGCAAAAGTTCCCCCCCACCCACCCACACAAGCCAGCCAGCGCTCTCTCTCTCTCTCCCTCCCTCCCATCTGCATGTTTTCCGGCTGCCTGATATTTATTTTTTTTAATTGCCTTGACAGAAGAAAGCATTTTAACTGCATTAAGAACTATTTAGCAGCGAAACCTAAGCTTTGCCATCCCTTAAGAGGTACACAACACTGTAATCTTCCAGATCGCATGAATTTACAGGCAAAACACTGTTTAAGGATTTCATCCTTTTAAATGGAAGAAAGCATATTTGAATGCTGTGTGTCCCCAAAAACAAAAAGCAGGAAGTCAAATCAGAATTTTAAACTGAACCTGTAATCTCTCTCCCTTCACAAACATTGTTCCCTCCGGAGCATGGAGAGGAATTAGAGGGACGCTCTGCTTTCCTCTCTTCTTGCCTGGAGGGGAGGGGCTTTCCCTGCTCTTTGTTCCGTTTCAGCAAACACAGCAACGAAACAGAGCGGGAGGGCAGTAAGACCCTGAAGCAGAATGCAGGAAAGCTGCCACTTCCTCTTCTTGCCTGGAGGGGATGGGCTTTCCCTGCTCTTTGTTCCGTTCAGCAATTGTGAAGCCCGATTTGATTTTTGTCTGATTTTTCGGCTCCAGGGACCACACATTCGCTCCATAACACGCACAGACATTTCCCCTTCCTTTTCAGGAGAAAAAATCTGCGTGTTATAGAGCGAAAAATACGGTAGTCAAAAGAATGTTACTAAAGGCTGCTGCCTTCAGATGGGAACCCATCTGCTATGTGTCCTGTGCAATTTAGTCTTAATGATTTATTTAGGCAGATGGAATCAGAATTATAATCTTTCCACTTTAGCATGAGGTAACCCATATCAAGCATAAAATAAAATCTAGGCAACGATGGGATACTGTTGACCATGTGTAGATTCAGAAACACACACAAGGACACACAGAGTTTCTAAGCCATTGAAAATCTGCATGTATACAATAGAGCCACTCTGCAGCGTGCTACACCAATTTTAAAAATGAATACGTAATAATAGATTGCTCTGTTAAATCATCTTAAATAATTTTAAAACACTGTGTGTACTGAAAAGAAAGAAAAGTTTCCCAGTATGGGGTAGAAATACACCTCTTGACAATATGTACCACTCATACATTTGACAACATCAGCACTCAAGCCCACAGTGGGTCCTCAAACTGGTGAACTGAAAAATGCTAGGAGGAGATTCATTGCCAACCCAGACAGAAGTGGGCAAAGGAAATAACAGCAGAAATCAACTCCATCAGATACAGATGCTTCTTTACACTTTTTCGGTAGGATTCACCTAATGAGCTCCAATTCCTCTTAATGGAGCTTGTGCAGAAGAAATGCCAACTTGTTTGTCCCAATGGGATATGTGTCCTTAGCTGCATGGGCTGGTTGCGTCCTGAATATTTAAATCATGAGCTGATACCATGTTTATTCAAAAGGAAGTAAAACGTTTTTCTAAAAATCACAGATTCTGTCCCACAAGGCATATATTGATCAAAGGATAAACATTTTTGCAAAGCCACATCTCTGCATTACTTCTGCAACCTTTTATACATGGCAGCTGGCATCAAGAGAGAAAACTCATTAACATGCTAATGATGCGTCCCATTTAAAATTCTAGCCCTGATTATTATGTGATTAAATCTCTTCCCTTGACTTCTGCTTCCTTCTATCTAAGTAACAGTAAGTAAGGCATCAACAATAGAAAAGCAGAAAGACCTGTCTGTCAGTCTCACTCATACATTTATTTGCAACCATTTTAAATAGTGAGAGGCAGCTCTCCTCTTAAGAAACACAAATTTGAAGGCAGTCTTCTGGACACCTGCAATTAATCTTGTTATATTTTAGCAGATCCATTTACCTTTCTCTGTTTATAAAGTTGGGTTACAATGGAATACTTGCAGTGGTACTGGAAACTACAGGAAATATGGAAACGCGCTGAGTTTGCATGGCAAAATTTTGAGATGCTGAATATCATACAGAATTACTCTTAAAACCTCTGTGGTCAGGGGGTTATCCATTTTATGAACTCTACTAATGTAGGTCATGCTTTGAGATGGTGACAGGCTCAAGACTGCTAATTGACCTTTATAAAGTTGACTGGGGATTTGAACCAAGGTCTCCCCAATCCAAGTTCAGCATATCCATGGTTCTACAATCTTTAGCACGTCTATTCTACACCTAAACTTGCTTCAAAAAAATAAACCTGCTATGTTGCTTGTTTTCAGGCTGTGAAAGACTCGTTAAAATGACATTTTTTTAAAAAAAGGTTTTCCCAACAATTAGAACACATTAAATAATATATCTAATGTGTTCTTTGGTCTCTTTCGCATGGATGTTCTAAATTAGATTTCCGAAGTATGCCTAACTGAAGCTTTTATCATTTAGCACTGGTAGTTTTTAAATAGTGCTTTTTGCTGTTTCTGTTTCATACAATAATCCACCAATCCACCCAGTGTGAGATTTATTTAAAATAATGGGGAATTGCCCTGCAATAGTTTTTAGTGGAGAGTGGGCCCCAGGGTGAAATACATGAGGGCTTATACCCACAACCATTTTCCTAAAAAACAAACATATTTTGGCAGCTACTTTATGGCAGCAATGTGGCACTTGCTCTCAGGAACAGATTCATCAGGTGAATATTTCGTATATGATATACAGGCAAATAGATACATGATAAATGTACAGTAGTACCTTGGTTCTCAAATGCCTTGGTTTTCAAATGCCGAAAACCCGGAAGTAAGTGTTCCAGTTTTCAAACATTTTTCGGAAGCCGAACATTCAATGAAGCTGTTGGCTATTGTTTCTGGGGCGCCTGCACCAATCAGAAGCTGTGCCTTGGTTTTCGAACATTTCAGAAGTCAAACGGACTTCCAGAATGGATTAAGTTTGGCGCTTTTGTTTTTGCTCTTTATTTTGCATTTTTGTTTTTGAGGCTTTTTTGGTTAATTTGTTTTTGTGACTGTGTGGAACCCAGTTCAGCTACTGATTAATTGTGTGACTATGGAAATGGATAAAAGCCCCCCATCCAAACAATGACTATCATCCATGCAGGTAAGAAAAAATAATTATTTTTATCATCTAAAATACTGTCTTATTAATTTATAGTAGAGTACATTGATTATTAGGGACGTGGGTGGCACTGTGGGTTAAACCACAGAGCCTACGACTTGCCGATCAGAAGGTCGGTGGTTCGAATCCCCACGACAGGGTGAGCTCCCGTTTTTTATCATCTACAATACTGTCTTATTTATTTTATAGTATAGTACATTGATTATTGCTTTCATTTTATGGATTAATAGTCTCATTAGATAGTAAAATTCATGTTAAATTGCTGTTTTAGGGTTTGTTTTTAAAAATCTGTAAAGGATTAATCCATTTTGCATTACTTTCTATGGGAAAGCACGCCTTGGGTTTTGGAATGCTTTGGTTTTGGAATGGACTTCCAGAACAGATTAAGTTTGAGAACCAACCACTGTATTTACAACACACCATTTAACACATAACTCTACCCATGCCAAGAAATGGCAGCCAAAACTCATGTGTATGAGGGGAGAATAGTGATATGCATCCCCCTTCCTCCAGCCCGGTGATCTAAGCAAAGCCAGTTGTCACCCCTTGCTATTTCTGGTGGTTCTTTAAATTTTTAGTATTATCTAATTCCCACGTTTCTTGGCCTCATGGCCTAGTTTTGACATTCAAAACTTTTAAAATCTCTATTCCTCCTAGTATATTTGTGATGCTAATATTCATGGTAATTTATCCCATCCTTTAATTTATTTCAGTACATGTTCCTCAATATTGCTTATAATTATTCCAAAAAAAAGACACACAGGCACAAAAGACTCTGGAGAGTGCCAGGATCATAATGTAGCCTTTCTATCAATATACAAAGATTGAACTTGCACGCTAGTTCCTTACATAATAAAGAAGAGATTCAAAAGCTACCTTTTCCACTCTACAGATAGGTGCACTGTGTCTAATAACAGCACTCAATAGCCCTTCCTGTGTATGAACATTTTTTTGTTGTTGTTCAAACTGGTGAAAGATCATCTTTGGTTTTCATGCTACAAACCAATTTTATTCATTAATCTTGATAGTTAGATCCTGCCAACAGTTTTGGCAGCAAGTTTGTGAATAATTATTCCTTTGATTATTCATTCAGATCAAGTTGAGTTCATTTCAGGTAGAAAGGGCTCTGATCCAGGGCCTGCTTTTGGCATAGTAACCAGATGAGAGAAAGCATTTGATCCAATTCACTGAAATTTTCTATATTAGCGCCTTAGTAAATTTTAGCTTTCCAAATTGGTTGGTGTGAAGACAATGAAAAATATGGCATCTAGTGGTTGTGTAAATGGAACCCTCACAGGTTTTCTTTTGGAAAGAGCGTACCAGGGCAGGCCTGACTTATCTTACACCCGGTGTTTGATCTGGTAACAGAACCTTTAGCTTGCATAAGCAGACAGTAAGGAAATAATGGTTTGGCTTAGTGTTACATGCAAACCAGGTCACTGAGACCACCATTTGGGGACATGAACACATGGTGATACTGGACGCAGATGATGCTTGATTAATGGTATGCTGGATTAAAACAAATTAGAAGTTTCCATTATTTGGGGAATTCTCTGGCTTCAGAATCAACTGGGGCAAAATTCACACCCTGATAAGGAAAACTAAGAAGGGCGTCAGACAACTGCCAGTTTATATGGGTCTCTTATCAAATTTGAAATAGCATCTTTGAAATATTCATTTGTGGCTATACAACTAAACAAACAAGATTAAACTAAAGAAGAGCATATTAAATTACAGCTTCCATTAACTGGGAGTGATTTGCATTTCTAGAGTTATACATTTATCCCAATATTTTTAATTGTAAAGGATACCAGTTTGGGTTGGACTTAGCACAATTGCCTTGATTAAATGGATAGGCAGCCTCAAGTCCATTACATTTTCTGATACATTTCCCAGCCTGCCAAATATTAACAGTTACGAAAGCTTAGCCACTCTTCCCTGTTTTGATCCTTCTACTCATGCTTATATCAGTGTATGAAAATATGCAGAGAGCCCACAGGCAAATCTCTTAGAATAATTTTGTTAGAGGGTGTATACAGATGCTATCACATCCATTTGGCACTCATAGTAAGTTTTATTCTTTGAATTGTGGAGATTTTATCAACTACCTGAGTCTGCAAAAAGGCAATCTATTTGAATGTGTTAATCTGGTCCCAATATAATCAGTGCTCAACCATCTACAAAATTTTGGAACCGAACCCACAGTATTTACGATGTATGCCTATACATTTGATTAAGACTTTCAGACAACAAGAATAATTAAGCTATTACATACTGCCATTCCCTACCAATACTTTACTGGTTAAGCTGCAAGCCATCACCACTTTACTAGAATGTGCTCAAATTTACTAATAAATGTTTCCATTTTCATGACACAAACTTAAGAACCTTTAAAAAATTAGACAGAAGTGTTTGTTGCACCTATCAAATGTTTAACATAATAGTATTAACTAATACTTCATCTAAATTTCAGTTAATTTGACATTGATCTTGATTTAATGTGGTTGTGTTTTATATAATTCTTGGTCTTCTGGAAAGGTATTGGATCAATCTTGTAAATAAAATAAAATAAAACAAAATAAAATCCAGTGCAATCCTATGCATGTTTATTAAGCAGTAAGTTCAAGTGCATTCAGCAGGGCTTACACCTAGGAAAGTATCATAGGGTTGCCATATCTAGAAAAGCAAAAAAGAGGACAGCCTGAGCCACTGGTAGCCCAAACCAGGAAAAGAGGCATACAGGCAAGGGCATGTGTGAGGCCACTGCGGCGTGCAGAATATCCAAAGCCTGAGCCATTGTCAGCCCGAGCGAAGGCAGGACCCCAGCTCCAACCTGATCTCCCATGCAATGGCCTCACTCCGCCGCGGCACTTCTGCTTCCCAGGCAAGCACCCTCCTTAGTATGCATGTGTTCCCCCCCAAAAATGAACCAACCCCCCCAAAAAATCCCAAACCCAGACATTGCCTTTAAAATGTAAAAATCCTCCCGGGTGGGCATGTTGGCCCCCCCAAAAGAGAACATGTCCAGGTTTTCCTGGAGGTAAAGGTAAAGGGACCCCTGACCATTAGGTCCAGTCGTGACCGACTCTGGGGTTGCAGCGCTCATCTCTCTTTATTGGCTGAGGGAGCCTGTGTACAGCTTCCGGGTCATGTGGCCAGCATGACTAAGCCGCTTCTGGTGAACCAGAGCAGCACACATAAACACCTTTTACCTTCCCACCAGAGCGGTACCTATTTATCTACTTGCGCTTTGACGTGGTTTTGGACTGCTAGGTTGGCAGGAGCTGGGACCGAGCAATGGGAGCTCACCCTGTCGCGGGGATTCAAACCACCAACCTTCTGATTGGCAAGCCCTAGGCTTTGTGGTTTAACCCACAGCGCCACTCGTGTCCCTTCCTGGAGGTACAGCAACCCCAATATACAAGTATACCCACTTTCACCATAAGGGCCAAGGACAGATTACAGTAATATAAAAATATAATGTTAACATCAGTTATAGCAATTTGCAATCAGCAGAGTAGGATGGGTCCTAACAACTGTAAACCTGGCATATGGCTAATATCACTAGGCAACAATAGGTGAATAACGAGCTCTCAGTCAACCCAAATATAATCCCTGCAAATGGGGTAACACTGACCCACTATATGATTACTGTATGTATTATACAGACCATGTAAATGAAGCTCACTGAGTGCTTCTATAAATGTAAAATATTACCCATATGATATACTGGCCAATTAAGAAAACATTTCAAGAAATATTCCCAACAACTAGGTCTTCCAGCTAAATATGTAGAGATGTTTTTCAATAATAATAATAATAATAATAATAATAATAATAATAATAATACACCCATTATAAAGTATTTTTGTTTTAAAAAGCAAATGGGGGATCAACAACATTAATATATATAACAATATTGCAAATAGCTTCATTTTTAAAAAAATCCTTAAAAGGCACCATAGGTTTGTTTTCAACAAAATTTGTTACACCCATCATATGCTTAATTTAATCAGAGCTAAAGAAATTACCATAGCCTAAAGAGAGACATGCAGTAGATAACAGAGTAAAATGGGGATCACTCATTTTAATTATTTATATTTGCTTGGAGGAATTTGTGCTCCACTGGGCTTTATTATCCAGGAGAACATATTCTCTGTAGTCACTGCTTGAGAATTACAAGAAATGTAAGGTTCATCTTAAGGGGGAGGGGGAAGCAACACATATTGTTGTGTGTTTTCTAATGCGGTTACACCCTAGACAAAGGATGATGACACTTTGATACAAGCAAACAATGATACAAGCCAGCATGCATGCTGTCATCCAAAATTTGCTAAGTTTTCTCCTTTTGGAAGGTGAATCCCTCAAAACAGTTTTATAAATTCCCCAGAGTTCAAACCCAAGTTTGGGAATGCAGCACTACAGTCTTTACAGGGAAAACTGAGCTGGTGTGTGTGGTTTCTTCCTGGAGGGGTTGAGGCAGGTGGGGATTACAGCATCAAATCCCCAGACTGCATTTTAAATTTAGGGCAGTTTAAAAAAGCAGTTTGGAAGTTCAGATGGAGGTAAAATCTCAGAAAAAGGAGAACAGATCTGAGGACAGCACCCTTAGCAAAATGTTACAGAACATTATTATTTTCTTTTACAGAGACTACCTATAATAATAATAATAATAATTTATTATTTGTACCCCGCCCATCTGGCTGGGTTTCCCCAGCCACTCTGGGCGGCTTCCACAGAAACCAAAAAAACATTAAAATATCATACATTAAAAGCTTCCCTGAATAGGGCCGCCTTAAGATGTTTTCTGAATGTCAGGTAGTTTTCCATCACCTTGACATCCGATGGGAGGGCATTCCACAGGGCGGGCGCCACCACCGAAAAGGCCCTCTGCCTGGTTCCCTGTAGCTTCGCTTCTCGCAATGAGGGAACCGCCAGAAGGCCCTCGGCGCTGGACCTCAGCAACAAGAACAGATCTATCAGTGATCAGACACTCGCTTGAAAACCAAACTAATCTCCATGCTATATTCTGAAAGATGGTTATTGTAACAATGGATCAACTTTTCAGTATCTTTACCTTTTTTAAATTATGTTTCTGTGCCGGGAACAGAAAGCAGTTCTCTACATTTGTTTTTCCATTCATATTTCACCTCATGTATTGGGAGGGAAATTATGTGTGCCTGCCTGCACATGTATTATTTATATGAAATGGAGCAGGAGCGTAAGAGAAAGAAGAGAAGACTGGCTGTGCACATGCATGCACAAGCCGAGAAGAAAGTCAGTTTGCAAATTCTGTGTGTATGTGTGTCTGAAACAGAGCTAGACAGCAAAAGGATGAAGAGAAGGAGCCTGGCTACACGCACACACATGTAACCAAGAGGGCAGTCACTTTAAATAGCATGCTGTTTTCTCAGGGCAACCTCTCCTGACCCCTGCTTTTAGGACCTTGGGAAACCACCAATGAAAACCGCACAATGACACTCACACATTTTTATTATATGTAAGATTTAATAACTCACTGGCCACCATAGGTGCCAGCTCCAAAAGGCCAAGGCACTTTGGGGGGGCAATGTTTTTTGAGGGGACTGGGCCGTCTCAATGATCAGAGAGTGCTCAGCTCTGCCCCCTGCCTCCTCGCAATGTTGTGTTGGGGCCACTCAATCATCTTGAGAATATGGTGCCTCTGCTGACCACTCTCACAAGTACGCTGTTGTGATGACGAAAGGTTTTTGTGACAGCCACCCCAAGATCCCCTAAAATAGTTTCTTCTAAACTTCTTTTTTCTTTTTTCTTTTCTTTTCTTTTTTTTTTCTTTTTTGCTTCACCCACTTTTATGTTTCAGCGCCCGGAGAGCTGACCATGCGTTAATTCAGCCCTTAGGATGGTGCAACCAGTTCTGCCGCACTGGGCATTGAGCCTAAGGGCCGCCACAGGGCGTCACAACTGTGACATAGTGAATTGAGCAGAATGGGAGGGGAGAAGCAGGGTGGGGGCATATTTTGGTCTCACACAGGGCATTGCTGAAATTTGAAGGACCATAGTCTACCCCTAACATAAAAGAAAGTGATGTCAGACCAATAAATGCTTAGCTATCTAAGCCATAAATTTTACACATCTATGGGGTAAACGATACAAAGCAATGATCATCAGCTTGAGTGCAAGCTATTTGCTTCAAAGATTTCCAGAGCAGGGTCCCAATCTGGGTTGCAACTTGGATGTGGGTGGGGATAACTCTTTGCTCCCCACAGCAACTCCAATTGGATCTTTTTCCCCCACTGCAAATTGCAGGTGTGGGCAGGGAAGGAAATCAGTATAAAAAGTTGGAAGGGGAGGCAAAAGGATTAAAGACCAGCACCACCACTGGTGAAAGAAAAGCTTGAACACAAGCATAAACTATATGATAAACATCCAGTACAGTTTAGCCCAATGGCTAGCCCTTTCCTCTTTGGTACTGGCAGCATCAGGGTCTTTTCCAGGGAGTCTTCTCTTCTCATGAGGTGACCAAAGTATTGGAGCCTCAGCTTCAGGAGCTGTCTTTCCTGTGAGCACTCAGGGCTGAATAGGCTGAGGTAGCCTATTCACTGGAAGCACAGATCTTGGAAGCTGGGGCTCCAATACTTTGGCCACCTCGTGAGAAGAGAAGGCTCCCTGGAAAAGACCCTGATGTTGGGAAAGATAGAGGGCACAAGGAGAAGGGGACGACAGAGGACGAGATGGTTGGACAGTGTTCTCAAAGCTACCAGCATGAGTTTGACCAAACTGTGGGAGGCAGTGGAAGACAGGAGTGCCTGGCATGCTCTGATCCATGGGGTCACGAAGAGTTGGACACTACTAAACAACAACAACCTCAGCCTATCTCTGGTTGGTTCAGGTGTGCCTACTTTCAGCCACCTTAGCCACATTGCTTGCCTCTCAGTTACCTGCTCTGGTGTGGGAGTCCTGTCAAAGCCAAGCCTGCGGTTTAAAATAAGCTCCGCTGACCAATGTCAACACATGAAAAATATTTCCTAGTTTCAATGTGATTAATAATAATCTCACCTTTTCAGGACAGTTCTAGTCACTAAACTGGCAAAATCCACCTTAATCTTTCAGGTAAATAAAGACTTATTGCTTTCAAAACATTACACATGCTGTGGATTACATCCTTACACAACATGCTTAGACAACAAAAACCCAGTGATGCTAGGCAGCTTTCTTCCTGGGCTTGCGGGATCTTATATTTCCTATGGATTAAAACTGAAGCATGCACAATTCTATGTGCAGAGCACTATTAAATTATGCAGGCGCTGTGAATACAGAGACATTCTCACTGTCAGTTAGCAGGCTTTTCACCACAGGAGGCTATGCAAAAAATAAGCAAGAGGAAATCAACTCAAAGCCTGCTACATCATCAGCATACACAACGCCAGGGGAAAAAATACCCCTCAAGAATGACAAACTCCGAGGCTGACAGCACATTCAACCTAATATATATCAAATGGTCTGCCAGAATTGCCCATCAAAATAACTATTCTTATGTCATATAAATTAGATGGCTGCTCATCAGTTCAGGCAGGATACTGAATGACACACAGCCCAGGAAATGCCAGGCTTCTGTCACCCCAACAGCTGGCCAACTGCTCCACTTACCAAAAGCAGACTCCCTTTGCGCCATTTCTTCCTTCAGTCTCTTGTAACCTTCTTTCATTCTCTCTAATTTTTGGACATTTTTGGCACTCAGCGTGAACCATTCGTTGAGAAGTCCCTCCAGTCGCTCTCTTTCAGCTGTTAACGACTTAATTTCTTCTACAAGGTCTCTAGCCGTACAGAAATTGCCTCCTGTGGATTCATTGGAGGGACATTAGAGAGACGGTGGAAGACAGAGAAGAAACAAACAATAGATACCCTCAAGGAGCTTACTAAAAGAAATTAATAGCTAATCGTTCATACAGGAGCTAAAACCTGAGCAGTGCAAATGAAAGAAAATTTGTAGTAAACACATTTTCCCTATGTCCACTGATTTCCATTTCCTCATATAAACAGTGGTAACCTAATTTGATTATTATTTTTTCATTCAGGTTACCAAACTGCTACTTAGGTTTTTTTAAAAGGTGATGGAATGCAGGGTAATGATCTGGTCAGTATGTAATTTTTTTTTAGATTAACAAATAATTGCATGCTGACTGGATCATTACCCAGCAATCCATCACATCATTATGCTACAGCTAGCTATTTATATGGATATCTTCAAAAAATTGAAATAAAATCTCCCTTGCACATCATGTGGAGCATATATTATACGCAAATAAATAAATCCTTTAAATTAGAGACAGTCAATACATACACGTAGCTTCTACCACCCCCATCCCCAAATGAGCTGGCCTCCCTCTGTTTTCATTAGAGATCCATGGCAGACTAGCCTGGTCAAAGGAATCCTTTCCAGTTGCTATCTTTTTCCTTTGCTATACAAAACTCCACATGGTGTTTCTTTTAGTTACAGACTAGTTTCTCCAGAGCCAGCTGTTATACATGTCACAAAGAACCTGTATGCGCATGTTTTTCACATGCAAACTTTAAATGTGTTTTTCTGAGAGGTAGATCTCTTACATGAGTTGATTGGTCACCGCCCTGAGAATATGTCTAAAGAGTTCAGAACCTAGGAATTCACACCCAAAACAAAAACTCAGTTTCATGGTATTTATTACAGTGGGGTGGGGAAAGGAATTTAATTACAAACTAATTAATACACTCCAGCATATAAGCATGAATTCACAGGTGCATTTAACCCTAATACATTAACAACACTAAAGAGTAAAATGCGTTCTTTAACGAGGAAAGATTGTGCTACTCTAAAAAAGGTGGAAGCATGGCCATTTGACATGAAAACCTAGGAGGACAGAACAGAGATTCCAAGTTACCTTGAAGCTGTTAATTGATAGCAATCTTGTACTGAATGTAGGTGTGTTGGAGCCACAACCAGAAGTGAGGATCAGGAATTCTAACTGCAGCTCATTATACATAGAGCTGCCTCTGAAGATGGTTTGGAAATTTCAGCTGGTGCAGAATTCGGTGGACCGGTAGTTGACCAGAACAAGATTGTTTGAGTGTATTACACCAATCCTGGCCCATCTGCCTGGTTGCCAGTTAGTTTCTGGGCCCAAATCAAAGTGCTGTTTTTGATCTATAAAGCCTTAAACAGCTCAGGACCACAATATCTCAAGGATCACCTCACCCCATATAAATCAACCCAGATTCTGCAATCATCATCTTAAACCCTTTTTCGTGTGCCTCCTCCACGAGAGGTCTGGAGAGTGGCAACACGAGATCAGGCCATTTCTGCAGCGGCTCCCTGTTTGTGGAATGCTCTCCTCAGGGAGGCTAGTCTGCACCTTCATCATAAATCTTAAGCGTAAAGCAAAAATGTTCATCTTCAACTAGGCCTTTGGCTGATGTCTAGATCCTTTTAAATGTATTTGTGGGAAGGGAGGTTATTGGTTTGTTTTCTTGTTCTTATTAGGTACTTTGGGTTTTATTCTGTATTTTTATGCTGTGAATTGCCCTGAGATCTTTGGATGATGAAGAAAGAGAGTTTGGATTTGTTATCCCGCTTTATCACTACCCTAAGGAGTCTCAAAGCGGCTAACAATCTCCGTTCCCATCCTCCCCGACAACAAACACTCTGTGAGGTGAGTGGGGCTGAGAGACTTCAGAGAAGTGTGACTAGCCCAAGGTCACCCAGCAACTGCATGTGGAGGAGCGGGGATGCAAACCCGGTTCACCAGATTGTGAGACTACTGCTCTTAACCACTACACCACACTGGCTCATACACCGTATTTTTTTCTCTATAAGACTCACTTTTTCCCTCCTAAAAAGTAAGGGAAAATGTGTGTGCGTCTTATGGAGTGAATGCAGACTGCGCAGCTATCCCAGAAGCCAAAACAGCAAGAGGGATTGCTGTTTTCACTGCGCAGCGATCCCTTTTGCTGTTCTGGCTTGAGATTCAGAATATTTTTTTTTCTTGTTTTCCTCCTCCAAAAACTAGGTGCGTCTTGTGGTTTGGTGCGTCTTATAGAGCAAAAAATACGGTACATTGGCGCAACCGAGGCGGGGCCAATATTGAATCAATAAAATTCAATAAAAATACATAGCAAACTGAGATTCTGCCCCCTCCCAACAAAAGGCCTGCCCCCCCCTAACAAAAATCCTGGCTACGCCCATGCTGGAATACAAATTTAATAAATAAGTAAATAAATAACATTATTTGTGGTTCTAAGCTCTTCGACTCACAAGCTCTGCTGTGCAGTTGCTTTGAGTTAGGATCATAGGCGCCGACTCCATGGGGCCTGAGGGGGCCCGAGCCCCCTCAAAAATTTGTTTGGGGGGGGCTCTGCCCCCCCAATAATCTCAGGCGCCCCTCCAGCAGAGTGCCACCGCCGTCCCCCACCTCCTCCCCACCTGCTCCCTCGCCAGCCAGCCAGCCAGCCAGCCAGCCGCGCGCCCTAGCCGGAGAGCCCTGGCCGTCCCTGTCGCGCAATCGGCTGGATCTCCCTTCAGCAGGCCGTGCTCACAACTCGGCCCAGGGAACCCCCAGCAGCGGATCTCCGGCCCAGCTGAAGAATCCGGCAACAAGCCCCCTCCTCCCCAATCGCTCCGGCTCCGCCGAAATACTTTAAAACTCACTAATTTTCATCTAAAATTTAGAAAACTTCCCGGGGCAGGACCCCGGTATGGGCCCCCCCAATATTTTTTATAAGTCGGCGCCCCTGGTTAGGATCTGAAAGAGGATATAGAATAATGTACCTAGACTAGAGTCTTCTTTGTCTGGTGCACTGTGCTATGTCCTTCCTGTGTGCAGAGTCCAACAGACAGGAGAAAGGGGCTTGTTGATGTAAGAGAAGAGTCAAAAAAAACTCCCTGTCTGGCAAGTCTGGAGCTAGCACCTGTGTGCTTCCCTCTATTGCTGGAGCTATTCTGCCATGGGGCCATTCAAAAATTTAAGGCTTCTTAATTAGAAGTCACAGCCTAATCATTCTTCGTCTTTAAAAAAAAAAAAGTTAAGAAGAAGGCACTACCTTGCCTATTAAAATTTCATATATACTGAATCATTATTAATTCCCAGAGGGAAGGTTAATATCAAAACCTGAAGCTATGATGGAATAAACATAGTATCCCTGTTAATAATTTACAAGCATTTTTGCCTCTAATATATGCCCACGAGGCAAAACTGCCCTATGCAGCTTTTTCCCTGACAGAGGGAATAGGCCTTCAAATATCAAGAACTCATCAAGAGATCAGCACACCACTCGTTTAAAGTGCCAGTGCTGAACTCCTGACCTCAATCACAGTAACTGCAATGGGCACTTTCTAAATCCTACAAGAGAACTCGTTTTTTAAAAACATAAATATAAATCTGTCTCACTGTTAAAAATCACAAAATAATAAAGGTGTTCTGTATCTTTTTTTAAAAAGAGACGAAGGTAATTTTTTGGTGGCTGGAAATATATTCATCAGGGAAGCATCTAGTTAATACTGTTTAATTACTACAATTTTTCATTTCCATGACAGATTTATGTTTTATGTAAACTGCATGTTATAATTTATTCAGTATGTCTTTCTCTTTCAGCATTTCCATGCTGCACTGTCTCAGATAGTACTTGTCAGATCTTGCTAAGCAAGCCTTTCCCAATAATTTGAAAGAAAGTATCTTCCAAAAAGATGATCAAATGATGGTCAATATTTTAAAAATAGCAATTACATTATATATTTATATATACACACACACATATACCGGTAGACACACACACACACACGTTGCAGCTTCCTTTATTAACATTGCTTTGACATTTGTAGCACAACATATAGCAACTACTAGCTTCCTGCACCAATTTTCTATTAATATATCTATTTAAAATGAAAACAAATAAACACAAAAGAATATTAGCAGAAGTCCCATGCTTGTGTTTCCAAGTGTAAAGCTATATGGAGGCATTTCTTTCATTGCCAATTTTTCCATATCATCCTTTATAATGCATAAAAGATGAAACAATTACAACACTTTACTGGTGCACAGACTTTGGAATACTTTCCCCAGAGCTGTCTGCCTGGCCCTTGTTCTCCTCTGTTTTAGGAAGCAAATAAAAGCAATTTTATTTGTATGTCCTTGGAAAAGGGGAGGAAATAAATGTCTTTATGCTGAGGATTTTTTTCAGGTCTGAATTTTAACTGCTATTTTGTTTTGTTGCTTCTTGCAATTTTATATGTTTTTATTCTTTGGAATTGTTTTGGGTATATTTCAGTGGAAAGGCAGAAACAAATAATTGCAAACAAAATAAATAACGAATAAATGAAATAGGCAGCCTGAAGATTTGGGGGTTAAAGCAACACGCCTGGAGTCAAAATATTTTCAAGGCCCACCCAGGGACAGGCAAGTCACCTTCAATTAGCTGTCAATCAATCTGGACTCAATCTGAGCCATTTGAAGCAAGATACTAGGGTGGGGTACAAACTGGGTAGGGCACAAACTCTGTGATGAAGACCTACATAATGCTGCTGAAATAAACTGTACATATAGTTCAGCCATGCAATTTGCCACTTGGCAGGTTGCCCAGAATAGATAGCAGCTGCCCCAGGCAAATAACTGAATGGTAAACTGCTTGCTGTCTGCCTCGACCCCTTACTGCCCACCCACGACTGAGAATGAAAATAATTTTGCTTCTATACCACACCAAACAGCTGTGCACAAGACACTTATAAACAATAAAATATATACATTGCCAACATGTAACAAAATCATGTAAAATATTTTAAACTGAAAATTATACAAAAGGGAAATGAGAAGTTATTCCCTAAAAGAGTGCAGAAAATAAAAGGCATTCAGATGCTTTTAACATATGGAATGGAAGCTAGACAGCCGTGCAGGAATAGGCCCCAGATACAGGCAACGTTAATGTAGTTCAGAACCACATAAACATAAAAGTGCCATCTTAACCTTATCCACTATTTCAGGGGTAGACAGTGTAGTGTCCTCCAGATGTTATGAACTACAACTCATAGAATCGCAGAGCTGTACAGCTAGAAGGGGCCCAAAGGGTCATCAGGTCCAACCCTCTGCAATACATGAGTCAAGTCATCCCTGACCATTGGTCATGCTAGCTGGGACTGATAGTTGCAGCCCCAAGCTTCTAGACAGCACTGCTCTTTAGGCAGCCAATACTGGGGGGGGGGAACACTTCCGAGGGGCCATGAAGAAATTAGACCTGTAATTAGCCTAGATCTGTAATTAGCCACACTGCCACAACCTGATGAAGCTGCAAGTTCATATAAGAAGAGATTCTAAAAGTCAGGCCATGTGGTAGTCTTAAGCAAACAAATGTGTAGCTTATGCAAATTAGTCCTTGAACCACCTACGATACTGAAATTTCAGGGAAAGAACAGGGTCAGCGATGAACCTATGACTCTCAGTCTCAGGCCCCATTTGCAATGTGGACATAATAGTACATTTGTTTTACAGAACTATTACGCTGAAGGAGGTTGTATCCCTTCTCTCATGCCACAGTCACAGTCCCCAGACTATTTGCTACGTATCTTCTTTATTCCCTCAGCAAACAGCAGCTTGCAGAGGGCTTTTTTTTTCAGGAACCATGGGAAAGGTTAAGCTCAAACTACATGCACTGTGCTCCCAGTCCATACTTTTTCTCCCCCCTCCCCATTGCTATTGAACAATACATCAAATATTATTGAAACTGAAACTACAGAGCGCTAGTAGAAAAGCATTGTGAACCATATAAAAGTTCTAAGTTCTTACACACCAAGTAATTTATATAGGATTCATATAATTTCACTCAACATTAATCCCCTCTGAGAGATGCAAGAGCATCTCTCCAAAGCAGAGACAAAACTCACTGGAAGCCTAAGAAAAGTATTAATTGCCCAATAAGAGGAGCCAGCTGTGGAAAGAGGCGAGATGGGCAGAATGGTGAAGGGTAGGAGAGAAGAATGTGAGGAGCTGAAGTGGTGAGATTATAGGTGGCACAGCCCTTCTAAGAATATTTCAAGAGCTGATGGTACAACTCCTCACTTTATTTCAAAGTACAAAATGCTATTACACAACACTATATGTGCTGGCGAGTGCAAAAATCATAAGCTATATGCATCCTCTTGGCATGCAGAAAACACATCACAACAGTGTTCTTTGATGGGAGACCTTCTTGAACCATACACCCATTCATTGGGCTGGCTCGTTGCCTAATGGAGAGATTTTCTGCTTGTCAACTCTGCAAATTGTAAACACGACTGTGCATAATTTGTTCTCTCTCACCCCTACTGAAAAAAAAGGCAAGGGACTACAGTAATCCAAAGTTCAAGGCATAAAAAGCTGTTATGGGGGGGGGGATCATAACAACTTAATATGTTGTGAAGTTCAGATTCACATATCAGTGTTTTGCTCATGAATAATATTCACATGCACTCTGAAGACAAATAGCTCTTCCATTGCCAGCATTAGCTGCTTATCGATCTGAATAAGAAGCTGCCAATTCCTGTATTCCATTGTGGAATGTCATTTAAATCAGATGCATCTTAATTCTCAAACCTCTTTGTGTTCATGTGTTTATGAAACAAAACTACTGTTAGCTAGAAGAACTGCCTCCTGCTTTCTTTACACATGCAGGTCATGATGAAGAATTTGCCATTAGAGACTAGGAAGACTCAATAACCCTTCATCAAAAATTACCTGGAATGCTGGTAAAGCTAAATCAGACAAATAAGGACTACCTGCTAGAGGGGGTGCAATATAAAGCGGCAGTTTTAACTGCATGTGGTAGGACTGCCCAGTGGCTAATACATCCTGGGAAATTCCAGGAAATTCCAAGAGATCCCATTCAAAGTCCAACAATTAATCTTGATGAATCTGGGTATTGGTTTATTGCCAATTAACCCTGAGGCTACAGACAAAGACATAAGGATTTAACAGCCTTGCTGCTGGCTGCAAAGGGAGCCAAATACTGGTGGTACAAAACTTCATTTTTGCTGCAAGGATGGTGGACAAAGGTTGAAAACAGTGGCTCCAAATTAACTAAGTACTGCAGACCCCCCCCCCCCCATTTCTCAAGAGTTATGTGAATGGTGCCACAGACCACCAGATGAGAACTACTGGTCTGGAACATAACACTGGTTGGAAAACTTATGAAGCCAAAGTGAGTACATAGGGGAACCAAACATAAAGATTCATTTGGTATGATTGATTTCTGAAATATTTATGGTCATAACTTTATTTCAAATAAACACTGGACACTGCAATAACACCTAGTGCACACCCTTTTCTTGAGTAAGTTTGAGCTTCCTATGGATATGTAGCATAATGCAGTTGGTGGTGTTTTGTTGTTGTTTTGGTTTTATTATAGTGATTCAGTACAATGCCTTGCAACTCTGTCTGCATCTATGCAACCTGTATGAATACTTCTTGAAAACTAAAAAAAAAAAAGTTAATAGTTAAAAAAAATCACCTGAAACAGCAAGCACTTTGGCTTCAAGAAGAGCTGGTAGTTGAGTCTCAATATCATTCACTTTCCTCCTTAAAGTGCTGCACAGCTTCTGACTGGTACACACCTAGATTGAGGCAGACAGCCATGATATATAATTCATTCATGTAAAAATATAAGGGAATAAAAAAGGCATTTCAAATTGTCTTGGTTTACAGACATGACATATCATTACACGGCATGACAACAAAGGTTAATAAAAAGTGATGTGTGATATTGCTGCAAGACATTCATCCTGCCATTCAAGGGCTTTGCCACAGAATCCCCAGAAATAGTAACTCTCTTAACAGTTGCCCAAATAGGGAAAAATGATGATCACAAACAAAGCAGACAAGCAGATACTGCAAGACTATATTTCAGGCAAGAGGCCAAAGCTGGAAAATTATTGCAGATGTTTGATCTTTCTGTAAATGTCTTGTTGACAGTCATAACGGCTGAAGATCAAAGTAAACAAACACTTCAGATTAACAATACGGCTCTACTCTTGCTGTCCTTATGGAACAGCTAAAACAGCATTCCACCACAAGACATACAGGGCAGAGTCACGCAGGCTGGACCAACGTTCCTAGAAACTGAGCCCAATTCTCTTGCTGAACAGCTAGCACAAACATCTGTTGGGAAGAGGAATGCAGTATAAGGTGCTAGCAGAGTGCCAAACAACTATTCCAAGAATCAAAGCAGAAATAATACATTACAAGTCACCTCCCTGTTGAATGTCAGACGTTTGACAAAGACCTTTCCATTTCAGCAGACAATAAGGAAGTTTTATGCTTTTGTGATTAAGTTTTAATTGATTTTATTCACTCTGAGTTTTTTTGTAATTTTACATACACTACTTATAAACTTCAGAGATTAAGCAGTATATAAACAGGTGAAATAGATAAATTAAATTTGCAAAAGAGACTGTCTTCCATCCCTTCCCATCTAAAAACAAGCATCATTTCCTCCCATGCCAAACACAGGTGGCTCAGTGCCTATCAGAGAAATACAACCACCCAAAAATAAATATTATTTGTTCTTACTTGGGACTAACTAAGTATGTATATTGATTTATACATGAAAAGAAAGAGATGTTGAAAGCAACAACAAGAATAAAATGGCCAAAGATTTAAGCTCAGTTAGCATAAGCTTGCTCTGTACTGATTCCACCGACTGTCTCAGTACTGCTGTTGTGGCTCTGCCTTGCCAACTGCCCTCCTTCAGTGAACTGCCACCATTTTGGCATTTAAATAAGCCACTCAGAGTAGCACTATGGTGTTCTAAGCCTAGAGAGCCAGGCTCCGTACAATACCTCACTCCTATATGAAGCTAATCAATAGTGGCAGGAATGGAGGATGCAGCAGTGTGTGTTAGAATACTAAAATTAACTCACTCTTTCAAAATGTCATGCTATCTTCAGTATTTGCTGTAACAATCACTTAGAAAAATCAAAGAGATGGAAGCAGTGCTGAGTTATTGATGCCAAAGGCAGCACCTCTGTCAGAGTTTCATATCCAAGTGAGGCATCGCCACTTTGCATCAGACCAGGCCTGGCTTTATTCTGAAGGGGACAAAGTGACTAAGGCTGACTGCTCAGTTCATTATCACAAAGTCTTGCTCAATAGTCACTCGAAATGCTACGTATCTTAATAAATAGCACATATTTCCTATGACCATGTAGTAGCGGGAGGGAACAATCAGTTACTTATTATTGTGGGGCGAGTGACAGACACTTCATGCTATTTAATTCTGGGCTTTCAAGATTTTCAGGTAAGCCTGCAATTGTAAGTACCCGTAGAAATTAGTGAGCCCACTGTGTTTATATTACTTTTCCAAGATGAAACTGCATAATCTATGAGGCCATAGGCGCCGACTCCATGGGGCCTGAGGGGGCTCGAGCCCCCTCAAAAAAATTTTGGGGGGGGGCTCAGCCCCCCCAATAATCTCGGGCGCCCTTCCAGCAGAGCGCCGCCGCCGTCCCCCGCCTCCTCCCCACCTGCTCCCTTGCCAGCCAGCCAGCCAGCCGCGCGCCCTAGTCGGAGAGCCCCGGCCGTCCCCCGCGAGATTAGGGAATCCCCGGGGGCGGGGACTCCTGCCTCGCTTCGCAGCACCACCGCCACTCCCAAGGCACTGCCGGGGGGAATTTCCTTCCTCCTGGCGGTTTCAGCCCCCGTGAGAACAGGGGAATCCCGACCGGCCACACCTCCCAGCCAGCCAATCGGCTGGCTGGGGGGGCGTGGCTTGCCCTATTTAGGGCCGGAGCGGAGGGGGCTCGCCCTCTCTTCTCCGGCTAGCCCCACGTTTCCCGCATATCAGCTGTTCCGGAGCTGATTAATAGGCGCAGCACGCTCTCCCCTATTCGCTCACGAGGGGGCGGTGCCACTTTATTTGCCCTAAACGGCTTCGGCCCAGTATACCTGAAGGAGCGTCTCCACCCCCATCGTTCTGCCCGGACACTGAGGTCCAGCGCCGAGGGCCTTCTGGCGGTTCCCTCATTACGAGAAGCGAAGCTACAGGGAACCAGGCAGAGGGCCTTTTCGGTGGTGGCGCCCGCCCTGTGGAATGCCCTCCCATTGGATGTCAAGGTGATGGACAACTACCTGACATTCAGAAGACATCTTAAGGCGGCCCTATTCAGGGAAGCTTTTAATGTATGATATTTTAGTGTTTTTTGGTTTCTGTGGAAGCCGCCCAGAGTGGCTGGGGAAATCCAGCCAGATGGGCGGGGTACAAATAATAAATTATTATTATTATTATTATTATTATTATTATTATTATTATTCATGAGCTTATTTATTATTCATGAGCTTTCCCGGGCCCCCCCAATATTTTTTATAAGTCCGCGTCCCTGTATGAGGCAGTTGCACAGTTCTAATTCAGCAATGTTTATTTCAGAATATTCTATGAACAGTTTTCACACCAAATAACTTTTCAATGGCCTCCACTGAATCCAAAATGGATACTGAAACATTTATAAACAATTCTACCATCAGAATCCTCCCTGCTATTGTGAAGAGGTTGCTTAGCACAGTATTGGGCCGAGACTCTCAAGACTAATAGAAGAGCGTGTTGTGCTTCAGACAGCACAAGGAAGCCTGCCTATTCCATGAACTGAGGTAGGAGCAAATATTGGAACTGCTGCTCCAACATTCTGAGAAACCCTAACATGAAAAAGCAATGCATTTTCTTAGGGCGTGGAAGAGTGGTGGACCACTTCCTTTCCTCTTGCAATCTGTCCTAAAGACTGCAGCAGCAGTTCAGTTCCTAATATCAAAGCACTTTTGTACCTCTTAGAATCGTAGGAATGAGCCTTCTTGTTAAATTTACTAGCATGATTTGGCTTAGCATGTTGTCCAAACCCTGGCTTGTGGTTTAGTTCTCCATGAACTGTAAATCACAGGACAAATCTTGGTTAGTCTGAAGAAAGTTAAATCACAAGCCCGGTTTCAAACAACACACTAAGATTATCCATGCCTTAGCTTAGCACTGTAGTTGAACGACTGATGAGTGAAGCATCTTACCAGACGTCCCAGTTTCCCGGGGACAGTCCCCGGATTTGTGAATCTTTCCCCGGACAAATTCCACCCCTGGAATGTCCCCGGATTCCATCTAATGTCCCCAGGAAACGTGGCAGCGGCAGCCTCACCAGTCCGGAGCCAGCCCAGCAGTGCAGTTGGCTCTGGCTGGCTTCAGGAGCTGCTTGCTGCTGTGGCGCCCACCATTTTGTCTCGCCAGAAGTCTCCATATGATGGTGGTGCAGGGGCTCTAAGATGCATCTTCCGGGCTGCCTCCACCTTCCCTGACCCCAGCAACTAAGCTGTGAAGGGAGGCTTCATGCTGCCTATTGGAGCAGCCCTGATCCCAACTCCTACTTGCATACTCTCGGCCCTCCTTCTCCACCTTCTATGCCTGACCTAACATGCACCGCTTCCCCACCACTGCCAAAGAACCAACAACTCAGGGGCTGCCCAGACTCATGGAGAAAGGAGATAGAAGCCCTGGAGGAAGGGGAAATGTGGTGGTTGAGGTAAAGACGGTGGCTGCCCCTCTGCCACCGCCATCACTGCAGCATCAACGTCCCGAATGTGTAGTATGTATACATGTATGTGTGTATCTAAAGTGTCCCCAGATTTATTGAAAAAAATCTGGTAACGTTAATTTGCAATCTCCTCTCCATGTGCCTGCGTGTTTGGCTTTGTGTGACATGTAAACCAGGCCATTAACTACTGCTATGATGGCTAAAATCAGGGATATGAGCAAGCAGAGAGAGACACAGGACTGCAGCACTCACTCTTCTCAACTCTACTGAAAAACCAGCATCCTTCAACTCTGTATCCCTGAACTGTTTCTGTTCAGGTCTGTCATTACAAGCACCATTAAGAAATTATGCCTGAGCTTGCTTGCTTTCCTTCTGTCTCTGAATCCCCATTTTCTTTTGTGTTGTGTCCTTTAGATCGCAAGCTGATGGGTAAAGACTGTCTTGTTTGTTATTGTTCTTATTAATCCTATTCTAAGACACTTCAAAAGTCTTTGCAAATGGAGATTGGTGGGGGGATGTTTTAAATAATATTCAAAGCCCTCATAAACCTGATAACTGTTTCCAATTGGCGGCTCACTGATTATCTCTCCTTTGCATGAGCTAAGAAATAAAATATTTAATGCACCATTCCACCCACTATCCAGCTGTCACATTTTCACTTTTTATACACTGACCAAATTAGCATAATGTCAGCATTCCAATAATCACTTAATATTACATTAAAAACAAGATCTTTAGAAAGCTGTTCACAGACTGCTTCCTTACACTTATGTAATTAATTGCCTCATTAATGCCTTACATTTACAGAAACAAATATAGCAGTTAAAGTGCACTTACTCTGGCAGCTGTATCTTTAATGGACATATTGAGCGATTGCTCTTTTTCTTGAAGCCTAGAAAAAATAAATGAATATTAAAAGATTCCCATTATTGGATAATCAACATCTCAGAAACAAAACCAAATATTCCAGTTTGTTTATCCCATAACAACTCTCTCAGATAGTTGAAACTATTGTCTGTTACACCAAAACACCAGTTCATTTCTTTACAGCCCAACTCATCCAAAGCTAAGCACTTTTAAATGTATGTATTTATTTCTAAAAGTATTCCTATGGTACTTTTTGGATCTAAAGAAGAGGTCACACAAAATCACATTAATTTATGAAGAACATATGTTTAATCCCTACCCCACCCTGGGCTGGACATAAAAAGTACTTAAGATTGACTTGACCATGCCCACTAAATTTTATATTTTAAGGCTTGTATCTAGCATGAGGCCATCAGAAACTGTAGCATCCCATTACCAAATAAAGCTGGCAGGGGGTAGGAAAAGAAAGCTAACTCAGTGTGGGATAATGCCAATAATCCACACTTACATCTGAAAAGACAACTAGAAGATGTTGGTGAGCAGGTGTGGGTGCCTAAGGAGGCGATCATATTTTATTTGCTGAAGAGACTCCAAAACAGCAGTACACACTGGTTCTACCACAGACTTTTGAAATTTTTCCACAAATGGCATTTTGAAAGCCATGACCTTCAAAATAGATCTAATCCAAGTGCTTTGAAAGAAGGCAAACACTGTACTCCAGGGGCTTCTATCTGCTGAAGCTTGCCTCAGTGGAAGATATATAGCAAAATTCTATTAAAAGTTTGAAATGGAATGATTTCCTTGCCCTTCAGCAAAGTCTGCACAATACGAATCAATCAAGGAATCAATAACTCCTTGGCATGATTACAGTTCTTATCTGTGAACCTCTCCATGTGCAATTTCGCACATCTTTTATCAAGCAACTGCTCATTACAATTAAAGTTGTGGTGTTTTAAAAACTTATTTACCATTGGATAAACTTGTTGTAATATCATGAATTATACAAAAAAAGAATGCTTCTTGGACCAATTGTGCATTGTGAAAACACAATAAAAATTAAGTAGACTCATACTGGATTCTCTGCAGGTGCTTTCACTTTACCCTAACAATCGTTACATCTTTTGAAAAGTTACTGCTTAATCCAAATAGCATAACGTGATTGTTAACCCATAAAGTGAGACTATCAATATTTCAAGTGAAGAAGAAGAAGAAGAAGAAGAAGAAGAAGAAGAAGAAGAAGAGGAGGAGTAGTAGTAGTAGTAGTAGTAGTAGTTTGGATTTGATATCCCGCTTTGTCACTACCCTAAGGAGTCTCAAAGCGGCTAACCTTCTCCTTTCCCTTCCTCCCCCACAACACACACTCTGTGGGGTGAGTGGGGCTGAGAGACTTCAGAGAAGTGTGACTGGCCCAAGGTCACCCAGCAGCTGCATGTGGAGGAGCGGAGACGCGAAACCAGTTCACCAGATTACAAGTCTACTACTCTTAACCACTACACCACACTGGCTAAACAGCTTTTGGGCTCTGATACT
Organism: Podarcis vaucheri; assembly: GCF_965113315.1. NCBI lineage: Eukaryota > Metazoa > Chordata > Lepidosauria > Squamata > Lacertidae > Podarcis > Podarcis vaucheri. Next base: position 49,507,821 of record NC_138761.1, read on the forward strand.
TTAACAAGACACAGTTAACCTTAGAACTTTATGTTAATTGCCTAAGGACTACTTGCAATATCAAAAAGGGAAAATAGGTGCTAATGCGATGGTTCTTAGAATTTCAGAGATTAACAGAATTCTCATAAAAGTGAAAGGAAGTGTAAGTGTAAGAATGGTGTAATAATGCTTATTTTATTTATTTTTATCCATTTTATTTATATACAACCCTTCAGATCTCAGGCCAGTTCACTTGATAAAAATACAAGATAAAAGCAGAAATAAATAGTTAAAACGAAAACAACAAAACAATAAAGCCCCCTCCCACAAACACATTTAAAAGGCTGTAGAATATTAATCAGCCAAAGACCTGGTTGAAGAGGAACGTTTTTGCCTAGTGCCTAAAGATATATAATGAAGGCGTCAGGCGAACCTCCCTGGGGAGAGCATTCCACAACTGGCACAAATAATGCAGAAAAATACATAAACTAATGTAAGGTTGTAAGGTTTGGTCTGTATATCCAGGGGTTTATTTGCTTACATGCAGAATTCATAAATGCAGACTTTTCAGACCACAGCATACAAATTTATCATCTTCCATGAGTAGGATAAATCACACGTGCAAGTCATGCATCAAAATAGCCATAGATGCATTTTAAAAAGTAATCAAAAGCTGAACAACTGAAGCTGGGGGAAGAGATGTGGCTCACGAAGGAGCCATTTGGCTCTGAATGAAGACTAAAAGTAAGCTAAAATGAGGTAGAATACTCAACTTTACTGTGCTTCACCAGCAGCTAGGGAAGACAGCAGCAAACCCCAGGTTAGGAGGGGAAGTTGCAGCAGAAGCCCTACAAAGTCAAGTACAGAAGTGAAGGCAAGTCATTGGGGGAAACGACTGTCAGAAAGGAATTCCAGACAGGGAAGACCACAGAATAACAGTCCAACTGGCACTCCATATAGCTCAGTGGTAGAGCAACAGCTTGGCATCTAGGAGGTCTCAGGTTGAATCCCCAGCATCTCCAGGAAGGGCTGGGAAATATTCTTTGTCCTTGGAGAGCTGCTGCCCATCAATGTAGAACAATACTGAGCTAGATGGACAGATGGTCTTTGGTGTAAGGCACCTCCTTATGTCCCTTTGCATATTCCAAATAATTTACCATGTGGAATGGAAGTCAGGAGGGAGGTGACATTTCTAAGACTTTTTCCTTCTTGTTGCTTTGCCTGTGGCTACTGACAAACCTGAAAGTAAAGGCGCACAAAACTAAAGACTCCCTTGAGTTTTCTATAATGCTTGGGCAAATCCTTAGATACCCATATTATCCACACACCAGATGTAAAAAAGAAAGTACAAAAAGGGATATTAAACATTGGCTAGCAAATCCAAAAAATAGCTGAATTCTGTTTCCAGGGATATCTGCTAGTGTATGGATCTGAATATTTTCCACCAGCACTGCAAAATAGTATCACTTTATCTGGCTGGTAATTGGAATTATGCTACTAGCAGAATAATTTTACATTTCATGCAAATTTAGGTGGCTTGTTATGACCTATGGTAATAGTAGTTTTTGCAGGATTTTTATTCTATTGCTTTTCTTATGAAGGGACAGGATTTGGTGTTGCAACTTGCCCCAGATCCTTGAGATGAGCCAAACATGAGATGAACAAAACATAAATACCTAGTACAGATGAGTGAGTCACCTTACAGCATGGGTAGGCAAATTAAGGCCAGGGGGCCGGATCCAACCCAATTGCCTTCTAAATCCGACCCGTGGAAGGTCAGGGAATCAGCATGTTTTTACATGAGTAGAATGTGGCCTTTTATTTCAAATGCATCTCTGGGGTATTTGTGGGGCATAGGAATTTGCTCTTTTTTTCCTCCAAAATATAGTCTGGCCCCCCACAAGGTCTGAGGGACAGTGGACCGCCCCCTGCTGAAAAGGTTTGCTGACCCCTGCCTTACAGCTTACATAGCTCTCTACAGATTTGTGGCCAAATCTGAATGAAACCAAGATTTATGTATATTTTATACTACAATAAGTTCTATGGTGACAGACCCTCCTACTGACAATAGATATTTCTTCAGGGCACCACTTTTCATAGTGCTTAATGAACATATTGAACAATCATAGTTCTCTCTTCACGCTAATTTCCTCAAGCAGCGCTCTCTCTCTCTCTCTCTCTCTCACACACACACACACACACAGAGAGAGAGAGAGAGAGAGAGAGAGAGAGAGAGAGAAATTGGCACAAGCTGGCTTTGTCTTCAACCAGAATTACTATGTGGCTGAACAATATTCTAACTAATAAGCCTTTCAGGCCCCAAGCATTTAAGATTATCTTTGAATTAACCTCTTTCAGACAAACCTTTAAGGGCTCTTGTAGCTGAATGGAGTGGTTACCAGAAACATCAAGAGAAAATCCTACTGCCAATGGCCATGACAATATTAATCCAGATTATTTAAAACATCCATAAAACAGGTTTTGCATTCTGGACGCATTTCAACCAGCAATGGCTAAACAGGGGGTGAATGTGGGAATGAAAGCGGAGCGTTCAAGTTTTTTTAAAAAAAATATTGGACACTATCCAGCCCTCAAGGCACTGTTTTAGAACTGGCATCCAGATTCCCACTCCCTCCCCTAATCCAAAATAAGTATTTTGGCATTACCCTAGAGTATAATACAAGGGAGCCAAGAATGAGCAACAGGAAAGCAGATGAGAAGATTAAATTTAAAAAATATGAAAGCTAAGCAAGATACATACAGATAAGTGGTTTCTGTGATAATTAATCTCAGTTTTGTAGATGTGACCTCCATTGATCTTTTTCATCAAAGCATGCAATAAAAAAATGTCCTTCTCAATGTATCTACTTGTGTCAATAACAAAGCAGGATAGCAACTGACTAATCCAAAAGCTGTCACTTTAACTCCCGCATTTGTTGACTGATTTTCCAACTGAAATTGACAAATAGGAGCAAAAATTATTTAAAATCAATGTAATATGCAACTGATTTCTCTGACCCTAAAGTCTTTTCTTTCTTTTTTTACAGAATTCTATAACCAACTGTCAGGGTTACTTCCAGATCCTAGCTCACAGAGGATCACGCTAGCCAGCGGTTGTTGATTAAAAGTCTTTATTGAGTTACAGTCTCCATTCTCGAGCTGCTGCGTGCAACCCTACGTCTTATGCTTAGATCGGCGAAGCTCCGTCTGAGTCTCCGCCCCTTGCGCACCAACTTAATATCCTAGCCCTGCTCCACCTTTTCCGCCTGACAGTTCTCCTCTGGGTCCCTCTGCCCCCCTGGGTCTCTCCCTTCCGGGATTCTTCTGACGCTGACCCCCCTGACTCCCCTGTCTCCTTGCGCCGGGCTTTAGGACCTGGCTCTCTTTCCGGGCTGCCTACTGCGCCACCTTCCTGTGCATTTGAACTTGGCGCGCGCGCCCAACCTTCCACTTTCCGTCTAACCGTCACTTCGCTCCCCGATGAAGGTGTGGCCACTCCTGACTCGTGCCCTCCCTCCTGTTGTGAGCTGCCAGCGCTAGTTCCCAGGCGCTCTTCCTCTTCCCTACTCTCTGGCGGTGACGTAGGTCCCGATCTCCAACTGCTCCCCTCTGAGTCCCCTCTGGCTCTTTCTTCCTGGGGTGTCCCCCTAGTCTCCCCCCTTGCCCTTGCCACTGGTGCTCCTCTTTGTGAATCTTCTGATTCACTGGACAGACTCGGAGATCTCGGGTCGTCGTCGTCACTCATCCTTTCTTCTGCCTCCTCCCCCTCGCTCTCTGTTTCCTCCCTTGCCCTCGCCTCTGCTCCTGAACCCCTGACACCAACTAATGGAAATAAGACAGGACAGACATTTTCACCCCATCAGCATTATGCTAAGTTAAAGACACCCACCCCTTTCAGCATGATGTGAAGTGAATGACATTTGCTTTGTAATGTGGGGAGGGGGTGGCACCTCTCTTCTGTAATAATGAGGGTCTTCAGCTGCAATATGATAAAAGGTTTTGAGATCAGAGATCAATAAATGGGTATGAGGACGTATTTTGCCACTTCTCTGCTTAGTGGGCAGGACAAATCACTGTATCAAAATGAAAGATCTGCACTATAATAAACTGCCTGAGTCTTTATTTAACAGTTTAAATAATCCCCTTCCATGACACATGGGAAAGACACCAGTAAGGATGGAAATGGCACAAAAGATTGATAATGCCGCTTCTTACTCAGCACAGGGGATGAAATGATTGCCTTCTGGCCATCTCTGCACTAATGAAATCCTCATTTAGAAATAAAATGCAAGCTTCTTGGGGGGAAAACAACCACATGGAAGGTGCTCCATGTGGGAAGGTGTTCAAGTGAAGTAGATCCTTTCAAGGCTGGGAAGTTTTCACCATGCCATCACAAATGTATGTTATCAATGAATGGCTTATGTGACTATTGTTATTAGCTATAGTAAACCCAATTCCTGGTAAAATATTATGTAACACCAAAATCATTCCAATGCCTCAAAGCAGCTTCCTGAACATCAGGCTCTAAAGCTAAAAACAGAAATTTTCATGTATTTATTTTCTGATGAGGTAAGATGCCCTATAAGATAGAAATCAGAAGAAAACATACATCAGAGTTTTTATACAGGATTTCAAAGTATCGTACAATAATACATACCTTTTAAGGGACTCTGGTAAATCCAAATTGCACGGAATATTCTGTGATGCCTTTGAAGTTTCAGTCAAGGCTTTGCCTATTTCTTGCAGCTCTCCAAGCGATACCCAGCTAAGCAAGGTAGACAACTCACAGTCCTGCGTCTGAATAAACTGATCTTGGTCCTGAATTTCTCTCCTTAGCTGTTGATCTTTAGCTTCTAGAACAGCCAGCCTTGCTCTAAGGATTTCAATTTCTTTCTGCATGAAGTAGAGACAGAATTGTGCATTCTTGTTAAAAAAAGGATGCAATGAATTATACCAAATGGTGCAAGCACACACAAACACATGCAAGAGCCAATTCTCCACATGGCTATAATGCATTTATGAATATCATGGATACCAAGCTCATCTTTCCCACCCAATGAACCTCACCCACATGGTTACAATATGTGCAGCCATGTCACAGTCACATGGGAAAGAACCATAGAAAAGAATCTCTCACGTAACTCAATATGTCTGAAAAGAGCTGAAGTTCTACCTTATCCTCTTGAACCCAATGAAACTCAAGTTGAATGTTATTAATGTAAAGAAAGCTTAATTAATTTAAAGAACGCTTATCTGTGAGTTATGTTCTCAGGATTAGGATCAATATGTTTAAACAAATACAAGCTAACAGCATGAATCAAAGCAACAACAGTCAGTCACTTTGTAAAGGCACATTTCTGAAGATATGCCAACCCTTGAAAGCTAATTCAGCTTTGCAGTTGTACTAATTAGCACAGGAAGAGGAGCTTTTCATTCTGAACTGAAATAGTCTGTCCAATAAATTCAATTTGCACTTTGTGTTACCTGAAACATATGTTATTTGCTGTACAGTTTCTTCTGCAGCAGGAAAACAGACAAAAGTAGTGCTTCAGCACACACAAGTATTTCTCAAGGTCACCAGGACAACATCAGGTCTGTTACTTTGTGTATAAAATCAAGTTTGTAGCACAAACAATTCATTCTCTGTATTACTGATTTGATAATAGAGCCAAAAACCCAATGGTTTTCAGTTAACAAAACTACATCTCCAAACTCAACCGTACTAATTTCCATTAGCTGGTAAAGTTGGAGAAATAAATAAAGAGGGAAATTGTGTTATATAACTTCTGTATTGTTAAATATTTGACAACATTTGTAGGGGGGATACAGGACTAAAATCTAAAATTACAGCTATGTGACACAACATTAAAAAGTACACTCTAACAATGTTATTATTTCAGGTGCACAAAGATCAACAGGCTGGGCCCAGCATTGTTAGGGTATGCCACTCCCACATGACTCTTCCCATCCAGTAAAAAAGCAGTTTCTAAATCTAGCTTCAAATCCTATAGAATTGTAGAGTTGGAACTGAGGATCATCCAGTCCAAGCCCCTGCAATGCAGGAATCTCAACTAAAGCATCCATGACAGATGGCCATCCAACTTCTGCTTAAAAACCTTTGGAATCCACCACTGTCAAACAGCTCTTACCATCAGAAAGTTATTCCTGGTGTTTCATTTGAATCTTCTTTCTTGTAACTTGAAGCCATTGGGTTTGGGTCTTAACAGTGAAACCTGGTTAGTGCTAAGTGTGGTTAATGTTCATTTAAATCAGGGTGGGGAACCATTTTGGTGCTGTATACCAGATCCTTATCAGGTACTAGCCTTGTGAGCCGAATTTGACAGGTGGGCAGGGCTGATGACATCTGTCACATGAAGTCATAATGACTGATTGATTAGGCAATCTGAAGTTCCAAAATCAAGACTTCAAAACACCCAGCAGGGCTTGCAGGGCTTGTGGTGCTTAAAAGCTAAGGCTTTGGCTTTCCACAGGCATCAGCTGCACAAGTGAGTTCCCTGTGGAGAACTTGCTTGTGTAGAAAATCCAGTCTGATTTCCTTGCCAATGTGCAATCACTTTAAGATTTAAGATTGCGCATTGGCAGTTGTATCCCAACCTGTCACACACCTAACATCTCACAGGCTAAATCTGAATCCCTGGTAGATCAAGTTTGACCTGTGAGCCGGAAGTTCCAAATTCCTGGTTTAAACCATTTAATAATGCTTAGAGACGGATAGCTGGAATTCATTCTGGAACAGGAGAGGCAGCATACAACTCCAGGTGCCATGTAGGGCTTAGAGAACAGGCCAGGCAAAAAACTGAACAGGAACTTTATTGTTTCTTTTAACCAAGAACAGAACAGCAACAAGCAGCTCTTCATTCTACTCAAATACAATTAGGTCTAATGCCACCTAATGACCAAACCACAGAATGATGCTATACTCCATGGTTCACTCCCAATCCTTTAACCTTTGTGGAGGGCAAGAATACAATGTTAGAATAATGTGACTATAACACTACTTTAGGGGATAGGCCCAGGGAGGAGGCTCAGCTAGAGGCAGAAGGAGAAAGTAGCCAGGGAATGAAGACCTATTATACATAGTTCTTTAATAAAACTATTTCTTCTTCAATTCCTCTGACCTGCTCATCATTGAAACAGAGAACATTACACACTACATCTGCATTGGTTCATGAACAGGTAGACCTGCTGGCTTTTGACAACCCAGCCTTTTTTCTTCAGCAAAGAACTTGTACCTATTTTTGAAAACCAATTACAACAAAAGCTACATCATAAGTCAACATGTACAAGTTTCCATTTATTAGTTATGTTCATGAATATTTCCTATTTTACTAGAAGAAGAAGAAAATGAAGATTTCAAAACCGTGTAAGAAAGTTAGGCAAGAACAACATTTTTATAAAAATCATTGCATGTCAAACTTCTAAGTTACTTTTTCAAGAACCTAAATCATGAAGTTCATTGATCAGACACTGATAGAATAAACGAAACAAAGAATAAATGAAATTTGTCTTTGAAAGTTTTATTTCCCTCCCGCTCAACTAATTTCCAATAGCCAATTAAATTTAAGAAAGTAAATATTTTAAAAATACTCAGAAAAGTAAAAACATGTTCATGAACAACTAAATCTTCAATACCCTCCAACCTTGCAAGAAGTTTGCACTACTCCTGTGGCCAAAATTATTCATTATTTTTTTAGACTGCCAAATGGACTAAGATTCTAATTACTGAACAACAATAAATCCACTTGACCATACTTCCCATTTGCTTTCCTATATATAAATATTGACGCATATACTGGGACATCATGTCCTTCTTACCTGTATCCATGCCTTTTCTTCAAGCAGCTGATCTCGTTTTGTGGCTGAAATTAGTAGTCTTCCCTGGTGAGGAAAATTTAAAATCTTCTGTTCACATCTCTGCAACAGCTGTTTTTCTTCTCTATTAAGCATTTCAAAAATAACCATTACAAACGCTGACATGTGTTGCATTAGCAAATTGGCAGTCATCTCCTAAACATTTAGAAAAACACACACTATCTTCCAGGTCACGGTGATCCAGTCTCTAAAAACATAGTTGTGCCAAGCTTGAGAATTTATTTAAATTTTAAAGCAGTTTAGTGGTCTGATGTTGTGTGGGGCCTTGAGAGTTTAGCAGAGGCCATAAGGTGGGATCACTAATTAAAATATGATGGCCTAAGGGTCTTTTTTCTCTGTGTACACCATACAATGCTGTTTGCCTAAAATGCATCCATTAGTGTCTTAAATGAGTGGCTAGAGGCAAATGCATAAATGCAATTTTTTATCCCCACCATGACAAATTTCTTTATCAATTAGCTCTCCAGTCCTCAGTATTTGTGCTGATATCTGCCTGGAATGTAACAATACTACCACCTTAAAAGATGGCAGAAAGCCATGCTGAGAGGCTGTGCTGATGGTTTGTGGGAACCAGCACAAGAAGTCTCACTACAAGAACAAGATTTCCCCGTTTCCTCCCTCCCCCATGCACCCTCAATTGGCTCTAGAGTGTCTGGAGAACCTCAAGAACAGCACATGGTGGGAGAGAGCAGATAATAAAATGCTTGTACTAATGGAATGACTGGAAGAGTGCAAATTTGAATTCCTCCCTATATAATTTGTTAAACTGAGCATTTAATGGCCAGCATTTACATGCAAATCCAAGGAAAGTGCATAGATGAATCACATCCTTTTTTGTGCTGAATCGCACCTTTCCAGAATTCAGTAAATTGCAATTAAATATTATTGTCATAATTTTATTTAAAACTCCATCTCATTTCCAATACTACTGTAAGGGAGTAAAAACATTTTCCTCACCAGCAGGTGGTGTATATATGGAAAGTCCCACAATCACTGGTATGCAGCTTTTTAAAAATAGTGCCAAGCCTTTTAATATGTGTGTGCTTAATGTAAAACAATCATGAATAATTATTTCACTACCATCCAAGAAGTGCCCAGATTTCCCCAAAGCTCTCATTTGCTTTGAATTTTAGAAAGCAAAAGAAAAACACCTTCTGAAATGATAAATTAGGCTGCAATCTTGGGCACATTTACCAAAGATTGACTTCCAAGCAGATATGCATAGGATTGCACTTTTAGATGACTGGTCCTACTTGAAGATAGCACACCTCAAAATAACATTTTCCTACTCTTGTTAGGAAAATCATCCAATAGGAAATTAGATTTTTAAGGTGAGCATGTTGCTGGATTACCATCTTATGAAACCACTACTTACAGAAACTATGCTGCACAGTTCCCTGTTTAAAAAGGGTTCAAGCACATTCCCTTGGGTCGGCTTGGAAGCAGGATTTTTATTGGCGGGGGGGCTTCTTTTCCCTTATTAGCGTATAAAATAGAAGATTCTGCTGGCCTGTGCAAGGCTGAACAGATAAATCATTTAATTCATGTGATATATCCTTTGCAACTATGTGTTCTTTAATTTCTCTTATAACACAACAATCATTCATTCCCCAGTTACAGTTTCAAAGTTCAGTCAAATGCCTTCTGAAGTCACTTATGAAAGTCACATGGGATTTGATTAGTTCGGAAACACTTGACCTGCTAAGAGGGCATGAGAGAACAACATGGGAAATCATTAAGGGTGTGGACAATACCACTCGCCTTTCCCACTGAAAATATGAACCTTGACAAATGCTTGTGCAAAGACAGTAACAGTCATAAAGAACTGATTATAAAAGACTTGAACAAGGAAAGAATAATCTAGACAAGTATGAGGTTTTCTTTCCATGAAGTAGGAGATTGAGGGAGAGGCTAAGCAAAGAAAAGAAAATGTCAGGACCTCTGCTATGGTGAGTAATAATCTGCAACACCCTTCCCCAATCTGGTACCCTCCAGATGTTTTGGGCTACACTTCCTGTCTGCCCCAGCCAACATCTGAAGGGCAGGAGTTTGGGGAAGGCTGATCTACAATCCATTTAGATGTTCTCCTGTGCAAGTCACTCTTAAATATATCAGACCTATACGTAGCCCTTAGTGAGGTTTGCAGAGAAATACTTCTTGTTAAACAGTCATCATCATTAGATACATATATGATCAACCAACAATAGGTCAGTGCAGTATCACTATCCCAAAATGTGCAGATGGAGGAGCCAAGTCTGAGAGTTAGTTATCTTAAGGCCACCCAGTTAGTTCATGGCAGAGACAAGATTCAAATGAAGGGCTTCCTGGTTCACAGCTCAGCATCCTAACACTGCATGAGCTCCCTGGACCTCTTTTGGTAAGAAGTGTGCAAGTCAGCAAATAGTGGCATGTGCTTTTAAGTCGGCCATGGGTGCCTTGGCAGAAAGGGAGGTATATAAATGCACTCGCTCACTCACTCAATAAATAAATAAATGACAAAGGCCCATTGATTTCAATTGAGTGCTGGGTTTCACCCTATGTTCACAAATTTCAGCACAGTTTTTAAGGAAGCTTAAAACATTATCCTATACCACTAGGGCCAGCAAACTTACCTAGGAACTTCCCCATACAATGCCACTTGAACCTGTGCTTTAAATCTCTCCAAAAAGCTGCTAATTGAAGGATGTTGTGAAGGAAGCTGAAATTTTAGTGCACTTTTCTCATTCTCCAGCTCTTCAAGTTTTCTTCTAAATTTATCAACTGGGAAAACAAGGAGGAAAACACATTATAATTAAATGATTCCGGGCTATATTTTGTTCGAAAAAAGTCTGGTATAGTGATAAACAAAAGGGACACATCATAGACAGAAAGCTTTGGTTATGTGAAATATTTTAAATGATAGCGACATTATTAAAAATGCAGCCAAAGAGTCACACTGGTTGCCAAGCTACTTAACCTATATATATGTAAAGAACCAACCCTTGACATTATTGCATACACTGTTGAAAATGGTAACACACATTATGAAACGTGCAGTACTGACATCAAATGCTTACAGCAAAATTAGATGTGACATTAATCATACGCTTGTTTTTTTCCTCCACCAAAAAGCAGGTGGAGGGGGAGGCAATTTGAATCAGGACTAAAGCAAAAAGACTGTGGGGATTTAACCCTTTGCCTCTGTTAGTGTCCCAAAATGGATCAGGGCCCACACAACTACTATTTGACCCCATCTTTATGTGCCATCTCATTTTGGGTAAGTCAACTCTATATTCCCTATTCGAAAACTTATTTCTTAAGAACTTATGTCTTGGGTTGAAATAACATTGATGAAACTTTGAGAACTTGGACAAAAGGCATACTTGAAAACAATATTAACATCTTATTTTATAAAGAAGCTGCCTATCTTCTGTTAGTAATTGACACTTAAAAAAGTTAGCATCCTTTTGTTTCTTTATAGAGGCTTTTAAATTCCACAGAGTATATTTAAATATACTCATTTCAAACAAACGTAAAACAATATTTTTATTCTTTGAGAAACAAAAGATCCTCCAATACTTCCACCATTTCCAACCACCATCACTCAGTTTTCATTATCAGAACTATTATTTCACTCTTAAGTAGAAAATTCATCTAGGTGCTTTGAGGGAAATGAAAATACATCTAAATGAGGGCTAAACTGAAGCAAATGGGGGCAGCTTTTGTGAAGATTTTCAAAAACTGGAGGGGTCCCCAATTTGAGAAGGCCATCACAGAAGTAACCACCTAATTAGATGTGAGAGAAGCATGAGCATTCTCCCAAGCATTCTCCCTGGAATACATCAGGAAGAACTTTCTGACAGTAGGAGCTGTTCAACTGTGGAACAGACTCCTTGGGACTATCCCTCCTTGGGGATTTTTAAGCGGAAGTTGGATCTGTCATGGATTCTCTGATTCTAAGTTTGGTTATAAACTACAGTGCAGCTTTCAGCACCTGCAAATGACTGCATCAATGGTGGGGAAAGGTATCAATAACCCTTTGCCCAAAGGTCATTTTCCCAATCAATGCCCCATCCCTACCCTTTGTCCAGTATCTTTTGTCAATAAATAGAAAAACAGTCCACAGACAGGGTTATGGGTACCTTTCCCACCCACTGCCATAGCAGCTATACTTTATTTTTTGTTGATTTTAAAGTTCACCTATCTCCTGTATTTCAGCTTACTCCAGAGAAGAGGCGTGGAAGCTGCTTCTCTGCAGCATGACTCCCCTTCCCCCCTCTCTGGTCCATTCCAGTCTAGACCATTTAGCATTTTGAACTGAACCTACAAACCTACTGGGAGCCTGTGAATTTGCCACAAAATCAAAGTAATTTGCTCCAAGCAGCACCCCCTTCTCCCCATTAATACTCTGAATAGAATAAGACACTGTCAAACATATTCTGGGAAACAATTACTGAGGTCCAATTTAAAAAGAGCAAAACACACACAGAGAGAGGCAGTGATAACATACTAAATGGAATAAGATGTCCAACAGTGATAACATCTAGCAGCCATTTCTGTGCCATCAGTCCCCTAGGAATGACTGGTACATGGAAAGCTTGCCATGCTATAGCTACAGGGTTCACATTTCAACACACATATCCTTCCAAACAATACGCTTCTGTCAGGTTAGCATTCCATCAAATCTGTCAATTGCATCATGTTTTTGCGCTACAGGACAAGATGACACATTGTGTAAAGGTCAAGTGGGAAAATGTCCCTTCCACTACATCATCAACTTCAGCTGGTAAAGGTCATTCCGCCCAATAGCTGCTCCTACAGAAAACAAATCTACATGAGGAAACGATCCAATACCTGAGGAAGAAGTGATCCAATACCTTTTGTCTCATCCAAATGTTTCTTCAGAACCAAGTCAAACTGCCTATTTCTTTTTCACAGTTTTAATTACAGAAATCTAGGCTGCATAGAATGGATTGCATACAGGCTGGACATAAATTTCAACAAGTACATTTTATAAGATGTCAAAGGTTTCCCATTATCCCATATATGATTTGCCATTAGAGCCAATAAATGTGAAGTGCTTTCAGTACTTAGAAAAAGAGCTGTTTGGGTTGTATGCACTCTTATGACGATCCCTCTATAAACTCTAAGTTCTAGTTACTTTAACTAATGTACTGAACTCAATAAAATTCCAAGTATGAGATGTATTTTCCCTTAAAAACAATACCAAATGAAATGGATCCAAGTCTGTTTTGTCTGAAAGCCTGTTGTTTGATTTCTACATGTAGACACTCAAATAAAGTAGTAAGAACTGGCCATGGTCAAAATCCATGGCATGTGCCACTGTTGATTTCAACATAAAGTAGTGGTAAAAGTCTAGAGAAACCTTATACTTAAATATAAATATAAGTATGCTGCATGGTTGCCAACACAAAAAGATTCACAAAACATTCCTGAAACTATAAAGTTTTAGTAGGATTCATCTTTTGGTTATTAAAGCTGCAATTATATGTACAGTGTACTCACTTAACTGCCAGCAAACCCCATTGAACTCAAGAGGACTTACTTTGCAATAAGGATGTCAGAGAATTCCAACAAAAACTGAAACAGAGTGGAAATTACCAGTGTTCATTTGTTCATCCCTTGTCCAGAATGAAAGCAATCAACTGTTGTTCCTTTCAATCTACAAATGTTACATAATTGATTATGTTGATTCCCATTTGCGTTGTGTTTCCTTTGCACCAAGATGAATGGGATAGAATAGCATAATGGCAATGTAATTACACAATTTACACAATTAATTACGTAAAATATGTAATTTCACTACAGCGGACAGCGAGACAAATATAGTCATATTGGGCAGAAAATGAACTGCAGTGCAATCAATACATGAAGTACAGGGGTTGGCATCCTGTTCATATTCCCAGATCTCTCAAGAGTGCTTGATGAAATTATAGAACTACTCCAAACCTCATACCTTTTTACATAGGCTTATACCAGAAAAGCATGAACCCTTTATCTAAAAACAAATGCTAGGAGACAAGTATAGAATTTTCCGATCAGTCAAACTCTGCTGCGATTAGACAATTATTATTGCAGGAGGTTTGCTCCTCTGACATCTGTTTATCATTATGGCCAGTTAATTAAGTGTTTAGAGATTCTCATTCATGACAATACCAATGTGCTGTCAAACTAGAAGCTGCCATTTTCTATCCTCACTGACAGTCTTGTGGATTGGTTCGCTTGATTAGGCAGCAGAATAGAATGAATGCAGGTCCAGCATCTGCAAGATTAAACCTCTTTTTCTTCCTTCCTCCAATTTAGCAAGGCAGGACAGCAAATGGAATTTTCATGAAAAACTCTCAGATTTTTAGGATCTCATATAATTGCATTTGCAAAATTTCCCTGGAGGTTTAGTAGTAGGAGAGGAGCCATTATAAACAGCAGTATTGCCTCTAAAGAAAGCCATTATTCCTTATTCTGGCTACATAATCAAAATTTACTTGAGAACATAATTAAAGAAAATACCTTTTCAAATAAAGAAAATTTCCCATGGGGCAACATTTTCAAATTTAGATACGTACTCCAAGGCGGCCGCTATCATACCTAATTATACATTTCACTTTAACATTTAATACTTGGTAAGCACATACAATATTTCCAGTGAATTCAAAGGCAGTTCATGTTCTCAGCACCTATTGACATTCAGAAACTTGAACATTGATATAGGCAATTGTTCACACTATTTTTAAAGGAACACAACAAGAACTTTTTTGATAGAAAAATGAATGGTGGTTTTGTATAAGAGCACAGTTGTGTGCATCACAATCACTTCAGTGGGGTTTAAGCAATCAATGCTCATGGTATTTCTTTTGTGCCATTTAAGTCAAAATGCTGTGTTACTATAAAATAGAGCAAGATTAATTCAAGAGACACAACCTTTTCCATCTGTAAGCACAGTTCCATTTTATGAGAAGGAGTGGGGAACCTGTGGTCATGCTGGCTGGGGCTGATGGGAATTGTAATCCAAAAATATCTTCAGAGTCACAAATTGCTGACCTCTACATTAGGATGTATATAAGAAATTACACAAAGACAGAATCAATTTGTCCTACTTTTAAAATGAGAGGAGGTGCCATTCCATTCCAAATCAAATTATAAGTTACTCTACATCAATAACCTGCCTGAACAAGTGGTAAGGATGAAATGCCCACCATTTCCAAATCAAAGCATAGCAAACAACATCAACTCTTAAACTAAACTGTTTGTGTGGTAAGAATTCCATTCTAAACTATCTGAGGCACTTACCTAACCTATGTGTTATAAATATCAAAAGTCATAAAACTGACTGAAGAATTCAAGCAATCTGCAAGAGAGTTAATAACATATGCAAGCCAAAACAATTAACTTTCTAAAGCAATGTGGTCCAAAGCATAACTAAGATAATAAATCATTTTCAGATACTGCTGTTGCCTGGTACCATTCTCAAGGGTAAAGCATTATAGCCAAAAGAGTCTTTTCCTCAAAAGCCAGTAGATTCTTTTTCTTAAACTTGACTCTTGAAAACTTGCTTGCTGTCTGCATTCAGTTACAAAGGTAAATTTGATGTTTGCCTAACAGCATAATCCTGTAAATGTTTACCTAAGAAAGCAAAGATGTGTAATATTTTGTCAGGAATACAACATTAGCAGATAGGATCATCCATTAGAAAGTTATATGGATAACCCATTCAGATCAAACATTTTTCATGTGTATGGTCTAAATTGCTAAATATTACCATCACAACTAGTCCTAAACACTAAGTTAAAGATCCCATCATAGCAAAATATGGTTTTCGTTTTGTATATTCCTTCAACAGTGGTTTTTTGAAACTTTGCTGGGTTGATTAAAGTGCATGCTAGCAAACACTGATTTAAATAAGCACATTTCCCCAAAATACTTAGCAAACTCATATATCTCTCATATGTAATCTGTGGAACAGAACTTCACCACAGAAGTATAACTAATATAGAACAAGAGTGTACAGCAGTGATGGGAAGCCTGTGGTCCTCCAGATATTGTTGAACTCCAGCTCCAATTAAAAGGGCCATCCCGCCTGAAGTTCCTTATCCCTGGGTCTTTGTCTACAATGGTGCTCATTTTTCAGGTTATCCCTACTAAACAGCTATCATGTATTGAGCAATAATTTATGCCTTATTTGAAGAACCCAAGCAATTTGTTATGTTTATACTCATCTTTTTTATTTGATGCAAGGGAATTGTTTTGTAGGTGGGGGTAGGTAGGTAGGTAGGTAGGAAAAATATGCTATGTACACACACAGTTTGGTGAAAGACTCAGCCAGGAAGCACTATACCAAGCAGATTGTGGCTAACAAATCGCTGGTCCCACTCAAATACTAAAGTGGGAAATTTTGGCAGCACATACTAGTTTATGCAGCCCAAGCAGCATCACTGGAGTCCAAAGGAAAAAGTATCTGAAGGGAATCAGAGGGTGGTGTCCAATCATGTCCAACCATGGAAGATCAAGAACAAAGGAGCCTTTAGAGCTGGAGAGGCAACATTGAATCCCATTATTTATAAATTAAAAACTGATTGTCCATATCACTTGACAAGAAATAGCATTCCTCTGATACAAAGATATTCTTTGGGAGTATTCAATGAAGGTATGTGTATGTGAACTCTTTGATTTTCTGAACTGCATTCAATTAATGTGGTGGGACTTGAACGTACAACAGTATAACATACAACCGGTGTGCAGAGCCTAAACTAAACCCCTTTCACATGTGCATATTGCCAGGGCCCACACTGAAAAGAAAATAATCTGAAAACATTTATGCCCTCCAAAAATCCTATACAAACATTCAAATTGGTACCAAAAAAAGCAAGCTACCCATTCCATCTACCTCCCACAGATATTTTACTTAAAAAATAAAATCTTGGCAGCAAGTTTAACCTTGGAGCTGTCAAGTTCTGTCATGAATAATGAGCCGTAACAACATTCCAACATCCTTGGACAACAGAAACATTTCTCCTCTGTGCTATGCCAGGCAAAATGACTTCCCCCTACCATCCTACCTGTGAGAGTACGTATGGTAATGTGGCCATCAAGAGGAGATTGCAAGTAAATACAAATGAGCCATTTCATTATGTTTCATCATACAGACTGTAAATTGGGTAATAAATAAACTGTGTAATTAATAAAATAATGTGTAAAACAAAAACATGTTACATTTAAAATTAAAACAAGGAACAGAACAATACATTTGCCCTAATAGTCACTCAACAGGGCATCTGCATATGATAGCATATCTACACTCAAAATAAGCAAAATCTGGTAAAAAGAATTCAGGCTTCTCTCCCTAGACATATAATAGTAATAATGAGTTCTTAGCATCATCCAGAAGGATAATGTGCAATATCCTATTCAGTTAGGCTTTCCAATATGAAAGTTGTGACTGTGCTCTGTGTTTATTCAATATAGATAGAAATAAACCATCAAACAGCACTTTCACACAACCACACTCTGGATCTCTTTTAGGAGTTGGTTAATCACTACAATATTATATACGTTCCTATGATTAACAAAATCGAGTTTTCATTTATGTGGCAAAATGTTTCACTTTCCACCTTAATCAGCTGCTCTGATATATAGTTGTTGTTGTTTTTTTAGAGAGAGAGAATTACTGTTTCCTAATCAACCAAGCCAACTATCAAAATAATCCAACTTTGATGGCGATGTAAGACCTCCTACTCAGTATTTCACTGAGGTCATGTCAATGTAACATCTCCTCAAGTCAGTAAAGGGCAAGGAGTTTCCCACCACAAAACCACTGGCAATATATTGCAGGTATGGTAATCTGTGGTCAGTGGTAGGCAGGAGAGCGAGATACATGATAACTGAAATCCAAATGAATGCATTATTCATATTACCAGCACCAGGCATTCCATTTAATTGGTGTTTAAATCATATTGTGCACAGCGTATCAAACATTAATGAAGTCCTAGGAAAGGATTGTGGTTAAAGAAGCAAGTATGAAGCAGGAATTCTCACCCTTCTGAAGTTCCTGATAACATACGTTTTCCATAAAATCCAATTAACTTGTGATTGTTTACTAGAGATGCAATCCATCACTTCAGTGAGGCTTGCAAGGCTGTGGATTACATCCTAAATTAGTTGTTCAGCTCATTATTTTAAACAAACCAGGGGGCTGCCTTTAAGCTACTGTTTTTCTTTCTATGGTCTCACCATCTCAATTTCACACTAAATATGTCAACAAAAACAGCACACGGACCTGACACAGTCCATACCTAGTCCTCCCACTCAACGATGGGCCCCAATTAGTGCTATAGCCATTGATCAGGTCTTGCACTAGAAAAAGAAAAATAAGCACTTAATTTTTATATATATATATAAATATATATATATATATATATATATATATATATATATATATATCTCCCCATGACTAGGATGGGTAATCCCTCACAATATCTTTCTTCCCAGCCACTGCCCTGCCCTTTCCCTTTCATTCCTAAACCTTCCCCACCCTCAAAACCAGTCTTTTCTGGATTTTTGTTTTTAACTGTTTTTACTGATATCTCTCTTTCCTTCTTTTTGTAAGCCACTTTGTGGGTTGTTTTTTAAACAGTTTATGCCCCATATAAATTTGATGAAATAGAGAAAATAAAAAGATTCAGAATTCGTTTATTTAACAAAATGCATATGCTGCTTGACTGTAAACAACACAAGAACCAAGTTTGACCTTTCCCTATACGGTATCTGAAAGTCTAATGCAGGCAGCAGGAGCTTTGCTTCTTTGTTCCCTTGCTGGAGCACAGTAACAGAGAAGCAATCCCATAATGAGAAACCTATCCCTGGATGCAACTCAGGTCTAGGACAACAGATGTGGGAGGGAGGAGCTTGAGGACAGGCACACCCTGCACCTGAGTGTCAGATTCGCTTAGGAAAGTGGTTTCGGATTATTGTTTACCTTTCCCTCCTTTGCTTTGTGCTCCAAGGAAAGATTAAACAAAAAAACAAACGAAACCCAAGTCACCTTGCATTGTTAGATATTGATGAGTGGGTGATGGGTACAGATATGTTTGTCTGCTAGCAATTGACTAGAATTTGCAGAGGAAATCTGGGAAAAGTGGATAACTTGACACTTTCACTGGAATTCTCTCAATTAGCTACCAAAGCAAGGGAGAATTTGCATCCATTTTCATACAATTAGTAGTACTGTGTGTGTACTTCAACATTAAAAACATCCTTCCAGTAGCACCTTAGAGACCAACTAAGTTTGTTATTGGTATGAGCTTTCGTGTGCATGCACACTTCTTCAGTAAGTTCACACACACTTTTTAAAAAGCAGCTCGTCCCTTCTTAGAATTTGGTGCCCATTTTGAAAGCTGTGCTAGAAACCAGACCACACACACACCCCCAACAGCCTGAGATCTAGGCAAAGGAAGTTTTCCTGGCCAGTGAAGGAGCTTGTTTCTCTAAGAACAGAACTGCACACCAAAGAGAAAAGGGTTTGTTGGGGTAAGGGGGCACCACTTGTTTGCTAAACCCAAGTGGGGGCAGCAAGGTGGCTGTGAAATGAATTTCCAGAGGTCATTCCAGATCCTGTGAGCCGCTCCAGAGTTTAGACAGGGCAGAAACAACATTACCCAAAGGGCGAGTTACCATATGGCAGAATCAGGTTGTACAGAATGGTGGGAAAGCCTTCATGGGCTGAATATGGCACAAAGGCCTAATGCTGTCTACACAGCTAACCCTTCACAGATCAAGCAACTGGGCCAGCGGTCTGCAACCTTTAAGACAAAAAGAGCCACTTGGACCCGTTTCCGAAGAAAAAACAACAACTGGGAGCCGCAAAACCATTGCGACATTTAAAACAAATATATCTCTGGAGCCACGATCTGACAGCGGGTGGGAAGGTGACGTCGGGATGGTGCGTGACTAACGCACGCACCGCCCCCATGCGACGTCACAGCCAGTACAGCGCCCACCACAGTGAGGAGTGTCGGGGCGCACAATGCGCCTCCTCCCCTCGCTAGTATCCGCCCCGGAGCCGCAGCAAAGATGTAAAAGAGCCACATGCGGCTCCGGAGCCGCAGGTTGCAGACCCCTGAACTGGGCCAAACTAGAAATGTGCATAAATACATAGCAGGTGGCTGCGCATCTTGTTTTTCCTTAACTAGCTACAAGGGTGGCATGTCTGATTCTTACTGGGAAGGGAAGGTGGAGCGGGAGCTTATATCTCCACTCTCCCACCAATATCAGAATGGAGATCACACTCACATATAGACCTAAGAGCCTTAAAGAGAGAAATGTCCCCAGATGCCAACAAATCAAATTAGGCCTGAATTGCCGCATGGGGCTGTTACCACCAGTACATTTCCAGGGGAACTACTATTACATCAGCTGCAATGAATTAATCATTTATTACCAGAGGATCTTGTTACCAATACATTAGTAATAGCAAATGGGTTATTCCTGACCAGAACACAAATCTCAATTAAAACTCACCAAGAGACCTAAAGAAAGGAAAGGAGAAGGAAGAAAATAAAGGTAAATTTGTGCCTTTCTGTTACAGAAGAAATACCCTAGGTATGATAACATAGGTCCCAGAATAAATATAACCTTGTGCAGAGGGAAATATCACCCAAAATCCACAATAATGAAACAATAGCTTTAATGCCCAGGGAAAAACTTGTCAAAACATATAGTACCAAGGAGATTCTTGCCTGCTAATTAGAAATATCAGCACAATTTCATCAGAATGTATTGCTCCTTTGTTGTTAAGAGACAGATTCTCTAAGCAAAAGGTATTAACTACTTCCCAAATGTATTATCCCAGGAAAGCCTCTTCAATAAATGTTAATGATTAATCGGTGCCTTCATTGTGAAATGTAAATTCTATTAATGAAGTGGGAACAATGAATGGGTCTCTCCCCAATGTCTGCCAGGTAAAAACAATTTTAATTCATCTCTCTTCATTACTCAAGAAAACTATGCTAAGATATATGACCAGATACCTTTGGGAAACAATGTTTGTGTTCATCTGGATTAGAGAGAGATCCAGCTACAGGAGGGCCCAATATTCAATATCGCAAAGACTATCTGGGGAATTGAGAGGAGATAATGAAAGCAACCCACATATTACAAAGAGAGATTATCAGATGTATATCCATTATAGGGAATAAATACCTATTTCCAGGCAATAATTATTCTCCAAGATTTCACTAACACAATGCAACAGAGGGCATAAACCTGGTGTGACTTGGAAGTCGCTAGGCAACCAAGTCTACCAGGCAGATACTGGTGGACCCCTCATCACAGACAGCTGGTTTCTCTAGAATACCTATATTTTCCTAGATAACACATTGGGATAGAGATATTTCACTCCACTAGTTTTGGCTACAGTCCAACAGGCAAGGCTGGTTTAGGGAAAGGTCTCTCAGAAATGTGTGCCCTTTGGAAGGTCAGAGGTGAAATTATTCCCCAAAGTCACAGGAAACCTACATATGGACCAGCAGAGAGATCATCCCTCTCTCTGCCCTCTCCATGGAATTAATTCTGGTTTTCCTGGAGCCCCAGGGTCAACCCAACCACAGCATTCCATGCTACACCTTTTATGATCAGGCATGGCTGATCATGCTACAACGAGGTTAGGCCAACCTGAGCTGTGAATCATTTCAGACATAGTAATAAAATAGCTTTTCATGAGAAGGTGAGAAAAGCACAGAAACATAATCTCCATAAAACAAGTTACCGTATTTTTCGCTCTATAACACGCACCAGACCATAACACACACGTAGTTTTTAGAGGAGGAAAACAAGAAAAAAATATTCTAAACAAAACAGTGGATGTATGATTTTTGTGGTTCATGCTGTGGCCACAGACATGTTAGCTGACGGTGAGTTTGGGGTAGCCCAATGCAAAAATCCTGAGGATCCATGTGCATCCATGCTAAAGTCGCCCTAAAGTCGCAGGGGCGCTGGGGGAGTGAACAGGAAGCAGGAGGAGGAGAACAATCCCTCTCACACACACAGACACACAGAGTATCAATCCTAAAGTCACAGGAGAGGCAGGGGCGCTGGGAGTGGGAAGCAAGAGAAGGAGAACGATCACACACACACACACACACACACACAGTATCAATCCTAAAGTCGCAGGAGAGCGCAGGGGCGCTGGGAGAGTGAACGGGAAGCAAGAGGAGAACGATGCCTCACACACACACAGACACATACAGAGAGTATCAATCCTAAAGTCGCAGGGGCGCTGGAAGTCGCAGGGGCACTGGAGGAGTGAACGGGAAGCAAGAGAAGGAGAACGATGCCTCACACACAGAGAGACACACAGAGTATCAATCCTAAAGTCGCAGGAGAGCACTGGGGCGCTGTGAGAGTGAACAGGAAGCAGGAGGAGGAGAACGATAGCTCAAGCACACACACACACACACACACACACACACACACACACACACAGCCCCTACAGTGGCTGATCCAAAATCGGACAGCAAAAAACTGCAGGCAGGGACATAGAGCACGGGGTTGTTTTAAAGCAGCCAACCCCGCTCTGCTTCTCTCCCTCCTCCCGGCTAGGCTGGCTGACAGGAGCCGCTTACACCTGCTTTGCAGTTTCAAAGAGAGCCACGGACAGCTCACAACTGCAGCGGATTCCCCTGCCATCCGTAGGCATTCGCTCCATAACACGCACAGACATTTCCCCTTACTTTCTAGGAGGAAAAAACTGTGTTTTATAGAGCGAAAAATACGGTATATACTTCCAGTTCCTCATCACCCACTTGTGCTCTCTAACCAATTCATGATATGGAAGAAATCCTGTGCCCAAAATGCTAATCTTTAAAGACCTCCAGCAGATTCACCATTCCATTCATAGCTATACAGTGGTGCCTCGGGTTACATACGCTTCAGGTTACAGACTCTGCTAACCCAGAAATAGTACCTCGGGTTAAGAACTTTGCTTCAGGATGAGAACAGAAATCGTGCTCCAGCGGCTCGACAGCAGCAGGAGGCCCCATTAGCTAAAGTGATGCTTCAGGTTAAGAACAGTTTCAGGTTAAGAACGGACCTCCGGAACGAATTTAGTACTTAACCTGAGGTACCACTGTATAGGGAAAGGGGGCTGAAGTCTAGTTCAGTGACTGTCTAGAAAGCATAGGGTGGGAGATATTATACAACACAACAGATCATTTTGAGAAACATCTTCATGTGTAGTGAAACCCTACAATAAAATGTCTTATCAGGCACATCCAACAGGTAGGTTGTGATCTACCGGTAGATCACTGGACGTCTGTGGTAGATCACTGGTAGATAACTGGCTCCCCTCAAAGCAGCTGCCCTAAAAAAAGCTCATTTTTTTTGCCCTGCATCCCCCAAAAACGGGGCTTTGCTTCTCCCTAAAAAAAGCTCAACAACAACTCTTTGATCCGAATGCCTAAAAAATGGGCCTTCTTCCTCCCCAAAAAAGCTCAACAACTTTGATCTGAACCCCCCAAAAGGGGGTGGATCACTGCCAGTTTTTAACTCTTAGTAGATCACAGTCTCTTGGAAGTTGGCCACCCCTGTCTTAGATGATGTTTTGCAAAGATAATTAGTAAGGATCAAATAGGATGTTCTTAATGTAGTCTCCCCCACCTCGTTTCATAATGACGGTGATTTATTTCATCCTGTTCCCCGTAATATACTCTGTTTATCATATGGGGCCTGCAAGTTCCCCTAATCCACTTCCTTCCTGCCCCATCATACAACCTATTATTCACATCACATGAGGAATTATAAATAATCAGCTCAGGTGTCTTGCAAAGGAGACAGGTAACAAGTAGTCTTTCCATACTTTAGTGAGTTTTAAAACCTAACTTTTCACCAGGTGTGACTTTGCTACATTCCCCAAACTACAAAGTAATTTCTGCAAACAGAGCTGAAACCGACATGACAGCAAAGGGAATGGAAGGTCAAGATTTTAATTCTTCTTCCTGCTCTCAGCTTTCAAGATCAGAAGCTTTCCCTTGAGAGAAGCAACAAAAGATCTTGAGAAGTCTGGTCATATGACACAAAATAATAAAAAGCAGTGCCAGAAACGTGGCTGAGAACAGCGTCAGCAGAAAGGAAAAAGAAAGAAATAGGTCAAGAAGTAAAAAGTTAGGAAAAACTAATATTGCTATTTCTGCAGCTTTACGTTTGCCTCCTTATGTGCATTTTGACAAGATGATCTATGGATATGTAATGTCAGAATGATAACATACTTGTCACTTATAAAAATGCAACTAATGCGAAGCTCCAAAGGTAGTTCTGGAATTTACACTAAGTTCCCTTGAGTCATGTACATTAGATAGAATCAACCTTATTTTTTCATGGATCTTTAGTCACTCCTGAGTGCAAACCACTGCATTACAAACATCTGCCTTTCAAAAATAACACAAGAAGTGCCTTTTTAGAACATGGTGGTCCCATGATGGAATACAAATAGCCATGGGCCCAGTTCTGGGGGAAGTAGAAATTCTGAGGATCTGACACAAAATGAAAGAAAGCCATGCATGTCAAAGCACACAGCGTGAATGAACAGAACAGACAGATGACTCCGCAAGTGAAGACACTGGAAGAAGTGCAACACAAGGGTGGTTGCATTTCAACACCCTCATACCCTTGGACTCTGCATTTATTTATTTTAGATGCTGATCACATTCTTTTTGCATGGTTAACATTGATTAGAATCCCAACTTCACCTACAGCTAGGCATAGAAAAGGGTAGTGGAGAGAGAGGGTAATCTATCCTCCAACCATATGGACCATGAGTGGCCCTCCTTTAGTGACTAAGCACAGAGCAGGGAAGAAATAATGTCTTTCTCCCCATTACTTTATCTCATTTCTTTTTAGTAGAAGTTGACTATTCGCATATCAATTTTTCTAATTTTGAGTTAACACTCAGCAGCTAACTATATGTCACATGCAAATATATACATATAATAGAGCCCCCAAACCTTGAAAAACAACAGAACCACCACTTTAGGAGGCAGAAAATTGGGGCAGAAAAGTGATGAGCAGGAAAAGGGTTACGTTCCCCATCTCCACTACTATTTCTCAGCTCCAGTTTTCTCCCTTCCAAATCTGATTTTCTTTTCTAGAGTACTAAGACTCTGTTACAAATGTTTGAATTAAACATACAATTAGCTCTATGCAATAATACATAACATTGCTTTTTTCACATGCTATTAATCATTTTATTTTTCCTAATGGGGATGTGGAAGACTCAGATTCAAATCTCTACCCCATCATTAAGGTTAGCTGGTTGGCCTTGGCAAGTCACTCTCTCTCTATAACCTCCTTCATTAGGGTTTTTCTGAGGATAGGAGAGTATTGAAATCCACCCTGAGCCCTTGAATGGAGGGGAATGATTACCAAGACCTCATCATCCCTAAAAACTATCACAGAAAAATATATTGTAAAACAAAATAGAAGTCCAGCAATAGGAGGAAAAAACTCACCCCTCTCATAATCATCCTCAGCTACCGCCTTCGCTTGAAGTCTTTGAAGCTTTCTTATTAAGGATTTTATCTGCATTAATTAAGAGACAATTAACAGTATTTCTATGAATCTTTATTTTCTATTGAATTCAAATCTATATAACTGCATATATGATCATAACATTTCAAGTGTGTCAATTTTGGCACACTTAACTAGAAAATTTCTGAGGATACTTATGTCTTATAGATTTCAAAAGCAGGACAGAGCAGGCATCGAGATATTAGAAGAGCATTTCACAAGCTGTCAAATGAGACAGGTTTCATGTTTGATAATATCCATTCACATGCAAATCTGAAAGCACAACTACAGAACAAACTCTGAATTCCGTCTCCTGCCTTTCATGCTTCAGCCAAGAAATATGACGTCAAATAGTAATAATTCTACCTAATTTTAAAATAAGCCTGAAGCCATTAAGACTAAGCAGTGAGCTAAGAGCCAATAACCCAAGGGGAAAGACCTCTTTGAAAGAGGATGGAAGTGGCATGGAGGGAGCTATGGGGAGCATAACCAGGAAAAACCTAATAGCAAATGACACTGTGTTGGTTGGCTGTTTATGTATTGCCAAAAAAGGGAGTGGGGAGGAAATGCACTACCAAAAGGGAGGACATCACATTGAATAATATTTATATGTATAGTGGCAAATAATATGATAGAAGTGGAAATACATCTCACCACAGCAGGAAAGACTGTGGCCTGGTGATCTGTGTGTCTGCCCAGTCTGGTTTCCAGCTGCTACCTGCTGGTGGCAACTTCAAGGCCCCTTTTAAAATGGAGTTGGGCAGAAAGGGACTGGAGTTGACAGAAAGGGAGTAGGTAAGGTAGGAATTTTTGGAAGAGAGGAGAATGCGCACTAAGGAACTAAAGAACCAATATGATGGAGGATGCACTACAGGGCATGATGGGGCTGAATTTTGCATGTTGATTAAAACTAGCCAACATCAGTTCCATAATCATATTTTCCAATCCACACTACAAATGCCACCAATAAGTGCAACAACTGCTTCCTGTCTTGCACAACAAGCTGTGGATTTGATTTCAAATTCCTATAACACAAAACAGGAATGAGGAAAACGCTAACCTTTAATATACTCTGGTTGCCCAGCAAGCAGTCCTGTAGCACTGGCTCATATTTCTTCATCAGGGAATCCCAGCTGTGATCGCTAACAGTGTTACTACTTTCATAGCCTGAGGTCACAGAAGAACCAGCAGATGCTGCTTCCAAAGACTCAGTTGAACAGGAAAATGCAGCATTCGAATGTGAAAGTGAGTGTGATTCACAATCCTGCACTTTATCATCTTCTGCAGTCTCCCTTGGGCACTTGTGATCTTTGCTACACAGAGAGATGGATGAAGCCCACAGTTCTTTCCCTGAAGTTCTTTGTCCCTCCCAAGGTACATGCAAAGTAACGTTTTCTGCTCTTCCTGTTTTGCATGTTTGCCAAGCTTCTTTAGGCTCTCTACAATCTACTGGGCCTCCAATGCCATTTGTTTCACAAGCTGAATTTAGCGAGAGCTGTATGAAGCTAAAACTTGAATTAAAGTGATCCTGAGGACGGAAAGAGCTACAAGGCATGTCCTTGCTTTCAGATTCCTGGTTGTTGTTCTCTTCCTTCTGATCCAAAACATGCATTCTTTCCTTCTCCTGTGTTCCACCAGCAAAAGCAGTCTCCTTCACAGAGTCAAGCAAATCTGTCTGCTGTGAGGATGAGCTGGATGCAGGCAACAGATCTCTTTTATAGATGGCAACCACAGGACAAACTGGTTGAATTAGATCTTCTGATTGCGGCACTCTGAAATCAGCCAGGGGTCTGAGACTGACTGCTTTATTTCCAGCAGTAAGCGATCCAGTTGCCACATCTGGGGAAACCGAGGGACTGCTTACACAAGCATTACAATGTAATGTATCATTTTTGCATCGCCTCTTCAGAAAGCAATTTTTAAATTCTCTGTAGTGTTTTCTGCCATTATGCTCAAGCCCTTTGGGGCCGAAGGGTTCACAGTCAGAAAGAGGCTGAAATCCTATCTGCTGCAGCACTTCGGTTCTCATGTATCCTGGCCTCTTCACCACCCTCTTTTTGTGAAAAGAGCTCGCAGGCAGTGAGCCATCCTGGACCTCTAAAATAAAGAAAATGACAAAAAGGGTCACAACAATATTTTGCCTTGTAAGGGAACAGCTTCTGGAGAAAATTACTTCCCTGAAATATATACACAGGCTTAGCTTTTAGCAACATAATGCTGCTGAAGTAGAAACTAAGGGGCTGGCATCTGGTATAACACAAATTTCA
The DNA here is from genome assembly GCF_965113315.1 of Podarcis vaucheri. Taxonomy (NCBI): domain Eukaryota; kingdom Metazoa; phylum Chordata; class Lepidosauria; order Squamata; family Lacertidae; genus Podarcis; species Podarcis vaucheri. The sequence continues at coordinate 49,535,510 of NC_138761.1, forward strand.
ATAGCCCATGTATTATTCCATCCATTCAAGTGGTTTGTGCCCACATTTCTCAACACATTCTCCTGCTTTTCCCAGGTTTGTAATTTCACCACTTTTGTCAATCTATTTAAATGTGTGCACATTTGAAGTTGCACATTTGAAGTTGCTCACTATTTAAGCAATGAACCTGAAAGGGAGTTCATGATGGCTGGGAGTTTGTTAAGAGGGAGATAGTAAAAGCACAACGTCAGGCAATACCAATGAGACGAAAACATGGAAGGTGCCTAAAGAAACCAGGGTGGCTATCTAAAGAACTTTTAACTGAATTAAGATTAAAAAAGGATGTGTACAAAAAATGGAAAAGGGGGGAAACCACCAAAGAGGAATTCAAACAAATAGCCAGCACGTGTAGACACAAAGTCAGAAAAGCTAAAGCACAGAATGAACTCAGGCTTGCTAGAGAGGTTAAAAGCAACAAAAAAGGCTTTTATGGGTATGTTCGTAGCAAAAGGAAGAACAAAGAAACAGTGGGGTCACTCAGAGGAGAAGATGGTGAAATGCAAACAGGGGACACAGAAAGGGCTGAACTCCTCAATGCCTTCTTTGCCTCAGTCTTCTCCGATAAAGAAGACAATGCCCGACCTGAAGAATTTGAAGCAAATGATTCAGCAAAGGAAACACAGCCCAGAATAACTAAGGAGATAGTACAAGAATATTTGGCTAGATTAGTTGTATTCAAGTCTCCAGGGCCAGATGAACTGCATCCAAGAGTATTAAAAGAACTGGCAGATGTGATCTCAGAACCACTGGCAGTCATCTTTGAGAATTCCTGGAGAACAGGCGAAGTCCCGGCAGACTGGAGGAGGGCAAATGTTGTTCCTATTTTCAAAAAGGGGAAAAGAGAGGACCCAAATAATTACCGCCCAGTCAGTCTGACATCAATAGCAGGGAAGATTCTGGAGCAGATCATTAAGCAAACAGTCTGTGAGCACCTAGAAAGGAATGCTGTGATCACCAATAGTCAGCATGGATTTCTGAAAAATAAGTCATGTCAGACTAACCTGATCTCGTTTTTTGACAGAATTACAAGCCTGGTAGATGAAGGGAACGCAGTGGATGTAGCCTACCTTGATTTCAGCAAAGCATTTGACAAGGTGCCCCATGATATTCTTGTAAAGAAGCTGGTAAAATGCGGTCTTGACTATGCTACCACTCAGTGGATTTGTAACTGGCTGACTGACCGAACCCAAAGGGTGCTCATCAATGGTTCCTCTTCATCCTGGAGAAGAGTGACTAGTGGGGTGCCACAGGGTTCTGTCTTGGGCCCGGTCTTATTCAACATCTTTATCAACGACTTGGATGATGGACTCAAGGGCATCCTGATCAAATTTGCAGATGACACCAAACTGGGAGGGGTGGCTAACACCCCAGAGGACAGGATCACACTTCAAAACGACCTTGACAGATTAGAGAACTGGGCCAAAACAAACAAGATGAATTTTAACAGGGAGAAATGTAAAGTATTGCACTTGGGCAAAAAAAATGAGAGGCACAAATACAAGATGGGTGACACCTGGCTTGAGAGCAGTACATGTGAAAAGGATCTAGGAGTCTTGGTTGACCACAAACTTGACATGAGCCAACAGTGTGACGCGGCAGCTAAAAAAGCCAATGCAATTCTGGGCTGCATCAATAGGAGTATAGCATCTAGATCAAGGGAAGTAATAGTGCCACTGTATTCTGCTCTGGTCAGACCACACCTGGAGTACTGTGTCCAGTTCTGGGCACCACAATTCAAGAAGGACACTGACAAACTGGAACGTGTCCAGAAGAGGGCAACCAAAATGGTCAAAGGCCTGGAAACGATGCCTTATGAGGAACGGCTAAGGGAGCTGGGCATGTTTAGCCTGGAGAAGAGGAGGTTAAGGGGTGATATGATAGCCATGTTCAAATATATAAAAGGATGTCACATAGAGGAGGGAGAAAGGTTGTTTTCTACTGCTCCAGAGAAGCGGACACGGAGCAATGGATCCAAACTACAAGAAAGAAGATTCCACCTAAACATTAGGAAGAACTTCCTGACAGTAAGAGCTGTTCGACAGTGGAATTTGCTGCCAAGGAGTGTGGTGGAGTCTCCTACTTTGGAGGTCTTTAAGCAGAGGCTTGACAACCATATGTCAGGAGTGCTCTGATGGTGTTTCCTGCTTGGCAGGGGGTTGGACTCGATGGCCCTTGTGGTCTCTTCCAACTCTATGATTCTATGATTCTATGATTCTATGATTCTATGATTCTATGATTCTATGATTCTATGATTCTATTCTATGATTTTAGAGAGAACAATGCAGATAGAAGGCAAAGAACCAGCCAAACTGGTTTAAAGCTGGCTAGGTAGCACTCTTATTCAGATGACACCTATCAGCCTAGAATCTAGAGATAACAAAAGTTATTATGCGGAATATATATCTGAAATGTTTTATATAAAAAGATAGACTTAAGAGACTGATATCATTCACCGTAACCATTTGGCTGACATATTTGGCTTATAAATCTTGGGATTATGCACATTATCCATTATGTGTAATAGATCTGTATATGAATAGACAGGCACAGGCCTTGCATATGAGATCACGGATTTTGGATTTCATTCCATCCCTAGATACAGGGACAAGATGTACGTACACATGTCTAAGGGTACATTATGTCAGCCATTCAAAGTGATTGGCACATGGACAGCTAACTGATTGACCCATTCATGCCCTAGAACCCCTGGTTTTCAACAGCATTTAACTAGGGCATTGAGTTTTAATTTCCCCAAATTTTATAATGTTTGAAATATTTTATTGTTTTAATGTATTGCAAATTGCATTGGGGACCCAAAAACTGCCTAGTAATGCATATATAAATAAAATCTTGCAGAGTACCCTTCTCCCCACCATGATAAGTGGAATGTCTGACAATGCCTGCTGGTTATTCTAACCCTGCACACATTACTGTATTAACTTCACTCTTCCTTGTACTCCATTGACAAAGGCATAGGCACACAGCCCTGGTGTGACGTTGTGATGGATAACCCTCTTCCCCCACCCCTTTTTGTTCATGCCTTTTGACAGTTGTTTTCTCTCCACCTGTGCTGTCCCTCATGTTGAAAATTTAGCAATAAGATTCAGACTGCCTGCTGTTAATGTGCAGAATAATAGTAGCTGGACCATTTTCCTATTGCCTATTTCCGATTGTAAGCTCCTTGGGGTAGGGACCTGTCATATCAGTTCCTTGCAAAGCACCATGTACATAGATGGCACCATATCACAGAGTGCTTCTGTTCCATTTACAATCACAGAAATTCCTCTGTGTGCCATAATCCAGCTGCATTTCACATTCAATTCCAATTTTCAACTTTAGCTTCAGACCTGTTTTCATGGCCTGTTTTTATTTTCAAACATTAAACTTTTATGGTCTACATAAGTGCTTCCACACATTTTGAGCCTAGTATGACTTTACGGATAAGTATATAGCCATACTCCAACACATAAGGAATATATAAACCAGTTTCTATCAAAGACCTTGCCACCATTTTTAGGGCCAATGCTTTCCCAAACCCTCTGAATATATGAAAAACAAAACTGTTGTGCTCTGAGAGAACCACTGGTTCAATTACCCCAGTGTTGTGTATTCCAACTAGCAGTATCTCTCCAGGGTCCAAATCAATGCCTTCTGCAAAAAGCTTTCTCCATCTGAGATATTTCTGACATGTTTTGCCCCTTTGAGTTCTTTCCAACTGGCCAATGACTTTGCCTTGGTCCCCAAGTTACTGCCAAATACCTCAAACCCCAGTCAGAATCACTCAAACATAGGAGCCAACTCCTAGGGGCTGCGGTCTCTTTGTACACCCATTAAAGTATTGAGGTGGCCAATCCCCACCCAAATTTGATTGCCATTCAAATAGTGTGTGCACGCGCCACACCTTTGGATCAATTATGTGGAGTGGGGCTAACCTGCTCCCCCAATATTTTATCCAAGTTGGCACCCCTACACTCAAATAGCTCCAAGCTGGCACACACTCATGCCCAACCAGCCCTAATGCTCCCTAATTCCAGAGCTACTGTCACACCAACTCACTCCTCTTCTCCCTGAAGCCCCCATTCCAACAAAATCTGAGTCCCTCCGCAACTCCTCCCTTTAACTGATGCAATTACCACCACAGAACCCAGCCTTATGTTTACCTTGCCAGTCTGGACCCAACAACTAGGATGCCCCTATTTTCATCAGAGAAGTGTAGGAGGGTATGCAACTATAAGAAACAGCGAGTGAGAGAATACAAAAGAAAATACATGCTTTCTCCCATCTTTCTCCTCCCTCATAGCAGAACTATGGCAGGAAAGGACAGCCCATTTGAATATGTGTTTGTTGCTTTTAAAGAGAATGCACCTATCAATTTCGCAGTTTTGCAAAGCCTTCAAATATACCTTCATAAGCCTTCAAGGATGGCACTACCCAGTGAAGCAAGGAGGCACTGAACTACACCAAGTCAAGTCATAAAATGAACTGATTAATATTTGTGTGTTTGTTTTTCAAATCTGCATCACCTTGCTGCACAAAGGTTACAAAGGCTGAAATACCACCTGTTCATTTAAACACACCCACATACACAGAGTGCAAAATTTAAGAGCAATATATACCATTGCTGTAATATATCATTAAACGATATCTTCTTATAAGACTGAAAAATCCTTTGCTGCTTTCAGTCCCGTTGAACATGTCTTTAAATGGCACACTACAGTAGAGAAGTGCATATTCAGAAAGCAGCGACACTGCACACTTTTGGAAACAGGAGGAACACCAGCTGGCAAGTGGCTTCCTGTTATTCACATTACTCTTAACTAGAGGAAAGATCCTTCTTGTAAATTTCCTATTCCCAGAAGATACCGTCTGCTGCAAGTAGTCATGGTTTAACTTTAAGCAAGCCACTTAAACTGTTTGGGTTAAAGAACAACATTTTACCTTGCTGATCAGAGTTCTAGTAGGAAACAACACTAGGAGTAGGCTTGCATCATTTCAGATGCAAACACTCTCTCCCCTCCCCATGGTCTTCCGAAACTGTTGTCCATGGACCACCAGTGATCTGTAAGCTTCATTCAGGTGGTCCACAATATATCTGTAAAAATGCAATTAAAAATCCTAACAGCAAATAGCACAGCACATTACAATTGCTACCACAGGCAGAAAAAAAATCACTAAGTGGCATACCAAGACCCTCAGCAATTTTCAAGCAGACTGAGGAAATTTTGGGGGGAACCACTGATCTACCCTGTAGGATTTTTTTATCCAGTTCAGCTTCCAATGCTTCCACAGGGGGGATACACCAAAAATGTACACCTAGTCTTCTGGAAGAAAGTACCAGAGAAGGCATAAACCGACACAGAACTAAAGGTTTTTTAAAAAGAAAAAAGAAAAAATGCTTTATTGGTTTTAAAAACAAAACAAGTACAAAACAAAATATGTAACGATCAACAAAAGGCAATCCAAAATCAACACTCATTACAAAAAAAGAAAAGATTGGATTCACATGTCACGAATTCCAACATGACTTCTGTTATGTACTGAAGTTCTCACCCTGGGCCAGCAGGGGGATACTGTAGATAGTTATGCAAATAAGGGATTGAAAGTGACGTTCAGTGATTGGATAGTTTTAGAAAGTTGCTACAGTTACGTTGTACTGGAGCTCTATATAAGCAGTTCAGTTCTGTTCTGCCCTGTGAATAAACAAGAGCTGTTTGAAGAATCGCTGTGTCATCTGATATGTTCACCCACAACTTAACAACTTCCAATCCCCACATTGTGGTTCCTAAATTACATTACAACTGTGCACTTGACGTTCTCTCTCATAGGTTGTTCAGTTGTGTTAATTTTGTAAAAGTCTCTTATTTTATGCAGAAGTCAATCCAGGCCTGCCAAAGAATTTAGATTATTACAATGTTCTTTTAGATATTCTCTGTAAATATTCCACTCTTTATTAAAAAATTTATCTGTATGGTCTTGGAATCTTGTTGTTAATCTTGCTAGCTCTGCATATTCTAATATTTTATTCTGCCAGCCTAATTTTGAGGGAGTAGAATCTCCTTTCCATACCTTAGCAATCAGAATTCTTGTTGCTGCTACTGCATACATAAAAAGTTTCCTTACCCTTTTTGGAATTTCATTGCTCATTATACCTAATAGGAAGGCTTCATGCTTCTTAGGGAAGGAACATTTAAACATCTTTTTAAGTTCTTTATATATTGTTTCCCAAAATTCCCTGGTTTTTTGCAGTTCCACTACATGTGGAGCATAGTGCCTTCTGCCTCCCTGCATCTCCAGCAGTTGTTTAACCTAGATTTATACATTTTGGACAGTTCTACAGGTATTAAGTACCATCTGTAGAACATTTCCATGAAATTCTCTTTGAAAGCGCAGCACTCAGTAAATTTCAGGTCCTCCCTCCACAACCTTTCCCATGATTCCATTTGGATGTTGTAACCAAAATCTCCGGCCCATTGTACCATAACAGATTTTACTTCTTCCTCCTTGACCTCCCAGTCAAGGAGAAGTCTGTACATTTTAGAGAGTGGCTTTTTTGTGTTTGTATTAGGTCTTTCTCAAGTCTTGAAATTTCTGTGGATAAGCCTTTCTGTTTGTCCTTTTGGAATGTTTCATTTAGCTGGAAATATTGCAATCAGTCAAATGGGTCTGAATTTCTTCATTTAAAAAAAAAATAACCTTATTTTCCTGCTCCAATAGATCTTGATAAGTTGCCCAATTTCTTCTCGTGTTTTTTGTTTTTTTTTAACTGAGAATGCTTCTGTCGTTGAAATCCACCATGGCATTTTTGGTTCTAGTAAGTCCTTATATTTAGCCCACACCATATATAACAGTTTCCTAATCACATGGTTCAGAAAACCTTTGTGGACTTTAACCTTCTAGTATTCCAAATAGGCATGCCAACCATATCTATTATTGAATCCTTCTAGATCCAGCAAGTCGGTATTTTTCAACGTCAGCCATTCCTGAATCCAAGAGAAACAAGCTGCCTAATGATACAGTTTTAATTAAGGTTCTGGATGCCCACGTCAGTAATTTGAACCTTACTATTAATCATTAAAATATGTAGTAAAAAAAATTCACCTTTTATACTGCAAGGAGCAACCAGGTAAAGGACTGGAAACACTCAATACTATGAGCAACTGGCTGACCTGTATAGGGAACCACCAGAACTGCAGTTTGGGTCATGTCCCTGGACTGTAAAGTGATTGTAGATTCTGGCCAGATCGATCCAGGCTAACCATTGGGCTCCCATAGGCCAGACAAACTATAAAAGGCTTCCTGTTTAGGCTGAGGTTTCCATGGGCAATAGCTGTCTTCCCGGCTCTCACCTGACTTATGGCTTTGCTCCTCACTCAGACCCCTGCAGTGACTCCTGGCTCTCAATGCTAACTTAACAGCTGCTTATAAAATAATTTACTGTAATTCAGTTTTCTACTTCACACATGACCCTCACATTAAGAAGACCAACCCTGTATGTGTATTTTTTTACATCACTTTGTACTGTATTTACTGCACAGATGTACTGTATATCCAACAAAAACAGGTGGAAAAAGATTCCAGTCCAGTACTCAATGATTTGGTCTGATTCTCTGACAATCCTAAGCAGAGGATAGCTTGAAAATTTAGGTCTCTAATTTACTTCAAAGTAAGCTCTGTTAGGTTAAGTCAAACTTGTTGGAGTTAGGCTACATGTATACAAAATGGTTTTTGCTGAAACTTAATATAGGGTTTTAACAATATTTTAACGGGTAGCATTACCTGGTAGAATGTGATGTCTTGTATGACTGTCGCCTTTGAGGAACTATTTAATAAGTCACTCATGTCTCAAGCTATTGGCTGAAAGACAAATCTTTAGCCTCAACGCCACTCGCTTCTGTCAAAACACCTGGTGAGTGCTTCAGTATAAGACTCATCAGGCAGATAAAAGGCAGCACAACAACACGCCAACAGAGGCCAAATTAAGAAGCAAGCACAGTTTGAGTGTTCCAGCTGAACTATTTGAATTTTTAATTTCACCAAGGGAATATATTGCAAATTAAGTGTCTGACACACAGTCCATTTGGAATGAGAATTGAGTTTACTGAAATAGAAAGCAATCTTCTCCTAGCAACTCAGTAGTGATTGCCTATAATGAGAATAAGACAACAAACACTGAAGCTGCCATTTCAGGTCAATAAGTCAGATATGTCCAAAATTTGGCCATTCAATTTAATAAAAATCTGGATTGTGACTGATCTCTAGCTATCCCAATTATACTACTTTGGCTGTTTCAATATATTTACTGCATATTCAAAACTACAATATAATGTAATGTAATGCACAGGATCACATAAGATCACATAGCAGAATCAGGACATGTTATCCAGATACTTAAAGAATGGAAGGAAGGCAGAGGAAGGAGCACGTGCATTTGCAAAACCATTTAAAGTGAACTAATTACTCTTTAAGATGCTTTCTTCCCCCCCCCCCCATGGCATAATTCACAGAAGGAATTTCCTACTGATTGGGCTCACAATCATGATACTAAAATAGTAATATACTGTAAGATATTACAGGGGTTTATTCTCTCACTATTCCCTTCCCACCAAAGCTCAAAACATACATACCCATCTTAAGCATATTTAAAATGGAATTATTCCACTGTTAACTACTTGTGAGAGCTGGTTAGGGAAATTGATTTCAGGTTAAAGACAGAGACAAGCGTAAAGTTGATGGAAAACTAATCCTAAAACACCCAGATACAGTTTTTAAAAATACATTAAATTATTTTGAACACATTCTCAAATCTGGAATGAGTAATCTTTTAGAAATTGTAAGAACTTGATAACATCACCTTTCAATATGTTATGTAGCAAATTTTAAAAGTTCTATTTTCTGCTGGATATTATTGAAAGCCAGTATTCTAATATTAATTTATACTGAAGGACAGAATATAAATTCACAAAAATAAATAATGAGAAAAATCAATGAGATATTAACAGCCAATCGATTCCTAAGGCTGAAATCCTATACGGGAGGGGTGAGGCTCCACCCACCCCACTTACATATGAAAACAAACTTCACCACAGCCAATCACAAACAAACAACCACACCCTAGGCCAACCCCAACCTCTCTCACCACCAAAGAAACACAAGCGGATAGTGAACAGAACCCGCACAAGTGACGCTGACACAAAACCCCACACATACATTAAGTAAAATAGAAACATCACCACCCAACTCCACCCCCACTCACCATGGCTCACCTCTTTCCCCCTTTTCTTCCTAATGTAACACTAATGCAGGCATAGGCAAACTCAGCCCTCCAGATGTTTTGGGACTACAACTCCCATCATCCCTAGCTAACAGGACCAGTGGTCAGAGATGGTGGGAATTGTAGTCCCAAAACACCTGGAGGGCCAAGTTTGCCTATGCTAATGAGACTAATGTCTCAACAAATGAAACTGATCTGTAGAAAATGTAACTTGAAAAAAGAGACACTGCACATACTTTTGTAAACCAAGAAATCTTTAATAAAAAATATATATTTTAAAAAAAACAATCATGAGGGGTGAGACACTTTTCTCAGGTGGTGCCATCAGGGGCAGGGCTGAGAAAGTACTGAGGCAGCTGTGCTGCTTTCAATGCCCATCCCTTCTGCCCATCCCTATCTGTTCTCTGCTAGACTTTGGATGGGCCCACCAGAAGGCCCCCTGCTCAAGACCCTTTCAAACCAAAATGTTTTTTTTAATCAGATCATTTTTATTCTTCTGTTTCAGCTACATTCATACACCTCTTGAAAAGTAACCTGGTTTAAAATTTAACATGAATTTAAATACAGAGTAAACACACTTCTCTCGAAACTGTCTATATGACCCTGAGTTAATGCTTGTGGTTTTCCCCATGTAAATGAATTAACCAAATGGAAAATTGCTTGACCTTTCAGATCAAGCATTATTAATATGACACAGTAGGTCATTATCTTATTTATTATTGTGCAAAAAATGAATTGACCCTGTCAACCAAACAACATGGACATTCACTTTCCAAGTCACTGAAAAACATTGTTCTTTCTAGTTACTATCAGTGCTCTGAGCACCCTGCTAGAGAGTTTGGGCTTGTGACAGAGGCTTCTGGTATCCCAGTGGAATTTTAGATATTTCCATTTGAACAAACAGAAACACAAAAAACCTCTTCTGAAATCAAGGAGAGCTTCAAAAGCAGCTAATCATGCACCATGGTTGCCAGCTTTTTGAGGAAGTACAACCCTAAAAATCCCCTTGGACTCACAGAACTAGAGCATGATAATATTCTCTTGATCTTCACTTCACCAAGAACTGCTCCATCTCTGACATCTCTGACATCAGCTGTAGATGTCCAATTGTAATAGTATGTTCTTTAACATTACAAATATTGTAACCCTTTCTCTGTCCTCTCAGCAAAAATACTGTTTTACACCCTAGTCATCTTTCACCTTGACTGCTGCAATCTTCTGTCTCGCCTTCCACTGCCCTATCACCTCTATCTACCACCCTGCTGCCAAAATTATTTGCCTCTACTGTCACTCTGACTATGCAAAGTCCCTTTATAAATCCCTGCACTGTTTTCCTGTCTGCTCCCAGATCTTGTACAACCATTTCATCATTGCCTTCAAAATTCTTCAAGGTTCTCCACCATCCAGCTGCCTTTAATTTCTTAAACAAAAAAAGGGTGATGGCTCCATAAGTTGAGCAGCTTACATTTGTCCCTATTAAAATTGTTTTTGTTAGTTTGGGTCCAGTTCTTCAATCCATTAAGGTCACAGGCAGGGAAGACAGGATACAAATAAAAAAAATTAATTATTATTATTATTATTATTATTATTATTATTATTATTATTATATTGAATCCCGATTCTGTCTTCTGCAGCATTAGCTGCCCCTTCCAGTTTGACATCATCTGCAAATTTGATTAGCATCCCCTCAACTCCTTCTAAGACATTTATAAAGATGCTGAACAACAACAGGCCCAGGACAGAACCTCATGGCACCCTACTCGACACTTTTTTCCAGGATGCTGAGGAACCATTAGTGAGCACTCTTTGGGTTCAGCCAGCCAACCAGCTATAAAGCCTCCTAACAACAACCTCATCCAGCCCACATTTTACCAGCTTGACACCGAAATAACAACTTACCAGTAAAAAAAATTAAATCCCTATACAAGAGTATGGAACTTCAAGAATCATTAAAGAGCAAAAGGAATCAATCAGCCTCAAGAACAACAAACCCAACACTTTTGTTTCCATTCCATGCAAGTTACTTGTTTACATCTGTATCATGCACGAAAAAGGGAAGCAGAAATATTGCTGCATGCAGTGTCATCAAAACAGAGGCAGGTTTCTCCAAATTTGCAAAAGCAGTGGAGGGCATGAGCCAAATACAGCAACAAGCTGACAAAGCTAATAGAATTTAGCTGGATAAGCTATGACAAAAGCAAAGATGTTCAACTTGGATACGTACAATTCAATGTTATTAATCTTCCCTTGGAACCACTTTACACACTGAGACTACAGTCCTAAAATCCCACTTACATAGCAGTAAGCCCCATCAAGCCCAATAGAGCATACTTATGCCTTGGATTGGGCTGCAAGTTTATAAACATACTGAAGTTTACAAAAGTTGTCCCCATATATTAAAACTACTCAAATTTCACTTGATCCGCAAAGTGCACTCAACATCTGGCCATATAAGTTTCGGGGATTTTCCTTCTGTTTGGTAAACACACATTGGCAAATTCTTTTTCTTTGTTAGTAAGTATTTATTCAGGATAAAATTGTATCTGCATTTATTTAAAAGTAAGCTCCCACTGAATTCAGTTGGACTTACTTCTAAGTAAGCATGCAGAGGATCAGACTGTTAATCGCTCATATAAATAAAATTCTTCAGCCAAGCAATATTTGGCTATGGAAGTGTCCAAAAAAAAAAAAAGCATAATGTCATTTATTCAATCAGACATCTGATCGGGTGATGGCTACTTAATAAAGTATCTGTCCGACTTAAGGACTTCCTGGGCTTCTTCAGCTGAAGAGACAAAGAAGTCTATTGATAGAGATCTTAAAAAAAAAAAAATTCCAGTGAAACAGTGTAGGCATTATATTGGAACTGAAAGCCTTTTGACTCTCTGGGGGACTATGACTAAAACTGAAAAGGGAACACCCAAAGGAGGCTTTAAAATGGGTTCCAAAGACTTCACTATTTAAAGAATTCTTCTCTTGGCAAAGACGGTTCACATGACTACACAAAAACAAACAGGAAGATGTGTAAAAGCTCCTACAGTTTCTTGATGTTTTGAGAAGATATGAGTAAAGATTTGCTGCGACTGCACTGCATCAAAGTCTTCATGAATATTTGCACTGTTTTTATTTTACTATTTACTTTTTTAAAAATTCATTATGTTTTTCCATAATAGGTATAACATGTGATCACGTTTCCCTTCTACACTCAAAATCCAAATAAATATGCAAGATATTTAAAACAGAAAATATGATCCAGACACATATCCACTCAGAATAATCGTAAGGTTAGAATGCCCTCTGTAGGATTAAAACAGATGGTGAATTTCTTCAGATAAACTAGTTACCTCATACAGTGCAACAAGAAATAAAGGGAAAGTGCAGGTTGTTATATGCACATGCAGTTTGAAATACACAGCAATGTGTACAGTATTCTATGCAAGTTATTGAATATTTTGTTCACATAGTAGAATGTCCACATCATCATCCATCAGGCTAAATGTGCTAGGGGTGGGATTAATGGAGGACCCTCTTTAATGTGAATGTGATAAGCAATTGATGCGGTAAAAAGGTTTTCAAACCATTTGAACAGATTTCTAAATAATTCCCAAGAAATATCCATTCTTGCCACCACATTTTTCGCTCTATAAGACGCACCAGACCATAAGACGCACCTAGTTTCTGAAGGAGGAAAACAAGAAAAAAAATATTCTGAATCCCAGAATCCAGAACAGCAAGGGGGATCACTGCACAGCGATCCCTCTTGCTGTCCTGGCTTATGGGATAGCCGCACGCAGCCTGTCCTGGGCAGTGGGAGGAAGGATCCCTCAAGAGCCGCACTCCCTTTAAAGTCCTAGGCTCTGTGGTTTAACCCACAGCGCCACCCGTGTCCCTTTTGAGAAAATACTTTGCAACTATTTCAATACAGACATGATTGTACAACTTTTATGTGTGAGAAAACGCATGCAGTGACATTTCCATGCAATTAGCAATCTATGGATTAACATACAGAGGTACGAATTATCATGTGAAAAGGACATATACAAAACTTCAGAAAAGTCCACTAGGTATTACAGCTATAAAAAATGGGCAACTTGCAATTCAGAGAAACAACAGAAGCATTTAAGGAGCAGGAACACCAGAACGTATCAGTCTCCAAAAGCCTATGCTGTAATAAATTTGTTATATCTTTAAATTGCCACAGGAGTCTGGAAATCACTGCATATGCCAGAAATCGTTTTCAGAAAAATATCATTGAATTTGGTGGAAAGTATATTATTTCTTGGTTGATATGCATATTATCTGAATGTACTGACCTCTTCCAGTCTGACACAAGAGGATATACAGTGAGCTAACAATCTAGATTTTAATCAAGAGTCAGAGCTAGCTACATGAAAAATGCAAGCATAAGCTGTTCTGCCTTGCTTAGTGATCTCACAAGAAATATGATAGGGACAGCTGAGTAGCCTCTAAGATATCTGGGAAGATCACTTCCACAAAATTTCTCTTCTAAACTTTCCAAAGCACTATTCATACTAACAGGAGTGCCAACTTGATCCCGCGACTGTGGGTGCCCGGGGGTTGTGGGTGCCATGCAGCATACATGGCCCTGGTTCTGAAATTTGTGGGTGCCCGACCCCTTCACAGGGATTTTCGTGGGTGCTTGCACTCCCAGGGCCCCAAGGAGTGGGCACCCATGCATACTAGAATTGTGCAATTTGAAGGTTCTAAGTTAGATATCTTTCCAGCTAAAAGTAGAGTCAAACAAAACAATAATAGTGTGTCAATTCTTGTGAGTATTTATTTGCCCCCCACTCTGTTCCAGAGCTACACTTTGGAGGACACAGCAAGAATTTGAACCCCAAGTCATATGGCAAAGGCTTACAAACCTGCTCACCTGAACCACAATGATGAGGCACAATGATTCCACAATTGCAGGCTGCAAATGATGCCACACTCTTCATCCCAAAGAGTGTCTGAGCAGTATGTGCACATTTTCTTCTGCAGTGCAAAGAGGGATGCTTCAGAGGGATGCAACTGAGATTGGGAAACTAGTGCAGGGGGTGAAGGGTTAAATATCCTTTCCCCAGAACTGCAGCCCCAATCTAAATCAGTCTCATGATTCCTTTTAACCCCCCGCCCCCAAAATATATATATATTGGAGATTGGATCATGGTTGGCCACGCTTGGTTTGCCACCTTAATTAATTTAGTTTGATCCTCAGGGACAGACAATCCATGACCCAGATCTCCCACTTTTTTTTGTATTTGAAGATCAGTGAAGTGGCTTTGGAGAGAAATGTTTAACTGTTTCCTCCTCCCGCTCCCCCCCCAAGCTACTCCACCTCTGTAACTCTCAGCCCTTGCAAAGCTGAAGCTGGATTTACAAAGTGGAATAGACAGTAGTTACAAGATGCTTTTCTACATACTGTGTTTTTAGTACTCTGAGGAACAGCACCCCTCTTGGTTGTCAAAAGAAGAAATTTAACGACTTTCATCAGTACAATTTATGTTGCAACACTTGTGCTTTGGAACTCCATGCCTGTTGACATTAAGCAGGTGCCATCACTATACTCTCTTACACACCTGCTGAAAAGTGTTCTGTTTCATGTCTGTCCAGGCACATGTTTTCGCTATATCAGTTTTTAAAATTGTTTTACATGTTTTATTGTGTTTAACTGTTTTTTGCTTTTATTTTTTAAATCACAAGTGTTTACTGCTCTGGGCACCTTTGGGAGCAAGTGTGGGCCATTAAATAAACAAATCTTTATCTATTTTTTGTTAGTTTGTTTTCTTGGTTGGAGATGGGATTGGGGAAGTTGAAGATACAGTTATCAAAGCAGACAGATAAATCTTGCCCACCAATCTAGCTTCTTCAGTCTTCTGAGAGTTGGCTGCACTTGCTTCATAAAGGCTTATCAAGATGATTATTTGTTACAATAACTAAAAGAGCAAATTCCAGCATTATGACCTGTAAATTCCTTATGTGGCAACAGGTCCAATAAGGGCAAGTTAGAAGAATGTCTTCAAACTTTAGACTTTCAGCTGATTGCTACCATTTTTGGTAGTAACAACAAAAAATGCCATAGAAACAGCAACAGATAAAAAGACATACCGTATTTTTCGCCCTATAGGACGCACTTTCCCCCCTCCAAAAATGAAGGGGAAATGTGTGCGTGTCCTATGGGGCGAATGCAGGCTTTCGCTGAAGCCTGGAGAGCGAGAGGCATCGGTGCACACCGACCCCTCTTGCTCTCCAGGCTTCAGGAAGCTATCCGCAAGCCTTGCAGGCCGGGGGGAGTTCCCGCGGGCTCGCAAGGCTTGCGGGCAGCAGGCTGCAGCCCGGAGCACGGGGCGCCCTCCGGAGGACGCCCCGTGCTTCGGGAAGGTGTCCGCAAGCCTCCCGCGCCTGGCGGAAGGTCCTGCCGGGCACGTGAAGCTTGGGGCGGCAGCCTGCATCCCGAAGTACAGGGTGCCCTCCGGACGACGCCCCGTGCTTCGGGTGAGTGTCTGCGCCTGGCGGAAGGTCCTGCCTGGTGCGTGAGGCTTGGGGCGGCAGCCTGCATCCCGAAGCACGGGGTGCCCTCCGGAGGACGCCCCGTGCTTCGGGCAAGTGTCCGCAAGCCTCCCGTGCCTGGCGGAAGGTCCTGCTGGGCGCGCGAGGCTTGGGGCGGCAGCCTGCATCCCAAAGCACGGGGAGCCCTATGGAGGACGCCCCGTGCTTTGGAAAGGTGTCCGCAAGCCTCCCGCGCCCGGTGGGAGGTCCTGCCGGGCGCACAAGGCTTGGGGCGGCAGCCTGTTCTGGGGGCTGGGGTTGGGGGAAGCTCGGGCTTCCCCCGCGCCAGCCCCACACCTGGGGGGGGGGAATAATTTTTTTCCCTTTATTCCCCCCCCAAAAAAAAAACAGGTGCGTCTTATGGGGCGGTGCGTCCTATGGGGCGAAAAATACGGTAGATATATATATAAACAACCCTAAATAACCAGGACTGTAATCATTCCACAATTAATGAATAAATATTGAACTGGTACTTTTACAAGTGCCACAAAATTCCACACTTGTAAGGGATTGATATTTTAGACTGCCAACTCCTGCATTCTGGAACTTCCTACTAGCTGATATTAGGCAGAATGCCCTATCTATACACTTTATGATGCCTGCACAAAAACTTTATAAAAACTTTGTCAATATGCGTTTTCATCTGTAACTTTTGCTTATAATGACCTCGTTCTTAACTTGGGACTTCTACGAATAATTTTAATGCATTCCTTGGAAACTGCTGAGTGGTCCTATTTAAAGTTAAGCAAGATAAACAAATCATGTTAAATCGACAAATACAGGTCACCTTGATATTCTGGATACAACAACAGACTTTACTCAGACTTTTGTTGTTTTAACCCATGTGCAACAACTGGACTCACTCTAGGTGCCTGTTTTATAGTTTTGTTTTCCATCTTGTTGCTGTTAATACTTCTGCTTTATACACGCTGTAAAATGAAATAAAAGAAACTTTGCAAAAGAAGAAGAGCACAAATCATAATAACACGTCCTGTCACAATATATGGCAGAGAAGGGGGAACTGTGGCCTCCAGATGTTGCTAGACTCCCACCTTCCCTGACCACTGGCCTGGCTGGCTGGGGCTGATGGGGGCTGTAGTCCAAGAGCCCTGGATAGCCCAGGGCCCCTAGCCCCGGTATAGGGTGCAGTACAATAACTTTTACCTTCGTGATTGTTTTTTACAATAACTTCCCTTCGTCGGATCCCGCCCCCCCCCGCCCCATTTTTCTCTGCAGGGCTCCTATGCCTTTAACCGTTGGAAGTCAACAAGTGAGGGACCTTCTTCCCAACTTCTGCCTCTCTAACCGAGGCGGCGACTGCTGGAGGCCCTGGCGAGGAAGGACACGGACCGGCAGCCCCCTTTAGTCTTCTTCCTCGCCTGCTGCTGCTGCCGGGCTGCCCGAGCGACGCCTCTAGGGGCAGCGGAGACAGGGAGGGGACCAAGCAGCACTGAAACTTCTCCCGAGGGAGCAAAGCCTTCTCCCCCCTTGCTTCCCGCCGCCTGCCGCTCCCAAGGCTCCAGGGGGGTGAGGGGGAAGAGGCGGCGCTTTCCCGCTCTCCCCCATTAGAGAAGCGGCTCCGCCCGAGGAGAAGCATCCCGCTTCTTTTCTTCCCGCCGCCGGGCGTGGAGCTGAGGCGAGGAGGAACCCCGGCGTCCCCGCCGCCCCCTCAGCCCGAGAAGCGCCCAATCCTCACCGGCCTTCGGCTCCGAGCTCTCAGGGGTCCGACGCCTTAGGTCTCCTGAGGGGCCGCCGCCGCCGCCGCTGCCGCTCCACATCCTCCTCCTCCGAGGCTGCCGTTCGTGGGCCGCCTCGGCCGCAGCCCCTTCCCCGCCCCTTCGGCGGCGGCGGCGGCGACTCGCATCCGCTGGAGCAGGCGGGAGCCAAGCGCTGACTGAGGCCGCCCCCTGGCCCGCTCCGGCCGGGTGGGGGAGAAGGAGCTAGCTGGGTCGCCAGCAGCGCTCCCGGGACTTCTCGGCTCCGCCATGCTCGGACCCCCGCTCTTCTTCTTCCCGGGCTTTTGTGTGCCTTTTATCCAACACAGGACGGCAAGGGAAACTTTTCCTCTGCCCTGCGTCGTTTTGCTAGAGGCGGCTTCACCTGTTGAGCCTCTGCCTCGCGCAGCTGTCAAAAGCACAGAAGCCCTAATGGTCGAAATCTCGCTCTGTTTCCCTCTGCATGCCTCAGCCAGGGCCGGATTTACGTATATACGCTAAACAAGCTGTAGCTTAGGGCCCCACTCTCTTGGAGGCCCCCAAAAATTTAAAGGAAAGAAAACCTGGGTGTACATTTCCAAAATATAAGATAAAAAAACAAATAAAATAAAACCTACATACAGCAACAGTGTTTTGTGTTATGTAGGCTCCTATGCTGTAAGTAATGGGCCCTGCCTGCTCCCTAAAATATCACTGGTTTGCTCATTTCTATATATAGGGTGCCTACATTCTGCATGGACTGGTCGCATGGCAACAATGTGCAAATGGCTTTAGATACCTATTAGGTCCATAAATTACCATATAGCATATATTCAACACAAAAACAGCGACAATTTGTTGTTGACAAAGGACAGCTGGACATATAAAGGGCCTCACCAAATCTAAACCCAGCCCTGGTCTCAGCCTCTGCGTCCCACACATTCAGGATAATTTAGGGGGGGGTGAGCTCAAAAGCAGGAATTAAAGTTATTAGCTGGGCCTGGGCTGGGAAGTCAACCTATTCCCCTCATAGACCTCCCATTCCCGGGACTGATTGTTAAGCTGCTCTCAGAGTTTGTAGCTTCTGCAAGGGGAATTAGGGGTCTCTCCTAACAACTCTCAGCCCCTTTAACTGCAGCTTCCAGGATTCTGTGAGAGAAGGCAGGACTGTTTCCAGTGGCATGATACTGCTTGAAATGTGTAGCACAGATGATTCTTTTCTTGCTTATAATGCCTCTGTGATTATTAGTAACCAGTAGCAGGGTGTATACTCTGTATCTTCTGAAGTGTAGGGGGAAGTAAATCACACCTATGGATCCAGAAGTCATTTGTGCTCTGCATAAAATTGAGACACAGCTGCTTTCAGTAACATTTCCAGGGCCTTTCGCTTTGCTTTGTAAAACTAGGGCTTCTTCCTGTTAAGCTACACACACACAGTTACTAGCATCAGACTTAGCAGGCCCGTGACATAATGAGCCAGAAGTAAAATGGTAGGACAAGAGGTCTTTGATGTTCTGGTAATAAAGTTCTGTTACTCTGATATTTTGTAGCTTCCCCATATAGTACAGAGCTTTTGTTGTCAAATAACTCTTCCCAGTATAATGTTGTTCCAGCTATGTTGCTGCTTAGAAAATTTATTCCACTGTGGTAAAGGTTGTTCCCTTTAAACAGGAAGAGTTTGCTGTTTACCTTTCCAATACAGTGACAAGAGTTCACCATCGACTAATTGTGCAGTTTGATAGATCTCCAGCATAGATCCCTGGAGATCTTGTTCCATTACATCAAGTGTTGATAATATTGTTCAGCCCAAGGACCACATTCCCTTCTGTGGTCATATGCTGGCATGAGCACAGCCAGAGGAAAAAGGGGGGGGGGAGAGCAACAAATGCAAATTTACTTTTGTACAGTAGGCTAGCTTCTACAGACACCTCTATTTGTCCTCCATCAAAACAAGAGACATTATCAGAGTTTGCAGTTCTATAGTTAGAACTGCTACGAGAAGCAAACTGCTGGGCAGCACTGGCTGAACTGGAATGAGGAACCAAATTTAAACTTTATTTGCATACAAGTTGGTGGGAGAAAGGGAACTGAATCAAGTCTCTTCTGCCTGCAGAGCTGCAGGCTTAACAACTCTCCATTTATTTATGAAGGGTGTTTATAGGGGACCATTCACCCTGAGTAAAGCAGGTGACAATTGAGCAATGACTGAAATGTACTATATTCTTTTTATTTCTATGACTGTTTAAAAAAAATAATCCTCAGGCAGGCTGAAGTAGAACATATTAAGGCAGCAAAGGATACAGTCCACAAGATGTCACTGTAGGACTACATCAACCAGTAAGACTAAACCTAGCTCATGTTCATCTCTGCAGAAGGCAGTTTCTATGTTTCAGCATGTAGGACCACCCAAACATTTGTATTTCTTTATGCATCTTACATTTAATTATATTAATATATTTTGTTCTACACTTGCTGTGCACCTTGATGTTCACTGTATATAACAGCACAGGATACATTTTTTGTAAAATAAAAATAAATTTATATACGTGAAAGGCTTATAAACCCAGAAGCAACTTAGCAACACATTACTTCCTAGATAAGCCCCTTCAATGTAATATTTGTAGATATGAAAATAACTTCCAGGTGTACCCTCATTAGTATGTATGTATGTATGTAGCCCTAGGTTGGCAATATCTGTGATGCAAAGAACATTACGCTGGTTATATATTCTAACTTTTATGGTTATATATTTAGCTGTTGAAAACTAAAGTAGGTGGTACATGTTATAGTAAGGCTATAATATATATGTGTTACTCACTTCAGCAAATTCACTGATAGCTCCTAAACTAAGCGAGCACCATCTCTCTTAGCAGAACATCTGTTTTAACTATGCCTCCTTTTTGGCCCAATACCAAGCATATGACCGACACCAGACTTAGGCTAAGAAATGGGCATCCTGCCATTGATTGTTTAGTGGATAAATGTCACTTTCCCAAATATTCACAGTATTCATGCAAATACACTTAACTTTTTGCAGCTTTCTTTGGAAGGTCAATCATGAGGTGCTGATGAGCCATGGCTTGACTTCCCATCTCTTTATTTTTTGTTTGAAAAGACTACAGCCATAGGACCCTCCAAACTGGATCAGGATAGCAGTACTGGGGAATTTCATCCTTTCTCCTTATACTTCTCTATGTAAATTTTCTCTGTGTTGCCTCATTGGAGAAATCTTAGATACTTCTTCTTTGGAGATCACTCGTAGCCAAGTAAGATTGCCTTCCATAAAGGTAAAGGTACCCCTGCCCGTACGGGCCAGTTGTGTCTGACTCTAGGGTTGTGCGCCCATCTCACTTAAGAGGCCAGGGGCCAGCGCTGTCCGGAGACACTTCCGGGTCACATGGCCAGCGTGACGAAGCTGCTCTGGCGAGCCAGCACCAGCGCAGCACACGGAAACGCCGTTTACCTTCCTGCTACAAAGCGGTACCTATTTATCTACTTGCACAACTGCTAGGTGGGCAGAAGCTGGGACCGAAAGACGGGAGCTCACCCCGCCAAAGGGATTCGAACCGCCGACCATACGATCGGCAAGTCCTAGGCACTGAGGTTTTACCCACAGCGCCACCCGCGTCCCGTTATTGTCTTCCATAAACACGGTTTTAACAATGAGTCTGTAAGTGACTGTGGAGGCAAAATCTGGATCCACACGTCCTTCCACAGTGGGGACATTGGTTTCCGGGCGGGAGTTGATCATGGTATGGATTTGCCAAGCATGCCTTCCTCTTAGCACATTTCTTCCTTGTATCCTGAGTTTGAGTGTCTTCAAAGCCCATGACACCTTTGGTAAAGGCTGTTCTCTAACTGGAGCGCTCACAGGCCAGTGTTTCCCAGTTGTCAGCGTTTATACTACTTTTTTTTTTAGTTTTGCCTTGAGACAGTGCTTAAAGAGTACTGGGCCCTAAGCTGTCTCCAGTCAGTTTTAAATGCAGATGCAATAGTGGTCAGCAATCCAAATAGTTATCAGATCAAACAAAACAAGTTTCTCTTTAAATGCCATCTCAAACTGAAAGCTCTTTGTGACTCTAACACTACGTTGTCACACTTCTCAGCAAAAGCAAACTGCAAATAAGATAACTCCTGTGATCTCAGAAACTTAAACTGAAGCCATGAGTGTTCAGAATAACTCTTGAGGCTATAAACTCAAAACAGGTACCTGAAAGTGTTCTTTGTTTTATTTTTCAGCAGTAAAGTGGCTATGCTGCAATATGGCAAATGTCACAACAAACCATTCCCTTGATTAAAGGCTTGATGTGAACACACAAGAGGATTAACCATTTTGCCAAAGGTAAAATGGATGGTAAATGGCTAACATTCTTTACCAGAAGGTTATTTTCATTAGTTTATTGTGGGGAAAAATATAGAAACACCAACACTCATAACATTCAATAATGGGGGGAGATACATTACATTTTAAACTCTTATTACAGACTGGAGAAACCTGTGATAATCACCAATGACAAATATTTGCTCTTATATTATACTTCTGAAACTATGCCACGCCAACAGACCATTTGCCATACAGAAGCAAAGGCAGGGATTTGTGTCATTAATGGATCTGGTTCTTCTACTACTTCAAAGTATTTTTTTGTATATAAATTTTGTTTCCCATCTCTTCCCCCAACACAATGGCTTGGATTCTAAGTTGCTCTTCCATTTGCACAAGGGGTGGTGATTTCTACTGGCTTTCCCTTCCATGTGTAATCCCAAACAGCATATCCCACACCATTTCCAAAGGTTCCACAGGAATGGATTTCCAGAGAACATGGGGCGCTATAGTGGGAAGTGGGGAGCAGGAAAGCCCTGTTCCATTAATGGAACTGTTCTATTCAAAGAGAGGAAGTGAGGATTCAAGCCAAAGTACATAATCAAGAAGACAGATCAACAACATCTGAACTTGGAACAAGTGAGTTGTGGATCTCACCTACCATTGGTGTCAAACACTTCTGATGAAGAGCACAAATGACACACAGACCTGGGTACATGTCTTACACATAGTGTATCAGAATGGGATGAGGAATGTGTGTGTGTGTGTGTGTGTAAATTGTTGTGCATACATACACTGACAAGCTGCTGCCAACAACCATTTCCTCACATATGAACAAGCATTACAACCTATATAAGGAAATTGCTCTATTTCCTGCACAGATATGATCCTGGTAATTTGGTAATATGTGAAGTAGCAATAAGAATCGTGAGCTGGTCATAAGCACCAACGCATGTTAGATGACAAACTGTCAATAAGCATCACTGTATCATTGTTCAGCAATACAGTTAGCAAATATAAGTGGTAATTTGCAAAGTATTAGCCTAGTGAAAACTTCATTTTTAAAAACACGGCATTGACAACTGAACAGTAAGGTATTGGAATTGGAAGTTTACATTAACAGTGTGTATGTATTAATATTACTCAGAACTGTCAGAACTTGCTTCTGTTACAAACACATGATAAATTATTACTGCTTTTCCAGGCTTGTTTTGCTTGGCATCATTTTCAGCAACCGAAAGCTAGCATTAAGGCAGGATGTTCAAAGAGGTGAGTAAGGGCCCCAAAATATTGCATAACCTTAGTTAATTAGTTTCTCCAAGGTACATTTCTCATTCAAACATTCTCTATTTCTTTTAAGTCCCTTGGAATTTGATGTGTTGATTATAATACTTTTTTTTCTCTCAGTCGTCACTATTCAGGAAGTAAAACTCAAACAGAAACGAGAAAAAAATGTTACAACATTGAGTGTATGCACTATGACCCTTCCCCAATACCTCTCAATTACAAAGGGAGATTGAAGTGGGTCTATAACAATAAAATTGAGACTATAAACCGTGTCATTTGTGAGAATAAATAGCATTATAAAGTAGATTTTGCACTGACCAAAGAGCCTAGTGGGCTTGTAAAGTCACTATCTAAGAACATTTTTTATATATATACAAATTATTCTGGTTCTTCTTCTATCCCAAAACTTAAAAAATTAAAAAGAAAAAGATACTTCTAATAAACAAATCCAAAGTAATGAAATACTTTCTTACAATTCTACAGTTCCCCTCTCATTTTTTTAATTTTTTTTTGCCACAAAGTTTCTAAGTAGTTTAAGAAAGCCCATCTTCTTGGTCAATTATTTCAGTTTTACTGGAGAACACGTCAGCTAACATATGTTTTGGTATCTCAGACCCCCTGACTTTTAATGTGTAGCAGGCATTTTCCACTTTGGCCAAACTCTGTTTCAAGGTATAGAGTTTTTTAGAAACTTCATATGGTCCAGTGTTGCCAATATAGGAAAAGCCATCATAGATCTGGCGCAGGAACTGGCTCAGCTCAAATGGGGTATCTATGTCCCCATTGCCAACGCTGTTAATGCACATCCGCATCAACTCTCCAGTCAGATCAGCCACTCCCAGGAGGTAATCTACAGGAGTCACCTTCAGGCTTGAAGTGTTATGTTGCTTGTTGTGACAATCAGAAGATGGCTAGCAACAAAACAGAATACAATGGATAATTTAGAAACCAGTGAAATTGCAACTTGTTAAAGATAATTCAGAGAAACAACTAGTTATATAAAAATAATTCTGGAAAGAACATGGTCTTTCTTTTGAACCAGTCAACACATGAATATGGTTAATGTATGTCTCCCGTTATTTATTTGCAGTTAGGCAGGTATTAATCCCTATGTTGTGCCCAATTATTAACAGCTTAACCATAATGTGGTTCTCTACTATTTTCCCCAACAGGTGTCCTGTGTCTTCAATAATAACATGGCTTCATCCTCAGGCCAGGAAAAGCATCACCTACTAAATTTTTGCCTGTCATGCAGCATTTAAGTTACAGAAGTGCCCCCACTCAACAGCCAGCAACTCTACCTATTCTACATTCAGATACTTGGGTTGTTTGAGTTCTTCTTAAATGATACTATTATACTTATATCATTCACTCACATGGAGCTCTCAGTAGTTTCCCATCCAAATCAGATAATCCACTTTCTTTTATTTTTTGTTTTTGGACAACAATGTCTTCATTTGCAGAGCATGCACATGTACTGAGTGTGCACGCAAATGTTTGCTTTAAGGTCTACATTTCCTCTAATCAACAAAAACTTATTTTACAGATTTCCCATGGCGAAAACTGAGGCACAAATTGTCCAAGAGGATCAACTTGCTGATTAAAGAGGATGGCCAATGTTACTTAGGCAGGTGGAATGCACATGCCTTGGGTGGTATCCAGCAAAGTTTACTCAGAGTAGACAATTAAAATTAGCAGGCTAACTTAATAGTGTTCATCAATTTCAGTGGGACTAATCTGAGTGAAACTTTGTTGAATACCACACTTCGTCAGTTTCAAGGAAAAAAACACACAAACCCATTCAAGTTTCAGGAATCCTGGCAATTCAAAGGAATATCTGGAAAAAAGATATTTAATAGAACGAACAATCTCCAGCCTTGACACATGGGATAGAGATATGCCCCTTCTAGTCACAAATCCTACAGCACACAGACAACTACCAAATATAGATGGGCCTTCACAAAAAACACCGTGAACGTTTAGTGTGGCATTAAACCTCAGAGGTGAAGGGGTTTGTGAAGAAGTGCAAAAAGAAAGCGAGAGAATACTTGGTTTAAGGAAAGAAATGATGGTGCAGCTTCACACACCAGGAAACAGTGCACTGAGGGTTTCCAGTAGCAACAATTTACTGAAGCTTATTTCAAGGCTCATAATTTGGGGTGAGTAACATTGAAACACCAACAGAAATGATGGAATGAGAACCTGCGCCTGCTTTGCTGTGTGTGCTCAGCTCAGAAAATACCAAAATTTACTTCTTGCATAAATTATGCAACTTATGCATTTAGTTGTTTTGCATAATCCATTCTGTTTCTGTTTGTCATAGGGGTAAGGCCCTGAAACATCTAGGGAGTTTACAAGGGAAAATTGAATTTCACAAAGCTAAAGCCATGCTGCTTCAGACTTAAATAATAGGAATTTCCTAATATGCGAGTAAGGGATTGTATCCAAGAGTTGTAGCAGGCAGCCCCAAATTCGGCCCACCAGATGTTTTGGGACTACAATTCCCATCATCCATGACCACTGATCCTGTTAGCTAGGGATGATGGGAGTTGTAGTCCCAAAACATCTGGAGGGCCACGGGTTGGGGGTGCCTGGTTATATGTAACCATAGAAAAGCTTCTTTCTAGGGGGACTGTGGGCCTCAAAAATGCTGTGATTGTGGCAACTGCTGAAAATTGGGGGAGGCAGTTTACATGAATAGAGATCCTACTCTACAAGCTGTTTCTGCCCAATTATCTCTAATTCCTTCCTCCTGCAACCCAGGTCTTAACTGAAGGTCCACTGGCTGCCAGAAAAGGGCTTTTCAGGGGGTTGTAGTAGGCAGGATAGGGTGGAAAAGGCTCACTGCACTGTACAGTAAATTATGGATACAGCCCTATGTGTTTACTATAAATAGCCAATGCTTCATCTCCACTAATCATAATGTTATAATTTAAACCAGTTTCTGAATATTCCCTACTATATTTTATTTGGAAGGATGGGCATAATATATGAAAATATTTGGGGTTTTCCTGCTATTTTTGTGGTCCTAAAGTAATAAATTATCAACTTTTGTACGTTACTATACTGAGCTGCAAGTATCTGGAGTCTTATTTTTCAGAAGACACCTGGACCTACAAAAAGTAAAACATTTGACTTCTGTCTAAATACTCTCCATGAGTCATCTGTAATAGCAAAACTGGGTACGCCACTTGTTCTTGTAGGAGTCATGTAACTTCCCATGTCAACAGCTCAAACTGTACAAACATTATGATGTATGGTTAGAGTTAAGCATAACCAAGATGTTAAAACATTAGGGTCTGAGATGACTCGGCGTGCTTATCTTTCACCTATGACTCAGTTCCAGCTTTTCAAAGACAGTATACAGCTACTTGCTGCAAACAAGTAAGACATTATGCAGCTACTTGCTCAGGCTGTAAAGCTATATTTTTAATGCAAGTCCTCATGAATCAAAATCATGCATCTTAAATGTAGGTATATCGGGGACCTGCAAAAATTACTGGAATTTCCTTTGAAAATGTGTAACTTAAAAGACTATTTCACGGCATTTCCAAAAGATGATAATAAGTCAAAGTGCTGGAAAACATTAAGATGCCTCCCCTTAAGAACAGCCTTGCTAGAGCAGACCAATGGGCCTTCTAGTTCACCATCCTGCTTCCCTGCAGCAGACAACTGCTCTGGGGGACCAAATTGCTATTTTTAAAGATGAAAGTTGCAATAATCTGAAGGCTTAACAGCCACCTAGGCCAACATCCATGTTGTAGGATTGTAGGGGCTGAATTGTTCATCAGTAATTTTCCAATAATTTCATTAGCGGGGGGCAGGGGGGAGAGGGAGAGAGAGGGGGGGGAGGGAGAGAGGAAAAAACCTCCAAGATTACATATTAAAATACACTACATAAGATAGAAATGCCAAGTAATGGACAGTTTCTGTTGAACACAATGGGTTTTAGCTCATTAGAAAGCCAACAAGTATTTTACTACCTTTGCTTCTTCCTCTTTATCTTCTTCTGAAAATATCAGTTGCCTATTGATCTCCTCTATACTAACTAATGACCGAGTTTTGATAAAATACTGGAATGAGACAGCTTCCACGTATTCCTGAAGACCTGGTTGAAGTGGGGGAAAATAAAACAAATGACATTTCACCATCATCCATAATTATTATGAAAATTATTTCAGTAATATTCTCAGGGTTCCTACAAAGAGAGTGTAAGAGTTTGGATTTGATATCCTGCCTTTCACTCCCCTTCAGGAGTCTCAAAGCAGCTAACATTCTCCTTTCCCTTCCTCCCCCACAACACTCTGTGAGGTGAGTGGGGCTGAAAGACTTCAGAGAAGTGTGACTAGCCCAAGGTCATCCAGCAGCTGCATGTGGAGGAGCAGAGACGCGAACCCAGTTCCCCAGATTACAAGACTACGGCTCTTAACCACTACTCCAATTATGCAGCCAAGAACAGAAATGTGGATGAACATTTCATAAATAAAAAAGCACAAAGGGACCCATATCTTGCACTGAAATATTATTGTCCCTGTACATCAAATGGAAGATTCATCATAGCACCATGCATGCTACAACTCCTATCTGCAATTTACAAGTTGCAGTGGGGAATATTCATGTCACTTGTGCCAGGTTTAAATGGGTAGGATCAGGCCCTAAAATTCTTGAAGGATTCAAAGAGAATTTGTTGCTTTCTACACTCAAGGCAAAATGTAGATCATTTTAAAACTCTATTCTTAGTTAATGACATGAATTCCATGACTAGCCAGGTGTATACCTAGCACACAACGAAAACTCTATGCTTCATGAAAGTAGAAGAATACACATACCCTTTATATACAGTGGTACCTCTGGTTAGGTACTTAATTTGTTCCGGAGGTCCGTTCTTAACCTGAAACTGTTCTTAACCTGAAGCACCACTTTAGCTAATGGGGCCTCCTGCTGCTGCCGCGCCGCTGGAGCACAAATTCTGTTCTCATCCTGAAGCAAAGTTCTTAACCCAAGGTACTATTTCTGGGTTAGCGGAGTCTGTAATCTGAAGCATATGTAACCTGAAGCGTATGTAACCTGAGGTACCACTGTACTGGTGTGTTTGGAAAATGCATTACCACGGCATTTGATAGTGGAGGTGACTGAAAAACAGGCTGTGGTAAATCTTTTGAAATTCCTTCATCCGTTTTGGACTTAACAGACTCTTTTACTTAGAACAGGGCAGAGAAGAAACAACCTCAAGTTCAGGATCTCATGAATAACTGAGGGCAATAAATATTGGGCAGCTACCAGCAGTAAACCTCATCAGTGAATTTCTCCTCAAAATAATGCCTTGGAAATAGCTACATTTTGGGTCAAGGCATCTGAAAGATGAATGATCCTGTCACTTGCAAACTCCCAGTGTCCCTATACGTCACTCAGTTGCAGATTACATCTTTCTCATTGCCCTCTCCTTCTACATTCAGCACCTCTTTACTATTGCCAGAGTTGCCACCCTCTTTTCTCACAAACTCTAGCTGACACATTAAACCAAAAAGGCAGTTTGACTGTGGTTCAGGAGCTGTATATGGCTGAGCTAAAGTATTCACTATTTTTAGTAATATCAAAACGGGTTTCGTCTTGACCATTTTTCAGTAGTGGGACCACAACATACACTCAGTTTACATACATGATTGCAACCTTATGCAGCTGTGGGAAAAATAAATAAAAGGAGAACCAGGGAAACCCACTGGTGGCCTCTCTCCATTTACTTATTTTTTTCCTACCCATGCACCCAACTGCTTTTCCTTACTTACCGGGTCCTGGGAAGGTCTCAGCAGGGCCCTGGGAAGCTCCCAGAGACCTTGTGCCTCCTTCTGGATAGGTTACAGCAGGGCTCTTGGAGTGGCCAAGGGCCCTTGTGCAACCTTCCCCGAGTCCAATAAGCAGACCCCCACCTTTCAGAAATGTTTGCCTATTAATCTCACACTCTGAAATGAATGGCCTTGTTTGGATATAACATTACAAGAACAAGCCCCAGTTCGTTGCTGGCATGCCTGCAAGGAGGAGGAGATCAAAAGCTTTTGCTATACAAAGGGACCTTGGTTCTCAAACGCCTTGGTTCCCAAATGCCGAAAACCCAGAAGTGTTCTGGTTTTTGGATCTTTTTCGGAAGCCGAACATCCGATGCGGCCGTCAGCTATTGTTTTCGGGGCGCCTGCACCAATCAGAAGCTGCCCCTTGGTTTTTGAACATTTCAAAAGTCAAATGGTCTTCCGGAATGGATTAAGTTTCGCGCTTTTGTTTTTGCTATTTTGCATTTTTGTTTTTGAGGCTTTTTTGGTTAATTTGTTTTTGTGACTGTGTGGAACCCATTTCAGCTACTGATTGATTGATTGATTGATTGTGTGACTGTGGAAATGGATAAAAGCCCCCCATCCAAACAATGGTAAGAAATGCAGGTAAGAAAAAATAATTATTTTTATTTTTATCATCTACAATACTGTCTTATTTATTTATAGTAGAGTACACTGATTATTGCTTTCATTTTTTGGATCAATGGCCTCATTAGAGAGTAAAATTCATGTTAAATTGCTGTTTTAGGGGTTGCTTTTAAAAGTCTGGAAAGGATTAATCCGTTTTGCATTACTTTCTATGGGAAAGCGTGCCTTGGTTTTGGAACCGACTTCCGGAACAGTTTAAGTTTAAGAACCAAGGTACCACTGTATTTTTAACTAATTGTGGTTTAGCACACAGTCTGAAACCATCCAACTTCCAACTGCCTTATGAAGCTCTGGGCAATCCCCCCACCCAAAAAAACTGAACAACTCTGGGCCATCTCCCCCCATTTTCTTAATTTGGAGTCCCCAAAAATAGGAGTCGTCTTATACACGGGGGCGTGTTATACATGGAAAAATACGGTATCTTCATTGAGTCCTTCAAAATAAAGTCAGGATACTAACTAACAGCTGTTTTAGACTTACCCTAATGACTACTGAACTATGTTTTCCTCATTATAATCAAATAAACTAGACATGAAATACGTGCCTTTTAGAAGTCCTCCACAAAAAGCAGCTTGAAAATGACATTTAGAATGACCTAAGACCTTGACATAAGGTGTTTTTAATAAGCAGGTAAAAGGATGTTTAAATATATTATATTGTAACTTAATGGAAGGACATCCGCTACTTTCAGCAAATAATCCCAACGGTGAAAAAAAATCCATCCCATTTCACTATTCCATCCAACAATACCTTCCTCCTCCTGCTCTCAGTTTTGGGTCGTTTCCAAGAAAAGGATTACTTAAGGATCATGCTGCCAGTAAGAGAATAGTTTATAAGGCTGCCTTTGTGTAGTTTGTTTTCCCTGAGTGAACATTGGGAAGGCCAATTAAAAATCCATGATTGCATCTGCCAGCACTTCCTCAGATATTAAAACAGACTAAAAGAATAGTAAAGAAATGTTGACATTCTGTCTCAAAAGTGAGAACTTTCAAGAGCCATCTGGTCACCGGTTCAAGTAGATGGTACTCCTACAGTCTTCTGTGCCTCTTTTCTGTGCTCTCAAATAGTTTTTTAAATTCTACTCTATATACATATTACAAAAGTGCAGGGTTCTTAATGCTTCCAACAGCTTATCCATGATAAAGATGACAAGGAGCAACCAGCAGGGACAACAGTACAACTTTCAAGAAAAACAATATAAATAAGAATGGGGAGGCTATTTATTAATCAACCCATTGCACTGAGGCATCCACACAAGAAGCTGGGTAAGATAGTTCTTGAGAACAGTCAATGAGAAAATAATACATATTTTCTATTTTGCAGCATAATTTGCTGAACTTCATATGAAGGTTTTTAATTACCTTCCTGTAATTTAATGTTATTCAAGTATTTAGATGCAGAAGCCAGGTCTTCTGGATTTTATATTCTCCATTTTCTTGATCAGGACAGTGTATTTTTTCAAAGACTTCCCTCCAAAATTAATCTGCATTCAGTTTTCTCAATAATGAAATACAGCATTCACATATGATTGAAAATAGACAAATTAAACTTGTCCATTTTGGGAAGAACACTGCAACATAGGAAGCTGCCTTATGCTAGTCAGGCCATTAATATATTTTGCTCAGTATGTTTACAATGACTTTCAGCAACCCTCCAGGGTTTTAGACAAGGCATTTTCCCCAGCCCTACCTAGATATGCTGGGAAATGAAACTGGGACCTTCTGCATGGAAAGCAAATGATCTACTACTGGACTATGGCTCTGTTATTCAGTGGTTTTGGGAAGTTGTAGATGAACTGAGTCAGGAGGAGCGAGTATTGTTGTTGCAGTTTGTCACTGGGAGGTGAGTACCCTTTTGTAACATTTATTGGTAACATTTCAGATAGTCATTCATTGTGTCATACAATTCATTTAGTCATATCCACTCAATGGCATATTGATTGTCAGGTCTGAAATGTCCACCATCTTACTTATATGCCAACATCATGGCTGATTAATCCTTGGTCAAGTGGTTGAAAATTTTCTGCCATCAACTTTTGTAACCCCCATGTATTAATTCTGCATCATATGCTTTTCTCTTTTTGGAGGTATTACCAATCCTGTTTCAACAAAACCAGGTTCTAGTTTTAGTATTCTGGCAACTGCATAAATGTGCTTTGGGGCCTCTTCCTTGAGGAACAACCAAAACATTAGGAAGAACTTCCTGACAGTAAGAGCTGCTCGATAGTGGAATTTGCTGCCAAGGAGCGTGGTGGAGTCTCCTACTTTGGAGGTCTTTAAGCAGAGGCTTGACAACCATATGTCAGGAGTGCTCTGATGGTGTTTCCGGCTTAGCAGGGGGTTGGACTCGATGGCCCTTGTGGTCTATTCCAACTCTATGATTCTATGATTCCCCAAACAATGAAATAGTTGGAGCAGGAAGTATAGTAAACCCAGTATATATCACATGACTCTGCTAACTTATCTAGGACCTTCACAGGGTGGCAAGAACTTTAGCAGCAATATGTACCAAAAAGGAGGCCCTAAGAGTCCTACAAACAAGTCCCAGAATAAGGATCCATTATTTAAAATCTGGCAAAGTTGTTTCCCCCCGCTTACCCTGTGCAATTTACTCCCTTGATCTCATTGCAATTACACAGCTTACCTGAACAAATGCCACGTTTCAAAGTAGATTAAAGCTAGTGCTTTAAAGATAGATAGATATACAGATTATTAATTTTAGTTATACAGTGGTGCCTCGCAAGATGAAAAGAATCCGTTCTGTGATTCTCTTCGTCTAGCGGTTTTTTCGTCTTGCGAAGCAAGCCCATTGACGGATTAGCGGATTAGCGTTATTAGCGGCTTATCGGATCAGCTGATAAGCATCTTAGCGGCTTAGAAAAAGGGTGGGAAAAGGGGGGGAAACCCGCAGGAACTCGCAAGACATTTTCGTCTTGCGAAGCAAGCCCATAGGAGATTCGTTTTGCGAAGCACCTCCAAAACGGAAAACTCTTTCGTCTAGCGAGTTTTCCGTCTTGCGAGGCATTCGTCTTGCGGGGCACCACTGTATTAAGTGTTCCTTTAAAATAATGCTTTATGTTTTAAATATCACAGCTGCTAGAAATCCAGTGCAAAAAAGACACTGGTTAGATCATGCTCCTGAGCAGCATAGGTCTTAACTAAATTGCAAAAGTATGTTTAATTTATTATAGAGATGCTTGCATGTATGCTAGCTTGCTCAATATCTCACTACTTGACCCAAGGAAAATGAAGTAGATCTGATGGCAGTCCATTAAAAGATTATTTAGTACTTTAAAAGCAATGATGTCAGAATGGCCAAAACCCCAAATAATTCGAGAGAAGCAAATTGGAATCTACCAAGATAGCCCACCTGTAACATAACAAGGGAAAATGCACAACTATCCCAGAACAAAGCTAATTGATACAGGGGAAAATTACTTTTAAGTAATCTGTGTAGAAGTCCTTAATAATGATGACATTAGTTTTTTCAGTAGTCCAATCAGGAAACTGCATTTCCACATTTGGAATCTTATCTCTGTTGTCAAAATGCCCAGCTCCTGGCAGCCATCGATGAGATCGCACCTAAGCGCCCTCTGCGACCCCGCAGAAACCGGGCTCCCTGGTTTACCGAGGAGCTCCGGAAAATGAAGCGGGACCTCAGACGGCTAGAGCGAGTATGGCGGGGTGCCCGTGACGGAGCCTCAAGAACATCTTATAGGGCTTTTATGAAAACCTACGAGATGGCGGTGAAGGCTGCTAAGAAGTCATACTTCTCGGCCTCCATTGCATCCGCTAGCTCTCGCCCAGCGCAATTATTTAGCATAATCAGGTCTTTAACGTCCCTTGAGGGACAGCCAAATTTAAATAACAAATTGACACACGGCTGTGAGGCATTTGCGAGCTTTTTTGCGGAGAAGGTCTTGTCGCTCCGCCATGACCTCCCTGCCAATTTGGATACAATAAAGGAACTGGAGGCCCCTCGACTGTCCTCAGGTCCAGTATTGGACCACTTCGACCAGATATCCCCAGCCGATGTGGACAGACTCCTCCGAGCTGGAAAGCCCACCACTTGTCCTCTCGACCCGTGCCCGTCTTGGCTGATTAGAGCGTGTCCAGACGAGGTGCGGGCCCTCCTGGGGGATATCATCAATTTGTCCCTTGGCACGGGGACATTCCCAGGGGAACTGAAGGAGGCAGTGGTGCGCCCGCTCTTAAAGAAAACATCATTAGATCCTTTAGATCTATCCAGTTACCGCCCGGTTTCGAATCTTCCGTTCCTGGGTAAGGTGATTGAGAGAGCGGTTGCTGAACAGCTTGGTGGGTTTCTGGATGAAACATTGGCTCTGGATCCATTCCAGTCCGGCTTCCGCGCTGGTCATGGGACCGAGACGGCTCTGGTCGCCCTAACAGATGACCTTCGTAGACAGCTGGATCGAGGCGGGTCGGGGCTGCTGATTCTTCTAGATCTATCAGCAGCTTTCGACATGGTCGATCACGAACTTTTGGACCACCGCCTTACCGACGTGGGGATCCAGGGCACAGTCCTTCAATGGCTGCGCTCGTTTCTCTCTGGTCGGGGACAGAGGGTGGCGCTTGGGGGGGAATTGTCATCGCGCCACTCCTTGGTGTGTGGAGTACCTCAGGGCGCGATACTCTCCCCGATGCTTTTCAACATCTTTATGCGCCCCCTCGCCCAGCTTGTTCGGAGTTTTGGGCTGGGTTGTCATCAGTATGCCGATGACACCCAACTCTATCTGTTGATGGATGGCCATCCTGACTCGGCCCCAGACACACTGACCAGATGTTTGGAAGCTGTGGCTGGATGGTTACGTGGGAGCCGGTTGAAGCTAAATCCTTCGAAGACAGAGGTCCTGTGGCTGGGACGGGGCGATATGGGATTGGGGGGGCAACTCCCATCTCTTGCGGGGGCGCAATTAGTGCCAGCACCGTCCGTTAAGAGTTTGGGTGTAATCTTCGACACCTCCCTTTCCATGGAGGCGCAGATTGCAGCTATAACAAAGGCGGCATTTTTCCATCTCCGCCAAGCTAAGCAGTTGGCTCCTTACCTCTCTCGCCCTGACCTAGCCACTGTGATCCACGCGACGGTCACCTCCAGACTGGATTATTGTAACTCGCTCTACGTGGGGCTGCCCTTGAGACTGACCCAGAAACTCCAGCGGGTGCAGAATGCTGCAGCGAGACTCCTTACGAGGTCTTCGCTGCGAGATCACATTCACCCGGTGCTATACCAGCTGCACTGGCTCCCGGTGGAGTACAGGATCAGGTTTAAGGTGCTGGTTTTAACCTTTAAAGCCCTATATGGCCTAGGACCCTCGTACCTACGGGACCGCCTCTCCTGGTATGCCCCACAGAGAAACCTACGGTCTTCAAATAAAAACATCTTGAAGGTCCCAGGCCACAGAGAAGTTAGGCTGGCCTCAACTAGAGCCAGGGCTTTTTCGGCTGTGGCTCCGATCTGGTGGAACACTCTGTCACAAGAGACCAGGGCCCTGCGGGACTTGACATCCTTCCGCAGGGCCTGCAAGACAGAGCTGTTCCACCAGGCCTTTGGCCAGGGCACAGCCTAACTCCCTCCCTCGGCAATCTTCGCAGAGCTCTGGCCCAATGGTTGCTAGTGGCTTGAATTAATTAATTTTTATAATGAATGATTTTAGAATGTTGTTTATGTTGTACTTTTGTACTGTTTTATTGTTGTTAGCCGCCCTGAGCCCGGCTTCGGCTGGGGAGGGCGGGATATAAATAAAATTTATTATTATTATTATTAAAAACAGCAAGGAGAAGAGCTTATTTACCGGTAAATTTTTCGCTACATCCTGTTTCTTTGTTATTCAACGGTCTTAATTTTACACAGCAATCCAATGGACCTTTTCAAGAAATTCTCCCTCTTCATGAATTTAAGATCTTTTATTCTCCAGTGAGCCTGGGAAATAATTTGTAATTTACATTGTATCACTTATTACATTACTAGTTATTTCTGGGTTACTGCTGCACTGTATGCATACTGCTATGAAAACCTGCATACAATATACAGTCTTGTTTTTGTTCTAGTTACTTTACAGCAGGGGCAATAATTTTTTTCTGTTGAGGGTCACATTCCCTCAGGAATCTGTCAGGGTGGGTGGGGTCATCAATTTCTTTCTCTCTCTATCACTCACCCCCCTCTTTCTCACATTTCCTCCCCAACCAAAAAAGGAGGCTGCTAGGAGATAGGTAGAGATCTAAGCTGATTACTTGCAGAGGGCTTTTGAAAACAGGCTGCAGGTCACAAATGGTCCTAGGACTGCAGGTTGCTCACTCCATGCCATAGTTCCTAGAAATCAGTATAAATTTGAAGTCTAGGAAACAAATACGGTAAATATTTGCCTTATTATTTCAAACATATGTGAAGCTTCAGTCTACCTCATTTCTGCAGCTCTCATATATTCTCTCTCCTAGTTTTCTCTTCTCTTACTCATACCTGATGGCATCTCCTCTTCCCCATGTTCTTTTAGAACAAGGGTGGCAAATTCAAGAGTTTGTTTCAAGTGGCCTGGCAACTCTCCAAAAGTCCTCTTGCCCTAAACTTACTTTGCAAAGCTCCTATAGCACTCAGGAAACAGGAAGGAGAGCCCCTTCCTTCTAGCAGGGAGATTCCTGTCCTCCTAGCTCAGTTCTAGGACATGGAAGAAACCACTTTTTCTGCTCTTCTGATAAATCAGAAACCCCTCTTCTCCCATTCCTCAGCTGATCATCAGAAGAGCAAGAGGATTGTCTGAGTGTGTGTTTATATGTGTATTCAAGTGTGTATTGGCAAGTTTAGCCATGCCCTTCACTGGCATGCAACCCTTGGAGGGCTGGGCCAACCCTCAATGCAGCCCTCAAGCCAAAAAAAAGTTTGCAATCTCTGTTCTAGAGCATTTCCACTTTCAGACTCATTACTCCTATCCTAGGTTTTTTTTTTGCCTACTTTGTCTTAATAATTGTTTAGCTCAATCACTGCAGCCCTGCTGACTGCTTAGCATCTTAGTGACAAGCAGGCAGTTTAACCAGTTAACTGGCAAGGCCTTCATTAACATAAACACAAAATTCACTACACCCCAAAATTAAAAACATATTTTTTTAAAAAAAGAGGCCCAGAAGTCACAGTACAATTGGAACAAGGAAGGCATTTATTGCTATTTTACACCTGGAAGCCAGCATCAATTTTCTGCTTTCCTAACACTTCTTTAATACATATTATTCATTCTGTCAAAAAGGGATGCTTCGAATATGCTATAAACTAGGAGACAGGGATTCTATAGTAAAAGTGCTTTGACTTCAAAAGTTATCACAAAAGAACACTATTCCTAACCATATGCATGAGTAACTCTCTATTGTTGTTGTTTTAAACTAGTTATTTCAGTATCTCTCTGTTTGCTTGTATAGTCATCCCTTGGGACAATCTGTACTGTTAAGAAACGTGTAGAAAACAGGCATCCTTTTTGTTATTGTTCAATTATTAGTACTACACTCAGCGTTTGAGCTCATACAAGTATCCTTTGGGGAAATGCTCTGCGTGCCATTAGCACTATTCTTAATGAGGGAAAGCAGAAAACTTCTTTTAGTGCTCTGCCAGAATTGTTTTATCTTTAAGTCAAAAGAACAACGGCTTGGAGTAACCCCAAAAAAAGCATTTCATAACTACAAATGGCAAACAATACTCCCAAGGATCATATGTCTATTTATAGATTTACAATTATTACACCAAATACATGCACATCCCCCAGCAGGTTTGTTTGTTTAAATGGAGCTGCTACTGTAACTCAATAAAATAAAAATTAATTTAAACATTTTCCACAGGAAGGCTGATTGGGCCCCCTGGAACTATTTTAAAGAGATGTATAAGGGAAGAAAAAGAATACGATATTTCATGTCTGGTTTTAGGCCGATGGACAACATTTGTAGGAAGTCAAATGTTAATTGTACAGACTGGGTTTTTTAGATATAAATATTGGGTTTCTTTTTTACTTAGTAGAACACTAATGTCATGCTTGACAATATATTCAAATTTATGTTTTTGCATACGGATTTTTGAACTGAGTAAGGCAGGCATAGGCAAACTCGGCCCTCCAGATGTTTTGGGACTACAATTCCCATCATCCATGATAACTGGTCGTGTTAGCTAGGGATGAGAGCTGTAGTCCCAAAATATCTGGAGGGGCGAGTTTGCCTATGCCTGGAATAAGGAATAGAATGCAGTACTAAAACGACGGAGAGAAAACATTTTGCTATTATGAAAAGTGAATGTTTACATTCCAATACTGTAATTGTCTTATTGTATTTATATCTCACATAACAATAATGACAGAACTCTGCCACTGATTTTATCTCCAAAGCATATATAAATCCTTAGGATATCATTAATTTCTCAGAAGGAGAACCTGGGATGAGATTAGCATTATTTATCTATAGCTTCTTAATGTTCTCTGGCAGATCCTTCCTTGATTTAGTTCCAAGTCTTTGAATGAGAAGGGGAAACAGCTGTTGCATACAGAAAGCAAATGCAGCCTATTTGGTAATTATACTTTGGTAAGAGTAGCAGCCTCTTTCTTTTTGCTCTTAACTTACTAGTACAGTGGTACCTCAGGTTAAATACTTAATTCGTTCTGGAGGTCCGTTCTTAACCTGAAACTGTTCTTAACCTGAAGCACCACTTTAGTTAATGGGGCCTCCCGCTGCCGCCGCGCTGCCAGAGCACGATTTCTGTTCTCATCCTGAAGCAAAGTTCTTAACCCGAGGTACTATTTCTGGGTTAGCGGAGTCTGTAATCTGAAGCATCTGTAACCTGAAGCCTATGTAATCCGAGGTACCACTGTATTTATATTTAGTGTTTAACATCTTCCCAAAGCCAGTGGAAGATATTGTGTGAAGGTTTACAGTTAAGTGTCATCAATATACACATGGCAACCAACTACACCTTTATTCACCAATCAAGCAACAAAAATATTGGTACTTTACTGATGCTTGGGTGACCAACTGGGTTAGTGTTGGTTGAACACCTATAAATCGAGAGTCTACAAAACTAATCTTGAATACACAAAATGTGCATGTTCAGGGTTTTTTTTTATTCATTTGCACTTCAGGCATCCCTCCCACTAGAACCCCCAAGCACAGTCACATAAAACTCTTATACAGATGCAAGTTCCTCTTCTGAATCAGCCAATGTTGGCAACCACCCACAAAAAGAAAGCATTATTGATCCAACTGAACTTGTTACAAATTACACAGAAAAAGTTCCACTTAAATTCTGTGTATCTTTTCTTAGTCTTGCAATGAACTTATAAATCCAAATATCCCAATACAGGGGTGGGATGTGTGCCCCTGTGGAAAACCTTCTAGGAGCCACATGCCAGAGATGGGCGTGGCCTGAGAGAAAAATGGCCAGAGCAACAAATGTGAATCTTAGCTTTATACAGTAGACTACATTCCAGCCATGCAAAGGTCAAGGTTTCCATGCACACACGCCTCCCTCCATGCAGGCAAGCGACATCATCATAGTTCAAGATCACATTCCAGTCAAGCAAAAGTACTAGAGGCATGCCCAAAGCAGGGCCAGTGAGAGGGGCAGCCTGGTGAGAAGGGGCACAGCCTAGGAAGGGGTGTGGTCCAGAGAGACTTCCAAAGGCCAGTTATAGAGGCCTGAAGTTCCACATCTGATCCTTGGGCCTGAGGTCTCCCACTCCTCTTCTAACATAAGCCATTCCCGACAAAATCAGACCAATGTTCACATGTCAGGTGATGAAATAAAAACAGACCCAACTAAATCAGTGCCTTATTTCTTATACATACCTGGAGAGATGGCTCTGTGAAACTGATACATATCTTCTCCCATCAATTCTTGCGCTACTTGTTTTATCTTCTGTCTCACGAGATCTAATTTGGTCTCAGATTCCATTAATATTTCCTCCCCATTAGGAGCACTGTCAACACAAAATGAATTATTACGTGGTAATACTGTATCTGCAGCAAAGAAGCAAAGGGTATAATGTGCTCAATTAAGCTTAATCCTCTGACATCAGAAAAAAACTGAATGAATCCATCCAGGATCAGAAATACAATAACAAGAGATGTCACAAAATTCCTTCTATTCCTGAAGTTCAGCAGCAGATGACATCCCTTATGAAGCAGAAACAGCAATATCCATACACAAGAGGAAAGGAACCTCAGGGTACCCCAAGGTTTGCAGAAGTACAAAAGAAAGGGAAAAAAGAAAAAACCGTATAGGGGAGGGAATAAACCATTGCAGACTATTCATGCCCAGGGGCCACAAAGACTAACTAACTGGCACAAAACACAGGGTGGGGAGGCTACTGGGGAGGACAGCATGGCTGGCCGACTGCAACAGTAAACAGAAGTACATTTTTCCTAGCTCTCAATTGTAACATAAATAATTGTAACAAATTACAAATTATTTGTATGTTGCAGCATAATTTTTGTGGACTGGAACCAGCTGACATTTCAGCAAACTCAGCTGATGGGTGTGGAGTTTTGTTTTTTTAAAGGAATAGAAGATCTGTTATTACAACTCAATGAGAAACATCAACCAATATAGTGAAGTATCAGATATTCACACAAGCTCTTATTCATCTACACTTCTAAACACTATCATCCATGCCGCTGCATCAGCTGTGATTACTAGTACAGCAATGTGGCCAAATAACTGATGCTCACTTCCACTATAATCAACTCATTGTCTAACAACGCTAAGCTAGTCCAAACAGTGCTGTTAAAGCTGTCAACAACTACTGTTATTCATAGAAGCGCTGCCACCACAAGATGATAGAATGATAGGATGATAGAAAAATAAAAACTTTTATCAAGGCCAGATGCGGAGAACCTGAGGCCCTCCAGATGTTGCTGGACTACAACTTCCACCATTCCTGATCACTTGCTACCCTTGCTGGGACTGTTGGGAACTGAAACTTGGAGGCTTCTCACTCCTGATCTAGGCAAAGCCTACTGTAACAAGTAATCAGATAACCTCTTTATGTAACAGATTCTCATAAACCATTTTCTACCATGCATACTCTTTGCTATGTTCACTTGAAGGATCACAAATGGCCCTAAGGAGGCACAGTAGAGAAGAAAGCCAACTGAATGTCCTCAGGGATTTTGCAGCCAACTGAATGTCCTCAGGGATGGGACCAGCCTAATCCCCTTAGGGAGGGAATTCTGTAATTGGGGCACTGCCACAGAAATGCCCTACTCCAGGCTCCCAATGGCCAAACCTCTTTTGGTGGTGGGACCTTAAAAGGATTACCAAACAGTATTGCACAAATGCAGCTAGATAAAACTTATGCCTCTGCAGCACTGACAGTCTGCACAATGGGAATCTGCCTTTAGCTTTTCTTTAAAGATATACCAGGATAAGGCAGGTCCTAGGCTCTCTCTTTTTCATTTCATTTGATTGTCCCCAGACTTGCAGTACAAATTAGTTTCTCACTTGGTTTTGTTAGTGAGCTAGCAAATAAAGTAAGTTTATGGAAAGTTACAGTGAATGTTTAAACACAGCAATGAAATTAGAAGTTCAACACTGCAAGACAGTAGGAAATTGAAAATAGGACTCCTGAATTTTTAGCAGTGGCAAATTTATTGGGTCCCACTTTCCGCACTCCTGGACAAAAAGGCAAATGTGTCCCAACTCCAACTTTTACACAGCTGTTAAAGAATCAGGAACCCTTTCCTCATTTGTATCTGGTTATCCTACAGAGCAAGCAAAAAAGAACATTAAAAAGCTCCATTAATTACTCACCTGGTAATCCTATGCAGTAAGAATATGACCCTTTTACTTTCAATAGTTATATCACGACTAAGTTTCACAAGCCTCTCATATTTATCATGTTTTGTATCAAGTTCCACCTGGAATGCTAAAGAGAACAAAAGGCAGAGAAGCATGTCAGTCAAGCATATGTTGAAAATATCACAAAGGAGCATCCACCAGCAAGCCAGAAAAAGTAGCAACATTTCTAATAGGCAAATATTTAGATGTGAGCTTGTTACACAGAATATTATTCACGTTAGTATTCAAACTAAGCTTGGAAATCTTCTGTGGAACCAATAATAACTAAGAGCTTAACTCTTGTCTTTGACAGAGCAAACTATTTTAGCAATATTGATTTCACTGGACTCGTATCAATTCTGACACACATTTTTTTAAAAAAAATCATGGATGCAAATCAGCTGCTTCTTTTCTCAGTGCAGTTTCTCAAGTGTGTGGAAGTGAGCGTTCAGCATGAATCAGACAATACACAGGAAGAGTTTGAAGCCATATCTACAATCACAATAGCAATTTTTACAGCTACCAACTGAGAAAATATATTCAGATTGTTTCCACTAGAGCCCTTAAGAGCTCAATACTGTACATAGAGGAAATGCAATAAGGCAGCCAGTTTGCATGTGCAAACCAGTCCACAGGCCTTTAAGCAATTGCCTACCTTTGAAGGACATAGTCATCGCTGAAGGAGGATTAATGCTGTCTTTTTCTTCTCTCCGATGACCGTGAGGGAAATTGTCATGCTTTCTTTTTCGGAACTCACCTGTTCCTAGGAATATGAAAGAAAAGAAATGAGAGATAAACATCATCAAATTGTAATATCAAGAAACAAAGGTTCACAAATTTTGGCTTGTCAAAAGTTATGCTCGCCATCAACCTTGCCCTGAAGTGTTGATCACAAGAGCTAGCTTCTGGGGCAAAGTAATGTCAAAGCCTAATAGAACTCTAGATGCAACCTTCTTCCCAGCTCTAGGTAGACAGTTTGAGAGCTCATTCTTGTACTTTAAAAAACAACAACAACTGTTATGTGTACTGCCAACACTAAACTTTGCACTTCAGTTCATTAGTTTGCATACAATGTTAAACTCAGGCTACTGATCTGAAAAAGATGGGTCTCATGGTATTTTTTTGTTGTGAACATAATCAAGAATTATTGAGTGCCTCAAACAAGCCAAAGGTTCTTAACAATACAAGGTTTTGTTTTGATTATCAATATAGCAGCAAATAGGTGCCTAGTACTTTTTACTGAAATATTGATTTTCTGATCTCTTACTTCAATAATATATCCTACACATATCTCTCAGCGATTAAATCTCGCTAAACTCAATGGGATTTATTTCCCAATATCGGGCCTAGGACTGAACTGCAGCCAGTAGTTTTCAAAACCACACCAGTGCAAGTAGATAAACAGGTTCCGCTGTGGTGGGAAGGTAAACTGTTTCTGTGCGTTCTGGCTTCCGTCAGTGTTCTCTTGTGCCAGAAGTGGTTCAGTCATGCTGGCCACATGACCCAGAAAGCTGTCTGTGGACAAACGCCAGCTTCCTCGGCCTGAAGCGAGATGAACGCCGCAACCCCATTGTCGCCTTTGACTGGACTTAACCATCCAGGGGTCGTTTACCTTTACCATAACTCCTTAAGTCCCAGGCCAGTGCCTGTAGCACAATTTCTTTTCCTTTTCCTTCAGAAAAACAGAGCTGGACCCTGGCTTTGGCAACAGCTGCACTGCTGTTATCATTTTCAACACACCACCAGTTTGACATGTAGTCTACCGCTAGCTTAGCAAAATATAATGAATGAGCAACTAGCAAGTCTGCACTTTTTAGAAGTGCTATATATATATATATATATATATATAGGCATTCCTATATATATTCCTAAAGTAGTAAACGCTCCAAAGGTAATGGGTAATGCTCATCCAACTAGCATATGATTGGATAACGTAGGCATAACCTCAAGTAACCTGGAGGGTTGCACGGGGTCACAAAAGAACATTCAAGTGTGAACTTGTACTGTCACAAAACAGCATGGGCAACTATGCTGCTTGACGCAGTGAAGCGGCCACCTTTTCTTGCAGGATTCTTAGACCATACTTGTAACCGCTACTCGTTACTTGGTTTTTTGCTTCTCCCTCACCACCTTTTCGGCGCTGGGTCTTGCATTTCTGCCTCTCAACCAGCTGTCACAGGTGCAAGAGCCTTTCCAAAAGGGGCGATGCTGGAAGACGGGGAGCGGGGAGAGGAAGAGAGATGAAGACTATCCGAACACAACAAGGTCCTGCCTCCACAAGCGGTTAAGAGCGTCGGCCTGTTACTGAGGGCCGCGGGCGCTCCAAGCCCCCACTTGGCCATAAAGCTCAACGGGCGCCGGGCGATCACCGCCTCGCAGCCAAGCTCCTCGGGGGAAAGGCGGGGTAGGAATGGAACAATACACTGGCATTTGGGGGCTAAATGGGCGAAGGGAAGAGGAATAAGGAAAACGGGAGCGAAAGGTCAAAATAAGCTGACTGGGGCGCGGGGCAGGCGCGAGTTGAGGGCCGCCTGAGCCTCTCTCGACGAGGGAGGCCCGCCCCTCTTTCCCTCCTCAGCCCGCCGCTGCCGGCACCTTCTCTGCCGCTCATGTCGCCCGCGCTCGCGCCCCGGGAGGCCTCCGCTCCGCCCCTTTCGAACTCTGAGGGCGCCACGCGCAGCAACCGCAACGGACGCCGCAGCTCCCACTTGAGGGCGGGTCGCTCGGCCGCCGCTCCGTTTCCTCAGTTTGCCAAGACCTTCCCGCTCTCTTCTCACCGCCCTCCTTTTCCTCCCCCCCCGCCTTCTTTCGGCGTCCTTCTCAAATTCCTGACAGCAGAGTTTAATTTCATGGAGCGCCGAGCCCGCCGCGTCTTCGCCATCGTCTCCCACCGCCTCAGAGCAGAGGGTGGGAGCCGGCCTAGACGCCGCCATATCTTTAACTATTTTTCCGGATGAGGGAAAAGACTTTCCGAAGCAGGCATTCGATGAGGAGCCACATCCCGCGCGCTCTGCAGCCGCTTCAAGCCCTCTCGCCGAGCAAGGCATTGTGGGGAATGTAGTTTTCGTGATAAAGGTGGCGAAGGGGCCTCTCTGAGCCATAGAGGTAAGAAAACTTAAAGGCGGGAAGCGCGAGTTCCTCCTAGCCCCTCTTCGTAAAAACTGCAGAGGCTTGTGGCAACCTTGAAGACCAACAAATCTGTTGATTTCATGATTACGACGT
Organism: Podarcis vaucheri; assembly: GCF_965113315.1. Taxonomy (NCBI): domain Eukaryota; kingdom Metazoa; phylum Chordata; class Lepidosauria; order Squamata; family Lacertidae; genus Podarcis; species Podarcis vaucheri. The sequence goes on from NC_138761.1 coordinate 49,580,186, forward strand.
CAGATGTACGGAGCCAATCCCGCTTTATAGAGCTCCGCCAAACGAGGCCGAGCTTTTCCCATGAAAACATCATTTGCATCTTAGAATGTCCCGGGATGTGCAGGAATTCCGCATCAGGGGCTCCTGTACTGTATAGACAAATCAGCACGGGAAGAGTTCCTTGAAGTCTGAAGGAACAACTGGGAACGCAGTTACACCAACGCATTGCATCCTAGACACTGCTGCTTAGAATCCCATACAAGCCATCACAGGGCTCACCCACACCAAAGCATCACAGATACCCTTGTGGGGCTTTGGGGAGGCAGATGAGGTACAGTGGTACCTCAGGTTACATACACTTCAGGTTACATACGCTTCAGGTTACAAACTCCGCTAACCCAGAAATAGTACCTCGGGTTAAGAACTTTGCTTCAGAATGAGAACAGAAATCGTGCTCCAGCGGCGCAGTGGCAGCAGGAGGCCCCATTAGCTAAAGTGGTGCTTCAGGTTAAGAACAGTTTCAGGTTAAGTACGGACCTCCGGAACGAATTAAGTACTTAACCTGAGGTACCACTGTAGTTGACTAGTGCCTGCTGCTGCACCATTACTGAGGGAGCACTGACTGACGGCATGCTCAAGTCGAGCAATTCTTTGTTTAATTCCTATGAATGTTATTAAAGTTGGTAAATGTTCTAATCATAACGGCTATAAAAATTCATAGGCACACTTACTTCAAACAAAACATAAGTAGAATTTGGTTGCAATAGTTGACAATTAGCCAGCAATTTTTAAAAGTGTGTCTGGCTGTTAACCAGAAGGTTGGTGGCTCAAGCTCACCCAGGGATGGCTGTGGGAAGGATTTCTGTGTTGGATTAGTTGACCCATGAAGTTGCTTCCAACTCTATGATTCTATGACTTTTATGACATGCTGTCTAAGAAAATACCTGAATAACCCTAGGTTATGTTTCACCTAGCATTGCTGCCAGACTTCAGGCAGACATACTTTCTGGTCCTCCTCCTTGAAATCTTTTAAGGGAGTTGAGTGAGTTTCCTACCAGAACCCCCCTCCCTGGCATTGTGTTTCTATTATTGTGACTAGAGTTAGGGGAGAAATTAGATTCAGTTCACATTTCAAAAGGCAAACCTACCTAATTCACACTTTCCAAAATAATACACGGACCAATACACAGTCATCCTTCAAAATTTGCACTTAACTTAATTTTACAGTGTAGTTCTCCAACCAGTAATGTGTACATAAATGCATGTACTAATGTGCACATATAAATATGTCATATTTGGGAACATTAGGGTAATTGCTTTATATTAGGCAAAATTAAATACAATGTTGTGCATATCAGGAGAAATTCATACTAAAATGCTGGTGAATTGTCATAAAAAAATCAGAAACTGATGTGGAAATGTGGAGAACTTAAAATAGGAAAAATGAGAAATGAAGATACCAAAATTAACAGATTCACCCATTCCTAATTGTGACTTGCTACTTCCAAGTTCTCCTCTTACTAGGGATGCTATTATTAGCTGTAGGAATGAGTGGTGGAGGCAGAGAATACACAGTTCTTCACCCTGTTTGTCCTCCTCATCTTGTTCTCTTACACTCTGTTGGCTGGCTCTGACCTGAAATGATTCCCTACCCAGGAAAAGTGTCAATAGGGGAGAAGCAGCTTAACTTTGTCTACTGGAGAAGGGTGTTTCAGATCAAGTTGTAAATCCCATGTAGGCTTGCACTGACCAGGAAACAGCCTGGTCTACTCCTGTGCCTATAGCAGCAACTTACCAGCAGAAATCAGCAGGTGAATAAGTATGCACAGGATTGCAGTAATTTTGTCCATAAGCAACCCACAGGTAGTCAAAAGAAAATTTAAAAAAGTTGTTGCACCCAATAAAATGACAAGATTTCAAGATTTCCAACTCACAATAATAAATTCCATGGCTTTAAATAAATGTACATTCTTTGACTCTTTTCTTTTAATCATACATTAATTTCATCATTTAGCCACTTTTTGTGTTTTTTAGCATAATTCCAGCTAAGGCTTTAATTTTATTTCTAAGAATGTACTAGGTTTCTCAGGCAGTTCTTCCTGGAAATACAAAACAAAAATGGTTCAGGTAGCTAAATTTATGGCTGACAGAATAAATGGTATATTGTAAAGCAGTGTTACTGAATATCTCAAGGGTGAGGAACCTTCCATTCTTAGTCAATCTTTCACTGGCCACACGCTAGTGGTGAGCAAGACCAGAGATAAAGGTAGATGAAGCATTAAACGTGAATTTTACCTTTGTACAGTAAGCTAGTTTCTACACACACTTATACATCCCTCTCTAGCCTCCATCCAGGCAAGCAACCAGCTTTTTCAGAGTGTAGGGAGTCCAGGGATACATTCCAGGGATACAGTCCAGTCAGGTAAAAAAAATACTCAAGGATAATGCAAAAGGAGGCTGGTGAGGGGTGTGGTGTACAGAAAGCCCAGAGGGCTGCATTTGGCTGCCAGACCTGGAGGTTCCTCTTCCCTGAGATCTATTTATCTATTAGCCCTGATAGCTAAGTGGGTCTTCCATGTTTAAAGGCAATCTAAACACCTGATGCTAAAAACAGTTATTGGGTGTTCTGTTCAGCCAGAACTCTGTATGCTAGCTCCAAAGCTATGTATGTATTTTGGCTTCGCTCTGAGCTATGAGGAAGTTGTGGTGAGCAGGAAAAGTCCCTGTGTGTGTGAGTCAGTGATGATCCCAGCACATGCCAATCACAAGGAAGAAGTTGCATCCTGCCCTAGTTAAATGCAAGCTCCAGTGCCACTTTTAGTTTAAGCAACATCCATAATTCAGCAAACGATCTCCTATTAGGAATAAAATTATCATCCAGAAAGCATACCCGCTCTAATAAAATGAAATAATTCCCTAGCCCATTCGTTTTCAGCAGGCTGAGGGTGCATTACTAATAGATTATGTATTGTCAAGGCAATAATATAAAATTCACATCTCTTAAGAACTTCCAAACCCTTCCTCTTTGATCATTAGGGCTTTCAGGACAAAATAAAATAAGGCTACTGAAATGAGGCAGATGACTTGGGTCCCATGGGTAAGGGGAGATGGCAAACATCTCTAGGGGTTTATGGGGATCCTGAATGCTGCTGGAAACCCAGCAGGAAGTCACAACTGGTTTGACTATGCTGCTGCAATGGTCCCCTTTTCTTATCACAAGACAGGTCCTATTTGTGCTCCAACTTTTATGATTTCCACTATCTGCTGTATTTTCCCAATCTCAATCTAATCTGGTTATCACAAGACAGGAGAGCTACTATATTGCACATAACTTTTTCCCTTTCTTTGTTCTTTCACTTTCTCCATAGCAAGGCTGTGTTTTGAAAGACTCTGTGTCACAGTTCCCCGAAGCGAGCAACTCCAACATGCAGAATGCTGTGGAAATATGTTGAAAGGTTTATTCTTAATGATTTATCTTTTAATCCCCAGACCTCCTCTGCACACATTCCAACTAACCTACAGTGAATTCTGGGATGTTTTCTAAAGATACTAGGTACCAGGAGATGTGCTAATGACACCGAAGTGCGAGTGCATACAAAATCCAGCCCTTCTTCTTCACACCTAGGCCAAAAGACAGTTCTGAGGAGTTAGCACCTATTCTGCTACCTCCATATTCCCCTCACAGCAACTTTCCTCATGCTGGTAGTGGGTGGAACCAAAATCAAAGGTGAATTTTATCTTTGTACAGTAGGCGAGTTTCTATGCAGCTTCACAGACTTCTCTGTATTCTCCATCCAAGCAAACAAGAAGTATTACCAGAGTTCAAGGGCACATTCCAGCCAGACAAATATACTCAATGAGGGTTCAAAGCATGGCTACTAAGGGATGTGGCCTGGGGAGAGGGAAGGTATCAGAGCTCAGTACTTTTAGCCCTTTATTGTCAGTAATTCACTCAACAATAGAAACAGAAATGAAAACCCTTATCAGGGCAACAATCACTATAGTTTAGGAGGAAACTAGAGATAGAAACCAGATTTAGATTAATGATTAATTATTTAACATTGTTTTTCACAAAGTGAGCCAGCAACATGGCATATGAGGCAACTGTATTAAACATCACAATGCAAAGTGAGAAGGTCATGTTATGATTACTTAATGCTGAAAAACAGGCTACTGCTGAATATAGTCTTCAGCTTTTGGATCCTATTATCATTCTGTGATATGTAGTCCCCTGAATTAGATTTTTTTTTTAAAGTATCTTATTTGTATTGTGTTGTTTAAAAAGAATCTAGCAGTCATATAATATCTAATACACCCACTGCCTATTCAATATAGTATTACCCATGGCTAGTGAAGATCACTGTGCCTATAATTATTTTGTTATGGGGGACTCAAGTGTCATCTTTTCAGAGTAGATATGGATGTTGTTGTTGATGATGATAATTCATGAATCACACATTTACAATCATACAATAAAACTGAAAATAGGTTTAAAATCAACTCGCTTTTAAAATTGACAGTACAGTGGTACCTTGGTTTAAGAACAGTCCGGTTTAAGAACAATTTGGTTTACAAATTCCACAAAACCAGAAATAGTGCCTTGGTTTGAGAGCTTTACCTTGGTCTAAGAACAGAATCCGAACGATGGAAGGGCACCGGCAGCGGGAGGCCTCATTAGGGAAAGCGTTCCTCGATTTAAGAATGGTTTTGGTTTAAGAATAGACTTCCGAAATGGATTAGGGTCGTAAACCGAGGTACCACTGTACTCAGGCCACAACCTGTTGTTGCTGGCATGACCCCGATCCCACACTAGTAGCATTCATAATATTTGTACTGATGGAGGATATAAGGTGGCTTTGTGATTATCACAGGCGCCTATCGACACTACAAATGCCAAAAAGTACATTTCTCTGTGATACACACTTAAAAATGTTTTGATAAAGGTCTTGTCCACTTTTCTAAATAGGTGCATGTAGCCTTTTTGAAAAGCAACCTCTTCCCATGGCACAAAAAACACACAGTTAGCTGTTCCCTCCCTTCTAACAACAACCCTCAACTTTCAATACCTTTCCCTCCTCCCCTTTTCCCTCCTTTCATTCCCTTCCTGGAGACAACTGGCATCAAAGGTCAGCATACTTTGGCATTTGCCAAGGACCCACACCCCAGCAGGGGCTCATCAACAAGAGCCCCCTGCACCTGCTTTTCCTCTCCAGCCATTGCAACCTGCTTGTGTCTGTCACTCTGGCCCAGGCCCTGATGGTAGTGGTGGTGAGGAGGAGGAGGAGCAATAGGTGCCACTGCCTGCTTGCTCATTAGCTCTCTGCCTGGCAAGCAAGCAGGGGTAGCAATGATGGGGAAGAAGAGGAGTAGTTTTGAGGAGGTGGACTCACAAAGGGTGGGGAGTGGAGTCCAGGGAGAGTGTCTCCCCTACAAGGATAGGTTACAACATCTGGGGCTCTTTAGTTTAAAGGATAGATGAGTAAGAGGTGACATGTAGAAGTGTGTAAGACTATGCATGGTGTAGAAAGGTGGATAAAAGGTAAAGGAACCCCTGACGATTAGGTCCAGTTGTGGCCAACTCTGGGGTTGCGGTGCTCATCTCGCTTTATTGGCTGAGGGAGCCGGCGTACAGCTTCTGGGTCATGTGGCCAGCATGACTAAACTGCTTCTGGCAAACCAGAGCAGCGCACGGAAATGCCGTTTACCTTCCCGCCGGAGTGGTACCTATTTATCTACTTGCACTTTGACGTGCTTTCGAACTGCTAGGTTGGCAGGAGCAGGGACTGAGCAATGGGAGCTCACCCCATCACAGGCATTCGAACCGTCGACCTTCTGATTGGCAAGTCCTAGGCTCTGTGGTTTAACCCACAGCGCCACCCGCATCCCAAAAAGGTGGATATATGCTTTTTCCTCTCTCATAACACTAGAACTCATGGACAGCCAGTGAAGCTGTATGTTGGACAATTCAGGACAGATAAAATGTATATGGCAAAGGGGGGGGGGAGTGGAGGCTCAAAGCAGGGGGTAGGCAAAATGGCAGTGGGCTCCCTTTTACATTCCTCCTCATTGTTGGAGCAGGATGTCAGGAGCAGCATAGCTCCTCGATTGCCTTCCTGCCAAAAAAAGGGACCGATGGCACTCAATGTCAGACAGGGAAGGGGCCACAGGTATTGGGGGATGGCACAGTGCAACTTTTCCTGATGGCAAATGTGTTGATCTAGCACATATGCTAACAGAAATGGTCCCAATAGAGCTGCACAGTAACATAAGGCCTTTTGCTGAGCAGCTCTGTGGAGGAAGACACAGGTCCATGGAAGGTGGGCATTCAGGGGTTAAACACCATGTGCCTCCCTGCAAAGTGAGCACCCCAGCATCGCAAGCAACTCTGTGTCTGATACACCAGGCATGCTGGATGTGGCAAGTTACTGTGGGAGTTGTCAGAGCGACCTGCAACCTGGGGAAGTCCCAGGATGGCAGCAGGGCCGAGACTGCCTCAGCTCATGTGGAACCCAACCACAGCTGGCAAGGGACCCTCTGGATGGAAGGCAACTCCCAGCTCTAATGGATCCGCTTGAAATGCTTGGACACCTCCCTGGTGGTATGTCCAGGCCCCTTGCACATGGTAGCCAGGCTTGCTGGGGGCTGCTTCCCCACTCTCTAGCCTCAACCCCTCTCAGTGGGGTTTGGATGCAGCTTTTTTGCACTGGTAGATGGGTAGCGGCCATGCCACCTGATGGATACATTAGACTGCTCTGTAAGTATAGCTGATCCATCCTTTTCAAAACCAAGGCTACTACACTGTTTACCCATCTGTGCCAGGGAGTGTGCCCCCAACCTCTGGAATTAAGGAAACTCCATTTGATGCAAGACTTGAGGCAGCGCAAAGGGCATCAGGTTCTCTTGGCAGAAGGTAGTTCTGGATGCATTTTTGTTAGCTCTCCAGCCGGGTTAGAACCATAGAATCATTGCAGTAGATCAGCAAGACTTCCAAAGCTTTGCGGTAACAAGAAACAACGAGCAGGTCTTCTGGATGTTGAATTAGACCGGAATAACAGGAAAGCTTGAGGTGTGATTCACTGTGCGTGTGAAAGAACTTTGAGCTCACTCCTTCAGCGTATACTGCTCTCGAGTAATACGAAACGTACTTATTCCTCCCCTCTCCCCGTTTTCCAGCTAGCTCTGGCTGGTGGACCTCGAGCTTCGAATAAATAACTATAAAGTAGTAGATCCGTTCAGCCCAACAGCGAAAGGACCCCTTCTGAGCGACGGCCATGTGGCCGCTCTCCCCCGGCCCTCCTCACACAAGAAAGAGGGGAAGAGAGGGTCACCCCAACCGCGCGTGGCAAGGCCTTCCCAGCCCACCTCTGCTGAGGAAGCGGCGGCGGTGGCGGCCCCCTTTCACTTTTGTCGCCCCGCCCGCCAAGCCGCCCGCCCGCTTCGGAGGCAGGCAGGCAGGCGCGCGCGCGAGGCAGCCCTCTCGGCCCCCTCCCCTCTCGCGCGGGCTGACTGGAAGTGGCGTACGTGCAGAGCGCAGCCCGTGAGTGGCGGCGCAAACTCCTCCTCCTCCGCGCTCGACTCCAGCCACAGCGAGCGAGCGAGCGAGTGAGGAGGAGGCAGGCGCGCAGGCAGGCAGGCCGAGGGGCTCGCGCCGGCACTCGGTGGCGGCTTTCCCCCCCTCAGCGCTGCAGGCTGAGGCCGGGCAGGAAAGGGCCGGGCAGTCTCGGCGGGAGAGGGGCTGCTTCCCTGCCCCGCCACCGAGGCTCGCCGCCGCTATGAGGCGGTGACAGAAGCGAGCCTCGGAGGAGGCGGCGGCGGCGGGCAAGAGGGCGGCGGCGGCGCTGGGCTTTGGTGGCTGACTGTCCTCCGCCCACCAGGAGCGGAGCGGGAGGCGGGCGAGGCAGCCGGGGGCCGCAGCGCTGACTGGGGTCGGCCATGATGAAGTGAGCCGCTCGCCTCCTTCTCCTTCCCAAGGCCGCTCGAGGAGAAGCAGGGGCGACCGAGGAGGGGGACGCGGCAATATGGCCAATGACAGCGGTGGGAGTGGCGGCGGCGGCAGCAACGGCAACAGCGGCGGGGCCGGACAAGGCGGCGGCGGCGGCGACAGTAACAGTGTCGGTAGCGGCGGCGGCGGCTGCAGCGCCAGCAGCGAGCGGGACCGGCAGTACTGCGAGCTGTGCGGGAAGATGGAAAACCTGCTGCGTTGCGGGCGCTGCCGCAGCTCCTTCTACTGTAGCAAAGAGCACCAGCGCCAGGACTGGAAGAAGCACAAGCTCATCTGCCGGGGGAGCGAGCCCAGCGCGGCGGCGGCGGCGGCTGGAGGGGGCGTTGCTCAGCACCGGAGCGGCGGCGGCGGCGAGCGACACCAAGGCCACGGCCCCGCTCGCTCCCCCCAGCCCTCCGCAGGAGGAGAAGGAGACCGGGCGGCCGCCGCCGCCGCTGCCCCCAAGAAGGTAACGGCGCTTCCGGCCAAGCCGCAGCCGGACTCTACCTCGGAAGAGAAGAAGGCGGCGGCGGCGGTAACGAACAACCACGTTGCCAAAGTGGCGCCAGAGAGCCGAGGGCAGGAAGGGGAGGAGGGCAAGGAAGCGGCCGCGGCGGCTCCCGGAGCCGGGAAGGCGGCGCTCCTCTACCGGGATAAGTCCAACTTGAGCGCGGAGGAGTCGCTGCGCCCCAACGGGCAGATGAAGTCCCTGGTGCCGCAGCGGCTGGCGCTGGAGTACATCGTGCCCTGCATGAACAAGCACGGCATCTGCGTGGTGGACGAATTCCTCGGCAAGGAGCTGGGCGGGCAGATCGAGCAGGAGGTGCGCGCCCTGCACCACACCGGGCACTTCACGGACGGGCAGCTGGTCAGCCAGAAGAGCGACTCCTCTCGGGACATCCGCGGAGACAAAATCACCTGGGTGGAAGGCAAGGAGCCTGGCTGCATGACCATCGGGAAGCTCATGAACAGTATGGACGATCTCATTCGCCACTGCAACGGCAAGCTGGGCAACTACAAAATCAACGGCAGGACGAAAGTGAGTGACACCCCCTCCTCCTCCCTCTCGCCATCTCTAAACCTTCCACCTGCGGCAAGTTCACGACTTTCACTGGCCGGTGATGGCTCCCCCTTCCTCTTTATTGAATTCCCTAGTCACGCTTATTTTCAGGAATATTATGTTTCAGAGCAGCTTAAAAGGCAAGATTCTCAAATGGTTGGTGAGTGACAATGGCGAGGGCTAGAGTCAGCAAAGGGTTCCCACATTCTTGAAGGTTGCTATCCTAATGCATAGTTAATGTTAAACTTAGCTGGATTTGCTGGCAAAACTTGTTTTTGCCTACAACTCGAGCAGCCCTATCCATATCACGTTTTCAGGTCCACAAGGGAGGAATGCTGAGAATATATAATATTACTGCGTTGATTCCCTAAGCGTATAATTAATACTGTTGTGATTGTGCTACACTGGCTTGTAGCTGTGATTGTAAGGGGACCACAGTAACTTGATACTGCTTTACTAGTCAAATCAGATGGGTGTGGTCAGGGAAGAAGTAGTGTAGGATCCTTCCATTCATAAAGAGCTACTACACTCTGTCCATCAGTCCCAGCAAAGACTTACTGTATTTATAGTCAGCTTGAGAGCCTGACTGCTAACTGTGGTAGCTCTACTGCTAACTTTTAGGCTATTCGCTTCTGCCTTGCAACAAGTGGAGGTATTATAGTCAGGTGTTTTTTAAAGCACTAAAAACTATTGAAAATGATAAAAGTTTCACAGAGTCCAGTAGTCCAGGAGAATAAGTCACAAAAAGATGATATAGTAGTGTGGCGTATTGCTGGATTTGTGACACTACTGAATCAGTTTTGATTGTGCCATGTTCAAAACTGGGTGCGTATCTCCTCAGTTTGGTGTCTCTGATTAATTAGCTTTGAAATGAACCAACCTCGCACATTGTTGATGTTCCTGGAGGTTCAGTGCCTCTCCCCCTATTTATCAAGATATGTGTGGCAGAGGTGTGATAATATTTATACACTATCAGCATTTAAAATAGGATATGTTGGCCATCAAATCAAAGTTTCAGATGCCAGGAGCAATTCAGCGCTCTATAATAATGTAACACTACCCCCGATAACTCCACTCATCAAAACTTCAGTGCTCAGCACCAACAGTAGTCATAAAAAGCAAACTTAGCCATGTTGATCCATAAGGGGGGGGGGACTCCAAAATCCACAGTTGGTCAAGTACCTTTCTGAGGACTATCCAGAATGTCACAAAATTGTGGCAAGCTTTTGGATTCGAATTCTTAATTAGGCAAGAAATAACGTTTTTCCTTGACCCCACCCCCTGAGTTGTATAACATCTTGCCTGATGGTGAATTCTGGAGAAACCAAAAGCTTACTGCAGTTTTGTGACACTTGGCCAGCTATGGATTTTGGAGTTTAGGGATTATGTAATTTTACTAGCACAGTAATATTTCATTTTTAAAGCTAGGTATTGTGATAAGAATTAAAATCAAGATAGTCACAAAATAAAGCTATTGTTAAGAACTATGTGTTTCCTCATATAAGTGCTGTCACCATCATACATCATCACATAAACAGTATTGTGACTGGATATTATCAAATAAAACTTCTCTTCTGTGGTTCTGTCAACCTAGCTGGAGGTGGTACAACTGCCAGTAGTATCTAGGACTACTTCACAGTTGCTTTTTTCTGACCTGTAATCGATATGATAAGGTTGGGTGAGAACTGATATCTGAAACTAGTGCATGTGCCTGATAGTTCTGCTCTCTCAGCAGCATGTAGCAAAGCCCTTTAAGGGGAACCATTTTAATCAGAATTCATGTTTACTAAAAAAACACACAACTTAACCTTGAGAATATATACTATCTAGGAAGATGTTCTGATCCCACCTACCACTGTTATAAAGAACATGCAAATAAAACTGTCATTTAACAGTTGTACCTGCATGTTCAGTATGAGACAACATGATATACTAGGCTTTAATTAAATTACAGAAAATTAGCAGAATTGTACCTTTACTAAATATCAGTGGAAACTAATTGTGCAACAGTGATATAAGGTAGCAGCATACCTAGACATTACAGGGAGCTGAAATTCTTAAATCATCAGAATATCATTAAGAGAGAAAGGCTCTATAAATCCATTCAATGTCACAAGTATGCCTACTACGTCTTGGGGCTGTAGAGGGCAAAGGATCATCTCAGATTTCTTGTTGTGAATTGTGGAGCCCTTCAGTTAATGAAGCAATATTCTGAAATATCTCTATTCTAAGCATTCTGATACAGTTTCACCTTTAGTCTTCTGAAATGATTAGCAGTGCCTTTGTGGCCTGCATAATCTGTTTAAATGCTGATTCTATATTCTGTTGACAGTTGCCATAGACTTGCCCCTTTAATTTAACTTATAAATCTCTGTACAGGGACCACATTATATTTATATTTTGATACAATATCTAGCAGGCTGCTAGCAGTAAATAAATAACATTGCAGACAGTGTTAGAAACAAATACGAAAGCTAAATGGCATATTAAACCTAAGTTATGGGCACAACAACGGAATGTCTAGGCACACTTTTTTATAACAAGAATACAAAGCTGAAAATGTATGAACTGCAGCTAAAATATTGTGTTCATTTTTCACATGGTCTAGTTCTTCTCCTCCACACCTCCCTAATATTCTTAAGAGGGCCTCTTCTCCTGTCTTCAAAGAGTAGCTGGAAGTGGAGAGGCAGAAAAAGGTCCTCCTTTCCTTCCACTTTGCAGTTTTAATCCGAAATCTTAGGTGCTGTACTGCACCCAGAACTCAGAAACTGCTTACATTAATGAAATTACCTGTCACAAAATGCGCCTAGAACAATGGGAGTTTTAAACACTGGTTGCAGATTGTGTGACTTGGGAGTAAGTCCCATTGAACTCAGTGAGACTTAATTCTGAATAGACATGTATAGGATTGAACTGTTAATGCGCTCTCCTAAATTGTGAGAGTTGAGCTATACAAGCACCCAGGCTTAAGCACATGGGAGCTGCTGAGGTAGCTATCCACAAAGTGCTAGATAAGAAGGTGCTTAACATATACAGTGTAAAACTTCCTCTGCAAAAATGTTTGCCAAAAAAAATACAGCTTACTAAGCAGACTTTACTGTACTTCCTTTAAAGGCATACCAAGCAATATAATGTTAGGTTTATGGAGCAGACAGGCAGATAATTTCTTAAAAGTACTGTAGGGAAATGAAACAGGTGTATCTTAAACAGGTTTAATAAAAGTGTGCTTAGTGTCACAAATGAGAGAGACCTGTGTTAACATGTTTAATATTGGGGCAGTGGATATGTAAAAAGATTCAGACATAGGTTAGTCCAGTCTTGCAGACAAGTCCGCAGAAGTGACCAGTCCTATCAAAGCAAATATGTCAAGCAGATAGGTCAAGCATGAAATTAAAACCCCCCAAAGAAGACTGGTATTAGTAAAAAAATTCTTTTGAAGGTGTGTGGCTATTTACAGGCCCCAGGATTAGTAAAAGATAGGTGGTCATTAAAATAGCTTTAACTTAAAATCAGTTAGAAATTTTTCTAATACAACAGTGCTTAACTGCTTGTGAACATCTTTTCAGGACACTATCGTGCAGAAATTCCATTTTTGAATATTTCCTCTGACAATATTATTTCTGTATAGCATTATGATACCTTAAAGCAGGCATGGGCAAACTCCGGCCCTCCAGATGTTTGGGACTACTATTCCCATCATCCCTGACCACTGGTCCTGTTAGCTAGGGATGATGGGAATTGTAGTCCTAAACATCTGGAGGGCCAGAGTATGCCTATGCCTCCCTTAAATGGTTTTTGGCTATTCATAATGAGCAAATACCTGATTTGTGTTTGGGGAACTGAAATAAAGATGTCCTTTTAAAAATAATAAAGGAATACAAACCAGTAAGAGCCATTTTAAAACTTTCAGGCACTTATCACCCATTGACTTTTCCACTTGGAACAGCTGCCAGTAGCACCATTTCTCTTCGTCCTATACATGGCTCCACATTTTGGTTAGGCTTAGTTTTCAGCCCAAAAATTGTAGTTGCCAATCCTGTTCCTAACAGTGTCTGCACCTCTTGGATATTTGGAAGTTGTAGATTTTCAAGTCTAATAGACCAATGCAACAAATCTGTGTGTTCAGATGAACATGGCACTGACAGAAGGCAAGTCAACACATTCTGGGTTTGCTTAGTATATGGGGCAAGAGAATACAGTGGTGCCTCGCAAGACGAAAATAATTCGTTCCGCGAGTCTTTTCGTCTTGCGATGTTTTTCGTCTTGCGAAGCACGGTCCGTCGCAACTGCGCCTCTTCAAGCGGCTTTAAGAAAAAAGCAAGCCCATAGGGAAATTTGTGTAGCGAAGCAACGCAAAACTGAAAAACCCTTTCGTCTAGCGAGTTTTTCGTCTAGCGAGTTTTTCGTCTTGCGGGGCACCACTGTACATAGTTCAGTGGTAAAGCACATGCTTTGAATGCAGAAGTTCCCAGGTACAATTTCTCAAACTAGGGCTTGAAAAGACTTCTGCCTTTAACCCTGAAGAGCTGCTGTTAGTCAGTGTAAGCCAGCTTTCTCTAACCAAGGTGCTCTCTAGGTGTTTTGAACTATAACTCCCATTATCCCAGTCCATTGACTGTGCTGGCTGGTGCTGATTGGAATTGTAGTCCAAAATAACTGAAGGTCACCAGGTAGGAGAAGGTGGTGTAAACAATACTGATCTAAATGATCTGACGCTATGTAAGGCATTTTACTTGGGCCAAACCAAAATATTACCCTTGTACGACTACTGGGGTTATTTGTTCTGGATCACTGTGGCTGCCTGCATTTATCACATCTTGCTGTGAGCTTGCAGTTTTATTGTGTTGACTCTGTCATTTATTGTCACTTCCTAATCTCTGTTTTAGATATACGCAGGAAACACCTCCTTGTTTTAGTTAAATAGGTATAAAGCTAATAAAACTAAATGGTCTTGAAAGGAATTAAAAAATGTCTTCCTGTACCCAGTTTGATTTGTTAGGTTATAGATCAGAATCTTAAATAAAGTTAAAAGACCTTTTTGCAAGCAGGCTACTCTGAGCCCAATTCTGTAACAGGCCATTGCTGATGAGGTTAGACCACAGGTTTTGGGTTTTTTTGACCTGGAAAGCCTTTTAATTGTCATGGCATGCAACGTCAGTGGGTAGTACTGTGGTCCAGATATTGAACAGTGTCGAATTTGAATTACTGCATGTTTTCTTTAATTAGTATTCTAGTAAATGTGGTTGACTTTCAGCGCAATGAAAGTATCAGTTTGTACTAGAGCTTTGTTTGCATTATTGTCTCCATTTCTCCACTAGTTGGTTAACATTTACCCCAAAGTACAGTGGTGCCTCGCAAGACGGAAAACTCGCTAGACAAAAGAGTTTTCCGTTTTGGAGGTGCTTCGCAAAACGAATTTCCTATGGGCTTGCTTCGCAAGACGGAAATGTCTTGCGAGTTCCTGTGGATTTTTTTTCCTCCCCCCCCTTTTTCTAAGCCGCTAAGCTGCTTATCAGCTGATCCGATAAGCGGCTAATAGCGCTAATCCGCTAATCTGTCAATGGGCTTGCTTCGCAAGACGAAAAAACCGCCAGACGAAGAGAATCACAGAACGGATTCTTTTCATCTTGCGAGGCACCACTGTAAAATTAAAATTTAAAAAATCATTAAATATGTTATTGTTGCTTAGAATTCTAGAGTTGGAAGGGACCCTAGGGTCATTGAGTCCACCCTCTGCAAGGCAGGAATCTTAACTAAAGCTTGTTAATTGAAATTAAAATCCTATTGGTTGGTTGTGAAGGAAGTTGTCATTTAGCCTTGTAAAGAAAAACAAACAAAACAGAAACCTCACAAGTTGATAAGAACAGCTTGAGCTAATAAAACTTCATATAACTTGCTCAATAAAATGTTAACTGATATTGATATTGGTTGACTAGTTTGCTGCAGGTGTGGACTTGGGGCTGTGGAGGTGAGGATTAATCTAAAATAGTGGCTGAGGTTGCACAAAAAAATATTCTGCTGCTACTGCTACTACTACTACTACCACCACCACCTCTACTACTATTGATTTGATTTTGATTTCTTACTTTCCCATCACCATAAGATTGAAGGGCTGATTACAACAATGTAAAAATAAAAAGATTTACGGTAAATCATATAAGACAATTTACAATCAGAAGAACAGGGTGGGTCCTAAAAATATCTCTCAGGTGTCAAAGGCCATAGTAGAGAGATGTATATTCAGCCTATAATGAATGTTGTATAATAAATGTGCCAGATGTACCTCTGTGGGAAGATAATTCTGCAACTTAAGGGCTGCCACAGAGAATGTACTCTCCTCAGACACGCATCACCCCACATTTCTCAGCGTGGTTTTACTTATTTTACTTACATTTAGTAAACAAAACTTTTTAAAGTACCCATGTTAATTTTTCATATCAATATACAACATGTAATTGACTAGAAATGTGGGGGGGATATTATACTACATAGATTTTTAATTGGAATACATATATTCTTGTGGGCCCTCTGTCTGACCAAGGGGTTTGGTTATTGACAACATAGTTCACCTTGGGAAGAGACCTCTGAAATCTCTATGATTTGCCTCATTATTCAGACCCCACACAGAGTTGATGCATACCCAGGCATGTGCATCCTTGCAGTTCTTTAAATAGAAGAAAAAAGCAATGGTAATGAAAACTATTGATATGCTAATAAATTTTAGCAGCCCATAGAACAGCCCAAAAAAGGCTGGCACCTTCATTAAACACCTTTAGGCACCAGGTGAAAACCTTCCTCTTTAACCAGGCCTTTGGTTGATTGACATCTGATGCCCTTTTAAAATATGTTGTGGAAGGGAGGATTATTATCTTTGTTTTTATAATGTATTTCTCTTTTCTATATTGTGATTTTATGTTGTGAACTGCCCTGAGATCTGTGGGTATAGGATGGTATACAAAATTAATTAATTAATTTATAATTACATGGTATATTGATTCCACAGCCTGGAAATGGTGAAGATTGTCTAATTGTATTTGCAGTTGATATCCAATATTGTTACTAATTAACTTATTTCCACAGAAAAAAGAAAGCACTTGGGGGGAAAAATCCACCTCACATCACTGCTTCCTAGAACACTTCATCATTTTGTATTACTGAACTTCATTGGTGGTTTGAACTTTGTAGAACAACTGCTCTTCATCCCTTGTTCTGTGAACAAGTTATGCCACTCTGCTGATAAAATGTAGACATATAAGCACTGTTTCTTATTCCATTTCAAACTTGGGCTCCCATTCAGAAAGTAAAATCATATTTATTTGAGAGAGAGAAAGATTGGAAATGAAACTCTAATTGAGTGACAGTGCTGAGTAATTCTTATAAAAAGAATTACGGTAGATTATTATTTGTAAAGCATCTGAAACTTTATATAAACAAAATAAAACAGTACCATCTCTATCTGCAGACTTGAAATCTAAATGTACGCATGATTCAAAAGGAAATATGGAAGGGAAAACAGCCAAATTGTGCACTAATTCTTCATAAGTTACATAATGCGTAATAAATATAACATTAGAAAATGACAATGGTGCCTAAAATTAATGTTTGTTTCTCAGACCATAGATGATAAGAATAGCAAAGAAGTAGTTCCTGTGATTATTTGTCAGTAATTTGCTTCATTATCAACCTCTTTTTGTTAAAAAGGATGCAGGAATTGGCCTCCATTGCAAAGCCTTGATTTGATAAAAGCCAGAAATGGAACATAAGGAATGTTGCTGTCTTAAGAATGAAGAATGTTGGCAGAGGAAGCCATAGAGGAGCTTTGGTATTGCTTGTACACTGCTAACCTGGCTTTAATCAGAAATGTTTTCTGAAGTTCAAACAGTTGGGATACGAGAATGTGGTTTAAAGGAAAAGGATAGTGTTAGCCTGCCAGCTAAAAGATACATCTTTTGTTCTTGCTTTAAGCCTTATTTAATCTTGGAGACCAGCCATATGTATAGATTCAGTGCTGTATAGTGGGATAAAGCTTGACAATTGTTGGCAGTGTTTAGACTATGCTCAGCCACAGAGATTGCTGCTTGGGCACTCAGCTCCACCAGTCTTCCATTAGTTTTGCATGCCCTTTGTTGACATTCCTCAGTGAGTCCATAAATGGGATCTAGCCTGAGTGTTTTAGGATTTAAGATTAACTGTATTGAAAACATAAATACAACATGGACTGCTGACTTACAGCTTTGAAGTTTGTATAAACTTTAAGCATGTGCCCATCTAAATCTAGTGCTCTTTTCTATATGGTAACTGTTGATTTGAAATAGCCCATATTTGGCAGATGTTTAGTTAGTAAAAAGCCGGCCAAAAAACAACAAATAAAGGTGTGAGTTTCCCCTTCCCCCAAATGTATACAGTGGTACCTCAGGTTACATACGCTTCAGGTTACAGACTCCGCTAACCCAGAAATAGTACCTCGGGTTAAGAACTTTGCTTCAGGATGAGAACAGAAATCGGGCTCCAGCGGCGCGGCAGCAGCAGGAGGCTCCATTAGCTAAAGTGGTGCTTCAGGTTAAGAACAGTTTCAGGTTAAGAACGGACCTCCGGAACGAATTTAAGTACTTAACCTGAGGTACCACTGTACTTCTCTGTTTAACTGAAACAGTAGGAGAACCTCCTTCAGTGGGCATTCAGGACCTGGATTCCTATATTTGTCAAAGTGCTGAAAAAGATTCAAGAGTTGTAGCCACTGTTAGCCATATTCAGAATAAACGAAGTGAAATCAATGAATGTGACTAACTTAAATCCCCTTATTTCAGTGGATATATTCTGATTTTGTTGAATACAAACCACAGTTGTGTTACAGTTTAGAAGGTATTTGTGCAGTTTAATTATGACAAAATTATGGCACTATAAAGGCTTGATGGATTTATTGTGGCACAAGCTTTTAGGGGTTCCCTAACTACAAAGAGCAGAGTATTCCTAGCTCAACTGAGGAGCCACCCTTTTTTGAATGAAAAGGGGCTTCTGTGGACTTCCATAGACAGGTAGGGCAAAACGTCCACTCCGTTATCAAATCCAATTTTAGAATCAGTGACTTGCCATTTGATATTTTTTCTTTTCCCTTCACCAGTGATGTTGACAGATCCTGAATAGTATAAATTGAAACAAAAAATTACAAATACTACATGGTTGGTTCTTTTTTCCTAAATAACCAGGATCCCAACAGGAGTAGCATTATGGGGGGACAAATCTACTCATGAAACTGCCAGTGTGAAAAGAAGGTAGTTTTCTCTACAGTAAAAAACAGCAGCTTTATTATGCAGAGATCATAGGTAATCTTAGAGCACAGATTGGTCTACAGTGCTAAGCAGATGTTAATTTTCAGGACCTTATAAACTATATGTGCATATCCTTGAGTTCACGAAGTGCTTTTGATTTAGTGGAGGCATCTACTAAAGGAAGAGGGGGGGCACTATTTTTGCTGGTTCTTTCCCTTACACCATGGGTAGGCAAACCAAGGCCAGGGGGCTGGATCCAGCCCAATTGCCTTCTAAATCCGGCTCGCGGATGGTCGGGGAATCAGCATGTTTTTACATGAGTAGAATGTGTCCTTTTATTTAAAATGCATCTCTGGGTTATTTGTAGGACATAGGAATTTGTTCATCCCCCCCCCCTCAAAATATAGTCCGGCCCACCACAAGGTCTGAGAGACGGTGGACTGGCCCCCTGCTGAAAAGGTTTGCTGACCCCTGCCTTACACGGTCAGTAACCTGCCCCCACCCCCAACTAGAGTTGGGAGAACAGGTTGGAAGTAGGTGCTGCAGGGGAAAAGGAAATCAGCAATAATTGCCTCCACTCTTCTGTTAGTTGATGTATCTGCTGGATCAAAAGCCCTTCCATGAGCACAAGGAAATTAGTTGTTTTACTTTATACATTGCCTTGCCCTTGACACTGTATTTTTCTTCCATATCACCTTTGTGCTTCTCATGGAAAATAAAACTTATGTTTGTGAGAGGGATTGAAATGTAATTGAGGGTTAGCGAGAATTACCCCCAAAGTAATCACAAACGGTGACATCCAGGAATGTCTCCCTTCTTGCACAAGGAGATTCTTTTTGCACAACAGCTCTTCCGTTTTCTCCTCTTTCTCCCCTCCTTTGTGCACCCCCAAAATCTGCCCCAGAGCACAGGGGTCGTGGAGGGAAGAAGAAGCTGTGTTGTACAAACAGATGCCTGTTCATGATCCCAAATAAGGAAGCTGTTTAACAAAGGATTTTTACTGTACTATATGCCAAACTGTTTCGGCTTTTCAGCTGTCTTGTTCACTCTGTCTTGTTCTTCTCTCCTAGATTATCATCCACTCCTGTGTGCTAAGGGTTTCCATGCATGCAAGGGCCTTCTTCTTCTCACCTCACCCTGCAGCCCCCAGTGCTTCCAAAATCTGCTCCATAGGTTCAGAAAGCTCTTGAACAGATTGGGCTGTTGAGGGGGGACAGCTGGGGGAGGAAGAGCAGGTCTCATTGCACAAGTGGAAGTCCAATCACAAAATGTTGGTTATCATCCAAAACGTTCTCTATGGAGGCGAACACTGAGCACATCTTCTCTCATCCAAAGACGTCCAGTTAACACAGATTTTGGCAGAAAATAGAGCACTTCTTAATCAATGTTCTCATTTTAAAAAATCTTCTGTCTTCGTTAGAGTAGAGGCTAATCCTTCATACCCCTTTTAATGCAGCATGAATTTTTCAAATCTTAGGCTTTTTTTGTTATACTTAAAGTCTAGTTTTTAAACCCTTCCTAGTATTTTTGAGGGAATTTAGAATATATTGAAAGTCTGAAAAAGCTCTACCATTTGAAAACACTGCTATTAATTTGATTTGTAATGACCACAAATAAGACTTCTTCTTCCTGAAGGAGTAAATCAAGGGAGAGGAGAGGAAAGTATGAGTATTTTGATTCCCACTGTTGGATAGAATCCAGAACATTGTGTTCTCTGTCTTCCAATGCCACAGTTCGCAGGAGAGCTTAATTAGTACTTGCCCTATTTTTAAAGCTGTCAAAAATATAGTCTCTGGGGCAAGAGAGGTGCTATCCTGCATGTTAACCAATAATTAGAAGCCATACGGGGTTTTTTTCTGGAAATATTTAAAGAGGGTTTCATATTTAAATTTCTATAGGACCTTTCTGCATTTGTTAATGCAACATATCCCAAAGTAAGCAAAGTAATGCAACATATCCCAAAGTAAGCAAAGTATAACACAGTATTACGGTGTTCATAGAAAGAGAGACCCAAATAGGGAGAAAAAGAGAAGAAAAACCAGGGCCACTTTGCCCTCTCACTGTCCCATACAGAGTGGCTTGCCGTTGATGGAGTCCAAGAGGGGGAAGGCTCTAGATGTCACTTGAACCAGGCAGGCTGATAAAAAGAGTCTTGCTTTCTCTCCCACTCCCTTGCCATGGCAACAAAGTTCTTAAAATGGGCTTAATTCTGTATTTGGTGAGGGCCTTAAGCCATTTCTGCTGCAACAGGTATGTTCTGTGAACCAGGGGTGATACCTCCTATCAGAACTGCAAGAGAGGGTCCTAGAAGCATGAAGACAACTATTTATGCATCTAACACAGGTTTTATTAAGTCTTGAGTCCTTTTATTTTTATGTCACAATATTCTTCTTTGAGTCAATCTTCCTTGCAAATTGGTTGATAATAAAATGTCACACAATTTAAATCACAGAAACAATGACAAGGGCTTTACAATTCATAATATTACTGAAAATAATTATTAACTTGTAATATTGAATAGAAAATGCAATTGTTTTGCAGAAAATTCATGAAGTAAGTTTACTGTCTTAGCCTCACACAGCTGGTGAAATGTCATATTGTTTAAGCCACTACTATGCTTGTTCAGTGTCTGACAGGAAAAGGCCTTGTAGCTGTTCTCTACAGGGAAGGAAACCTGCTTATTTTGACATAAAGGGTGTGTGGTACAAAATGTGGATTTTAAAGGAAGTAGAATACTTTTGTATATAGTATTTTATTCAGTTGTGCAAATTGAAAATCCCAATTTTATAAGCAACTGAAAATCATAGATGGGAGAAAGCGTGAGTTATCATATATAGTCTGCTCTATAAATGTGTTTCTCAAATTTTAAAAGCAAACTAATTTTGACACATTAGGAGCATGTGAACAGTATAAGCCAGTTTGGGCATCATAATGGTTTATCATGACAGGAATGAGCTACAGTGTGTCTTGGCCTTGCTTTCTCACCCACTCCTCTTCCCTTGCATGGTTGCATGGAGGAGACTGGAAGCTTTCACTTCCATTTTCTATTAACTGCTGTTTGATAGGTCCAGACAAAACAAGAAGGTATGATTTATCCTAACAATTCTGTGTTGAGAAATGCCAGCTACAAACCATGGTTTATGACTACAACTTAAGGTTTGCATATATCAGGAGCTGTAGTCAGGTGTAGGTTAGCAATAAAAAACACTGGTGTCAGCGAAGTTAACTCCTTATTCAAAGAAACCAAAAACAGTGAAAGCTTAGTGATCTCAGCTACTCTTCCCAGTAGGTCTTGCCCCAGGGAGGCAGCTGCGAAGACTGAAGGTCCCCACTTTTCCACAGCTGCCTAGGTCCCCTCCTCTGCAGGGTTTTTCCCAAGCAATTGGAGATTGTATCTGCCCACACCTAATCTCTCCTCTGCTCTTTTCATTTCTCTGCATGTTCTGGTTGACCAGGTCTAAGAAGCTGGTCACAGCAGGAGAGGGAGACTCCCTGGATTCTTCAGCAGCCTGCCTCACCCCTGTCTCCTGCCCCCTAACCTCCAGCTTCTACATCAGGACTGCTTTCTGCCCCAGCTTCTTCCTTCTCACTAAACCCTTTTGCCTGGTCAGCTTCCGACAGATTCTATAATACCTGCTTTAAATTGTGTTTAGTTACTCTATGTCATCTAGAATGTTTTAGGGTCATCAAGTATGCTAATAGCCCTATCCTGGGCACATTTATTGAAAGCAGGTCCAACAGAGTTCATTGAGGCTTGTAATAGTGTGATCCTATGCATGTGTACTCAGAAGTGAGTTCAGGGTTTTTTACTGCCAGGTGAACATTTATAGGATTGCAGTCTTAGCATCCATAGGATTGCTTCTTATGTCTTCTGTAGAAATGTCAATTAATCAACTTGATAGCAGGAAATCAAACTGAACCAGAATAACAATTATAAAAAACCAGAACTAAAAGAGGAAAGAATATTTGAAGAGTTTCCTCCCCCAAACAGGAACACCATCTGAAGAGTCTTTGGTTTCATACAAAGTTTTTAAAAATGTTTATATATATTGATTTTTTAAAAATTTCAAAAGCTCACAATTACACAATAAATCAACAAATAAACACTGAAAAGATCTAGAAAAAAGAGGGGTTCAGAATATGGGTAAACTTACTGAATCCAGTGGAACCAGACTGAATTAGAATGAGTTCATATAATAAAACCAATATTTGGAATGATATCTGTATTTTGGATTTGTTCAGGCCCTGTGCCTAGGAAGCATTGGACAGAGATTGGACTAGGAGCCTACCTGAAGGCAAAAACCATTGTACAGTATTACAAAAGATAAACAGCCTGCCTGTTGGAGGAAGGAAAAGGGAGAGGACACCATTGTAGAGAATGCCTCTCCCTCTCAGCCAGCCTCTCTAGGTGGGTGTTAAAGGCTTCAGTTGTGCTTACTTGAATTGAAGCACTGTTTCTTCACTTTTGAGCTAAAGGTCTGTATAACATCTTGTTTGTTTATTCAGCAGTGCATCTGTGATGGCTAGGCTTGCAGCACATTGGGGAGAGAAGGGTGTAGCAGCCTGCTGACTTACTGTTCAGGTCCTGAGAATCAGAGAGACAAGTAAGCAGGCTCTTGCAGGTTGAGGAACCACGAAGGAGCTCAGGAGCACTCAGCCCAGGCAGTAAGAACCGTGCGGGGGCAGAGAATTTCACTGCAGACAGTGTTCCACCTCTGGACTGGCGCTGGGTATTCCTGCTTACCCGGATATGAGCTAGCTTTAACTGAGAGAGAGAGATAGGGGTTGTGGTGAAGAGTGCAGTGGATTTGCAGAGCTTTCCAAACTGTGTCGCGACACGTTAGTGTGTCAGCTGCAGAGTGTAGGTGTGTTGCGCGGACACTCCCTGCGCCTCTCCCGGGACTGGAAAGGGGATAGTTTAACCTCTGGCTTGCTAGTAAAACTGAATTACTGTGTCGTGAAATGATGCATGTCTCAAAAGGGTGTCACCAGCATGAAAAGTTTGAAAAGCTCTGACCTATATTTTCTGTGCTAAGGATCATTATAGGCAAGACTGAAAATAACATTTGCCAGTTTTACTGGGGCCTCTACAGAAATCTGTGGTGGGATCACACTTGGAAAAACCATACAGTTCTTGCCTTATCTCCAAAAGATACATTTTTGTAGTGTTGAGAAAGTGGATAGAGAAGTTTCTCTCATAGCACTAGAACCAAGGTCATCCAATGAAGCTGGGTGGGGGGAAATTCAGTTGATAATTTAGTTGAAAAATCCTTTGCTATTCCCAGTCATGTGTTTTGCTTGTAATGATGCTGTCAATGAAACTGGAGGATTTGATAATTTTATCAGGGCCAGAGTCTATGGACTTAAATCCAATAGGATGTTAAGCAAGGCTAAAATTTTATTAAGTGTCTCCTGTGGTCTGCAGGTTTACTTGGAGTAAGCTCTCTTGGTTTCACTAGGATGTCTTTCCAAGTACATGTGTATAGAATTCCTGCCTTAAAGTTAGCATCTTTAAAATAAGTTTATATTTGTGTTCTGATATTCTAAATTCACATCACATTTATATTTGCAGGGAGCAAAATACGAAGTAGTGCATCTTAATCTGCTAAAATAGCTTGGTCTCTTGTTTTTACTCTCAGATATTGATTATTTAAATAATTTATTTAAATAACATTATTTAAGGTGTGGGTCTAGTTTTGAAAGTCAGGCAAGCTCTTCTAGTTTACGTCTTGCGGTGTATTCTTCAATTACTATTGTACTAGTTTCCTTTGGATTTGTGTTTAATACATCCTGTGCTTGCTCCTATAATCACCTGTCTCTTCTAGATTTTTTTAAATAGTCTTTTTGTAGCAGCTGCTCATTCCAGCACTTCCTCTTTAGCATGTAGTGAATTCTTGTCCATCTACTTTCAAGCTGTTTCCTTGTTATTAACCTTTAACCTTTTCAGCTTGTTTTGTTATAGCTAGCAAAAAAGAGTGGAAATAAAAGCATTATGAAATATTTACCCCGCCTATTTTAAATCTAGTAGGATATTTAATTCTTATCACAAAGAATTGGACATTTGGGGGGGGGGATACAGTAGAAAAGGGCTAGTGTTTTGTATTCAACAGTGTATTAACTACAGCAAAATTACTTAAATCTAACAGAGCTACATGCATTCTACATGACTCTAAAGCAAGATATTTACTGACCCCTAGGAAATAGCTTTGTTGACTGTTCATTTGATCTTGTATTCTAGTAAACATGATGGTCAACCATTTCTGAAACGGTAAGAAGGTGCACTTATCTCCAGGTTTATCTCTACAATGACTGTGGGAAAATGATTGCTTGTACATGAGAGCATGAGCAAAGTTCTTATTGTTGCAGGGTGATTTCATAGCTAGAAGCATCCTTGGAGCATGAACAGCGCGTGAACAGCTCGTGCTGTCCTATATGATTGGCTAACGTAGCATGGCCTGATGCTCGAACGGTCTAGTACGAAGGTCCTTATCTGCTGGCTAGAACAAATTGCTTGGCTTGTATTTTGTATCTTTCTGATTTCACACAATAAAAGCTGTGCTGCATTAGCCCTAGGAGCAGCCATATTTCGGAACCTATCATGGTGTGAGACTGATTTTTCTTTGGATGCCGAGCTGCAACTCGACAATTGGTGCCCCGTGTGAGGCCTTCGGACTTCACGTTGTTTTTCATTATTCAGCACTCACCAACACGTCGTTCATCCACGTAGTGGATCCCTGGTGAGTGCTCCCGTGTGATTTCTTTTGGATTTCATGCTGTTAAACAACGTTCAGCCTCACCTCGCCTGGCAAGGGCTGCAGACGCGTCGTTCATCCACGTAGTGGATCCCTGGTGAGAGCTCCCGTGTGAATGTGATTCTGGACTACGTTACGGACTTATCAGCACTTACTTCCGCCCGGACAGGGCAAAAAGGCGCCTCCCTCATCCTCCTAAGGATCCCTCCGGTAAGTGCTCCCTGCTCTTTTTGCAACTCTTGCAATCATGGGAAAGTCTCTCTCTGCACCACAGAAAAAATTTTTTAAAGACCTTAAATTCCTTTTGGCCAGTAACAACCTTGCTGTTCGGAAAGCTGACCTTAAGTCCCTTATAAAAGCCCTGGACACTCACTGCCCCTGGTTCCCCCAGGACGGAAATTGGGAGTTAGACGATTGGAAAAAAATTGGACACTTCTTTCAAAATCATCCTCAGATTGATGTCAAGGTTTTGCATGCCTGGTGTAACGTCTACAAAGCTATGTCGTGCTTAACTCCTTCAAACATTCTTCTGGCTGCTGCAACAGCTTCTTCGCCCGCCCTCCCGGCTCCCGCTTTGCCTGCCTCAAACCTACCTCCTAAACCGCCGGACATTTTCCCTTCGGCTCCTCCTGTCACTCCCCTGCATTCTTCAAATTCTGCAGCACCCCCCGCTCTTCTACCTCCTCCACCCAAGGCATTTGGCACCGCTCCTACAATTCCTCTTCAAAGATCTCTCTGTGCCACCGCTCCGTTGCTGCCTTTTGATTCTGATACTCCAAATCTCTTTCCTGTGATTGCTCCTGCACCCTCAGCCCCCGTCATGCTGAGCCAAACCGATGTTCTCGATGGGCTGACGGGAGGAGGAAATTTTCTTCCTATTGCCCAACAGTTGGTCCTTGATCCTATGTATTGGGCAGCCACCACAGCCTCAGCTCAGGAGGCTTTGGCCTCTGTCCCTGATGACAAGAATGAGCGCAATGGCCAATTGGGGAGCGTCAGACAGGGCCCTGCAAAGCTCTATGGACAATTTGTTGATCGCTTGTATAATACCTTCAAGCGGCAAGTTCAGGACCTGGCAGCACAAGAACCGATTGTACGCCAGCTTGTGTTTGATAATGCAAATGAGCACTGCACGCAAGAGCTGCGCCTTCTAATGGCAACATCAAATATAGCCATTGCTGATATGCTTAAAGCCTGCCAGTCAGTGGGCACTGCTAGCCACAGCCTGCTAGCCACGGCCTTGTCCTCCGCCGTGTCCCAAAATCCTGCAAAGGCTACAACCTGTTGGATTGACAGTGGCTAAAGAAAAAATCCAGCGGACTTTACCTATTACGTACCTGGGACACAAGCTGACAGCATCTGCAGCCATTCCAGTTACGCCTCAACTACAGTTTCCTGATCATCTTAAACTGGTGGATTTACAACAAATTCTTGGACAGCTGAATTGGATAAAGAGTTATTTGGACCTGCCCACCTCCACTTTGTCTCCACTATTTTCTGCCCTTAAAGGACATAAGGATCCAGCGGACAAGATCACAATCACCTCTGCAATGGAAGAGGATCTTCCACAGCTGTTCCAGTGTTTCCTGGCACGTTGAAAGGCCATCTTCAACCCTATCGCGTTGGCCCCCCTTCCCCCTGGGAAGCCACCGTTTCTACCACTTATCGTTACAGTTTTGCCGCCTCTTGTCTGGGAAATGAACCTGGCTTTGAAGGATGCCCTCGTCAGACCGGCATCGCTTGGGTTTTGCCCCCCAATAGCGACCATCCCATCTGTGTCACCAAGTTTCATTGGGCTTGGACTTTTGACTCAGCAGTACAAGGAGCAATACATCAGACTTATTTACAGCAAATGGGCTCCTGTATCTGCAGAAATGGTTGTGTGACTTCTTCTGGATTGTGGTTTTTACATGCCAATAATCGAGCCACGAAATATCACGCAGGTTGCTCGGAAACAGCCATTGGACTAATTTACCATTCTCATCCTTATTGACATCACTTGGATTTTACCCCCCAGATATATATATATATATATATATATATATATATATATATATATATATATTTAATGCTGAAGTCCGAAGGCAGTCACACGGGGCACCAATTGTCGAGTTGCAGCTCGGCATCCAAAGAAAAATCAGTCTCACACCATGATAGGTTCCGAAATATGGCTGCTCCTAGGGCTAATGCAGCACAGCTTTTATTGTGTGAAATCAGAAAGATACAAAATACAAGCGAAGCAATTTGTTCTCAGCCAGCAGATAAGGACCTTCATGCGAGCATCAGGCCATGCTACGTTAACCAATCATGTGGGACAGCACGAGCTATTCACGCGCTGTTCATGCTCCAAGGATGCTTCTAGCTATGAAATCACCTTGCAACAATAAGAACTTTGCTCATGCTCTCATGTACAAGCAATCATTAACCCTTTTGTGTATTTGGGACATAACAGAAAACAAAAACAACAGAAGTGTGTAAAACGTGTTTTCCTTTATGGTCTCTGGATTTTCAAAGGGTGAGGTATTTCAGCACCTTCCCCCTCCAAATAAACAGGTACTGGAACCAGCCTGCCAGTTTTAAATGAATGAGGAATGGGTTGCTAATTTATAACCACTTTCTAGAGCAGGGGTCTGCAACCTAAGGCCCATGGGCCACAAGCGGCCCACGGGGGTCGTTTAACTGGCCCCCAAGCCGCCCCCGAACTGAGCCGCCCACTCGGCGAGTCCCCGCACGCTGTGCTAAACCAGCGCAGTGCAGGGACTCACTTCCGTGGTGCCGGAAATCGTGTCTGTTCAGATGCAGACACCGGAAATCACATGCTCATGGAGCCCATGGAGGGCTCTCCGCTGGGGTGAACCGGCCCAGGCGAGGTAAACCTTGCTGAGCCATTCTAGAGCTTCCTACTTGGTGCTTCCCCTTCCCAGGGCTTTGGAATGCTAATCATTAGGCATGACATGAGGTTTAATTGCATAAAGCAGGAGTTGTGAATGTGGTTCTTGCAGGTGCATGTTCTCAGAGATGCCTTTCCTGGCACCCTCAAAGTCCTCTCCCTGAAGTTTGGCTTGAAAGAAGCATACTATTGTAGCCAACAATCTGTTCTTATGCTAGTTTTGTTCTATTTTTATTACAGGCAATGGTGGCTTGTTATCCAGGCAATGGAACAGGATATGTGCGCCATGTTGATAATCCAAATGGAGATGGAAGATGTGTCACATGTATATATTACCTTAATAAAGACTGGGATGCCAAGGTAATTCTATTTTAGAGAGGGGTTTTTTACATGTTTGAATAACATGTCATGCCTTTTAAAGCAATATCTTGTACACCTAGTAAACATATGCTTTGAAGTTGCATCCGATCCTATATCCAGGGCACCTCACCTAGTGTTTGGTCTCCCTTCCACTCCAGCTGGATCTAAAAACATACTTTCCTTAGAAAACTGTCAAAAATCACACTAGTCATGCTGAAAGTTTTAAATGCACCTCAAGTAGCTCTTTGGATCCCGCTTATTGTTTTTATGGCAGTAAACTTCTGTGTAGCTTTGATGCTAATGTTAAATGTGAAACAACTCTTCTAGTTCATGTGTAAATGTGAGGAAGGTTATGAGATGCTTTCAACTTTGTTAAGAATATATTTATTTGCTATAGTGAAAATAAATTATAGATCATATATTCACTGATCTCCCTGGTCGTCTTTGGAGAAAGACTAGAATTTATTTCCTTCTTCAGGAATTTGATAGCCATTTGTTGTGGTGCTGATTCCTCATTGTTCATATTTAACTTCAAGGAACTATGAGAATGTTGGGCAAAGTATAGAAATTAGTTAGATTAGACTAGTGGCTGGTAATTGCCCCAATTGAAACTCAGCTAAGCTAGTTGCTTGTCAGAAATCCAGGGAGAGTGCTTGTTGTACCCCGGTTCTACTTCCTGTGAAAACAGAATACTGGACTAGATGGGGTCTTTAATTTAACCCAGTGGAGGAGTTCCTACATTATTCAATATTTTTTAAGGTGGTATTTATATTCATTCTGTGGACCACTCATTCAGAATTTGTATGCAGTTAACAATATCAGCACAGAGATTTTGTTTCTCATAAAACAGTAATTTTTGGTTTTGCAAATGTTCCATTTTATTAATATTGATTATCTAAATATACACTAAAACGCATTCATTAATGTATGTTACAAAAATCTGAAACATTTTGATTGTTTGAATGATTTTTCAGTCTGTGTTAGTTCATTTTATAGAGGCAACTTATGAACCTCAAAAAAAAGTTTCATTAGTGCAACTTATTTTTATTTGGATCACTGTGAGAAGGAAATCTTACTGTCTGCTTTAATTATTATAGAAATAGTTGAGTTAAAAGGAAGCTATATGTTGGTGCTATTAGTACATTGAAATTGCTGATAGCATCTTTGATTGTGAAGCACTGTTTATGTCTTTTAAGGTAAGTGGAGGTATTCTTCGAATATTTCCTGAAGGCAAAGCCCAGTTTGCTGACATTGAACCTAAGTTTGATAGATTGCTGTTTTTCTGGTCTGACCGCCGCAACCCTCATGAAGTGCAGCCTGCATTTGCTACAAGGTAAGATGAATGAATATATACCGGCAGACTTTAGTAAGTTTACAACAGAAATGAGAAGGAATTGGAAATCTGCAAAAAATGGATTTATCTGTCCCAGGAAGGTGACTAATATAAATGGAGCCTCAGTTATTCAGAATATATGACTTACGCTTGACAAATTTTGAGAGTTTTAACTTGCATTGATTAATGAAATGCTATGTTACCATTAGTTATGGATCAACAAAAGCTAAGGTTTGTCATGATTTATAGCAGGTTAGTTAAATGGGAAAAAGTCATTGTCTTATCAATGGTGTCATGCATTGTTATAAGCTGTCGGGTTTTTTCTCTCTGAGATTTTTTTGACTGCAGTACATTTAGGCTGCAGGCCTATACATGGGGAGTAGACATGTCAGTTTATTTCTCAGGTTAAAAAAAAAATTGAATTTACGTGTCATATAAAGCAGATGAAGGCATAGGAGTTGATCACTTAGGCCAGGCATGAATTGTTAACAGGTGTGTGAGAGCTATTATTTGGGAAGACTAAAAAAGGGATAAAAATAGCTGTGTTTATAAGAGTCAATTTAATGTAGTAGTTAGAAAGTGGGACTAGGGCCTGGGAAACCAGGCTTCAAATCTTTACTTGGCCTTGAAGGTCATTTGGTGACCTTGAGCCAGCCTGATCCATGTATGCCACCTTGAGCTGCTTAGAGTAAAGGTGATGTTTGCGTATTAATAAATATGGAGATTTGGCTTTTAAACAAGTGCATGTACATCTGAGTATCAGTTGAATAAATAATTTTGTAAATGTCTCTTGAAATAAGACTTTATGTACATACACTGCAAAATTTATCACTGCATTAGATTAGATGTTTGTTTCCTGAGTGAATGGAGTTCACCTTTTTGGTACAGTGGTGCCTCGCAAGACGAAATTAATTCGTTCCGTGAATTTTTTCGTCTAGCGACGTTTTCGTCTTGCGAAGCACGGTTTCCCATAGGAATGCATTGAAAATCAATTAATGTGTTCCTATGGTCAAAAAAAGTCCAAACAAAGCCAAATTTGGTACAACAAGAGTTTATTAAGTGCTCTTTAAAGTCACACATACTGTAAAGAGCATTTCAAAATTCAAACCCAGATTTTTTTTTAAAAAACAGCAGAGTGGCCCGATGGTCACAGAAAAACATAAAAGTGCAGAAAAAAAACCACAAGCTTCCAGATTCTTGCAAACCCCTCCCCAACTGTTCCCCCAGCCACCCAGCACACAGAAATTCAAATCCAGAATTTTTTTAAAAAAACAGCAGAGTGGCCCAATGATCCCAGAAAATCATAAAAATGCAGAAAAAAACACACAAGCTTCCAGATTCTTGCAAACCCCTTCCCAACACCAAGTCCTTGAATTCCAAACACCCCAACCCAAAATCCAAAACCCCCCAAAAAAGTTTTAAAAGCTTAACTTGCCAAATGGCTGCAAAAGAAGTTTTGGAAAAGCTTCAAAAATCACCAAAGTCTTTAAAAACCTCAAAAAAGGCTACTATGTACACTGCGTTCTATGAGTTGCTCCTCGAAGTCAAGTCGCAACTGTATTAATGGTCTTAAGAAAAAGGAAGCAAACTTGCAAGACGTTTCCGTCTTGCGAAGCAAGCCCATAGGGAAATTCGTCTTGCGAAGCAGCTCAAAAACGGAAAACCCTTTCGTCTAGCGAGTTTTCCGTCTTGCGAGGCATTCGTCTTGCGGGGCACCACTGTACTGTACAAATGTTAAATTTATAAACCTTGTAATTAACATTCTGTTGAAGTGAAAGGGGGCAGTTCTTGGAAGTGTAGAGATGCAACTTAGTTTGATGTGTCTCCAAGGGAAAGAGCAGGTAGAGAAAGCGAAACCTCCAAGTTTCTTAGACTGTCCTTTCTGACCTAACCTGTCCTGAGCGTCTCTAAAGTGCTAGACCTATGCTCTTAGGGTTGCAGACTTCATTTCTTGCTTCCTACTGCTTCATATGTTGTGAAAATTTAAGGAGAGTTTGCTGGTATAAAATATATTAGAAGTTTATTCTTGTTGGTTTGTTTTTTAAGCAACAGCTTTGAGTTACAGTCTGATTCTAGGCATGCTTACTTGGAAGTCCCATTGAGTTCAGTAAAATTTAGTACTTGCTGGCAAGCAAGTTTGTATAGAATTGCAACCTTACCAAGTTATAAAACAAGGAAGCTGTCTAAAATCAAGGAACGTTGCTGGGGATCAAAAGCATTGGAATGCTGTTGCACTCTTGTCCTGCTTTTGGGCCTTTCATAGGCATCTGATTGGCCAGTGTGAACTCTGGCCCAGATGAACCTTTGCTCTGATTCAGCAGGGGCCCTGTTGTTTTCTTAAGAATGAATTTGCTTTTCATTGGAAGAAGACATCTGTTTAGTTGGGTAAAGTCTGAAGGACCATTTTTTTCCAATAAAGCTGGAGTTGGATGTTTCCTACTTATCAGTGCCACCAATATATTATTAGTGCTATTATTTACCTGCCCTTCTCCCTAAGGTCCCAGGGCAGGTTACAACACTTAAAAACACAATTCAAAGCAGTTTAAAGCAACTTAACAATCACAGAAATAAGGTGGGTCCTAAAAATACTAATCTGGTGTCAAAGGCCAGGGTAAAGAGGTGTGTCTTCAGCATTCACCACAAACTGTATAATTAATATGCCAGATGCACCTCTGTGGGGAAGGAGTTCCACCACTTAAGGGCTTCCACAGAGAATGCCCTCTGCTGGGCCAGAGCTTCTAAGGGTGGTGGAACAACCAATAGGTCCCTCTCTGCCAAGCTTAACACCCAATCTACAATGCAATGAGGCTTGCTTGTTTGGTAAAGATCCTTTCTCCTGTGGTTAATATGAATTGCCTGAGCCAGTGGTCTGCCAAGAATTGAGTTGTTTTGGAAATTAGAATTTTCAGCTCAAAGTAGTAAATTACAGATTGTATTAAGTTCTGCAAATTATTACGTTACATATACACAGAATAAGTTGACAGTATACACTGCTGTTTAGGTGGCTCAGGTTTACGGTTCTGTCATGTAATTGGAGGGATCTAAGAGAGTGTTAAAATGTGTTGTTTTTTAATATTAATAAATATTAACATTAATATTTAATGAAACACTATTTCATTCTTTTTATCTTTTAAAGGTACGCAATAACAGTGTGGTATTTTGATGCAGATGAAAGAGCCCGTGCTAAAGTAAAATACTTAACAGGTAATTG
Source organism: Podarcis vaucheri (assembly GCF_965113315.1). Taxonomy (NCBI): domain Eukaryota; kingdom Metazoa; phylum Chordata; class Lepidosauria; order Squamata; family Lacertidae; genus Podarcis; species Podarcis vaucheri. Next base: position 49,613,021 of record NC_138761.1, read on the forward strand.
GTTTCCCTGTTTTTTATGTTTGTGTGCTCTCTAAAATCAGCTGTATATTAGTGTGCGTAGCTGTAAAAGTAACTGACAACAGCAGCTTCTGAGTACAGTTGTACCTCGTTTTGCGGCTGGGATCTGTTCCGGAGCCCCAGCCACTAGCAGAAAAGGACGCAGGGCAAAGTCCCGCACATGCACACAAAGCGGTTTGCACTTCTGCGCATGCCTGAAGCGCAATTTAGCACTTCTGCGCATGCGTGAGCGGCAAACCTGGAAGTAACCCATTCCGGTACTTTCAGGTTTTCTGGAATGGACGCTAGACAAGGCGGATGTTCGCGAAGGTATTACTGTACAGTGATCTTATAGCTGTAGTTAATAATGAACTTCAGTAAGACCTATACAGTGGTACCTAGGGTTACTTAATTCGTTCTGGAGGTCTGTTCTTAACCTGAAACTGTTCTTAACCTGAGGTACCACTTTAGCTAATGGGGCCTCCAGCTGCTGCCACCGCGCGATTTCTGATCTCATCCTGAAGCAAAGTTCTTAACCCGAGGTACTATTTCTGGGTTGGCGGAGTCTGTAACCTGAAGCATCTGTAACCTGGAGTGTCTGTAACCCGAGGTACCACTATCTTGAATGGAAAGAGCCTTAATTTCATCTTATTTCTTGCCCCACCCATAGTGGCTCAGAGCTAGCAACAAGTTTAAAAAGCCACACAGGGGAAAAATAACCAACTGAAACATTATGCAAACTGAAAAAACTATTTCAGTCCTGCTTAATCATAAGGTTAAGTCACCCCAACCAAGAAAGCTTCTAGAAAACATTATTAAAACATTTGATGCATTAGGTGAATGGATTTCCATGAATCTGCAGCAAACACTATTACTGTCTTTAAACATTCTTTTATTATTTGAATTTGATGCACAAATGATACAGTCTGAGGTGGTATTTAAGATTGTGTTGAATTAGAATTTAGAACAAATGAACTGAAGAACAGATCTGTTGGATTTTTGTCATGTAAAAATATGGAGAAAGGAAAGATGTATATATTTGACAAGCTTAATAGAGTGTTGCATTCTCCTAAATCAATTTGAGGGATGCGGGTGACGCTGAGGTCTAAACCACTGAGCCTAGGGCTTGCTGATCTGAAGGTTGGTGGTTCAAATCCCCGCGACGGGGTGAGCTCCCATTGCTTGGTCCCAGCTCCTGCCAACCTAGCAGTTCAAAAGCACGTCAAAGTGCAACTAGATAAATAGGTACTGCTCCGGCAGGAAGCTAAAAGGCGTTTCCATGCACTGCTCTGGTTTTGCCAGAAGCTGCTTAGTCATGCTGGTCACATGACCCGGAAAAACTGTCTGCGGACAAACGTCGGCTCCCTCGGCCAGTAAAGCAAGATGTGCGCCGCAACCCCAGAGTCGTTCGCAACTAGACTTTACTGTCAGGGGTCCTTTACTTTTACCTTCAGATCAATTTGACTAGCACCAGAAAGGTTGAGCATCCATTGGGGCAGATTTTGCCATACTTCCAGGAGCCTTGTAGTTTTGCTTTGGGTATACTGTTGTATACTTGTATACTTGTAGTTTTGCATTGGGTATACTGTGTGGTATGTGTATGTCTGTGTGTGAGAGGCAGGAAGGTATGTATGCGTGGGTGAGAGATGCACACATGTGTAGTTATGTATATGTGGAGTGTGTGAGTTAGGGAGATGGTGTGGCCTGTGTGTGTGTGTGTGTGTGTGCGCGCGCGCATGCACAAGAGAGTGTGGTTGGCCACCTTGCATATCTAACTTGTAATGGTATAGTATTTCTGTGTTTTTTTAATAACTCCCCCTTTGTCTTACAGGTGAAAAAGGTGTGGAGACTGAACTTAACAAGCCTCCTGATTCAAATGGGAAAGACCTTCTATAAAGCCTTTGATCTAGTAATTCCCTGTGCTATGTCCTGGTCCATCTCCCCCTCCCCACAACAGTCCTAGGCGCTGTCTATTAACTTTTGAATGTGAATAATGAGATAAAGGAAAATCAACGCCAAATCAACGTTTGGAATAAACAAATGAATTATGGGTTTCAGTGTTTCATCAAATGGATTTCTAATAGCTTATGCATTGTACTACATGATTGTGACTCTAGTCCTGTTAACTGCTTATGTGACGATAAGCATTGAGGAAAAAACAGCTTACACATGAAGTGCCCTACATAGAAGTTTTCCATCCTTCATATTTTGCCATTCAATCATCCAGTTCAATGCTATTTATCATCCCCCCTTTTTTAAAATGTGGTAAAAGTTTTGAATTTTAAATAATTTTTGTATAACCAGGTACAGCTGATCAACATCGAGCAAAGCAAACATTTTCCTCCAAAATGGCATTTAACTATTTTTGTAAATTTGCTGTTCACACTGTTCTCCTACCATGTAAAACCTAATTTAAATAAGAATTGCCAGTAACTGATGATCACTCTGTCTTTACACTTAAGTCTGAAAAGGAGCACTTTAATTCCCATTTAAGAACCCAATTGTTTTATTTTCATATCTTACACTAATTTGAATTTTTTTTTAAGATTGCTGCTGTATTGTGTTTGTGTTCTCTCTGAAACTTTTTTTTAAAAAAACTGAAACAGATGCCTATCTTGCTGTCAATTACTTCCTTAAATTTGTGGTTTTATATGTTGTATCCAGAGAGCAAGCTTTCTGTATCTGTGTCATTTGGGTTTTCTAAGTGACTGGCTAGCACTAAGTGGACTTGACGTTATCCGTACTGTCTTTTTCATGTTGAGAACTGTGGCTGCAGTTCCGCTGGGAACTTCATCTATGAGAGCCATTCGATGTGAATGAAAATCATTCAAGAACACAGCAGTACTCATGTGCAGCTCCTGCTTTTTCCAGTGGGGCTTGTGCAGATGAAGTGCCAGGTGAACTCTGCCCATAAGTATCAAATCCCTAGAAAATAAGGGCTTTCCTAGGCTTTTAGGTGTACCAACATCCTTTCTACTATTTTGATGGGAGATCTCAATCTTGACTTGTTTTCAAAAGCTTACTTTCTTCTCCTTTTTTGGTAAAGTCATGAAACTTCAGAGATTTTCCCCCAAAGCAGTAGTATCCTCATTTGCAGTTGGGTCCCTTGATCCCCTTATATACTATCAAGGGGTATATTTAATGCATTAAGACTGAAGTGCATCACTGCAGGCTTAATATGTAAATATTTTCCTACTGCTGAGAATTTTTCTCCCCAAAATAACATTGGCCTCTGATCAATACGAAAATGTTTTTGACAAGGAAAAACTAAATTACTTTTAAGTGAGGAAGCAATAGAGAATAAAATTAATTCAACCAGATATTTTGAAATTTTTTATTTTGAAGGGATTGGTTTGTGCTCAAAAGTAACCCCCTGGAGGGAAGCTTCTGAGTTCTAGCAGCCTTACAAACAGGAGCCTCCCCATTTAAAGGCTCCATATTTTATCCCTTGATTCCCTCACTTAACCAAAACAATGTGAGTGTACAGAAATATTTCTGTATGTACAACTTTGCCTATTTTAGCATCTGTATAGTTTGTACTTGTATTAGAGACCTTTTCTATGGAAAGCTCAGTAATTTTTATTAAAAAAAAGCTTACTATTCATGTAAAACATGAAAAAAAAGGATTACGTTTAGTGACAACTGACAAAAGGTGGGAAATTCAGTATTGTGATAGCATACTAAGGGAACATCTGGCAAAAAGTCTTTGGGGTTTTTTTTTGTTTTCCCCACCCCCTTTAAAACGATTAGCTGTCAAAATTTTTAACAGTTTGGTTTTTCTCTTAATCCTGGTAAATCCGAAGAAAACATGTCTACTGTAAGTGCCTCTGCAAGCCTGACCAAGGAGTGCAAATTTTCTCTATTGTCTGGTCTGCAGTGCAATGCACTGTTTTAGGCCTAAGAAACACCATTTCTAACTTTTAACTGCTTTTGTATTATGTTAAATGTGTTAGACATGGACAACATAATAAGCCTTTACATTTTTTGTTTGTTTGTCCCTCTATTCAAAGTATCAACATCTTACATTTGTGCTTGTTGGGAAGATTTAAAATGTGCTTAAATCTCTCAGTTGGTTATTTTACAAAAGGTCACCAAACTGGGTCTTCTAATGTCCATTTAGAAGCTGTTCATGTCAGTTAAATCTTCAGCCTTGGGCGTTACCAAGCAGGAACCTGTTTCAGACTATTTTTAAACTGTCTTATGGCCTGTATATGTGTTTAGTCCTGGTTAAAGATAAAGCTTCATAATGCTATTTTTATTTCATGACATTAGCCAGCTGTAAAACACAAGACTTTTATCTAGCAGGCAAAGAAATTCAGAATTAATTTGCAGATTTCCTATAAAGTCATGTAACTTTTGAAAAGCAGTGTTCATTACTGAAAGAGCTCTCAAGTTGCTTGTAAAGCTAATCTAATTAAAAGATGTATAAAGGTTCTTGAAACAATGTGGTGGTTATTTGTAATTATGTAATATTTTTAAAGCCTCCTACACAGCAACTAATTAGTAAACTGATATGGGGTGTGTCTGTCTGTTTTTAGCAGTCAGTGACATTGCAGCTGCAGTCAAGGGTCTCCTGTTAGTTTCATTTATAAACCCTGTTTTTAATTATCTAGCTGTGATTGTTTTTAAAGGAGAAGGGGGGGGGGGCAAGACTGTCAGTTGTAGCCTGGTACTAACTTGGCATTACCAATGCAAACATTTTATTTTCTGATCACGTGGAAAGGCTAGGTGTTTTTCCTTCTGAAAATAACCATCTTGAATTTTGGGTGTTTAGGTAAGCATTTAGAGCATGTCCATAGATTGAGTTTAGCGTGTCAGATGCATTGTTTCAAGACTTCAATCACTGTGGTACCACATTGCAGGAAACTTCTCCCTGTGCTAATGAGTTTTTGTCACACAGTATAAACTGTGCACGTTGCGTGGTTGCCTTCTCATGATTAGAAGCAAAGGAAAACATTTACTTGTCAGAAGATATTATGAGGACCTGCTTTTAACAGCTACCTGCTGTGCCTTCTCAGTGCTGTTTTCTGTGGGGTGATATGAACCACCCTTAAGTAAAACCTGGTTCTCTGACTCTTCTGCAATTATTATTTTTTTGTCCTTTACTGTATTTGGACACTCTTCATAACAATTTTTCTTGATGTTTATTTGCTAAAGCATCTCCCACTCATGTTGTTATTTTTTTATCATTTGGTAATCTCTATTGAAAATAAAACATCAGTAAGACATTATAAAAAACAGTCGCAAATTAAAACCTGAGTCTTCAAGCAGCTTTTCTTTCAGTAATAATAAATGCTTGGATACCAAGTGCCTTTTAAATGAGCAGAAGACACATACGCTCTCTCATGGAGGAGTGTCGGTTTCATCACCCAGCTGCACTGCATGCTGTTTCAAAGAATCTCCTATGTGTCAGGAACAGGGTTTTCAGGGGAATGTGAGGAGCTACAGTAATATAAAGAAAAGCCTTGTTGTGTGAATGCAGTACACAAGTTCTTTGAGCCTCTGTCTCAGTACAGCATAATCTGAAGAGCACTGCAGTTTTATATTTGAGTTCTCCAAGAACTAACAGGTAGATATGATCTGTCTGAACCAGGCAATGTGTTAGCCTTTATTATATCAGCCGGTTCTAGAATTTTCCTGTCCAAATGCCCATGCGCCACGGAAAGGGAAATGCCCAAATAACCCCATCTCACTAATCCCTTGTGACCTGGATACTTGAAGGAGCACCTCTCCCCTTATGTGGCAGCCCATGCTCTTAACATCTGTGGGAGAAGGCCCTACTGTTACCACTATCCTTAACCTCAGCACACCCCATAGTGATTTGTGGTAGGGCCTTCTTGATCGTGGCCCCCCAGTTGTATAATTCCCATATTTGGAGATACGTTCTCAGGATACCCTTATCTGTTCCTTGCAGCATATGAAGGTTAAAAAGATAGGACTGTTTCTATCTCACCCATTTATTCCTACTATCTACTTCCTCACACGCGTGCGCACACACCCACACCCCACCCTGTGTTTAGGCAATGTGTGTCTGCAGCTTTGGTCTTCCTCATGGCCTTTTTATCTTAACCACTCTCCCCTCCCAGCTCCATTGGTCTCTTGGGGATTAGCAAGCATATTGCTCTTCAAGGCCATCTTTCTTGTTTCAGCCTTGGAAAGGCTGTCGCCATGCCAGAGGGCTCTTTCCCTGTCTCCCAGGATCTTTGTAGCACAGTGTCATGTAGCAACCTGTACAGTAATTGTAGGCAAGAGATAGATTGCTGAATAACTTAAAGCAGACCAGCAAGGGTTTCTTTCTCCAAACTATGTAAACCAGGCATGGCCAAACTTGGTCCTCCAGATGTTTTGGGACCACAAATCCCATCATCCCTAGCTAACAGGACCAGTGGTCAGGGATGATGGCAATTGTAGTCCCAAAACAGTTTGGCCGTGCCTGATGTAAACAATAGCAACAACTGAAACCCTGATCTGTAATAACTCCAAGGTAGATTCTTTATACTTATACAAGTGGGAACGGCAACAAAATGTCGCAGCATGTCATGTTGGGGATTCCAGCCATTCTGCCCCCCTCCACTGGTTTCCCAATCAATCCATCAATCAGCATTCTGCCGCCATTGGCATGCTCAGTCCTCTTCGGACTGTTTTCGGAGTCCCTCCCCCGAAAAAAATATTCATTGAGCTTCTGCAAACCCCAGGGATTTCCCTAAGCAAAACGTAACACCAATCTCTTCTTCATAGGTGCTACAGTTTTGTGTACACTTAGCAGTGGCACTTGTAGCTGGAAAATAGGAAAGTGAGAACAGGGGCAGTTCAATACATGTTGGCACCTTAGGCAAACCACAAAATGGCGTCTCTCACCCTGCTGGGAAGATCTACATCAGGAACTGGGAGGGGAGTTGGATAAGGATCAAGATGGAGAACCAGGTAGGAAGAGGCCAATAAGGCTCCTATTCGCCAAGAGGCTGCTATGGAGGCAGCAAATGGGTTCAGAGGAGGTGGCAGATCCAGTCTCCAAGGAGCGGCTGCAGCTGTTGCTGGCACCACAACAACAACAGCGGGCAATGTGTTCCTTGGAGGTTGGTTCTGCTGCCCCAAGGCAGTCGCCTCACCTGCCTTATGGGCAGGCTGGCCCTGAGCAAGGAGTATGTTATGCAAGGCATTGAGAGAAAGGCTCATGGGTTGCAGAAGCTACTTGACTCTGCGTTCAGAACTCCTATTTTATCTTTGCCTCTCTCCCCAGATACTTTATGGGACCTGGTTCTGGTTTATAGGCCTTGGGAGTGTAGTCAAAACCAAAGTAGCCCCCATAAACCTGAAGCCTGCCTAGTGCTTATGGTGCTTATGTAACATTTGCATTCTTCCAAGAAGTCTGAGGCTGGCAGGGATAGGTTTCCCGGGTGTGGAAGATCACAGCACTTCAGTGATGGGAAAAAGCAGCGCTTGCCAAGTTTCTCCCTGCCTTTCAGCTATTGGAGGGAAAGTTGCTGTAGAATCTGAACACACCGTGCCAGTCTTACTATTCTGGCATGCAAATCAGCTTACCTTGGGGAAAATAAACTGGTTTCCGCATTTCCTGCTGATGCATTCAGGGAGAGCCTGAATCTACGAAAATAAAAACGCTTCCTTGTGAATGGATTTTCTAGAAAGGCCATGCCAACTGTCTCATTTGCCCAGGCCTGGTTCTGGAATGTTCTTAGTATGAGTTGCCCTGGGTCAGTTCCTGTTGTATTCATCATATCCTGTGGTGGGTAATTTTTCATTTTCATTTCCCTTCTTTCTGCTGATTAAAAAAAGAGAAAGAATATGGTGGGCGACAACAACTGAAAGGAGTTCTCACAGATCACGATCGCTCCTGGCCCACCTGACTCCCTGTTCTGTTAACTGTCACCACAGACCACCAAACCTATATCTTAAGGGAGGAGAAACCCCAAGCTGGCCAGGGAGACTGTCTTGCATATCCGCCTCCATAAAGCAGGTTTTTGGGCTGTCTAAGTTATGGGAATGAGGGGTCTTAGCCTAATAGAAGCAAAGGCCGAAGTAGTATCATAGAATTGTAGAGTTGGAAGGGACATCTCAAAAATCCTAAAGTCCTCAAATGATTCAAAATCAACAAAAGTATTCAAGTTTCTTCAACTATTTTGGCTTGGCATTAATGATGTCATCCTTCCAAGGGGCTCAGAGCAGCCCCCATACATGGATACTTCTTTCCCCAACCTCATCCTCATAATGACAACTTAATGGTGAAGATAAGGCTAAAATAGAGTGACTGGTTGGAAATCACCCAGTGAGTTTTGTGGTTGAGCATGGAAACTGAGAGTCTAGCTCAGGGGTCTGCAACCTTTAAGACAAAAAGAGCCACTTGGACCCGTTTCCGAAGAAAAAAAAACTGGGAGCTGCAAAACCATTACGACATTTAAAACAAATATAACACTGCATATATTGTTTCTTACCTAAATGTCCTATCTGAACGGGCGGGAAGGTGACGTCGGGACGGTGCGTGACTAACGCACGCACCGCCCCCATGCGACGTCACAGCCAGTACAGCACCCGCCACAGTGGGGAGTGTCGGGGCGTACAATGCACCTCCTCCCCTCACTAGTATCCGCCCTGGAGCCGCGGCAAAGGTGTAAAAGAGCCACATGCGGCTCCGGAGCCGCGGGTTGCAGACCCCTGGTCTAGCTAATAGTTAAACCAGACCTCTATCCCTCACCTAATGGAAGAGAATCATGTTGTGGTTACCTATTTTATTTTATTCCCTTCATCATACGTTTTCAGGGCAACAAATATGTCACATAATATCTTAACACAGACACTATAAAATGATACAATGATAAAAGACTGAACATCCACAGCAGTAAAAGGATGTGTAAAAAAAAAAAAGTGAATGGTTAAAAGGTCAATCCCTCCCCAAGGCTTGGGTTAATGAGATGCTTCTTCAAATGTTGATGAAAGAATAATCCTCCACTTCAGAGGAGAAGTCACTTCACAGGCAGGAAGTTACCACAGAAAAGGCTCTGCCCATAAACCACCACTACCACCCAAACCTTCCTGGGTAATGGAATTGCCAGCAAGTTCTTCTGGTTTGACACGCATAAGAGAGTTTTTGACATCTCCCTGCACAGGAAGCCAGAATCAAGGCTAGAGATCAAAAGCGCAAAACAGAATAATGAGAAGGAGCTTCCTGGCCGGGACTCCATGTAGGATGCTCCATACATGAGACACAAGCGTGAAGTGGTGCAACCTAATAGTAGCCATTCTGACAGATAGAATGGGATCTTAGAGACTCTTATAGACACCTTTTACTCTGAGAGTCATATCCAGTCAAGTAGCACAATGTACATATAATCTCATCTTGTTTTCACTGGGGATAACCAGTTTCGACTGCTTCCCAGATAACAAGGTGACTGAAGTATTGTAGAAATGTAGTGTTGGGAGGGACCACAAGGGTCATCCAGCCCAATCCCTTGCAATGCAGAACTCTTTCCCTCAACCTGGGGCTCGAACCCACAACCCCGAGATTAAGAGACTCATGCTTTTAATCAGTATCATCTCCATAATCTTTTCAGCCCTCACTCTCACAATCCTGTCCTTGCATATGTTGCATAAACTAAGGAAGGCTGCTTTATACCTGCATGATATATGAATACTGCTTTTCTGATTTCCTGGAGTTGCAATTCTGCATTCTGTCAAAATGGTGTTTTATCTCTCCTTCTTTCAATAACACACACACACACACAGAGAGAGAGAGAGAGAGAGACAGACAGACAGACAGACATATAGACATATACAGTATATGGATAGGTTTTATGCATTTTCATTTTAGTAATTTAATAGTTGCTTTGGTAATTTTTATCAGATCTTTGAAATATTTCTTATATAAATGGTGAATGGGAATTATATTGTGTAGTAACTCATTTTGGATGAGAGAACAGAATGTTCGACCAGATGGACCCTCGGCCTGATCCAGAGTCTCTCGTACTGTTTATTTCTACTTAAGAAAGTTGTCAGGTAGTTTTCCTCCCATTTGCACAGAAAAAAGAGCTCTGTTCCTGACAAATAAGATCTATTTCTGATAGCCAAGTCATCCTGAAACAAGTGCAGTATGTATGTTCATCTAAAACACCCCCAAAGGCTGAGAAGCTAGCTGTTTCAGTGCCTAGCAAATAGCTTGACTTTTGGAGGCTGTACAAGAGTCAGACAAGGACACTGTATTTTTTCTCCCAACAATCTGCATATTCAGATTAAAAACAAAACACACAGCTCAAGATATGGTGCCTGTTGAGACAGCTCTCCCAGGTGAGAGGGAATCAGTGTAGTCAAGGGAGCTTTTTATAGCCTAGGCGCAGGCAATTCCCTCCCTCTCTCAAGGGCCACCTTTCCTTGGAGGTCCCCCTGTCAGTGGTCACATGCTAGTTATGAGAATGACGACCCACTTTTATTTCTCCCTATCCATCTCTGTTCCTCCTTGCCCAGCAGGATGCCAGGACAGGGACAGATCACTCTTGCCTCAGGTCTGAATTAGGCCCAGGTTCACAGGCAGCCCACTCCTGATATATAGGAAGGAAACACGAACTTATGCAGTCACATGGGCTTCATGGGTACAGGGCAGTCTGAAGAACTCCCACACTGCCTCTTTGAGTAGTAGATGCGTCATGTTTAGATGCATCAGTTACTGGCTCAATACCTTGCTTTTAACGTTTTATTTCCTTGAATTTTCTAACCTACATGTTTCTGCATGTGCACATGTTCACACATTCAAAGTTTTGTATACAGTACTAATGGGAAATTCTCTTTTTGTAAAGTTCATTTTCAAATTTAAGCTCTGCCCTGGGTAGAGTACCATCTAGTGGCAGTTTAAGGAAGTCAGAAGTGTTGAGCAATGCTGCATAGCAGCAAAACTAGATAAATAATACTCTACCCTTGTTTCACTCTAGCCCTACTAAAACAGCAACATGTAAGGTTTGGAGAGTGGAGATTTCCCATTAGCAAATGCCTTTTTATAAAAGACGTGTTTATTAGAAGAGGAGTTTAGATTTTATATCCCACTTTATCACTACCCGAAGGAGTCTCAAAGCGGCTAACATTCTCCTTTCCCTTCCTCCCCCACAACAAACACTCTGTGAGGTGAGTGGGGCTGAGAGACTTCAAAGGAGTGTGTGACTAGCCCAAGGTCACCCAGCAGCTGCATGTGGAGCGGAGATGCGAACCCAGTTCCCCAGATTACGAGCCTATCACTCTTAACCCCTACACCATTAATCTCTTATGATTAATTTGCTTACTGGACTGTTAGGAGGCCTACTGTCAGGCAAAAAGGTGGCATATATTGTAAAGAAATAAAAGAATTCTCCTTTTTCTTGAGTGCTTCTTTCATTACCTGTTCTGGGAGACTAGACATTCCTGTACCGCATCCCCACAGTATGGTCCTGAACACACAACAGGGTATCTTCCTCAATCCCACTTTTGTAAAAGCAAATTTTCCAGCCAGTCATTGGCTTAAAAAAGAGAGAAAGAACACACCACACTGCCTCCAGGTATTGCCTATTCTTGATAAGGTTTACCAATTTAGTAGGAGGTATCAGGCATTGTGCTCACACTTTCTTACTTCTGTGTAACTATTGTCCCTCCAGAGTTCCATGCTTCCTAACTCTCCTTAACCATTCATTAGACCAGAGCTTTCCAAACTGTGTGTCGCAACACATTAGTGTGTTGGCTGCAGTGTGTAGGTCTGCCATATGAACGGTCCCAAAGCTCCTACCTAGGCTGGAGAGGGGTTTACAGTGGTAGCTCGCAAGACGAATACCTCGCAAGACGAAAAACTTGCAAGACGAAAGAGTTTTTCATTTTTTCAGTTGCTTCGCAAGACGAATTTCCCTATGGGCTTGCTTCGCAAGACGAAAAACGAAAACGTCTTGCAAGTTTGTTTCTTTTTTCTTAAAACTGTTAATACCCAGGGTGACTTCAAGGAGCAACTCATAGCACGCGGTGTGGTAGCCTTTTTTGAGGTTTTTGAAGACTTTGGTGATTTTGAAGGCTTCGGGAAACCGTGCTTCGCAAGACGAAAAATTCGCAAGACGAAAAAACTTGCAGAACGAATTAATTTCGTCTTGTGAGGCACCACTGTATTAACCTCTGGTTTGCTAGTAAAACTGAATTACTGTGTCGTGAAATGATGCACATCTAAAAAGCATGTCACCAACATGAAAAGTTTGGAAACCTCTGCATTAGACAAACCACTTTTTTTAAAAAAATGTGCAAGCAGCCTAGATATTGCAAGGATTAGAACTGGAGATGCTAGCCTTTAGATCCATTGTTGCCATGTTCGCAACCGCTGGATTAGTGCTTTTAATCAGAGAATTGTGGATTTCTATAGCTCAGTCTGAATGCACAAAATTGCACAGTACTCACTAAAATCTCGTGACAAGTCTCATATGCTCTCAGACTACAAATCTTGAGTGTTTCTTGCATAACTTGTTAAACAAGAAGTGCCTGCTTTAAGTTCTGCTTAATATTTTGATTTGCACAGTCAGTATCGCGAAGGATAGCCACAGAACAGTACTTTTAAAGATAGTTGCCTATTTGGCATGTGGGATAAATGAAGGGTGAACCCTCCTCTATTGCTCTTAATTATATATTAACAGATGTTTTGGTAAAAAAACCACACAACTAGTTGCAACCATCACCCATGTTTAGTTTACTATAAAGTGCACAAAAATTAAACTTGCATTTGCTACCGCTTGCATTCCTTGAGAAGGACAGGTTTTTGCTATGCTCCACAATTAAGTAACTGGAACACAGGAACCCTAACAGGACATAGCAATTTTAAATGAGGTCTTTTGGAGTATTTCCCTCAAAACTTGGAGATTGCACTGTTTTTTGTTTTTTTTTAATTGCCCTGATAATAGTACAAGGCTTCTCAAATGTAAAGCGCTGATTAGTTCAGTGAGGGAAATCCTTTACTAACTTTTGGTTAGTACTGGGTCTGATGACTTGAAGACACTCAGGCAACATATCCCCTAAAAGTGGGGCCAAGACCACAGATCCTCACCCGCTCACTGGCAGTAGCTGCTGGACCTTCTCCTCTCCTCAGCTGTCACTCACCTATCCAGGAGCCATTTCATCAATGTATTCGCTGCTGCTTCTCCTCATTGTTGAAGGCCACTTCTCAGTCTCTTGGGCAATGACAAGAGGCATAACAGAACAGCCTGGTGAAATAACTGCTGGCTGAGCAGCAATAAGATGGTAGCTGCTGCTCCTTCTCCTCCTTGCCACTAGTACTCAGTTTCAGGAGCTCCAGTCAGTGGCGGGGTATTTGCAGGCACATGGACAGATGCTTCACTATGCTGATCACTGAGATCAGATGTCTCTTGTTACTTTACTGATTAAGAAAAAGTCTATCACAGAACATCACATCAAATCACTGAAACAGTGTGGTCTACATCTGCAGGTTACTTGTTACCAGTTGAATATATAGTCTGAATCACCACAATAACAATGTGGTGTTAATTCTCTTTAAACACAGTGAAAATAATACATTAAACTATACTGAATTCCGTTAACCTGCACTGAATTTTCCAGCACCTTTAGAATTGGCAGATTTTGGAATTTCTAGCCCACTTTTATAGAACAGAACCCTGAATTTCAAGTGCTGTTTCTGAAAAGTTATTTTTATTTAAAATTTATCAGTTGGCTGTCAAATGCTCAACACAAGATACAACGTAATTGAAAGCTTCATTTACAGGCACACGTGTACCTAATAGATGAAAAGGAGACCTCCTGGCTTGTGAAAAGAGATATCTGACCAAATTCAACCATTGGGGGGTAAAAATGGAACATCCTAATTGTCAACAAGCAATCATGTTGACACTTGGGGCTCAGAAATGAACATAACCAGAATGGCATGAAGCAGAGGGATAATACATCCCAGATCTCTATCAACATTAGAACAGGCCATTTTTCCTGCTGAATGTATAAATTATTAGAACAAAACAGAACTCTAGGAAGTGGAGGTTTTTGAACAGCAAACTGCTCTTCTATATCACTTAAAAAGTGAGACTTGTGAGATCTCAATCTGATTCCAGAATTAGATGTATCTCATCTGTTTCAGACAGCCTGAGGATATAAACCATTATGTCACATATGGCTCCTCTAATATATGAAGGTATTTGTCCTATTTCATCTATCCCATCTTCTCTCACAAAACATTTCCCATAATCTTCAGACACATTAGCAGCATTGGGCCAATGAACAGTTTTAGGGACAGTGTCACAATCTGGAGACTTAACCCTCCCTCCTAGAACATTTTAAAGCTCTGTGAAAACTTCTCATGAGTGCAGCTTTAACCATCTCTATTTATTATAATAAAATGTGTTGCTTCCAGGAAATTAAGTCTGATTCAAATGTAAGCAAAGGTGGAAGTATATGAATTCACACACATTTTGTATTCTGTTGATATTAAATGGCTCAAAAACAGTAATCTGCAAAACAGGCTTGAAAGTAGTTTTTGAGATAAAACAAACAGGTATTCTGAACGAGTGAATAGGCTTTTAAAAATAAGTCAGTTAAAAACCATGCATGTTTCTTTCTTTAGAACAGGCATAGGCAAACTTGGCCCTCCAGATGTTTTTGGGACTACAACTCCCATCATCCCTAGCTAACAGGACCAGTGGTCAGGGATGATGGGAGCTGTAGTCCCAAAACATCTGGAGGGCTGAGTTTGCCTATGCCTGCTTTAGAACAGAATTTGTTTCTCTCATGGCTATAAATGTGTGCTGAAAGTTGGTGGCATTACTAGCACTATTCCAAGCTGAAGAAAACTTCCTTCACATAGAAGAGGATGTCATAAGTCCCCTCCCCACTCCCACCAAAATATGGAAGACAATAAATACACATGAAACACCCAAGATTGATAACCCCTGAGCACAGCACCGTCTTAATGTCAGAATCATGTTAAGGTATCTTGGAGACAGGAATCTAGATGTTCATTAATTTTAGCTTCCAAAACTTTAGAACTGCAGACAGGGCAGGAAACATTTCTGTTCTCATCACTGGCAGAAGTAGCTGGCTTTTCTGAAGCTATTGGTTCATGCTTTCTCTTCAAAGAAGGGCTGGTCAACTCTGGATCTGTTTTTTGTATAAAGTATTTTTCAAAGGCAGCAGTGTCTTCCATTTTTGCCCGTTTTGTTGGTCCACCACTGGGTGTGCTGCTATTTCTATGAGATGAACTATGGGGTTTTGGAGTTGAAGTAGATGGTCCAGAAATGCTTTTTACTGGTGTCGTCTTCGAGGGTAAGTCCCATGTAACATTTATAGGGCTTGACTTTGATCTTCCTCCATTAAAAGAAACATGTTTAATGGGTGAGCCATTAACATTAGTGTACGCTTTTTTGTTAGCAACTGATATTTTAGGGCGTGTAACATAGGGAGCAAAGCTATTCTTATCACCTTCAGAAGGAAATGGTGAGGATATGCTTGCATTTTGAGGATTCGATCTTATCAAACCAGAAGGTGAATGATGTTGCGAACTGAGCAGCAATCTGTTCTTATCATTGCTTGGACTTGTGGTCCTCTCTGATGGTGACAGAGTGCTTTTTCCTCCAAGGATATATCCTTTTCCACTAAAAGGAATTAGGTTCTGCATATTGCCTCTGTTAGCGTTTCCTGCAAATACGTCAGAAATACACAGAATAATCACATATTTGGAAAACATTCACCAGCAGTACTCTATTACATCCCTAGGAGCGATCATTCATCAGAAAAATCTTTTTCCCCGCTTAACATTTTTAGTTATGTACTCTTCGGTTTATGCTATAAACCACCCTGAAATATTAACTGATGAAAAACAGTTATGATGCTGGTAATAACATCATCATCCTCTGCTGGTAATAACTAAATGATATTCAAGTACCTTTGCCATCAGCTAGGAATTTTGATTGTGGGACCTTCTCTTTGCCTTTCTTGGTGTAGTTCTCTGGCTCCTTGACCTTGGTATATGTACCGCCACACGTCTGTTGGTGCTCAGTCCACCAGAAGTCATTTGCAGATGGTGCTCTATTCATTGCACGCTTCACATAGCCAAAATATGGCTTTTTATTTTGACATGGACCATTGCATCGCCACCAGTGCTGGCGATAGGAATCCACTTCATCATGAAACTCATGATAGATCTAAACATAACCAACAAGTTTTTCTTAATGCAGAACATTCATTTCCATTTTGCGGTGACACCAGATTAGCTCACAGCCCACCGTGAAGATTGATGGAATCAGGCCAACCAGGGCTTCCCAAGTCACTACAGGCAAGAGTTCCACATGGATATTGGAGCTGGCCCCAAACACAGAAGAAAATCAAACGGTATCTACTAACACCAGAATTCTGTGGTCTGTTTCAAATATCAAGGCCAAACCATGGTTTGGCAACTGGAGGTATTCAGGGGCTTGTATGTTCAGTTCTACAGAGACACATGCTCATTTCCTGTCTTGCGATATTCAGAGTTTGCTGTAATGTCTGAAGCAGTCGAACGATGGTTATTGTTAACAACATTTGCATCCAAATTAGAATCTTAAACCCATTCCAAACCATAGTTTTTTTATTTTTACAGTGGTGCCCTGCAAGACGAATGCCTCGCAAGACAGAAAACCCGCTAGACGAAAGGGTTTTCCGTTTTGGAGGTGCCTCGCAAAACGAATTTCCTATGGGCTTGCTTTGCAAGACGAAAATGTCTTGCGAGTTCCTGCGGGGTTTTTTTCCTTTCCCCCCCTTTTCCCCAAGCTGCTAAGCCGCTTATCAGCTGATCCGCTAAGCCTGCTAATCCGCTTATCAGCTGATCCGCTAAGCCCGCTAAGCCGCTAATAGCACTAATCCGCTAATGGGCTTGCTTCGCAAGACGAAAAAACCGCAAGACGAAGAGACTCGCGGAATGGATTCTTTTCGTCTTGCGAGGCACCACTGTATTTGAAAGTTATGATTAACAATAACCACAATTTTCCCAACTCACACATCACACCATGGAGGCCTTCCAAAACCGGGTGCCCTCCAAATGTTTCAGACTACATATCTCACTAATCCCAGCCAGACGTACTAAGTAGTGTTGTCCAAAACATTTGGAGGGCACCAGGTTGGGGAAGGCTGCTGTGGTAAATGATTCATGGGGCTTAGTAAGGGGGGGGCAGTTAAAAAAATGTTTCTGTTTTGGATTTGATATATTTAATAAGGCTTGTTTGCCTGAGGGTAAGTAAAAATCTCACCCTTGGCTACTTTTGTCAGGGGAATTGGAACGTGGAGAAAGCTGGGGTAGTTAGGGGGAGAAGAGACGGAATGGTGGGCTACTGAGGAAAAAATACATGTCCTAGCTCCTAGCTTTCATATCTCAGTTTCTAACACTGTTTGGGAGTGGCTGTGGAGGACAGAATGGCTGTAAGGTGCAAGGAGTCTCTGGCAGCCTGCAATGCCAGGGGAGCAGCAAGAGAGCACTGCCTCACAGGGAAACCCAAGCAACACCACAGCACCATAAGGGACTTAACTGGGGAAGAGGGCAGCAGTGTTGATTTTTATTGTACAAGAAAGGGCACAGTCTCGGAAGGGTATTGTACGCTGGAGAAAACATATTCTCTCATTTATAATAAAAGTCGCTTTAGCCAAGATGTTCAGGGCGGCTTCCAAACGCCTTTCCCAGAGTGCAACTCTGGAGTGTGGCCTTCCGCCTGTGACACTGCACTTTAGTTACAACAAAGCAGGAAGTGGGAGAAGGGATCACCATTCCTTAGTGACACAGAAGGAGAGGGCCTGGAGAATGCTCCTGACAGCTAAACCATGATATGGCTGCAATGTCTGGACCAAGCCAGAGTACACACCAGAGATTCTCTATGCTAATTCAAGTTTTCTGGATTATGGCCAAAAAGTGCAGTTAACACCTTATCAAAATCAGAAGAAATCTGGTGATTAGCTTGATATATTTGATTTTACATTGCAAAACTTACCGATGTCAAAGTAACCACTGACTCTAGTGCGCTTGTTTGTCGCAGTATTTTTTAAATCTAAACATTTAAAAGATTCATTTTATATTCCAAAATCAGTTTTACAAATCTACAAACTAGTGTTTGTTACACAGAATGCTTACTGTAATATTGGCTCCAGTTAGGCGGTTTATCCGATGCATGTGTTTGCAAAATTCCGGGCCATGGGATTCATGATCTTTGTCATTATTAGTGACAAATAACAAGGCATGAATCATTTCATGTAACAGGGTCTGAAATTAAAATTATTACACGATTACTTAAATTGCTATGTCCTAACATAAAACATTTGATTGCTTACTGTTAAGTTGGCTATGATAAGAAATGGTAGTTAATTAAAAAATAAACCTTAAAATCTTCTTGCTTCCAGTTTTCCATTCTCTGGGATAAGTCAGACATGACCCCAGCTTCATAAAACCATAATTTGGGACACAGACATTTGAAGAGCTGTTTCCTCCCACACCAATACTTCCATGTGTTAAGATCAGCAGCTGACTGATGCCTCCCTGGCTGTTACAGTATGCATCTGAGGGCCACCGGTTATGCAGCAAAGAGGGATTATTCTGTCCTGGCAGTCCAACTCTGGAATACTCTCCCCCTTGAAACACAGAACAGTTTTGGGGAACAGCTGAAAACACACCTATTCCACCAGACCTTTCAGGGGAGAGGGTGGACCACATAGTTAGATTTTGATTGACTGCTGTGATTTTATCTTTTGGTGTGATTTTATCTGTTCCTTTTATTTTTAGGCTTCTAATTGTATCGGTTGATTTTAATTTATATTACTGCACCCTATGCTGGTATCACATAGAAATATTTTGTGAGAAATAAACACAATATTTCAAGGAGACATTCACATTATAAGTGGAAATAATGGGTAAAAAATACCACTAAAGGACATGAGGATGGAGAAGTCTCTGCAAGCAGCAAGGAGCTGCTTGCTTCTCCTGTCTTTGCAGAAGTAGCTGCAATATAAGATAGCTATTTACAGCACTGGTAAACATGTTCCCCCCCCAAAAAAAAAACCTACAAGATACATTTGACTTTGGGAATGTACATATCAGCTGCAAGAAATGCACATGTTTGGGTTCATATCTATATACAAAACAGGAATACCTCTACAAGATCCTTTCTTGGTCGCAACTTCAAAAGTGGTTCACTGAGCCGGATGGAGCACATTCCACCACGGCCTTCATAGCAGCAAACTCCAGCACACCTAGAAATACAAATAAAAAAGGCAAATTGTTTACTGAGACACAAACAATACTTGCTAAGCATTAGGTACTTTTATTAAACATTAGGTGCCCACTGCTAGTGGCTGGACTAGACCTCCCTGAGAGGTAAGAAAGCAGGCACTTTCTCCAATTCTGTTACAATTCAGGTTAGAATATTTAGTTTACAAATAATGTCATCACACTGCAGCAAGTATGCTAGGAAACACAAGAAGTTATTGGTTTTTTAATTTGTGATACCATGCACTGCAGGAAACCTGCAGCCCTCCACATATTGTTGGATTCCAGTTTCATTCAGCATGGAGTATTGTCAGGATACAGCAATATCTGGGGGGTCACAACTCGCCCTCTCCTTTAAGAACTGCATCTCTCACAAAGGTCAGATAAAAGACAGAATACAACATGCTCCTCAGGTTGTAAACAAGCACCAGGAGCCCACGCACAGTATACAAATACAGTGGTACCTCAGGTTACATACGCTTCAGGTTACAGACTCTGCTAACCCAGAAATAGTGCTTCAGGTTAAGAACTTTGCTTCAGGATAAGAACAGAAATCGGGCTCTGGCGGCGCGGCAGCAGCTGGAGGCCCCATTAGCTAAAGTGGTGCTTCAGGTTAATAACAGTTTCAGGTTAAGTACGGACCTCCGGAACGAATTAAGTACTTAACCTGAGCTACCACTCTACAGAGAAGCTGTTTTCTGACTGTGTGCTTGTGAATACAAGGCTCATGCCACCTGGAACAAGACCAAAACTAGATCAAAGTCTCTTGAGTCAAAATGAGAGTACCCCTAAACATTTTTAGCAAACAAAAAACCACTATTATTATCATGATTTTTTAATCATTTGTTACCCGCTCTCCCCCCCCCCCCAGGTCCCAGAGCGAGTAACAGCCTTAAGGGCAACATTCAGGGCGACTCAGAGCCGCCTCTGCCTCGTCCCGCAGCGCCTTCCCCGTACAGCGTCATGCGCGGGCTCCACTTCACTTCCACGGCTGCCAGGCGGCCCCAGAAGAGCGTCTCGTTGAACTGCAGGAAGAGGCCTCGCACGTCGGGGCTCGGGTCCAGCAGCTCCCAGGCGCTGTCCACGACGGAGAGGGGCCGTGCCGGGGAACCGGGCGAGGCGGCAGGGGAGGCGGCGGCAACCACCGCCTTGGCTCCCTGAGCTTCCCCGTCCTCTGCCTCCCACTCCGCCTGCAGCCGGAGGGCCAGCAAGAAGTCGCCGTCCATCTCGCCCAGGCAGGATGCCAGCCAGCCGCCGGTCGCGAAGTCTTCAAACTCGGGCGCATGCGCCAAACAACTTGCCCTAGGAGGAGTACAGAAGCGCGCCTCCCTTTCCTTCCAACCCTCCACCCATCCCCATCCACTCAGGTTTCGTTACGCGCTTGCGCGGGGCCCCGCTAAGCCCGGAAGCGCCTCTCCGTGTGTAACTCTACTCGCTGGGTCTGGTTCGCCGTTGCGCCAGCCGCTCCACGCCCTCTCTCTTCCGTCGCGCTTGCGAGGTCGTCAGCGTCCGGCGCAGGCGCTCTGGCGGCTTGGCGTTTGTCGCTGGCCTGCTTCCTCTCTGCCCCTCGCTCTGCTGTCTCGTTGCTCCGGGTTTGGACATGGCGCTGTCTGTGGGCGAGGGGGCTGCGGGCGGCGGCGGCGGCGGGAGCCGTCTGAGGCGGCAGCTGGAGTCCGGCAGCTACGCGGCGGAGGAGTACGTGAAGCAGCTGTCTCAGCAGTCGGACGGCGACCGGGACTTGCAGGAGCACCGGCAGCGCATCCAGGCGCTGAGCGAGGAGACGGCGCAGAGCCTCAAGCGCAACGTCTACCAGAACTACCGGCAGTTCATCGAGACGGCGCGCGAGATCAGCTACCTGGAGAGCGAGATGTACCAGCTGAGCCACATCCTCACCGAGCAGAAGGGCATCATGGAGGCCGTCACGCAGGCCCTCCTGCAGCAGGCCAGCGCCGCCGACCGAGACGACCCGGCCCTGGGGGGCGCCCGGCGGGCCGCCGCCGACCCCCACACCAACCCCTTCCTGGCCCTCTCGGCCAAAGACAACGCTGCCAGCGACGAGGGCCGCCAGCGCACCCTCACCACCCTCCTGGAGAAGGTGGAGGGCTGCCGCGACCTGCTGCCGGAGAGCCCTGGCAAGTACTTGGTCTACAACGGGGACCTCGTGGAGTATGATGCCGACCACATGGTGCAGGTCCAGAGGGTACACGCCTTCCTCATGAATGACTGCCTGCTCGTGGCGGCGTGGCTCCCCAACCGGCGTGGCGCGTACCGGTACGATGCCCTTTACCCGCTGGATGGGCTGGCGGTGGTCAACGTCAAGGACAACCCACCCATGAAGGACATGTTCAAGCTGCTCATGTTCCCCGAGAGCCGTATCTTCCAAGCGGAGAACGCCAAGATCAAGAAAGAGTGGCTGGAAGTGTTGGAGGAGACCAAGAGGAATCGGGTCCTCAGTGAGAAGCGGCGGCTGGAGCAGGAGGCCCCAGTACGTGCCCCTCCCCCTTCTCCTCCAGAAGCCACCAATCCTTTTGAGGAGGAGGATGAAGAGGAGGCAACACCAGAAGAAGAAGTGGTGGATTTGTCCCTAGAATGGATTCAGGAGCTGCCCGAGGATCTGGATGTCTGCATCGCTCAGAGAGACTTTGAAGGGGCAGTTGATTTGCTAGATAAACTGAATGAGTACCTGGGAGATAAGCCTGTGACCCAGCCAGTCAGGGAACTACGAACAAAAGTGGACGAAAGAGTCCGACAGCTCACGGATGTGCTTGTGTTTGAACTTTCTCCAGATAGGTCTCTACGGGGTGGGCCTAGAGCTACCCGCCGAGCTGTTTCTCAGCTCATCCGCTTGGGTCAATCAACCAAAGCATGTGAACTTTTCTTGAGGAACAGGGAAGCTGCAGTACACACAGCCATCCGCCAGTTGCGCATTGAAGGTGCCACTCTGCTGTATATTCACAAGCTCTGCCATGTCTTCTTCACCAGCCTGTTAGAGACTGCAAGGGAGTTCGAGACAGACTTTGCAGGCAACAGTGGATGTTATTCTGCCTTTGTTGTCTGGGCCCGATCTGCTATGAGGATGTTTGTGGATGCATTTAGCAAGCAGGTGTTTGACAGTAAGGAGAGCTTATCCACTGCTGCCGAGTGTGTGAAGGTATGAGGAAAGTATAGGCCCAAATGTGGGTGTATTATGCTCAGTCATACATGCACTGGATGACCACAATTTCATTCTTATAACTACTTCAGTTTTCCAGATAATGTCATAGAATATAGGACAAGGAGGAAACCAGTGAGTCATTTGGTCCAATTCCCAGTGCTGAAACAGGGTGTTCTGTTTGTAAAGAAGCTGTGTAAATAATTTATTGCAGTAGCTGCATTGGCTGTCTTGTACTCCACATTCCCCATCACTTGGAGCCTCTCTCCCTTTTCAACTCTCTTACAATGTTAGAGTGCTTTTTGCTTAATTCTAAAGGAGAGCAACACAAGCATTTCTTGCTCTTCCAGCGTAAAGGAGCCCTTCCACTTTAAGATTAGGAACAAAAGAAAGGGCTAGTCCTGTGGCATGACTTTACAGATTTTGTCTATCTGATCAAAGTATATTTTGCTATATTTGGGCATTGAGACCTTCCGGAGTTGTTACTTGTTTTTCAGGAAAAGGCAGTCTGTACTGGATATCCAAGGTGCCTCCTTCCTACAGCCAGCAAGAACAGTGAGGAGTGTAGGTGCCCACACCCGCTTCCTGCCCTAATCATGTGGCAGTCCCAAATACACTAGGAACAGTAGTGGGCAGGCTGCTGTGGGGGATTAAAGGAGGGGGAAAACCATGTATGCCACCTTGAGCTCCTTAGAGAAAAAGGTGGGACAGAGATGCAGTAAATAAATAAATGTGTTCTGAGCAATTACTTTTACCCAAGTTTGAAGAAGTTTGCCTGGACAGAATTGCTCCACAACCCACTCCTCCAGTGAGCTGCCCTGATTAGTGGGAAAAGGTGATCTCATGTCTTTGCTTTATCTAGGTGAAGGAGACTGTAGTGGCTGATCCTATCCTGCCAGGAAAGAGACAGCCTGGATAACCTTGTGTTACCTGCTGCTCTGTCCAATGTGATACAGCAAGGGTAGTGAACCTGTTGTCCAGGGTCTGCTTGTGACCTCCAGGTGTCTCTGGACTCTCTTTAAGCCATATCCCTTTTGCAGGCCATACTCCTTACCTGCTCTGCTCCACATCCTCCTTAAATGCTTTTGCCTGGTAGAAATGTATTACAGTGGACGCTCGGGTCGTGAACGTGATCCATGCGGGAGGCACGTTTGCAACCTGCAGTGTTTGCAACCCGCAGCGCCGCGTCTGTGCACACGCAGGTCACGCTTCTGTGCATGTGCAAAGCACTGGAACCCAGAAGTAACCCGTTCCGGTACTTCCGAGTTCGGTGTGGTGTGCAATCCGAAAACACACAACCTGAAGTATCTGTAACCCAAGGTATGACTGTATTGACAATGCCTCCTGCTTGCCTGGATGGAGAGATGTGTAGAATCGCCAAGTTTTGTGTTGTTGGGTTGCAGTTTACTATACAAAAGTAAGGGTCACAGCCATTGCTCGGGACCTTTTGTCTCTTGTCATGCACATCACTGGCATATGACACCCCCCAAAAGGTTCTTCACAAGGGAATGCAACCCTCTGGATAACAAATGTTTCCCACTCTGGGATACAGACTGCCTTTTTCTGAGGGCCAGAATGGTAGGGATTAATGCTGGGTCATATCTTCTTCTCCCTAATGTGTATAGTGTTAGAAACTTGGGTAGAAAAGCTAGGAGCCAAATGCCTTTTGGGACCTGGATTGTGGGCACCAAAACAGAATGTCTAGTTGCCACTGGGGAGGCAGTCAGCAACACTTTTTATTTAATATTTTGATAACCATGAATTAATACACAATTCACATAAGTGACACATTGTTGATATCACATTTTTAGCAGAAAGGACATGTTTAATTTGGTGTTTACAATAAAAATATTGGTACCATACTTCAGTTTTCAAAACACTCTACTCTTTATTGTTAAACTCCTTAACATATTGTCTATCTTTAACATATACTTTGAGGCTTCAAAGCACATATATTTCAGTAATCCTCGAGTGTCAGTCAGGCGCAAAAAATGACACCCTGACTTTTTGAGGTGCTCTCAGATGGAGAATCTTTAAGGTACAAAATGTGCCTGCTCATTTCGAACCCTGAATGTATGTCGTGTTTTTCGTGCTGTTCATAATGGGGTGATAGTTATCTTATCTTTTAGAGTGTCTCTGTTGTGCAACTGCTTAAAGGTGTAGTAAAATTAATCATGTAACTTGTTATTGAAGGTGGCAAAGGAACACTGCAAGCAGCTCAGTGAGATTGGCTTGGATCTGACCTTCATCATTCATACCCTGCTAGTGAAGGATATCAAAGGGGCTTTGCAGAGCTACAAGGATATCATAATGGAGGCTACAAAACATCGTAACTCTGAAGAGATGTGGAGGAGAATGAACTTGATGACCCCTGAAGCTTTAGGAAAACTTAGAGAGGAGATGAAGAGCTGTGGTGTGACCAATTTTGATCAGTACACTGGTGATGACTGCTGGGTAAATCTTAGCTATACTGTTGTGGCTTTCACCAAACAGACCATGACCTTCTTGGAGGAAGCTCTCAAACTGTACTTCCCAGAGCTGCATATGGTTCTGCTGGAAAGTCTGGTGGAGATAATCCTTGTGGCCATCCAGCATGTTGATTACAGTTTACGCTGTGAACAGGACCCTGAGAAGAAAGCATTCATCAGGCAGAATGCATCTTTCCTTCATGAAATTGTCCTTCCTGTTGTGGAGAAGAGGTTTGAGGAAGGAGTAGGGAAACCGGCTAAGCAGCTGCAAGATCTGAGGAATACTTCAAAACTGGTGCGTGTTAATCCTGAAAGTACTACCTCTGTAGTGTGAAATGTATTCTCTCATTCTTTTAGTATAACATGTCATGTATACATGTGCACATTTTCAAACATACATTAACATTCCCTTTAACTAATTATGCCCTGGGGAAAAAAAGACAAAGACAAAGGGAGAAGAATTCAAGCAAGTACTTTAGTAGACAAGCCACATCTAGTATATTTTCCTCAAAGGTCTGGTTGTGACATTTAGATAAAGGAGCTCATCTAGTGTCAAAGTGTGTTTTGGTCCAAAGGCTAATGAACTATTGAAATATAATTAGTATGATCAAGAATAGCTTCTGATAAGTATTTTACAGAAGTATAAATGATGAGATACACCTAGTGCTTCTATTATATTGACCTTCAGAAAAAGAAGAATCAGTTTGAGAAACAAAAAGCAAATTTGCATAATTCCCTCTTTGATAACTTGAATTGTAAAAACTACAGCAAATGCTTCTTTTCAAAAATTTGTGGCTTAAAATTCTTCTGAAAATTAAAACTTGGCAGGAGCATGGAATTCACAGTCTTACGTGTAGCAGTTCCTGTTTGCATTACTGATTCTTGGTAATGATAAATCTATAAACGTAAATGATGGCGGTCAAATACAAATGCTGTTGAAGTCAAATCCTGTCTCATTTGTGGCAGGTGAGAATTGGATTGAATGTGCAGTTGCTACACGGACTGTTGTTCCACTTGGGGATTGTTTTTTGCAGTTTTGTCACAGCTACTTGGCAGCCATAGGGCCAAATCTGTTATTCAGTTTTCTAAAAAAACACCACCCAAACCTGCATTGTTAAATTAGCTGTGGGAAGTGCTGTGTCAAAAGCATGCACACAATCCCATTATCGCCCTCTATACATTGGGGGGGGGGCTTGTTAATTGAAGGAAAGGTGTATCATCGAATCTAGGTTGATAACTGCTTATGTAATCAACAAGAATAATGACTTGAAAACAAATAAAACAGAGAATAGTTTTACATGTTGCCAAATCAGCCTGATAAAGGGAACCCCTGGAGAATTCATGATGTGAAAAACTACCCATTTGTGATCAAGTGATGAAGGGTACACCAGGGGTGAGAAGTGACCTTGTATAAATAGCAAGGAGCTTTTGAGTTACCATAAGTGAAAATTAGGGTTTGGGAGTAGAGGCATGTGCGCAGTAGACAATGAAAACCTGTAGGAACTACAACCAAGGCCTATTCCTAGCAGGCTCATCTGTAGCTCTGCACACGGTATGATTGTGTATAATGTAGGTAGAGGGTTTTAGGTTTTTATTCTTTTCAAGCATAGGTAGGTGTTATGTCTGCAAATTTAATACTGCCTAACATATTGTGAAATCCCCACCATGTTGTATACTGGGATTGCATAATTGACACTGAACCATAGTTAATGACACTAGGGGGCATTTTTCCATGGACTATAAGAAGAAACAGCTAATGTTCTTTAAAAAGATGTAAAATAAAACGTCTGGATTGTATGCTGAAAAGTATTAAAGGCCTTAATTCACAATTGTGGCCTTTGGAGATCTGTTCCCTCTGGTCTTGAGAACTGGTTTCACCATAAAAATGATAAAGGAAGCATAATTGTGAGAGTACAGATAGTTGGCCCCAGGAAAAAAAAGTAATATGAAAAAATTACTTCCTTGCCCAGCGTTGTAGAAACGTTTGGTCCAAATAGTTGCTCTGTGCCCTCCAGATATTTTAGACTGTAGCTCCCATCAGCCTCAGCCAGCATGGCCGTGGTGGCCAGAACAGATGTGAGTTTAGTCCAGAACATCTTGAGGACATCTGGTTGGAGAAGGGTGGCACAATGCATAGTGTTGTGGGACAAGTCACATCTTGCAAATGGTTAATTTTGCCTCTTGCTGACAGTGGCTGGATGGCAACGGGGCTCAGCTGAGTGTGACTCATGTAGTGCAGTTCATCTTCCTTTGATCTCTAAAAGAGTGTGGTGTAGAAGATGCTTAGTGTGGGGATGTGAAATACATGGCCCTCTGGAAGTTGTTGAACTACAACTCCCACAATCCATTGGTCATGCTGGTTGGGCCTGATGTGATTTGGGAGTCCAACATCATCTGGAGGGCCACACATTTCCCAACCCTGCTTGAACATATTGTCTAATATGCATTCATGGTATATGGGCAGTTATGCCAAAGGATAGTTGGTATAATTATTTGCTCTCTTTTTCTGTGTGTGTGACACACAAAACAGCTTTGCAATCTCCAGTCATTGTATGTATGATTTTTTAAAAAATACACACAAGAAAATCCCCCTCAGGACTGTTCATCCTGAAGAAACTGCCATTTAATTAACAGAGAAACTCCTCATTGGGTGCTCAGTAGACTGCTGAAGAGGGGCCCATTGAACTATGTTTCTAGAGCAATTCTGGGTTTCTGACGAATAACAAATAGTCCTGGTGCTTAGTAACTTACGATTCTGTTTGTATCATGCCTGTGAATGTATGGAGGCCAAATTATTTATGAATGAGAATAATGCCTAAACATGCAGACTGTATTTGTATATTAACACAAATGACTGGATTAAAAAAGTGTGCCCTAACAATCTTTCAAATTGTGTTTTGTCTTCTTAAGCCTCTGTATGTGTATGAACAATGAGCATTAGACTCTGGGGTAGGAAGGCTAGAAAAAGACCGCTGCTTGGGACCTTGGAGAACTACTCCAGTCATAAAGGTAAAGGGACCCCTGACCATTAGGTCCAGTCATGGACAACTCGGGTTGCGGTGCTCATCTCGCTTTATTGGCTGAAGGAGCTGGCGTACAGCTTCCGGGTCATGTGGCCAGCATGACCAAGCCGCTTCTGGCGAACCAGAGCAGCACACGGAAACACCATTTAAATTCCTGCCAGAGCGGTACCTATTTATCTACTTGCACTTTGACATGCTTTCAAACTGCTAGGTTGGCAGGAGCAGGGACCGAGCAACGGGAGCTCACCCTGTCGCAGGGATTCGAACCGCCGACCTTCTGATCGGCAAGCCCTAGGTTCTGTGGTTTAGACCACAGCGCCACCTGCGCCCCTTACTCCAGTCATAGTAGACTGTAATGGTCTAGGTGGAGCAATGGTATGTCTCAAGACAAGGCAGCTTCATCTATAACAAAGTAGTTATGTTTATTTGTTTGCTGTGTTTTCATCCCATTTTTCAGGTAATTGTCTCTCAAAGCACCTCTCATCAAGAGAGTCGGACAGAAAGAGAAGCTGGCCATAGCTTACATGCCTCATCTAGCTTACAAACTTAAAAGA
Source organism: Podarcis vaucheri (assembly GCF_965113315.1). Lineage (NCBI taxonomy): Eukaryota > Metazoa > Chordata > Lepidosauria > Squamata > Lacertidae > Podarcis > Podarcis vaucheri. The sequence goes on from NC_138761.1 coordinate 49,641,456, forward strand.
GACACAAGAATGGGGAAAGGCAGAGGAGAGAGATAATTCTTCAAGGCCAGACCAAAGTTTTGAACCGCAAGCATTCATATGCATTGGGGCCAGGTTCAATCTAATGTTCATGGTGTTCTTGCTTGAATAGCAATTGATGGATCTTGCTCCTCTGGCTGATGGACGGGGCCAGAGCGCCCTTTCCTCTTGCTTTTGCATCCCACAGTCATTCATCAGTGGGAGCACAGTGTTCTTTCTGGCAGGGAGAGGGGAAGAAAGTCACCTGCAGCTGCTCTGTCTTTGGCCAGTAGGTGGGACTAGGTTGGTTTCCCTCTTGCCACAATGGTCTTCCTTTGCTGATGACAGAGGTCAGAACTCTGCAGCCTTGTGTCAAGTAAGCCCTGATATGGAGTATTGAGCACATGGATGTGTGTGTTTTAGTATTAGGTAAGAAAGCAAGGTCATCCAAGTCTGCCTTAGTTATTGAACAAAACCCTTTTTTAAAAATTGTGCAGAGTTACTCCAATTACCCTCGTTCCTGATCTGCTCCAGTGATCAGTGGTATGCCACATTAACACCGTTTGTGCTATGACTTCCATGCTATAATTAGGAACGGGGGAAATGGCATGGGATTCTGCATATGAATTCCCATGCTCTCTCCATGCATGTTTGCTGTGCGGAGACACAGGATGGCATGAATAGAATTTTGGTTCACAAAGGGCAATGATCCTATGAAAGTGTCTATTCCTTTTGTAAAGCTATGTTTACTAATTGCAATCAGACATAATGGCTAAATAGAGCCTCCGGGATCAGAAGCAGTATACCCCTGAATAGTTGATGCTGGGGATGAACTTAAGAATGGCACTGTGGTCTTCAGGACCGTGTGCGACTGAGCATAATACACTTCCTTTCAGGCCCTTACTTTCCTTATACAGCTGTAGATAAGCTCTCCTGTCAAATACCTGCTTACTTAATGCATCCACAGATGTTCTCATAGCAGGTTGTTCCTGTATGTGAGTGTCCAAAGACTGGAGATAGATTGGAGATAGACTGCTCAGCTAGACTTTGGTGTGACTCAGCTTGCGAATCCTTATGTTCTTAAATTATTATTATTATATATTTATTTATAACTTGCCTTTTCCACTGACAAGAAGTCAAAGCGGCTTACAGATAAAAATAAGAACAGCTAGAAACAGAGAAGAAGTCATTTTAAAAGAACTAAACATTGATAGAATTAAAATTATAGATAGGCAGACAGACAGACAATACAAATACAGTGATACCTCTACTTATGTTCACCTCCGGTTATGTATCCTTTGGGATATGTGTGTGGCAAACCAGGAAGTATTGCGCTGCGTGCGCATGTGCAGAAGTGATAAACCGTGCCACGCGCATGCGCAGATGTGGCACCTCGGGATCCGACTGGAGCTCTGGAACGGATCCCGTGCACAGCCGGAGGTACCACTGTACAATAAAACAGCCCGGCACCAGTCCTTTCATTAAAAGCAGTCAGTTTCCTAAAGCCTGATGGAGCAATAAAGTCTGAAACACAGTGAGGAGGGAGCCAGACCAGCTTATATAGGGAGGGAGTTCACCAAGAATGTCTTCTCTTGTATCCCTACCAAGCATCCCTGTGAGGATGGCAGTGTCAGCATCGCCCTAGAGCCAGTGCACCAACTGGACTCATGCACCTCAACCCCGACTGGGCTAGGCGAGCTGGGAAGCACCGCCAGAGACCTCCTTCTCGCAGGAACAGGTCACAGTGCTGTGGACTCACAGCTTAGAGCTGAGAGCACCGGATTCACTGTCTCAATAATACAGTCGTTGCGCAGCAGAGTTTTGCAGAGTCTTGCAGAGTATAAACCACTCGGAGAGCAGCTCTGTAGAATATCTTCCTTTTATACTGTAACTACAACTATGATACAAAACTATATACAGAGCTGAATATTCTAAGCATAAATCAATGCTACACTGAGAGTCTGCAGCTGCACTTAGCAGCAATCTTATCTCTAGAATCTCTAACACTCTCACTTCCTCCGATACACTGACTGACTGTCTCTCACTCACACACACAGATATGTTGCTGGGCAGAATAAGTAGATAGGCAGGACACGCCTCCTCCTCTCTGGAGAGCCAGCAGAGACCATCAGGAGATCATCAGGAGATTCTTGGGTATGGGAGGGGTGAAATCTCCTCAGGCAGATCCACGAGAAGGGCCTCCCCTGAAGTTCTCAAAGCCTGGGCAGGTTTGTATAAGGGAATATGATCTTTCAGATAGCTTGAATCTAAGCCAGGGGTCAGCAATTTTTTTCAGCAGGGGGCCAGTCCACTGTCCCTCAGACCTTGTGGGGGGCCGGACTATATTTTTCTGGGGTGTGTGTGAACAAATTCCTATGCCCCACAAATAACCCAGAGAAGCATTTTAAATAAAAGCACACATTCTACTCATGTAAAAACACTGATTCCCGGACCGTCCACAGGCTGAATTTAGGAGGCAATTGGACCGGATCTGGCCCCCGGGCCATAGTTTGCTTACCCATTTAGGGCTTTATAGGTCATATCCAGCACTTCAAATTGTTTCTGCAAACAAACTGGTAGCCATTGGAGCTGTGGCAGCCAGGGAGTCATAAGCTCCCCATAAGTAGCACTAGTCAATAATCTGTGAGGTGGGTTGGGGAACGCTGATGTCCAAAAACCCCCAGCACCAACCAATATGATTCAACAAGCTTCATTATTGCAATATTCACTTGATAATGAGGGCAGCCATATTGTGTGCGCCCAAGTTCTTCTTGTTGGACTATATTAATTTTATTTATGTTTCTCATTGAAGCTTGAAATAACACATTAAGTGCTTATAGAAGTAGTGCTATAACCTCCAGATGAATGAAATTAGCTGTGTCTACCATTTACATGCCCGTCACTTACTCATTTATTTGATCAGTATAATTGCTTAGAGGAGCAGTTAATTGGAAAGTGCCATGTATTTGCCTTCTCTGAGGAGAGATGGTTATTGAGTGTTTTGCTGCAGGGCATTAATTCTAATATTTTTGACAGCTTTGGAATAAAGGCGGGGAGCTTCATCCCTGAGTTATAAATGGAGAGGAAAATTGCTGTTTTTTTAACCAGTTTTTTCCTGCCTTCTAACAAAATTGGTCTTATTTCATGTTCACCATGCAAAAGCCATACATGTTGAAACTCAGCTATCTCTGATACTGATGATCAATTATTTTTTGTTTCATAATCTGTCCCTCATTTGGTTCAGCTCATGATGGACTGATTGTGTGGATGATTTTAAAAGGAAAGGTCTTTCTATAAATACATGAGGGAAATAATAATTCAGCTGATCTCGAATCAGCAGTTCTGATCCCGAGAAGCTGCTTTAAATGATGTTACCTCCTCAGACCCAAATCCCATCAAGATATACTAGCATTAAAAGGAAAAATATTTAAAGCAACATTGGTATGCCTGTAAAACCAGGCAATGTTCAGGATCTCTAGCACATTGTTCCCTGCAGCATTTGAAGGTGTGATGTGAAGGAGGTTTACTGGAGCCAAGGGCTGGTTAGGAATAATTTGATTCCCAAGGGCTCAGCTTTTGCTAGAAATGAGATGAACTAGATGGTTTAAATTACTCCTCCTCGGTAAATAGTCTGTGTCACAGTGGGCTATAAAAAGCACTGTTTTGCCAGAAGTTCTACAAAGGATGTGTTAGAGAAAATGGTCTCGGGGGTGAAGATCTTACCTTGAAGAGGTGGAAGAAAAGCATCTTCAGCCCTGGGCATTGATAGCACTCACATTTTCCCTCCCCAATATTCCCCAAGTCATACAAGATCTGTAGATATCATGTCACCATGTTTCTGAGGTTCCTTTCCTTTATTCTCTCTGACCAGTTGAAGAATATTGGGGAGAAGGCTGTGTCAGAGAGACAGAAAGACAGACAGACAGACCCAACCACTGGCCCACTCAGGCTGGTCCACTACATTTTGCTGAGATGAAGGCAGAGGCGTAGTGTGCAGGGGCAGGGGGCACTGGGCGCCATACCGCGGGGGGCAGCACTTCCTGCGCCCAAACCACGTGTCTCTCCCGGGAGTGATGCGGTGGCTGAGGCGCTTGCAGGCTCTGCACTGCTTTTTCAAGTAGCGCAGGGCTGTAATCTGCCTTCCGCTTCTTCCTCAGCTGCTCTACAGCTGAGGGGAAGGTGGCGGGTGGACTCCCTGCAGGCTCCACGCTGCTTGAGAAAACAACACAGGCCTCCAGGGTGCCGGAGCAGAATGGGGCTCGGGCACTGGGATTCTTGTGTGCCCCACCCTGCCCCGCTGCCTCCTTGCACCGCCCCAGGTGCCCAAATGGCTAGCTATGCCACTGGATGAAGGACAAGACACCTCCTTCAATTCTACAGACAGAAGCTGGCTTGAAAGACAACTGAATCTTGCATCAACAATGGCTACGAAACTGCATCCTTCAATGTAAGACAACAAGTCCACACACAAGCCTGAAATTGGGGGCGGGAGGGGTGTGTGCTCAGGAGGAATGACCAGGGAATGGATGTCTCCCACAGCCCTAAGTGGCTACCATCTGAGGCAACAGTTTTGCTCTGCCTAATGATAGGGCCAGCACTTCCAGCCTGCCAAAGAAGAAAACTTGTTAGCTGCAATAGGCCAGAGGGAGTAAATTTAAGCATCTGGACCTCCATGAAGCTTCCAGGCCACTCTTACTAAGTCTAAACGCCTAGGGGGTTCTGCTCCTGACTACAGGGTGTAGACTACCCTGTAACTCCTGCTGTAACAACAGCTGGATTCCCCACCACCAGGACTTGTGCATAGGAGTAGTGCATTTGTGAAATCTGCACGCATTTCTGTAGTTATGCTTTTATACATTGCTAAATATGGTGGGTGGATGGGTGGAAATGATAATAAACAGAGCTGTATTACTAGACAATGAATATATGGGTATTGTGTTTAAATAAGAAAATGTGGGTAGAATTTGGTCAATATATGAATGTGTACACAAAGTGTGGGAAATATGATGAGGAGTCTTAATCACTTACAGTACAATTCTATATGTTCACTTGGAAATGTCCCACTGCTATTCAACAGACTTACTCCCAAGAAATTTAGGATTTCAGCCCTAAGCCCATTGCAACTGGAACAATGTTCCAAATTACCTTTCCTTGTGTTTAAACATGAAGTGATTAGCTTTGTACCTTTTCCCTTTCTGAAAAAACCCCAAGCCAGCATAAGTGAAGACTGCAAGCAACTAGCTAAATACAGTGTGTGTGTAACCACATGAGAATATGCCACCTGGTAAGGATAAAATTATATATGCAAGCTGGGACTATAAGGTTTGGCTAGGCATGAGCTGTCCTATTTATAGGGCATCTGTTTTAAAGGATTGGTCCATTCCCTAAAACAACAGAAGTGCTCCTTATTTTAGACTGCACAGCAAAGTGTCCCCCATTACCCCAGCGTTGTTGTCACCTCCCTGACTTGAGACATTGGTGCAGGACTGGCAGTAACAAATGCAACAGTGCAGTCTGTGCAGCAGGAGGCAGCATTGTCCATCGGAAATGGAGCAGCCTTGCAAGAACAATATGCCAGGGCCACCCTGCCCACCCACTATCCACAGGAAGCGAAAAAGGCACTTTGGCTCCTATTTCTGAGTGGTACTGCTAGGAATTTTTTAATTTGCTTCAAGCAGGCATTAGAATTTCCATCAGCTCATTTGAATGAAGCCAACACAGCTTTGCATTCTCCAAGCCAAATGCGACCCACCCAACCAGGTATTTGCACACAGGAAAAAAACAGCACAAGATTTATCAAGCCCTTGCTGAGCTGCAATACAGGCTGCCTTCAGGTTAGAGGAAAGGTTTTCAACCTTTTTGAATCCATGGCTCCCTTGACCAACTACAGTCATACCTCGGGTTACAGACGCTTCAGGCTGCATGTTTTTGGGTTGCGCACCGCGCCAAACCCGGAACGGGTTACTTCTGGGTTTCGGTGCTCACGCATGCGCAGAAACACTAAATCATGCTTTGCACATGCACAGAAGTGCCAAATCGCGACCCGCGCATGCGCAGACACGGCGCTGTGGGTTGCGAATGCTGTGGGTTGCGAACGTGCCTCCTGCATGGATCACATTCGCAACCGGAGTGTCCACTGTACATTCTTTCTGCAGCACCCCTGCAGGGCTCCAGAGCCCGGTTATGCCTGCAGAGCGGGCAGCCTCTCACCATTCTATCAAACCTTGTGAAGTGTTCCCTCAACCTCTTCTCCTCTCCCCTCTCTTTGGGAGTCTTCTGGGCAGCCACTGCTGCCGCCCCTGGTCTCTGATCTGCCCCCTCCCTGCTCCAGAGAGAGATACCTCCTCCCACTGCCCCACAGGGGCCTGGGACTTGTCTGTCCATTCCCAACAGCGAGGGCTGGTGGACTGGCTGGCTGGGCTCCCTTGCCTGCCTGCCTGCCTGCTTGCTTACTCCAAGGCTGCCTCAGCTCCTGGCAACCAGCACCCCCTGGCCAGCCCCAGAGGCAGAGACATGAGAGGGAATCAGAGGAGGGAGGGAAGGAAAGAGAGACAGAGGCCAGTGTTGCCCTCCGCACCCCTGGCCACCATTCAAGGCAGTGGGGGAGCTATATGCTCCGGCACAGGGGCGGAGAGCAGGCGGGGGTGTGGCTGGCACGCATCCTGGGGGTGTGGGGGGTGTCCAGGGGGTGTGGCGCACCACCTGCGGGGGTGCGGCGCCCAGTGGGGGGGGGACAGCTACGATGGCACCCCACCAGGATCATGCTGGGGGCGGTGCGCTCCCTCCACCCCCTCTTGCTCCGCCAGTGATTCAAGGCACCCCAGGGTGCCACGGCACACTGGCTGAAAACCTCTGGTGAGAGTCACAAAAGTCCACGGTGCTAGGGCTGCTCTTTACCACAAGGTGGCGTCTTTGGATGGCTGTGAACTTATAGGGGCACGGTCATCTTTTGTCTGTGAGTGCTTGCAGTTCTATGGACCCCACATTGAGAGAAGTAATAGGTACTGGTGAGTTGTTCTAATCTAAAGTATTACTTCTGGGTACTATGACCCTGTTTGATACGTTTTGATTTTGAATATATGTTCTATGTTTGGTTTATGTATGCTTGATATGTAAAATAAAATATATTCTTTTTGCAACCTGCTTTGAGAGTGGTGATTTGGTAATGATGATGATTTTACAATCAAGTGAGGTGTGTGTGTGTGTGTGTGTGTGTGTGTGTGTGTGTAAACAAATATAATAAATTTTAAAAATGGAAGGAGAAAAGAAAGAGTTTGATCTTACTCTGCTGTGGGAAGAAAATAAATGCAGCAGGACTTTAATGTGGTCTCTTTCAGATTCAAATATGTATTGGTTGTTTCTGTTGACTAAGAATGCCAACACAAATGTCAAAAAAGAATTCTGAGCTGTACTTAAATATTAGCTGAAACTTCTCTGTAACGCCGTCCTGCCAAGTGCCTAACTCGCTAACAAGGGTCCTGCTCCCAGCGTAACTGGCTGCCTAAATTTCCAAACTGCAAATCACGACTCAAGGGCCAATGGCAGAGGCCAAAATCCTGAAATGTTCTGTGATTGGACAACATGTGGTATCAACATTACCAAGTGCTTTCAGATGAACATGGGTGAAACGGGTAAGGCTGCTAGTTTTCATTCATTCATTATTATTATTTGAAAAATAATGTGCTTTTGATTGACTGAGTTTGTTCCCCAAACCTCCATTTACAGCCTGATCTTAAAACGCATTGACTCTGAAGCAAAGCAGGTCACATTCTGTTCACTGGAATTTATTTCTTGGTAAGTAAGATTAGTGTCTTTAAGAATATCCACATCAAATCAGCTTTCCCCTGTTAATATCTAAAATATCTGTGGATCCTGGTCCAGGACATTCACTTATGGCCAGTGGATTTGTGGTGATTTAAATTGGAATGCGGGCTGCAGCTACAGCCAGTTTTATCACCTCTGAGAAGTATATTAATAGCAGATAGCCAGGAAATATCTCACTATTTGATCTCTGACGCTTAATTAGGTTTCAGTAAGTTGCATGCGTGGCAAAATAGAAATTGAAGATGTTTGGGCAAGCAGACAACATTAAATATCAGCCCAATAAGAGCCAGTCATTCTTTGTGCTCTGCTCCTGGTAAGTGTGTGAGCAGCAGCGATAGGCAATAATGAAGGAAAAGGTGATTAAAACTTAAGCCTGGTGATTAATTGGGGAAGGATAATCAGCCAGGGCAATGTTGTTATATCCTTGCAGGTGCTCTTTTCCTGTTTCACTGTCGACATTTTAACTACGTAAGCAGATAGTTGCTTGCAACAAACATCACAAAAAACCTTATCAATGAGTGCATAGAATTTTCCTTCTTTAAATGGGCTTTGATCTTCAGCTGGTCTCACATTCCTGCAGTTTACCTAGTTCAGCACAGAGATAAACTGCGATCAAGTGCCAGCACAGTCTTTCTTTCCAGCATAGGAGCACACTTGGGGAAGCTGAGTGTACAGCAGCCTTTGTGTGCCAGTACTGGAGCAAGCGAAAGTGTCAGGTGAGAGAAGAGGCAATAGAAGAAACAGACTGCAGCACTACATCTAGCCTCACCTGACGGATGGGTGTAGTATATTCCTTGAGACGAAGTGGTAGAGCAGCTGCTTTTCCTGCAGAAGTCTCAGTCTCAGTCTCCAGATGAGCTAGGAATGTCGTCTGCATGGAAACATAGGAAGCCACTGGCAGTCAGTGTAGACAATACTCATGGACCAGTGGTCCAACTCAGTATAAAGCAGATTCCTGAGTTCCTGTATATAGCGGTACCATGTGGTTTAGCTCCCTGGGGACTGTAACTGTAGTATGCACTTGGGCCTTTTTCTTTTAATTTTTAATACGCAGGTCTTTCACAATATCTCTTCATCATAATGTTAATTGCTGGGCCTATTGCAGTGGAGGGGCATTCCTTATTTTGGATTATGCCATCCTGAATCCAGCCGAATTAAACAGCAGATAATCACTTTTGTGCAAGACCTCAATATTGATATAAATTTTCAAACACACACACACACACACACAGAGAGAGAGAGAGAGAGAGAGAGAAAGTAGACATCACCTTCTCCAAAGATCACAAGCATCTTTTTTGGCTATTGTGATACACAGTAACTAAGGGCTGGTTACATTTCTCTGTTTGCAATATGAAGCCTCCATCTGGAGGCACCCAAGTAATCAGAAATGTAAAATTCCCACACTGCATGTAATTGAAATTTATTTATCTGGGGACTGTTGTATGTCCATGTATCTGCACAAGAGTTTCCGCCATCAATAACAGAGCACTGCGGACAATTATTGTTTAGTGCAGGTTATTTAAGCCATCCCTCGATCGGTATTTTCTGGGAGGTGTCCCAGAAAAAAGCAGGCTCCATCTCTCTTCACTGTGTTAACTGTCATGAATTTTGACAGTGTAATGTACCGGAACAAAATAAATGCCGATCATGGATATAACTGGGACAAGATGCTTTTCTGGGCCAAGGGTATGGAGAGCTCAAGAAATCACAAAGGCTTCCTACTATACTTATGCTTAGTTCCATGTTTCCCTTGAGTCCCATTTCCTAGGAAATCGGGCTAGATGGTGGGGTAATTATCACAGCTGTATTCTGAACCACTTTAATAGCCCACATTTTCTGTGCTGGTAGTGGAATGCAATAAACCAGGCGTTATTCATGCAAGCATAGCACCACAGAGTAAAATAAAATAAACAGTCATTCTGACTTTTTGAAGCCGTTTTATGGTGCTCTTTAAGCAGCCAGCTTATGTGAAAATATTAGTGCTCTTTTTGCGGTTCTCTGCTGAATTTTCCTTAATGCCTTCTGCAATTAATTGCTGTTTGCACAAGCTTGTGCTAAGCCTTTTCTTCCCAGTTGTTTAGCTGCCTTTTCCAGGAGGATGCTATAGTGATCAGACGGTTACCCCAGCAAACGTCTCCATCCATTCTTGCCTGGAAGGAAGTATCTGGACATAGGCAGCTACCTCATAACTGGCTCTTTTGTGTGACTTAAAAATGACTCTTTTCATATTAAATGGATTCTGGACTTGGAAAGATTTCCACGGGCTTTTTGGGGGTGGGTGAGTTAACTGCTGCTCAGGTGGAGGACAGAATCCTGGCAAGATGAACGAAACGTTAATCAAGACGAATATGCAGCTCACATTTAATACACATTTAATTCAAACAACATTGGAGATAATATTTTCACTTCGACTGGATCTACGTTAGTGTTAATGATTTGTTCATACTGTTGTCAGGGTCCAGGTATGTGCTGCATTACAGTGAATGTCTGGAATTTGGTGAATGTCCGCAGATGTAAATGTTGAAAGTCTCAGATTCTGGTTAAGAATGTCCAAACATCAGAGATGTGCCAGCAAATATGGACATGGGTGCAGCTGGGGGGGCAGGGAGGGACAGCTGCCACCCCTAAATCAATAAAAATCAATAAAAATGCATAGCTAACTGAGGTTCTGCCCCCCAAAAGGCCTGCCCCCAGGGGCGTAGGAAGGGGGGCGTACTGTCATGGGTGCCCTCACTGAGGGGGGGGATGTGACATTTGGCACGCTGCCCACCCGTGACTCCCAAGCCTACCCCGAGCCATTGGGGTAAGGGGGGAGCTGCACTGCTTTGCTGGAAGCATTCCTCCCTTCCCCCTGCATTTTGACAGCTTGGAGGAGGCTTGGGAGTCGCTGGCGTGCGGTGTGCCGAATGTCCGCCATGGGCAGCTCACTGCGCCCCCATGGGTGGCTCGCTCTGCCCCCAGCTGCAGGGCATGCATGCCACTTCGGGCACCTGAGTGGCTATCCCGTGCCTGGTAGGGCACCCTCCGTGCCACTGCCCCCTCGGGAGCGCACCCACCCTGGGCAGTGCAGGCATACACTCTGCCGCCGCTTCCCCTCTAACAAAAATCCTGGCTACGCCCATGAATGTGGACCATCATCTGCGAGACTTCCCTCTTCTCCTGATCCCTGCCACAGCACTCCCTCCACTATAACAGAATATATATAGTTTTGAAAGAGAAACAAAAAAACATTCCCTCCACTATATTTTGCACTTCAAAGTTAGACTTGTTAGCTCCACTTCCTGTGCATTGAGTCAAATCCCTTTCAAAGAAGCCAAGGGTGTTGTGTGTCCTTGCTTAGCATAAACGGCCCGCTATGTTTTTGGACGCTTCATTTGAAAAAATAAAATTGGAATATTTCATTTCACACCAGCTCTGTATGGTAATAAGTCACTGTTACTGCCTTGGGCTCAATATGTTCATGGCAGAGGTAGTTTTGAATCGAAGTGTCAAAAGCGTTAACTCAGCTGTTTATTCATCGTATTACAATGTCTTTGAGTGAAGTGATTTGGTGCCCTGATACACACTGGTAAGTGATCTGGGGATCTGTTTGCTGTTCCATGGAAAAATACACTTTGCGCACCCATTCTTAAAGTCCAAAATCCACATGTTCTTACATGAGCAAAGACTTGTGCATACAGAAATGTATGCATCTGTTATGTCTCTAGTAGATTTAAAAAGCAAACACACACACACACAAGATCATCCTGTGTGACAATCTGCATATGGGTTTCATGCAACTTCCTATGTGTAAGTGACTTCTTTGTAGGAGCTTTGCCATATGCGAAGTCGTTAGTAATCCAATTAGGAGGGGAAAGTTTTAGAACCTCTATTCACCTTTCACTATTATATGCCAGTCAAATGGAAGCAGAGTTAGCAACAATTGGGAACAAGTGGTCCTATTTCTTACAGGAGGAGGATTCTTCCAGAAAAACAGAGAAGAATAACAGTTTAACAGGAACTTGAGTTGGAATTCATATATGAGGCATTCATCAGGCTGGTATGCATTACATCATAGGTAAGAGATATGGCATATCTGCTTTTCTCATTATTTGCTCTGACTGATGTTCCCTGGAGACCTGTGTCCCCCAGTCTACAATGAGTGTTTAAGCAGGTCTGCCATGTTCATCAGCCACACACTACATGGAGCCAAAATGAATTTCCCCCAATAAAATGTACCCTTTAAACTGCATTTCCTTGCTTTATCACAAAGTTCACCCTCCTCCTTGAAGTTTCTCTGAATGTTGTATTACATGCCACCCCAATCTCCGAGCAGCCAGAGATTCTAGGGGTTCCTGGTGCTCACCCAAGGTTTGCTTTTCCTGGAATGAAGGTCAACAGAGACTGTGTTGTCCTTAGGATATAAGGTTTGTTTACACATATATACACACCGAGCATAAGATGGAGGGGCTCACAGCATTCAACACCAACAGATCTTGCTTCTCCATTAGTCACAGCTTTGGATTCAGCACAAACCAAGCATGCCTCTCATCTTCTCAGCCTGCCTCCTGTTTTCAGCTCAACTCACACACAACTGCCCTGGCCATTTTCCTTCCAATTACCAGCCAGGTGAGGAGGTAGTTTGCCCTCTGGGCATGGAGCTCCATTATACTAATGAAGGTACAGTCATACCTCAGAAGTCGAACGCCTTGTGAGTTGAATGTTTTGGCTCCCGAACGCTGCAACCCCAGAAGTGATTGTTCCGGTTTGCAAACGTTTTTTGGAACCCAAACGTACAATGTGAGTTCCATGGCTTCCAATTGGCTGCAGGAGCCTTCTGCAGCCAATCAGAAGGTGCACCTTGGTTTTCCTAACATTTTGTAAGTCAAACAGACTTCTGGAACAGATTCTGTTCGACTTCCGAGGTATGACTATACTTAAATGGCAAGCCAATGCCTTTATCTTACAATTGTCTAGTTAGCAATCTGCTTTTAACCCATACTAGGTAGAGGATCCCAAGGATTGGAAGGGACTCGGATCACCAGGCAAACTGACCCACCAGACCTACATCAGCATATATGGAATGCAGTATATATGGGATGCAGAACAGGTGATCAATTTCAGATATAACACAGATCAGTTTAAAACAGTGGATTCTGTTTAGCAGAAGCCCCGGATCAACTTTAGCCTCAAAGGTTCATTAGGAGACAGAAAACAATTGTAAAAAATTAAATCATTTCAATCATGAAGGATCCCAGGTGCATGTCCAGTCAGGTGATGGGTAACACTGCTGCCACCATTTTTTTTTACTGATGAAAGGAGGTTCGTTTACACCTTCTGCCTGGGCTGCCACTGGCATCGTAGGACCATTTTGGATTAGATGGAAAGTTGAGGAGGAAGGGAAACAAGGTATACAATTGATTTGTGCTTTCAGTTCTTCCCATTTTCCTGTCTTGTCTGAAATTAATCTTACCTAACGAGGAAGTGCATAAGCACCTGCTGTGGCCCATCTTGCACACCTCCTTGTCAGAGTTAACACATGGCATTGATTTCAGATGAGAAGCCTCCTATTCCTTCTCTTTTGTCACATTTCAAACAGATCTGAGTCTGCCCCTTGTTTCAATACACTGACACCCTCTATATCACACCACCTGAACCCTTGACCATTGCCCACCTTGGCTTCTTAGAGATAACCATAGGGGGCTGAAAAGGTGGGTGCAGGGAATTATTAATGTCTCACTGGAGGAGCAGGAAGTACCATCTGCCTTGAAGGAAGTGGTTGTTCACTGCATCATTCAGAAGACCACCCAGTGTTAAACAACAATTGTCCAGTGGCAATATGGAAATAAGATGCAGTGAATGCCCTTCCATGGAACATCCGGAAGCAGGCCAGATTCAAGAGCTATGCATACTAGCTCTAACACATCATATGCTTTGTTTATAAATACACTAAATGAAAATTTTGTCTGAGTTGTTAATGAAGAATACCAAACAATGCCAAAAACAAAGAACGTCTGACAAAAAACTGATGTAAAGTAATGAAAGCAAAGTACATTAGAGACTGAGGTACAAGTAAAATCTCTTAAAATAAATTATGGGACAGATCTCTTGAGAATATTAAAAGAACTATGAAAACAGCAGTTCTAAAAGCAAAGATTATTATTATTATTAATAATAATAATAATTTATTTGTACCCCACCCATCTGACTGGTTCCCCAGCCACTTTGGGTGGCTTCCAGCATATATAAAAACATAATGAAACCTTAAATCTTAAAAAGTTTCCCTATACAGGCCTTCAGATCTTTCCTAAATATTATATGATTACTCATCTCATTAACATCTGATGGGAGGGCATTCCACAGGGCGGGCGCCACTACTGAGAAGGTCCTTTGGAGTAGTATCTGATGACAAGAACAGCCAATTGTGCACCAATATAGAAAAAACATGGATAATTGACTTACGGTAGGTAAGATACCTGTTAGCAGAGGTGACTCATCCCATTTGGCCTCCTGAGACAAAATGAGAAGGGGCCTCTTACTGGAGGTCACATGGCTGTGGCTTCCAGGTTCCGGTGAGATCTTGTGAGATGTCTCCAAGATCTTGCTGGAACCCAGAAGCCACAGCCTCTTCTCCTTGCTACTCTGTTGGTGGTGGCAGTGGCAGAAGAAGGGGAGGGCGTCCCCACCTTCACCACAGGAGAAGTGAGAAGTGGTGGCGAGATCCCACCAGAAGCACCACCTCCATGGGATTATGCTGCCCAAGGCTTGAACCACCTATAAGTTTTATTTCAGTGGTGTTTAAGGTCCCCAACTAAAGACAAGGCAGGAATCATAGCTCAGGTCACCGTACTTGGATAGCTTAGTTGGTTAGAGTGTGGTGCTGATAACACCAAGGTTGCAGGTTCAGGACAGCTGGATATCCTGTATTGCAGTGGGTTGGACTAAATTATCCTCAGGGTCCCTTTTAACTCTACAATCCTACGATTCGATGACCATGGTTTCATTTGAAGTTGATTACGCTAGCTAATTTCATATTCTTTTTCAAGAAAATGATTTGCTTTTCCAGATAAAAGGACTGAAAGTGGGGTTTTAATTTTAGCGAGGGTTTTTTATTTTATACAGTAGTAGATCTGATACAATAACAGCGAGGGATAGCTACTTACCCTATAAATGAAGGGCTTCATTAATGCAAGACGTGGGAAGAAACAGTAAAAAGTAACAAGACAAAAATGCAGTGCTATAAATCAACATTGACATTAGAGACATATAATTTCCAAGAATCAGCCTTAGGATCTGTTTCATAAAACATTCTGCTGGTAATATTGACTAAATAATTAGCTGCAATCAATGTCTTTGAATCAAATCTATCTCTCCATGTTTCATCCGGAAGCTAAAACATTCAAGAATTGTCACAAAGTAAATACTGCTGTTCTCATTCACCAATAAGGATTCAGCAATACTGGAATGTCTTGTCACCAACAAACTCTCTTTGATTTGCCATCACAGTACAAATTGTTTCACTAGGGCTTTTTTCTTTTTCTTTTCTGCACAACAACTAGCTTGATCATACTGTTCAACAAAAGGCTAGTGTATTCAGTAGGATACATTACATTACAATTCAACACAGCCATAGTGGAGGGGTGAATTCTCAAAACCCAATCCTGAAAAGGCAGGAACAAGTCAGACATTTGTACTTCATAATCCAAGTACTGAGCTTGTACTGAAATCCAAGTACTAAACTTGTTTTTTTTAAAATGCACACAAGTCCTTTGTCGAGAGAATGCAGTAGTTCCATTAAATTATTTTTACCTCTGCAGTTGCTTTTTATTCCACACAAAAAAGAAGTGTTGTCATAATCTCTTCACCCCCAGGATCATAGCTCCTTTTCTACATCAGTGATGTCCCTCTATTTTGATTTGTTTTCTCTGATGAGAATAGATCATAATGGCATTAATGAGAGACTGTCACTTGCTGCTGACAGCACATGCCATGAGTACAATATCCCAGCAATGGCATCAAAGATCCTAGCATAGTTGTTCATGACAAGCAGAAATGATCAGCTATTGTTGTAAGGAAGAGCTTCTGCAGCAGAGGCCTGGTGAGGAACTGACATTGCCCCCCAAAAGAGGATGCTGCACTATCTCTCTCAGCACTGAAAGGCTTCTGCAGCAGCAAGGAGCCCACTGAGGGGAATATAATCACCTAGACATAGAGGGACAGCACTATTTCAACAGCTCTAAGCCTTGAAAAGCTCTTGCTGCAGCCTGTGGGACCCTTCCAATGTTCTTTTTATTGTGCATTCATGATTATTTGTGCTTATTATTGCAATACTGTTTGCACCTGCAAGTATTTTTTTTGGGGGGCATACTGCTTCATTCAGTGCATCATGTACTGTAATGTCCTGCTGAAATTTTGTAACTTTTTGTACTACATCATGTTGTGGTGTTTGTCCTGTTTTTGTTGTGCTATGGTGCAAGAGTGCCCATCAGGTGGCAATAATGCAATAATCTTGGGGACACAGAGCAGTGTGAGCACTTTTCTTATTGCAGAATGTCCAGTATTGGGGGAGGATGGGTTACAATGGCTGTGTACACAATATACCTTTACAGCCCATTCGAAACTCGTTTTCCCCCTCAAAGAATTAGGGGTACTGCATTTTGCCACTCACAGAATTATAATTCCCAGCAACCCTTAACAAACCACAGTGTCCAGAATTCTTTAAGAGGGAAGAAAACGTGCTTCAAATGTCTCTAAAAGGTATAGCGGGCATGCAGCCTATGATCGTGCAACCTGAATTTGCTGGTACATGACTGAATCTCAACAGAAAATAGTGAAAATGTGGAAGCAACCTAACTTTTTATATAACAATTGTTCTGGGCTTGTTTTATCCTGCTTTTGTTGCACACAAGGGCCCCTCCAGATGGCAAGAATGCAGCGACATCAGGAAAGGATTGTAAAACAACAAATACAACCTGTGGCCCTCTCAACATTGTTGGACTCCCAACTCCCATAAGCCCCAGCCAGCGTGGCCAAAGGTCAGGCATAATGGGAGCTGTAGTCCAACAACATTTGGAGGGCAACCAATTCCCCATCTCTGTCGTACAGGTGTGAGCTAGTTTAAAGTAAAGCTGAGCCACCTCAGACAAGCTGCTGCTCAAATATCTTGTCCCTCAAAGCTCAGGGTTTCTCACTACCAGTGGCGTAGCGTGGGGGGTGCAGGGGGGGCCAGCCGCACCGGGCGCAACATCTGGGGGGGCGCTCGCACTCTCAGCTCTCTGCCCCTACCTGGCTCACTCACTCTCTCTCACTGCAGTGCTGGCTGTGCGAATCTGATCCGAGCCGCCGGGTCGCCGCCCACTGTGGAGGGGGTGGGTGCCAGGCGTGCGGTGTGGAGAGAGAGCGAGGGACTATCTGGGGGAGGGACAGTGCAGCGGCCGCCCAGCGCAGCGCTGAGCGCGGGAGAGAACCACACCAGACCAGACCAGGCAGCAGCAAGAAGCTGGCAGCGGCGGCAGGTTAGGGGTTAGGGGGCGCAAATTACTTGCCTTGCCTCGGGTTAGGGGGCGCAAATTACTTGCCTTGCCCCAGGTGCTGACAACCCACGCTACGCCACTGCTCACTACTAAAGGTGATGTTACATGTTACTTTACAGCAAAGAGCTACCCATTTCCACAGCTTTGCTGAGGGTGCATTTTTTATAATGCCTGAAGGGCATTTGCAGGTCTGAAAACACACAAAACCAGTTGTTGCATAGGCTGGGGATATAATAGGGTCAGCAGAGAGAGGCTGCTAAATATCAAATGCATTGTTTGCATTTGGTCCTGAAATGCCTGTGTTCTCCTGAGCTTTCAGACAGCACCCGCAAAGTAAACGCTGCTTTCCCTCTTCTGCTTTGAAGCCACCCAGAACAAATATTTCCCATATTCTGGGGGGGGGGGGGAGGAATGATTGTTATAGGTGGCATCATTCCTCTTCTACTCTTAGACTCTTCCAAATAGGGCCTTAGTTTGCAAATGGGGTTTTGAGATATCATAAACAGGTCTTTGGCAATAGGCTCTTTTCTTCTTCTTCTATACTTATCATATTTCCCCTAGAAAAGGCATATCAGGATTAAATTGTGGGGAAGGGTTGGGCTGGGTCAGTGATGTTGTGTGGATGCTGCAATGGGGGGAAAGCCATTTTCAAACACGGAGAGCCAAGTCCACACTAGACACCTGCCTGGAAGCATCCTCAGTCATAAACCAGAACTGGGGAGGCAAAACTACACGAAGGAATAGAAACTAGAGCAGTTTTAAGAGTGCCTTTAGCTGCACCGAAGCACATAGCTTCACATAGTTGTCTCATTAATACTGATAAATTGGCTAAGAAACTTGCTTTCCCTCTGTGAAACAGGCTGAGCTTTGATAAGATTAGACAGTTTTACAGCTCAGCCTGGAGAAGTGGGGGTGGGGAAAGGATAAGAAGGGAAGAGAATGGCTCGCAGGGAAGAAACCCGTTTTGCTTAGGCACAATGAGAGAGCGTACGGGGTTGGAGAAAGGACACCTGGAAGAAAGGACAGCCTTTCTTTATCGCCCCTTTAGGCTATCTCAGCTCCGTAGACCATGAGGTCCCCGCCCCCCACTCGGTGGGCTTCCCAGCGTGTTAAATGTAGCATTTGAGTATCGTTCTGCAAATACCACGCAGTGACCCAATAGCACCCTCAACGCGGCCGCCTTCAAGGAGCCACCGGGCTCTTTGTCGCTCTTCAACGCGGCTGCCCTTTGGGAAGCGGGGGGCCACGCGGGGAAGTAGAGCTCTAGAGAAAGATCGGGGAAGGGGCTCCCGGGAAAGAGGTCAGGAGAAGGGGCTCCGCTCGCAGGTAAGAAAAGGAGGGGCGGGCCAGCGCGCTAGCCTTGGGCGAAGCGTGGCAAGGGGGAGCTATGCGAAACATGCCCGGCCAATAGGCGTCGTCCGAATTGCCGTCAGCGTTCGAAAGGAACAGCGGCCGTCCAATGAGAAGCGCCCTCGAACGCAGCCAGGATTCCACGCCGTCCACAAGTTGCGGCGGCGGCTGGCCTCCCGCGTCCACCTGGGCTGCCTGTAGCGCCGCCTGCCGGCCGCCTCTCCTGCGCCTGGCTCCTCCCCTCCGGCTGCCCTCCGCCCTGCTCTGCTCGCTCACTCGCTCGCTCCCCGGGTCTCCTGGTGTATTATGTCATCTGCAAGCGGAGCGCCCGGCCAGGCTCCCCGAGACGGCGCGCAGTGAGCGGAGGAGAAGCCGGGAGGCGCGTCTCTCGGGCGGCACCGCTGTGCAGGGACCCGGAGCTGCGCCGGCTGGGCGCTCCTGCCTAGGACGGCTCCCCTCGGCCGGCCGCGCCGCCGCGCCCTGCTTGCTTCCCCTCGTCCCCCGGTGGCTCCGCTGTCCTCGGAGGGGGTCTCCCGCCCGGGAGCCAGGCGGATGCCGCCGCAGCAAGAGGGAGAGACGGGCTACATCAGCAAGCCGCTGCCGGGCGGCTGCGAAGTGCCCCCGGTGCCGCCGCGGAGGGTCCGCAGCAGCCGGGCAGCGGCGCTGGGGGCCGCGCTGGGGAGCCGCTGCCGGGCCGGGGCGGGCGGCGGCGGCGGGACTGGCGGCGGCGGGGAGCCTCGCCGCAGCATCAAGTGCGTGCTGGTGGGAGACGGCGCGGTGGGCAAGACCAGCCTGGTGGTGAGCTACACCACCAACGGCTACCCCACGGAGTACATCCCCACCGCCTTCGACAATTTCTCAGGTAAGGGGGCGGCGGAAGAGGGTCTCCTCGGAGGCTGCCGAGGAAGCACTTCCCCTCGGGGCAGCGGGGTCGCGGCGAGGCGGCCCCTCCAGCGTGCGATCCGGCTGGGCAGGCGCGTTTCGCCCTCGGAGCGCCGCGTGGACTCTGGCTTCTCTTTCAATCGCCGTCCATTTCCAGCCTTGAGACTCAAAAAGGGGCGGCTCCCCTCCTTGGGAAGTTCGCGAGGAAGAGCTGCGTTCCTCTTTGAGCTCCAGGTGGATGCAGGTAGAAAGGAGGGGCCGAAAGAGAACCCCCCCCCTCCACGTCCGAATATATTGGGAAAGGATCAGTCTTACGGTCAGGGGACCAAACGGGTTAGATTAAGCCTCTTTCCTCGGGAGGATCGTCTAATAGAGAAAGCAGCTCCGAGAGATACGTGGA
Organism: Podarcis vaucheri; assembly: GCF_965113315.1. Classification (NCBI taxonomy): domain Eukaryota; kingdom Metazoa; phylum Chordata; class Lepidosauria; order Squamata; family Lacertidae; genus Podarcis; species Podarcis vaucheri. Next base: position 49,661,421 of record NC_138761.1, read on the forward strand.
AAAGAAACTCTTCTTTCTTTTTTGTCCCGCATGCCCGTTCCAGAGGGCCCGAACTGAAGAAGTGCCCCCCATTAACCGAATTATTCGTATTTAGTTGTATATAACGCGCGCCGTTTAAAATGCAGGCGTGCTGTGCTTCCTCTGGAATACGCCCCCTCTTTTTCTGCAAGGTTGAAAGGCTCTTACAAATCTTGACCTGGACTTCGAAACAACCGAGGTCAAGGGTGATTGTAACTCAGCGGTGCAACATTGACTTTTCACGCAGAGGGTCCCTGATTCAATCTCTAAGGCCCAGATAGGCCCACATTTGAAATTCTGGAGACCCGCAGCTGGCTGGACCAATGGTCTGACTCTGTACAAGCGATTTTTACTTGGAGTTAAGTTCCACTGTGTTAAATGAGGCTGACACATGCATACGCCTTCGTGTACTTGTTTGCTTCTGAGTTTTGAAGCCTCCACCATTTACAACAGTAGTTTCCATGCTGTTTCCAGCTGTGAGGGTTAGGAACTTGGTAACAACTAAAAACAGGATTCTTTGAGTTCTAACTAGTTCTTATGGGGGCAACCTGTAGTGGGTGGGTGTATATATAAACATGCCTTTATATGGCAGATATTCATCTTTCAGGGCAAAGTACTTTTATTGCCAAAGGCTCCTGTGGGTCTGATTTACCCTGGGCTCAGGCGCTATGCTGAGTGTGCTGTGCCCACACAGATAATTCTGTTCTTTATTTTCCCAAAACGTCACACTTTCCTATCATCTTGCAAATCCTCTTGGCTGTCTCATAATCCTTATCCCTTTAGTTGGGTTCAGAAGGGGGGAAAGTAAGCCCTTGTCCAGTCCCCTCCCCCACCTTCTATTAGTTTAAATCTCCATTGATTTTCGGGGGGGGGCAGGGAACAGCGTGGAGAGATGGCTTTCTGCTGTTTGCCGTGTGAATTGTTGTAATTAAATAGCCCCTGTCAATCTTCCCAGTTTTTAATAAGGTTTCTGGGTGTTGAGTGGAAGCTGCTGGGTCATCAGTCCTGGCTTAACTCCTTCGGGGATAGATACGAATCTTAGAGCTGCTTCACATTTTTACAGAAAAGAGGTGTCCTCATGCATTTCTGTGCTGACTGTGTCTCTTCTCCAACATCTGAAGGGCATTTTCATGTCTGAGAACATGTGATAAACACGCACCTACTGTTGGGAGTTTCAGTCATATGTTGTTTGTGTATGTACACTGTCCAGATATTCAAATGCCCTTCAAACAGAAAACACACTGCTGACCTGCTGTGGAAATGCTGGGGTCTTCTTCGTTGTTTGCCGCTGTATTGTGGCCTTTGTCCTTTGTGGTGAAACATTCTCATTTTGAAGAACAGGCTCTTACAACCTCATGTCACCAAAGGTGCTCTCCCTGTCCTTTGCACCAGCTTAGACCTGAGCAACCCAGCCCTCTGCAGCAGGTATACTTGGGAGTAAGTTCCATAGAGTTCAAAGGGAGTTAGGTGTGCTCAGCTGCTTCCACAGCAGTACAGTTTAGAGACTTTAGAGAGCCACTCCTTCCTGGAGCACGTTACTGCCTCACAATAAACTGTAAGCGGTTTTGCTTTGCAGCAAGCAAATACCTGAAGGGCACAGTTTTTCTGCAGTATTGAAAATTGATGCAGCAAAAGGAAGTGACAAAAGCAATAAATCTGCAGCCGTTTTGGGGGAGGGGATTAAACCAAGCAAAGCCCACCCCCTCAATTAAAAAATAGCATATTGTGTTTAAACAGGGAAGCGATGGTAACAATGGCCTGTGATTACACGTGGTTCTTTATCAAGCTAGTTCTTTTCTGAGGGTGGAATGATAAATCCTCTAGTCAGAACTGAAAGGGATGCAAAAAGAGCAGCAGCTTCGCAAGGGATGTGTCAATATTTGCATTGTCTTTTCTGCTTTAAAGCAACGAGGGGTTGGGTTAGGGGCCTCCTTTGTGCCAGGACTTTGGGGGGGGGGGAGAAGTGACAAGAAAATCAATCCTCAAGCAAGTTGAAAGGAATAGGGATACAAAACTGGCTGAGTGTTTGGGGACAGCTCTCTTCTTTCTTTTGCATCATTCAGTGATTTTGCTACTTAGCCCGTTGGGAGTGTACCAAATTTTTAAAGTCCTGAAGGGCTTGGGTAGGCCTCAAGAGTTGGGACTGAGGCGGCTTTTGAGCTCCTTAAATCACAACCGGTTCAAATAAATACGAGGAAACACCTACCGGTAATTCTTCATGAGTGGATGAAAGTTTCACTGACTCTTCCCTCCCCTTCCATTTCAGCTGTTGTATCCGTTGATGGCCGGCCAGTGAGGCTCCAGCTCTGTGACACAGCTGGCCAGGTCAGTAAAACTAATTACTTACTTGAGTGGAAGGGTGGCCTAACCTGGGGCAGAGGGAGGAAAGTGGAGGAAGAAAGAGCTAATACCCTTTTTGGGTGGAGTGGTGTGGGCTCTGCATTGTCACTTCTTCTCAGGTTGCTTCCCTGGGTGACATGAGAAGGCTGGGAGGGAGGCAGCAGGAGCCCAAAGGAAGGTCCTCCCCACATGGGGAGTATCCCAGCTTCCGAGTATCCGAGGTTTTGAAGTATCCGAGGCTTGATGCTTTGTGTGTGGAAGGGCTGCGGCATGGCCTTGTCCCAGGTGGCTTCTCAGTTACCTTGAGGGCATTGGAAGGAGCAGCCCTGCAACAGCTCCCTTGTTGCCAGAGTAATGTGAGTAACTGGACTACATAGGAAGGACCGGCTACTGTGGGAGGAGAAAGACTTCCTGCTTTGATTTGCGGTCTTCTGTTGTGCAAACGTGAGTGACGATGATGTGTGAAACAAAAGCACATGTTTCCATGTGAATTTGCAAGCAGCCCACTACCTGATTTGCAATGGATGGCTCAAAAAGACAAAAATATACTGCACTACACACTGTGACGCATGGGAGTTTTCTCTTTGCAAGCTCTCTGAGTGCATTTTCATAGAGTGGTCGCTTCTAACACACAATGCATAAGGGGACTTCCTGTTTCCTGCTGGCTGATACTGGGTAATCCAGCAGTTGGCAGCATATGAGCTGTGGGTACCTAGTGGCTGTCTTCTCCATCTTGTTATGGAGGGCCTTTTGGAGCCATGATTGCTCGTGACATCTTTGTCCTAGATCCATTGTTCCCGTGGCCTGTTAGCTGTAGATAAGAGATGGAAAAAGAGCCTCGATAATCGGGGGCTTTCTTTCGCACTCCTAATTCATCTCAGTCTCTGAATCTGCTCCTCAATTCTACTCCTTGTGGGAACGCATTCCAGTTTTAAGCAACACAATGACATCAATGCGACAATTACTATGAGGACATGCAAACAAGCTCTAATTGTGCAAATATTTGTAACCACAGCCCACAGCTTCAGTGCGGTACAGCATGCTTCAGTTCAAACTCTGCCTCCGAAGCTAAGTGACAGGAGTCTTTGGCTCTAGCCTTGCTTCCTAAGGGGCTTAAATCTGGGAAACAAATGAGCTCATGAACTCAGTGTCCCTGACTCTTGCCCTGTAAACCTCAGTCTTTTGCAAGTGCCCCTGAAAAGAAGTGTATTCAAGTGGAAGGGGCCTTGTAGTAATTTCTTTAGATGTATTTTGAAGAACTGCATGTCTGTGTTCCTTCAACATTTTTCCAAGTTAAGAACCTCTGACCCCTTGCAAGTTAAGATGCATGTTTCAGTTTGGCAACAAAACATTGGCACAGGAGGTGCATCTCGGACAGTGTTTGCTCTTCGCTCTTCTTAATTTGAAACCCTTGGAAGCATGCTGTATTTTAAATTAAAATGCTACCACAACTGAGGCAAATTGTATTGGTTTGGGAGGCCGGTGATGTTGTGCTTTTGTCCTGTCAGCAAGAAGGAAAGGTTGGGTGCAGGCAAGGAGTTGATTTGCTTCCCCCAGCTGCAGCCCTTGAAGCCTCTGGGCCTAACAAAAGATTTGGTTAGCTGCATATCTGCCAGTAAGTGTAGTGGAGTTTCCCCCCGTGTGTGTGTGTGTGTGTGTGTGTGTGTTGCAAACATTGTCTGCATGCGGCCTCAATCCAGATCAGGAGTCCTTTTTATGGGGCTCTGAATCAGGACAGGGAATGAAGGATTTTAAAAAATCTAACCCACACTAGGATCCTGATCTAGAACAGCCCCACTGGCAATTTTTTAAAAAACATACACAAAACCCTACACTTAAACAAAATAAAAAAATTCCTTCCAGTAGCACCTTAGAGACCAACTAAGTTTGTTATTGGTATGAGTTTTTGTGTGCATGCACGCTTCTTCACATGAAAGCTCATACCAATAACAAACTTAGTTGGTCTCTAAGGTGCTACTGGAAGGAATTTTTTTATTTTGTTTCGACTACGGCAGACCAGCACGGCTACCTACCTGTAACCCTACACTTAAAGACACAGCTACATAACTAAACTGATTTTCATGAGTGGTATGTGGCAACTTTCCTCCCTACGATTAGATTTTCATGTAAGAGTTTGTCAAATCTTTAGTGGTGCAGAAGTGACACATACTGCCGTGACCTGAAACAGGATTTGGAATGTCTCTCCTTTGTTAGGCTCTCCCTGCAACAGACTATAAACTGCGAAGAACCAGAACACTCTGATCATCACACAGGATCCACAAATCAGAAAATCATACCCCATGGCAAAATCACAGTTTTGCTGCATAGAAGGAACTACAAAAGGGCACATGGCATGGAGGTTGAGTGGGGAGGGAGGCAGCACATTGGGAAATGTGAATGTGAGGGTGTTCTTTATTCATGGCACCAGAAGTGTGTCAAGTGTAGATCATGAAAATTGGATGACAACAATAAATATGAACCTAGAACAGCAGGCCTCTGAAGGGCTATATCAAATCATGAATCCTTCCAGAGGATCACGTTATATGACAGTGTGGTGCTAAATCGCTCGCACCTTCCTGTATCAAGCTTTGCCTGGATTTAGTGTGAAATCTCTCATCATCTGTGTCTTGATCATCTGAATTCCTCAGTTGTCCAGATCCATTGCTTTCCCCTGCTCAGTCAATAAACCATTCGGATAAACCAAATCAAAATAAGAAACACATTGAAATAAGAAGCAAGTAAACAAACAAACAATATTCAGGGCATGTTCACGTTACCACTCACTTTGCATGCAGTCCTATCTTACTGCTGCCATTAGAAGCTGCATTCAGAGTAGGTACCCACACAGCAAGGAAGCCTGGGATTACTCAGACAATGTTCCAAGCCACGTAGAGGCAGCAGGAAGTGGCCTGTTTACAAATTTAAGGTTAATAGATAACCTGATGCAGAGATTGACCAGGGGAGTCCTAAACAAAAAAAACAACAACCCATCCACACTGTTCTCATATTTGGGGGGGGGCAGCAAGCCCTTCCTAATACCACAGAGCCCAAAGGACCAGGACAAATAGCCAGAAATACCTGTGCAGCTCTCTCTTGAACTTTGAACTCTTACTTCCCCAGAATATTCCTGAGTGTTTTACACTTCTCCAAATTAAGTGTTACTCTAATATCAGTTTGAAGACTGTGGTTGCAAAATTGGTACAACAGTTAGGTTGGAAATCAGATCACTGTGCTACTTTCTGTGGGACGTCTGCAGCATCTTAAAGTAAATAAGTCAAGATCTTTTAGTTTCTGCTTACAGGAGAAATTCCCCATTTGTTTCCTGTAGTAGTTCCTTGTAGCTGGTTTACTCTGAGCTAGTCCTAATTAACCATTGGTGAGAATCTTATCAATGGGCTTAAGCAGAGGTACAAAAACCCAGTCTCTTGGAGCCCCAAAACTGCCCACTGACACCTGGTGAGGTGCAGAGTTCAAGAAGTGCTGCTGTTATTCACTCCGGTCCCTAGAAAATCTCATTGTCTCATGTTTTGGGGCAAAGTCACGTCTAGTTTAAATTTACCTAACTCTTTGCTGGATTGTGGCCAAGTACGTCAGATTGGATCTCTGCATTGCTTCATGCATCTGAGAACTGCATTTTCCCTTTTACAACTGCTCACACTGGCAGTTCATAGTCATCTTGTGATTAGACAAGATCCGGAGATCAGGTTCTGCATGACTCTTTTCCAGCTGCCAAGTCTCCAGGTGGCAATTTTCTTTCCTTTTGCTTAGGTTTGTGTTAATTCCATTTAATTCCCTTTGTGTTGCACCAGTTCAGGTGGCTATCCCATTCATCCCGCATGAGTTCTCATCAATCCTTCTGGTATTTACAGTGCCTCCTAAGTTAGTGCCATCTGTAAGTTTCATCTACGTGCTCCCACTTCCCTTCCAGGGTCACTAATGAAAACAGCTATATGAAACAAAACCCAATAGTAATCTCTGAGGAATTCCACTAGGAAAAGGGTAAAAGCTGTCTTTCCAGCAAAGCCTTTCCTTTGGTTCAATTCAGTTTCCCATTTGCCTGTCAGTTCTTGCCGGATGCGTGGCCTGCTTTTATTGCATCATCCCTCCTGTATGGCTATGCATTCAGCAGAATCATCTGGGACAGTCTTATAGGACTTTGCCACTTCCTAATGCAGGAGGTGGATCATAAAAAGGAACGATGTCCCATATCAAAAACTCCTTTGCTTGTCAGGGGAATATGGAGGCTAGCCTAGTCTTTGCCCTGATTTGCTGGGTTTATGAGGATTTTTTAAAATGGGGTAGCATTCAAACATGCAATTCCTTTCAGTATCATACAGTGGGTGCAGTCCCAGGAGAGCTATATCCCAGCATTTCCCTGAAAGCTCTGATCTGTAAATTCTGCAGCCCTATTTAGATTTTGCAAAGAAGGGGAAGAGGCAACAGAGAGGATGTAGGGTTTGTGCAGGAATTCCTAGATATGTGGGGTGATTTCTTAAGCAGTTGGAGAGTTGGAGCAACTCTCTCCCTCACCTTGAACCATGGAGCTTTGAAGGGCTTTTTGTTGCTGAGCAAACGGTCTCTCAACATTCACGTTTCTTTTCCCCATTTCCCCCCAGGATGAATTTGACAAGCTCCGGCCCCTGTGCTACACCAACACAGACATCTTCCTGCTGTGCTTCAGCGTGGTGAGCCCTTCCTCTTTCCAGAATGTGAACGAGAAGTGGGTTCCAGAAATCCGATGCCACTGCCCCAAAGCACCCATTATCCTCGTTGGGACACAATCGGACCTCCGGGAGGACGTCAAGGTCCTCATTGAGCTGGACAAATGCAAAGAAAAGCCCGTGGCGGAGGAGGCCGCGAGGCTCTGTGCCGAGGAAATAAAAGCCGCCTCTTACATCGAGTGCTCCGCTTTGACTCAGAAAAACCTCAAAGAAGTCTTTGATGCAGCCATTGTTGCTGGCATTCAGTACTCGGATACTCAGCAGCAGCCAAAGAAATCGAAAAGCCGGACTCCAGACAAAATGAAAAACCTCTCCAAATCCTGGTGGAAAAAGTATTGCTGCTTTGTATAGTATATTTTGCAAAGGCTTTGAAAACAGCAGTTGGATACTGGGAGCGGGTCAAAGCTATATTAGCTCAAAATCTCTCTATTCCAGAGCACACGGACTGAATTCCACAGCTCTACATGCTGCTAAAAGTCACCCGTTGTCATGGGAGGAGGACCTGAGGGAGCTGGTTGATGTGCGTTAGGTGTAAGGCTCCCCGCCGGAGTCAGCGGAGTGTCCTGTTGCCAAGGGACAACTACCCCACACTTCTGTGAAACCAGAAGCTGGGCCGAGGAATTGACTCCCTGCAGAAGTGGGAGGAGCCGCAACAGAGGCCTCCGATGCCAAGGCGACACAGAAACCAGGAAAAGACTATAGGAGGACAGAGTTTGACAGGTGGATGTTAGAAAGTGTGTGCTCCTTAATGACATTTGGCTTCCCACGCGCCCGTTTTCAGTCTTGCCATCTTCAGAAACTATAACATGCATTCCAGAAACATCCATAGTTTGATAAATTTAGCAGAATCTGCACGTAAATCCTATATATTTTTCTTAAGATGATATGCCTACTTCATGCACAGTGTAGGGATGTCTTAACAGAATGAGCTGCTTACATGACTGCATCTTATTTGTAGACACCTGACTTACAGATCTTTTACATGGTGTAAATGTGCATGCTTGCCAAATTATAAAAAAAATAATGATGATGATGATATTTTGAATAGCCTTGGGTTGCTTTTCTATTTCTAGAGACCCCATGACAGGTTTTTTATCAATTTATAAAGGATGTAATCCTCCCCTTAAACGATGCACCAAATACCTGTGAAATGTATGTATCTGATGGTCTAAGTCAATGTGATGATGTTTTCTACAAGATAATCTCAACTAATTGCATTATAGTCTTTTTCACATAGTCAGGTACTGCACATTTATGTACCTTAGATAGGGCCATCTTTCTGCTTGATGGAATTCAGTGCCTATCAATATAAGGTGAGGTGGGATTAGAACAAGCTGTCAGTCATAAGCAGTAGGAAATCCATCCATTGATGCCAATGGAAAAGTCTTCCAGGTAAATGCATGGCCATAGAAATTGGTCCTGATTCAAAATATACCAAATCTGTCCCTGTCAATTTTCATGTAGTGATTTAAATGTTTTTTTTTAATGATCACAAATGCAGGCTAGCAGTGGTGGTAACTACCTGGGCTGCATGCTTTGTCCATGCTTTCTTATGGTCTTCCATATTGCTTTGAACAAAATGAACATTAGCCAACATGCAACACATTTTTGGTGGTGACCCAAATCCCTTTCAAGACAATTCAAATGTATATATTAAATTTTAACAAAATGGCCTGCCCTTGCAATAGATTACAATGTGATGGATCTAAAATGTGGAATATTATTTGCTCCAATATCTACCTATAGACATTCCTCTTCTAATTAAGTAATGCAATGTTCTGAATTCTGGAGATTGAGCTATTTAGGAACCTGATATTTGCAAAATGAGTGCAAAAGCCTTAAGTTATTGTCTCCTTTTCTGTACTGTCAAGATTCCTCCTCCCACCAGCCACCGCCTTTAAAGTAGGCTTCTTATTCATTCCATTATCATCTTAGGTTTAAACTGGCCTAATTCAGGCATAATGAGGAACAATGGTTTTCTGCTACATTAATGAACTTTGGATTTACATGTTTCCCTGTCCTCCCTTTTCATGTGCCAACATCTGCTTTAGTTTTTAAACTAACCACAGTTCTCTGTGAGTCCAGGCGTCGGGAACTGTGGTTAATTCAAAAGCTAAAGCAGATGTTGGCACATGAAAGGGGAGAGGGAACATGTGAGTCCAAGGCTTCCATGCTTAGAATAAGCTAGGATCAAACAGGTGGAAGCTAGGGGGGCAGGTGGAAGCACATGAGTTCAAGGTGGGGGCCCTGTTCCTATACCAATAAACCATGGTTTCCCATTATGTCTGAATGCAGTCTACACATGCAAGCCCTGCAAACAGAATCCACATCAGATCTAACAGGGCTCCTGCAGAACCTCTATATTCACTGCATCTTGTACATGAGAAATACCAGTGCAGAAATCCCAGGCACCTCCTTGCCCAATTGTTTAGTACACAGGGCATTAAAGTGTTTTTCTTCCAGCCTTAGGTGAAGTTGCTGCCTACATTTTTTTCAGTGGCTCTCATTTTTCCTAACCTGGTTGGGATACGTTTCCTGTTTCAATGTTGGCAGTAGCTTTAGTCTGATTCAGCCCTCTCCTGCCCAGATGGGAGAACCATCTTTTCAGTGGGTGGTGATGTTGGGGGCAGACAGCAGAGATTCAGAGTTATCCAAAGCCCTGCTGGACTTGTTGCAGGAGGGCAGAAGTAACGGTTTCTGCCTTTCCAGATATATATTTTTAATGGGAACTATTCCTCTCCTGTCATTTCTGATGGGAGAGAATGCACAGACACGAGTTCCAGGGCTTACATACGTTTCCTTTAGTTTCAGGGGACTGAGAAGGGTACTTGTAAGATCCATCAAAGCTATGCTTTTCCCTGACCCAACCCCAGCATGCTTCCTTTAGGCCTCTGATGATATTGGACCTCAAATGTTGGTGAGGCAAGGGCCACCGAGATTTCTGCAGTGGAAGGTCCTATCTCAACACACACACACCCCTGCCCCTGGTCTGACTTTTATATTCAGAGCAAGGTCTGATTCATCCCATAGCCCCAGGAAAACACTCCCAGGGACCATAGACTTGCATGGCCCATCAGAATGTAGAACACTATTTTTTAAATTTTCAATGCATACAGTAAGTCTGTCATTTTGTTACTGTACTTATTACTGTAAGTAATAAAAGCATAACTAGCAGTGCATACAGTTTCAGAGGGAAATCAAGAGGGGGGAGTCCTTGCAGTGTGGTTTAAATATTGAATCCTTTCAACTCCCCTTATTAGGCTTTTTGGTGTCCCCTCTTCATAAAAAAGTAGGTCACAGAAACCAGGAAGAGACCAAAATGGAATAAGGGTAATAAGGGAAACTCAAGGGTAAGTGGGGGGTCCCCTCACAATTGGACGGACTGCTTATTTTGTTCATTCTTGTTCTTAAAATGTGTTTAAAAACAAACTCATCCAAGTCTGCATTACATGTGTCTTATCGTGCTTATCTGTGATTACCTCCATTGACGCCATGTTTAAATAACATTAAATGATGCTTCAACCTTTCGGGACTGTTCTCCTTTTCTAGTGTAGCAAACTGATCTATGTTGCAGAGGGCCAAGCTACACAAGAGGCAGGAGGGCCATGATCAGATAGCCTGAGTGAATCTTAGCTACAGGGCTCCCCAAATTGGATTGGGGCAGTGGCTTTGCAGGAAGGTTTTTAAACATATTACTCTCTGTGCCATTCCTCCATTCTAAATTCTCCCTCCAGCTCCAGGAGAAAACGTACATCAGGAGAAGAAAAACTATTTGGCCTGGATTCTAAGATGAGTGAAAGGAAAGGAAGTTTGTAGAAGAAAGTTTGCTCTGTGGTCCCTAAAAAGCCTTTCTTGCAGGGTGGCAGCTGCCACGAACAATATATGGTGAGGTTTGGGTTGCTTGGGGAAGGAATGGATGGGAAACCCCATGTTTATTGGAATCCAAGCCTGATTCTGGGTGATTCTCCTTGCTCCAGTGGCATCTTGCAGCCCATTCCACATTGTTCTGGAATGCAGGAAGTCTGCTGGAGATAAGAGGCATCAGACTTTCTTTCTATGATGTTCCTTAACTTATCTTGGGATGCATGACTACAAAAAGAGCTTGTTTTTAGTTCTTTGGGTACGTATCCTTCAATGCATATACAACCATTTTACCGTTTCAAATAGTTTGAATCAGATATAGAAAATCCAATAATTGGATTTTTTATTTATTTATTAAAGAGCTATGGTAATCAAGCTGTGTCTTTTCCTAACAGCCTCATTAGGCATAGGCTCCAGTTCTGCAAAACCCCTTGATAAAAATTGGCTACAATGTTGCTCCTGACCTAGTTGAACTACTTGTAAGATCGAGGCCAAATCCCAACTAAATCACAGGGTGAACTTGCTGAAATCCATGGACTTAATGCCATTGGGTCTACTCTTGAGTCTGACTTACTTTGACACAACCAACATTCCAGAATCTATGGGACTTAGGTGTACTAGGAGCAATGCATAAAATACACATAATCTGCTGAAAGTTTCAAAGTGTAGTGGAAATCTTGACTGGAGTCAAATGAGCCTGATTCAATAAAAATATGTTTGCTCCTGCAGTGCCATAGCTTGGAAAATAAGTTTCCATTCCACAGAAACTCTGTATGTTAACTTGCTTGCATATGGTCAACAATAAACTCATAATGGTGAGAAGTTAACATCTGGTTTTCTGAACTTTCTATATGCAGGGCTTTGGTGTTATCTGTGGGTATGTGGATACTGACTCGAATGTAAGGGCCAATATCTCTCTCACACACACCCTGCCACCTTTATTGCTCCCCTGTACAATGGGAATAAAAGATGGATGATTACATTTTTATCGGGAGCTCAAAAGGAGTACAATGCTTGCTGGAAAGGGAGTGGAAACTTTGCCTATCTACTATTAACACATGGGGGCTGCTCAGGCCGCATACCAAACCATACGCTCCATAAAGCAGTCAAGTTTCATAAAGCTGCAAATAACATGGCTTTTCAAAAATGCAGCTCATTCTGACTTCTCTCTTTTCCCAAACAGTGTGACGACTTGGGACATATGAATTAAGTGATTTAATACTGTTGTAGATATTGGTATACTGCCAGCTACACTTCTCAAATGTTTCTTAAAAACAACAACAAACAAAAACACCTAATTTGCCCGTTTGAGTAGGAAGTGTCTCCTGTAGCCTATAATCTGATGTGCCTTAGGACGTTTTGTTTTCAAAAGTGTGGGCTATACTTAAAAGCAAGCTTTCTGTGGGAACATTATCATTCCCCCTCCCCTCTGAAAATAAATTCTGATGGCTCTTTGGCCTGCCTGTTTTACAGACAGCGTTCCTCTCCCCATGCAGATACCCCAAAGGAAGTCTGATGATTTCTACTTACATAACCCTCAGCCAGCATGAGGCTACTTGCATGTCCTGAGGGGTGCATTTCATGGGCTGCTGTCAATTTCATTGTTGGTGCTTAAATGCCACATTGAGCTTGCTCTTCTTAACAACCTAAAATAGGTCTGTGCTGTTACACGGCTCACTCCAGCGCATTGCAATAGAGGAAGTACATATTTTCCTTCCAAATTGGGGTCCTGGGAAGCTGTCTGCTTCCAAATAGACCTCCTCTGTCCCCTGCCACGTATTCCATAGCAGATAAGGTCCAATTATTTATTTAATGTATGTGTGGATGTCATGTACGTTTACATTCCTCCTTTACGATGCAGTCTCAATGCAGGTTACACACTACTTAAAACAAGTGAGCCGTGTAGTATTTAACAATAGTAAGCCATCAGTTAGACCGAATCAAACAGCAAGCAGATGCAGCAGTGATGTAGCAGAAGAAGTGATACTCGTGACTGCACCCTTACAGGCCAGTGCAAAAAGGTATGGTATGTCATGATGGGGACTCAGGTGGCGCTGTGGGTTAAGCCACAGAGCCTAGGACTTGCTGATCAGAAGGTCGGCGGTTCGAATCCCTGTGACGGGGTGAGCTCCCGTTGCTCAGTCCCAGCTCCTGCCAACCTAGCAGTTTGAAAGCACGTCAAAGTGCAAGTAGATAAATAGGTACCGCTCCGGCGGGAAGGTAAACGACGTTTCCGTGCGCTGTTCTGGTTCGCCAGAAGCGGCTTAGTCATGCTGGCCACATGACCCGGAAGCTGTCTGCGGACAAACGCCGGCTCCCTCGGCCCATAGAGCGAGATGAGCGCCGCAACCCCAGAGTCGGTCACGACTGGACCTAATGGTCAGGGGTACCTTTACCTTTACCCTTATGCCATGATGGAACCAGAATACCTTGGAGGGAAGGGGGGCCACTAAAGAGAAACCCCACATATGTGTTTAATTTATTGGTATACTGCCCTATATCCATAGATCTCAGGGGTGCCTTACACCCCTTATACCTGAAGGAGCGAGCGTCTCCACCCCCATCATTCAGCATGGACTCTGAGATCCAGCTCTGAGGGCCTTCTGGCGGTTCCCTCGCTGCGTGAAGTGAGGTTACAGGGAACCACGCAGAGGGCCTTCTCGGTGGTGGCGCCTGCCCTGTGGAACGCCCTCGCATCAGATGTCAAGGAAATAAACAACTATCTGACTTTTAGAAGACATCTGAAGGCAGCCCTTTTAAGGGAAGTTTTTAATGTCTGATGTTTTATTGTATTTTTAACATTTTGTTGGAAGCCGCCCAGAGCGGCTGGGGAAACCCAGCCAGATGGGCAGGGTATCAATAATAAATTATTATTATTATTATATTACATACTTTACAGTGGGGTGGGACCACTAGCAAGGCCTCCCCTGCTGAACATAACATCTGGTCAGACCTATGCGGGAGGAGGCACTTCTTAACATGGGCCCAAGTCGTTTATAGAGTTTTATATGTCGATGCAAACATCTTGTATTATGCTCGGAAGCACTCCGGCAGCTGGTGCTGACCTTTAAGAACCGGTGTGGTGTCTCCTCCCCTGGCCTGGCTGCTGCATTCAGCATTGGCTGTAGCTTCCAAACCATCAAGGGAAGCCCCACAAAGCGTTTGCTACAATAGTCCAGTCTGGAGGTTACCAGAACATGGGTCACTGCAGTCAAGCGATCTCTGGTCACGGACGTCCATAATTGGTGAACAAGCCAGAAATGGAAAAAGGCACTCCAAGTCTCCCTGAGCCTCAAGTGACAAGGCTGAATCAAGGAGTACCCCCTCATTTCTTCAGGAGAGAGCAACCTTGTCCATAACAGGTCATCTGCTCCCTTCTTGGACCTGAGAGCCAGCAATTTACAATGCTCCCATCTTGTCTGGATTCAAGTTCATCTGGTGCACAGTACCTCCAGGCAACAGTCCAGCACCTAACCTGCCTCTGCTGATTCATATGGCACAGATTGCGTGTCATTGCGTACTTATGACACCCCCCAACAGCTTCATATACTGTAGGTGTTAAATAGTGTTGGGGGTGGGGCTAGATTGACCCCTGCAGGACACTGCAAATTATTTCACAATGGTTACCCTCCCACAATGGCACAGAAGTGGAAGTGAAACCATTGCATAGCACCCCCCCCCCCAATTTCCAAATCCACAAAGCTGCTCCAGGAGGATACTATGATCAAACGTCACTGAGAGGTGAAGGAGAATCAATATAACTTCACTTTTTTTGTCCCTCTCTCAACAAAAGTCATCGACCAAGGTGGCCAAGACTGTTTTGGTGTCATACTGGGGCCTGAGTCTGGACTCAGAAGGGTCCAAATGGTTAACTTCTTCCAACTACATTGCCACCACCATCTTGAGCACCTTGCTTAAGAAGGGAATAATAGCACCCAGGTGATAGAATGTCAACACTTCTGGATCCAGGAAGGTCCTCTTAAGGGCAGAGCACACCACTGCCTCTTTAAGAGTACCTTCCCATCCCACACCAAGGCTTTCTCCACTTCCTGGGCCCACCCAGTTAACTCCCTCTGGTCCACTCTTATAAGTAATAATGGGCAATGGTCAAGAGGTAAAGACCATATCATGAGGCTGCAACAATTGAAACTGATCTAAGTTAACAAGAACACACTGTTCTGGACTGAATTGATTTGGCCAAAGATGCCATTTCAACACTTATTTAAAAAGCAAAAGTCTGACTTGAAGTTAGCCAGGCTGTTTCTAAGGGAAGTAATGGGAAATAGATGGCATGAGGAGCTCCCTTAGGATTTTTTTGAACCCCAAACTTAGGGCTTCAGAGGGTCATGGGATAGGACTGGCATAGCTGGATTTGTTCACCCCTCGTTTAGATTTGGCTGCCCTTCTAGCCAGATCCTTTTGTCCACTGTCTCTGGGAATTAACAGCTAAGTACGGATGTTAACCAGAAACTGTTTTCCATGTTTCCCTCTGTCAAGGGACCATGTTGGAATGATCCTGATAAATGTTTGCTTTTAAAGAATTCAGCTGTTGCAGTTTAGGCCCCTTTCAAGTGGGTGCATATATGTGTGTCTGTATCAGCCCTTCTCCACTCTGGAGCTGCTCAGATGCTTTGAATTACAACTCCCAACAACTCCAGCCAGGCTGACTGGGGCAGATGGGAGCTCTAGTCCAAAACATCTGGAGGGGACCATCCCTGCCCTTGCCCTCGCTTCCCCTTTCCACCCCACGCAACTACTAAGCTCACTTTTCACCTTCGCAACCTGATTTCTGAAGTCACTTCTCTCTTCTGTTTCTCAGCCCTGTTTTCATCTTTACCTCAAGTCCATGCCTCATCCTCCTTTTGTACACCCCTCTTTGCACAAAAAAGCCACCTCTTGCATCTTATTCCACACACACACATACGTTGCAGCTACTCAGCAACCTTTTCATCCTCTATCCAAGTATGAAGTCACCATCCCCTTGTGTTCTAAAGACCTTTCCATGCCCCTACTTTCATCTTCACCCCATTCCTGTGCCTCAACCCACCCGCTTACATAACAACCTGTGCTGTTGTTTAAAACCAATATGTCCCTCTCAGTTTCTTCCCACTCTTGCTTTACTTAAACTTCTGCCATTGTTATAAACCACCTCCTCTTCCCTCTCGGTGTCCCTCCCTTCTCACTTCAATGTCCTGGCCACTGCTGCTGTGCAAATTGCCTTCACTTTTGTACACATTTTCCATGTGTTGCAAATACTTCTACTTTCTTGTAAAATCTTGCATGAACAGACATCTTTGCCCGTAAGTACTTGTTTCATCTGGCAATGGAATGGTAAGAAGGAAGGAAAGCTGCTTTTACCAGGACTACATCAGTTTGATTTGTTATTTCTATGACGAAATGTAAATAGGGTTGCCAACTTGCCAGAACACAAATGTCTACCCAGAATTTTGCTTTCATTTTGTTTTTATGCCAGCTGCCAAAAAAGCAAAGGGAAGGAACAATTAATTCACACACACACACACACACACACACACACACACACACACACACACACTGGTACCTGGGGTTAAATACGCTTCAGGTTACAGACTCCGCTAACCCAGAAATAGCGCTTCAGGTTAAGAACTTTGCTTCAGGATGAGAACAGAAATCGTGCTCCGCTGGTGTGGCAGCAGCAGGAGGCCCCATTAGCTAAAGTGGTCTTCAGGTTAAGAATAGTTTCAGGTTACGTATGGACCTCTGGAACGAATTAAGTACTTAACCCGAGGTACCACTGTATATATATGTCTTAGCTGATAGGTGAGCACGCAACATTTGTCCTATGCACTGTCTCCTGGCTCTTCCGGAGTCCCAGAATGGTTGATATTCCAGAGAGGGCAAAGCTCTTTAAGCATCAGCTTGGACATGCAACATCTATTTCAGTCTTTGCTCTCAGCATGTAAGCCATAGAAGTAGTCAGTGTAATTCAAAACTTCTTTCCTGTAACTTAAAAAATAGCTTTTCTATTAAAAGAAACCGTCTCATTTGCGCTTTCTTTTTTGAAAGCTGATGGGCACCAAACAATCATCCTGCTGAGGCCATGCTCACACTTAAACTGCTCCCTCTTGGTGGCTGACTCTACATGGTGGACCATTTACATGCAGCACGGATGAAGAGTAAGTGGTCCACTGCCATACTCTTAGAATTAGGAACTTGAGCAAGGACAGAATCCATCCTGCTCCTCTTCAACAGTTTTACTACTCCATGGGAAGTTCTATTCTAGGAAATGACAGCCTGTGCCCCTCCATCCCTGACAATAGGCCATGCTGGCTGGGGGTGATGGGAGCAGGCATCCAAAAACATCTGGAGGGCCACAGATTCCCCATCCCATACCTCTTTCTTAAGTTACATTTGGGAAAATCTAAGACTGAGAGCCAGTGTAGTGTAGTGGTTAAGAGCGGTAATCACGTAATCTGGGGAACCGGGTTCGCGTCTCCACTCCTCCACATGCAGCTGCTGGGTGACCTTGGGCCAGTCACACTTCTTTGAAGTCTCTCAGCCCCACTCACCTCACAGAGTGTTTGTTGTGGGGGAGGAAGGGAAAGGAGATTGTTAGCCGCTTTGAGACTCCTGAAGGGGAGTGAAAGGTGGGATATCAAATCCAAACTCTTCTTCCTCTTCTTTTTATCTTGATTCAGGGAGGCTCACTATTTCCTACACGGAAAGTGAAGACCTTTGAAAGGCATGCTGTTTAGCTTGGCAACTTGTCCAGTGGAAATATGAACAGGCGGGTGTCTGAAGAGTCAGCAGTTTTAATTTCCGGCAGGTACCTGTTGCTGAATTACATTGAACACAGCTCACATCTTTTGAGGATCCAGCGGTTCAGCTTATCCCATGCACGTAATCTGAAACCTTCAGGTCTTTGAAATGCAATCAGCCCTTGCTTTGCTCCCTGGAGATGTTATGCTGGCTTGCTGGACAGGAAGCCCATAGTCCTGTTTGCCTATTAACTTTCAGCAAATTCTGTGTTCACCCAAAGGCTAAGAATATGATTTTGCCAACAATCCTTTTGCAAAATGTAAGCACTGCTTGAATAAACACAAGTGTTGCACAAAGCTGATATAAACAGATGTCTTTTTGGTGCTGTGTAAGCTGCTGTTGCACACACCCACACATCTGGACAGCACTATGTATGGATTATGGAGGTCTGGCTGTGGTAACTTTGTCCATGTGCACGGTGGTGTGATCAAAAGGCCTTTTCAGCTGCCGTGTCTGAAATATTGGGTGAAGTGGGAGCTGAAGCTGATAAGAATGCATTGATGTAAGTCCATTGTAAATAAGGTTTCCCAGGAACACCAAAGCCTTTGTCATTTTCTGACGGATGAACGGATATTCCTGAGGGGGAATTTTATATTAAAGCCACGTGCTTTGTAAAGTTTTAGCTTGGGAGGAGGAAGAGGAAGAGACAGGTCAAAGTTTTGATACACAGTAGTGGTGTCTTTGACACGTTGTGACTTTTCGGTTGCCACCTCAAAATGGAGATTCACTGAGAACTTGTTCTTGTGAAAGAATTAAATGCCTATGGAGCTGCTCCACCCTTTTCCACACTGAGTTTCTGGCAAACTCAGAGAGGGGGAACCTGTGACCCTCCAAATATTGTTGGACTCCAACTCCCATCAGCCCCAGCCAGCATGGCCAGCAGTCAGCGATGATGGGAACTGGGAGCCCAGCAACATCTGGAGGGCCACAGGTTCCCCGTCCCCGATTTTAAGTGCTGATGGCATGTCAAAAGGCCAGATAGATGCTTGCTAAACCCTTCACAACAAATGGTCCATCTAAGATATCCAGCATTAATTGCCTGCCAAAAGTCAAAACAGAAAACAACAGCTATGTGAATAATCTCTGAACCTGGAAAAAGTATGCCATTGTGATGAGATCGTTAAGGGTGTCTTGTTGAAATAAGAACAGCCCTTCTGGATGAGACTAAAGGTCCATCTAGCCTGTGAGCTTCTTACCCTAGGAAGGACTATGAGACGGGGAATGAACATGGAGATTCTGTAGATAAGTCCATCAAAGATGCAGGCTCTCAAAAATGTTTGGCATGCTCACCCGGGCCTATTTTAATGTCATATGTGAGCTGAAATGAGAAAAAGGGGTTGCAAAGCTTCAGTAGCTGCAGTGATGTGCCCTGCCCTTAAGAGGACCTTCCTGGACCTAGAAGTGTTGACGTTGTATCCCCCCCCCCCGGGGCTATTATTTCCATCTTAGGCAAGGTGCTCAAGATGGTGGTGGCAAGAAGTAGCTGGAAAAGGTTAACTATCTGGGTTCTTCTGAATCCAGACTCAGGTCCCAGTACAAACACCAAAACAGTATTGGCCACCTTGGTCGATGACTTTTGTTGAGACAGGGGCAGAAGAAATGCAATGTCCTGTATGTGGAAACCAGAAGGAGAAGGAGGGGGGAAGAGGAAGAGGAAGAGGAAGAGGAAGAGAGGTAGATTTGTCATATCAACACTCAGTCAACAAAATGCAAGTCACAGTTTGGCAATACTGACCAAAATCTCACAATCTCACAAACCAGTTTCGGACTTTTCCAGCTGGCTCATGACTTTATGACATTTTGGTTAGTCTTAATTAAGGTTTTCCATACTGCGGTTCCCATGGGTCCATCATGGTAGCTACATATAATTTTTGAGTGCCTTGGAGAACACAAAAAAAAGCTTTTTTAAAACCTATTGCTAGCAATATGTTATAGGTGCAAACTCATTCTCTGAAAAACAGACAATGAAAAGGTGAATCAAAATGAATGTACACAGGATGGGAGGGCTTTGTGTTGGCTCCTCCTCAAATAACCTATGCTTAGGCCAGCTGCCCATAACAAGCCTATATATAAACCTATATTAAGCTTCTCTAACTGGGAGGCAGGCCTTTCTATGGAGTTATGAACAATGATGGGGCTGTGGGGCATGGAGAGGGAGAAGGCAAGACCCACCCTCCCAGGCAAACCCAGATTTA
This sequence comes from Podarcis vaucheri, assembly GCF_965113315.1. NCBI lineage: Eukaryota > Metazoa > Chordata > Lepidosauria > Squamata > Lacertidae > Podarcis > Podarcis vaucheri. The sequence goes on from NC_138761.1 coordinate 49,681,354, forward strand.
ATTTAGTTATGTTACTGTGGTTAACATGCTTTACCCTTGAGAAAAATTATATCTGAATGAGGCCTGAGATTGCTGTTTCGCTAGTTTAGGCAACGAAGGTTGGTAGGATGGGAGAAAAAGGAAACAATATCTTATTGCAACAGAACAGAACTCGTTTTTCATTATCTGGAGCTCATCTCCAAAGCAGAATGCAAGGTTAAGGAGAACGCAGGCTGCCTTCCAGAAATGGGAGGAACTGGCTGTTCTGATCTCCCTTTCCACTTTCAGAAACCAAGTGAAGAAAAATCAGAGTTACTTCTCTGTGACCCTTCAAAATGCAGCACTGAATTATTTTTTTCATTAAATCACATAAGCACAATAAATCATCAACAGTGACAGCTACATCAAGTGATGAAAAAGCCTCAAATCCTATCATATCACACCATTATTTGTTTCTTGGTCTATATATGTGAACTATCTGGGTAATGAGAATCTGAAACTGTTATTACATCTCCCCTCGAAGCCTTTTTGTGTCCTGCCTGTAGTTTAATGGATTAATTTAAATGTGCCTGGTCGGCATGTGAAAGAATGTTGTCAAGAGATCGAGATAGTTGGAAAAAATCAGATTAAAATGGTTTCTGTTTATCCTACATTCTTATGATTAACATAATTCCTTTCTTTAAACTGCTGTTTAGGTGAATCTTCTGGGCTGCTTAGCATAAGTCTAACATTGCAAGCGTGAAGTATAAGAGATTCTGTTGGATCGTCTTGTAGAAAGATGTGCTCAAGGCTCTCGCTGAAGGAGGAGGTGGGTAGGCACAATTATTTTTATCATAAGGTGGTTCCAATCTCCCATTAACACCATTTTGCTGTGCTTTGTACAGCTTTGTACCAATTAGTATGAAAGAAGAGGGTGCTTTGGAGTATGTACAGAGTGCTTCCCCTTACTACTGAATAGATTAGTACTTAGATCTCAGATCTGGATTTAGGGATAAGGGCTTCCAGCAGAGATTCATTGCTTCCAGGCAGACTCAATCACATCTCTCTAATTTGGGAATTATGCACTAATGCAGGGATCAGTGGTGGATCTTGGGGTCTCGAATTTCAGTGGTGGCGTGTTCAACACCAAAGTTCAGGATCCTTCTACCTCTCCACTCTAAATCATAGTTACAGCATCCCCAGAGGCACCCACCCTGAAGCTCTGCACCTAGTATGACCGAACTGGTCATGTTCCCCTAAATCCGCCTCTGCAGGGATCAGCAACCCTTTTGAGCCAATGGGCATATTTAGAATGCTGAGAAATTTCCATAGATGGTAGTGACAAAATGGCGGCCTATGGGCCATGACATAACACAAAATGGCTGTTGCAGGGTGTCACATAACTCAAAATGGTTGCCATGCCTAAAAGGACAAGAAAAGGACCACACAATGGTGCAGACATGTTCCCTGACATCAGACCCCCCCTCCCCATCAATGCAAAAAGAAAAAAGTGCACCAATACCAGCTGCTGCCGTGCTCATTCACAAAGAGACTCTTTTCACCTCTCCTCTGCTCTGAAGAGAAGGGAGGGTAGGTGGGTGTCCAATCTTATCATCTAAAGAAATGTGAGCATGTTTAGAGGGTGGGGGTTCAATGCAGGAGAGGCCAAACTGGTACAAAGAGCTGGAACTGAGCAGGAAGACCAAAGAATTCCTCATGGATTTCTGAGGGGATTTTTAGTCAGACCTTGCATAGGCTGCATAGGAGGTGATACTGGTGGGTACACTGGTGTCAGTGAGCAACACATTGGTGTCTCTCACACTAGCATCCTAGTCAAAATAACAAAGTATTCTATGGCATCTTGAAGACTAACTTTTTTATTGTGGCAGAAGCTTTCATCTGATCCATGAGGTGTCTGAGGACTAAAGGTCACAAAATGCAGCAGATGACAACAGGGCTTTCGCATTCCTACACAAGTGCCCAAATCTCTGAATCAAAATAGACACAAAGGGACCCATTCTAAAGAACACCTCTGGTTAATATGTCAGCAGTGTAGAAATTTCATACGGTACCTTATTTATATTCAACTCTTTGGTGGATTCTGGTGCTTTTAAAGAGTACCAATGCATTTTTAGAGCATATGAGCCCCTAACTACTTCCATAAGAAGGACTCCCTGGTCTTAGTCTCTCCAGCTCATCTTGCAGTTTCAAAGCCTGCTTATGTTTAATTTATTTGTAATTAGAAGTGGCATTTTGTCCCAATTGCCAGGCTTTCATGTTGTCTGCATGCATTTCTTGCTTTGCCTAACTACTCCATAATGATAGTCCCAGCATGCTACCTTTCCCTCTTCCTCAAAACGAAACACACGCTCACTCATTCCCGTACCAATCTGCAGCAATCAGGTGGAGTGACTGAAAAATTAAAACAAAAATGTGTGTTTCTTGCTGAAAAGGATTAAAAGTCAGGAAAGATAGCAGAGAGGTGAAGCCTGGTACTTTTACCAGCAACGCATGCCTGATAACAAAGCACCAAATCCTAAGGAGAAAGGAACTATTGTTGACATCTTGGAGAGGAGCAGGACATCTTTCTCTAATTGAGATAGAATCCCGGCCATTTTCAAAGGACTTTGAAGTACCTTCTGATTATCTTCTCTAGAAGATAATGGATGACAAAGAGAGGAAGGAGTGGTTCTTTCTTAAAATATAGTAATACATTTATCTAGCCTGCTTAATTGTAGTTGCCAGACAGAAACGAGGCCCAGATGTGCGACCCACAAAGGAGGCAAAGGAAATGTTAGAAGAAGAATAAAAAGCAATCAGTGTAATGTCATGCATTGAGACCTCCCATGCTTTCTGTACACCAGACATGTATGTACAGCATGTCTCCAGGTTGTAAGTATCATCATATTTTGAATGCCAGATTCTTTGATATCCTGTTCCCACGACAGGAGATAAATGTAGGGAAGTTAAGAATGAAATAATATTTCAGGCATGATTCTCTGCTTTGTTTTTTCTCCTTAGGTACATAAGATATATATGAGCATAAACATGCCCCCTCAAATGTAATTTTTTAAACACAATTTTCTTTTAAAAACCAGTTCTCTGCCATTGGCCCAGAACCTTACTCTTCTTAGTTTTGTTTTGCTTTTGAAAAAGAGAGCAGTCAAGTATTATGTGACAATGCTCATCACACAGTATGTTCACATGGGCGTAGCTAAGGGTACGGGGGGGGGCAGCAGCCCCCCTAAATCAAATAAATCAATAAAAATACTTAATTAATTGAGGTTCTGCCCCCCCAACATGAAGTTTACCCCCTCCCAACAAAAATCCTGGCTACGCCCATTTGTGTTCCTAGTTATTTTCTGCATAGTTTAACAGCTAGAGATGAAAAACTTTTGCTGAGAGAACTTTGTCATATGGATTAAGATCCGGCTGTAAATGTTTAGGCTTTCGGGATCTCCAGGGCAGCAAGAGGTTTGGTCTGTGTGTGCACTGTGTATTGCAGTATTATTGTTCTCAGGAGCAGTTTAGGCTTATAGTTTCCCAAGGTACTATAATCAGATTGGCATTTCTGCCTGAAAGAATATCCAATTGACTCACAAGCCTTTGTAGACAATAAGCACCGACTTACTGAGCTGACGCTTGAAAAGGAAAGTCAATAACATTGCCACATTGATCTTGCTCATTTGGAAAAAGAGGTGAGCTCGTCCATTTTGTTTCAAGTACACGAAAGCAACTTTGTGGTTCACTCACTGCAGCTGGGCTGGACTTTTCTGCTCTCTTCAGCAAATATTTTCAATGTTGCAAAATATCACACCTGGAAATGTGCACACACCATCGCTCTAAATGAGGTGTAGCCAGAGGTTGTTGGGCAACAACTCCCATCAGCTCCGGTGGTCAGTGGTGACAGTAGCTGCAGTCAAAACTGGCTGCTTCTGCTGTAAGCTTTTCGAATTCTGTTGTCTTGTAATGCCATTAGCAAATATTTAGCAATATTCAAAGGAAGGTATATAAATAATGCAATTTACGGAGGGGTGGGGGTAGAGATTAGGCCTGCACAGGTTGGTTCTGTTTTTGGCTCCAGCTTTTTAATACTTCCGTTAGAATCATTGCATGAGAGATTTGATATCCTTCTCCCTCCCGCAGTCCCTTTTCACTGCATCTGATAAAGATTAGTTGGTGCTGGGTCATTCTTGGCCCCATGCAGCCTCATTAGCTAAGTAAAAGCCTCATTTATTAGCCATTCTCTAATTGTGCTGGGAGAGATGAGGTTGTTCTGCAAGTGCTGTAGCCAGTTTGGATAACAAAGGCCCTGATGTCATTTGCCATTTGCTTTCTCTGCTGAACAATCAGTGGGGGATGCTCACTTATGCAATCAGGCAAGTTGAGGTGAAATTGATTGAAGATACAGGACAAAATTAGCCTTTTACTTCCCCGGATAGTTTGGCTATGCTGAAGGTGCAGAGACAGTACTAGGAAACCCTGAGGCAATCTAAAGGAATGTTGTAGACAGTAGAAGGGGTCGGATGTAGCTATTCTGAGGCTGTTTTTACAAATGGCACTTGGGATGAATTCATCCAGTGTGTGCACGCAAAACAATCACCTAAACTTTTTAATGGCTTCAGTAGGGTTTGAGTTAACATGGCTGGAGAATGAAACGGATTCCTGAATATAAATCTGGGAAAGGAGTTATCAGCCCACTATTCACTGATGCACAAATGTATCGAGCATGGCTACAGTATGAAAAGAGTTCAACATATAAGGCTGACAAGTGGGACCTACAACAAAATGTTGCAGCATAGAGTGTTTCTGTTTAAGTATCCAGCCACTCCACTCCATTCCATTCCCGCCCCACAGCCGGCTGCCAGTTTTCTGGTTCCCTCACTCATCAGCCAGCATTTTGAACCCACTGAGCTTGTTCTGTCCTGCTAGGTCAGTTTTTTTAGCCCTTCCTACAATAGATTGTCCCCCCCCAGGTTTTTATTTTTTGTTCTTCTGCAAACCTTTTAGTTCCCCCAAGTCTGTTGATACTTCCCTCTTGCATGTGGCTGGTGCTGTTTTGGCACTCAGAGTTTGCTATTAGAATATGTCTTACTACAGTATATGGGGTGTATCAGCAATTTGTGGCACTGCAGAGGGGTTATTTTGTACTTGTTGGTGCAGGACTTTGGTTTTTTGGATGTTGAGTGATAGGCCAAGCTTTTTGTAAGCTTCTGCGAAGATATTTAGGATGGTTTGGAGGTCATCCTCTGAGTGTGCACACACTACGTTGTCATCAGCATACTGAAGCTCTATAACGGACGTTACGGTAACCTTACTCTTTGCTTTCAGTCTGCTCAGATTGAAGAGCTTTTCATCTGTTTGATATATGATTTCTACTCCGGTGGGGAGTTTACACATCACTTGGGAAGACAGGTGAACTAATTTCAGTGTACTGGAAGAAGCAAAGATCACCAGTGTTGAAGCAATGATTCTTCAACATCAACTTCGTTGGACTGGACATGTTGTGCGGATGCCTGATGATCGTCTTCCAAAGCAACTACTCTATTCCAAACTTAAAAATGGAAAGCGTAATACTGGTGATCAACAAAAGAAGTTTAAAGACTGTCTCAAGGCAAATCTTTAAAAATGTAGTATAAACACTACATGGTAAAGCCTTTACCAAAGGTGTCATGGGCTTTGAAGACACTCAAACTCAGGACGCAAGGGAGAAATGTGCTAAGAGGAAGGCACGCTTGGCAAATCCACACAGTGATCAACTCCCACCCAGAAACCAATGTCCCCACTGTGGAAGGAGATGTGGGTCCAGAATTGGCCTCCACAGTCACTTATGGACTCACTGTTTAAACCGTGTTTATGGAAGACAATCTTACTCGGCTACAAGTGATTGCCAAGAAAGAAGATCAGCAATAAGGATGTTGAGGAATTAGGCTTTTTTAAAAACTATTTCTTTTCCTGCGCCTATATCTGCTGTGCTTGAGTAGAAACTTCTCTGCTACTGCTCAGCTAGGATGAAGAGCAGAAGTCATTCTCACAGGTGCTTCCGATGTCTTTCGCAATCCGAGGTGTTACTGACCCACTGGGAACGTATACAGCCTGGTGTCCCTCTTCCACTGCCGTTGGCCAGAGAAAATTATTCCCAGGTCAGCCGGAGGCAACTGTGGTCAGCACAGCATTCCTTTCTGCTGATATGGAAGAAAGAAATGGGCTTGAGGGTGTATTTATCACACCCACCCCAATCCCTGTCCTATTCTTGGGTTGGGCCAAGCTACACATCTCTGCACCTAGTACACAAGTTCAAAATGATAATAATGCAATTTATTTGCAATCAGAGCAAGTGTGGTAGAGGAATTCACCCCTTTGCTCCCATTTTGTGATCCAGAGGGAAAGCCCTACTCGGTTTGGGGGATGTAAATGCCCCATTTGTAGCTTGGCCTGTCATTTCCAGTTTGTTTAGCATCTGTTTTGTTGTTTCATTGAATTTTAGTGTTATATTTTTTTTTATTGTGACATGTATTATTAAAGGTGCTATATAATGTCTAAACAAAATAAAATGTGAAGACTGTGCCTTCAAACCCATATACAGTGGTGCCTCGCAAGACGAAATTAATCCGTTCCGCGAGTCTCTTCGTCTTGCGGATTTTTCGTCTTGCGAAGCACGGCTATTAGCGGCTTAGTGGCTATTAGCGGCTTAGCGGCTATTAGCGGCTATTAACGGCTTAGCGGCTTAGCGGCTTTAAGAAAAAGGAAACAAACTCGCAAGAACTCGCAAGACGATTCGTCTTGCAGAACGACTCAAAAAACAGAAAACTCTTTCGTCTTGCACATTTTTCGTCTTGCGAGGCATTCGTCTTGCGAGGTACCACTGTACAATCTCAAATTAAGGCTCGTCCATCACATGCATTGTGGTACATCAGGATTAAATTCTTCTCATTGCAAAACAGCACATCACTGTAGTTTTCCTAGCTCAATCCAGACCAGGCTTCCTCAACCTCGGCCCTCCATATATTTTTCGCTTACAACTCCCATGATCCCTAGCTAGTAGGACCAGTGGTCAGGGATGATGGGAATTGTAGTCTCAAAACATCTGGAGGGCCAAGGTTGAGGAAGCCTGATCCAGGCCATAAAAGACAAGAATAGAAATGACTGAGTATGCCACTTACTTATGAGTAAGCCCCAATGAACTCAGTGGGCTTTACCTCCGGGTAAAATTATGCAGGGTAGCACTGCATACTTGTAATAGTGAGTAGGTGGGTGGAAGTATTAAGTCTCTCTCTCTCTCTCTGACTTTTTGGAGAGTCATCAAGACCTTTTTCAAAAAGTCCTTTGAGGCATATTTGGGATGGATTTCATTGCTGCTCCTTCTACCTTATGATGTATGGCAGAGACAAACGACTTTGCAGCCACTGGGGAGGGCAGCTACTTCCAGCCAAGCTCCTTGGGGCCTGACCCCACACTGGTGATGATGTCATCCAATTCTCCAAGGCAGGTTGGCAGGGGGCAATCCCACTCTCTGATTGAAAACACTGGCACACATCTGCATGGCTGAATAACAGATGTCTTGTGTAGATTTAATAAAATAATTGCCCTGGTTGGATCCAAAGTCAGAATATATTTTGGAAGAAAATCAGGACCTCTTTATTTGGACTTCTGTTTATTGGAGCCAGCATTAAATGAGGGGGGATATAAAGGTAAAGGTAAAGGTACCCCTGACCATTAGGTCCAGTCGTGGACGACTCTGGGGTTGTGGCGCTCATCTCACTTTATTGGCTGAGGGAGCCGGTGTACAGCTTCCGGGTCATGTGGCCAGCATGACTAAGCCGCTTCTGGCGAACCAGAGCAGCGCACGGAAACGCTGTTTACCTTCCCACCGGAGCAGTACCTATTTATCTACTTGCACTTGACGTGCTTTTGAACTGCTAGATGGGCAGGAGCTGGGACCAAACAATGGGAGCTCACCCCATCGCAGGGATTCAAACCACCAACCTTCTGATCAGCAAGCCCTAGGCTCTGTCGTTTAGACCACAGTTCCACCCGCGTCCACACTGCATATTTGAATATTTTCATTCCAATATGCCAACACTGGATGACATATTTCAGTGAAGTGATGAGGAGCCCTTTATTCCCCCAAGGAAAAGACAACACCCAAAGCAAAAACAACCCCCCCTTATTTTACTAGCAAACCGTTTTAAAATGCTAGCGAGCCAGTGATCAATCTAACAGAATATTTTGGAAAACTTTTATGCAAATGTTAATTCTGAGCTCATCCCTGTGGAATGCCAGAGCCCCCCACTGATCATTTGCCAAGATGACAAAGGTCTGTCACATTCAGATCTTATTCCAGGTCTCTTCCCAATGTGGGGGGGGGGGGGATTTGCCGCTCTTGCTCTTCCTCAGAGATGAAGCAGAGAAATACTCCATAGTAAACTCACAAAACTGGGACATGGATAAGATGCTGATCTGCCTTGTACCTGGTTTAACTGAAGCTTGTAAGAATAACAATATTGTGATAATCTGATGGCAATTATCGAGAACTGAACAATTTACTTACCACATTGTTGTTAGAGCATTGGGTATCATAACTTGCATGGCAAATGCAATCCAGCATGCCAGGTGATATTCGTATGATATTTCTCCTTCTTTAGATTTCTCCTTTTTTGTATTTTCTTCTTTCTGAATTTGCTCTTTTTTTAGAATAAGTAGCTGTTTTATCACAGTGTATTATAAAAATATACTTTGTAATGGTTATGTATTTCTGTATATCTTTGAATAAGCATCGATAAATTATTATTATTATTTTGTTAGAGAACAAAAAAGCCTTTGCTTGGTGCCGGAAAGGTGACAAAGTTGGTGGCAGGTGTGGTTCTGCTGATCATGCATAGATGAAAGGGAGAAAAACAAGCTTAGGAAACCTAATCAAATAAAACAGTGTGCCTGAATTTCCTCAGTTTTAGAGGCCACATGAAATATTAACAATACAAGAGACCTCTTCTTCCACTGAGGATACCCTCTTGTAACTCCCATGAATTTACTGTGTGATTCAGTTCTTACACTGGGCAGAGAAATGCAACTTTTGTGTGTATCGTTCAGGCCACAGAAATGAAGGGACCATTTAAGACCTATCTTTGTCAGCTGTTGGAGAGGGGGAAACAGAGCCCTTGTTTTGACCCCAGATCAGCCTATATGACAGAACTGTGTCTGGTTAATCTAATTTCCACTAATGTTGCTTTCATCGTAAAAGGTCTCCGTCTATAGATTTTTATGAAAGGCTGAGCCTCCTGAGTTTTCTTTGCAGAGTTCATGAATGTAAAATAGGAGGCAGGGAATAAAATCTTCTGAAAACATACATAGGCCTGAGATAAGACAGGAGATTCCTACATTTTTATTAGAACAATGTCTGTGGCTGAAATCAAAGGAAATCTCAGAAGTTACTCTAGAATTCCTATTCAATCTGCAATCCTAGATCCACTTACCTGGATGTAAGACCCATTTAATTTATTGGGACCACTGCTGAATAGATTTGTGCAGGATTCCACCATTAGACCAGTGTGTTCCAGAAGGGTACTATGGTCAACAGACTCAGTCTCGAAAGCTGCTGAGAGATCAAGGAGAACAAACAGGGTGACACTTCCTCTATATCCTGGCAAATGTCATCTGGTGGAACACTCTGTCACAAGAGACCAGGGCCCTGAGGGACTTGACATCTTTCCGCAGGGCCTGCAAGACAGAGCTGTTCCACCAGGCCTTTGGTCAGGGCGCAGCCTGACTCCCTCCTTTGGCAATCTTCGCAGAGCTCTGGCCCAGTGGTTCCCATCAGTTTGATTTGAGTTAATTTTATAATGAATGATTTTGATATGCTGTACTATTTTATTGTTGTTAGCTGCCCTGAGCCCGGCTTCAGCTGGGGATGGCAGGATATAAATAAAATTTATTATTATTTATTATTATTAACTGAAGTGACAGAGGCAGTTCCAGTGCCATGGCCACATCTGAAGCCAGACTGGAATGGAGTCAGGTTGTCAGTTTCCTCCAAGCATGCATGAAGCTGGACCACTGACTGCCACCAACTTCTCGAACACCATGACCCCAAAGGGGATATTTGGCCCTCGGCAATAGTTGTTCAACTATTCTGGGTCTGTGGAAGTCTTCTTAAGGAAGGGGTGCACCAGCACATGATGGCACTCATATACAGCAGGGGTGGGGCCCAAGGTCTGCATTACCTCGTAGGGAACAAACAAAATAATAAAACTAGTAGTATTATCCCTTATTGAAGCAATTGTTTCAAGCACCTCTGTTTGATTGGGCAAATGCAAAGGACCTTACGCAAGGCAAGGGACAAACCGCTCCACTTCCTAGACCTTCCTAGAAATAACTCTTTTTCCGCATGAGGCGAGAAACTCAAGGGATATAGAAACTGTGACAAAACACCGAAGAGGGCAATGACTTGGATATGGTGGCTCTTGTTGACTCATCTGGCCTGAAGGGGCAGGAACTGTGTTCAGTCAACAAAGTTGCTGTTTTTACACAAATAGCTCTTGACATGGGTGACGTGCTGTTTGGCCAGGCCAGGCCAGGCTGGGGTTGGCTGTTTGTGCTGAAAGAGCCACTGGGCTCCAATTATAAGCCTCAGGGAATGCACTTGAAAAAGCTCAGGAGTCCATGCCTAGATGCCTAATGTCAACAACCGACAGAGAAGCAAAATTAATTGTCTTTTGCGCAAACTACCTCACTCAAAGGGGCATCAGTTTTCAGTACCAAACACTGTGACTACAACTAATTTTCTGTTTTTGTTTTTTTACAGCAAGTACAAGCCTAGTTAGGGATTCCTCTTATTTGGTATGTTTATTTTCTATAAACTATTCCTGTTGCTTCTTCCGTCTGCCCAGCAGCTTTAACTACTTTAGCTATAGTTCTGTTATCAGTGATGCTCACATCCCACAAATCAGCACGGGCGCATTATCGTTTGCTCATACATCTGATCAGCCCTGCTACTTACAGCAGGTTTACAGATTTATAAAGCCATTCTGGAAAACGAGTTGCTTGAATTCAACACCACTGGACAGCCACATCCTCTCGCATCTGCTTCTAGCAAAAAGTTCCACTTGTGCAGTAACACAGGGAAATGCATTATATGTATGTATGTCTTCACGTATACCACATTTGAACCACGTCCCAAATGCTGCAACTTTTTGTTGTTGTTCTTCTTCTTAGGACCTTTGGAGAGCTTTGGTGAGACCAAGCAGACAATGATCAAGAAACTATTCATTCCAGATTAGCACCTCTGTAGAACTGCAGTTTTGGGGTGTTTAATTAGATTAATTTACAAAGAGACCTGGGGAACCAATTGCCACTTTGTGTCTGTTCCAACACACAGCCAGCTATTCTCTGTGAAAAGCAAACACAGTTGTTCTTATTTAGCTAAAGCATTTGCACACATTACCATACAATGAGGTGCGGGGGAAGGGGGGGAATCACATCACAAACCTTCCACAATAGAGAGTTGTACTTCTTCAGTTGAAATCCTGCGAAGAAGACACATGGCTATTGTGAATTTAATGTTTGTTTGTGACATCAAATGCCAGTAAAATTTAATCCTGTATGTAAATATTGGCAGCTGTTGCTGTGTGCGCAAGTGATACAATATAGGCATCTTTACAGTGATGAAGATGATCTTTTTAACCTTTGCAACAATGGAACTTTGCCTATGAGACTTTCTCTCCAGCTGTCAGGCTGGCAAAATAACAAGTTAGCAAATATTCAGATTTGTAGAATGACTGAGTGGTTTGTAAATGCACATATTTTTAACACTTTTGCCAGACTGTTGCCTAAGTGTTTACTCAACTTTCAAAGGCTGGGATTAGTAGGGTAATTGCCATTTACTGATGCAGCAATTACTGATATTGGAAATGGAAAGCTGATTTGAATGTCACTCCTCTAAATGGTCCAATTCCCAGGAAGCCCTTTTAAAAATAAAAAATATATATACAGGTTTCATGGAAGAGCTAGGGGGTCTAGCTTATAGGCATATTGTGTGGGGTGGAAAGCCTGAAGGAACTTGCTGTATTTAGCCAAGGGGAAAGATGATTAAGGAAGGTTATGCTGACATTTTAAACAGTACTGGTAGGGTAGGATAAGACTGATTCACAGGGGCAGCAGAAACCTTTTGTTGCCTTGAAGATCACTTTCCCTCAGGGTAATTTGTTAGCGGCTGGATGCTGGGGGCGGGGGGGCGGGTGGGGAGCCAAATGTGGAGAGGCCCAGCAGAAAGTGTGGTTTTCTTAATATTTCATTTTCCATGTAGGAAGATAAGGAAACAGATCAACAGATGTGGGTACCCTGGAATCACCCAGTCCAGGACAGGCCCAGCGGATGAAGAATTAAGACCATCACTTGGTGTCACCTATGCCTTAAATTTCTCTCCAGTTATATATTTCAACTTTTGAAAACATAAACTTTTTTTTTTAAAGGTGGGGTGGGAACATTGCAATGATGGAATAAGGCCAGTGCTGACCTGAAAATCATAGTTCTTGGCTGAACAAGCACTGCTTGTGTGGCCTCCATCAAGCCACTAAACATCCTTGCATTTCAGCATTACCATGAGCCCATGGGATGCTCTGAGCCCTCTCTCTATGCTGAGCTCTGTGATGCGTTTTGAGATCATCAGACAAAAATTGTTACAGAATTGTCATTTTCAAACTGGCCTGTCTGAAAGCTATTTGCACGCTGCTAGCCAAAAGCAAAATTAATCCGGTGTTATTGTTCTTATAATTCCTCCCACATGCTGAAGGATTTGTAAAATGCAGCCATTCAAACGGCATGTTAATCTGGCTTTGGTCCCATGAAGGAGTGGTGTTTGCACAGCTGACTTCAGAGCCTATTCAAAACAATCAAAACTGCATTTCAGATGTACTGTGGCTTTAGTCCTGCTTTATAGTTTCAGTGATCAGGGTCTAGTTTTCAGAGAACACAGTGTGTAATGGCTTGTGATTAAAATGTTCGCCAGATTTGCTATCTACGCTGGTGAGAAATAGCTACCTTTCTTTTTCCTCTGATAACAGAGCTCTGTTATCACAGATTTGAAGTTATCATTGCTAGGCCGAATTGCTGTGATAAAAATGATTGTGCTGCCTAGGATGTTGTTTTTGTTTCAAACACTACAAATTTTGGATAAGATGGATTGTTTTAAGAAGTGGCAGAAAGATATTTCCAGATTCGTTTGGCAGGGCAAGAAGCCTCGAATAAAATTTAAGATAGTAACTGATGCCAAAGAAAGAGGTGGATTTGCCCTGCCAGACCTAAAACTCTATTATGAATCAGCTGCTTTTTGTTGGCTGAGAGAATGGCTGCTACTGGAAAACACTGATGTGTTGGATCTAGAAGGTTTTAACAATGTATTTGGTTGGCATGCATATTTGTGGTATGATAAGGTAAAAGCACATAAAGCGTTTAAAAACCATACTGTAAGAAAAGCATTGTTTAATGTATGGATAAGATATAAAGATTTGTTAGAAAAGAAAACCCCAAGATGGTTGTCACCAATGGAAGCGAAGGCACAGAAAAAACTCAATACGGAGGCCAAATGGCCGAAATATTGGGAAATTCTGGAACAAGAGGGAGAGCTTTGAAAAATTGAAAAATAAAGTGCGAGATTGGCTCCATTATTACCAAATAATGGAGGTATATAATTTGGACAAAAAAATTGGTTTCCAGGTGGAAAAATCAAAATTGGAAACAGACTTGTTAGACTCTAAAATTAAGAATTTGTCAAAAATGTATAACTTGCTGTTGAAATGGAACACTTAGGATGAAACAGTGAAATCAGCTATGATTAAATGGGCACAAGATGTTGGACATAATATAATGATGGCTGACTGGGAACAGTTATGGACCACAGGTATGAAATTTACGGCATGTAATGCTTTAAGAGAAAATTTAATGAAAATGATTTATAGGTGGTACCTGACACCAGTCAAGCTTGCAAAAATTTACCATTTGCCCGAAAATAAATGTTGGAAATGTAATGAGACTGAAGGTACATTCTTTCACCTTTGGTGGATGTGCCCAAGGATTAAGACATTCTGGGAGATGATTTATAACGAATTGAAAAAGGTATTTAAATATACCTTTTTAAAGAAACCAGAGGCCTTTCTCCTGGGCATGGTCGGCCAATTGGTGCCAAAGAAGGACAGAACTTTCTTTATGTATGCAACAACAGCAGCAAGAATACTCATCGCAAAGTATTGGAAGACACAAGATTTACCCATCTGGGAAGAATGGCAGATGAAGTTGATGGACTATATGGAATTGGCGGAAATGACTGGCAGAATCCGAGACCAGGGAGAAGAGTCGGTGAAAGAAGATTGGAAGAAATTTAAAGATTATCTACAGAAATACTGTAAAATTAATCAATGTTAGAAAGATGTTGAAATGAAGTTACATGGCTTTAGCAGAATTGTTATAAAGAATTAAGTACAATAGATGGTAAATGGAATACAGGGAAAAATAAGGTTTGAATGTGTTAAGATAAATTATAGGACAGAAAATTGAGGAAGATGGAAAGGATTTGCTGAAACAATTATTTGAAGTGGAATACAAAAAAGGGAGGTGCGAGGAGGTCGCTGAAACAAGTAAATGGAAGATAAGAATATTGAAAATATTGGATGTGTTTTTAAATTGTTTTTGTCTTGTTTTGTTATGTATATGAAGTGTTTTTGTTTTTGTATTGTATTGTATTGTTTTGTTACGTTTAATTTTTTTTCCTTTTCCTTTTGTAACATTTAAATTTTTAATAAATATTATTTATATAAAAAAAAGGATCTAGGGTCTTTGGTGGACCACAAGCTGAACATAAGTCAACAGTGTGATACAGCAGCAAAAAAAGCTAATGCTATTCTAGGTTGCATCAACTTCTGTATAGTGTCTAGATCAAGGGAAGTAATAGTACCACTCTATTCTGCGTTAGTCAGACCACACTTGGAATATTGTGTTCAATTCTGGGAGTGAACGTAGATATGATGGGGTTGCAATGTGGTCAAGTAGTTAGCAGTGTCAAATTAGGAACAGGGAGACCTGGGTTCGAATCCTGTTGCAGCCATAAAGCTCACCCTGGGTGCAGAGAACTATATTTAATTTGCTCATTGAAATAAATGGGACTTACAAACACTTCAGATTAGTTGTCTCATCATACCCAGCAGCTTCATCTTATATATGTGGAGAAAGACATGGGAATTGGCATGCCAACTCTTTTATAATCCGTTCCTGATTGCGGCTCTGGGGTTGTACCTTGTGCTGTTACTAACTTTTTCTCCTGGCGAAAAGCACCTGGCAGCCGTTCAAGAGGAAAGTTGCTGCAGTCCTGAAGGCTATTGTTAGTCTATCCTTTTAATGAATATTTTTGGCCAGTTGACATATTGACCAACGTAGCTCAGCAGAGGGAGAAACGTTGAGGCAATTAATCTGAAATGACATTCTCTAAATGAGTAATTCCTGCTTGTTTCTTCAGCGCGAATACCTCATTAGCAACTAACATGTTGCAACGCAGATCCCCTTTCCCCTTTCCCTTTGTTCAGCTAGTAGTCTCAGCTGGCAAAGCAGGGCCCGGCTTGGGCGGCCTGGTGTGGCAAATAGAATTCCACAGAAGGGCTCTGCTTTCACTTTATAACGAACCGCATTTGTAGGCCTTCGGGTTTCCCTTCTAGATCAATGACCAGCCGGTGCGTCTCCCATCTCTGGGGATGACGTTTCTAATGAGGATGGAAGGCCATGGGCTATGATCTGAAATGGAAACCACGGAGGCAAAAAGCAAAGGACTCGGGATCAATATTTTGCATAGATCTGCAGCACCACTTTAGAAATGCAGGATTTCCCATTGAGCATTGCAAAATCTAAAAAGAAGAAGAAGTAGTAGTTTCTGAGTAATTTTAAAGGAAATTCACCAAAATCTACACCTCCGACATGGGTTGCATTCGTCCAGATATTCCTGGACATTTCAGCAACTTCCGCCTGGACATTGTTTCCAATGGCTAAATCCTGCTCCCCCACTCAAGTGTGTTCTCTCTCTCTCTCTCTCTCTCTCTCCCCTACACCCACCCACACCCTGGGATCTGTGGGTTCAAATCCCAACTCAGCCATGAAGCTCACTAGGTGACCTTGACCCAGTCAATACAGTGGTACCTCGGGTTACATACGCTTCAGGTTACAGACTCCGCTAACCCAGAAATAGTACCTCGGGTTAAAAACTTTGCTTCAGGATGAGAACAGAAATTGTGCTCTGGTGGCGTAGCGGGAGGCCCCATTAGCTAAAGTGGTGCTTCAGGTTAAGAACAGTTTCAGGTTAAGAACAGACCTCCGGAACGAATTAAGTACGTAACCCGAGGTACCACTGTAATCTCTTAGTCTAACACACTTTACAGGGTTGTTGAAAGGGGGAGAGAACCACACAGGTATATGCCATTTGGAGTACCTTGGAGGGAAGTTGGGATAGACATGCAATAACAAATAAATAAATGATATGCTACATCCAGGGGCAGTATGTTTCAGAATATCAGCCTCTGAGGAACAGCAGCAAGATGGTGCTATTACTTTCCTCATTCCCTGCTTGTTGGCTTCCCATAGGTACCTGGCTGGCTGCTGTAGAGAACAGGGTGCTGGTTTAGAAAAGTGTTCAGTCTGATCTAGAAGGCAGGCTCCTTTGTGCTTTTAAGATGTGTTAAGAAGTAATTTACAACACAACCCCATAAAAGGTTGCATTCAGATGTGGGGTTTACTGGGTTTGTTTTACTGATTTTAATGCTATTGCGTCTGTTCCAATTTCTAATTCTTTTTCTTTCTTTCTTTTACACCACAGCACCTATTGTGTTATGGAACAGTGGCTTTTTGATCGTCATGTCATGCTAAACTTCATTCACACCAGTGGACATGACACAGCAATGAACATCATTGGACATGTATCTCCTCCCCCACCCTTTCTGGGCATGCGTGCTTCTGTTCCCTCTTGCTTCACTGTGCAGCATGCCAAAATACCACCCAACATTTTGTGAGAAAACTCCCACAATATTATAGGTTTCCAGATTTGCAAATGATCCCCCCCAGAAACAACATGGAAATGAGCACTAAACTTCTGCTGGATTCCTCTAGATTTCCAGAAATGGATTTTATGCCATGTGAAAGGTCACATAAAATGCAAAAATTAGCAGATAAGGAAACCTCGGGAAGATGGAATAAAGTGTCATCTGAATTTAGCTCAGGTTTACTCAGAAGTAAACTCCATTGTGTTCATTGGGTATGGGATTGCAACTTTAGTTATTGAAAGGAATTTGCTATTTGTACTCCTCAGAAGAAACACTGAAGGATGCTATATTGAGACAGGAGTTTGTGCCTGGTGATTTCAGGATTTAGATCTTTTGGATTCAAGGAGTTTGCTGCCTGCTCTTCTTAGGTGGGAGGCAAGGTGGAGCAGAGCCCTCCCAGTATTTTTACATCTCCATTGCTTAAATGTCTAATTTTGCAAGGGAGGAGGATGAGGAAAAAACTAGAACAAATCAGTCGTCCAGGAATCCTTTACCTTTTACCTTATAAATGCGCTTGAAATGTATTGTGTGGATGTGACCAAAGTACTTTTACCCTGAAAGCCTGTCTAGTCTTCTCAGGAGGCTTCAAGGGGGAGATAAAATAATCCAGCCTGCCCTTCTTTTGCTCTTGCAAAATTATAAACAGCAATGTAGATTAACACATGGTCAGTGTTTTCCAACTTTTGACCTCGGAGGGAAAAGGCACACCACTCAGAGCAGCTGTATTCAGAATGACTCACCCAGAGAGAAGACTTTTGCTGGGGAGATAATGACACAACCTAATTGGCCACTATTTTTTTTTTTTACAACACCCAATTAAGCAATAAATGGATCTGGTCAGAGAAGGGAGACACGTAGCATTATGTAAATCAGGCTACGGAGCTTCTTCAAGTGGCCCAAGGCCTCCCACGATTCAGTGTTCGCCTGAGCAGCCACGATAAGGGCACTGGCAGTTTAAAGCATACACTTCCTTGGCTAACTGCTATTGTTCAGTCAAGGTCTTTTTCCAGATGATCTTTTCAGTACACCATAAATGCACAATTTATTGTAAGCTGTTGTGGGCATCAGCCAATGTTGAGCCTGTTGTAGAAAATTGCCATTTCTCCAGTGACAGCCCCTGAGCACTATTTGGTAGCTGATGGAAATTCTTACATCAGCACTGGGAGTGTGGCTCAGTCCCAGATTCAGCCTCTGTTTGTTTCTTTGGATCAGGAAAACATATGCTTCTAGGTTTCTCATGTGTAAATATTATTGCATATGCAAAAAGTCTCTGCATATGTATATCTGTCTGTCTAATAAGAGGTCTTCCTGCCTTTGTGTTTCTTTCTTCTGGGATGAGCACAGGCACAGCAAAGCTACTGTAATTTATCAGAAGATAATAGTCAACAGCAAGGGCTCCTCTTGCATTGATTCTAATTTGCTTGCACAAAGGTTAGACTATATCAGCAATTTACTGAGAATATGTTCTAATGTGTTTGTGTGATGATTATGCGTCAGTGAGTACATGTCTTCCTTGTTCATCATTTGTTCATCCCACACATTTCAACGCATTTCTCTGTCACTTTCCAAATGGCAAAAAGTCTGTGTTGTTTTGGTTTTATGTGGATTTGTTACACCAGGGCAACAGAGCACCTTAACTCTCTTTGATTTCACAAACCTAAAGTCCCAGCATGTATGTGGTTCCCTTCCACAAAATACTGACAGCCTGGAGGCACCCTGAGTTAACAGCTTATCCAAGTGTTCAAAGCAAAAGTACAGTAAAAAATGCAGTGGATGGTGTGAGGTTGTGTATCTTGGACTGGCTGTTTATGACAAGGTGCTCTGAAACAAAATCCAAGTGAATAAATCGAATGTATCAGAGTTAAATCAACAGCAGTTCAGTGTGGCCAACCAAGCAAAATAAAAAAGCTGAAGTGTTTTAATTACACTCTTCCAAGTGTATACTCTCTGAAAATATTATCACTGATAAACGAAGCATTTTACTGTTGCCAACTCAGCTAAAGCTCACAGTCCCAGTGTGTTCACACTCCTGTCTCAACGACGCCTACGCTAGCTTGGTCACGTCCACAGAATGGAAGATAGCAGGATCCCCAAGGACCTGCTCCACAGAGACCTGGCTTCTGACATCAGGCCCACTGGCAGACCAGCTCTGCCTTACAAAGATGTCTGCAAATGTGACATAAAGGTTGGCCACATCAACTCCACTGTGTGGGAATCCCTTGCAGACAACCACGGTGCCTGGAGACAGGCAGTCAAGATGTGTATCCATAGCAGTGACCAGAGGAGGAATGACCGCTGGGAGGAGGAGCACAGAGAGAAGAAGTGCCATGTTCAACTGCAGAAGCACAACCAGACACCTTCATCTGCCCCAGCTGCAACAAAACATGTATCTCCCACATCGGACTCCGCAGCCACAGCAGGAGCTTGCAACCTGCCCAACACCTTGACCTCACCGCCCAAAGGCACACTCTTCCATTTTCTCCTGAGACAGATGGATGCCAACAGCAACAACTCAGCTCCAAAGGTACATAGCAAAGGAGTCACATCCCTTGTATATATGCCATTCCAAAGGCAATGCAGAAGGCAATGTCAACTGCTGGCTTCAAGTTCTGTCCTTTTCTCCCCTAACACACCCAGGCCATCCAACCTGATCTATCCCGATTTCAGAAGTACTGAGGAAGGTCAGTATGATACAACATACAAGAGTCAATCTTTGCAGAAACACATGATTACGTGCAAGTTTGTTATTTATGGTGTAGATAATGGTCTCTAGAGTCATCAAACATAAGGCCCTGGGGCAATTTCAGGAGTGCATATTGTGCTCTGTATCAGCCTTACTATATTTTATGCATAGTAGGGGAGCACCTTCAGGGTCAGGAGATAATGGCCTTTGTTGGCCAAAGGAGCTGCTTCTCTGAGAAGCTCCTTACTGCATCTTCATTAACAACCACTGGTGAGTTTTCATCCCTTATTGGATAGCCGTATTTTAAAAAGCTGGGATTATTTGCTTCTAATATCTCTAAGACATACTAAAGCAAATGTGTGTATTCACAAAGGTATCTTTGGTTATTATATTAATTCTGTAAATATTTACAAGTTCAATCATTTGTCAGAGCTGCAAAGATTTAATTTTTTTTAAGATGGTTATGCATGCTTACATCAAAGTTAAACATTCAATGGGACTAAACTTCCGGTTGCATCCTCAGGTGAGTGTCCAGAAGAGAATTCAATGTGTCTGATACCTACTAGCCCAATGGAAAAGCAGCAGGAACAAAAAGGCACACTAGGGACTAGTAGCAGAATCAGTATGGAGGTAGCATAGCCCAAAGCAACACATCTTGCAAGAAACCTGATTTCTTTCTACCTTTCCCCACCCAGTCCTCCAGTTATAAGACAGCCATGGGGAGAATCGGCCATTGGGACGTTCCCTTAAAATACACTTTCTGTGGCCCATTCTCCACGTCTGCTCCTCATGGCGTTTAACCACTCTGGGTCTTGGAAAACTCCTGCTGGCGGCTCAACATCTGACGGACAAATTCTTGCTAGCGCTGTGTGGCAGCCAGCTGAGTTCCATCCCTGTCCTTCCATCCAGACTGGTGTTAAATCAGTGCCACTGTGTTAATATTGGCTGCCAGGGCTTTGCCTCAGCAGGGAAGTGCGTGAGCAGTTACAGATCAACAACTCCATGCCTGCAAATGCTGCTTGCCTGCAGCCAGCAACAGGGGGGGGGGGGGAGAGAGAGAGAGAGAGGGAAAGGAAGAGTGGGGAGGGGAGCTTGAAGTTGCTCCAATACTCCCAAGGCAATCTCCTCCTCCAGCGCTGCAGCCAGCAGCAGCAGCAGCATTGGCCATCTGCTCTGTTGTCCTTACCAGCTGTGGACAAAGAATACAGAGCTTCTTTCCATCTGGAGCATCTATCCAATTTCTCTGGATAGATAAATAAAAATTATTTGGAAAGCCACGAGATTTTTAGACCTTTTATCTCTGCACCAACTGAACGCTTGCTCGATCTGTTGTACCTATTACGGTTGGAAAGAGAGCAGGGGTTTGCACGCGTGTCCTTATAAGAGCAGGCCAGCGCCGTTGTCTGACATGCTGCAGGTGTCACTTATGCACAGCAGTGAGCCTCCCGACTGTCCCAACAAACCAGCCTAAATATGGATTAGTGGCCCAAGCCGGAGCCTGTACGTGGCAGAGCATGCTCCACACGGGCTGGCTGGCAAGAGGTGTGCTAATCTCAGGCAGGATTCCAGCCGCCGCCACATGCCTAAGAGATGAATGCAAACTAGCTTTCCCAGAGCAGGGGGCTGGAACGAGAGCAGAGCGAACATAGATCTTTTTCTTTCTTTATTTGCTTTCATTAAAATTGATTGTAAAAAAATCTTTCTGGGCCATGTTGAAGTCAACTTCATTGTTTTGAAAGCGGCATACAAATCTTAAATCTAATTAAATAAGATAATTTGGTGGAGGGTAGGAGAATGAGAGCCTTGCTACAGGGGAAAAAGCTAGTTCTCTTATTTCATCCACCCCCACCCCCTCACAACTACGTCCTTTGGTCACATCTAATCAAGGGAGAGGTGACACTGATTAGAAAAGGAAGAATCACAAGCAGCTTCCTGGTCATGGCTTTTTGCAGGAAAGGTACTCACATTTTCTGTTTAGTTAAAAATTCTGCCACCCAATTATCCAGTAACTCTTATTTGTTGGATCAAAAGTCATTTAAGTAAAGATCAACAATAAAGAATCTTGTGGGACCCTAAGCAGAGACATCACCTTGCCAACAAAGGTCCGTATAGTTAAAGCCATGGTTTTCCCAGTAGTGATGTATGGAAGTGAGAGCTGGACCATAAAGAAGGCTGATCGCTGAAGAACTGATGCTTTTGAATTATGGTGCTGGAGGAGACTCTTGAGAGTCCCATGGACTGCAAGAAGATCAAACCTCTCCATTCTGAAGGAAATCAGCCCTGGGTGCTCACTGGAAGGACAGATCCTGAACCTGAGGCTCCAATACTTTGGCCACCTCATGAGAAGACTCCCTGGAAAAGACCCTGATGTTGGGAAAGATGGAGGGCACAAGGAGAAGGGGACGGCAGAGGACGAGATGGTTGGACAGTGTTCTCAAAGCTACCAGCATGAGTTTGACCAAACTGCGGGAGGCAGTGGAGGACAGAAGTGCCTGGCGTGCTCTGGTTCATGGGGTCACGAATAATAATAATAATAATAATAAAGAGTCGGACACAACTAAACAACAACAACAAAAGACTATTACTGTGGCATAAGCTTTCATGGACTAGAGGCAACTTGGCACGATACCTTATATGGAGAAAAAAATCGTAAACAGAGGGGGCAAAAGGCCATGAAATGCAAAAGGCGAAACTGTGGGCTGAGGCTAATGTTCCGTGCATTGGACAAAGTGGCTTCAAGTGCACCCAAAGCTCTTGCCACAATAGATCTGATAGTCTTTAAGATGCCACAGGATTCCTCATTGGCTTTGCTGCAAGAGACTTCCACAGCTACCATCTTGAGCCTGTCAACTCTAAGGAAAATATAATGCCTTCAGCCTGGGTCCAAACCCCACTATGCGCAACCATAGCCCTGTTTCTTTTAAGAACATATGGGGTGATGATGTAGTTTCACTGATTTTTGTTTTTGTTTTAATCTCACCACTGGAAATACTTTGTTTGGGGCATTTGTGGTGGTGCGGTGAAATTGTCGCATCCATGCAAAGAGCTGTTGGACATAAACACTTCCCTGTGCGGTAAACTATTCCATGTGATTTTGAGCTTCCTCAGCACAGGCTGGACTGTGCAAATTGGCTTGGCGGTGACTCATCAGGTTGCCACTTTCCTCCACACTCTCCCTTCTGCCCCCTGGTTACCCTTCGACTCGGCAAATAAAAAAACCCTCCTTTCTGTCATCTCCTGTCCATCCTTCCATGGGCATTATGCTGTCAATATTCTTCTTTCCCCCCAAATACAAGTCAATCTACATCAAAACCATGCAAATTTCTGCGCCAAACCTCCTGGGAACCGGGAGAGCAATGACGTGTATGATTGCACATATGCCTGCGTGCATCAAACTGAAATCAGCTGTGGGCCTTCTTTCATTTTCCGCATTAGCAATATGCAGAGAAGGGCTTCTAAAGCCATTTAAATGTGTTTATGTCAACCCTTGATAAACATAGCCAAGACAGGCAAGACAGGAGACGGGGAGCTCAGCAGGGAGACTCCTGCCTGAAAAGCAACTTGTGAAAACAACTGGGCAGCCCGTGACGTCTTCCCAGATGTTCTTTTTAACAGTGCACTTAACTTGTTTATGTTTTCCCTAACACTGGAACTGTGACGGATTATTTTTGTTGCAGAGCCTTCGCAACATTTTGTAGGTGGTCTTGTAAAGGGAAGGAGATATTTAACCTCCGCCCACCACCTTCTCCTTTGCCCCCGATTGTTTATGTAGTGGTGCTTGGTACCAGTCGCTTCAGATAGCAGGACTACGGCCAGGAGACGGCTACACTAACATGGCTGTAGGTCAGCTATGTAGTGACGTTGCCGCCATTCCTTTGGATTTGGGCAGGTCAAGCGAGAGGAGAGAGTTGGGCTCTTGACGTAAATCTACCCTGGCTAAATGTATACATGAAAAGCAACTGTATACATCAAAGGTATGTATTATAAGTACCGGATAAAGGTCTTATCGGGATGAGGTTGGGTGGTCACAGCTCTCCCAAGTGGTCAAAGGAGGTCTGAGAAGTGCCAGGCAGGCAATCCTAAACAAAGATCATACCAAAACCCAGATGAAGATGTGGAGAAGATCTGAGTTAGTCCAGAAGATTGAGGTTCTCCACTGATTTGCTGAAGGATTGCAGGTTGCCATTCCTAACCATATTTTGGCCTAAGACTTTCTTTTCACTATTTCTTCCCAAAACTGTGAATGCCTTAAATTGGCAATGAAATGAAAGCGTTTGCTCAAAGAGCCAAAGAGAGAGAGCCTATCAATCTGTACCCACTTAACTGGGAATAAGTCCCATTGACCTCAGTAAGACTTACTACTTAGTAGACATGTAGAGGATTGCACTGTAAAGTCACACATCCCTCTTTGTACAAAATCAGCTTCCTTGGTTTTCCCCTGAAGAATCATGGGAACTGTAGTTTACTTAGAATGCAAAGAATTCTCTGTGAGTGCTGTGGCTACAGAGCTGCACTTCCCACGGTTCTCTGATGAGAGGGAAAGACTCTTAATCGAATGTCTCCCATGTAGCTGTGCCAGGAGGAACCACCTCCAAACTGTTACTATTCTGTAGGTGGAACTGAATCACAAACTGACAACTTCAAGTTGCGCAGTTAAAGTGGATTTGTTGCTTTCTGCAACTACCATTGTTAGATTAATGCCACAACATTAAAATGAAGGCAGAGTATTCAGCTTTTGTTTTGGAGTGTACAGTGGTACCTCGGGTTACAAACACCTCGGGTTACAAACACTTTGGGTTACAGACTCCGCCAACCAGAAAGTAGTACTTCGGGTTAAGAACTTTACCTCAGGATGAGAAATCGTGCGACTGCGGCGTGGCAGCAGCGGGAGGCACCATTAGCTAAAGTGGTACCTCAGGTTAAGAACGGTTTGAGGTTAAGAACAGACCTCCGGAATGAAGTAAGTTCATAACCAGAGATATCACTGTATATAGGCTATTTCAGGATTGACGATTCTATATATTTACAAGACAGACGGAAATAGCTATGTCTCTCGTTTTGTTGCTTGCTTCTCAATTGGGATGACTGCTTGTCCCTCTTTTTCTACTTGTTTTTCTTTACTGAAATATTTTTCGAAGAGTCATAGGCTGTGTACACACCACCGACTTAAAACAAACCTAGGTTGTTCTTTGTCTCTATTCAGATCAAAGCTGGTTGGGGGTAAAATGCATCAAAATGCAGGGCAACAGGATAGATGCAGGTTGTGTTTTAACATCATGCATACAACGCTTCCCAAACCAGTGTGCGGTGGCTGGCAGGGAACAGGCTGGATGCAGAGTAAACAGAAATGTGTACTCAGCCATAGTGCTGCTCTCCTGTGTATGGGGAACGCTCCTCTTTCCACCATAGCAAGACATCCTTTTTGGAAGGACTGATGAAGAATCTGCCATATGGTGCAACTCAGACATCTGGGAATTTCATACGCTGACGTTTCGCTTCAGGGATCCAGCAGTGAGCATTTTGCATCCGTCCTAAAGAGCAACGCATCAGCCTCCACTGAGTGATCGGCAGGAGCAGCGACTTCTAAGGCACTACATTAGTTTCATTGCAGAGATGCCGAAAAAATAAATAAATGCCCTGCATTGTTCTAAAGCAATTTCTCTAATGGATCTGTATTGCCCCTAATATATTTCATTTACTGTCGAATGGCAGTATCTATTTTCTAAAGCCCCAGCGCAGCCCTGGAAATAAATCTCACGGCGAACAGATGCATCTTGTCTCGTAGCTTGGAGAAGGAGTTCATTTAATCCTGGGCGAAGATGACATTTTTCTTGATTCAAGTGGCTCTACTTGCAAGGGAAAGCTGTGGCCTGCTGTTTGAAAAACAGCTGATGAGAGCCTGCCCCCCCCCCAGCCAACACTGTGAGTCTACTTAGGAGAAGGAGCTGCATCTGACTGTGTTCAACTGCAAGTTTTTCACCCTGCAAGAGACAAGCTGATGTTCTTTAAGATTTGGAACTTCAGTAGGGAATTTGTGGGCAAGGGAGGATGGGGGGGAGAGCGACGGGTGCCCCCTTAATGAGGTGCCATCACTCTGAAACAAAACAAGACAGAATCCTGACCTGTCTACATCATACATGTAGTGCCCTCCAGGATTCTGGGAACTGAACTTTGTTAAGGGTGCTGGGAATTGTAGCTCTGTGAGGGGTAAACTACAGTTCCCAGGATTCATTGGGGTGGGGGATGTGCTTGGAACTTGCTTTCAGTGTATGGTGCCAAGCTCTGAATCACAATGAGAACTTGGGGGGAAACCCAAAAGTAGTCTAGAAACCCTGCTGATTGCCTCCTTTGTTTTTTAACTGGACCTGCTCCTGTGGCATGGCACCCAGGAATTAACTGGGAATTAAATAAAATTAATTTTATTGTATTTATATCCCACCCTTTCCTCAAAGGAATGTATGTGGTTCTCTCCCTCCTCATTTAATTCTCACAACAATCCTCCAAGCTGGGTTAGGCTGAGAAGCAGCGACTGGCCTAAGGTTACCTAGCGAACATTGTGGCTGAGTGGGGATTTGAACCCTGGTCTCTCAGGTCCTAGTCCAGCACTCTAACCAGTACACTCCACTGCCCGATGCTTTTCTTTTTGGTGTAAAGAGCAAATAAAATTTTCAGCTGCTCAATGTCATTGTGCTATCCTGAAGTGAAAGGGTAATAGGCAAAGCAGCAGGTAAAGATATTTTTATTCACTTACTTACTTATTTAAAGGAGACCACAGCCTTAGTACAGACAGACAGACAGAGGGGCATCTCTGGCCCTAACCAGACTCTCTCTCTGTATCTTTCTGGATGGTTTGGCTGCTTGGCATTCTTTCTTCTGGCTTAATTCACGGTGGTCTGCAAGGCTTCTATCAGGTGCTTACGAGCTCCTTTCAGCAACAGAAGTACCAACATGGCTTTTTTTTTTTTACTTACAATTGCCTGTCGCTTACTAAAGCAGCTTTGCCAAACCACAGGTCATAAATCAAAACGCAGTTTTCATTAGAATGGGTAGGAGCTCTGCTTTATCATTATGCAGGGGCTCCCCTCACCCAACTCCTTGGCTTGGGATATTTTGAGACAAGGAAGAATAGCTGACGTCCTGAATGGAAATGAGATTTGGGGTGTGTGTGTCTCGAGAGGAGGTGTATAAAACCGGTGCACTCGGAGATGTCTAGGTTTCATCTTCCGCCCCAGTCCTCGATCAAGAGCCGCCTTTTGTTCTCTTTGGCTGGAAGCTTCAATAAACAGTCGAGTGATTTGTTTCGGCAAAGGAGCCCACCATTAATCTTCTGCCGTAAACTTCCTTCAGAAACAGCTGGCTTGTTCCCAGGCTGCAAACCCCCTGAAACCCTTCATTAAGGAATAAGTTTACGGCTGTTTATAAACTCTCCTTTGTTTCAAAGCATTATTTTTTAAGATCCCAATTGCAAAACTGTGTTTATATTTCGGTGTTATAAGAAACTGCTTCTAAAAAAATACAGGCCGGGCCTGGAGTGTCTCCCAGAACTTCAATGCAGTCAAACCTCAGTTGTTGAACGCAATGCATTCTGGAAGACCATTCTACTTCCGAAACACTCAACAACCGAGGCGCAAATTCGGATTGGTTGCAAGAGCTTCTTGAACTCAAGCGGAAGCTGTGTCAGACGTTCGATTTCCAAAAAAGCGTTCAAAAACTGGAGCATTTACTTCTGGGTTTTCGGCGTTCGGGAGCCAAAATGTTGAAAACGTTCAACAACCGAGGTTTGACTGTATCTCCTATTGAAGGCAGCATCAGCCCGTAAGAGCACAAGAAGAATCCTGTTGGAGTAGGCCAAAAACCCATCATTGTTGAGCATCCTGCTCTCCCAGTGGCTTATGGGAAGCCAGTAAACAGAACCTGAGCACAACAACACTGTCTCACAGTGGAGGTAAAATATAGGCATCATGTCTAGTGGCTATTGATGGTCAAATCCATTGGTGAAGGAAGAGGAGTGCGGGGGGCAACACCCCCCCACAGGTAGCGCCCCCCTGCCCCCAGGACGCGTGCCCTGCCCCCGCCTGCTCTATGCCCCCCAGTGCCGGAGCATGAAGCTCTGCGACTGGTTGAATCCTCCATGAATTTGCAGTATGTTTGTAGTGCAGAATGCGGCGACTTGCTGAGATGTAAAGGAAGCCAACAAGGTGCTGTTGTATTTGCAAGTTGCAAGTTCAGCAGAAAGGCTGTGGGAAGACCAAGGAATCCAACTCAGTCTGAAGGCCTCTCTCTCTCTCTCTCTCTCTCTCTCTCATTCTGCAATATGACTAAATGTCAGCCAAACAACACACTACAGCTGAGCGCCTGGCCTCTTGTGTCCTAAAGGAGTTTCAGAGTCTTGTGAAACAGACCTGATAACTAATTCCCCTGAGGAACTTCTGCAGCCAAAATGGGGAAAGGTAACGCCTAGAGGTGACCCATGTGTTCAGTTTTCCCGAAAAAGCTGTAAGTGCTGAGACCTCCACGTGGCTGGAATGGCTGCTCTTTGCCGATGTGACCCGCGACAGGCACATTATCGCCTATGCTTTTTATCTTATCATAACCATCTCATGACCTGCAGAAGAGGTCCCTGTGGTGACTATGTAATAAACTTATCTTGCGTGCAAACCACAAGCAAAGTGGCAGATTTCCCAGGGTTTGCCCACATTGAGCACAACTCACTGCGTGAGGCTGATGTGGTTTCCTGCCTCCCGAAGGACATTTGCCAGTGGAGGCTGGGAACTTTTTAGCACATGATAAGCCCAGCTCATGCAGTAAATTGCACTTCGCTGGAGCCAAGTGGGAAAATTCACACTCTTGATGCATTTTCATTATGTATTTAGATTTCTTTCATATATCAGAGCTTGCTGGATTACAAAATGAATGGGCAGACTTCAGGCTTGTCGGATCAACTTTATTTTTACTATAACTCTAAGATCTACCAACCAGAATGAGGTTCAAAAGACAAACAGGCCCCATCTGCACTGTACATTTAAAGCAATATCACACCACTTTAAACAGTCATGGCTTCCCCTGTGGGAGAGACAGGAGGAGCCAAGTCTTAGCAATGTTTTCTCTGAGTGATAAATTTAACAGCTGGGACTGGTCATAGGAAGAGAAGAACCAGGCAGTAAGAAATTGCCATCTCCGTTTGCTGCCGCTCTCACATCTGCCTGGGTCCCTCCCCTCAAGAGGGAGCAATAACGGCAGGGTCATCTGTGCTGGGGGTGGGCAATGCTATCAACCTGAGCCTCAGTGAGCTTCCATGGCAGGAGTGATGATAACACGTCTTTTCTCTCCCCTCCACATTGCTTTTTCCTTTTGTGCTATGTGTTTTTTTAAATTATAAGCTTGAGGGCAGGGGCTATGTTTTATTGATCTGTTAAGCGCTTCCATCTGAAAAGCAGGAAATAAATGCTTCAAGAAAATAAATAAAGAGAGCATCTTACCACATAGGTTTTACTTCTGCTTGATCCAGGTGGATTAGCACTTTTCCCAAGGAGAGCCTGAAGCTGCGCTGTTTAGCCAGCCCCAAGTGGCACAAATGGTGCGCACACTGCTGCTTGATGCAAGTGTGAAGCATGCTTGCAAGCATTGTGGCTTCATAATCTCTACCCATTTAAATCCTCATTGGAAAGTCCCACAATAGATCCAGCCACAGCTTGTGGTTCATAGGTTGTTTCTGTGTCACAAGTACCAAAATCTACTCGCTCCTCCTTCCACCTCACCCACCTCCCTGGATAGACCCCTGGCTTACACAGTTAATTGTTAGCATCTGGCAGGAGACAGAACGTTGCAACCGAGAAAACACAGGCAGGGTGGGAAAGTTTAGAAGACCCACGTTTTAAAAAAGAAACCACTTTCTGGATTGGATTAGACACTTCCTTGAGGAATAAGAACACACAGATGTCGTGGAGCCAGACAATGCTCAATGGGATAGAGGAAATTGTCGTTTTATTTGTTGATATACTGCAAAAGTTGGACCCCATAGTTTGCACACATTCGGTTCTCCAGTGCTAAGCAAAGGTGATCACGGCCAGTGGACCAACAGGGATTCTAGGGGTGTGGGTGCGGTGCAGACTGCATGAAATTGAAGATGACCCACTCCTGCTTTGAGATAGTGCCAAATGGTGCTCCCTGTCACAGCATGACAAGAGATTGCATTATTGTGCTGTGCATCTGGCAGCTTTGGGCTCCCATCATAACGCGAGAAAAGCCCTGCTGGCCTATCTAGGACTCCTCCAGGCATCCTTTCTATGGTGCGTTGATACTTATTTGTACCCATGATGCTATCAGGGCAGTCACACACAAGCCTGCTTTCAATGCTGCGAGAGTTTTGGGGTGGTCACACTGTATTTCCAATCAGTGTACACCCCAGAGCTTCCTGCTGAAATTCCACAACTTTTTATGCGACAAAGATCTCATTGATTTTTGTCCTGCCTTTGTTGTGGTATATCCATACAACAATAATGTGGCATCATAGAGGAAGCATCACGGAATAAACTAAACCAGAGTAAATCCACAATTAATGCACTATTATTGTGTAAATAATTGCAGATGACATCCACCATAAAAGAGCAGCCTGAGGGGTGTGTGTATATTAGTTTAGAAGCCTTTTCTCACAGAGGCCAACCAGGAAACTCCAAAAAGCTCACAATATGAGTGCAATATCATTCCTGCTTGTGTTTCCCAGCAACTAATATCTAGAGCATGGGTAGGCAAACTAAGGCCCGGAGGCCGGATGCAGCCCGATCGCCTTCTAAATCCGGCCCACGGACAGTCCGGGAATCAGCGTATTTTTACATGAGTAGAATGTGTGCTTTTATTTAAAATGCATCTCTGGGTTATTTGTGGGACATAGGAATTCGTTCATTTCCCCATAAAAAATATAGTCCGGCCCCCCACAAGGTCTGAGGAACAGTGCTAAAAAAGTTTGCTGACCCCTGATCTAGAGGCATATTGCCTTAGATTCTGGAGGAAACATATAACCCTCATGACTAATAGACTTTCACAGCCTTACCCATAATCCTTCAATATTTTATGAATCTCAGGGTTTATATGCATCAAACACCAAATCATAGGTTCTACTCCTTCTTCTTCTTGTTTCATACGTTTTCCCCTGTACACCATACCATTTAAAGTTTCCATGCAGCTATACCAAGTATTGCATCCTTGGGTTACAATGGCGAGATGCACTAAGAGATCATTTATTTGGCGATTATCCTGATAAAATAGACCACCTAAGATTGATGCCAGTCCAACCTTGCTATGGAATGGTGCCCTACACCAACTGGTGCCTACTTTCTTCATTTTTGTCATTCCTCTTTTAAAAACTGCTAAGATCCTGGTTTATTTTTTTTCAGTGATGTGGCTTATTTTAAAGAGATACAGTTTCCATTTCAGAAAGAAGTAATCCAGCAATTGATACTGAGCACATCTGGACCTTTTCTGTTTAATCTTTTGTTTACGCTCAGTAAGAGTTTGGTTGGAAAGAGTGTGCCTTAAATTGCTCCTGCTTTATTGAAGCCTGCACATGTGTGCGAGAGAAGAGGAAGTACGAGAACAGTTTCAGGACTATTTGGCAAGGATCGCATTTCACACTCTCATTTGTGCTAAAGCTTCGACAAGTACGATCCTCTCACACTCGCCTTTTCAGTTAATTTAGCATTCTTTTAAAAATAGAGACTGCTCTTCCATTGTACTTAAAAGGCAAGGTGTAATTATTTCTGGTAATCTACATACCAGTCATTAAAAAGCAAACACTGGAGATGCATGGAAGTGTTCTCAGGCTTACACTTTTCTGGTTAGCAGCTTGGCCACTAACAGTGAACATTGACTAATGAGAAATCAAGGTCAGCTGAAAA
Source organism: Podarcis vaucheri (assembly GCF_965113315.1). Taxonomy (NCBI): domain Eukaryota; kingdom Metazoa; phylum Chordata; class Lepidosauria; order Squamata; family Lacertidae; genus Podarcis; species Podarcis vaucheri. The sequence goes on from NC_138761.1 coordinate 49,712,958, forward strand.
TACAAGCCTTACCTACCTGAACCCAGTGTTTTCTGCCTTGGGACAGGAGAAGGAAACAGAAGCTGCTTTTGAATGATGTAGCCAATGAATGAGAAAGAAGTCAGAGGATGGAAACAGACATAACATTTTAAGAAAAGTGTGAGCAGTTTGAAAGCACCCTCACTGTGTTCAGGACAAAGAGGTCATTTCTCTCTTGCAGGATGAACTCTGAAAAATTGGTTCTGTAGCATGGTACAGTTTCAATTAAGAGAATAACTGGCTTTGTAGGGCACCCATTGGCTAGTGCCTATGCCATCACATACACACATCCAAAGGAGTTTTGCAACTGTTTATAAAATGTTTGCAAAAAGAAAAAAAAGTCTGATATGATGTAGCAAGGACATTATGAAAATCTACATGTGATATTCTAAAATATATTTCTTTAGCCCATATGGGACATAAACAGAGGATGACTGAATTAGCATTTGGCTTGTAGGTGTGCATGTAGGCAAACTGCATAGCTGGGATCACACAAAGGATAAAACGCCCACGGCAAGTACGGTTGTATTCACCACTTGGAGGGCTTTAAAAAAGAGCTGCTTCTGACAAGGCATTTGTTTTCAGGCTGGGGAGTTGGCTATTTAAGACATACGGGGTTCAGGACAAGTGGGTAGCGCTTGGGAAAGCTGGACTAAAGGAAAATGCTCAGAAGGCCTCAATTTACCTCCCGGCTTTGTTGGAGCAAGTTGCTCCCGTGGAGCTATCCGTGGTGCTGCTTTGCTTCCATAGGGACCTGGCAAGGAGGGGTCCGAACAGACTGCACTGCCACTATGTGATACCACTTTCCATCCATCTCACCAACTGCCACTAAGGGCTCATTCAGACTTCCTTTTGTGCTTTGTTTCTAAGCACAGACCTCTGTGTCTAAGCACTTTTTTTTGGGGGGGGGGGGGTTGTCCGGTGCTTTCCCTGTGGAAACCTGTTCTTTACCACTGAAAACAATTCCACAGAAAACCCAAATTGCTGCTTGTTCCAAGGAAGGGTGGGTTTTCCTAGGGAAAGTGTCACTGGGGGTGGAGGGAGCACTCAGACATGGACCAGGAAAGTGCCTAGAAAGTCTGGGGCAGAAGGTAAAGGTGGATGTGCCCAGACTGTGCCATCTGATCTTAAATCAATATTATAGTCTTCAGGCTACCGTTTATGGACTGGAAAAATGCATATTCTAGGGAGAGATATTCTTATGCTGTGAACCACCCCAAGATCTGTGGATGAAAGATGGTATACAAATTTAATAAATAAAATAAATAATAAATAAATATTTCTAGGCTTGATATCTTCAGTGTCCTGAACTGGACTGCTGTTTGCTGGAGATTCTCATGTTAGGATGCTGCAGTAAGGCAGTTTTTCAGCCCAAACAATACTGTGTTTTTGCAATAGGACATTTCTATTCTTGCCGTAGTTTTCTAGCGCTAGCTGGTACCACAAGCACCATGGCCCAGTGAATCCCAACCTAAATGTGCCATCACACTCAGAGAAGGAGGGCTGTGAATTTGTTAACGGGTGTGTGATTGTAATGTAATGCAAAATCCAAGGTTTATGACTGTTATTTTTGCGTCATTAATTTCAAAACTGCTTTTAAAACATCTCTCAAGACCTTTAATTTGCACCGAGTGCTAAATGCATCACAAATGAAGCATTGCAAATGTTAGTCTGCCGCATTATCTTGCATCCTTTTGAAGTGGTGCACCATAGAACGAATATGAGTGACACTACCATCATTTATGTGCAGTGTTTTGTGCAAGCTCATGAAAGCCTATTCAAAGCCATACAGCTTTGCATCACAAAGGGAGGGAGGAAAGGCCGTTTGCCTTTCTTTGTACTTAGGCCGAAACATAATTATGCCTCTCTTTCATAATGATGGTGAACACACTGGGAAAGTCTTATGGAGACAGATATGAGCAGGCAAGCAGGGGGGCTTGCAGAGAGAAAAAAAGCTTGTTGATGTGTATAAGCAGGAAAATGGCTGGCAAAATCAAACCCACTGGGGTGGGGAAACAATCACAAAACCTCACCAAGGTGTAACGCTTCACTGTAATGATGCCCTCGTTGCTAAAACGATAGTAAAGTTCTCACAGCTGGAATTGATCCATGTTTATCCAGCAGACCACACCTGTTCCTTTTACTTAAGATCTGCTCCCTGCTTCCTGAATGTTCTGGATTCACATTTCACCTTCTGTCCACTGTCCTGAAACAGGGAATCTGAACAAATTATGTAAGGAAAATGAAAGACAGTTAGACATAAATAGTGCCAATTGCATCGCTCCGTTGTAGGCCTTTTTGGCTGGTGTTTCCACTATCTGTCAGAAGTGCTCTGCAAACTGCTACTGGATCCAACACACCTTTGTTTCCTGTGATACCTGAGGCATACCTGGCAGCACAGTGACCCTGCCAAGGAAAGTTATAGTCACTGGTTTTGTCTCATCCAACTAACATAATACCCAAGCACTCCTATTGTTCAAATTCGCATGGTGTCTACAAAAGCTATTTTCTTCTTCATATGCTTCCCATCCCCATTCGTGTATTTAGCAGCATCAGCCTGATAATTGCATAACCACCCAATGCTGACTTTGGACTTTGTCCACATTTCACAGTTTTGGAACAGAAAACAGCTTCAGCTTGGCATCCATTTACCTTGTGCCAGTGTTGAGATGTGCATTGCTGGTTGCTCCAAGTTTGCTCATCTGTGACTCGTTCACATTTTAGCACATCACACAGGCAAGTGTTGAATAGAAAAGCAGGCAGGATTTCAGAGGATCTGTAAGCTGTTTTAGATATTTATTTACCTCTTTCCCCTGAGTGCTCAAAGTGCTTCACACATATCCCCTCAGTCGGCTCTGTAACAGATTGGCCAGCATTATTATCTCAATGTTTTGGGGTGTGTGTGAAAGGAGAACTGTCTGTGGCTGAAAAGGAGGGGCCTATCTAATAAGTGTAGGGTGAAGCTGAGAATTGAACTCAGGACTAAGACATTGCTACCACACAACTCCATAGTTTAGTGGAGGGGCCATAGATGGTAGAAGGCATACTTACGGTCTCAGGCAACAATGCCAGGAAAGACCCCCTATTGGGGAGGGACAGAAAAAGAGGCTGCACATGTACCATATATATAAAGCATCCACCCAAAGAATTCTGGGAATAGTAGCTTCCCCTCACAGAGCTACAGCTCCCAGTACCCTTAAACTATAGTTCCCAGGTTTTCTTTGAGTGGGGGGCAATGTGTTTGAAATGTATTTTAAATGTATGGTGTTTACAGAGTCAGAAAGACAGAGAGAGACACAGAGACAGAGATGCTGTCAAATCAAAGGCTGTGTACACACCATACATTTAAAGCACATCTGGGAACATAAGAAGCTGCCCTATAAGAAATCAGATCATTGGTCCATCTTGCTCAGGGAGACTGGCAGAAGCTCACTGGGCTTTTAGACAGGGGACACTTCCAACCCTAAATGGAATTGAACCTGTGACCATCTGCATCCAGGGCAAATGTTCTAGCACTGAACTACAGCCCCAAAGAATCCTGGGAACTGTAGTTTGTTAAGGGTACTGGGAAATGCAGCTCTGTGAGGGGTAAACTTCCCAGGATCCTTTGAGTGTGTGTGCTTTAAATGTATGGCATGTACACAGAGTTTAGAGCCCTGGGCCACGTATGGGACAGGAGGGAGAGCTGCCCCATTCATTTTACAGAGCCGGGATTCACTCCTGAGCATTTTGGCCTCCAGGCTAATCTGCATTTACACCCACCCACACCCACACCTCTCAATTGGCTTCCTTATTAAGCATTCTCTCTCTTTTCTCCCCTCCCTCCTCTTATTATGAACAGAATGGGGGGGGTGTCCTTCTTAAAGGAGGAGCACAAAAGAAACGGGCATTTGCATTGAAGCCACCAACTGAGCTAGCAATTAAAGCACTGCTATCTACAAAAGTGCCTCGTTGGGCTATTACTGATTGTAGACTTGGTTTATGGCGGCAGCAGCTGACACACAATGCTCCTATTCATTTTTTGGCAGGTCTTTGATAATCACAGCCATGCTCTGCATTTACCTTCAGCAGTGCCCAAGGTTTTACCACCACCTTAGTGCCCCATTTGCAGTCATATAAAGATGGGCAAGTCGGAGATGTTTAAGGTGGCTTATTTTGCCATGACTGTGCGACTCGGAGCAGTTCATTGCAGATTTAACATGGGTACTGTCGCGGGGTGCGTACAACTTACTAAAGTCCTCTACTGGGCCAAACAATGTGTTTTGATAATGCAGGAAGATATCTGTCACACAGGGAAAGAAGTCTAGTTGGTTTGGTGACTGCCTCCTCTGCTACCATAAGTGGGGGTTGCAATTGACTTTATGTTGTTGTTGTTGTTGTTGTTGTTGTTATATATTTCTCCATACCTTGCCTCTTTCCCTGACAGAGACTCAGAGCAGCTTACGGATTAAAATGGTGGTGGCTAGAGCTGTGAAGTCCTTGGTTTGTATTTTACAAACTCACTACATTAGCATCTTAAGGCAAGCTAATGTTTTGTTTGCCTTAGCATCCTAGCTGCAATAAAGGGAAAATAAATCCTTACAAGGTAGCTAAAACAATGTATTTTTATAGGATTGTGGGATTGATTTAGATGATGCCTGTAGATCCCAACCAAGCCTGTGATTCTGTATCTGTGCAGTTGTGGTAGAAGGGATCCGCTGAACTGGTCAAACCAGTCCCTTTGTTAAGATAACAGACCCTCCAAGTGTCCCTATTTTCCAGGGACAGTTCCAGATTTTCAGATGCCCGGTTTCTTTTTTGATCCTGGAAGGACATGATCCTTAGGACATTCCTGTTTTCATGGGAGAAATGTTGGAAGGTCTAGAGTTGTACAACCCCTGAGCCAAGGAGATAAGCAACTATACAACCTTTAGAAGACATCTGAAGGCAGCCCTGTATAGTGAAGTTTTTAAAAGTTTAATGTTTTATTATGTTTTTATATTTGTTGGGGCAACCCAGTCCGATGGGTGGGGTATAACAACAACAACTATTATTATTGAATAAAGGTAAAGGGACCCCTGACCATTAGGTTCAGTTGTGGCCGACCCTTGGGTTTTGGCGCTCATCTCACTTTATTGGCCGAGGGGGGAGCCGGCGTAGAGCTTCCGGGACATGTGGCCAGCATGACTAAGCCGCTTCTGGCGAACCAGAGCAGCACACGGAAACACTGTTTACCTTCCCGCCGGAGTGGTACCTATTTATCTACTCACACTTTGATGTGCTTTTGAACTGCTAGTTTGGCAGGAGCAGGGACCGAGCAACGGGAGCTCACCCCGTCATGGAGATTCGAATCGCCAACCTTCTGATCAGCACATCCTAGGCTCTGTGGTTTAACCCAAAACGCCACCCGCATCCCTATTATTCTTGAATAGACTACCCCTATTTTCATCAGACAAATGTTGGAGGGTATGAGTTAAACATCTTATCTATCTTCTGCCCACCATGGTATAGAAGATAACAGCAGAAGCTGTTTTATAGCAGGTCAGGCTATTTACTCATCCAGCTGAGTATTGCCTACTCTGACTGGTTGTGGCTCTCTCTGCCTCAAAGGCAGCCGCTACCTGATCTTCTTTTTCCTCTGTTTAACTGGAGTTGCCAGGGATTGGACCAGGTGGGGGTCCTTCTGCATGCCAATCAGCTGCTCTGCCCCTGAGCTCTGATCCCTCCAGCAAATCCTCAGTTATCATTGGGCAAATCAAAGCCAACCCTTTAGGAGTTAAGTCAGATCTCTCCCACCGGCTGGGGCTTAATATTTGTTGTAATAAATAGACTCCCATTATCACTCCAGCACCGCTCAAGCTAATAATCAGAGTCGGTTTTATTTATGGCTAGCTGAAACACACGCACACACAATTTAGCACCCCCAGTCGCATAGGCACCACTTTGCACAATTCATGTGTAAATGCCAGATTTTAGACGATCATCATCTCAGAAATTGCGTAGAGGAAGAAAGAAGAAATAGCCGGCAAGCAGCCAGCAGGTTAAAATATAGTGGAGCTGAACAATAGCAGCCACATATGGAATAGGTCAATAGCCCAGCATATGCCTGCCCTGTTCAGCTCCATGTTTCTTAATCCCTGTTTTCAATATTATAATTAATGCCATTTGGTAGCCTGCTTCAAACACTGCTGGTTTGTATTTGGCTCTTTAGTGCATTTATTTATTATTATTTTTAGGTTTCTGAAATTTTATGTTAAATAAAGATCAGGACTGAACTCGCTGGGAATGCTTATCTTCCTGACAGCTCTGAAAGCAAATCATAGGCGGTCGAGGGAAGGCATGAAATTAATCTTCTCTCTATGAAATGCTTTGCCCATGAAGTTTGTTTTACAACATTCATTCAGCAAACCAACAGGGACTCTGGGAAGAAGTACACAAAGAGGCCTGCTTTGGCTTTTGTTGTCAGATTTCAATGATGAAGGGCCCTTGATTTAATTCATATTTCTTCTTTCCACAAAGTTGACAATACTGATGCTGCATGACGTCTTCCAGTGGCCAGAACGGTGAATATCATCTAAACAACTTTATGTTCATTGCTTAAAATAAGGGACCTCAATTTGTCACTGGAGTGTTTCTTTAAAACAACAACAACAACAACAACAACAACAACAACAACAACAACAACATGGGGGATTGTATTAATTTATTTTCCTATTCTTTACACCTCTATGTAGCACAAACTTTTTTCATAATGGAAAAGCTGATATTGTGAATAAGTATGTGCATGTTTAAACAGAGCTTTCTTTTTGGCTTGCAATGGCTGTGCAAAAGAGTATAAAAGTCTTCTGGAATATATCTACATACATGCCTTACAGGCCTTCAAAGTTGGCCCCCACAGATACAATGCACCGTTAACAACTTTCGTAGAACTGTTGGAAATTTCTGGAGAAGTCTTCTTTTCGTACTGCTTTCAGTTCCCTCGTCACAGCAACTTAGACGTGTGAAATGTTGGAAAATCTGTGCCTTTTCAGTGCAGATTTTGTTTTGGAAAAAGGAAGAAATCCAGTGGGGCCAGATCAGGAGAATATGGAGGGTGGGACAACTCAGTAACCTCAGTAATGATTTCACATGGAATATTCAATTCTTCTGCCATCATTCGGACAGACAAATGCCGATCCCTCATCAATAACTCATGAACTCTGTCGACATTTGCCGCTGTTCTGCTCGTCGACGGTCTGCCAGACTGAGGGTCATCTTCGATGGTTTGTCGCCCTTCACGGAAATGCTTAAACCACTCATACACCGTCTTTCGAGTTACAGCTTCATCTCAGTACACAATTGTGAGCATTTTGTGGGTTTCCGATGCTGATTGTATCTTCGAATATTGCTCGCTGTCCAGTTTCTGGGACCATTCACTGAACTTTCTGGTCACTCCTTGCATATGGCATTGCCACGACCCCACTCCTCATATTTATTGTGTATAGAGCAACTCTGCATCTTCACTCACATCAACAGATGGGTTCGTCTTTCTGTCTGTGCAGAGGTGCCTTCTTCCCGTAGAGTCACCCATTTGTCCAGCTTGTTCCTCACCACAGAGACTAATTGGTTCCTCCTCAGCACAAGGCTTGCATGGGTGGAAACACTCAGGGAGGCACTGAAGTTGGAGGAAAGACTGAATCAGGTGAAGGAGATTTGCTTGGGGAATTTGATTTCTGTGAATTCCAGTGTGTGCTGACCTGGGCCACATTCACGCCATACATTTAAAGCTCTAAGCAGTCATGGCTCCCACCCCCCAAAGAATTCTGGGAGCTGCAATTTGTTAAGGGCGCAGAAAGTTGTTAGGAGACCTCCTCTCCCTCTCCCTGATGTTGCCTGTGAAGAGGAATTGATAATATTGTATGTAGTTGCAGAACGTGGCAGAAGGGTCACAGGCAAAGTGCCAACACATTCAGGTATTCCAAGGGCTACCATGAGCCCAAAGGTGCCCATGTGTTGCCATGATACAACTTCCATCAGCTCTTGACTGTTGGCCATGCTGATGGGGCTCATGTTGCCAACATCTGGAGCGCCACAGGTTTCCTATCTTGTCCATTGGAGCACCATCCCTGCTGACAAATCTCTTCATTTCCTCTTTAGATTCTGGTCAAATTAGCAACTTTATAGCTTTGTGTCTACATATCTGGGAATGCGAGAGTTCTTGTTGCTCCTTAATATGTGTAAAATACATCCTCAGTGCCTTCTTTTCATAAGGATTCTCCCATTTAACGCACAAAATAGCTGTAATTTCTCTGATCCACTATTTTGCTTGCTTTCATTCCTCCACCTTTGTTCCCTTTGTTCTATTTTGCTGACTTTGAATTTTCTTCAGGGATTCCCTGCCTAATTATTATGTAATGCTTCTGAAACTCCAAATAAATGATGCAGGACTTTCTCTGAAAAATCCCAATTGTTAAAACTGCGAGCTTTATATCGAATAGGTTTTCACATTGTGTGTGTGTGTGTGTTTGAGAGAGAATGTTAATCTAATGAAATGGTTCAAAATCTTTTCATGTAAAGTGAATAGGTTTATGAATCCCAGAGGAAAATATTTCAGCCGGAAGGCCTACCCCACCATTTTCCTTGGGAAAATATCATAAAAAGGGGTGAGGGGGAAGTTGGCACCTTTTTACGCAAGTGAAAGTCTGAGTTCCACCAGTGGGTTAATTAGTAAATAATGACATTGGATTTGATGAGGTGCCATTTAACAACACAGTTTATTTGCTTTCTTGGGCACAACTGTGAAATGAATTTTCAGGCTCATAAGTACATTGGAGTGATTTTAATGATAGAATTACAATGTTATTTCAAGAAATGCATTCTGATACAAAGCAGTGCACTTAGGGCACATCGATATGGGGCTATTAGCTCACTGAGAAGCCAATTTTTCAGTTTGCAGATTTGAATGAGAATGTCTACACCTGTGAATTTTAAACTTTCTGTCCAAATTCATGAACCAGTCTTTCTGCAGCAACTCCCTGTTTGTGGAATGCCCTCCCCAGGGAGGTTTGTCTGGCACCTTCATTACATGCTTTTGGGCACCTGGTGAAAAAGCGTTCCTCTTCAACCAAGCCTTTGGATAATTAATATTCTATAGTCTTTTAAATGTGTCTGTGGGAAGAGGGGTATTGTTTTGTCATTTTGGTTTTAATTATTTGCTTGTGCTTTTATACTGTATTTTAATCTGTGAACCACCCTAAGATCTTGCGATGAAGATATTATTATTATAAATAATAATAATAAAATTCAGGCAATACATGAAGGGCATAGAATCATAGAATTGTAGAGTTGGAAGGGACCCTGAGAGCCATCTAGTCCAGCCCTTCTTCGGTTAACCCTAAGAACTGCAGGGGTATATATATGCTGAGAGGGAGGTGGACTGGCAACGAAACTTTAGTTCCCAGTATGTCCCGTGGATTAAGATCCAAGGCAAGCAAATGTAAAGTCATGCACACATTGGAGCAAAACTTCCAAAACTGACATGCACAATAATGGGATCTGCCGATGACTAAACAGACTTGGGGCCATGGCTGGAAGAACAATGAATGTGTCCATTCATAGTGCAACAGCAGTGAAAATTCCGTGCTAGAGATTACTAGGAAAGGGACTGGAAACAAGATCCATTATCTCCAAGTCAAAAGCACATGGAAACCACGGCTCTTTTAAAAGATGGAAAAGTAGAACCAGGAACTCTCCACACCCAAGGGAGATTACATTTCTGTTCCATTCTTCTTTTTTAAAAAAGTTGTTTTCCCTGCAGATTGAAAAAAGATGGAAGGAGAAGAGGGAGAAAAAACACAGGACAATGGTATAATGAGTTCATGTAAATGGCTCACAGAAATAAATCGATTCCACCCTAAATAAATGAATTCCACCCTACGGTTCTACTATAGAAGCTCTTTTAGTGTATCTGTGGTCAGCTCTTCCAGTCTAAGCCCAACACCCTTTCAGACTGAACTTTCACACACATTACAGTCGGCCACAGAGAGGAAGATGGCTGGTAGCAATTTTGTTCATGTGCTTGCGTTGTTTTTGGGACAGTGGAAATTATAATCACTCAGACAAGATGTGTAAGCTGTTAATGAAGTATTCAGACTCCAGCACAGACTTGGTCATTATCCTACCATTTGTGGTTAGTATGCTATGTTCTAAATGTCGTTATAGCACTCAGCATGTGCATGCTTTTATTTATTAATATAGTAAGTGGGACCTATATCAAAGTGTTGCAAGCAGTGTGGAGTTCTCTTCCACTCCATTCTTCTTGCCCTCCTCCCTGGTTATCCATCATTCCCCCCCCCCAAGTCAGTCAGCATTCTGAATTGAACATGCTCAGTTTTCACTGGGCTATGTTAGAACTGTTTGCCAGTCCAGAGAAATCCCCCCCTTTAAAAAAAACTTTTCTGAGCCTTTTCACTGGCTCATAGATGGTGCTGTTTTGACTATACAGGGGTATCTTGGGTTAAGAACTTAATTTGTTCCAGAGGTCCATTCTTAACCTGAAACTGTCCTTAACCTGAAGCAAATTTCTGTCCTCATCCTGAAGCAAAGTTCTTAACCTGAGGTTCTATTTCTGGGTTAGCTGAGTCTGTAACCTGAAGCGTCTGTAACCTGAAGCATATGTAACCCGAGGTACCACTGTATAACTATTGGCACCCAGGGAATGGGAACAATAGCATTTTTTGATGGTGACGATTAGCATTTTTAGTCACTTGTCTCCATGCCCAACAAACATGTTTTAAATTGAAATGGTATAATTACTCACATGAATATATGAAGTTCACAGTTCCTGAAGCTGAAATATGCAAACAATTGTTTAAAATGTGATGCACACATACAACCATTACATCTCTAAGTCTGTTTGTGGTGGAGGAACGAGAGGAATAGCATCTCTGGGATTAAAAAATATATATCCAATTGAGGATTCAGCCCCCAAGCAAACATTGATAAACTCTCCTTGGCCTGTCCCCTCCCTACTCGGCTACCAAACACACACTTTTCTTCAAATTATCCAAGCATATAAACCCTGATGCCTATAGGGTATAATGATGGGAACAGTGCAAAACCCATAAATTGAGACAGTGAGATTATCACTTGCAATGAAAAAGGCATATTACAAATTTATGAGCAGGTTAATAAGTGTCACTAAGAGAGCCTAGTTTTCATTTCATACACTTGTGTGATTAAAATCACACTCTTTATTCATTTCCAGAGGGGAAGCCATCTCAGTCTGTTGCACAAAATACAACAAAGATTCCTGTGACACCTTAAAGATTAAGAACGTTATTATTACAACACAAGATTTTGTGGATTAGAATTCACTACATCAGAAGTATCTGATGAAACAGACAGTAGTCCACAAAAGCTTATGCCATAATAAATGAGTTTTTACTTTTTACCAATTTTTTAAACACTTTATTTAGGCATTTTAAGACTACATGCTTCTGTTTGTATCATGGATGGAGAACCTTTGGCCTTCCAGATGTTGTTAGACTACAACTCCCATCATCCTTTAAGACCCTTGGTTATGCTGGCTGGAGCCAATGTGTGTTGAAGTCATGCCACGTCTGGAGTGCCAAATGCTCCGCACCCCAGTTTTACATAGCCAATACCATATCATGTTGTTTATGTTCTCTATATGAAAACTGTGCACTAAAGCTTCAGTCCTAAAGTGGGGTGCAGGAGGCAAAATCTGAAAATGGTTCAGCCACCTAGTACACCCTGCTGGTCTCAAGCTGGCACGGTCAGCCGAAGGAACGTACAGTGTTCCTCTGTCCAGTTTGCCCATCATGGGAATCAAACCCATGACCCTGAAATTAATCCATGAGCATGGTAGTCTCATGCTCTACCAGCTGAGCTATCCCAGGCTGGCATTTTCATGGAGCTTGTGCATGTATACATGAGTGCACCTAGACTCCTGTATGTGAGACCCAGCAGCTTCTATTTTCCAGGGCAAGAGTGCAGGAACTAAAACGTGTTCAGATGTTCTATGGAAAAATAAACGATGAAAGTGCAGTACCACCTTGATGTCAACCAGCTCTTCCAGGCATACATTTGTAGGCAGGTAGCCATGTGTAAAGCGCTGTACCTTAAAACAATTGGAAGATGATTCTAATAGCAGCTGATGGGCCATCTGGCTCCCACACCTCAGTAACTCAGTGCAGTGCCTCTGTTTCTGAGCAAAATGAAATACAGTTTTCAGCACCCTACTGGAGTTAACAGGAAGATTTCAACTGTATATTATTGCCCCTTAAACTGATAGGTGTTTCTGAGATGCAAGTTAGGGAGAGAGGGGACAGTGAGAGCAAAAAAACACCCACAGCCTCCAAAACAAAATCCCATCGAAATAAAAAGAAATGGACAACCCTCATCAGCTCAGAGCAGCATAAAGAATGACGTAACACTGGGCAGCTGGCAGCCACAAAGGGAGGGAGGCAACTGCCTTCGCTGTGAGAACAGGGCCCTTGTGTTACAAGAAGCTCAGAACTCTCCCTAATCCCACTTGCGCCTTTCACATCATGAAACCGTACATGATTTCAGGACAATTTGCCACAGTTGGAATCATGGTGAGGAAGGTTATCCTGCAGCTGGCAACTCTGAGGAGACTGAAAGAAGGAGAAGGGAAGGGAGAAGCCATGGTGGCAGGGAGGGAATGGGAAGGCAGTCATTTCACCAGTTTTGTTTCCTTAAAGCTACTTGAACTTTAAAAACAGCAGCAACCCCTCAGTCTGTTTGATTAAGAAAACAGAGACACCCAACACACTTGCTTTTCCGCCCTTGGTGAATGGGAAGGGAGCAATCGTTTGATTGACAAAGAACAAATGGGCTGAAGCTAGCC